>NC_135065.1:5000000-6250000 GCF_051401765.1 Calliopsis andreniformis | reverse complement strand
TAGTGTACGCCAGTTGCACTTACTACGTGTCGTTCCATCGATTAACTTAATATTTAGTTGTAACTCGTACTGTAATTAGAAACGTTACCAAATTATCTCATATCTCAGCAGAAGATTAAAAAACACTTCTAGATTTCAACTTACTCAGTTTTTGCGGAGTAAACTTAGTCGAATTAAATTACACAAAATAATATAGGATCCTCACCCGCAAGATCTTAAATCACTGTGTGTCAGCTATAAATTAACAAATATTTCTAGGTGCCAACTCAGTTTCAGCCGTGTAATTTTACCCTTACTAAACTACAAAAAGTAACATCTATAAATACCACCCTCACTCCATCCCAAACCTAAAATGTCCTCAACATCAGCACCCTCAGGCCTTCCCCAACTCCCAACTCTCCAGAAATTCCAAGCAAGAGAGAATCCTACGATGACTCGTTGAAAACCAAAGGAACAGAAGAACCAACCGCAGAGATTGACCACGGTTATTTAAATGATCGCTGCCAGACGATAGAAAAGAAAGAAGGCTAACAGCCAAGAGCAGCAAGGAGTAACAGCAGCGCAGCAACTCTAATCGCTCAGATCGCTCTAAATTACTCCACAGCTCCCCTGGAACAATGCTCTGGAATGTGCCACGAATTGCCTTCCGGCTGCGCCAGAGAAACGATCGGAGTCGAACTGCGTGCTGGTCTTTACATATGAGCGACTGCAACGGCGCAGCAACCGAGCAGGACCGACGTAGCTCTGCGCAGCACACGTTCACTCGCCAAGGGAACGGATAGTTTCCTTCTTACGAATCGTTTCATTCCACGTATTCTCGTTTCCCGTGTTCCGGGCGCGTTCAACGTCCAGGAGTTCGATTCTTTCCAGTTGTAAAAATATGAGCAAGGACGATAACCCTGGGAACGCGGGACCCCTGCTCGGCGTTGCGGTAACAGCGAGAGGGGAGGCCAGAAAAATCGCGTTTCTAGGCTGCCGCGTATTCGACCGAGTCCTTTTTCACCGCGACTCGTTTCTCTGCCGTAGGAACAGTTACCTCTCTTACGATTTCGCTACGAATAGCTTCGGGTATTACGTGAAGTGTAACGAGGGGACATCAACCGGAATGGTGACTCTGGGGGAGCTAGGGGAAGTTTATGGAGTAGTAACTAGGCTCTATTAAGTGCTGGGAGAGGAATTGTGAAACAATTATAAGACAGTGTCAGACTCCCCTAATTATGGTCTCTATTCAGTTTTTATCACTTTCATGGAGATCAGAGAAGGGAAGGTGAGTTTTATATCTTAATGTTCTTTTAGTCCTATGTTAGTGGAGGTTTGGGATTCCTAGAAAAGGTATCTGTGACTGTAAAATACACATTTTTGAAAAATTATATACCTAAACGTGAACTTGTATTAACTGAGAGAAAAGTCATAGATAGAGGAAAGAATTATGTGAGCCACACGTATCTGATCTGGTTATATAAACCTTATTTTCTGAGGTTCGTGTGTGCAGGGTCCTACTGCACAATGTGTAATTTAAATATAAATGGGATCACTATCTATAACAGAATCGTATCGACGTGTTTTGTAGATAAGTAGATGCATTTCTATTTAAACTACTACATAGATATGTATAACAGTAATGAGAATATGTCGATATAGGTCTGATGTCATACAAGTGCTACACTGTTAAATTGGCGACAGTCACCAAGGTGATTAGTGACTAAATAGTTTCGAATAGCTTATTCTTCGCTGTTCGTGACAATCGTCTTATCACCATGGTGTTCTATGTACAGCTTAATGTACTGTACTGTTGCTCGTGTCTGATAAGACGAAGTTACTATCAATATGAGCTCAGAAATATGTACCTCAATTATAAACTCGTAAGTGTCTAATAAACCTGTAATAAGAAAATACTGCACCATCATAAACACGAAACTCTATTATAAAATCGATATCCATTACCAAAACTACTAATTACTGAAATCTTGAAAATCTTAAATACAGATTAATAATTCTAACTCTGAAATTAGTGTATACAGTCTCAAGTGAGCTACTATGAAGGTAGATGAAGCCTCAAATCAGTTTCATTTTCAAATTCAAATCTTCAAATGAATTATCTCAAATAGAAACTTTATTCTCGCACTGTATCTATGTTAACTTATTCATATGCAATAGATGCACCTTGAATAATCCTAGAAAAAGTTTCCAATACTTATCTCACCCCCTGAAATTCCTCAGAAGATACGTGAATACCAGACAACCTATCACAAGCTCGACATCATTTCTATCCTCGACCCAATCGCGTTCTCTGACTCTCGTTAAGGGAACTCGTATTTCGTTCGACATCGAAACGAACGAAAACATGTCACGATGTCGCGAAGAAGAATAGTGAGAAGGAACTTGGCCATAGAGGAACCTAGACACGTTCGTACGTACAATGTCAGCATACGAGTCGATTTACCAGAGAATCGCTGGGAATCAGGTGTTCGTACAACTCGCGTGATAGTCGTCATCCCGATGTCATTCTTCCCCTCCTGGCGCCCACAGTGGCATCGTTTCCGTGAACTTTCGAAATCGGTCGATTGCTGTCGAACCGTCATTATGATTGTTACTCGTGGCTGGTTGCAAAAGTAACGGACCTATGCGTTATTCGGTCGGTCGTGGCGCCGTTACCTCGCTTCGCTTAACTGTTGGCATTTTTCAGATCCCAGCTGATCGTGGAACGGAAAAATGGAGAAGAGAAGATCAACCAAGATAGCGATTTTGCTTTACAACATTGGTACAAACTGAAGTAAATATCTACTTTCGTATTGTATTTTCAAAAACAGAAACACAAGAAATGAGTAAAGAACTGAGGAAGAATTTAAGTTCGTTTTGTAAGTAGTGAAGGTAATTACCTTCATGAAATAATTCTATACAGAGAAAGTTAAAAATTCTTTCTCAGCAGAAGCCAGGCACAGTGACTATAATTCTTTAATTCCTCGAATGCACATAAGTTCAAGTGAAACTAAAGGTTAATGAATCCCCAGAGATTTTACGAGTTTGCCATAAACTAATTAAATTCGATTGAATTCTTTTCATTAAATCGTAAAAATCTCGTTAACTGTGGAGTAGAATTCTACCACCTATTTCGAGCATTAAGTGGCTATTCTACGTACACCTCGCGTGATCGAGGCCTTTTCCCTTGTAGTTTCCTGGCAACATTCACTCTGCAACAATTCATGGCGAGATAGACACTCAGCCAAACGAAATGCCAGAATCGGGAGCTATAAAATACTTGATTACATTGGCTGATTTTGGCCATTCCCTGTGTAGAAGTCGCAGATAAAGTATTCATAATGATTCACGAGTCAAACACTCGAGGAACGCACCACACCAGAAACTATGTTCGCTTGAAAACCGTTCTCCGTTACTCTAGGACTCTAGGAATTCCACGCATATAGCATTTCAAGATTTGCGGTGGGCAGTTCGCTTCGAGATGGTAGCCAGACTACACGTGACTGGACCGAAGTCTAGCACATAGGTCCTATACATAGTCCAACTCTGTTCATTTGTGCTATTATTCCCTTTATAAGTTCCCAAATAATAGTACATACCACTAACACTCGATTTTAAAATATATTAAAAGAGTCACACTTTCCACTCTTGCTTCCAGTATAAATTATTCCTCTCCATATTTTTTAAGAAAATTCTACCTTACATATCTATTCTCATGATACTGTGATTAAAGAATCCTACAAATCTTTCTTCCCTAAGTATTTTCAAAATTGATAACAGACTGATTTTAAATTTATTAAAGACTGAGATTATGTATCGATTTAGTATCTATTTTATCTAAGCTCTAGAACCCGATAAGTACCTTCACATCGCAAGATATCAATTGCGTCAAAGCTCTAGAATCCTCCACGATTATTTCCTAATCAAGTTCGTCGAAATTTCCACAGCAGACACAGCAAAATCCCAGCGAATCCAGTGAAAAGTTTGACGTGTTCTATCAATAGCCAACTGACAGGAGGCATCAGTTGCTTTTCCCGTTAACGGACGTCGCGTGACGTGTATCGTCCACGTAAAGCGTGGAAAATTGCCGTGTACACGTCCCACGTATCACGAGAGAAGGCACGGCAACAGTGGCGGCGTATCGACAGACTCCCCCATAGAAACACGGAAACACAGCGGCTGTGTCCCGACTGCAGCTCCTGGGAGATCTTGTCGACGATCGATCCGCTGCTCCTCGAGGAAGCCAACGTTCCTCGAAGCAAGCCACAGTCGTACACTTGGGAGTAGTCGGGACTATCGTCTTCAAGAGACAGTGTAGTCACGCTGCTGACCTAGGGCTATTTCGCGAACTAAGACTGGACAATGAAGTTCAATTACAGTCTGTCTACTGAGTCGAGGAAGTAGATAGTTCGACGTCCACGTGGATAATTATTATAGCTGCAGCTGTTGGCTGCGAAATAAAATCAGCAACTAACGATCGATTCGTTACTTCTTGTGGAAGCCAGTGTTCCTCGAAGCAAGCTGTAGGAGTATACTCAGAAGTAGTAGGGACTATCGTCTTCAAGAGACAGTCACGCTGTTAACCTAGGACTATTTCGCGAACTAAGACTGGACAACGAAGTTCAATTACAGTCTGTCTACAGAGTCGAGGAAGTAGATAGTTCGACGTCCACGTGGATAATTATTATAGCTGCAGCTGTTGGCTGCGAAATAAAATCAGCAACTAACGATCGATTCGTTACTTCTTGTGGAAGCCAGTGTTCCTCGAAGCAAGCTGTAGGAGTATACTCAGAAGTAATCGGGATTATCGTCTTCAAGAGACAATGTAGTCACGCTGCTGACCTAGGACTATTTCGCGAACTAAGACTGGACAATGAAGTTCAATTACAGTCTGTCTACTGAGTCGAGGAAGTAGATAGTTCGACGTCCACGTGGATAATTATTATAGCTGCAGCTGTTGGCTGCGAAATAAAATCAGCAACTAACGATCGATTCGTTACTTCTTGTGGAAGCCAGTGTTCCTCGAAGCAAGCTATAGGAGTACACTCAGAAGTAATCGGGATTATCGTCTTCAAGAGACAGTGTAGTCACGCTGCTGACCTAGGACTATTTCGCGATCTAAGACTGGATAACGAAGTTCAATTACAGTTTGTATAGAGTCCAGAAAGTAGATAGTTCGACGACTATCTGGATAATTATTCTGGCTGCAGCTGTTGGCTGCGAAATAAAATCAGCAACTAACGATCGATTCGTTACTTCTTGTGGAAGCCAGTGTTCCTCGAAGCAAGCTATAGTAGTACAGTCGGAAGTAATCGGGACTATCGTCTTCAAGAGACAGTGTAGTCACGCTGCTGACCTAGGGTTACTTCACGAACTAAAGCTGGATAACGAAGTTCAATTATAGTTTGTCTACTGAGTCGAGAAAGTAGATAGTTCGACGACTATGTGGATAATTATTATGGTTGCTGTTAGCTGCGAAATGAAATCGACAACTGACAGTGGATTCGCAGTCAGTAGCTGCAGTAGTAATCGGCCACGTGGTTTCTGAGCTGTCTTCTACTCTCTCGACTGAGTGAACAGACTGTAGATCAAGAGCAGAGGAATGGAAAGAGAAATTGAGCAGCTTGACTTCTCAACTCTGATTGACACACATGACTGACTGACATAGACATATGAAGCTGGATAAAGAAACATTTTTTATTTCTTGCTGTACTACTTGCATTATGATAATCTAGAACTTACAATCTCAGTAAACTTCTGATGTAAGTATTCCAATAGCTGACCATGTCCCAATACCTGAACGGTAATACTAATTTTATTTAATTTTAAGCTTAAATTCTGATATGCCTAATAAAAATAAAGAATAGTAGCATGAAATAGTATATTTAGCTACTGGGATGCACTTTAAGTGTCGGAATATGCATTTTTAAGGTACTTACTGGGAGATGTGTTATTTTAAGCGTACAGGTATGGGAATATTTATCTTAGCTGACATTAAAATACTGCGAAATTGACATTGTCACTGACAAATATATTATTCTAGCTTCGAATGGGCTTCATTTAAGGGCTGTCACAGAGAATGTGAGATATACAATTAACAACTTATAAAAGATGAACAATTATAGTTGTATAAGTAGCGTCTCTCCTTAAAAGATTTGAAGATTTAAAAATGGAGAAGAAATTTCAATTATTCAAACAGGGTAACTAAATATGATTCGACAAACCGAATTTAATTAACCAAAATATTTCAGTCACCCCACATTAATTCATCATACCACTAAAATATATCCATCGCTCATCTTAGACATCTAGCTCTGGTTTCCACCAAAAACTCGAATATGTGCATAAATGCTCAAGCTTTGAAAAATTCCAAATCGTCAGAAATTGTTCAAAAGTAGCAATTTGCACGCGATTCACAGGACGCGGAGAAAGAAACGCGCTCGAGATGCACGACCTTTGAAGATTAGTATCCTCAGATGAGAATTCCAGCTTGGGCCGCTTCCTCTTCCGGAATTTCAAGGCGGCCATAAATAATCCCGAGGACACAGGAATCACGGCAGAGACGAAAGCGAGAAAGTGCAAGCGACTTGCATAAATATTTAGAAGAGAATCGAGAATCGTGAGTTTTGCGCGAAGGCTTGTTCATAGCGAGTTCCCTCGCTAATTAGCCATTAAGACACGCATCGCGAGCAACGCCTTGGCTATCTGTCCCCTCGGGTGAAGGGTGCTTGCCAGCTGGAGGATTCCAGCTCGAAGACGCGACTTCGAGGTGTTATTAAGTAGAAGCCACTCGGCATTTCACTCGACTTGAGTTCTGCCGTCGATGCTCGAAGCAATTAGGTGCAAAGTAGTTTTCAGAGTCGATCCGAGTTTCACTTTGATGACCAGAATACTCTGCTTTTCGATCTGCCTTCTTGAGAATGTCAGGGAGGATCGAATGTAGTTTATACGTGATTTGGATGACTAGACAATTTTCGTTAGCTTTGTTTTATTTCAAAGTGAGTACAACTTGGTTTAGGTTTTATTTATGCGAGTAAAATATGTTGGTTTCTGAAATTTGTATTGTCTATCGAATTTTATTAGCTTAGAATGATAAGATAATTTTCAGTATCGACCTTTTTTCGTAGTTTGACTCCTCTAAATCTCCTTATGAGTATATATCCACCTACGCAATACAAATTTTATTAGAACTGCAATTAACTTTTGAAAGCGATCAATATACGAATAGAATAGAATTTTCTTCGAGTTTACTGTACCAAAGGGTCACCAAGGTCTGGTGAAGAACCGAATACGATGACAATCTAGAGGACGAGTGCTCTTGAATGCCTCCAGAGCGTGATAAGAGCAGAACCTTGTGAATTTAGAGCAGTTGTCGAGAGGTTACATCTAGACGAGTGAATTTAGACCTCGAGGAGAAAGTGTACGCCTATGGCACCGAAAATATTTATCAAGAACCGTTATTAATTCCATGAGGTCATCAACAAGTAGTTGCGTTCTACGAGACTTTATCGTTGTCACGAAACGTCGTGACGTCTCATCGTCTTGGGACAAACTGGAGCGTGAATCTCTTCTTTACATTTCGTTATAATTAATGTCGTCAAAATAGAAAAAAAATCAGGGAAACAACGAGGCGCAAGAGGCGTAAAGTTTCTCGCGAGAGAAACTTCTGAGCGACGAGTACATGCGCGCAACACTGCCAGTTTGGAGCGCGTTGAACTCTCGAAATATGCTGGTTGGTAATTAGAGAGGCTTTATTAGCGTAATAGGCGCGTGGGCGAGTTATTCGTCCCTTGATATGGTGTAACCCTTCTACCAGTATCTTCCTTGGGATCTCATTCAATCGTCATTCATACTACATGACGATTAGACAGTAGTTGTATTGCTGGATGTAAGAATGGCCTAAGAACATTTATGTCCCTTTTGCGCAAAATCTATAAACGTAGCAACTTCTCTTTTGTTTCCATTATGTAAATCATATTTTCTTAAATTATATTTTCGAATAATAAAATCTTTTACTATATTTCCAAAATTTCATGCAAAGGCCTGTGATGATCATAACTGAAAGTATTTTTACGAATTTATTAATAATGTAATTAAAACATGCATAATGAAAATACAAAGCGTGGATATTATGCTTTTTAATATACTAGGAAGTTTCAAAATAGTTATACTACGTATAAGAAATATTATCTTAATGTTTAGGGACACTTTTCTTGGAGTTCAATATTCGTATTGTGGTGTTTCTGTATCCAACAGTGCAAGTTACTAAACATTCAATTTCTTAAGAGTAATTAGTAAATAACATCGAATTTAATTTAGGTAATTAAATTCTTATGGTAAATGAACGAGTATTTCTAAGCATAGAAAAAGTTAATTAACTGTTATGTAATGATTACGAATCAACGTAAGATATAATTTATTTCTGAAGTTATTTCAAAATTAAATGTGTGAAAGTTTCGTTCATTCATTGATTCGTGTATTCTCATTACGTTACAACTGTCTCAATGTTAACTCAGAAATTTTCCTTTCCGACTCACCTAATTGTGTCTACAGTGATAGTGTTCCTAATCGATTCATAGGAAGCGATTATCTAATCTGTTCCTACGTGATACAGCGAATTTTCTTTATCAACCCATGTATCTGTTTCGTACTGAATCTTTTGCGTGGCGACTTATCATTCATATAGCCACTGAGTGATATTTTATAATTTCTACTACAATTTCCAAAATCAAGTTTGAAATCTAAACTAGATTCTAAATAAAGTCTAAAAAATTGGAGCAATTACACACTGAATAATTTCATAAAATTTGCAAATATAATTAACCCAATAAAAAAAACTAGATATTGTGTTATTAATATACTGCGAATCTTTATGTATTTATAGAAAATTTAAATGTATAAAAAGGTTCAAACTGCACACTATGTAAAAAATATAAGATAAAAATCAGCTGTATACTGATTATTATCATCAATAATAATCTGGAAATATATTTCCAAAATTCAGGACATCACGTAATAGAGAGGTTCAGAAAATTCCTAATTTATGAGAAATAAAATCTCACTAATCTACAAAGTAGTCTACAATAGGATACCTGAAAGTTTCTCTATAAAAGCTTGATTTTGCATAGAAATCCGCAGTTGCTAAACGAATGATTAAAAAGCTCTTTTTTAAATCGCTTTGGCAGTTAACAGACAATCACGACTCATCATCTATCATCTACAGTTACATTTTATTGCACCGTGGTGTTTGCACGAGTCCCTCGTTCCCTTTAATGTGGTCGTCCCTCCAAGGATCTTAAATAAGTTTCCTACGGAGGCGTATCCTATTTACGATATCGGAGGAATTCTAAACTTCATTTCGCAAGTACGACAGGAATCCCGTGGACCGTGCTGCTCGAACGGATCGAAAGATATCGAATGGCGAGGGACGGAATATTGAATTTCCCGAGGAAGCGAGAGACAATCCGAGACGGCCGCTTGATTCCCTCGCTTCTCTATTATTTTTTACAGCCTTTCCACTGGAACGTTTCGCGTGTGAACGACAAACACTGGCATTTTCATCAAACGCCCTCGCGAGATCGATCATCCCTCTGAACTCGGGGCACAATAAATTTCTGATGCACTGATTGTAAGTGGTAGGACGATTTAAAGTATTCCAGTTCTATTTTTTTATTATATTTTTTTCGTGGTAGATTATAATTATTTTAGGAATTATCAGACATATTCTACTGATTTCGCTATGTCTGACTTCAGGCTTATTCTACTAATTTCTATGTCTGATCTGGCTACCACAGACTGACAGTAGAATAAGTCCCTAGTCAGACACATTCCACGCCCATTTCAAATGTGTTGTCAAATGGTTAATAGTTTCAAACACAATTTTGTCTACCTTCATTTTTGTCTTATTTTAACATGAAGAATCACCCCGTACAATTTCACCAGACAAACTAAGAATTACAATCATAAAACCTTCACGAGAAACATCAATCAAGAAAACGACTGAAAATTCCTCTTAAACACCAATCGTAGCTGCAAGAAGCACCACTTGACATCGATAAAATAAAAACTCTCATTTCAACTACCTACTTGTTATTCATACTTCGCATTCATGGAGGAAAATAAGAGCTCCTGTGTCCCTGAATAATATTTTCAGTAGCAAAAACACAGGACACGTATTTGCCCGCGAGGAATGTTCGCTTTCCACAACACCGATGAAGCGCGTCGAAAGGATTCGCGGCGCAGCGGGAAAGCCTCCCTCGTGGTGTCTATATGTTAATTAAACGAGGTTGCCCGCGTCTCGACTTTCTCGATATGCATTACGTGGTCGAGTGGCATAATCGCGTAATTGTCGCCCTGCGTTCGCCGACGATCGTGCCCGCCAAGTAGAACACAAGCGGCGAAAGCCGAGCACAGAGAGAAAATGTTGCGGAATCTCGACCGATAGAACCTATACAAGCGTCTATTATTTAGCCAGCGGAGATACTCGTGCATCGACGGGATTTCAGTATGATACGAAGCGAGGTGAATTCGCTAGGAGCGGCAAACAGATTTTGTTCAGAGTTTACGGAACTCTTTTCGGTCTGGTACAACTGAAATTAACTCGAGATGATGTAGTCTGAGAGGGGTTTCTGAAAGATAAAGTATTTGAAAGAGTGCGTTTTAATAAGTAGAGAAGGAAAAGTAGATGTTAGAAAGGGAAAGAGAAAATTTGCCAGAGGTGGTTTTTCTTTTATAAAGTGTGTCAATTAATTTCGTGCTTCTTTAAAGGAAATTGTCTGTGGATAACTAATTGTGATTTATTAGTTAACTACCGAGGAGAGATCTCTAAAAGGTTTGATTATGAATTTTTGTTAATTTGTATGTATAAGTCATTCGATTTGGAAATGTAGAAATTTGTTTAAGAATATAATGGTACGAAAATTTAAAAATTGGAATATTTGACAATTTGAAAATCTGAGTGGCTGAAAATTCGAATATTTGAGTATTTGAATATTTGAACATTTGAACATTTGAACATTGGAACATTTGAACATTGGAACATTTGAACATTTGAATATTTGAGTTTTTGAATATTCGAATATTTGAATTTTTGAATGTTTGAATATTTGAATATTTGAACATTTGAATATTTGAAAATTTACAAATTCCAGTAATAAAACTAACAAATTTGAAAATCTGAATAATAAATAAATTCATAACTTGGAATTTCTTAGGTGCAAATCATTGCTCCCTTTTAATAGATTGAAATTCCCTTCAGCCTAGGAATCTAAATATCTATTAAAACTTCTAACAAGCAAATAAACTAATACATAAAAGAACGTAGACACCATGTCCCTTCCATGTATTTTTTCCTGCATAAAAATTGAACAATTTCCCAATTCCGAATATAGGAATTCAGTGAACTAGTTTCCCAAAGTATTCTGCTTCTTGGCTTCGTAATCTGGCAATTAGGAACATTACCGAACAAAGAAGGTAAGTAGATGGATCTGCTAGCATTACCTAAGTGGGGCCGAAGACAGTTACCGCAAGAAACGAAACGAAAAGGAGCAGGAGAGGCTAGAAAAGAAATTGGGCACAATTAGAGCGCTCTCCTATCGCGTCGGTGAAATCTCCCGAGGGAGGAAACACATCTTGGTCTCGAGCGATCGCACGGAAGAATTCACGCTGATAACCACGCCAGAATTCCCTCTTGTGATTGCATCGCGAAAAACGGAGTAGCGAGCCAATCTTAACTAATCTCTACCAACAGTATCGAAATTAACCTCGAACCAAAGAGAAATACCAGGGGATCTTTTTCTGCTCCCAAATCGATAACTCTCTGTTCATTTTTTTCTTCCGACTCACGAATGATTACCTTTAGGAATCCCTGAGTGAACAATCCTAAGAGATTAAATTCAATCTGTGGATTCATACAGATGTAATTTGTAACTACTTACATCAAATGAAATATTAAATACAAAGTATTATTTTATTCCTAGGAAAATTAAAACAGAAATGAAGGCTACCGATTGTGGAATGAAGAAGTTTCAGAAAATATGACAAAAGCAAGGAATGGTTTTATAATTCTATACACGATATCCAAGCTGAAGCAGGCTAAGAGCAAAGAGGGAATTTTCAGTTTTTAATTTATTATTTAAGTATAAATAATTCGTAGATATTTCATACATCAAGTATTAAAACTGAGATAGTAGAAATACTATGACTCCATAATCGCAGTACCAGTTTACTCTTTCAGGTCCAAACGTTTTCAGACTATGAGTAAAAGTGTTTTCTACCATTTATTAATACTAGTAGTCTAAATAAGCTACACATAAAATTGGATGATTCTGAGTCTTCAAATTGAGTGCTATTCAAACACCAAAATTGCATATGCCCAACATCGAGCGTGGAAGGGTTAAGAAAGGTGCAAAAATACTAAGAATAAATAAAAAATCGTCTCCATTGCGACGTCTTGTTTGACTACACAATACATATGAACAAAATATAATTATGTATTTATTGTAGACTGGAGTCTCAATGCACCTCGAGCTGCAAGCAAGCGCCAGCTACTCGCGTTTTCGCTGACGATCGTGGGAAAAAGCTTGGACAGTGGGAATCGACAAAAAACCATTGAATTTATCCACGCGACTAACCTCCGGGCAGTTGGGTAAACAAACAATCCTCAGCAAAAGCTGTGAACATGTTTTTATTTTAGACTTTTACGATGCCGAAAAAACATGGTCTCACTTTTTTGTATGTAGTTGGTTAGCTGAATAAATAAACACTCTTTGGCGCGTTATTCAACCTGTTTTTTTGGTGGCCAAGCTTCCACAAGTAGAAAAACTGTATTCAATTTTTTCTATAGAAAAATAGGCAAAAATAATAAAATAGAGCACACACGATTTCTCTTGTGCCAAAACCGCGAAAGTTGAAAGAGCTTTTGGATCATCTTACGCAAACGAAACTGGTTAATGCTCGGCTAACAAGTGTAATTACTGTAGGAATGGAACGAGAAATAAATGGAAAGAAGCAGCGTGGCACATCTTATTTCCAAGACCAAGATAATTCAATCTATTTAATTGCTTGCGCGACGAAGCGTGAATGACTTTTCTGCTACGTACTATCTTATACGGTCAATCATTTTTTATCTAGGATTCCAAGTTTAAATAAAAGTCTTCAACAATTCAGATGCCTCAACTGCAGCACATTTAATCCCATTAAAAATACTTCTGCCTCTTCTTTTCTAATTATTCATTTCATCAGATTTTTAACTACACTATTTTCCAAAGTGCACTTTTCTAAAAAGTGTGTAGTCTCTTAGACAAAAAGGTACGTATCTAGAAAACCATCTCAAGTCTCATAACATTCTTGTTTCCCTCTAAAAGATCCAATGCTGTGTGATCAGGAAATAGCAAGAAAAATTATAATTTGCGAGTGGCAAACTTTTTTGCACTTAGTTTTTATAAAGTGTCTATGTACAGAAATTCTGTGTCATAAAAGAAACTGAAAAAATCCAATTATAAATGTTCCAACTTCATCCGCTTATATTGGATCAACGTCGAGAAGGATCGTTCATTCTCGAATCATGAGGAATCTTTTATACTATGTTTTGGTATATTGTGACATGACAAAGCTGCTACTCTAATACCTACTGAGTTTCAACAGACTGTTACACATGGTGATAAGTACACCTGTATATAGAAGTGTATGGCATAGAGCTAATGGTGTTAGGATAAATGTTGATAAATTAGGATACCTCAATATGTATTTAAAAAGACGAATAAATAGATGAATCGTTCTTCCTCGACATTAACAAGAGCTGAGCCAATGCAGTTTTAATGTTCATAAAAAGTTACTTCAGCTTGTTTTCTGATCATTATTTATCATTTTTCCATAAACACTGACTACTGATATAAAAACCTAAATAGGTATGCAGTAAACTTAACTACTGTTTCAACTCACAAATTATCATTCTTCTTGTAATATTTTCCTCTTACAAATTATCGAGTGCTCTACCTAAAAGCATCGTCTTTATATGCTATAATCTATTAAAAAAAACGATCCCTACTAATGCACCATTTTGGATATAATGATATCATCCAAAAACTGGTTCTGCAGCCACTTCTCTGACGCCGTCGAATGGCATTCTAAAGCCATGAAACGCTTGAAAAGAAAAAAGGAGAATTTCAAAGTTCTCCAACGCCCAAGCTCCTTGAAATTCATGAAACCGGAAAAAAGTACAGCAGTTATATGAAACAAGAACTCTTAAGACGATTTAACGGTCGTAAACGCGGGCAAAGTAAGTTCCCAACGACGAGGAAATCTGACAAATAGCCCGTCGATGAATAATTGAGGAAATTTATGGATTCTTCGTTGATCGCTCGTATGACCGCATCGATTGGACCTCGAGGAAACTCGTTCTTCGAGGAATTTATTCTCACCGCGACACTGGCAGTCGCCTTCCTAGTAATTGCAACACGCTCATCCGTTGATTGTGTTGATTTCTACGACGGGTGACGTAAACGATGACTCCTCGTGCGGCCGCGTGAAAAGCTCCGATGTCGACACGCCATCCTCGTTGGACAATGACTAACATTATCAACCAAGCGTTAATAGACGGAGCCAGACGCGACAGGCTTTTCACGAGAACCTATTGTGCACGCGCGCCCGCGCGCAGGCGTTTCCCAGAATTACCTATTATACCAGCAGCCGAATAATAAGAGGGAAAACCGAACGTTAAATCGGGAGACAACAGCCTCGAACGTTGCCTCGTGAATATTCATGCTGTAAACACGATGGGAATAAATAAATACGTGGGGGATCTTTTGGCTGACAGATATTGGGGGTGAATCTTCGAAAGGAGAAAATGGGAAGCAGGGTGTTTCCAAATATGTGGGGCAATTTTTGAGAATAGGTTTTAGATACCTGGACTATGAAAAATGTTTGGATGAACATGTGTCTATACTGCGTTCACTGAGAGAACGCAGTCGTTTCACGCAGATGGCTTCCATTGCCCCGACTGACTTTTCCACTGAGATTGGTGAAGGATTCAAGAGCCTAAAAGGACACGCCTTGCTTCTTTCTACTCTGTATACCTAGTGTCCAAATGAAACAAATGTTTCTCTCTATTAAGAAACAATATTTATTGAGATATCAATGTATAAGAATCCACAGCTTATTTGATTCTAAAGAAACAGCAACGGTAGAACTGTTTCCTGGATTTCCTACAAAATGTTCGATGCGACCAGGTAGTTTATGACACGGGAAATCTAGGGTCGTTTATGGTATTGCAGCGCAGTAAGAATTCTGACTAGTACCAGTACGTTTTCGGTCGACAGAGACGATATTCAAGAAGATTTTTATTTGCTAACAGAGCCGCATTAATACTTTCGGAGAAAACTAAAATCTGAAAGAATATCGTTTGCTTGCTCAAAATTTCTTTCACACCGTTTATGCGCTAACACTTGAAGAAGTGACTTTCTTTAGAAATGGTAGGACCTCCAAGGGCCCAACAAGGGGTTCATGGGTAGGGATGTGCTCGGGAGTGACAGAGCCAATAACTAATGAGCGTAGGCGTGAACTGCGCAAAGGGTACGAAAACTCGTCAACCGACAACTGCGTTCTCCCAGTGAACGAAGTATAGGAATGCTTAGTTCTTTTTTGTTATACGATATTTTGTGATCGAATCGTGCGAAAAATAAGAAAAACGTGGGACATGTAAATCTACTCCTGGAAATTTCGAGTATCTATTAACGAACACTCTGTATAGATAAGTAACTCGTAGAAGCTAGTAAACAGAAAAATTGTGAACGTTCTGTGCACGTACCGCTGTAAATAATTTACCGTACTGAAATTATAGTGAGTCCAATACGCCACACCAGCTGCAAATTAAAGATATATACACTGAACCTTCCTTTAGTGAAGTTCATGCACAGTAAACTGCCTCACAAGGAGAACTCCCCAAGTGTGACGCTCACTTATTAATGAATCTTTTCCAGTTTGTAGAACTCGTCAAGCCAAGAACGCCAATACCCCTCTTGGGGGTACATTACCAATAGCTTAAGTGGCATTAACAATTGAAGCAACTACATGCGCCTTAGTTCCTCAGAAGGATTTAAACAAATGAAAATTCACAATTTTAAATACCCATCTGAATATTAAATATTTGAAAAATTAAAGTTTGTAAAATTTGATAATTTAAAAGGTTAAGAGTGCTGTAAGCTGAGTAGCTAGATATTATGAAAATGTAAAAAATTGAGAACTTAAATATTCACACATTAGAATGTTTCAATATTTGAATTTGAATTTAAATTTAAATTTGAATTTGAATTTGAATTTGAAAACTTAAATATTTACACATTAGAATATTTGAATATTTGAACCTGAATTTAAATTTCAATTTTTGAAATCGCATAAATTAAAATTTGTAAATTTTCAAATTTTTTCACAAGTTAAAACAAATCATCCCTATTTCAGATTATTGATCACAGACCCTTGGATGTTCACCCTTTTTCTCTGGTTGGTCAATAACCGGCGGGTATCGCAACTAAAATTAACACCCTTGGGTAAACGACAACCTGGAGCGAGCAGGAGGCATCGTTCACCTGGCTGCTCTGGATACTCAACTATGCACAAAGAGAGGGAAGAAGCTTAACTTTCCCGCGCAAGCACGTTAACGAATATCGCTGGAAGAGCGTGTCTCGCGCGACATTCCAGCTGCAACTTCGCCTTCGACGCTTTGATCCCTCGTTCGTGTCGGCTCAATTGAATTTACTTTGACCGAGCCTCGAACGAAACACCGAATTTCGCTAGAGACGATTTTGTCAGCAGTAATTGAACATAAAACCAGGGAAAACAAAAGAGAACTGGTTCGTTCCAATTTCTGCCATTATCAAGGCGTACATTCAGTATGAAGGAAGATTGAACCACGTTTCCACGTGGATAACTGAGCATGGAGGACACTAATAGCGTGATCGAATCCTTTAGGTAAAATAATATTTTATCTATGTGTTTGGAATTATTACTCCGTGAAAACAACACGCAGTCAAACATGATTCGACAGTGGCTAGGTGAGGGTTAAATAATTTTAGTATTAGCTTAGTGCATAGTATTAATAATTTTAGTATTAAAGTACCATCATAATCCAGAAACTGAAATCACAGATGCATGATAGACAAGATGCATTAAAATACTAATCCATTTAGTTTCAATTTCTAACAAAAATTGAAATATTCTATTAAATGGAACTAAAAATTTTCTTTGTTCGAAGGCAAGGCACTGGCCAGAAGTCAAACACCTGCCCGCGACAGCTTGTTGTCGTGAGGCTCCGCTCGTCTGTCGGAGGGTGCATGGAAAATTACGGACAAATTGTCCCCGTGTAACGAGAGGCAAATGATCGATACCGAACACCACACCAGGGAAAATAGCAACAACGTTGAAGATATTCATCTCTCGATATTCATATTCGACAGATGGTTTCGTGAATACTTGTTTTCTGTTATAAATTTCAGACTATCAGGCATATGGAGTTATGTTTCTATTTGGAATTATTTAACCAGTCCATCGATAGTGATACTTCTATCATTAAATTCTAGCAGCATTTGCGAAGATGTTTTTAAATCATTTTCTGAGGCCCTTCATGTGATCTAGATATTTATTCTTCAATTAGGATAATGGGAAATAGGATTAAGAATATCACTACCACTATTAACACGACAGGTGTTAGAAATTTTAGGGATGGTTCTACATGTTAAAATAAGACGAAAATGAAGGCAGACGAAGCTGTGTTTAAAGATTAATTTCTAAATTATTAATCATTTAAGGAACATTTAAATTAAGTGTGAAGTGTGTCTGATTAGTGACTTATTCTACTGCTGCGTGTATTAAGCAGATAAGAGATAGCGAAATCAGTAGAATTAGTCTCAAGCTAGACACAGCGGAGTAAGTAGAATTAGTATCAATGTCAGACATGACGAAGTCAGTAGAATAAGTTCCAAATCAGACATCAATAGAATCAGTAGAATAAGTTCCAAGTCAGACATCAATAGAATCAGTAGAATATGTCCAGAATCAGACAAATTTTAGCTATCTTCTCGCCATATGATAATTTCGAAACAAGACACCATGCATAAATTTATCTGTTTCCATTTTGATTTTATTTTAGCATGTCGAATCACCTCTTAAAATTTCTAACATCTGTCGTTAACTACCCCGTATATGTGATATTCTTTTCCATAATTATAAGAACAAATAAAGTTACTTACTCCTGTATACAAAACAATCCACAATTCACAATCATACAAAACTATCAACAATCCACAAGTTTGCACAAAAATGAACAAAACAATATATGACATCTACATTATGAATTTCAATCTTCCCCCAATTTGATAATCTAAAAATTTCGCTTGAAAATCCTTCAAACGCAGAAAAAGCAGAAAAACCAATTACATAAATCTACCCCGAAGGTCGGCGAAAAAGAGTGCACCGAGTCGATCGTCAATATCTTTCACGATCCCTGCGAGACCTCGACAGGCAAACAAATTCTGGCGCGTGTTGAAGGGGCTAAAAGGAATACGAGAAGGCGTGATTTACAGACGGCCAGTTGCACGCGCGTATAAAGAAAGAGTGGAAAGGATCGCGCAAGAGGCGTCGAACGTTGACCAGATCGTGGCTTTCGCGGCTCAACTATGATCGCGAGATTGATGATCTCATCCGCCTATAAACCGTCGCTCCTTCCATTGATAACACAATGGAGCCACCGTGTACATACACACCAATATACACGCGCATGTGTACGTGTGTTTACCGTTCTGCTGTACGAATTTATGCTGCTCGCCTCGAGGAACAGCCTTGACATTCCACGCGAGGGACGTGGCTAGGCGATGTTGCAGACCCGCGGAGATTAATCGATTCCATGCAAGACTGAGCAAACTTTCGAGACGCGACGAGACGCATTCTTCGCCAGAACCGCGCCACTAGCACCCATTTTACCACCCCACGAATCGCATGAATGAAACCATTAGCCCCTGCACAGTGTCTCAAACGACGTCGACCACGCGCCTGTTTGTTCATCGATGAGTCGATTGCTTTTGAAAAAATACGATACCGACTCTGGCTCTACCCTGACATCGCGAGTGTTGCACGCAGAGGAACTTCGACGAGGAAATTTCCCTTGCAAATTAGACGGTAAATGAGTTAAGAGTGAGGTAAGACTCCACAATTTAGAGGCGACTGTAGCGAGTAAATTCTATAAATGATAAATTCCCTAGGAGAGAATCGTCGACCTCTCGGTCAGCGTCCCTCCCACGTTCTTTTGACGAGGCTCCCTCAAGGGGAGCGAGTTTCGCGATCCTAAGGGTGCAACATGTCGCCAAAGTCGTTGCAAGTCGTCAGACTTAAACGAGGCCCGGGGCTACGTGAAAAAGCCACGATCGCAGATCTCGCGAATAGGCGGCCAAGCAACTCTCCCTCCGCAGGCCGTCTTTTCCGTGGCACACAAGCCCGCGAAATTAAACGATGAATCTTCTATGAGCCGCGTTTCTTGGCCCCAGCTCTTCCACTGGCTACGACCCACTCGGAGGACCATCTTTCACGCGGAACCGGAAGAATGGAGGATAAAGGGAGGGCCGATTGCGCCCTCGATTACGGAAATAACGCACCTGTTCCCGAGCACAGAGGCCACCAGGAAACGTTTCCGCCTCGGCGAAGCGAAAAGTGGAAGATTGTATTTTCATGAATTACTTTCGACCAGAGTTCGCTCGGGCGTCGTTTTTCGCCCACTGGCCGAATGATTCCGTGGCTGCAAGGCAAAATGACCTTAGGCACATGCTTTTGCTCTCGAGATATTGGCGTTTGAAGTTTTCAACTTCAATATTATCTTATGGACTTGTGTCTTCTTGATCCCTCATTTCCGTGGAAGGCAAAACGACCTAAGTCATATGTTTCTGTTTTCGAGATATTGCCATTTGAAGCTTTTAGTTTCAGTACTGTCTTATGGACTTGTGTCTTCTTGAATCCTTATTTTTAGGTGAGAAAGTCCTTTTAATGTCCCTTTTTCTTTCTGGAAATATAGATTCCATATTCTAGATGTTAATTAAGAATTTAATGCGAATTTTCTGAAAATGTGACATAGGTCGCTTTGCCTTACAACCAGATTTCTGGATGAAACAATTCTTTTAACACCTTTCTTCTTTCTAAAACTATAAATATATATTCTGGATGTTAATTAAGGCCTTGACTTGATCTTTTTCAAAATGTGACATAGGTTGCTTTGCCTTATAACCACAGAATTAAGCGTTCACTGATTCATACGTCGCTAGAGCTTGAAAATTAAGTTTCCCTGGCCTATCTGCTTTATCTTTTCTCCAGGGAAATTATGTTGTGGCTCGAGGAAGAAAGTTTGGGTTGTTTCGTTTCGAAGCCAAGTGCCTCTTCAAGTCGCGTTCAAAGACCTCGCCGAGAGAGAGTGCAGGATTCTTCCATGGGTCTTTGAATTCGAGTACGACTAAAAAGCTCAAGTTGCGTGTAGAGTTCCATCCTTTCCCTGTTTTGTGGAGAAAATTGCTGCCTTAAGCGGGGAAAGTGAAGAACTTGGTTTTTGGTTACTTGAGAGGGGAGGATATCAATGAGAGCTGATGCAAGCATTGATACATCTATGACTTTACAGTCATTTAAATTTTCCTTCACTTAAATTACACAATTTAAGTCTATAAATAATTTTATTTTAGAAATGGGAATCAGAAAATTAGAATAAATGAACTTGCTTCAAAAGTTTCTAATATTGAGAAATTTAAAAAGAAATTGAACCACTTGAAAAATTGAAAATTGTGATACTTCAGAATTTCAAAATGCTCCAAACAAAATAATCACAATAACTTTTTTCTGAAAAAAGTATCAGACGGATCGTAGTAAAATTACCTGCTATCATTATTCATAGCACAGATCCTCATCTTACAGTTATACAGACTATAAAGCATTGATCGCCCCATATGGGATCCTCTAATCGCTTTGAGCTGCGTGATATTAATAAATCCTTGATTAGAGCAGCATCGACCTTCAATAGGCCTATTAAAATATTTTTCCCTATCGTCCTCGCGGCTAGCTGACGTCAGAAGCTATTACACGGACCGTGACGTTTCCTTCTCTGCTCGGAGCAACGACAATAAAATCCAGGTAGGTATAGGTATCAAGTTCAAGGCCGAACGGTGCAGGATAGAGGGCTTCGGGATCAATTCCATGGATTTACAGCGACGGTAGCCAGCTAAATAGCCCGACCCAAAATACCTCGTCCCTTTACGGTACGTTCGCGAAAGGAAAAGCAAGCAGGGTTTGGAATGCAATTTCTATGACCTAGTTCCAACACGGGGTCTCTAGAAAACAAATCCTGGGGTCTATGTTGTGAATGGTGTGCTTTAGAAATTTGTGACTTTAGAAATCCAAAGCGAGACAAAATAAGTCACCTATTTTCCTTCTTTTTTCTCTTTTTAGATATTGACTTTGAAGTTTGGAATCTCAATTTTGTATGGATTTTTCTGTTATGGTATTCTCGTGTTTTAAGGAGGAAATTTTTCTAGTTTAATCTCCTTCTGCTAAAAATACAAATTACATCTACTGCTTCGTGAATCTCAAGGCATAAATTCAATTTTATGAAAAATATGTAACTTTTGCATTAGAAGCATAGAAAACATAAAACCTACCTACAGCTCAAAGGGTATGAAAAAGATTACAAAGGAGAAGTTTTGACCCAAAAGTTAAGTAAGTCAATTGGACATAAACTACGAGAGTCTACAGGTTTGCAAGAAGAGATAATTAGAATTAATGTCATGATGTATTGGCAATTACAACTGGTAATTTCTACTCGACACTGTTTACGGAGCGGTCTAAAAATACATGAGGTCAATGAGAAACACAGAAGTCTCCTCAGTGTTGATAGAAGAATAGAACCAACTCAATGAAAGGGTCAATAACGGGTTCATGTAACAATTTGCATCCTCATAATGAAAAATAATCCACATATAGACCTTACATCACAGACCCACTAAAAGAGTACGATTAAAGCTTGAAAAACGCAACCCACCTTAAATTAGAAATTATATAACACGATATCGATTATGAATAACAATTTTAACTATACAATAAATTAAGATTATATTCCAACAACTGAATAACAAACTTTGATTCCCATTAAATGAATAAAATAAAAAAGGACTCAGCCTAAAATTTGTACTCAGACAAAGTATTATAGATAGGTTGACCAAAGTTACTCCATTTGTACCACAATTTCCAAGCTTTCATCTACTCCTTTAGAGCCCTAAATTCGTGAAAAATCACAGTTTCGCCAAGGAGCCCCACAAATTTCTCTTAATTTATTACAAGCTCCCTCTGCTCACGGAAGCATCGCGCAGCAGCGAAGCTCTGCAAGCCTTGCACGATCCACTGCAGAGCATAAATTCACGCGAGCATTCGTCGCGTAAATCAGCTCGCGATCGCGGCATCCCCGGCACGAGCTGACCGCGAATCGAAGTCTGGCGAGGGTCTCCGCCTCGAACGAAACTGAAGCAGCGACGAGAGCACCGATACGAATCCACGAAACGGCGGAGCATCCTATTAGCTGCGGTGCCTCGAGGACTCCGAAGAAGCATCGCAGACGTCGAATTACAACGTCCCCCTTGCCGCCCCGTCGAACGACCAGGAACCCTCGACCAAAGTTCCCGCAGCAAGAGCAACAACAGCAACAGCCGACGAGCTGGCGGCTCTGGGCTCTCTGCTCAATGAATGATTTCCGCGCGCTGTTGCCACGTTACGTCTGCATTCTGCATCCATTGGAGTAATGGCTCGAGAGGACTGGCGTCGCGTTTTATCGTTTCCTGCAGTTTACTATCAAACGTTGCGCAATTGTACCTTCGACGCTGACCTAACCGCCTGGGTCCGTGTCGCGGCTACGTCATCGTTGAGCTGTCTTTCGAGACAGTTTAGATAGATTCTGATGCAGTGGAATCTTGACTCAGCGAGTTGGGAACGAACTCGAAACCAGAGTGCATTGTGTAGCTATGGAAGAAAGCAGGGGTTTTCAGAAATGTAATTCGTGGGAAAATGAAGCTCAGATATTGATGGGGTTTTTGAAGTTATATGTCTTGAAATAACTTTCTTTTTTTATACTTTGTAAAAGTAGGGCATTCTGTGATAAAATGACACTGTTTGTGTCTCGGGAACTATGTTGCCTTGGGAGACATTTTTATGAGAATAACATAGTAATACTTTCTGTCCTGTTTAGTGTATTAGACAAATTTTGTATAATACCTATAATTTGTAGTATTTTAAATAACTACCACTGTATTTAAGAAATGAAAAAATAATTCTAGGCAACGAGAAAAATAGAACAGTATTGACACAAAGCTCTTATTGCAAGAAGATAATAAAAACGAAGAAGAAAGTAAGAAATGGTTCCACCAAAGTGTTAGATATCTAAAAGTGAACCTGAAATACCTAAGAATGTGTATAATATTCTGAATAAAATATATTCACTCCACTTTCACTTAAAGAAAACCTTTCAACCAACCTTGCCAATGTTCAAAATTTACAAAACCACTTGGACAGGATCCAAGCAAACAAAATGCACAACGAGGTGAACAGAATGCAGTCCGATCAGCAAAAAGTCTTAAACAAGCAGAATTCCTATCCTCCATTCAATTAATCATTGCTAAAGCCCTGTCTGACAAATGCCCAAGAAAAATTAGTGTATTCACACCTCAATCCTCCAAAGGAAGTCGAATTGCTTATGGAGATGACCTAATACGCGGCTCAGTTTCTGCGTACATATGTTGCACAATTCTCAGACAGTCGACTACCAAGTGCTAATGACGAATTGCGTGTATTAGAGGCTCGTGGGTGATTGATCATCGAGTCGAGCGCAAATGATTAAACGGCAACGCCGCAGAGGCGCGGCTGCTGTTCTTACCAGAGCCACACTTGAGCTTTCCTTGCGAGAATTCGCCACGATGCTGCTTGCAAAACAGGAAAAAGGAAGTTTCGAAAAGACACCTGCTGCGCGAACGAACAGAGTCTCCGCGAAGAACGAGTAATGTCTAAATTACTCCAAAAAGGAGAACCTAATTGATGATGTTTGAGCCTGGAGAGCATGGCGAGATGACGGGCTATTAACGACTTGTATGCATGAATACGAAACATACCTACTTGATAGATGAAATAATTGATTGCACCTATTACCGCGAACCATGCAGTTGCGTTCTTCCCATTCTGAACAATTACGCGTATTTCGTTTAAAAATTCCGAATAATTCCATTTCGCTAGATACACGCTGTATAAATTAGCGAGGGAGAATTTAAAACTTTCGAGCTGGAAAATTAATGGAAAACTAATGCCAAGGCAAGGGAAGTTCGGCGGAACTGTTTCTCGGAGTTTGCATTCCACGTTACACAGCTGAATCTAAATTGCGTCCGACTGTATGCGCTCAACTTTCAGGATTCAGGACAGAGACGGTGACCAAACACGGTGATCTCGATTCATGGGGGTCAGACAATCGCCAGCTATCGATTATCTCGCCTAATGAATGCGCAAACACGGTGATTCGAAAGGCTGGTGTATCTCCCATCCGCCGAGTGGGAGTCGAGTGCCTTTCATCCGAGCTATCGAGATTCGATGCCTTCGGTCGAGGTGTTATCGCGGCGATATTTGCGTATCGATTACGACCTGGAATTGATTTTGCGATAAAGTTTTACGCGCTTCGAGTATTCTGTCCAGACACCAGGCGATTCTAACCCTTGGAAAACAGAATGATCGCAGTTGGATCATCCTGTCCAGTCGAGGGAAGATGACAAGTGGAAAACGCGTTTCCAAGCTTCGTTGGCATGCTAATGATTCACTCTGGTGATCGATTGGTATAGTCGAAGAATCTTGTCACGGCTCTGGCTCGTGACTGGGTAAAAGAAATAGGTGACTGTCTGTGCAACAACGTTACGCATGATATATGACTATTAGAAGCTTGTAATAACAGTTCATCTGCATATGCAAATAGTAGCTCTTTAGTCTGAGCAGGAAGAGCAGGAAGAGCAGAAACAGAAAAACTTCGGTATGCACTGTCTCTTTACCTGGTTGGTATTCATTAATCTCTTCAAACACCAGGTCGATAAAAAATTGTGAAATGAAAATTAACTTGATAATCGAGTCGTTCAGATGTCATACTGATCAAAGTCTATATACATCAAACAAGAAGTAGAGAAAAGTGACAGTACGATAAATAATTAGCTTAAAGTAGACAACTAAAGTAACCTACTACAGTAAATTAAAAATTGTCAAAATGGCTTCAGAAATATATTGAATATTACTTATCAATCATATACAGTTTTATTATTTTTTCATAGTAGGTATAACTATGGAAACAAATTTTTCAATTCTTGAAAAGCTCACTATTACTCAACTGCCTTGGTGATAAAAGTAAAATTCGTAGAAAAAGTGGACTTAATTAGCCACCTGAATGGCTCAATTATATAAACCACATGTAATCTCATTTCTCTAGACTCTAGAATAGACCCTCCACAGTGCTCCACCTAAGAATTAGGTTCAAAGTTCGAAGTCATACTTCCCCTCGAGCCAGCTGCTTCCACGGCAGAAATTAAACGTGAATTCACGTACAGAGAAACGTAGACGCAATTGTGCGCGAGCTGCATCGCAGAAGACGCTGTTTGTACAAGATTTTCGCGACGCGGCGTACTATTAAAGTCCAACCGTTCTGCATATAAATTTGTCTCGCGACGCTGTTGCATAGCGTCCGCGATGCACGTGTGCAGTAAACCGCCTAGATTTACACGTCCCCGCAACAACGCACGGCGAAACACGTAGAGATACGTGCCCCGAGCGCGATTCGCCGCGTCCATCGCGCTGGTTACCTCGAAAGTAACACGTGTTGCATGACCAAACCCATGAAAGTATCCGCGGCTGGGAACGCCAAGGGACCGATAATAAGAGCCTCGAACGAGATTCGTTCGTAGAGAGAATTCGAGAATGTGACGGAAGGAACAGCGAGCCATTTGTTGGGCTGGGCCCTCTTTCCACGGAGGGTGCTGGGAACAAGGCTAGGTTGTTCCTGGAAACCACACTTTAAGCCACTCGAAGGGCTATATATTATCTAGCCACTGACTGAAACTCCTCTGTGGTCACGAAAGTAACAAAATTTGGGCTGGTCTATGGCAGGGCTCTGGCATTCGATAATATGCAGTTTATAGTTAAGGATGAAGTGTTTGAGTGGTGAAACATGTAGGTACCTTTTTCTGGGGGTATTAGTGGAAGAGAATTTTGATTTAATTAGGAGATGTTGAGTGAGGCTTAAATAATAAAATAGTAATTCTATGCAGCATTAAGGTAAGTATAATCCATAGTTTACAGAGATAATTTATGAATTAAAAAGTTGTGAATTTTCTGTATAGAGTTATTCAGCATGAAATCATAGTGGTCTGACTGAATTATAATTACTGTAGATAATACTAACTCTACCTCAGCTGAAAATCAAAACAAGTTTTCCATGTATGAAAAGTTGTAATGCAAGTATTCAAATATTTTCCTAAGTACTTAATATTATTTCCATAAAAGCTCCATAGTACTCTCATGATGTCTTCAAACACTGTACTAGGTCCCAGGGATGGTATAAACCTTGCTGTCTAGTTACGTTACCAGATAGAAAGGGAATTTTTCGAATGAGATAAGAATCGTCCCACCAACCAGTTACTCCTAAGTATCCCCACACCATTCAAAAAGTTCCCTTTTTACCCCATGATGTCACTGAACACCAGGTCCTCACCACTTGAGACGTCATACTGAAGTTATAAACTCGTAAAATGACCTTAGATACAAGTTTCTTCCATTCTATATGTTCCTAATTACTTAACCAAATTGTGAGCTTGTATCGAGACGCTAACTTATTTGACTTTAGAAATACTGAATTTTTAAAGCACTTGTTCCAACGCTCCAACAGAAGAAAATAATCCTATGTAGATAAGTTCTCTCCAAATTGGTCTAAGTCCCTCAGTTCACCATTTCAGAGCATCAGACATCTCACAAGTAGCTCGCCCAAGGAAACGACCTCGATTCAAATACAATACATATTCACCAAATGACTGAAATTCGCGCAGTAAGAGCTTAATCAAGCACGCATGATCAAAGACGTCGACAACAAGGTCTAACGATCAATCAGAGCTCCTCGGGCGTTCGTCGAAAACAAAAAGGCGGCCACGACAATGGCGCGGGCTTTTCGTGGGAGCGCGATAACAAAGCTCCCTTCGCGCGAACCGTCCTCGCTGAAAAGGGAAGGGAAGAAAAACGCCACGGGTCCCTTCTACCACTCCCTTTCCCCTGTGCCCCGTCTCTCTTTGTGCCTCAGCCACGCGCAGACCGACGAACTCCCGAGATAGCGCCAGCCAGAGGAAGTAAGCGGAAGAGGACGAGAAAGAACGAGGGAAAAACCACGTGTAGGTAGTCGGTGCACTGCACTCGCGAGGTTTGTTTACAAGCTGTGGAACTCGACTCTCCTTCTCCCGTTTTCCTTCGCTCACAATCGATCTAGGTACCTATATCCCTTCCTCTGCTTGTGCCCTTGCCCCCCTCTGTCATTCTCTGGCTGTCTCGCACATTTGAAAGCACTTTCTGACGCATCGAACTGTGCGTCCAGCGAGTGGTGATCTTATGCAGCTGCACCATGGCTACTGGTACGTAACACTGATAATGGACAACTAGCATCGAGTATAGGTGCATTGCACAGTGTGAGGCTTGGGGAATGAGACTGTGACCTGAACTGATTTTTGGGGAAGATGGTTTCAGGCACTGCTGGCTAAGAAGATGTGGCGAGATAGAACGAAACAAGAGGATCGATACTGTTCTTGTAAAGTGAAGACTCAGGTACTGTACAGAGCTGGTAAGGTTGCATCTAAGGATTCTATCTGTGTAGACAGGATCGCTAGATTTCACATGCACTGTTGGGCGTGGCATATTATTTGCCAAAGTGGTCATAACTACAAATTGAGTCAACATATCTTCTATACATGGAAAATTACTACTATGTCAACATGTGTCTCAGGTGTAGCTTTACGAGCTCTGCACAGTATGTACTCACTCAGAGGATTCACATTTTGGACACAAGCAAATTGAAATATTCAGAACTGTGAATGTCAATACTTTGAAAATGTAAATCTTTCTGCTTTAGAATCAGAGATATACAATTTGAAATATAATAAATTTGAATTGAGGATCAATAAATTTGCTACTTTACTGTGTACGGTTTTTGAGTGTCATGGATCAGGTAGGACCCCTACTTGGGAGTGCATTTTACGACTTTGTACCTCCTTGGGAATCAGTACTCAGGTAGAAAGTTAGGGCTTCG
Organism: Calliopsis andreniformis; assembly: GCF_051401765.1. NCBI lineage: Eukaryota > Metazoa > Arthropoda > Insecta > Hymenoptera > Andrenidae > Calliopsis > Calliopsis andreniformis. The sequence goes on along the minus strand of NC_135065.1, from coordinate 6,221,652 downwards.
AGAATTAGCTATGGTGAAAGCTATTGTTTCTTTGAAAGGAGAATCATGTCCTTATCGATTTCGATGTGAACGCTTTGTGTGAGGTGTGTCAAGGAATTTCGGACCTAGGCTACTTCAGTAAGAAGAATGGATTGTTTTTATGACTGAGGTACTAATTCTTCTGGTGACATAGTTGTATGATTCATTAATGATGAAAGCATGATTAAAGTCAACATAGATATTTTTGCACAAGCTATTTTTCAAATGTAAAAACAAATATATTTGAGGATTCATTAAAGTAATTCATTAAACCAACCTTACTAAAAAATTCGACTATTTGCCGTACCATTCAGAGAATTTTGTGAGCTTTCAAAGCGTAAATGTTTCCCCTTTCAGGGTGGATTTTCGAACGAAACTGAAAAACAACACGGTGGTTTATTTTCCTGAAGAGGATTAATTTACATGTTTATTAGCAGCATTCGTTATTCATCTGTGGAGATATTTTATATAGAAAAAAATACATGAAAAATATATATTCAAAAAAGTAACTCAGAGATACACTTCCAAGAATAATTTTCCACCTACGTTAACCATTTAGGATTAAAAATTCACAAGCTTGAGAAACCTCCAATCCAATCCCCCATCGTGTCACAACCAGTAAATATCCTTCTCAATCGTCTCCTTTAATCCCCAACCCTAACCTTTGACACAGAGTCTAACAAACTCCTCATGAAACAACTTTCATCATCATCCCCTCCCAAAACTGTTCTCCTCGCCCAACAATAAAACACAATCTAATAAAAATTACTAATACCCTCCTCCTCTTATCCTCATTTCCACGTAACAAGTAACCTCACATGAAACTCGCAGATAATCAATAAAACCATTAATCGCTGTTCCCATGCCCCAAACCCCGCGACTTCGATATTAACGAGCTCAGAAGATTAAACAATCTCCACGGAGATTAAACAACCTCCACGCCACAGAACATTCTTCAAACTCACCTATGACGGTGTTAGCCGCGACCTCTTTGGCAGCAGCCGCCGCAGCCGCAGGTCCATGCGCCAGGAAATCGCTGAGCGACAACGAGGACGCGATGATCTGTCGCTTCTCCTCGAAGTTCAGATAATCCAGGCTGTTGCTCCTCTGGGGTCCAGCGACGATGGTCACCGTCTTGGTTGCGTGATGGTGGTGGTGGTGCTGCTGGTGGAGGTTGTTCTCCGTGGACAAGTTGCTCTTCTCATTGGTGGCCTCGTTGGAGCCTGGACTAGGCACCAGATAGACACCGCTGACGCGTATCGACATCGTCGACGGGCGATCCTTGAAACGGCCGCGCTTCTTCCTCCTCCAGGGGCTGAGGATCGCGACGAGGCCCGGCAAGGAAGCTACCGGGTGCTGGCCAGCAGGAACATCCTGACGAACGCCCGGTCGAGAGGTCGGCTCGCGTCGCTTGTTGCTTCTGGGCAGCTCCACGGCTCGGCGTTTCGTGCGTTCTTGCTCCGCGAGGAAATTTATGGATTCCCCAGCGCGCTGTTAACAGCGGCCACCGCGTGCACCTCGCCAATCCTGGAGGCTCCTTAAGCCCCCTCGATTCTATAAACGATCCTGGAACACTGATCGGGTTGGACGAAAGGACCCTGACTCGGTACCTTGGATTATTGTCTACTGTATCTTCCCTCGTAAAAAAGCTACGAATCTAAGATGGCAGGACACTGTGCGTTGCGGACGATTCTCGTTATCACTTCGACGGATTATTTTGCAGACTCCAGCGTCTCGGTGGCCTCGACTCGTCACGAGTTTCGCTGGCACGTTACGCTTCTTCACAGTCCCGACGTCTTCCTGTTATGGCACTTCGGGATGGTCGGCTCCCCTCGATTGCGCGGCATCTATTTACAGTGGGATCGTACCGCGAGGTCCTCTGCTATTTCTCGCGGCACGAAGGAGCTTCCAAGGGATCGTCCTGCGTGCAAGTGGAACCAGCTAACGTTAATAGCTGTTCGCGGGCATCGTGCATGGTGTCGTTAGAGAGACACAATTGTGTCCCTGCGAAATGTCTCTCGCTGTGTCGCGGTCCACCGTCCCTCTAATTACAAACTGCTTAATTGGAGCTACACCCGCGTCCCGGATACGCAGCTTTCCGATCCGTTTGGGAAACCATGCTGAAATTGAATGCGCTGCTCGCACGCGCAGGCTACCTTGCTCCTGGGTTACTGCATACGGAGTGTCGATTCCTTCTTTAGATTTCAATCTCACGGTAAGATATGGGATCAACGATGAATATCGATAGAATATTGAAAAAAGTGGCTTCGAAGGTGACTCTTGAGACGACGATTGGAGGAAAAGAGGTCGAATCAATATGGTGTTAAGAATGTGGATCTAATGAGATGAGAAGTTGAGTCAAAGTGAAAAATAGAAAAAATTGTGACATGATTTTAAATACAAATACTGAAGAAAATGAGTTTTTTGAGGGACATTGACTGTCCCAAAATTGTGAATTTCTAAATTTTGATCGACTAATACTAATTTGAAAATTAGTAATTTAATAGAGATTAGAGTAACATAAGTTGAATATTTTAATCTTGAGATTATTTTGAACCTCACTGAAGAATTTTCTAATCTAGAACTTCAAAGAAATCAATCTCTGTTTACATGTTGTTACGGCCTCAAATCTTATAACTATCTTCTTACAAGATTAGACATTAACTGATGTTGAGTCACTTAAGAACGGCAGAAAGAGAAATATTTAGTGACTGCAAGGAATGTCTGCGGTGAGCAGAGTATGACAAATAGCAAACTATAATAATAATGTATTGAGATATGAGCAATAACTCCCGAGAACCCCTAGCTATAATCACAGTAGAGATACACTTCAAACAAATTGAAGGAATGCATTTAAAGTCAGCGGAAGAGCGACTTGCATCAGCGAATACCTGGAAACCGGTCTCGTTGCATAATAACTATAGACCTCGTGCATCAAGGATGACAAAAGGAACATTTATATATTAAAATACGAACTACCAGTGAATCTTCCCCGATTTTCATTTTTCTATGGTTACTTTACGAAATACTCCAATTACTCCAAAATGAAAAATGTAAAAGTAAGTTTTATCAGTTCGTTAATTTTTAAATCAACTTGCATTGAAATCGAATGTAGAACTTAAAATATTTCAACAAAACTAACCAATTAAGTAGAATCTCCATTATTTAAGATATCACGATCGAGACGTTTTCTTACGTAGCATATTTTTTGTACCAGTATAATGTATGTAAGATTTTAAAGTGGTTAATAAAGTTCTTAGTCCCATCAACTGCATAAATAAATAAATAATTCGAAAGAATATGAAATAACTAAGAAACTCGATCACAAAACAAATGTAAAATACTTAGTATATAAATGTAGTATAAAAAATCAACGATCACTGATGGAAGAATACGAAAACATACCATTTAAAATTATTTACAACAGGTTCATTAGACATCTCAATAAATTTGCTTGTAGTTTCTTTACATAAAAAGGCTTGAAAATTCCTTATAAAATGAAAAGGATATCGTTAATATTCATGAATGAAACATTTCTACTATATATAAAACTGAATGCTAAATAATTGCTATTTCATTCGAAAATACCACAATCTAAAGTATCTTACTAACACTGTACACAATCCTAAATAGTACTTCTGTATGTTTTCCTATTATTTAGTACAGTTCTACCATAGTTCAAGAAACTCCTCCACTAACCAGAAATCAACACTCGCTTCCAGCTGCTCCGAAATCAACAATAACAAGCCTTCCCCGTCACTCCACACGCAAATTAATAAGCCCGATGCACCCAAGTGTCACAATCGCCGAAAGGAAGTGAGGTTATGGGGCTCGTAATAACAACGATGCTCCGTCCATAACCTAACCTGTACCTCGAGCTCCGCGAGGGCCTCGGCGCAAGCGTTCCCCGACTCCCTTCCTGAAACCGAAGAATCAAGAAACCCATCCAGCAATTGTCACTCGCGACTCCAGAACCTCCATCAATCCCATCCAGCACAACCCAAACGGCGCGCAATAAACTAATAAACCCACATTCGATACGCAGTAACCTCAAGCATCCGGCGGGTATTAGCCGCGTTTCAAACTTCAGCGGTGCTCGTAGTCCAGTACTATGCACCACTCACGTCCCACGAGAAGTCCCCTGGGGAGCATTACACGCAACGCCTTCCAGAGGACTTCCGATCGAGGAATCGTGTTGCTCCGACTAAATTACATACAACACGCGCAGAAAGCATCCGCTTTGATCCCAGGCCCAATGCATCTCAGGGCTCCCAGCAGACCGCGTACAGCCGAGACACATCTCGATCCTTCACAGAAGGGACCCTGTGGCATGCCACAGGACATACTTGACGATTTCGGAGCGACAGGGACCGCTCCTTTCGGCAGGATTCGAGGATCTCTCGCGTGGACGTCTACGTATAATATCACAGCGATGACGATTCACGGCAGGCGTCGCCACTCCTTCGCAGGGACACCTGTGTGCCTTCTGGCTGCAGGTGAGAGGCGAGCGAGACGGCGAGAGAGGACGCAACGATGATAAACACAGAAGCACATACTAGCCCCGCGCACAGAGACACGACAGAGACACGAGAGAGACGGAGAGAGACGCAGGGGCGCTCAGTGGGCACCGAACTCCGAACTTAGCACGGGAAACGAGCACGACGAACGTCGACTGGCACGCACAGGAGAGCTGACACACACCGAGGGATCCTCCTCGCGCGATCCTCCGAGGCACAAAACGCGAGACGGTGGATTCTGTCGTGGGCGAGGGGCACAGGTTTCGCTGGGCACGTCGGACGGATTGGACGCGACGGAATTGATTGAGAGCGCGACGGGCGCGTGGAAAAACGGACGATGTGCCGAGGAAAACGGGCGAAGACGACGGACGACGACCACGCCACGAAACACACACCGAGCGAGGCTCGCGAACACTGAGGGCGGCCATGCGACCGCGGCGACGCCGCGCGGCGGCAAACGGTACCGGGGACCACGAGACAACTGCCTGGACGCCGAATGGGGGAAAGTGAACCGCTCCTATACCGCCTTCGACGTAATTTTTCATTAATGAATTTACGGAGGGCCTCGACACTGGACGCCGAGGCACGGTGCAATGGACGGCTGACGAAAAGCTGGAGGTGATTCAGAAGTTATTTGTACTTTGTGAATCTTTTTGTTTTTTTTTTTTTGGAGATAGTGAGGTTTTAAGTTTCTGATTTTGATACAGTAGGATATCAAGTATCTGAAGTAATTAGGAGACGATTTCTTAAAACAATTCTTTTACAATTTATATTGCAATACTAACTATATGTGCTACTTTATTGTATTGTGTTAATGCCAGCTTTGATCTTTTTGTATATTAAGTGAGTGCTATGTAAAATAGTGAAAATTTGTGTAATAAAAAATTCATATGCATTTTTCAATTTCTTCTGTTTATTCATTCATTCTATTTTAAGAAACATTCTTTTATTGCAACATAAAGAATCGTGTATTATAAGGCGATATAAGCTTATAATTAGAAGAACGTAAATCACATTGTATAAATAGAGAGTTGCTTATTACTTAAATTAAATATACGTATATGTAAATACTAATGTAAGTACTTAGGAGTAAATAGATTAAAGTTCTAATTAATCTCATATTTACAATAAATTAACGAATCAATTAAGGATTCCATGGATTATCGCAGAGTTCGTAATACTATAAAAATGTGGCCCAGAAAATTGAACACGTGACAGTCGTCAACATCCTTATCACTGTTATGCTCCTCAATATGTTCCGTATACGTCTTTTGTTCCTTTAATGCAAGAAAATTATAGATTGCAACGGAATGCAGTTCGTACTGCCAATTATACTCCAAAAATGTCAACCACGAGTCACGCTCGTGATCGACTTTGAACGCCTGCGATGATAATCGCGAGCCAGTCACGCAAGTATGCATCATGGTTTAAGTCTCTAGGAATGATACCCCGTTTTGCTTTATAAACTCTTCTTAATCTGTTACAGATGTATGTGCATAAAATTCATTTCCTCCATAAATATTTAGTAATTTAACAGACGCAATAATAAAACAGTAATTTCTGGAAATGTAATTTGTAACTGAATTAAATGCAATAGTATACGTGGTGCAGGTTACACACTCAATTACGTGTTAATTACACTCCAATGCGATTAAGTAACAATTGAAGCGGACAATTAGAGAAACGATCTAGTCTCTAAGTTTTCAATTCCAGTTTTACGCAGAATGAACATATTTAAAAGAAATCTCATGTGCATTACTCAGTATCAAAGTTCACACGTTTATTAATAAGCGTATCTAATAATTTTTTTACATTTTTCATATTCTTTCCACCAAGAATATTCCATAATTCAATAATACGCTTATTCTACACGAATTTTAACTTAAATCTATTTTATAAAATAGTGAATGAATATTAACTCATCATTCATTTCATTCATCGTTCATTTATCCATAAATTTGAAAAATGATTTTTTCAAAGAAAATATTGCACGCCAAAAGAACTGCATATCAAATTCTATTATACTCCTATCGATGATACGCTGAATAATCGAACCCTTGATTATCAGAGACCAGATATCTCGCAAGATTCAACCACAACCCTTACTCAAACGAAAAAGTCACTCTGAAAACCAACACTCTCAAAGTGCATTCCCATAGAAGCATCCCACCAAAGCGTCCAATCGACTCAATAAAGCCGCCCATCACAAAACGCCTAAACAATCTTCCCCGAACAATGGTCCGTCGATGGACAGGCTGAGTCGTCGACGGGCGCAGCGAGGCGCGAACATTCGAACTAGAGTGGCGGGATATGGAGTATGACGCGAACCACGTGGTATTTCCGTGGCGTCTAGACTCCCTAATTTAAACCGACTCGCGAATCTACCGACGGTTTCAGCCCCGTCTAGCCGCTGTCACAACGAACGACTGAAATATGAGAAACACTTTGCCTTCGCCAGAGGGCCGACCAGCTCTTTCTCTCTCGGGGCGCGCGTCGACCGAAAGAGAGCGTTTCTTCTCGTCTCGTTAAGAAACAAAGGGGCAAGTTGGTCGGCCACCGACGGCGACGAGGAAGGAAACGTCGAGGCTCGCGATTGGGAAAGGCTGCCTCGAAAATAGAACGAAAACGGCATTACGTACCGCGGCGTGCGTACGCTCTGCGCTCTCTTATCGTTCACGCTCGATCGCGGCTTAAAGCAACGCGCGTCTGCGCCGAAACCTGGCGGACACCGCCGCGAGATGGGTTTGTTGGCACGGACCCAGTGCAGAGCCTTCTCCAGCGTGGACGTCGCCAAATGTAGCCTCTGCTCCACGCCCAGCGTAATTGCGCTCGCACCGACGGGAAACAACTGGTTTAAATACCGCGCCGCGGGTCGACCAAGTGGGGCGGGACGAGGGGAGGGAGCTGGGTCGAAGTAAATCGAAAGTGAGGCGGAGCTTTGTTTTTGAAAAAATTTAACTTCCGTTATTCGGGGTTCTATAGCTGGTCGATTGCTATACAGGGTGGTAGAAAAAGTGTTTTAAGACTTTGAGGACTCGTGGTACTTAGGTAGAGGAGTACACTCTACTATCACGTCACATGTTATAGTAAATCCACAGGGTGAGCCGAAGTTTCTCCCTTGTTTAGATATATTTTACTATAATATGGAATAAATTTACTATATGTGACGTGATTTCACGTGACGTAGTAATGTGTTCGTACCCTAAAGGATATTCTAACTGGTTAATAAATAAGCAAATAAATAACTAATAATTTCATACAATTTTTAAGGTTTCCTGTAGGTTTCCCCTTCAGAAGGGAATAATTTCTTCATATTTCGGATAGCTGAACCAGTAATTAAATATACGTATACATGTTTAAATTGAATATGCTATAACTATAGATACCTCAGAGGTAATCGAGGCTTTAGCTTTGGACGAACCAACAGAAGTAGAGACGCCATTAATTTTCGAGAAAATTCAAGATCGTAGAATTCTGTGAGTACACGTGGATTGAACTGAAGTACGGCTCTTGGAATGACACTTTAAGTGATAGTCGTGTTTGTACCAAGAGTGTGCCAGAACTACGTAGCTGATACTTAACTGGTTAATCGTAGAAAATGTAGAAAGGAACGCAGGTGCACGTATTCATCTTTCTCGAAACGATCTCCCTAATTAATTCCCTTGGAGAACTTCATTCCATGCATTCAACTCTTTTTAATAAAACCCATCTACCTGTGCATTACGAATTAAGTACCACTCTGTATAATCCGCTGCACCCGCGGTCGAATAAGGCGCAGGAAAAGGCTGCTTCAGTTCAATGGTCAAAGAACTTCCCGTCTATCGGATGCAAAGCTTCCGCTCTCCTGATATTAAGTCAGGTATAAACTGTCCTCTGACCCGATCCATCGATCGTTCCGCGAATTAAGGTCGATCATCCGCCGAAAAGAGATCAGCGAGCTTCGGTGCAATTTACGTGCATATAAGTATTTACTAACTGCCAAAAAATATTTTTGGCTCGAATAGAAATGCACGAAGAACCTTGGCTCCCCAAAAAAGCTACAGAGCTAGTTACAAAGTTAAATTGTCAGTAAAAAGCTTTTCTTTCAATAAACACCTAATCAGATAATATTACTAATTAATGTGACTAGTTTCGAAGTGTTTCTTCGATTATTATTATTATTGCTATTACATATATTCGCTTGAAGTATCGAGAATGCACTCGATAGCTCCCTGAAGGGATGAAGTTCCCTCTGGTGCACTTGTATTGGAGTGCAAGATATTTTTTGATTGATTGCATGTAGATATCGAGGCTTTATTTAGAGGCGCGCGAACCAGATAAATTATGTATTTTAATATGAATATTTGAATAGTAGCTAGATAGTACTCTCTCACTCTTGGTAGAAACGAAGTGGTCTATAATTATCCGGTATGTTGTGAGCGATTCCAGGAACCGTCCGACCGAGCGAACGCCCACTTAACAGTGTTATTAATTGCAGTAAGAAACGGAACGTCTTCGATGACCCGAATTATGGAACGATCTGCAATTAAGAGGAACGTGCAATTGAGGGGAAGCTACAGGGTGTGTCAGGCGATAAACGTGAAGGTCTACGGGCGTTTGGTGTCATAGGTGTTTTAATTTTTGTGGACCCTTCACGTATATGTCCACGATAAGCAACCTGGGAACAAAATGTCTTTCAAAAAAATCATTTGAGTTCCATTCACGAAAATAGTTAAGTGGTGAAAAAACTGACGTATTCAAATCTTTTTACGAATTTTATGCTGTAACTTCTTAGCTGTATACAAATATACGAAAGTAGGCATTTATATAATATAGGATTAATTAATTAAAACCTAATACAACAACGATTTGTCCTTTTTTTTTGTAGTAGCATAGCTAAATACAATAGCTTACGAAAGAGAAAAAGTTTGCAACTAAAAAATAAAATTATTGAAGTTAAAAAAAAAATGTTCGATACCCTTAGTACAGTAAACATCGAGAAGAAGCTCGAAACAACCATGTGGAAGGTATCTTTGATCTTCCTTCGCCGGCAACCACTCCATCTATTGAAGAGATGAAATAGGTGTGTGAAAGGCCAGCGAAGGAATATAGTGTAAGATAGATAAATTCTCATGAAACCAAACAGTATGGAAAAATCGGGTCCGGTCACCCATCCTTTACCATAGTCGCGATTGAGGTTGCTTAACGTGGAACATCGTACAAGTTCCCTCCAACGTTCGTACCCAACTATACCTCGAAGGTATAGATTTTCTATTGCTCATATCAGATGCAATTAACTTTTTTTTCATTCATTATATACAATTGTATATTAAATTTAATTTATAGTATTTTACACCATAGAAATTTTACGATAATTGTAATATAAAATTATAATACTTGTATATATACATATTTAAGAGATTTCCGTAATTTTTGTTCACTTCTATTTTTGAGAGACATGAATTGTTATAAAAAATTTATAATAGTCTGAAAGCCTTTTGAAAAAATATATAGTAGTAATACAAATGTTAGAATGTTTCGTGAAGTATATTGTTATACTTTCCTCTCATTATACAGCAATCTTTATTTAATTTACATTTTTACGTTTCTAAATTTAATTTCAATTTAAATTTCAATATGTATATATCGAGATATTCCAAAACTACATACACAATAGCCTAAAGGCCCTAAACCAAGTCTCCTACAAATGCCTAACCACGAAGTTATCAAACTAGTTCTAACTCCTAGTGTTGCACTCAATTGCATAGTTAAATACATGTACCATGTATCTACAGTGTTCCAAAAATTGTGGGAATAACTTTAGAAGATAATAGAGAGCACAAAAATAAGGAAAAGGTCCTTGCAAACATTTACATCAAATGTATGATAATTTTTTATGTAAACTGAGATATGAACAAAAACCAACCACGCTTATCTCAACTCATATCTGAGGCTATCGTCACATATTTAAAACACCCAGAACCACAGATAATTTATATCCTTGTATTTTCCTCGTACGATCCGTCTTTAAAACAGTAGTTTCACAACTGCATTCTGCAATATTTAGTTATTTATACAACTATTCAGTAAATCATTAACAGGATCTTCGCAAACAAACTGAAAGACGTAATCGTTTACCACAAAAACACAAAAGCCAGATAATAGGTCCCGTGATTGGCTTCGATAAGTTACAACGATTGCCACGATATCGATGGAAGAATCTGCGATTAACTTTAAAGGCGATCTTAAAAGCGATTATCGCGGTAGATCGACAGATAAGAAAGCCCCACGCTAACGTCCGCTGGATTGGTGGCCAACCGACTGGATAAGACGTTGTTCGACGCGATAATAGCAGGAAATTAATGGCAACGAAGGGGGATGAGTACGACGGACGAAGTAATAAAGAGATTGCTTTCCTTATTACTGCGTAAACTCATCTCACTCCGCTGTGTTAATGATCGTGGTGGATGAAAGAAAGTGAAAGTATTGGAACGAGTGTGATGTATAGTGCATCAGGATTTCTGAAGCAGATTTCGTTTTCCAGAGGAGAGGCTTTTTCTGATTAGAAATTTAGAAAATAGAGCTTCAGTTATGGGAATATATATCTCAATTTTTTTTTCTTAGTGAGCATTTAAAAACTCTGAGGTTTATTTTAGATTACACATTGATTACCACTAATTTTTCTCCAGACGCGGTTCCCTCAGTGATAAACAGAAAGAGCAACGTGTCGCTTTCATCTCTGCCATAGAGTCTGAAAAAGCCAAGGAAACAAGGCACTAGTTTCATGGAGATGCTTTTATCCTTCATTTTACGTCCTCTTACATCCCTGAGACTGTGGGCACAGTGGATGCGTTTTCTGACGAACTGATGTTCTGACGAATATGCCTGAACTTGTCTCGTTCATACGTTAAATAGTTCGGACATATTCATCAGAACATCAGTTCGTCAGAAAACGCATCCGCTGTAACCGCAGCCTTAAGCTAACAATAAGACGAGGTTCCCATCCACAGGGACGAACCACGAGACTCTGAATCCTATTCCTTTTAGCAATGTGCTCCGGTTTTCTGTCGTTGTCGAGATGAAGTCAGGCCACAAGGCCGACCGCAAGGAAATTCTTCGGATGACGCTGTCGCATGATGGTCTTGACACTCTCCAATTCCACGAGCCTTATCGCTTTTATGCACAGAGAGGACTATATCTGGGAGAAAAGCGGGACACTTCATTTGACGCCAGTTGGAAACTGTCTTCATAAAGAATCCAGACATTAATCCTGAGTTATGACCCACTAACGTGACATTCTTTGTTCCTATGCCATAAATTATAAAGGAAACAAGGGGAGCTCTTTGCTAACTTGTTGACTATTTTTAGAGTCACTGGTGGTTGGGGCGAAGGATCGACTTCTGGGCGACGTTGATCTTCTTCTGTGAAGTATCCATGAAATTGCACGTAAACTTCAAGGGTTCACGAAGAATACGTTTTACAGCTGTTTGACTTTGGTGTAGTAGGAATTCCCTTATCCGAGTGATTGGGAAAGAAGTGTGTTCAGATAAGTGAAGTTTTGCATTTAGAACAAGTAAAGTATCTATTTAATACAGACACGATGAAAATACTTCAAGGCTAAATTAAAACATTACCAAGTTTGGACCAAAATGGTCGATCTTTAAACTGCTGTAACTCTTTGAAAAAGAATCGTACAGCAAAGTGTTTTAGCTCATCTTGAAGAGCAAAGCCTCTACCTTCACAGATACATCTGACAAAGAACATTACTTAGTGTATCGATAAATATTAAATACATATTCGTTTTTACCTGCTGATATTTCTATTTAGAGGGTGAAGACTACCCCCAAAGGTGGGGTGAAAAATATGTTTTCGTAAATATTTCCAATTTCGTTCACGTCATATTATTGCTTATAAAAAAACATTTTTCTACCTGCATTAGTTTTTGAGATATCCACGAAAATCTTTTTTCCACCCCAGCATTGGGGATGGTTGTCGCCCCTAAACATGAATATCAGCAGCTAAAAAATGTACGTGTTTTATATTTTTCGTTACTCTACTCGTATATGTACCAAGTTTCATTAAAATTGGAAGATGATACTAAACTGAAATTCCTTGTGAGATAAGTCAAGCAGTTTTTCAAATATTCATATGAAAGTTAAAAATACCTTAACTCTTGAGCAAAACTGGAAGTAAGACATCTGGAATGACGTGCATACAGAAAAATTCACCGTGGTTAAAACACAACTGATGGAGCATGTTGAATATTGAAAGTGGAGGAAAAACGGAGACAGAATCTTCCTGATGTTACCATGACCGCGGAAAATCTAGGTTGAAATACGAGTCGCGACGATCCTCGGAAGTATTTGCAAACTAATCCTTTCGCGCAATTTGCTCGACAGCCTGCTGCTCGATTCGTTGGAAACTTTCTGGTTTCCCGTCGTCTTCGAGAAGATGCCTGTGCGCCACGGAACGATTTGCATTTAAGTTACTTGCTGGTGAATCCAGCAAGAAAATTTAGTCCCCCTTGGTACAACGAATCGCCTATTCTCATGACATAGGCAAATATATGCGTTATGAGACTCCTTTCCTCCTTTCCAGAATCACAAGTTTCTTAATTCTTTAAAAGCTTGTCATTGTGGTTGACAGATCGTGATTATTCGGTCAACTGAAGAAAGCAGTCCCTGACAGAAATTCGATTTTTATTTGATTCTCTGTTATGAAGAGGAGAGTGGAGAGGAGATTGCAGAACCGTGGAAAATATCAAATTAAGGGAAAAGCAAATGGAGCTCACGCAATTCTTGTACTCCGTGCACTCGTTGAGACGCAGAGAGAATCCCTAAACTCTAAGATTGCTAGATAGTCTTCAGTCGCAATTAGTGTAGGATATTAAGTATCTACTTAAAAGTTTCACAATCTTCTTAAACACTTTCTTTTGGAGTGTATTTGTACCTCAGAGCCAGAGTAACCTAAGTTCATTTTTTTTTAAATTAAGTTTTATACAAAATATATACTGTCAATACTTCTCACATAGAGAAGGAGCATCTTCTTAAAAATCAAAGGAAACATCTATGGAAAATTAAGAACAATACGTCTTCAAGAAAGAAGACTTCTTATGAATGTCTTTTAAGACATCCTAAAGACATACTGATTTGTAACATCGGACGTCACAGGTTCGTCCTTAGGACATTTTTAGGACTTCACTGGATGTCTTCGAGACAGAATGTTTTATGACATCTCTGCGCTATATAGGTCTAATGTATTCACGATTATCAAATCTTTGCCCTGTTTATCTGGAATTTATCTCCAATTCCGAACATAGAGAAGGTTACGAGTGCATAACGATGCAAGAATGCGGCACAAGAAGCGCGACAGCGTGTCATGTGGCAACCGGTTTGAAATAACTCGTGCAACTCTAGGCCAGTCTAAAATAAAGAAACCAGGAATTCGGTTTGCATGTCAATGAATCAGCGGTTCTCGTGGACGAGCAACAAGATAAATTACATCGTAACAAGAAGATATTGAACGCGATACAAGAGTCGGTAAACGGGAGCTGATAAAAGGAAAGTTGTGAGCGTAACAAGTTGCGCTAGAATATTACGCTGTTTACGACGGTCCCGCGACATTAATTTCACGTTCTCCGATGGAAAACTTTGTCCTTGTTTAACCCTTGTTTTGTATTATCGAGAAAAATGTGGAGGAGACCAGGGACAAACGTTGCAATTTGGGTTTTGGAGCCTGTAGCTTCTAAGTTCCATAGGATTTTTAAAAGGGTGGTACAGAATAGTAAACCTACATTCTAATAAGATAAATGTACAAGTAGCCAACCATGGCGCAGTACTTGGACACTAACGCTAATTTTATTTAATTTTGAGCTTGGATTCTTGTGTACATAATAAAAAACAATATTTACAGAACAAAAAAGGTATCATAAAATAGAACATTCAGTTACTGGAATATAATTCAAGTATTGGGACTTGCATTTTTTGTTTCTTTACTTATTGGGATATGTATCTTAAGCGTCCAAGTACTGGGACATTTACCTTAATTGTATTGAAAGAGGTCGACTACACTGATTACACGATTCGTTTTTGTTATTTTGTAGTGTTCTGTTTCACACTTGAAAATCGATCGTCTGAAAAATGTAGGAAAAGTCACTTAACGAGAATAAACAATTTTATAAGTTTTACTTCAAGTAATTACCGTCATCCCGTTAATAAATATTTGCGTAATTAAAAAATATGACTAGGTAATTCTTCTGCAACATTTAGACCGTAATTTATGTATTGAGTTGATGTATACAGAAGTGTAATTTTGGTTGCAAGTACAGGATGTAAGTATTTTAAAAGGTGGGCGAAATTTAATTTGAAGAAAATAGGCTATTTAGTGATAATAACGAAATTCGGGCAATTAGAGTAATTATACAGCATTCTTGAATCCAGTATCAATCAAGATTAGGTTACCACCTGCTGTAACGTACGCGAATTTGCTAATTGGATTAATTAAGGAATGTTGGCTATGGTAAGAGGCTCTGCATTAAATAGAGAAACGTAAAGTGTTAGTTTAAACTCTTTGCATGTATGTGTATGTACAGT
The DNA here is from genome assembly GCF_051401765.1 of Calliopsis andreniformis. Classification (NCBI taxonomy): domain Eukaryota; kingdom Metazoa; phylum Arthropoda; class Insecta; order Hymenoptera; family Andrenidae; genus Calliopsis; species Calliopsis andreniformis. Next base: position 6,206,546 of record NC_135065.1, on the reverse strand, counting down.
AGGAACTCAAATTTGAAAAAAAAAAATACAATAAATTTGAAGAATAATTTCTGTTACAGAACCTACTTGATCATTACTTTTTAATTTAAGCAAAAATTCTAATACTATTAGCCTCGATTAACAACACTGAACTTCATCTCTAAAAACATTTGAGATTCTCTCAGATTCTCTGAGAGAACCTTGAACTGATTGCTCATTTATTTCATAGAAAATTCAGGGATTCTATTTTCCAGCTCCGATAGCGATCCTCAATCAAGATAAATGTATCATGGTTGATATCATAATTACACTTCACTCGAGTCAAGAACAGGCTCAAGCACAGTTTCGAACTGCAAAGGACGGGAACGCATAAGAAAGGGCCCGATCGATATTCATATCCTGCTGCAACCATAATTAATGGCTCATAGCGTTAGAACTTGAACGCTAATAGCATTAGTTTCGCGTTAGTCGACGGATATTGCATAATTAAAGCGAGGATTCTTTCCATTAGCAATCACCGTGGACTCTATATGTTTTTCACAGTTCGAAAATTCCAACCGGTTTCACCGTGATAGAAAACAGAGCGTGTAACCACGGACGACGTATCTCTAAGAACCATGAAATTTATTATGGACTGGTCGATCGTTATTGATAGCAGCGGCTAAAGTTAAAACAGCTTCCTCGCTTTGGTGCAGCGTTGATTATCGAACGAAAGCGCCGACGTCAAATCGCGCGTGAAGAATCGTCGCTTTCCAGCATGGTGTAATTATAGCAAATGGCATTTCACTCCTTTTTCTTTGAAATACTTCCACACCGCGGATAAAACTTATAACACGAAGCTATGGAATTAAGAAGTGATAGAATAAAGAAGGGTTGGATTATAAATTAAAATGCATTCCAGGTTGCACCGATATCCACGTCCTTCTGTCTCCTGTTGTCGTCTGCTTTGCATGAATCGATCTTTTCTTATTTATGAATGCCACCGTCTGGAGAATATTTAGGACATCTTTGAGAACTGGTGGAGATTCAATAAAAGGACCAAGTCGTAAAACGATGAGACGGTTTCTTCATAAATTTTGTATTCAGAGGTAATATCCATTTGATTGACTGAAAGCAGCCTTTTCTGTGAACTTCATTCAATCGAAGTTGAGTACACTGCTGTAGATATTGTGTGAATGAATTTCTGTTCATTGATAATTATTTTAATTTGTGTGATTGTAAATCTAGTAATATGAGAATTTTCCAGCTTGTAACAGTTACAATGAAAGGACAAAGATTCATACTGAAACATTACAATCTTTCATAATTCAATGATACATCTACTAGTTTGCATTAATTCTAATATACATCACAGTAATTTTCACAATTAATAAATAAGCCAAGTACGTGTGAACGAACTTTGGGTCACCGTAGCTCCATTTCATTAATTAGAGAATACATTCGAACCAATTTATTCCCCTGCACAGATGGCTTTGCTATTCGTTCAAAGGCGTCATTCGTACTTCGTAGCACAAAGAACACTAAAGAGTATCGCTCAAAGGTATCTAAAGAGTTCGTCGGAATTTCTCTATAATGAGGAAAAAGAGCAAGCGACGAAGGCAATACCACCATTACCAACGCGAGCAAAGGCTTCACATTATTGAAATACTTTCGTCGACGATATTATGCCGTGCACGAAACTATAATAGTTTCATTCTCGCGAAAAGGTAAATACTAGCCGCACCCTTCTGAAGAATGGCCATATTGCCACGGGGTAATGGACTGAGAAACTTCCTTCTCACAAAATTAATTCTACAGTCAATAACCCTCGTTCCATTGTGCAGTAAATATATGCTACACATTTTTTATTTTAACTTGCTTGTAATGTAACTCATATTTGATGTGACTGATTGATAGTTTATCTCTGAAAAAATTCGAGATATTACCCACTCCCATTGCATGCTTGCAACGCTATGTCATTTTTATTTTTAGTTCCTGATTATTAGACTGCGGATTTTTATGCATTTACCGAAAATTTATATGTGTAAATAAGTACAAAATGCACACTATGTACAAAACTATGTAAAATATCAAAAGCAATGTAGACATCACGATATTTAAAGAGTAAAATAGGTTTTTATTCAGATTCTGTTTTTTAAAATGTAACTATAAAACTCCGCTGCATACTGATTACTATTATCAATGATAATCTGGAAATATATTTTCAAAATTCAGTGCATCATATAATAGAGAAGTTCAGAACGTTCTCAGTTCATGAGAAATGAAATGAAACTAATTTACAAAGTAGTCTACAATAGGATATCTGAAAGTTCCTCGATCCCTGCATGAATCTAAATTCTAATAGAGCATTATGTACGCTGGTAAGAAGACGTAAGTTAAGGAGTTGCATGGGATTTAAAATGCAAATTGAATGGTGACGAGGAAGCACGGAGACATGGATTTTCTTGCGAAGGAGACAGATACGATATCCCAATTACCTCAGCAAGGTATACGACACCATATTATGCATGTAAACCCGTGGCTTCGCTGCCAGTGTCAATGATAAACGACTACACCCTTGGCGAACCCTGTGTATCATTAAAAGTGGACTTTAAGACAGGAAAGATTTATTATCTCGAAGAAGGAAAATGCTACGTTACGTTGATAGAGATCATTGCTACTGACAAGTAGAATTAACTTCAATCTGAAGTATGTACAATATTGTTCTACTAATCTTTAAAACTTCTAGAGACTTTTAACTAATTTGAAAGAAAAATAAGAAGTTACAATTGGTGAGATTACTGTAAATTATATACCTGCATAATTTTAATTTCTAGACTCTAACTTCTACTTCATGAAATTTTTAGAAATGGTAAATCTAAAAATGTTCACATCTACTTTACTTTTTTATTTTCTTGGAGATAGAGACAATGGTGTGATAAATCAAAAAGAATAAAGGCAAAAGTTATCGACTCCAACTTTCCCATCCTCAAGATACGACCGCTAAATCCAATGCAACCATACTTTTCCTCTCACGACGCCAGCTTTGCGTTTTTCTTTGCGTCTCCATCCCCCGATATGTTTCTTTGCTGTCAAATATGACTGACACACGGTGTTACAGGTCGACAAAACTTTCGCGATCGATGAAAAGAAATGCCAGGAACATGAAAAGCGAACGTGGTTCGCTTCGAATCCTCTCGCTCCTTGCGCGTCCCCTGCGTCGTGTTCAATTTCTCGATAAAAGGTAACGAAAGAGATGGAATTCCTTGGAAGAGGAATTCTTAGGCATGGAATTTGTGAAGAGAAATTAGAAAGGAGGACATTCTTGGAGCTTTCTAACATAGACTTCGCAAGAGAAGTATAGAGCTTTTCTTTGATACTGATTTTCCACTAAAAATAAAAGACTTGGAATAGTCAGGCTTTTAGACAGAGACTATCCTCAAGGACTAAATGAAACATATGTCACTGATCATATGTCACTGTAATATAAGTCCAAAATATGGAAAAAACGTTGCTTTATTAATTGAAATGCCTGGAAATGAGCCAAATTACAAAACACGGGAACATAAATTTTAGGAAACATATTGGACTTGTACTTTCATAATCACTGACATTCATATATTATATAAACTTGTGAACATGAGTATAAAATACTTGCATACGTGTATAGAAAAAGGAATATCGAATTATGAATATGAAATGTACGAAAAAGCCCAAGAATCATCTCTCTGTTGCCAACGAGCAACTGCTAGTAAAATATCGCTGAAGGAGCCGGCGATCTGTAAAAAATATCGAAAAGCATTTGGCAAGGGAGGCCGCTGCCACGATGCCTCATTGTTATGTAACTGCTGTCACACTGCAGAAAATCGTTCCGCCTCTAACGCCCCGCTCTCGGTTTTCTTTTCAGGCTCGCCTCGGTGTTTGGGTGCTCGTATATTCACCACGGAAGTGCTTCTCACCTCGCAGGTATTACCGTGGCGAATAAAAGAAGAATACGGTTGAATGCAGCGAGGGACTCGGGCTCCTAGGCGTCGGGGCGCTAAGAACGCGGGAACCGCGGAAAATGTTTGTGCTTCAAAGTGCCTCCTCCACGCGCGTTCTTCCCTCGCTAATGTAAATATAGAGTGGGTCCTGGTATTATCACGCGCACGGAAGTTCGCCACTGTTCGCGAACATTCAGTTCCTGCGAACTCGCGGTTCGCCAGGCTATAATAGGGATTCGATGTAATCCTTTAAAATGCTTGGAACACCCCTGGCAGCCTCTTTATGGCTCCACTGGGTTCTTTCTGATCCTCACGTCGTATTTAGAAAGAGTTATGCGAGGAATCATGTGTTTCAGATCGTATGAAACAGTAGAGAGTCTTTATATGGTGTTTTTGAATTTATGCTGTAATTCATGAAGTACGTAGTCGAGAATTTTTAAACTGTGCTATCGATGCTTCACTGTACTACAAATAAATATAGGTATAAATACCTATAGAGAAGATAAGAGGCAAAGAAGGATAGAATGTGTTAGAACTTTGCATAAGAATTTAAACTTATAAGTAAATTGATTAAAGTTTGCTTCAAATAAATTTTGAAAGAAAATATTTGCTCCATAGATATACCTATATCTAGTAGAATACAACTCCCATAACTGCTAAGACAAATAAAAATAATTCCATTCAATAAATTTGATGGATAGCAATAGGTGAGCCCCACAGTGGTAATAATAAAAATACGAAGAACTGTAGATATAAAAGAAGAAAGTTAACGAAGATACAAAGTTTCGTTTTGGCAAGTTCTGAGGGACCCTTATTGGAAAGTTTTATGAACCATTAAAATCGGTCGCAATTCTGCTGCCCCTATTGTGACACTGTTACAAACTCTATGTTGGTAGTGTCCTGCAAATATTGATTGCACAGAATTCGTAAGCAGGGTTCTGTAAAGCGCAACGATTTCTCGGGGCACTTAGTCCTCCGCAGGAATTTCGAAGGTTACGAAAAGCGTTATTGCACCCCTTCGATCCGATCGATGACCCAAATGCTCAGCGTGGGTCGCAGCCAAGTCGATACAGAATAAAGTGCCTCTTCTAGCTCGTTATCTGCTGGATACTTCCACAAACGCGGAATAGATTTTCAACGCGTACAGATATTTTTACTGTACATGTATTATTTTTAGGAATGTCGAGAAGTCGATGAATCACCATATAACAAAGTGCATAATGAAGATATGTAAATAATAATCTTGCGCCATTGGACAATGAACTTAAAAACGTTAATCTATACACAGTCTTCGGTTACGTATGTTAATGCTGGCAAAGTTTTCTTTAGTCAATTTTCATCTCCTTCCAAGGTTATTTAAAATAGACTGGATGTCTCGATTCATGAAGTTCCTTTTATGTAGCCTGTGGACACTGCCCGATTCACAAACAAAGAAGTGCTGCTTGAAATAATTGTTTGCGTCAAAAGAGATATTTTAAGAAACCTATAACAGTGAACCAAGAGTCAAGAAAGATATACAAATGCTCTGGTGCACAAGCAAATATAAGGTAAATGTCCCAATGCCTAAACGTTTGAGATGTTGAATGTCCCAGTAAGTAAACACCTTAAAACTGTACGTGCTTATACTTTAATCATGAAGTTCCAGAAACTGAGGATACTATTTTACGACACTAGTTTTTATTTTCAGTTACGTTGCCTAATACATTAAAATTGAAGCCTAAAATTGTATAAAATTAAGGTTAATATTTAGGTACTGGGTCATGATCCACTACTGGGGCATTTACCTTAATTAGAGGTTTAAAATAAATATTCTACGGTCTGTAGTTTAGGGGAAAGCTAATCTATTATTATTTCAATTATAACACTTGAATAATTGAACAGCTAGTGCTTAATTATTATGCACGCAGTACACATCCTGCATACTCTGACATATTTTCACATATTCCATTTGCATACAGAACGGTCACCCATTCACAATAGTCAGAACCAAAGGCACTGTTTGAACGACGTCGAGAAGAACCAAATAAATCATGCATGTTTACTTCGACCACTCAGCCAGTTGTCACATTAAATTCCGACATGTATTTCACTTGTAACAGAACACCTACACGCGATCGATGTAATCAGATTAATGGATTTGCACAGCCGGTGGACAGGAATATTTTTGATACATTTAACAATTGAGCACGATCTCGCTGTTGCAAATGAAACGCATGAAATGGAATTGTTCAGAAGGGAAGGTTTTACACTGAGAATTAAAAACGAATTACAAGTGTATCGTTTTGATAAATCAGCATTTTGCAATAAATGGAATTTACCATTCATAACTTATTTTTGCGTTACACGTATACAATCATTAACAAAAAGTATTTAATTCATTTTCTTAATTCGATGAGTCTATTTCTACAAAATTTTTTTTTGATATGGAATAGGAAACGTTCTTGTCAAAAATTCGTTTTGAAAATTTGCAAACTGCGTGGCGATTTATGAACATTCTATAAAATGCCAAAATTGGAGAAAATATTGTAAATAAATTGGTGTACATTTATGTATCATGTTTACGATATATGCAAATATTTGGCAAAATAAAATAAACATAGTATACGTAATATTTAATACAATAATATTTGAAGTAGTAGCATATTTATTTTGTTGAATGATTAGCCACATAATTATTCTAAGGAATATCTTTGATATTTTGAAATACATGTAATTCATAGCACAAAGGCTCCTATTTAATTCTGACCTCTTAATTATTTTCAGTGGCATCTGAACTTGATCTCTATTTTCCCTCTGAAATCGATACATTAAATATATTCAACATACCGTCTTTAAAAGGGCCGAACCTCAACAAGCTCATTTCAAGTTGCACCTCGGACGTATCCAACAAGATCAGTCAGCTCAGATCATCGTCCCAAGTTCTTAAAAGCCTTCCCCCAGAGTCTCCACTTGTCCCCAGCGAAGTAATCCCAAAGAAAGCACAATATAAAATTCCACGTCACACTTGTTCACAAAATATCAAATCCGTCCCGACAGTTTCACCATTAAATCGTCACTCATTCTCACAATGAATTACAATCACTGTATACTCTCGATATAAAAGTCCCTTTTGTTCGAGAAGTGTTCGATCGACTCCTGTTGAATATTCACGATACAATCGCGCAAAGACTTGTTTGCTTTTGTGTAGAACGATTTTATTACGCGTCACCCGGGTCGACAGGTCGAGGCAGACTCTCTGAAGAGCGTGTTCCGAACTCGCCGAAGAAAAAGCAGCCGCGGAGAGGATGTCACGTCGAGGAAGATGTTATCGAAGGTCGATCGATCCCCCACAAGTGTCGGGGCGCACTTCAGATCCCGCGATTCCTGGCACCAGACAAAATCTTCATGACTCGAGCCTCACCCCCTCCCCAGCCTTTGTCCTTGCACCAGCGTCCGAGGCGACGAACTTTCCCGATCGCCAGTGGCCGAGGAAAACTTCAAATGGAGCGTGATGAAACTTCCATTGGTCAAAGACGCGACCGCCGTGCAATCAATCTCACTGCCCCGTAAAGTCAACAGACCTCTCACCCACGAAACCTACACCTCGCTCCCAGAGTGCTGCTTAATGACTAGTCTACACGTGAAGGACACACCCACGCTGGGCGCGACAGCTTGGGCCTGCTTATCTAACCATCACCATGCTTCTTTAATTACTACACGCCAGTGGGTACCTATTCGTCCCCAACCTTCATCCACGATCAGCTCTCCCCTATTGGACCCACGACTCGATGTCCAATTTCATTCCCCAATACTCGAAGCCACAGAACGAGCGTCTCCCTAGGTACCTACACCCAGGAATGCAGGAAACTACCCAGAAGCGTCGTCTGTTTGTTTTCGTCGAGGATGCACTTGAACCATATCGCGTGACGATGCATATGCCGGACGTCTGGTTGCGAGGCTTCCATCGATCTACCGCTTATCTGCTAATCCAATGTATTCCGCCAACGTAACATCAGGCTGATACCGAGGAACCATAATCACACGTTCGCGAGGCTGTCATTACGAGAGGCTCCTGGTCCCAGTGTCCGACGCGTCGCCATGCCCGCAGTTGACAACGAGGACTGATTATTTGAACCACCATCGGCCGAGGAGCGTCGCTTTTATCTGATTAGAGTCGAACACGAAACGTGTCAGCGGTTATGACTGGTCAGCCCTGCCCTTGCACGTTGACTTTAATTGCAGCGACGCCGTCGCGAGGGGTCTCTGAACGCGTTCGATTAGGTGCCGCGGCGGCACTGTCAGCTCGTCACCGCGGGAAAACGCTCGACGAAGGCTCGCGGAACCGCGCGGCCACCTTCGTCAACGGTGCTCGGTGCACTGGAGCTCGACCTGGACGGCCTGTTTACATCGTGCAGGAGCGTGCCACCACACCTTGCTTGGCTTCCGTCACTTGGACTACCCGGCCCCAGCGCTCTGAACTGTCCCCCATCGCAGCGGAAAGAGGAGCACCTTTGTGATCAGTCGACCGACGGCTGATTGGACGCTGTGCGAGCTACGTGTCGCGGAACAGCTCTCCAACGGCGAGAGAGCTGGCGACCAGAATAGACTGTATCGATGCACGGCCTATGGGGACCGACGCAAATAGGATGTGCGGATTTTTAGCGCGCTGGAAGGTCATGGGATCCCGATCGATCGACGCGAGTGCACTTTTCCGCGTGAATCGGTGGATGTGTCTGGTAGAACGGTGACGGGATTGAATGAGCTTTGCCAATTGGTGAACACAGCGTACGGGAGTTTATATATAGCCTTTGGGTACTTTGAGTTTCCACGAGTTCCGATTGAATTCGTGGCTTTTGGTGTGTGTACGATTTTGTGGGGTCTTTGCGATTTTAATTGCAATCGAGCTTGTAGAGACGCTTTTGTTGGTTACAGACAGGGTTGCTGTGTGAATTCTTTGTTTAGGTATACACAAACTAATGTTGAGATGAAGTTATTGAAGTCTCTTTTATAAAAAGGACTCTCACAGGCTTGAGTTTAAAAGAATCAGTAAGAGTTGACTTTGGAGATTTAACAAAGGTGGCCTTACTGTAGTCTAGCTACCTTTATTAATTTTGCAAAGGATCATAATAGATCCTATAAAAATCTGTCCTCATTAAATCTGCAGGACCATTTTTTTCTGTGTAGTGGAGGAAATTACGAAATGGGGAAAGAAATAACAAGTATCCCATTGTATAGTTTCGCTCAAGTCTAGAGCCTAGACCTATACTAATAGGACACTCCTTATTTCTTTCCTCACTTGCCAATTTTCCCCAATATACCTAAAAAGATAATTCGTGAAACAAACCTGAGTATACGAAGATAAAATAGAGAGTCAAAGGGAAATTAAAATTCTTCTGGTGTGCGATAGGTTCCAGAATAGGGCAAAAGAAAATTAATGGAGAGTATGATCAAATTTAAAAATAGCACCTTCGAGTATCAAACCCAATACAAAATCTATGTTAAACTTTTTTTCATATTTTGTTATTTTGTTAAGACAATTTCAACCTCCATATTTTAAGATCGTTAAACCTATTTTTTATCTCATCATTATTATTTCTTGAATACCAACAATGTGGTCCACATTCCACGAAAACTAATGTAGGTAAAACTTTACAGCAATATCTCTCAACAAATACCAGCGAAACAGCTACCGACAAGTCAAAAGAAAGTTAAGAGACAGAGCTCATTAGTGTATCACTGTTGTGTCAGAGCAGCACAAGTGATCTATGACCCTCTGGCATAGGAGCACTGAAAGTATGTCTGTCGTTTACTGTACTGAAACTACTGCAAGTTTTTCTCCAACTGTTCCAGTTTCGAGCATCCTTTCAGCTGTGCACCGATATCGAGTACGACTCGATACGTACTACGGTGCAACTCTGCGTCAATCTCCACGTGGGGCTTTATGCTCATGGTGTGATCGATGAACAGGTCTAATAATAATTCTGGCTACGTTAGGGTATAAAAAGAAGCGAAGGGTAAGGATATCGCGGGGACCAACCGAGTGGAAGAGCAAATTAGCAAGTTTAGGACGATGATAGAGATTCCAAGGAGCGGCTGACATAAAGATCTGTTACAAATTGTTCTGCAGAGAAAAGTTGCCGAGATGTCAACGGTAGATGAAAAACACAGTGGTTGAATTCAGGACGAATGTGCTGGCTATTTCCTGTCACAGGAAACCGGTTTTACGTCGCATTCTTAGATAGAAACGCGATGCATTTTGCCAGTTGCAGTGCCATTATACTGCAGACAGTGGATGTAAGAGTTGAAGAAGTTTTGTGCGCCTTTTCTTGACCTACATCTACATTAAGGACAACATACTCGAAACTATGATGTTTATTATTGCTTGCTGCAGGAAGTAGTTTCTTATTTTAGAACCATAGTATCATTTCACAAGTTCTATTTCTGTGATATAAAAAAATGGTCTCTTAAAGTATGAACTTCTTGCAGACAACAAGATCATAAATGAATGAAGAATTAGATCTTCTATGTGTCCTCAGCGTCTTTTGCTTAAAAAACAGATTCAGCTTTTAAAAAGCCGATAGAGAACTTTGCCACATAAAGCTGCAATAATAAATAATGGAAAACCTTCGCAGGTGACGACAAATATGACGATTCAATTAGAGGATAGCGTTCTGTTTATGTACACAGGTCGCGTGTACGACCGACTAAGCAAACATGCTCGCCACCCTGTTCAGCGTTAATGAAGGTGCATCAACTTCCAAGTGCATAAACTGCATCATGTATGTGCAGCAATTGTGCGCAAATCGAAACAGTTCCACGTAAAATCTGAGGTATATGTTTAAACGTGACTACGTCAATCAGAGTAGTAAACAAATTTTTCTCTGAGTGAGAAGATGTCCTTAAATAGCGATGATTCAGACAAGGAAGTGTTACTTGAAAAGTCATTTTGTTACACGCATCACTACATCGTTTGGCTTGAGAATTTGTATAATAGTTTAAGAATATTTGAATTAGGTGTCATATTTTCTTACCTTCTACTTGTTCTACTTTGTAAAGATGGTGAATTCTTCAAGAATAATTGTGTTTTGTGTAAGTAGTGATAGCTCCTATTTTTATATGTGAGTCTACGTAAGATATATTTACTATGAATAAAATATATGGATAGATAATAATAGATACACATATACAACTCGAATTTAAAATTTATGAAAACTGTGAACATAAATGTAAACCTTGAATTGTGTAAAACTATTTTATCGTATAATTGACCTAAAAATTATCATCCATTTTTTCAGCTTCCCAATTAAAATTCTATAGAAAATCTATGGCATTAGTTAGACCAAAGAGTTCAAAAAACGTCAATCAGTTCAAAATCAAAATTAAAAACAAAACTTAAAAGAAATGATAGTCTTCTAATCCATAATATTTAAATATTAATGTGACGTGAAAAAATAATAAATTCCAAACGATTTTAGATTTAAGAAAAAGGTAATATTCTCCACCAAAAATACTAAAATAATCAATACCAAGCTAGTAGGACGACATACAAATTAAAAATGAAATCAAACTAACTCCAGACCATACAAAAATAAGAAGCTATTAGCCTCTCCTGATTCAAGCCACCTTCATCTCCAGACGCTAGTCTGGATGCTAGTCTTTCCTCTGCTTCCTCTGTACACACTATCGACATCGATGGTCAAAAGATCCTCGAAGGGTTTCGATCTCTTCCTGCTAACAACCCATGGTCCTCATTACATCCGAGTCGAGAGCATCTGAGACCTGGTGACTCCCCTGACAAGGAAAGCTTCTCCGTCAATATATGGACTGTCTGCGACCACAGGGCAAGAGTATTACCGAGTGAACCACACTCAGGGAGTTCCTTGGATCCCCGAAGTGCTGGTCGAAGTCGAAATGGACCAAGTAGCACAGGACGTGATCAGACTCGAGCAAAGAGGAACGACTGGAAGAAAAGGATTGCGCGCGGCTAGCGTACAGACTGAAAAGATCCAAACTGTAGCTGGTGTTCCCTGTGCAAGGAATTATCAGAGATACGACAATGCCTGGACCGACTACTCGCAAGGGATCACTCTGAAATCAATGGCTCGTGGACACGTGAAGGAGAACGAGGGGATTTATTGTCGGATGAGGAATCTTGTTCAACCCCTTTCTCTGCTTCTAGCTTACACTGGACGATGGTGTTCTTTGACAACGGTCTCGAAGATAAACTCGATCGACTGTTTTAATTTCTATCGTCCAACGCTAAGTATGGAATCTTTGTGGCGACGGGAACCTTGGTGAGAGTCCAATGAATCGATCGGATGAAACTTGTATTCCTGATATTGCGACACCTTAATTGCTGCATACAGCATCTCCCTGATACGGGTTCATGACTTATTGCCAACTGAAAGTTGGGAAGTTAGCTACTTGAGGAAACTAACATAACGATCTTTTTTCCTGTTATTAGATATAATAATTAGATATGTGCAAGAAATGGAAGAATGTGCAGGGAAATTTGAAATGAATATCTTCTCTTCTTCCACGGTATTTAAGTTTCAAAATGTTTATTTCAGGCTTCAATTTTTAATTTGTTCTTAGAGAGAATTTATTAAATACAGAAAAAATCGGAGCAACTCTTTTTTAAACTTTACTTTCAAAACTGGTCATCTTCTAAAAAAGGCATATAAACCTATGTAATCATTCTATTTTATAGAGAATGAATAATATTATATTAAGAAATTGCATTATTTCACTGCTGGGTTACTAACCAGTTAAAGAAATGTGATTCTTCTTACAAAAAATAGGAAGAATGTAATTCCAGAAACCAAGGATATCACATTTTAACATTTCAAGGAGCGTTGCAGGCACAAGCAAGCCTAGCTACCATTGTATCTACCTTGTTCCTCTTAATATAGTTCCCACATGGAATGCAGCTCTGCATGCATCAGATACGTCGATTTTCCGCGCAGAAAAACGAGAGGCAGCGGCACGTATAACAAAGCCTGCAAAATACGCGTCTCGCAGCGGAAGCGCGCCAACAGATCTTAACTATTCAATGAACGTTTGTCCATTCACGACGCTGGCACGTGACGTCGTGCACCCTCCGCGCGCAGCACGCGCTGGAACAATCGCTGCTCGCGAAAAGCGTCCCATCGATTTTCCACGAAATCAACTGGCAGACTTCCTACGAGCACTTCTCGCACGAAACAAAGCTGCACGTCGGAGGCTCGCCAACCACTTCGAACTGCTCGTCAGCGATAACCTAACAACGATAATCGATTAACGAGGCATCTCCACTCAACAACCGTCAGGGGCTTCGCTGTACGAGCTCGCCTCTCTAAAGAGAGCATTGGGTTTTTATGGAATACCCATGGAAAAGGTAAATTCTTCACTGTTTGCGTTGGGAGACAGTAGACAGTTCCATTTAGTGTTTCTTTGATTCAGAAGGGTGCATGAAACTCTGAATGGCGAAGTGGGAGACTTGGTGCTGTTGGCAAGAGAGGGATGTATTGATAAAAGTGGAATTTTCTTTGGTGATAGAGATTATCTAGATTTGAAAAGAGTTGGCATGGGAAAGTGTTGAAATGAAGGTTGCGTAAAATATTTGCGAAGATATTTGGTTTAGTTTTTATAGTAGATGCCTACATTATTATTATTATAGTAAATCCTGCTATAACACGGTACTCTTATAACGCAGAGCAAAAATTGCAACGGCGGTAGTCTTAAAACGCGATGTCTCCACAACATGTTTTACGATTGAAATTAATGGGGAATTCCCCTCTTTTCCATATACGACGATAGGAATTATTCTGATTTACACTAATTCTGAGTTTCTTATAATGCGGTACGAATTAATCGCGTTATGGGATGGTTAACTGTAGTATATTTTATTTTCAATCAATTTATTACTTTTAGTTATTTTTCATTTATTCTTAGTAAGTTCCTTAATTTCCCCCTTTGTCCAATTAAATTTCTGAATTTAGATAATTCTGAATTTCTGCGAAGAAATAAATATCTGTGCTAGTTAACTAAAAATCCTAATATCACAATATTTCAAGTTTTCAAAATTAGTTAAAAATTTCTATAATTATTCTAATCTTCACCTACTGATAAATTTCTATTGTATGTGTGCCCCAACGATTTCTTATAATTGCAAAATAAATTGCTTTAACTACCTTTCAACAACAGTGTATCAGCAGGGGAATACTTTTACAACCGACACTTAATTACGCTATCTTAATATACCCAAATTAGTGTCGTTTTCATTATCATTATCGGTCAACGAATTAGCATCATTCTGTAGTTACTTGGGCGCACGCACTCTATTATCATCTCGTCTCGCCCCGACCGATAACTAAGCCCGACACGGTTGGAGCGCCTTCTCGATAACGGAAACTGACAATTAGTTTTGCAAATTACCTGCACGTTGCACAGACTTGCAGGTAAAATTAGCAAAACGTTGCACCGAGTCTCGTAATAACCTTCATTGTTGCAAATTAAGATAAGCACACAGTGAAAAATAAAAGACTCACTTTTATGATAAAAAACATGTTACTGTAATCTATACATAGTAGACACATATATAATTATATGTAGATATCTAGAACCCAGAACTGTAATTCGAAAACAAGTTCAATAAATCGTACGTTCTCAAATAAAATTGTCCATCATCTAGTGCAATAATTTTTTCACAACAAATTTCTTCTTCTGGTTTTCCACAAAAATTCTCTTTTAACTCTGCGAAAACCTTCTCCACTATGATGGTTGCTTCGACACCAGCAGCGATTTAACCGCTAGATTGGAACTCCAAATAAACTTTTGAATAATAAACAAGTTAATCGTTCAGGCTGAGCACGAGGTTGTGCATGACGAAAGTAAACTTCAGCATTAATTAAACACGAAACAGCAACGCTTGATCCCAATAATCTCATGGAAACTTGGGAAATTCCCGTTTCATAAAGGCCGTCACGGTTGCCAGTAAGTCCTGTATCCGATTATAATTGTTGGTAGGGGCCCCAGGGCTCCACGGGTTCTCTACTTTAAACTGTTAACGCAATTTCGACAGAAGAACGAGGGACCAGCACAAAGTTCCGTATCTGATTGATGAAGCATTCTAGTATTTCGAACGCTGTTAATACTACGATATAGTAATTTGAATAATTTGTAACGTTGTTAGCAATTTAGTTTCCACGTAACAACTATGGCGTAGTATCAACTGAATACGTTCTTTTATAAATGATCCAGTGTCATCCTCTAATTAACTCCACGAAAACTGTGTGCCAAATACTTTCCTAACTCACAGTACTTTCATAAAGTTGTAGATATGGCAGGACTACAATAAAAAAATTCCAAACTAGTAAACACTACTGGTTTCTCTAAGTGAAGATTAGATTTAAAAAAAAGTCAAGGAGACTTCACACTGACAGTGACCCGTGTTCATTGACACTAAGGAGGCTTTAAAACCATTCAAGCCAAGAGCTAGCGTCCAAAAAAGAAATTATATCACGAATGAGCAAGCTGCTGGCAAACGAGTTCTAAAAATGTGTTTAACATGTTTGGCCAGCAAACTGAGACTATTTTTATTTGCACAAGCGATGATCTGGCAGCTTCCACGCCACTCGTTCGAGCTTATACTATTCATTAGCGGTGTTGGCCATCCCCGATGCGGTTTTCAAACACGAATTAGCAAGTTCTTTGCTGGGTCAACCAACAAGCCGATGCATCGCGCAGTTCGCCACCTCCAAGCGTATATAAGAACGGGCCAGGTTCCCATGATTCAAACGAAAACTCGACAGTGCTTTCATCTGACGTTGCTCTGGAAGCTGGAGACATGGAAAAACGTGTTCTCCTTCTATCGACAGTTCTGCTGTTCGTTCTTGCCTCTGCAAAGCCGATTCCTGGCCCAGAAAGTGAGTTTGTGCCAGCTTTAGAGAGAATAACATGGAAGAAATAGTAGTGCATTATATTATTTTATTTGGAACACAGATGACTTGGAATTACTGGCGCCCCAAGAAAATGTGCATAATGGATACGTATTTTGGCTGGGTTTGCCTTTCTATGATCAAGATGATGATGATGATGACACTGGACACTTGAATTATTTAAATAGACAGTCTTCTACCATGTCCTACGCAAACGTTGGGTAAAGTATCAAAGTTTAATTTCAATTAATACGGAATTTAATTATTATGAATAAATTGAGTAGTTCTGGTTTATATTTACAGTGAGGTAATTTAAATTGACGTTTAATTTAATGAGTACGAATAAATTAAACAGTCCAAGCTTTATCTACAATAAAATAGTCCTGATTTAAGTTGTTAATGTGAAAGTGAGACTAATAAATGCGAAGAAAAGTAAAATAATATAATGTTTAAGAATAGTAAAGGACTTTCACTTAGAATATTCATTTTTTTCCAGAGCTGGATGGGGCCGCTGAGTCATTTTACTTAAGTGAACACATTCGTAGCAATAAACCTCATTATTCCAACTTTCATCACAGCACGAGTCACATCACAAACTTCTGTTAATTAAATTGATCGATATTGCAAGTCATAATATTATTTATTATTGTAAAATATAATTAAGTTAATGTGAGCTATTATGATCACGTATACTGTGTAAACAAAATTTTATATCTTTGGACATTATTCTATGAGATTGGAAAATCAATATTTAGTTAACTAATTGGAGACTTTTCCACTAGATAATAATTCCTATTTTCACTTCAGGGTAAATTTACGTATACATTCCAACCACTACTTGTGTTTCCTCAGACCAAACAATTTCAAATATTTAAATATTTAAACACTCAAATTTTTAAATCATGTATTTTTAATTTCTCAAAGTGTTTTATTTCAGAACTTCTATTTACTTGTCTTAATTTCTGAATTACAATTTTTCAAACAAAATTGTGTACTCCCTCACAATAAGATCTTACATCAAGCAAGCACCAAAATACTGATTCCACACGGTAACTATAAAATGTTTAGTTGACACAAAAATTTTTTATCACCAAACAGTCTGCATGTATTTAGCGAACATTCTGGTTATAAAAGCGGTTTTACTGACGTCTAAAGATTAGTATACTTTATCCATTTAGACAAGAGGAAGCTAAAAATCAGGTAGACAATTTTAATTCTATCACTTTTTATCTCTTCAATAGTAGACATATCCTCAGTCAGTGATTTCAAGAGATTACATGTCAGTTAACTCAATATTCTATTTCTTAAATAGATTTCATAATTAAAAAATTGTCTATGAAGAGAAGCACGAGATTAATCTAGAATAACACAGACCAAAGATTTAGTTTTAAAGAATTCAGCTTGTAGAACGTAGCGACGAAACTTGTACTGACAATTTCAGAACAAGTTAACCACCCTCGGTACCACGGTGTGATACGTCATTTTTACAGACCATGGACCACCCCATATAAAAGAAACGGCGATTACGTCGACTCCAACGATTACGATGCCCATATCCCAGACCCTCTAGCTAGCTCTCATCTTTCCCGCGGTACTCATTCCGTGAACGAAATACCTACGAGTTATAGCGATCGTGTTTTACTACTTCACGAGGACCATAAAAGGAGACCTATTGGATTGACTGATTTTCGTACGAGGGTTTATAGTAGAACAGTAAAAGATACAAAAAAGAGTGAGTAACTCTGGAGAAAGCAAATATAAAGCGCCAGATAGTGTATAGAACTGGAATAAAATTAGAAAATACTCCTGTCTTATAGACCTGTCTTCTTGATTCCTTATTTTTAGATGAAATAATTTTTGAATGTCCTTTTTCTTTCTAAAAGTATGAATTCTATATTCTAGATGTCAATTAAGGACTTAACTTAAATTTTTTTAAAATATGGTAAGTAGTTTTGCCTTACAATCGCAGATTTAATCGAACCGAGAGCAGAGACTGAGCGGACCATAAGCGTATCCATAGCATGGTTCGACCCTAATACGTCCTCCAATTACAGTACCTACTATTCAAAGCCTGTAAGAGCTCACCTTGAACCGATTACAAGAAGAAACAGTCTCGAATGCTCGACGCTAGCCAGAAAAACCAAGAACGAAACAAAGACCATTGTACAGGGTGTTTGCGAGGAAAGTAGCTTTCGAGGCCACCGAGTAGAGGCGTCAGCCGCGAATCCAGACGCATAAACAAGCGCCCGGGAGGAGGGGTTTAATGAAACCGAGCGGCCCTTTTAATCGAGCGCGCAGTAATTTCCAACGAGGAGGAAATCTTAACGAGTCTTTTGTCTCGCGGCGGTTGAGGAAGGAAAAGCGGCCGGTTTCTCAAGGGGCTCGTAGCCAGGCGCCAGGCGAACTTTGGCCCCGCAACTCTTCGGCCACGGTAACGTACGCTCAAACGGGGATTCTCGCGTTGAATATTTAAGAGGCCGCTAAAGGGATGAGCTTTCTTGAAGAGACGTCTTCTTCGTCCAAACGGGACACCGCGGGAACGAGGCTTTCCTTCTTTCAACCCTTTCGCTACGAAAGATACCAACTGAGGAACGTTCATACAGTGCGAGGGCATGAAATGTTTAGTAGTTAGCTGTTAGGGGCACGAGTCTTCGAAGAGTTTTTATTTTGCGTCACCTAGTTCGCTGTGTCGACGAGGCACAGGGTGATATTTCTGTAATCCAGAGGAATTTAATTCTAAAATTGAACGTTAGAAAGCTTCCTAATTATTCTTAACTTGAATGTAATGACTGAGTGACCCAAAATGAGTAAAATAATCGTACAGCAAAATGAACTCAAGAAGCTTGAAAATTTGCATCCAAATATCATTTTACCCTCGGTGGGTAAATATGCATACAGTGAACATTCATCGATGGGAGTAGCCAAAATAGTGAAAGGATCGACGTAGGCATCCTTTACCACGCTCACGCTGTGAAATTATAACTCGCCAATCTCGCTACACGCACGACCAGTTTTTTCCTCCATCATCGAGCGTCACAGTTTTCACTGTTCTGCACTCTCGTTCTCGTTTCGACGGAAATAACGGGGATGCACGATGAACGCGCAGGTTCGTATCGCTGCTGATACGCTCGTTTGTATCATTGGTGAAGTATACACTGGGTGCTGGTAAACAGTGAAATTGCAGGAATATTGCTTTCAAAGGAAAAATATTTCTGAGGGCTAGTGCAGTACTCTTAAAAGTGTCTGGTTAGAATTTCGTAGATTTAGCAAACTAACGAGCGTACAGTGGATGCTTTGATGTATATCTCGAAATATTTTAGTAATAAAGTTTCAGTGACCTGTAATCTTGAACCACTCTAGACATCAATGATTTTGTCAAAAAGAGAGCACTACTAAGGTATAATGAAAGTCTTGTTATTTCGTACAGAAAATGTGTGCTTAAGCAACTCTACTTGCAAATCAAGTGTCAATTGTTTCCAAGAAGTCAGCAAAATTCTATACACCAGTAATAAATAGCGTTTTATTACGAAACATTATTCTTTCCTCATTTCCAAGCAGCCTAGAGCCCACCACTTCCATTTCCATTTCACAATCATTTTTCATCTTCATCTCCCCCGCAGGATCAGCGACTAAAGTGGTTCCACTTTAGGCAATATGACTCGCGTATGCACCGCTCGATCGCAACAATACGAGAGGCTATCGTAATGATAGTTAGTTGCAGCGAATGACAAATGCGCAACGACGAGTAGTCTGTTAATGCCACGGGTGCTTCGGTGTAGCAAAATGTTCCGATATATGTTTTGAATATTCATCGAGCTGGTCGCTCCCAATGATTACATGCAAATCGGTTTAATTCCTCTGACGAGTAAGCGGAGGGCTCATTGGGAACTCACTAATTTGACCCAAGCTCATTTGTTCTCGTACATGACCAATAGTATGACCCCTTCTTGAGACTACCTTTGTGGGACATATTTTTTTAGGCACTTTTTTGTTCTCTTTTGTTTTCTTTTTTTATGAACTACAGAACTTTTTGTTGTTAGCACCTGTGTATATACTTATTTATATTTCAGTAATATTTTCAATTGTTTCCTTTTCTTTTTTTGAAAGAACAGAATCAAAATAGAGAGGCAGTGTTACGCGAATACTATCTTGAGATCTGCTTAATAGAAGATTAGATCAATTCCAAATTTTTGTGTGCATCTTCAATGCAATTTCATTTTTCATTTCTTTAGTACGAAAGGTTATAAAAAAAGAAAAATTCAATGGCCAAACCTCGAGATAGCTCTATTTTTAAACTATTCAATTAAAATTTTCTCAATTATCAAACATGGCTGCAGTAGAAAATTAATAAAAGTTTATGAATCGATAGTATATTTCATCCAAATTTGTATATAATAAAAACTGCCAAATAATATGAACTTTGGAATAAATATTTAACAGCAGATTTCATTCGCCATCTAATTCAATTTACAAAATTAATATATTTACAATGTCATACCAAACTTCTTGAGAAAATTATTTTTCCTGCAACTTATTTGCCAGTCACATTATAATATTGCCTCACGGTTCCTGAAAGACTCCCCGTATCGAAACCCACCACTTACTTTGTCTTCTCCATTTTCCAAACAAACTTGATGTCAGGAGGAACGCAAATATGCCGAAGCGTCTGACGAGCAGCCAGAAAATAGTAAGGAAACGATGGTCGTTAGCGTTTGAAGTTACCGATGTAACGAGGCGTCGAGCGTAAATCAACGTTTCAGAGGCGCCGATTTCAGACCCCATCTAATGAAATTCTCTCTGAGAACGTGTTTCACTTGCATTCCCATAACGCTCTACGCGTGTCACACTCGGTACGAAATTGAATAATTTCTTCGTCGTACCTGGAAGTTACGAAAACGAATCTCGGCTGGCAATATAGCACTATTCCATGGAAATGAAATCGTTATCGACAGTCTGTCTCATATCAGGAAGTGGAACTCAATTAAACGAGTTCGTAACTTCGGCAGACGTTTCGGAAAAATTCTGTTCACGAGAGTAACTAGTTCACTAATTGACTCAGGTTTTAATCAAACCTGCCCTTCGTTTGATTAAGTGAGTTAGGGGTAACATGTCCTTGGCACAACTGCGGGAATCTTTGGATATTAAAAAAGTTTTCGAGAAACCTTCTAATTAATTCGTTACTGTAACTCACGAAAACGCTTTGGAACTTCCTTCGATGCATACTACAATTGATTTTTATTTGTAGAAAGGTGTATTTACACTCTCTAGAAGCATTGATGATTTCCAATTTTCAAATGAAAAGTCTTGTTATATTTAAAAAAATGATTGAAGTACTGTTAAGGTATTTAGTATAAAGTTTCTGTTATGTAGCAATTCTTCCTTCAACAGATCTTCAGAACTCAACAGATTACAGCAAGTACTGGCGAAGTATTGTAGTTGCCACATATTCAAGTTTTACTTCTTCAAAAGCTTCTCAGGGGAGCATTCCATCCACTTTGAAGCACAGAAACAGGAAATCCAATGAGAAGACGCGACAAACGATGCTTCCATTACCTTTGGAAGTTTCGGTGTCGAAAATACTTTGTGGATGAGGCGGTTATCAAGGAAAGGCAGGATTTACGTGAAAAGGAGATTCATTTGTATTCCACGGACACCTCATCTCTGCCTCCATTGTCGGGAGTCCTTTTCCCTATTTCTTCCGCTCTTCTTTGCCAGCCACATGGGAAATCAGCGTCGACGATTCTTTGATGCCAAATAATTAGTTTATTCATCGATTTTATGCATGAATATGATCGAAAAGTTCAAATCTGATACATTGACATTTTATCAGAAAATGAAAAAGTATATTCAATCCCTTATCTTATGACTATTCTAAAGCTATATCTATCGAAAGTAAATTTAAAACAAAGAAAATAGTATAAGTTGGTTAATTATTACGCTTATGAATAATTATTAACACGAATGTTAATAAATATTACTAGACATGAGAATATTTTATAATTTGATGACGTATCTGCTGATTAACATTAAGGATTTACCCGAAAAGTGATGAATGTTAAGAGAATTCACAACCAAGCTTTATTCGTGTGGAAAATTGATAAATTTCATGACCCATTCTCTCCCAAACCACTGAAACAATTTAAACCAAATTTTGATCGAATACTCTACAAATGGTGTTAAATAACTGCAATATATAGTTTCCTGATAAACCTTTCATAAAAAGGTTACATGGGGTTTATACATATATCATTCTAAAAGTGATAAAAAATCATTTTTGTTCTCCAAATATTTGGCAATATTAATTTATAAATTTCGTTTTCCATTTGTCATTAAATTTGCTTTCTATAATTCCACAGGAAAATTTCACAACAAGATTATTTATTAACCAATTTCTCTTATTCATTTATTGCACATATTGCAATGATATTGATAATAATATATTCCATTTCAAAAAAAGTATAAAATTAAACAATGTTATAAGGTCCACAATATTTCTATTTTATAGATAGTATATTTTACATGAAATTTCCTTAGAAACAAAATAAATCTATGTCATATTTCTACCCTATTATTAAATATCAACGAATTTTATATCCCTTGAATCGTTACAAAAAACCATTAAAAATTCAAATGAGCTTCAGACCATATTGAACCAAACCAAAGGACCTTGATTAACAATAATGCATTACGTGTAGTCTCCTGACGCAATCGTAGAAGTAGCCGCGACCATCAGCGATGAATCTTTCCTTGCACAATGCTGGTCAATTAAAAGTCCGTGTAAAAATTGATTACGCAGGCACATCCTCTGCGTTAGTCTCTCAGTAGGTCGCCAGAAGACGGCGAAGGATGCAGGAAATGGTTGCGGCAAGCGCATCGCTGCATGCATTTCACCGTGACGTAAATTTTCGGTTACCGAGAAACCTCGATTTTTGTCAGTCGTAATGCACGCCAAAATCCTGGCAAGGGCATCTCCAGTACAGTCATAACGAAACGTTGCTCTGCTCACAATTAATATTTCTGTTCTGTCCTCCGTGTCGTTGCCAGAATTAATTTTAGTTAAATGCACGCGGCATCGTGGGTTTGCTCCATGGCCATAAAGCCTGCCTCGAATTTCCATCATTAGTCAAACGACTCAGTCATACTGATCGTAATGAGCTTATCAGTATCAATGCTGGCTATGTTTATGGGTCATCGGCTAGCCTAATTTCGTTTCGATCGAAACGGAGTCGAAATAGAGGAGCTGCGAGAAGGGGGAAAGAAAACTGGAATGTGGATTTTAGGTGTCACGATTGGATGCTTCCAGGTGGAATATGAAGAGAAAATTCTTCTGACGTTCAAATAAAGTACTTTTCTGTGTATTTCGAAACGATTTTAATCGCTGGGAATTCATAAAGTACATGTATGTCGTAACATTCAAAATATCGAGGTAAAAATATAGGTAAGTTGAATTATTCATGAGTTAAACAAGTGGAAATTTTTGAACGTTCCAGTGTTAAAAGAAACACTGATCTTCGTAAGTCAATGACTTGCCATCGTTCCCCAGAACTTGGACATCCGAGCTTCCTTTCTGGGAAGATACTGCACTCAAAATGAACCATGTAGAAATTAATTGGAAACTCTATTAAAAATTTCTTAAATCTCCCTCACTCGTTAAATGAATGGGTGAAACACAGAAAAATTCCACAAGTAGAAATAGAGAAGTACTCTCTGCTGCATCCTTTGATTAAGCAAATATCCCCATCCAATGAATCACATAAAATAAGTAAGAAACTACCATCTGTTATTCAATTATATTTTCCTATAATCGAGCTTTCTTTTATTTAGAAACGTAAATGGAATATACAAATCGAACCATGCAAACACACAAGTATCGTGCTCTTTCTCAGAAAAGAAATTGCATCCAGTTAACACGACACAACACACGCCTTACAATCCCAGAAAGCACAGTCACTGAACACATTCTGTACAGTTCCAGCTGTGCAGGTAACTACTTTCAGAGGAAAGGAAAACGTCCAGCTTTCGCTTCGCGATATAATTTCCATAATAATTTTCCTTGTTATTACGACCTAGACTCTCAATCGTAAACAGTTTCACTGTACCGTAATGACGATGATAACGCAATTAATACAGACAAAGGCATCCCAGGCAAGGATGAATGAAAGGAGCCGTGAATTACATAATGAGCACATAAACAGGTGCATGCAAACGAAGGATAAAACAGAGGAAACAAGGAAGGAACCAAACGACAAAAACTGTGTTTCTTTAACACCTAGACACACAGGACATTCAACTTCCACTCCTATCTGGCGGCATGCAGGGGACACGAGGGCACTCTATGGACTCTGGTTACACGGCTGACAACTTACCCTGAGAATAAATCGGAAACTCCCCGTCGCTGTGGCTGTGCGTGAGCATCCCCGTGGAGTAGAACTGCCACAAGGCTCTCTTCCTGTTTTCCTCGGACGTGCCAGCGAGGACCTCGTCGTCGTCGGCGAGGCCCAGCAGGCTTACCACCTCGGACAGCGACAGGTTGACTTTATGAGTCCTCCGATAGAGGAACGACTGTCTCTGTTCACCGAAGCCTCGTCCACTTTTCCACGTGAATATCGAACGCACTACTCGTCTGCCATTCTGCAAACTTTGCGTCTCAACGAACCACTGTGATCGACCTCACTGCAAAAACTTGACAAACGTATCACCAGATTGAACCTTTCTCGCCAGAAACGTGGACATCGTCCTTCTGACGTTATACGCTGGTTTAACACCTTTGTTTAACTGGGAATAAATTGAGGGATGATTAACGGCTGGTTGGGACTGCGATTGGTATGGAAACTCTCTCATGATGGAAGCCTGAGACATCGATCTTGGGGACCTAGTTTTCTTTCCGTGACTCTTTTGCTAACTTTCATTTTTTCCTGAAGGTAATCATGGTCATAAATAAGATTCAAGAGGTAGAAAGAAAGATAGAATAAGTGATGCAGATATTCTGAGAATGATGCCTGCCCTAGGGCAAAAAGTTAATGGCTTTGGGTATTATGATCTTTAGTCGCGGAAATTACACACGAAATAACCCATCGAGGGGTGGAAACTAATTATCCTTATCTCTTGTAATTTTCCAAGTGTTTCCCAAATGGGTACGAAGAGACGAACCCAATAATGTTGCATGGTTCAGTTACCTCGGTTAATGTAATAAAACAAACGACGGTATAAACGTGAAACATCGCTTTCCAGCCGCCATGGTCTCTGTAATTCGATAACTGACGCTTTACCTAAGCGCTTTTGGTTCGCCACTGAACCAGTTACCATCGTTGCAAAAATTCATCGTTTTCAATAAAATAGAAGCTCTTCGAATCAATTTCGTTTTACATATGTACGTGCATTCTTAGTACGCGATAACAATTCACTATTATCTGCTTTTCCATAGTTCCAAATAGCTACTGTAATGGAAACAAAAAAATGATTGTTATCCAGTAGTCTAGACGCACAGTGCCCCTAAACATCTTTCAATTCTCTACGCCATATATAAAAGTTCTTTCACAAATTGGCGATTACTGTCTCAAAAGGTACACACGGTTCGTCTTCCAAAAAAAATTAATTCCTAATCAAGATGAAACATCAGAACATGTGTTCTGATTAGTGGCAACCCTGTAATCGTGATCCCAGCGTCACGACAAAAGGGGAAAGAAAATATCAGAGAAAAGTCCTGCGATATTTCTCCCATCGCGTTCATACGATGAAAATACTGGGTGGTATCCCTTATCGCAACGTTTCATTGAAAAATAATCCACGTATCGAGGGAGAAGGAAAACTGAGGTAAAACGGAACTTTCTCTGTGTCGCGTCGCGACGCTTGTCAGTTTCCGCACGCGTAAATTTATACGTCGACTATTAATACATCGTAGCTCGCGGGGTTGATCGATCGGAGGAAGGGGTGGAAGCGACTGAGCAGAGATTGAATTACGCCTTTGTCGGCTGAAGGCTAGCCTCCTTTAGATAAATCGGAAATTCACCGCTAATAACGTTCCAGAATTCGAGGGCAATTCTACAATTCTAATATCACGTACTCGTGGGTATTTTTTCCTTCTCACTGTGATGAACGATTCGTTAGTAGGATTTATTTCTGATCGATCGTCACGATTGGAACCATGCTGTTGTGTATACGCGAGAAAATTGAAACAACCGCGGTTGACTAACAGTTCAATTTTGATACTCTACAGTCTACAGGATACGAGCTGTTATTTTTTTTTTTTTTGATACTGCGTTGAGATCATATAACAAATTTATTTTTAACTTCCTTGCACAACATATTTCTATAATTTTGATAGTTTGTTATAAAGCTGGATACCTATATTCTTTTTATTGCAATTTGCTTTCGGTATTAGAAATTGTATTAACCGTCAAGAAACAGTTCGCGTGAATTTGATCAAAGCAACCCACTCATTAAATTTTCTATTTCTGAACTCGTAATTATAGGATTTAGCAACAGACAATTTTTCAAGAAATTTTTCAAGAAATTCCATGAAATAAGTGACCATTTCGTTCCTTTATTCCAGTGTAATGATCAGGTACAGGAAGAAACGATATTTAATCGGACAATAAAAAATACTTTGCGGTCAAAGGTTTCAGCTAAACTGAGGCATGAAGTGAAAATAAGAAAATGTTTTATAATTGTGTTACGATGTTTGACATGAATGGCAACATGTTATATGATAATGTTTCTTAATTTATTTTGACCTTTATCGGTATTTGATGAATGCACATAACTTGCTACATAACATGAAAAATGTTATGTAATATCTTCCATTCTCGTTTATTAATAACTTGTATAACTTCGCTGTGTAATTTATTGTGTTATAAATCGCAACGCAACTCTAGAATACAGTGGAATATTGAAAGACGGTAAAAAATTATGAAACACAGCGCTGAATTATAACGAGTGGTAAAAATATGTACGTTGTAGGATAGAATAAAATCATGATGAACACTCATAAATATGATCATAAATTTAACAGATTTTAACAGTGACATAGAGGGGTGAAGATGTAGGAATTTACGTGAATTTATTTGGACATGAATAAATGGAAACGTGAGTTTCTCAAACTCACCTAATATCGAACAGTACCTAGCACTGATTGAATTCGACACCTAGCTTTATTACTAAAATCGTAAATTTGAAGAATTATTTGTTTCTTATAAGATTTTCATTCGATATTTTCTAAAATTCTTAAGTGATTGTTGAATGGTGAAGAATGAATGAAACAGGAATTTTTTAACAATTCTTTGTCAATATTTTCTATTATTCTGAGTTCGGATAATGGTATGCAAATAAGTTAACAGAATAAACTGTTACGTTTAAGAAAGAATATACAACTTTTGACCAACGTTAATTTGTTGCGTGACTAGCTACTTGTAAACCTAATTTCAGAGACAGTGACTTATCTCCATTCACTTTCTTTGAACCTCTATATTTTATATCAATGAAAAGCGCAGGCCAACAAAGCAACTTGAAATACCGAACCGCTGCTCGTCACCGTCAGTTCCTTTCAAAATAAATAAATGAATTCCTGAAAACAAGCTAAACCCCACTTGCTCCATCGCAGATACTCGAGCACTCATCAGATTAAGAGATGCTCCAGTTAATTTCACCAGCATATAGCACTCCCGCGAAAGATTGATCCTTAAACAAACTCTGCCCAAGCAACTCCCTACACCACCCCACAAAACACGGAATCCCAACAGAAAAGAACCAAACACAACTCATCCCCAATCGTGCCGATCGATGTCTCGGCTGTCTTCAAACACCAGCACACAAATCCACAAAATCCCAACCAACCTCGCACCTCAACCCCGAAAATCAGCCGTGACTGATCCAGTACCTCCGCCCGAACTGAACTCCCAGCGCACAAGATTTACGACACCGATTCCCAAGCAGTAACAATCGTCGCCCCTTTCACCGAAATCCAAACTGCACCCTCGACGATGTAAACGCTGTCACCACTTCCCAGGCGATCTCGATCGCCAGGTCACCTAACGCCAGCCAACCGACGCGAACTCCCGTGGCTCACTTCCCGTCTCGATCGTCCACGTTCCTCTCGATCGAGCGTGTCGATCACGCGGGTCCGCACCGTCGCGAGATCCACGCACGTCCACGCACCCGTCGCGGGACGATCGGCCAGCAGGGAGGAGCACGATCGCGTGTCACATGGCCACGGGTGTCCCGTGTCAGGGACGATCGCGTGATTCGTCTCGATGCACCTGGGGAACGCCGATCGGAAAGAAGCGTGGACCGTTGGTGCGACGGAGCGGGAAGGACTTTCGTCCAGGACGGGTTCGATGCGCGCACTGGGGATGAGAGAGAACCAGGGAGCAACCCGGAGAACAGAGAGCACCGACACCGCGCTGGAGGGACGAGGAACGGCGGCAGGGGGTGGATGGAGAGAGAGAGAGAGGAGAGTCAGCGAGGCGAGGAGGAAGCGAGAAAGAGGAGGGCGAAACGGCGCAAGCTTAAGCTCGCCGGGCTTCGAAATACGCATACGACATAGTAGCGCACACCAGCTAACCGTGAACGAGTTCCGATTCCTGAATACGAATGGACAGGGGCACGTCCCTGTCCCGTTACCCTGTACAGCGGTCCAGGTTATGGTGCCTCTCGGAAATATGCAGGGGGATCAGTTTAACTGGAAAGGTTCTAACGACTGTTGGCAGGACTTGCAATGATAGCATTTATAATAAATGCTGCCAATACTCGCAGAGTTTCTAGTTGAATTGATCACCCTGTAGTGACTTTGTGGAAATAGCAGAGGTGCAAGTTCATCACGCCTGTGACGATGAGCGTTTTCGATAGCACGTGAAGCATTTGGAAATGGATTAGGGATGGTGTTAGTTCTTTGGGACCTTGGAGTAGTGTTGTTCAAACTAAGGTTTTGGAACTTTGAGGAAGCTAAGTAAATGTGGCCAAGATATAGGACTGAACTAAGTAGCAGAGAACGCATTTGGGCACTTGCATGCACAAGGGTACTGCAAGTCATTTTGGTGGGTTTCATCTAAGTCACTATATTAACGAGGAGCAGTATACAGACTTACGCCTCGTTGATGAGTCTATAATAGAATTCCTTTGAAGGGCCTGACTAGGATCTAGGGATCCTGACATCGAATTTTCAGGGCTACACAGTGGTCTGAAGTCAGTACTTAGCAGTCCAGGCCTTCAAATGATTCAAACAATAATATCTTAGGATACTTATTAATATCTTAGGATACTCTGTGTGTCCACTATTGCAGATCCTATCGAATTCGTTTGTTATTTATTTAACTAACATTTACTAAATCAGGACACATCCCTTTTACAGAGTTTTGGTTCATTTGATTTAAATCATATGGACCACTAAATCCGGATTTGGAACCACTGTGTCAAGTGAAGAAAAGAAAGACAGGGATAAGGTAAAAAGTTAGGATAGAAGAAAAATAGGAATAGCAAAAAAGAAAGCGGAAGGGGGTTATAAACGTGACCAATGTGCAGAAGAGAGCCACAAGCCGAGAAAGGTTAAGAAACCCTGGTTTACAGGGAAGGACACACTTCTGAAGACAACTGTGTCCTATGACAGCTTACTCTGATCCTATTGACAATGAGAGTGACAGTACGTGTGAAAGTAACACGTATTCTCGAATACGTCTCAAACTATAGCTAACACAGCAACGAGCTTACGAAAGATTATTTAATATACGATGAAACTTTGCTGTTATCCAGAGATCTATTATCAAGAGTTTCTTTTTTATTTTGAGAATAATGCCTTTTGTAGCCGAGTTTGTACTTTGAAACTGATTTTTGGGCCAGTTTCAGGACTAATCAGTCGAAGTAACTGTAAATAATGAAGGAGAGATCAAAGGTGGAACGAATGTTAAAGATCAAAAGCCAAACTAAGGGAGAATGCAGACAAACGTGTCGTTAGAGTTGCTCCTAAGATCTCGAGGAGGGAGCATCCCTCGTAGCGTGGACGAGTGTTTAGCGGTCGATTTTGAAAAGTACACGCCTCTCTCCCTCCGAGGGTCGCCACCTGCCATGACCCAGTTTCCTAGACGACCTTACGGCGGTTCGTCCTAATTTCGTACGTTAACAACTTCACCGTCGTATTAGTTGTTAGAGTGTTAAAGTTATGATACTAGATCCGTGCAAGGTATTTAGTCTAGTAATGTTTATGTTTATTTAGACGGAACGTGTAAGTTGCACGCGTATAGGGTATGCGATCTACAACCTTTCATTGTGTTTTGGGTCACTCGTACGTTTCATTACCGTGAAAGCTCTTGGTTTTGTCTCTGGGAGTTGTTTCTGGATGCTAATGTGTGATTCTTGACGTCGATCAAGATTTTCAATGTTTCATTTAGGAATCTTATTAGAATTACTTTAGTGAATATAATGGGATATTTAATGCGTTTTTAAGATGTACAATAATTTTTATTAAGTACTTAGGGATTGGTTTATTGGAGAGTCTGAGTACTTTATGAACTGTACCAGTGTTACGAATTTTTACTAATTAATATAATTTAAAATCATCATATTTAAAATTTTTAAATTGTATAGAAATTTAAAGAATGTACTTGTAAATTTTATTTTATAAAAAGCATTTTATTGTTTATATAGTAAAATAAAACTTGTTATAAACTTTGACATTTAATTACAACACAACAGAGTTAATAATAAAATATTACAAATACAAATCTAACACGTTATTTTCATTCCAAAAATAAAATATAGCTATATTACTGAAATGAATATCTTATATTCATAACTGGAGTGAAATTAAATTTCAAATCTGTACACCAAATGCGATTTTAGAAGTCGTCACTAAAGAAAGGAGGGTGGTCGAAATACCTGCAACTAAACACAAACATAAATTTTGCAAAGATTGATAAGTATCTATTAAAGACAAATCTATTTTACTCAACCATTTTTATTTCCTAACAGGAAGTATTGCATTCAACCTAATTAAGTCATTCCATAAATGTCTTTTGTCATTTCACATTTTATCTTAAACAAATAGAAATTTCTTAAAAAATAGTTTGAAAAATTATTCAAACGACAAAAAATGATGATAGTACTCTATATATCAGTACCTAATTTTCTTAAAAATACAATAATCTTCAACAACATTATATTTATAAAATGACCTAAATAGCATTCTCCTTCTCAAGTGAGCAAAAATTAGGTAATTCAGAAGAAATATTTGAAACACTTGCGTTGTAACCTATTCAATTACGTCCTAAACGCTAGAAATTACGATAACTGAGCATCACTCGATACTCTGAGAACGTGCCGCGTAATTGCTCGTATCGGAGTCGCTTACGTGCCTCGATAAACCGTGCGAACGATCGTTTGTGTTTTGAGAAAGAATGCTCTTGGTTGCGTCCCGTACGAGCGACTGAATGGAAATTCTGATCAGAAAGTATGTTACGAAAGGCGAACGTTATTCGTGATTACGTTCGCCCGCCTTATATTCCACGGTTTCGTGCCAAAACTTCGCAGTTCGTTAAACCGACAGCCAGGCTGGGAAGAATATTAGAAGTCACACTATTTACATAAACGTGAAAGACTTCGTGTTAAAAACGTGGTCGAAGGGAACGATAACGACCAGAGATGATTTATACGGAGCAACGCTGCTCTGATAACCGCCTTTTTCTGTCGTTTGAATGCTAAGCTTCTCGCTTCTGGACTGATAAAATTTGTGAAGTGAATAAATATGAAAGAGGAAATTATTTTCACAAAAACATTCGATGTTGGCGAACGAGGGTAAGAGTAAATTTAATAACAAAATACTGGAAACGTTCGTTATGGTTAAACTGTGCAAATATTCGAACAACAGTCGCTGCTTTTTTTGCACAAACATTCATTGCCTCTGCTGCGAAACAAGAAAATAGGCAAAATCAATGACGCGAGACTGTTACACCGTGGGAAGCTCTGAAGTAATCAAAAATATAATAACGGTACTGATGTTCAAATAGTGAAATAATTCTATAGAAATAGAAGTAAGTTCTATTAAAGCTTAGGTATATGAAAATTTTATGCATCATTGGTCCCTATGTAATATTTAAACATTACAGTCTTTTTGAAAAACGTATAAAATCAATAAATAGATTTAATAATCCAAAAAATTAAGACAAAATATTAATACCAGAAATCTGTACCTGATAGCCAATGTGACCCAAGTCCTTCTTTGTTTCTTTTCAGGAGAGCCAAAAAATAAATGCGATTATCTATTTCTTAACATAGTATTTGAAATAATTTATATTATTAAATTTTCTTCACTTATAACGTAACTTAACTAAATTTCTATTATTCTAATAAAATAAAGAGAAAGTAATGAGATCCTGTAGAAAATTAATTTAAAAAAAATGGACTTAGATTAATCTGGCTCTGAGGTACAGAAATATCAAAGAAAACAAAAAACATCTTAATATTCTATTTGCATATTTTGGAGCAAGAACGTCTAATCAAATTTTCGATTAGAAACTCTTCCTAAATGTTAAAATATCATTATTGCATATGTATTCATTTATTTGTATCCTATAGACAATCTACAGTCTACACCCTGTCAAATATTAAAATTCATTGGCAGATCATACCGCAGCCAAAAGAACTGAAATCACGATTGTACGATAGCAGCCATCAAATTGTTAGGATACCAAAAATCAAAATCAAACTGGGATTAATAAATCAGCGGTGTAAAACGACACGAACACTGGAATCCCATAAAATGCATAAATATCCAAATAGTAGTAGCTCTGACCGTCAATCAATCCCTTCAATTCTTACAACCTCTTTTGAAATTCGTACAATGAATAAACACGAATTTCGCCCCGAAACGACGAAACACACTCGCTGCAGCCTCTTCGCGACAAATCCACTCCACAGGAACCATTCTGACCGATTTCCCAACACCGTATCGAAAGCATAATAACAATTATCGGTCGGCCTCTATCTAGCAGTAGCGCTAGGTTCGGATACACGAGATCGCGTGGAACATGCAAATCCACTTGGCGAGGTGCATTTCGCGGATTAACGACGTACCAGCATCATAGACACGTGCCTTTGAACCGTTTCGAGCTGGAATCAAGGCCAAGGGCGAAACGTCCAAAAAGAGAGGTGCTCGTCGAATGAAAACGTGATATCTCGGTGGAAAGCTATATCTATGTGACATTTCTAAATCACGAGTAGAATCAGAAAAACGATAGGTGAATCTGATTGGACTCTGATAAAAACGAAGATTGATGAGAGCGAACTTGGAAACTGCTATTGGGGGAAGAAATTAGATGTAAATGGTTGATGCAATGATCAATTTTGGGGTTTACGAATTGGGTAATGTCTATCAATATTATCCAAAAACATTTCCTCTGAGAAAACAATTTAAAAAATTTTGAATGTCCTAATAAATTGAAATTGATATTCCTTTAAACAGGAAATGCACCCAGATGCTTCATACCGAAATTGGAGGAGAAAGGCAATCAATGCTCCGTGCATAGATGATTCACAATCTCTGAAATGCGCTCGTTTACAATTCAGGATTACAATATTGATAAAGCTGCTCGCGTGCAATGTAAACAAGTGAATTACACCGATGTAAATGATAAATTATTTACATTGAATAATGAAGAATTTATATTCGCTATCTACTATTATTATAACGAGCATGAACACGTATTTGCGATAATATGTAAATAATAGATCGCTTGCTCATTGTAATGGTCTATAAACTTAAAATAGTAACGCGTCGAGGGCGTAGACCGCAGTAATTCTACGGTGTAGACCGTGTCGAGTAGAGATTTTCGCATCTACTGCACGTCTGCAGATCGATAAGCGCATCAGGTGTGCCTCCATCTGACGAGTGCAACAGAAGTGAAGCGCAACGAGGCTAAAGTGAAAGGGTTGTCACTCACGTGCGTTCCCGTTGCCTTTCGCGTACGCATGCTGGCCATATGTAGCCTTTTCTTCGTTTTGCATATTTTCTAGCGTCTTCGAGCGCTCTCCTATAAAAAGAAGAAAATAAAGGGATATTAGGATTAGGAAATTCATGGATTACTTGAAATAAAGCAGCAGAGCATGTTGCTGATATTTCAAGACACTAAAGGCTTGAATAAAATTAGGAAATGGAATATTGATTATGGTTCCATAACTTTCAAGAAAGCTTGTATAATTTTCCCAAATAAAAACAGGCGTTAAAAATAGTACTTAACAGTCATATAAATATCTGTATATAGTCATATATAAAGTTTGCAAGTACGTTGGGTATGTAGTACTCTTTTACATGTAACAACAAACAAAGTGTTCCAGACGCGAATGCATGCTCGAAATGACAACAAATTTATGTGAATACTCAGTTTTCAATGACCTCAGCTGCTCCCGGTTTAGTGGGACTCGACACAGCTCTTCAAATTCAGATGAGCATTTAGCCATTTGCGACAAACTATCCAAGTCTAACATGTTTATGATCTTCAGTTTCAATTCGATTGGGATACCTTCTAAAGTAGGACACAACAGGCCTGCATTTCTTAATATATCGGATCGCATTAGATTGACCACTGACTCTTTGAACCTGTATATCAAATATTATATGTAATTGTTCAGTAAACAGATATGATATTTCACACTTCACTATACCTGTGAGATATTTCTTTGAGATTTATATAACGTCCACTGAGATCACTGGAGAAAGGATTAACATACATTAAGCATTGTAAAGCTATACTATATATTTTTTTCTCAGAGACAATAAAGAAGTTAACTATTAACGTATCTCCAGAAGGTTTTGCAATAAACTTGCATTCTACGTCAGGACAAGATATCAGTCGAAATCCCATATCGTAGACCTCTGTTTCTTTTGACTTCCAACATTTTGGTATAGAAAGAGATCTGAGTTTTGGACTGCGACAAATATTTCAACGTTGATACAAAAAAGGTTATATATTAAGTACAAAAAGGTAGAAAAATATAAAATACCATTGTGCATAGCAATTATTTGTCGTCGATTCATAAAAACCTGATTCTGCCAAAAATACCATCAACAAAGCAACAAGATAATCATGATGAGTAGAATCCTCTTTCAAATCTTTCACTATTCTTTCTAAAGAAGGCACTAATTTCGTAACAGTACTATCTTCCGCTAAGATTGGCTCTAACATTATGCTACCGACTGATAGAAAACTTTATCTTCAAAAATGCGTGATAATTAAAACTACGCACTTCTTTCACTAACAGTAACCTCAAATTTTGCGTGTAGGGAAGTTTGTGAGAATGCTAGTTATTCACGCGACAAAATTGTAGTAACTTTATGAACACATTTCACTAGAATACAACAACGGCATCTAAATTAAATACAAAAAGATTTTCCAGTGTATTTTCTACTTTTCTTAAGTTTCTCTTCTTTTTCTTTTAATCATCCAAGTATGGAAAAGCATTTCTCACTTTTTCTATTTTCTCACTGTTCATCTGGAATTTTTTTCGATCACGCGGTAAAATTAGTTTCAAAAACTGCAGAAATGAAAATGCAGTCGGTAGCGACCTCTATGGAGCAACGTGCAAGTTACAATAAACGAAAGACAGACATATGAAAATGAAATTTGACTATTAACTAATAATGAAATGATACAATCAATATTTTTTAATATTCGCTAAATTTTTCAATTAGCATTCTAATAATAATCCTATATTTGAACTTGAGACGATAGTTTCGAGTCCATGCAATAATATACCAATGCATGGTAAAACAAACAACACTACGACAGGATTAATATTTTCATCGTGCATGACAGGATTAATCACTCGATTGAGTACATAACACGGAAGAGATAATACGCGATAAGTAAGAATATATTGAATGTACAGTTTTAAGCTTATCGTAGATAACTTATCGGTGCATAATTTCTCATCGATAATTAGAGCTATTCGTAAATCTTTGCAATCATTCAATTAACGATAACACACCCATTAATGACGTTACGCGTTTTAAAAACCCAAAGAGAATTTTTGAAAAACAGCTGGCGACGCACGACGCGCGAACAATTTGACAACTTTCAGTCGTTCAACAGCGCCACCACGGAAATTGAACAATCCAGGAGTGAGTCAAACAGAGATAAAATAAATAAAATAAAACCGGTATAGGCGACTCGTTACGTTTCCCTTCACGCGAATGCCTCAACAGCGTGCAAAATTAATTAGTCACACGAATCGTCAGCTTAGCGAGAAAATAACCACGAAAGGAATTGCACTTGCATACATCTTCGATTAACATCACGTGCACACATGCTATACAGATCCAGACGATTGTTTTCTGACCCTTATCCACCTGCCTAGTAATAATCTTCCCGCCAGTAACGTAATGTTGAACACATCAACCGTGACAAATTCCATAAAATATCCTAAACGATAAATAAACTCAAATTTTCACTGAGGACACACTATTCTACATACGATCTACCAAACCATTATTTCAAAACGACTACAGGGGAGATCCAAAAAATATCTGAAAAGGGCTTGAAATAAAAATTCAGAAAACCTTACGTTAAAAATCCACTGCAGAGAATCAGGATCCCCATCTCGACTAACTCTATTGTCTTCAAGTTCCCAAATAAAATATCTGCTTTGTTGCGCCGATAAGGATCTCCGACACGGTATTTCGATTTTGACAGTTTCGCCACGCGTGAAATAGACTTCTCGCCTAAAGGTCTAGCTGTCACGTGATCGACGACATGTTCAGTCCCGAAAACCGGGCCCAGATTCGAGAGGAGGGGAGGGGTCTCGTAAATCGGGCGATACGCTCCTGTTCGGCATTCAAGAGCGCTCCGTGCCACTTGTTACATGGCCGCGCTCCACGCTCGCGTTTGAATAAACAGGCCCCAAACTGGTGCGGGATATTCTGGCGAGGCTTACGCACCTGGAGAACAGGATGTCTCAGCGTCCTCCTGGCAAGGCGTTTCGGGTGCGCTCGTCTGTCCAGGCGGCACGACACTCGTCACTGCACTTGACACAACCGACTCACACGATTCGGCCATTTTCAGGTTAACTCTCGCGTTTATCCGCACGGAGGCCGATTGCCTCGCCGCATTTGAATCCGAATCCCTTTTTCGAAACTTCCACGCACGCTTCGCGGTTCATAACGCGCGACTCTTATGACAGATGGCGGCTGCCGGATGCTGAGCATGCTGCTGCCACCTGCCGTCCGTTGCTGGAGTTAGGAAACGAAAAGTAGGTGTAGCAGTGGGTTTGATTTCTGTTTCGTATTCTCGGGAATTGAGGGGCAAAGTGAAAAGGATTTTATCTCTTGATGGGTGCAGAGCTGATTGATTTAGTTACGTAGGAGGCAGAGGTTTTTGCTTTTGGTTAAAGTTCTGGTTAGAAGAAATCTGTAAGGAGGCATTAAATAGTTGACGTTCGAGATTGTAAATCAATTTGGATCGATAGCGCAGTGAGTCGGTGTCGAGAGAAGTGCGAGCAAAGGTTTGTATAGGATTATAGAAATTTCGTATAAGAATAAGAATTATATGGGTTACATTTTAAAATAGTATACGAAGAGTAGTAATTAAATTTATGTTTAATATTTCATTAACCTCGTATTTAAGAAACTCGAGCGCAAGTGTCATGCGCATGCGCGTCGTTTTGGCGGTTCAGATAGACATGCGCGTTGAAGTATCTAAATGCGCGCGATATTTTGTGTAGAATTATTTTAATAATTAGTTTCTTATTTTGGCATATTATGTAATTACTTAAAAATATATAATATAATATTTAATAAGAGGTTTACAGATTAAATATGTTGGTTATGGAAAAGTACATCTTTTATATTTTTTGGTTATAGATCAGCGATATATTAACAAATTTACGAGAAGCGACGTCATGTTCCCGTGACCGGAAGCTGAGTGGGGCAGTCTACTCTAGAGCCTAGAGGAGTGACAGGTAAGACTTTTGCTCTTTGCTTTAATTAACAATTTTGTGTAGAATTATTCCGAGAATCGTATTGTGTTACTCTATTTCGCATTTATATCGAAATTTCTTGCAAGGAAAGTTAGTAATGACACTTGCAATTGCGTTATGTGTGATTAAATTACATAAATAAATTGTCGATGTAGAACGCTATACATGTCGCGTAGAAATTAGAATCATGAATAATAATATCAAAAAATATTCAAATACAAGTAACCATTCTAAACTTAAATAACTTCAAGAAATGAAGTTATTTAACTTCAAGAAATGAAGTTATTTAACTTCAAATTTAAGTTGTTTTAGAAATGAAATATATTAAATATGAAAAAGTTTAATTTTTTATATGGTGCAGTTATTGGTCAGTGATGTATCGATAAATTCGTCGGAAGTGACGTTATGATCACGTGACAAGTAGTTCCGTTGGACAGTCTATTCTAAAAAATGGAAGTGTGACAGGTAGGTTGCAAGCTTTCTGTTTTTAATTAACAATTTTTTATAGAATTATTCGTTGAATCGTATTTTTCTATTCTATTTTGTCTTCATAAGCGAAACTATTTTGCTAGTCTATTTTGTGTTCATGTTTCTGTCAAAGAAAATTGAAAGAAAATTGAAAAATTGAAACATTATACATTAATCGAAAAAATTAGAATAAATTGTCTTGTCATTAAATTTACAGTAGCTGTATGAATTATGTATGCTATTTTATTTTAAGATGATTTTGATTGTTAATACGCTAATGTAATAATTAGCTTTTAAATACATTATATTAAATATTAGAGAAATAATATTTTTCATTTTACAGATAATCAGAGAATTGTTGAGAGGTCGATTAGAAATAGAAATGTATTTTTACAACTGGAAACGTTATGAAATGGAATTAAATGGAATGTAGTCGTCTTCAGAGGTCCAAGCTTCATCGGTGAGTGTTTTAATTTATATCGTTTAACATGATCACATTTCTCTGATTAAAAGCTTATGTATGTGTTAACTTTTCATTAATTATTCTTTGTCAATTTATTTAATAATTGGTTCGTTATCTCTGATTTCATTTTTTGTCTGTTTTATAATCATATTCATTTCGACACAAAATGAAGTTAGAATTTGTCATAAAAGTTTATTTTTTAGCTGTGAAAGCAAAAGAATACGTATAAAATTGTATAAATCTCGTATAGAAATAAAAATTACGGCAATTATAATAGTATACAATTAAAAAATACTCGTATACAAATTGTAACGAATAGATAAATGTTTAATTACTAAACGTGTAAAAGTATTGAATAATTCAAAGCTGTTTTATTTGGACGTATTATCAATGATCTATCAAAAGGTTCGCTGGCGGTAAAGACACGGTTCCGTGACCGGAAATTGGATGTGGCAATGATGAGACACCCTTCATCCACTTTCCTATGTCGCAGCAATAACATTCGACACTGTTTAATGTTTTCATAAACACAGTGGTTACTCCTCCAATTATTAGTAATTGATCACCTTGGACAGAATTTATATTAAAGTTAGTTTTTCAACATTTAAATGTTCAAACTTTTAAATTTTCAAATCCTCTAATTTTTAGACTTTTAAATTTTCAAACTTTCCAATTTTAAAAGTTTCAAAATTTCAAATTGTCGAATTTCCAAATGTACAAATTTTATATGGATCTCAAGTATAGTAGAACTTCTTTCATTTAATTATTACATAAAATAGTGCTATTTTTTTTATACCTTATATCTTTGAAAATTACTTCTGAAACTGGTTTTAATCATAATCATAGATATTCACTACTTTCTTTAATTCACATATTATCTTTTATTTAGTTGTAACAATTATTATGTTACGCTTTTAAAGTTATTTGGATTAATTCAAAGTACTTATAATAGACGATTACTTTAATAGTAAATGAGATATTTTATAGAGAAAATATTCCATTCACTAGAAGTTCTACTACACTCAAGGTTCACCTGTTTGCGCGAAAAGCCACTTTCGATCAATCATGTCAGAAAAATTCCATGTTTCTGTCGAATTCCTCGATAATAACCAACCTATAGATCCAGTGGAATGTCCGTGTCTCGCGATCGACAAGTTTGCCAGTTCCTTCCAAACGGAAGCGTTTACGTCCCAAACGTCGACGCTGTCGATGCTCTGAGTGCCGTTTTCAGTGGTCGATGCACCGCCGATCACGTAAAGACAGTCAGAGACGACGTAAAAGGAAGCAAAGCACCTCGGTGACCTCAAAGACGCTGCTTTTAGCCATCTAAAACCGTATCGATAACATCTTTCGCATTCATAACGACTAGAGCGAGGCAAATGAAGCGTTTAATCTAATAAGTAATGCAACGAGTGGTAAAGGATGCGACAGAATCGAGCTAACAAATTTCTGATGGGATCGTAGCACTCGACGTCCTTTGAGAATAGCTCCTTCTTCGATTTTGTCATCCCGCCAGCGACCCAGATAAGATCTCGATATTTCACGCTGGCAGGGCCAACCCTTGCAGTCTGCATCGGTTGCATCTCTCTCCACGTGGAGTCGGTCGGATCGAATGCCTCTATCGTCTTCAATGCCCTGAAATAGGGAAAACAAGCTTATCCATTGGCACCTTG
The DNA here is from genome assembly GCF_051401765.1 of Calliopsis andreniformis. Classification (NCBI taxonomy): domain Eukaryota; kingdom Metazoa; phylum Arthropoda; class Insecta; order Hymenoptera; family Andrenidae; genus Calliopsis; species Calliopsis andreniformis. Next base: position 6,166,150 of record NC_135065.1, on the reverse strand, counting down.
TCAAATTACGCTATCGAAGCCAAAGTTAGTTCTCTCTATACAATATAAACCGAGCCATTTCTATACCTCTGAGTACAATGTTTTGGTTAAAATTGATGAAAAAAAGATAAAGAAGTAGATACTAGATTATTAGACGTATGGCTCAAAGAGAATTCAATTTCTCTTGATTAGTTTTATTGGTCAAGGTGTGAGAGATGCAATCAATTTTTCAAATCGAAAGCAATATTTTTTATTTTATGCTTGTAAAGCTATTGAATACTTTTCTGTTTGTTATTTGCTTAATCTGTATACTCTAAATGATTTTTTGTTGACATCTGAATTCTAAGTACTTGAAGTCTGTTCAAATAGTTCTAATTTATTCTTTATACGGGTAAAGACCCATTTATACAATACAAAATGAAGTACAGGCAACCACACAAGAAAATAATACATGTGCTAAGTATAAATCCCTTTCGTAAAATATTGCAAAGAAATGGAATTTATCTCCAGCAAAGGTTTTAAGCATTTTCGGTTCTAATGGTAGCATTTTAATGTAAGCAGTTATTTAAATGATCTATATGAATCTTCATTTCATATTTTCAATTTAGTTTGTCCACGTACAAAGTAAATGCTACTCTGGTAGTCGTACTCTGAGTTACTAAGTAAGACTTCTTTAATGTTCCGTAATGGTAATTGAATTATCTTATTTAAAGCGTGACGAGGATGATGACAGTTGCAAACGAAAAACGGTTGTAATTAGTCGCGGTCAGCGTGGAAATAAATAGCGGGGAAAATGAAGGAAAACACGAATAGCAACGTAATTACGCTCTCTTTAACAACTCACATCCCGTTCCAGCCTTGCCCTCCCACAGCGTACATTTTCCCGTGACTGACCACCAATCCGAAGTCCTTTCTTGCTGTCAGCATGCTAGGTTCATTGAACCAAGTCCTGGTAGTCGGGTCATAGCTCCATACACTAGCGACAGCGGTGTTCTTCCTGTGGAGCTTGTCTTCCAGAGGATCGGCTCCCCCTAACAACATACGATTCTTTTTTACATTCTTTACCATAGATGTTAGCTGATTACTTTATGAATCATAGCAATAATAGAATTTTTTCTTCTATACAGGATGTTTCAAAATATGTGGATATATGACTCTAGGGATAAATTGAAAGCATGAAATAACAAAAATACAAAATGTGTTCAGTTAGATTAATAAACTTTTCTTATCATTTTTCAAACTACTAAAATTTACAATATCTTTCATTCATAACTTACTTCGCAATAGTTAGTATTTTGTAACACGTTTTCTGAAAATATCTATATAAGAAAAAACTGTCAGTTTTAAGAAAATTATATATTCTAAATATTTCTATTTGGTCTTGTTCCTAAGTCACAGTTTCCTAAATAATATCAATATCTATCTAAAACCTTTTTGTTCACTCTTTAAGGACACAATTGTAAGAAACATTAAGTTAGATCAATTTTGAACGAAAATTCTTAAAATATAAAATTAAATGTAAATTGAAAATAAGTTACTAGGCCTGTTTATTGCTACTTTCATGCCTCAATTCATTCCTAAAGTTACGTCTGTACTTTTTGAACTACCCTGTATAATGTCTAGAAGGTTAACGAAAGTATATGGCAAATGCTCATTCGGAATTCACATTAAAAATTACATCGATATGCGTTTCGTCATCGTTCAACTCACCCACTACATAAATACGACCTCTTAGGTAAGCGACCGAGTGGTGATGTCGTGCTTGTGGAATTTCTCCTACGAATTCCCAAACGTTTTCGTCAGGTTTGAACCTGTATATGTCCTTGCCACTGTTCCCAGCACGACCGTATTCCTCATGAGGATCCACACCACCGAACACGAGAACCGATTCTCGATTGGGAAAGAACAGAGAGTTATCGAAAAAGTATCCGTCACTGTTCGAACCTAACATGCTGCTGCTAATCCTCTGTGGCCTGTAAAAAATCGACCCGTTTTGCAATAACATTTCTTATATTAAATATAAAGTCAATTTATATTTATGTATATAATTATATTTCATATAGTTTGAATATATATCATGAATATAACATAGACTGAATATTTGAACAGAATTCAGGAACTGAAATTGAAAGTTTAAAAAAATTATTTAAACTAAATTATCCTATGCAAATACTTATAATACAATAGTTTCCACGATCATTCTACTTGTTTTACTGAATTAATTCATTTGTAATATTTTTACTAAAATGTAAGATAGACTTATATCGCGAAAGGATACATATGTTCACAATTTTTAATGAAGGAAGTTATGATGTATGTAACTCCTTGTCTGATTAGCTACTATTATTATTTAAGATTTCGAGGCTTACAGTGGCCGTCTGTAACTCGACTCTCGAATCTGAACGCTTTTGGTATTCGTTTTCATTTGTTGAGTATCTTCTCCTGCAAAATTCGTATCGTTCTCTTTTGCAACATTTCCTTCGACGATGACATTGTCCTCAAAATCAGTGCCTGATTTCGGTTCCGACGCTGCAGGGGAAGGATCCTCCGCGTCTGTATTCTCCGAAAGGGAACTGATTTTTTCGTCGTAATTAGAGAAAAATACTGGCGATTTGATAGTCTTAATAGACATCGACGCATTTTGCTGGTTCTGCGTACCCGCCTCAAACTGAAATTCAAAGCAAGCAATGAGAAATACAGCTAAATTTCATTAAAGCTTAAAGCTTGTAGCAAGTGTTGCGGTCTTTTACTTGGTCCAATTGGTTCTCGATGCAACTTTGATCTTGGTTTCGAGAAACTGGATCTCTGTTCTTCCTTCTCGGACTCGACTGCCAGGAGACTGCCTCTTTCTCATTTCTGATTTGGTTTGCTAAACTGCTTGAAATTCTGATGGGCTCCACCAAAGGCTTGCGAATCGTTTCACCCATTGGAATTGCTAGAAGTTCTGCCACCTTGTGGATATTTCGTTTCTCCTCTGACATCGATTTCCTGATCTGTCGTTTAAAAAAGGAGCGTATATTAAACAAATTTCCTCTTAATTTTTAACACTTTGTGTTCCACAGAACACAGAGTTTCAAATACTTTATTTTTTCCAAAGTAGACACTTGACAATACAGTACTAGTAGAGGCCATAGAGTCCTTATACTTGAAAAAATCGCAGCAAAATTATTTATGCTAGACGAGACTTGCTGAGGTTCACGTCTTTAGATTGTTCAAGCAATTATTTCTAGACAATAGTGATTTAAAGGGCAGCTTTGCCACTTTAAAACCAATATAACATTGAAAAGGGAACTTTGGTGTATACACTAACTTCATGAAATCTTCTTCTGGTCTTGTATCCTCTGTAGACCGCCTGTATCGTGGTGGCCGCCTTCTCTTCGGATTTACTCGAGTCTGTTCGTTCTTCCTGCTCTCTCGCACACTGTGCTCGTTGCTTTTTCGCAGAAAATATCAAATTCGACTGCTGGCACCGGCAAACATCCGGCGTGTTCTTCTCCTGTCGTCTCTCGTAATCCAATTTACTGGCGTCCTGGATGGAAAAAGAGAGAACACAGTAGCGAATCCACGGGGACGAAAGTTTCTCTCTTCCAGAGAGGAATCTTTTTTTATCTTTCGAGAACCAGTCGCATTACCGACGAATTCGCGCCACGACAGTGTTCCTGTTTCTGTTTCTCGAGAGTCGATGATTTGTACGGTGGTTTAACTGATTCCCCGCCGCCTGTGAACCTGGTGTCGAATGTGACCGCGTGTCCTGGCTTTTCGTTCTTCGGACGATCGTTCTGCGCTATGCAATGGTTTTCAATAAGTATTTGAGTGATAAATTTATGGCGCAACTGTTTGGAATTTATGAAAATTATATTTTTTATGAGAACAGTTTTTTTTAGAACTGAAAATATTTTTGTCAGAATCAAGCGATATATGGAAATGCTAGTGGCAATTATGTTTTTTGGGAAACAGTTGCAATCATGAGATATTTTTCTTAAGAAACTTGCTCAAAGAATGATAATTGTGTTAACTCGAAAATGAGAGACTGAACTATCCTTATCTATCTAAGTAAGCTAAGATATCTAAAAAATATGTTATGTCTGATACTAATGATATTATTTTAATAATGCCACATATTTCTTAAAGGGTTCTTGTATTCTAAAATAGTCAAATTTTCTGACATTTCTGTCTATATTATACAGAAAATATAATTATATAATATAATTAATTTTTAAATCGATGTATACTATCCTATGCATATATATAGTCGATATATATTATATAATGAATATAAATTGTTCTATCTTCTCCCAACCTCGAGCACAAATTATTAAGGCGTGTTAACACAATTACGATTGTTTGATGCAATTAACGAAAACTACGGGGTCAGTGTAATCTCAAGGTAAGAGGTTATACGCTGTGTAAGTGCAATTTCAATGAATTGCGCGAAGCATAATGGCGGTCGCTTCGGTTTGCCCGGTTTCATTAAGCACGGATTTCGAGCTGCATAAACTCTGACCTTTGACTACAGCTCCGTGACATTTCTTCGGTGAAAATTTATTACTTCCACTTACAAAGCACGTGGCTTACCTCGAGATTCTCTTTGACGATAACCGCGGTAATAATCCCTGAAAGCGAGGAAACTGTTGAAACGAGAAAATCTGGCCAGCCTTTTCAGTCGCGAATTTTCATCTCAAGACGACTCACCCGTACATTATATCCGCTGTCATTTCCATCCGCCAGCGAATCTAACCTTTGACACTCATTACACTCCTTAACCACTTCGAAATAAGAGCCATCGAACATCTCGATTTCGTATTAAATGAATAGACACGTGATGCACATATGCTTTTCAGTACAATCCGACGTTTAATGTGTACATACGATATACGAGTATATAATCTCTAAATTCGTATCTCTATATCCGCAGGAGACGAGCTCGTTCTTAGATACAAAATTCTAAAACGCGTACTAAAAATATTGTGCATCGCGACATTTTGCGACGTTCGCTAACGCGATAATTAGTGAGGTCCAGATTGTTGTTTTTGCGTAGTTCTTCGGTGAGGATTCGATCCAGGGTTACTCACCCCCTTGTTCCTCTCCAGACTGCTCAAATATTCATTCATAAATTTCGGAGGTAACATCATGCTTTCTGGCATCTGAAGCGGCGAGTAATTCGGAGGTGCAGTCTTAGGGTGATTCGAATGCATTGCTGCCCCGTTATATCCGACGTCAGTGTCACCTGGCAGACCCATCTTAGTTAGATTGTACTTTGAACTGGCTCATTTGACGCGAACCTAACTCTAAATCGAAATTCAGACGTACCAGAGTTTTGGGGGTAGTTGGTGGCTGCTCTAGGAGGGCCGAAGGAGTAGTCGTTTGGGGGTGAACTGGGTGGGGAAGGTTTCGGTCGAGTCTTTCGAGTCTTTAATTCTGAAACTTTGGTTCTCTGGTACTCCTCGAGGTACAGCAAGAACTCTCGATACGTCACGTAGTTCTTTAAGCAGAAATAGGTCGAAGCGTGTGTAACTTGGGAAACGTCGAATAGCAATGAGGAAGTTATTGAAATTCAGGTTACCTTGTCCTCCCCAGCCCAGTTTCGATTCGTCGGTTCCGTGAGCCCCAGGAGATCAATCCAGTGATAGTAATCTTCAGTCTGATTGCCGTACCAGTATTTAATAATGACAAACCTGAAAAATAATCCTGACAATAGTCTGATGCTCGTTTCTTTCAAATAACTCTCTCTACTCACGCCAGGCCATCATCGACCATCTTCTGCACTTCAGGATAAGACATTAGTTCCATGAACTCAGGGTTCTCTGGGTTCCTCTTGACATCCACCAATTGCCACGGGGCAATCAGACCGAATCTGACACACTTTAGCACTTCCAGCATGTGCTGTTTTCTATTTTCCCAATCGTGCATTAGCCATCGAACAGCAGACATCAGAACTTCCATTTCACTGAAATGGGTGGAATCGCGAAAATGAGGTAAATAGATTCTAAGACCACCCAAGAGCTGCAGAATACCTGTTTACACTAATGTAGTTGGACTTTAGCAAAAGACACATCTCCTCGACGGTGAGTTCTAGAAAGTCCTTGGTGCTAACTAGCATTAGGAAGAATTTCATGATTCTTGGCACCATCAGCTCCATGACAGCAGTATTGCCGATTCTTCTTGCCTCTAAGTAGAGCAGGAACGCGGTGTCCTCTGTGAACAACTCATCGTTGTCTATGAAAGCCCAGCACTGTTCTTCTAGTTCTAACAGATATTGAGAAAAAAAGAAAAATGTGAAAAGTCAGTTATTTTCATACGATATCAATATTTTGCCATGACTAACGAAAAATTATATTTATTATTTATTTTTAATAAGACAACTATCTATATCCTTATGCTGAAACTTAAATACTACATCAGTGAATTTTCGTACTCATCCAATATTAAAATTATTAAAATGTCCGAAAATTTAAATATAAAAAATTTTAACCCAGTATTGAGTCACACATCACATCGTCACATTGTGAACCTAGATGTTCCAAGTTTCACGCGGAAGGTTCTATATTGGCTCGTGTAGAGAGATAGGATACACTCTTTATTTTCTTCGAATCTCATACGGTTTATCGAAGTTTCGAGTTGGACAGTGACGTATTCAAGGAAACTTGAATGCGGCGCCATCGAGAGTTTCCCGGAAGCCTATCGTGCCCGAGAAACTTTTCATTCTTTCACTGGTAGCGAGTTTGAACTTTTAAAGTGTGTTAGAAAGCATGGGTTATACGTTTGTGCGAGGCAACCGCGCTTTAGAAGATTGATGGAAATGGGAAACTGTGATGGGGGTGTGTTGTAAACAGGGCCATTCCTCGTAAACCTTTCTTACAGTACAAACAGAGGGGAATATATAGATTTAGAATATGTAACGTCATTTTTTACTGCCATGAGATTAGAAGTGATTTGTTTGAGGAGGAAACAGTCATGACCCATTTCAATCCACCATAGTACACTGATGGAATGTCGTCACTGTAATCTGTCTGTGTAATCTTTTGATTGACAATCATTTTTTATACTAGGATTTTAATGAATATAGATCACTCAGTGCTTGTGTGTTACGTTGGGTAACAGAAAAATTCATTACTCGGTTAGTTCGAAATTTTTGTATATTTTTTGTCGCTCACCTTTGATCCCAAGGTACTGAGCAGCAGTGAACACTTCCAGGATGTTGTCCCTTTGCAAGAGGTGGTAGCTTTCGTTCTGAGAGCTGATCATCCAATCGTAGATGATTGAGAACGCTTTCGAAGTGACGTCACTCTGATTCAAAAGTTGCAACTATTTTCATTTGTGCTTTGGATTGAAATACTGATAATATTGGCTAGCTTTATTTTAGATATTACTACTGCAACATAAATTGGTACCATTGTCTGAAAAACTTTCACATATACGTTATTTGGGTACTTTATTTGGCTTGTTCTTTGAAATATTAAATTCAATTAAACTTGGCACGACAGAAGTGGAATATTCCCAAGAATGTGAGAAGCAAGAATATTTCAAGAAGAAGTCAAAAATATTGACACTGTGGCTCATTACTTATTTCTAATTACTCTTTTCCTTGACACGTGGCGAACAAAAGCGCTTCGTCGAACAGAGGGCAAGAATAGAGCGTAAAAGTGGCTCCTCGACGGCAATCGTTAAAGGGTGACGGGAGGCGTATTATTCGAGAACCTCTATTCACCCTTAAGTAAGAAGAGAGAGAAATCTAGTAACAGCTAGGGAAGACGAAAGGAGTTCAAGGTCGCTTGGCTTCGAGCCCACCGAGTCACTGTTAGAGGAAATGGGGGAGCCAGAAGGACCAAGATGCTGACACAGGAGATTGGGGTCGCTTGCAACCCCTCGTTGATGCCTACTCTGCGATTTGGTAGTTTCAGTACCCGAAGATATATTGAATTTCCCTCTGAATTGCAGCGTCCAGTATACGCCCACATTCGAGTCTCGTTTCTCTCCTCAAAAGTTTGAATAGTTGAAACATATCTAACTCCTATTTGATGACTCCCTACGTCCGAAAAGTCTTGAAAGGAGCAACTTTCCCTCTCTTAACATGGGGTTAACAGGATGGATTTTGAACACTGACTAGAAAAAGACTGAAAAATTTATAGAACAAAGAATTAGCCTTAGCTATTTTAAGTATCTACCAGAATCATAACTTTTGAAATGTTTTACAAAGCTATTGAACAGAATAAAAATTTTAATCAAAAATGTTGAACGAATAAAATAATGCTGGATAAATTAAATTATGCCATAAGTGAATTTTGAATTGTTTTCAAAGGGTACTGAATTAAAATATACATCTAATAATTGTTTGCATATTAGCATAATCCTTAGTAACGCTGGGTGAAATTTCCATTCAACAATTTTCCTATTTTCCTGTTTGCCTCTTCTCATGAAATCACCCAACATCACAAAAATTCTCAACCAAGATAGACAAGGGATGATGACACGGGGGTTAAGGAATTTGATCCTGAATCAAACACAATGTTCCAAGATTGTGGAATCTGATCGAATCACCAGCTACTCTATCAGGCAAATGGCGCGAGGGAAAGAAGAAGAATCGAGTGGAAGAGTGTCTAGAAATAAACGGGCGAGAAGTGGAGAGACTTTAAGATGGACGTGGACGACGATAGATGTCGGTCCAGAGGTAGAGGAATCGGCTGGAAAATCGTATCTTGCGAACAAAGAAATTTTATTGGGGATTTTCTAGATTCAAGCTTTGTAGTTTCGATAAAACCATAATAATAGGTTAAAAATATAGTTTAAATATTTAATAATTGAAACATGTTTTCTAACTTCTAAGTACTTCAATTTTTGTCAGATAATTGGGTTTTCTGTGGAAGGTTTCTTTAAATTACGAAATTGGTAAATTTATTAACAAAACTTTTGGTTGACAATTCCTCCCTCAAGCCAATATAAAAGCTTCACTTTTGGTATCTAGAAACTGTTTTCCATAGACAGTTATTCCTCCTATGAGGCCAACAAACAATTCTCTTCTCTTCTGAAATAGATCTTCTATGATAAAATGTATAATAGACAAAATGTGAATCAGGTCCCATTTTCACAAGAGTTGAAACAGAGATAGACTTCTTTCAAGGTGATTTAATTAATGCAAATCTGTTGAAAGCATAGGCATCTTCAGAGAAAAAATAGTGTAATAAATTACTTCAAGAAGACAGGGCACGTATGGACAAAATTAACGTTATCGACGACCGAGGGAACGTCGAGCCATCGCGTTGTTACGACTCGTTTAACGTAGATATATACTTCATTAAAACATGAAGATCGATGGCGGACGAGTTTCCATGAAGGGGGCAGAGTAATTCGTTCGACGATATTAACGTGGCTCGTGGTTTGCGACGATAAACAAGAACACATCAGAAGAAATACCGCGCAAACGATTTACAACATCGTATTTGCTTTGGAGATGGAAATGGTAAATAAGCTTCTTGGGCAATCTGGATACGAGGATCGTACTGTTTTTCCTGTTTCGAAGGGATTACTGGGATTGATGAAGAAATTGTTGAATTGATTAATGACGAAGGAAGATGGAAGATTAATTATTTAGGTAGTTTCAAGGGGATTATACTGTCGCTTCAGGACTTTGAGAAGATTAATTTTGATCAGGGTTACTCATATATTTAGATAACTCTCAGATTATCTATACTTAGTTAAACCAATTCAGGACACATTCACCTACACATTATAATTATTGCATATTTTTATAATTCTGTAACTTCTGTAATTCTAAGTTTAAATCCTGAAGGGAAATTAAAAGATCAAACTTCACACAAAGTAACTCTTCAAGAGATCAGCATTGAAATTAAGTTCGAAGAGTAGGCATTGGAGAACACCTATTCTTGGATTAAATCTCAGAATTGGCAGACAAAGTACGTGTCTGGCGTTCTTTTGCTCCCACATGGCCAAACGTAAAGTGTCTATCAGCTCACCCCAGTCAAGTCGATTTCCTTGCAATTCTTCTCGTCGAAGAAGGTGCTGTAGCTCTGCAGCACCAGCAGGTGGCAATGGAACTCGTCCTGCTCGATCCGCACGATGCAGTCGGCGTTCCTAGGAAGATCGATCAGGAAATTCAGTTAGTAACCCTATCGTTCCCCTCTAACTTTCGTTTCATCGATCGCGTCCTGTTACATAACCTTACTTGTAATTTGTGATACGCCTGGCCAACTCCTGATACAGGTCGGTCTTCTCCGGGAGAATTATGTTATCCCAATCGATCGGCTGCTCACCCGTAAACCCAAGTCTGCGCGAAATTACAGCGATCAAGCGTTATTGGGAAACATCGGTGGAAATCGCTGCGTTTATCTCGTTCCCCAGCTCGAGCCATATTATTCGAGCTACCCCTTTTTACGACGTATCAGGAATATAGGTTAATGCGATTTTATGAAAAATAGTTTCGCCACGGAAAGGGCATCGCGTGGTTTTTCCTATAAAATCGCCTCGACCTGGTTTTTATCCTCCTTCGTTTGGCAAGTGATTGCTCTAGAGCTTCGTACATAAAACTTACGCAGAGAGAGGTACCTCCTGAAGCAGAGGCATCTGATGAGACGTCGATGGCACTGTTTTCTGCTTCTGATCCATCTCCATCGATGGTAATTTTAATTTGAACGGGTGCATTGTAGGTCTGTGCTCGATCTCTGTGGTTGATAGGTTCCTATGTGCCTGTTTTATTTCCAATCAGTGACATACATATAAGCATTAAGACAATTCAGGGTGATATAGGTAGCTTTATACGAATAATTCAAAAGGTTTCAGTAATTAAGCTTTTCAGAAGGCAAACTAGCCACCCCCAATTTTTGTAGAAATTTCAATTTCAACACTAAAATAAATCTAGCTTTACAAAATGAAGGAATCACTTAAACAACGCAAACGATAAGGTCAAACAAGCTACATGCTTGACAAAAATAAGAGGAGATGGATGTCCACTTTTCCCAAGTATTCCATCAACCTGAAGCAGTTCGTTTCGTAGTTCGGCGATCGGTCAAAGGGTATTACGTAACCGAACGATAACAGTGACAGCAGCGTTACCTGGTACTGATTGACCGTCGTCGACGAGAAACCCTGCGGAAGATCGATGGGCCTGGGTCGCGTCGAGGACTCGGAAACGCGTCCACCGAGTTCGTTTCCGGTTCTATTCAGCTCGGCCTTGACGTTAACCTTGGTGTGCCGTGGATCAGCTACCAGCACGCTGACTTTCTTGGATTCGAACACCACCTACAATGACTACGCGTCTGCCTTGAGGCGAACATTCCCCAAGATTCGAAGAGCCATCCTAGTCCAGAGAACCTGATGGGGACGTTTACCTGATTGGGCACGACCTTTAGGTTACCACTCGGGGTCGCCTGGAAAGGAAACACTCGTTTCTCGTCGTTGCCGTTGTTTACACTGATGTATGCACGATTGTCGCCTCGTTCGCGTGGACATGCGTGCATATGCTGCATCAGGTAGGCCAAGTTGGGGTAGGTGGCTCCGTTTCGTCGTTGCCTGGAATCACCGTCTCTTCCTGGACTGTGGAACGTTATGCAATTTTGTTGCATCTATTAATATATAGATACAATGGACATATAGTGCTTTATACTAGAGCCATAGCTTTGGCGTTGAATTCAGAAACCAAAAGAAAGAAAAGAAGAAAGTACATACAGACACATGTTCCATATGATCTTATTTCATCTTGTTAATGAATGAGATTTAACAAAAATTTTGCCTAGTATTTGCATTATAGTATTTTTTCTTTTATGAATTTTGTTTTTGTATCTGTTGCAAGTTGTTGAGAAGAAAGATTTGTAGCAAATACTTCCTCGTGTATGAAGTTGTTTGACTGACACTTAATATTATTTCACACTCTGCATTTTGGAATATCTATGTCATCAGTATTTTCGGTGTGTACTATACTCTCGCAAAGTTATTTACAAACAACCATCCCGTGTACTTACCCATAATGTAATAATTCTAGTAATTTGCATGAAAATTAAAGGACCCAGATATTGATTGAGTTCTGAAAGTGACGCAGGTGAGAGAGGAAAGTCAAAAGAGCAGTGTTCCTAATTAATTATACCAAAGTTGTATCGAGGAGCCTGTGGTCCACTGTAAATATCGAGTATAATTAACAACTGGTAAGCGTTATAGTTAAGAGCTATTGAGCGGTGTATTCGGGGCTCATTAAACGCTGCGGGGGATAATTAATTAATGCCAACGTCGGGAACTATCAAACGCCACACTCGATAACTATCGGGCGCTATAATTAACGATTATCAAGTACTGTAATCGGGGATAATCTCGAATGCTATGGTCACTAACTCCTCGATCCGATAATTGCACAGTAAAGCATAGAACTATCAAACACTACGTCCTATATCAACGTCTACCCTCTAGCGTTCATGCTCGTTGGTCGTTCAGTCCATCAATACTTATCTAACGTAGGGACCTTCGTCTTACCTATATTTCATGATTCATCATTAAGATTCGTCCACAGAGTAAAATGCAAATTTCGCAATAAATCTTGTTACCTGGTACGAGCCATTAGTTTCAAAGCGGAATTATCAGAGGGACGACATCGCTCTCTGACAGTTCTGTCGGGCATCCACTGCTTATCCGATCTTCCAGCCTGATCAGGATCATCCGAATCTTCCTCTCGACGAGTAGTAGATCCTTCGTCCGACCTAATCAAATTTTTCGCAGACTTGGCCGAATATCTCGTCGGATCGGATCTCCGTTCGGGCGATTGCACTTCTTTAGAACCGACACGGCGATCCTTGAACAAGGAAGCGACCTGTGCACGATTGTCTTGATAAACGTGCACGTTGAGTGGTCCTTGCCGCTTCGATAAACGCCGACGTCGTCTCAAAGTAGCTTTCCTTCGGTCAATCGGATGTACAGGGGAACGGTCTTCCGGACTTTCCAGATTCCCCCTGTGAGAAAGGAACCAAAAGGGAATTGTAGGATTTCTTCGTAAACTCGATTATAGAGGTCTGATACGATGCAAAACTTCTGCAATTTCTCTAGCGATGTAGTAATACTTCTGGAAATTTAATTTATTGCCAAGGCTGAATCCTTGGAGCAAAGGGAATTGTATGTCAGGCGTTTCTGAAGAGAAATTTTTATGTGGAATAGATTTTTGGGCTGGTCTTTAAAGTTGACTTTAATTTATGAAAATAGCTATAAAAAGGTTTCCATGTATCTGTCATATTAAAAGCTACTTCTATAGAATAGTACGATTATTGGAGTTTTAAAAGAAAAAATTAGTTCTGTATTAAAAAGTGATTAATAGAAGTATCATGACCTATGTGATACCAACTACCAATCAAAGATCATTAGAAGAATTTCTTTCCTTAAAAATAAGTAAGTAATATTAAAATTGAAGACTTTAAAAGCCAATACCTCGAAACTAAAAAATACGTGACAGGTCTTTGCCTTACAACCAGAGATACTAGAACCTAGAAGCTCCATAAAAAGCTTTCGATATATTTATCCTTTACCTCTCGTGAAGCAAAGGTCTATCAGTCTCCCTGGACAGCTGGCTGGATCCACGTGCTACCACTTGCTCCGATTGCGTCACCTGAAGCTCTGGGCCAGTCGCGGGAGGTGGTGTGGTTGGTTTCTCGTGATACAAGACAACCACGCTGCTCTTGCTGTCTCCAGGCCGTGGCCGATCGAGCGATTCCGATCGATCTTCGTCAACTAGGAACGTCCTGGGATTAAACTGGTGGTCCTCGCGAAGATAGCCGCGCGTGTTCCAACTGGCTGGCCGTTCCTCGAGCTGCCTGCCCCGCTTCCGTTCACTTGCGAATTGTGCCTTTCCGTGCCGAGGAACACGTAGGCGAAGAGGAACAACGCGAAGAGGAACAAGTACATCGAATCAGGGGCAACGACTCGAGAGACGTGACCGAGATTACGGGGTTTCGGGCCTTGGGGATGACCAGAATCATGGGATCGCTATAAATGACGAGAAAAGGACCTTTCAGAGGGTGGCAAGTGAATTGTACCAGGGGTAGAAGTTAGGAAATATTTAATGGAAATAATGTGGCAAGATTTAGGGATATTGTGGGAGGACTTACTAATACTATGATTTTAAATTTTTGGTATTGCAGGTGTATAATACATTGTGTTTAATTGAATTGAAAATATGGTTAAGAATGTAATTGAAAGTACTGAAATATTTTATAATTTATATAGTATTGCAGTATTCACAAGCAGTACTATCTTATCAGTTTTTGTTAAATGTTTTGTGATTTTTTAGTCGCCCCCAAAACCCGAATAGGATAGCTAACAATAAATTGAAAAGGATTGAACGATTGTAACTTACACTTTTTGCTGTTTCGACGAATCGCTCGGACTATTCGCGGTGTACTTTTTCCTGTCCTGTTGTCAAGGGAGTGCATTAGGTGTCGTTATAATGATACTAGAGGGATGTACGATTTAAGAGGGTGCGGATGACCTGTTGAAGTTTTCGGATAATTACCAATGTTTCGTGAAAGTTTTGCCGCTGTGATCCTCGCTGCTACTCGAAGTCTTCTCTGTGATGAAAGTTACCTGAGGCTACGTGATTAGAATGAAAGAAATAAATAGTATAAGTGATTTAGTAAAACATTATCAATTTTATCAAAATGTCACTACTCGATTTTCGAAAATTTCGTTTCATTTTTCTCTTTCTATTTCAACAAATTACTTTGCTCGTTAATTATACCATTTTTCTTTAAAGCATTTTGGAATTTCACTAATCTCATTGTTTCACTGCAAAAAGCCAAAGTGCAAGTGACAATGTCATCGTTGATCGATGTACTTTTTAGATTACGAATATTTCTGCGAAAAAAATGTAGTGACATAAATGGAAGCATTTTTGTGTTAGTGCCATAAAACGTCACTGTCAACCTGTATGGTTCCTGTAAAAGGTTAACTTCAACTCTTCCACCCTTTCATGTTATCAAGGTTTATTTCACAATATGCATTTCTACTGTAACAATTTTATACTACTTTTTGCTTCATGCTAATTGTTATTCAGAAAAAATGGAGTACATTACCTCATACTTTTTTGGATAACCTCGAAGATGTTGAAGGCTTATCGAACGATTGTTCCTGTTGTTGTTAACTAATTCTTCAGAAACTGAAATTTATGCTAGGTCTTAAATGACTTCATTTATACCCTATCGATTTTTATCCTTTTTCTAAATATTTTCCTTATGAAAACTGCAAGAGATCTGAGGAAAGAACCACTTACATCACTTACGTAATTTTGTTTCGACGTGGTCGTAGCTTGCGAAACAGCAACGATGATCGTAATTCCTCCCAGACGCCTCTAATAGATTCACTGAACTATTTCTTGCACCGTTCGAAATATGACGTTGGTGCCGCGATTTCCGATAGAATCTCGCGCCTCTGGCAATAGCAATCGATTAGTTACAAGATCGTTGAACGTTCCAATAAATTCTTCATCCCAAAAATGCCAAACATTCTTCGATGAAATAATATTCAAAATTGCTCTTTCAAAATCTGGTACTTCTAAAGAACCTCACAGGCGATTGAGAAATAAATACCTTGGATTCAGCAGACCGAATTCCGAGGAGCGCCAAGACTCGTCTTCTGTCGATGCAGGCGTTCTAGGTTCTTCCTATAAACAAATTCAAATAGTCAAAGCTAAAAAAGATATCAACCCTTGAAAAAACAATCTCTTTTATCCACCACTGTTACTTAACCCTTAATTACTAACATCTAGTTCCCTGAAATTTATATGAACAAAAAGTCTGTCAAAATCTAATTAAAGCCTATTGGTGTCACACAGTTTCAAAATTAATATACCAGTAATTGTTACACAAAACCGAGGCATAACTTGTACGAAAAATCGCTAGTAAAAAATATTTCACAGTTGCGTTTAGAGCTCAAGAATTAGAAATATATCACACAGAATCTGTGAAACTCCGCGTCAGTACTTAAGGGTTAAAAATCTCAGAAACCGAAGAAATCACGGAATCGCTCTTTTTCCATCGTCCTCGTTCCAATTTCCAAAGGTACTCACGTCATAACGCGTTAAACCTCTTCGCATGGTACAGCTCGCATTCGCTCACCAAAAAACCTCTCTCAGGGCTGGCGTCATAGCAGAACGTCACTGTTTCACTTTGGTCGGTGTAACGTGGACTAAAAACCGCTAAAAATATACGACGTAGAAATGGGTGGTTTGACGTTTAAAACGACCGAGACATTTGTAAGGGAAAAAGAAGAAGGGGCGATAGATGGCGAGTGCAGGGGGGGAAACCCTTGGAAACCAAACAGAGGACAGACGAACCGTGGATTGGTTGACGTTCACCTGTTAGAATCAGATTCCCTGGCTGCTTCGATCGGTGATCGTCTGTGGTGGATTCGTTCAGCTTCGTGATTGAATATAACGTTGGAGAGGGAAGGGATGCGAGCTTAAAGTCGGGCATTATCGTCTGAAAGCGCGGCTTTACTCCCTCGTAAATTCCACCTTTATGAGCTCGCTGAAATTACAGGGCCAAAGGGAATCTTAATTGCTCCTACGTCGACCGATTTTCTACGACGTTGTTTGACCGGGTTTGATGTAGCGTTATGAGTGTCCTGCAGAAGAGAACTCTCCAAGTGTAATGCTCACTTTTTAATAGACATTTGTTCGTTTGTGAAACACTGAGAACGTCGGTGCTCCACTTCTGAAAACGTATGGCTAATGGTTTGTGCGACAACAATAATAAATAAAAGTGGCCTCGTGTAATTTGATTTCTTAACAAATTCGAAGAATTCAAGATCTGAAAATACAGACATTTGCAGTTATGCATATTTAATTAATAGAATATTTTGAAACTTGGAAATTCGAATATTAGGTAAATTGAAAATTTAAACGTTTGAATGTTTGAAGATTCTAAAGTTTGTACCTTTGAAAATTTGAACATTTGAATTCAATTTGAAAAATTAGGGAGTTCGAGAATTTAAAAATTTGAGTATTTTAAAATTAAAAAATTTGATGGTTGGAACTATCAAATACTATATGGACAGATAGATGAAAATACGATGTACGAAGCAAATTTAGTCGTTAATACTTAAATAAGTTGGTCATGTGCCTAGTTTCTGATAAACATGAAGCTAGTAAAAACACCTGTAATACTAATAGTCAAGATTAAATTTCTTTGGTTATCAAAAAACATCCTATTTCGTATTTCTACTTCATAAGGAAGGTTTCATTCTTATTATTAACCTTAGAATATAAAGGTGTGTCACTTTTGTGTGTAATAAAGCTCTTTATATTCGACGTTTATATGTATCCACTAATCCTTCTAAATAATCATATAGTAATTTGCGAAAACAGGCCCCCAAATCTGTACAAACTGCTACATTCCAAACAAACGAACCTAGAGATCCGCTTTTCCCAAACCACCTATGTGTACACATTGTGCACATACCCTGAAAATGGGGTGGCGCTTGTACGGATTCGGTGCGTCGAGATCCAGAAGCGTCGACGCCCCGGGGAAACAGCTGATCGAAATCTAGAATGTGGAGCATCCACGTGTTGAACTTAGCCAGTTTTTAACCCCTCTGCACAGGTTCCAGATAAATGTAACGGTATGTAAATACAGACATAATGAGCTCGAGGAGGACAGCCTGGAGGTGGAGGTAAATAGCGAGGATATTTGGGTTTCGCCGGAGGAGAAGGTCGCTGAAGATAGCTCGGCGGAGGGAGGAATCGGTGGGTTGAAGCGTGGGTGGTGCTGCCTGGCGGGCTCCATCGATCGCTTCGGTGTCCTGGTGACCTCGACCTAATGCCACCCTCTTCTGCTCTTGAGCACACTCCTCCTTCTCCCGATCCACCTCCGCGCTCCCTGAAAACCACGGGGTCAGTTAGCATCCCCGTCAAAACACACAAAGCCCTGGGGGAGCCGGGTCCAGCCAGGGGTGGGAGTACGAGTTAGGTTTTTCAGTTGAAAGTGTCCTCCGATACGTCGAATTAAATCGTTTAGCTAAGCAAACGTTTTACAACTTGAACGTAAGTTCTTGATTTGCTCCTGGAAGGTGCTTTGATAGGTTATTGAATGTGTAGCTTCCATGTTCTATAATGTAATAGAGTTTCAAGTAGCTTCAGTTATTACACATATTCAGTTTTCATACATATCTACACTGACTTAGATTCATTCATGTGAATCAACTAGTTTGATATGTTCGATCATTTTTATCTTTTGTAATTTTAATACAAAAGTAAAATATCTGTAGAATTTAGACTGATGAATTTAATATTTCTTTATAAATAAACTCGTAGATTCCTGTGCAAATCCTACTTATATGCTTATATGATATCGAGCTATAATTGTTCTGTGTATATTCCTTCATCTGAAACATCTCTTATCAGCACAGACCTATTCAAACGATCTTCCCGATACTCTACCTAATGAAATTTCCACTGTGTTGCATCGAGATACAGCTATTAACCCCACACGTGTCCTTCCCAAAGAGGCAACATAGCAGAAGTTCATCTAAATGTCATCTCTGTAACCTGTCTGCTTCAGTTCATGAAGTACAATTTAACCTTTCTCGACCTTAAGATTGTAAATATCTTCTAAAGGTGATGTTATACACCTCCTAAAATAGTAACCCTCTTCCAATCACAAGACCCCTCCATACAGTTCCATTATCACCTTCTAAACTCCCCATCGTTTTCGCCATTTCCAAGAATCCTTCAATTTTCTGTCTCTCCTTTTCCACTTCGACAAGTCACGAATGTGCCGTCAGTGGTCTGCCATCGAAAACGTGTCTGGTATCTGCGAGCGAGTCTCGTCAGGCAGCGACGAATCGGCAGCTCCCAGCCGCGTGCGATTCCCCGTTCGAGTATCGATCAGCGTGATTGTCCGCGGCACGAATTCCTAGTCGGTGCGTGGTCCGAAGCCGCGGCAGACAAATGCACGAGCAGCGTGCACGCGATTCCCGCCGTGTCAGCGAAACGGGGGCCGTCGCGGAAACGAAACACTGGGAACGAGTCCAATATTGCGGGTCGGCTTGCAACGGACGATATTAAGTCCCTAGCTAGAGGCCGACGGCGCAATAAGCCCGCGGTACTGACGACATTATTACACCCGCGCTCATTTGGCTCGTCATCTTGTAGATAAAACGAGAATCTTCATGCAGATGAGCCTCAGCCAGTTTGCGTACGTAATTCCGCCCATGTCCTTATCGCTGGGGCTCGTAATGTTTATCGCTGACGTCAACTGGGGCTGAAACAAGGTGTCGGGGATCTATGGAAACCTACTTTTTTAATTACTGTCAAGCAACTTTTTAACCCTTAACTGCTCTTGTGGGGTCCTGCAAAACCCTTGACTTTGTACATAAGGTGTCCAAGTTGAAGCAGGTCACCTACACTTCTCTTCTGTTTTTAATAACATGAAAATCTGGGAAACTATAAAAATGGTCCTATACAGAAGATTATCCTTCCGTGACATTCCTCCTTCGAAACTATTTAAATTATACTGTGGACAATTTCCGTGTCGTTTAAAAGAGAAGAGATATTAAGCTGGCCTGCTTCAGCTTGGATACTCTGTACATTTTGTTGGTAATATTTTTAGTTATTAACAGATACCATCTTTAGAGTCTCATTAATCAATTGTTATTTGTGAAGTCTATTGATAACATAGTTTAAAAAAATATTCCACCAGACCATTTAAGGGTTAAGTTTATTTCTTGCGAATAAAGTCCTTGAGTCATTGCTGAATGAAATCTCATTACATTATGCATTTTCTATTTATCGGACGATCGATACATACTAAAACCCACACACCTCAGTCAGTCGTCGTATGCATCAGCAATCTTCAGATCAGCGAACCGTACCATTGCATTTTAAATCGCTCAGTCGATCACGAGCGTCGAGCAACACTTGACAGCATTCAATTTTTCCTCTGGTCAAACGAAAGCAAACCTTTGCTGCTCATGAATATGTAGCCTACGATGAATGTGTAACCGTGGTTTTAATCAGTCTCGGATGACGTGATTGATATCGTTAATGTGACCTAAGGCAAAATCGTGCGAATAAAGTACACGATTTTCACTGCTGAATTCATTAACTGGGACTGAGATGGGCAATGAAATCCTTTCTTCTGTGCTCCTCTCTCCACTAGGCTCTAGGTACCGTTACAGAGGTTCGCTATGAATATGAATGCAGAGATGATCGAACTGTCAATAACGATACCGTGTAATGGTAATAATGGTACCTATGAACAATGGGACACCGTAATTTCGCACGGTCGACAATTGCGCTGGACGGGACGCACTGCCAACAGGAACGTTCGTAGAATATGGAAGGTGTCTTGTACCGCAATAATTCCTGACTCGCGATCGATTCCTCGATGACAAGTGGGCGAGCATTGACGTCGCGAAATTCGTTTAGTGATTAGTCGCGAGACTGAGAAGGTGATTAAGCTACGACGACTTTAATGTACATCATTAAATTATAAAATATCTATATTTATTTTACCCTAAATGAAAGAACATAAAGAACCCCTCTTTCCTATTAGAAACTGTGTCCAACAATATCTAAACACATCATTAAATTACAAAATATGTATATCTCTTCTACCCTAAATGAAAGCATATGAAGAACACGATAATCCCCTTTCAAAATGATCCCTCTTTTCAAATCTTCAACTAATCTGCTTCCAAGAATTGAAACACACTTTACAACATCGAACCCCGATACCATAGTACCTAGCCAACAAGCGCAAAAAGAAGCACAAATAAAGACGAGGCGTCCTCGATCGAAGCTCGCCGAGCTCATCCCCGCGTCATCGGCAGCCATGGCGAGAACGTTAACGCAGCTTAAACGCGATTTACATTTCTAAGGGATTAAGAGCGCAGCCGTGTTCTCCGCGAATGGTGGATCTCCACCCGACCCGTTTTCCACCCTCTTCTCGGCCGAGTCGCTGGACGAAGACGGCGCACCCTTAGAAATTCATCTCGACGATTCGACACTTCGGGGTGGCAGCGGCTAGGAGATGAGGGAGGCAGTTGTGGAGGGGTGGGTGCAACGCGCGGCAAAAGAAAAAGATAAATGAGGTATGAAAGGATAGTGAGATAGCCAGGGCGGCTGGAGGAGCTGGGAGCTGGCGTTGAAGGGTCTAGGAGAGGGGCGAGAAAGAGGAGTGCGAAACGAACATGCATTCGAATAAGAACACGTTCCAGTTTTGCTCCATTTGTAGACGTGGGTGGAGTTGCGTGTAGGAGAAGGACAAGAGGGTGCCCCTTCCCCTCGAAGGGCTGGGAGGGGGTAAGTGGCAGGAATTCGCAGTCGAGTAGGCGAATCGAGGAAGCTGGATGAGACGGGGACAGGAAACTGAAGTGAGAACGAGAGGGAAGGGGTGAGAAAGGGAAGAAAGAAAAGGCAGCGGAAAGAAAAGGGGTAGAATCAGGGAGTGTGGGCCAGAGAGGGGGAAAAGAGAAAGAGAAAGGGAGGGGTGTCGAGTGGCGAAGGGAAAAGGGAGGGACAGAGATGAGAAGGACGTAGGGAGGATGGTGTTGGTCACGAGAAAGGGGGATGCAGAGTTGCCAAGGTTACACCCGCGTCATAACCACCCTACTGCCCCTCCAGCAACCACCCTTCTCTCCTGGGCCATTTTCCATCTCCCTTTCGCCTCGATCCCCACTAAAGTACCTACGATTCCCACCACTCCATCGCCCGATCACCGCTGGCGCACCCTTGTCCATGCGTGTCTACTAAGCTTTCTTTAAAACTTTCACAATAAATCCCTCCTACCGCTTCTATACTGATTTATGGCGAACCGACCTTGTTAAAAAACTACGAAGCTTCCGGTAACGTCGATAAAACAGCGCTTCATGGCCCGTCTTCTTTCCCTGTTTTCTCTAATCTAAATATATGGAAACGTGAGCTGTCGATCACGAAGGTCCGAGAGTATTCATTCATTTTTCTTTAGAGGGATGATAAAGATATGAAATTGTAGGGTTCTTGAAAGAAAATATTTGCAATATGGTTCTGCAGAGATTTAAATTTGGATATTAGAATTAAGAAAGGATTCCTAAAATTTTTTAAGCTAAAAAATTTGAAAATTTGAATACTTTAATACTTAACTATTTGGATATTTAAATATTAGGCTATACATGTGTGACGAATATTTGAAACTTGAATATTTGGTTATTTGAATATTTGAATATTTGAAACTTAAATATTTGAATATTGGCAACTTGAATATTTGAATTTTAAGATTTAAAAATTTAAGTAAAGAAGTAATATGAATACTACAAATAATTAGGATCTAGAGTGAAGATCGTAATTATAATCGAACACCTACAGTGTATTTGAGTTATAAATTTCATTTGAAATTTTTGCTCTAACTTTTATATGACAGGAGCAGCACTTCAAAGGTAGTATTTTATTAAGTGAGAAAGCATTTCGTAGCGAATTCATATACTCCTCTAAATACCATATCTCCAGAGAAATATATATCAAATGGGAGTAGTGAGAACTCTTAAAAGCTGTTTACTGTTCCCGAGATAATTTTTGCCCAGAGATACTTTACAGTAGTCCACAATTTTCCAAGAAGATATCGTTATGATTAAGCATATATCGTTTCACTCCCTCTTCAGAAAAGTCCTGCGCTGCGTTAAAGTTTTAGCTTCCATAAGCCAGCGATTAATTAAACAGAGGCTACCGCGGAATTATAAGCGCTCTGTATAATGTTAAACAGTGTCTACATCGTTGGAGAGTAAAGCAAAGCTTTTACACAAGTTAAACACTGACGTCGACGGAGCGTTGAGTTTGTTCAAGTCATTATTGCATTTAAGCTTTAAGTTCTTCTGAAAGGGCGGTTGTACCTTAGTGCTTGTGGAGCAAACACGTTGGTGAATTCTTTCCATTTTTCATTCGAAGTGTATTCCCGAAGCTTCTTGGTTTTTGTAGAACCGTTCTCTCTTAAACTTTTTATTCAGACCACGCTGTATATTTATTAAAGTTTAAGAACATTATTTGATTTACTTTGAAAGAATATTTTAACTATGTCTTTTATCTGAATAACGACACTAATAGCTTCTAAAATATTCTATTCCAAAATTACTCGAAAACTAATGCAAATGACCAGATTTCAGACATTATTCAGATTATTTAAAAAATCTAAGCAACAGTTACCTTACGACAAACAAATTTTCTATCTAGGAGCCTTTACATTATCATACAAAGCACCATGTCCAATGATAGTAATGTATTTATTAACGTCGTTTTCCATTATAATGGACAAATTAGCATTAACCATATCTCTCAAGACATCGCAGTTTCACGCCACCATACCTTCTTCCATGACTAAAACCCAGCCGATCGTTATAATTTCCTCGAGGAAGAACCACTTCCGTTTGCACAGAAGCATCAAAGCTCCCTCGCCGGATATCCTTGCGCGATTGCGAGTTTAATTGCAGGAGGATGCGTCGGTGGGGCTGAATCGCCAATTAATTAAGTGGCTGTTCGGCGGACGGAGGGAAAGGCTGGTTTAATTAATTGATAATCGGAAGAGATCCAGTCTGCTCGAGATAGAGTAATCCAGGATTAGCCGTTCGTGTCTCAATGGGCCTGGCGCGGAGATGGTGCACCTCCTTCTTGCAAGACTCGAACGCAAATATTTGGTTTAATTGGCAGGATTGCTGGAGTTGGGCACGAAACGAATGGCATTCAAGGGGCGGGAGAAAATTAAAGGTCGGCTCGTGGCCGTTTTCGTTAGCGAGACTTTCGCATGAATTCCGCGGTGACGCCAGCAGCGACCAACTCGTGCAAAAATTTTAACTTTTCCCCCTTTCCACGGGTGAAATTTAAATTATGCACCCTTTACGCCTGTCGCTTTCAAAGAACTTTTCGGGTTGCCCAGCCGACGACACGTCGTGCGCGAATGACACTCGTCCCGTGAAAATAGTATCGCGCGAGCAGGTATTCGTTTATAAAATTGCCAGCGAACGTTTGTGGTAGCAATCGGAATTTTGGGGGAAAAATGCCGATAGAGGTTGATAACAGAACAGATGGTGACAGTAGTATCGGGGAGAATTCATTTCTTCCCAGTCCCTCCCTTTCTAGGTCTATATTTTTGGGAAATTTTTTCGGTATTTCACTTGTTACCTTATAAAATATGGCACTCGAAATTTTTAGTGCAGACGAAGTTGATCTGCTAATCTGGATCAAGTGTACTTTTTATTAAAACTATTTTATAGGTGCTTATATTAAAATTGAAAATCGAAGATACCTAAGAAGTAGACAGATTTAGTATAGAAAATATTCATGGATGGTTTTACAGTAATTGAAAAGTGAAAAGACACAAATTTCCTTTGTGATACTATAAACTACTTTATATCTTTTAAAAGCTCTGCTAACAGCTAATTTATTTGGAAAACTGATGCTAATTTGTTTCCTCTACCGCCTTAGCTGATATGTATAATCTTTAAAATAAGGAAACAATTTTCTTTAGAAAATGTTGATATGGTTATCACCGAAGACATGAAATTCCAAAAAATTCGTTCGAACTAAGGGGAAATTCGTGCTTTCACGAAAAGCAGACATTTTTCATCGAGTTTGGTGAACAAGAGATGGAATAGGATGCATTTATCACTCCGAAGAATAATTCTTCTCCAAGAAAAGGTGAGACAAGTGAAAAGAAAAGAATTTGCGATTAGAGAAATTCAAAGAAATGCGAGACGGGGGTGAAAAGTGTCCATCAAGAAAAATTAAAAGATATCACTAGTATTTAACAATTTTCATTTTTCTATTCTTCCTTGTTATTAGTGAATTCATGTAAAAAATAAGATGTCCAAAAAGGGGGTGAAAAACGAGAGTAAAACGAATTGGACGAATTTCATGGCTTTTTCACTTTCGAGAGTTGGAGCTCGGGCAGAAGGTGACCTACTTCGCTTTGAATGTTCGAACCTCGAGTCCTCGAGAGAGTAGGGGGTGAAACCACCTCGTTGGACGTTCCTTGGAAACTCACAGTGATAAATTACCCTCGATCGTTCGATGAAAGCTGTAACAATATAAATTTACCATGCCAAAGGCGAGATCGAGGTAAGAACGAAGCTTCTATTGGATGATTGATGAAAGTGTTCCAACCTGCAAGGTACTTAAGATTCGTTCTGTAATTAGAACCGCCGTGTCTATTCTCTTCCTGTTCCACCTCCGAAAAGAGCTTCCTCGAGCTCCTTCTCGAGAGTTTGTATCATATTACGACGTTTCTGAAAGCGATTCGAGAGGGAACCAATATGAGAAGCAGGGAGAGCGTATCGTGCTCTCAAAGTTTGGAAGGGGACGCTGAGATCAGGGGAAAAAGGTCCACTTTCGTAAATGGCACAAAAATATCGTGGCTCAGAATGTCGTAGGCTAAATCGTCCTTTCTGTTCGTATGGAGAATTCCACGTGGAAAGCTGTTAGCATGGGAGGGCTGTGTGGTGACGAATTACGTACAGAAAAAGAGGGCAATATTCCCTAAAGTGGTCTAAGGATGTCGTTCAAATGACGCGTTTAGGGGACTCATGTTTCCGTCTTTCGTAAGGGGATGTTACGACATTAGTTCATGTTCATTTCAAGAAGAAATATTTCGTGCCATGTCTGGTATTGAGTCTGATAAAATGTTTCTAGAGTTTGACACATTTTACTAAAATATTTCTAGGACTCGATTTTAATTAATTCTTTTGATTCAAATAAAAATAGTACAGAAGGGTGCACCTTTAGTTATGGTTTTGGAATCCATTGGTAAAATAATTCGTGAAAAGATGAAACACTTTTGTCTAGAAATTGAAACACATGCAAAGATTCTGAAAAATTAAGAAGACAGACGTTTGGTAATTTGAATATTTAAAAATTTGAAAATTTGAGAATTTAACAAATTCAATATTTGAAAATTCAAAATAGTAAAACATTGAAAATTTAGTAATTTATGTGAAAGATTGAATATTTGAGAATTTGAATCATTGAATACTTTCCATATTTTAATATTTCTGCGTTTTCTAATTTAATAGTTGTAGCGTCTGTGAAGTTCGAGAAAGGAAATTTCCGTAAGATATTTTTCATAGGGTCGTTTGAAGATCTTATTCAATACCACGACCATTTTCAACAGAAAAACTATTCAGACCTAAAGTGTGCCATTACTCAAGGTAAGTAAATTTCTTGCAAGAAGAAAAGGTCGAAGAAACCCGTGAAACAGATGTTCACCCCGAAATTTAGATAACTCAAGGACCAGCCAGACCGACCCGTTTCCGCCAAGCATAAAAACCACATCCCCCCTGAAGTTTCCAGCTAAATTTCATTTTCTTGATCCTTGTGGAACGCAATCCACCGCGAGGGGAGTTACGAAGATGGATCACTCGCGGAGATAACGCGTTATAAAATAACATTAACGGAGGAAAATCGTTGTCGCTTGTATTTCAGGTTACATCATGTAATCTTCATCATCTAAATTGAATAACAACAGCAACGATGGAATCCGCGTAATCCCTCATTTTTATGAAAATTTTCTTGATCGAGCACGACCTTCCAAAGCCGTGATTCAATTTTGATGGCACGTGTGATAAAGGAAACAATATTGATAGATCATGGTACGAGATAAGTTTGCAAAATTGTTGGAAAGTATTAAGCTTGTGACTTGTGACATAGAGGTACTCACAGTATATCAAGAATAATTTTCACTATCAAGAATAATTTTTGATTTAGGAATTTAGACTTGTTTTATTAGACAATTCTTTATCAAGATGATTCTATTTAACTTCACTCAGGAATATGATTCCCGATCAAATAGAAATTCTTTTCCAACTTATAAAAACTTTCTAAAAGATATTGAATACGTTTTGCATCAGTAAGTGAACTTCCAAATATTTGATTACACTTAAGAGTCCACTGCAGGTTTGAAATCTCTTTCACAAACACTTCTACTTTCTATCTTTCACAAGATACTTTCAGTTTCTATGGGAGTTCTGCAACTCTCCCTGCCTTAAAAAGAAGAAACAAAAATGAATGCCCACAGTCTGTCGTAAACGGTCAATTCCCAGAGATAGGTCTACCAACGAAGAAAACACAGGACCGTTTACAGTCGCGATTATTTTCGTCCCCCAGACTGTTCCGTGGTTTTACGAGCCCCCAAATAGCGGCTTTCAGTCTTAAGCTTCGCTGCGAATTTGGTTGATGCGTCGCCGCGAAGGGGCGCGCGGACAAATAATCCAGAAATTTATCGTGGCCGAACGAGCAAGAAGGGCGGCGCGACGTCTCGTTACAGCATCGCGGAATCTCGATATGGGGAGGACCCTGGGACGAGACGAGAACAAAATGGGGTTGCTGGCCTCTGACTTGTCGTTGACGTGGCCGTGCAATGTTCGAAGAACATCAGGTTGAAAAGAGGCACGGGACAGCGAGGACTGGAAGGGCACCAGCCGCCCCAGGAAATTGCATATTCCCTCTGATGCAACACCCACGTACAACGCCTCCATTTTGTCGTTTCCCTCTATTCTCGGCGGATTTCATCAGTCGCCCGGGGATCTCTCATCACCTGCCCGACGATAAACGTAATCGACGAAACGGCACCCTCCGTTTTGCGAATATACAGCACGATTCAAGGATAAAACTGCCAACTGGCTACCAGAATTTATGAGAAAAGGTACAAGCTTTTGAGAGTTAAAATACTTTTTTTAAGAGAGAGGTTCAATTTCATTTCAGTGAGAAATAATTATAATAACTTGTTTAGAAAAATTAGAGGAATTATTTTAAGGCTTAATTATGCTTACTATTAAAAAAAATTAAGTTTCATAATCTTAGGGTACGTATCCACTTGAGAGTAAAACTATATCGAGTTGCTTTTGAAAGTACTCTCAGCTAGTGTATTTACTATCAGACGCTACATTTAGAGTAAGTGAGAATAACTGTTTAAAATGAATACACTATCGGAGAATATTCTCAAGAGCAACTTGCAACAGTTTTACTTTCAAGTGCACACGTACCCTTATAGCTAAAGAAATATTAATTACAACTAACACTAGTAGTGTTTGAAATTTGTTAACACAAGTGTAGATAGTAAAAACTGTGAAAATGTTTAGATTTAGAAATTTGAGAATTTGATACTTCCTTAATTTCATAATTTAAAATCGCTTGCACCAGAAAATAAGAAAGGAGCGAATATTCACACCGAAGTACAACTCAGAGTGAAAATCGTACGTACTTAATTAGTACCAGGCGTCCCTGAATCACTTTTAATCAATTCAATGCATCGAATGTATTTGCTTTCTAACGAATGAACGTTTGCACTCATGTTTTGCATTGCTATGTATTCCTGGACAGTGAACAAACAACCTGCGACGCGCGATACAGGATCGATCGAATATGGAAAACACGGGGATGACAGGAAATCAACCTGCTTTCTTATGCGCGAAAATGTTTGTCTGTCCTTTCGACAAACGGGCCACGTATGTGAATAATATTTGCAAGCACAACAAGATTGTGGTTCGTGTTATTAGTCAAGTAGCTTGCTGTAGATGGAAGATCATGGAATGTGGATACAGTAGGCGTAATATGAAGTGTGATGAACGTGGTTATTCTGACTTTAGAGGCAAATATTTAACGTTATCAACGTGCTGCATACTAGTACTTTGATCTTGAAAAAGGTTCTCTTCAAAAGAAAAAGAGTACGAAAACAGAGGCAGCATTTCCATTATAAAGTAAGAGAAATGAATTTTCATTAGTTACTGGTACAAAGCTTGATATTTGGTCCATCATGTAACGCACAGTTTGGCTTCCGTAAAATGTAACGTTAATTAAAATCGTTATCATCTACGTGGTTTAACAAAGTTACAATTTTCTGGAAATGCTAATTGCTTGCATAATAATTAATAGCTAATTGCAATTTCCTCGAAACTCTAATTATCGATTGTTACGAAACGTCACCACGTTAATTGAGTTCACGTTATTACCGATACTTCGACTTCATTTCTGATACCTTATTGTGCGCTCTCCGTGGAAAATTGCGAGTGCAGCAAGAGGTATAGCGATGCTGTTAGTTACAATGAAAGCCAGTAGAAAAGATTCGAAACAAAGGAACGTGTGCCGCGAAGGGTAACGTTTTATACCCTGTAATAAATTAAAAAGAATGTAAAACAGACCCGCGGGATTATTATTTCTTCTCCGTGTTCAAGATTTATACGATATTCCGTTTTTCATTTCTGCCTCCTTGCTACCGGCGTAATTGCTTTCGCGAACAATTTTTATCTCACGACCATGATCGTGAAAATCATTAATTAGAATGCTCATTTCGGAGAATATTCGCGACACTCGGTGGATTAATTCTCCAAGAGATGATAACGAAATTTCAAAAGTAAAGATTTCGTCGATTTTAAAGATGAATACTTAATTTCTCAATTTTAGATTCCTGTTTGAATACATTTATTCACTTTTATTTATTCACTCATTTAATTGGATATGATTTAACAACATATACATATAGCGAAATATTTTGAAATTACATTTCATTAAGAATTGTTTACAATTATTTAAGAGAGGTACTTGAGATCTTTCTCCCAATATTGAGATAAAAAGTACTTCTATTAATTCATTCAAAATTTTCCAACATAATTAGTTATAAAATTCGAACTTTTGGAAAATATTCTTTATTTCTATTTCTGATATTTTAGTACTGGAACTGCCAAAATAATAGTTGCTAACTTTTTATAAAATTTGTTGAGACTGCGCGTCATTTTAATTGCAATATATAGGCAACTACTCGTTATCTGCTTTTTTTTTAACACAATAATTTTTACGCCTAGCCTATTTTTCAAAATTTAACGTTTACCTAAAACATTAAACTTGATGTTCCTGCTTCTTTGAGTTACGTAAAAGGAAAGTTTCCGGAACTCCTTTTCAAACTATGACGTGATATAGCAAACTCGACCATCTTATATGAGAATTTCGCGGGAGGATGTAGGGCATGAAAAAGTTTGGTACATCGTGAAGATTCTTCGAGGAGCTACAGTCACGATCCTCGGCTTTCAGGACACGTATCTGACGTTCCCATGCGCTTATCACAGCCAACCCTCCCTGAATTATTAATTCGTCAGTCCAACAACCCACGCTGGTCATTTCTCCTGACCTTTTGCTGCGTTTCCTCGAATTTCCAGCATTTTGAAACATTCGCGTCCTTATGCTCGGGCGACCAAGAAAAA
Source organism: Calliopsis andreniformis (assembly GCF_051401765.1). NCBI lineage: Eukaryota > Metazoa > Arthropoda > Insecta > Hymenoptera > Andrenidae > Calliopsis > Calliopsis andreniformis. Next base: position 6,135,979 of record NC_135065.1, on the reverse strand, counting down.
AGTACATAAAGAAATGGGAAAAAAATATTTCGTGGGCGTGAAAATTCTCTTCGAGTTTTCGCGGCTGAAAAGCTGACCTTTTCGCCTTTGACATTCCGCCGCGGCATATTGCCCGACCTTTTCACCGATGTAAATTAACGTTAGCGGAAGGATTTCATATCGTGCATATTTCCTCGTCGCCTCTCGCTTTTCCAACTACCTGACCCACTTCGAGGATTCTGATAATATTTCCGGGACGCCAATGGTACTGATAATATTTTTTATTCTCCAGCGAAACTGAGCACTTGCACTGCTGCACGTTCAAATTGCTCGTAATTGCGAACTCTGGGTTTTCATAGATTTATCGACGTGAGTTAAACGAGTAATAGGGCGATGTCGTGTGCCTTTATGGAAATTCGTTACGTCGATTATAGCTTGGATTAAGGCTCTGTCATGGCTACAAAGTAACAACTTTATTCTAAAATAAGCTTTTCTACGTATCTAAATATGTAGAAAATAGTCAATTAAAATGGATATTTTGTCTACGAGATCATCTATAAACTTCGGTACTGTTTAAAAATTGAATGATTTATATTTTTTACTATATATTTGAAAATTTTGCCTAAGATTCTAAAGCTTCCTGTTTTGAAAATTTATTACATAAAAGTTGATTTTTATCTATAGAGTCAGTGCTCTGTTATCATCCCATAGAGTAAAGTATAGAGAATATCTGTATCTGACAGTCAAGATGACCCAAGCCTTTTTTTGTTACTCTTCAAGAGACTTAAAAAAGAAATACGATTATCTATTTCGTAACCTGATATCTTTATTTCAAAATTCTATCCACAATTCTATCCACGTGTAGTTTGAACGTTAACTAAATTACCTAATTAGAAATTACAGAGGAACTTCTTTGAGTTGAACTCATCGAATTTTACGTACACTTTTTATTAGACTCCACGTTCCTCACACCCTTTCGCTTAAGCAAGTGCAAGCAAAAAGATCTGTCAGGTTAATTAAAAAACACCACCCGCGGAGTGTCACTTAACATAATAAGATAACAGACCAAAGTTAAGGGTGCTGGTCCCAGCCTCGGAACAACTTTAATTCAAGGAGGGCTGCTTGCAAACCCATCGAATAGGTTTAAAGGTCGGCTGGGAGCACGCGGCGAGTGGTGCATCCTATTTAGCCTGGGCCAAAATACAAGAGGGTAACTGGATCAGCTCGTAGCCCATTTTCGACGAGCCGCGCCCTAACCGCGGCTTAACCCGATTTATGCGCCGCAGCTTCCGCGTTCGTGCGCCATTAGCATAGAGCTACCGGCCGGGAATACGTAAAGTCCCGACGCAGAAGTCGATGAATTTAGGTATGAAATTGCATTTTAAACCGCCCCGACGCCACTGTCCCCCGATTCGATTATCATCGATCCCGTGGACGCAGCCTGCCGACGATCGTCGACGACCGGAAACTGCTGGTACGACTCGTGTTCCGCTATGTCATTTTCCGTTTCGCGTGCGACAAATTGCTGGGAACAACGGTGGCACGACATTTTTCTCCTGCCTTCCCTTCTTCGACGTACCATTTCCCTTCTTTCTTTTCCCTTTGGAGAAGCGGAAGTGGCACCATTTAGGAAATTTTCGTTTCAGTGTGGTAAAATTGGGATCTAGGTTAACGAAATGAAGGATTCAAGTGATGAGTTAATATTTGAATGAGAATTGATACTTGGAATACTGGAACTCGAGATATGTAGCTTTAGGTGCGTACGTGGGTTAGCAATTTTTATTGTTAATTGTTGAATATATTAAATAAAGTTGGTATCTAGGTTTTCGAATATTTGCTGTATTAATGATAGGAGTGCAGTAGGACTTCTGTTGAAACTTGAATCATAATTTAATAATAGAATATTTCGTGAGAAATAAAAATAATAGTTTTTAATAGAGTATTCTAATATTGAGTCTGTTAAGTTGGTTAATCGAGATCCTACTATATTTTTAACTTTACCATTTAAAGTTTAACCAGTGACAAGCACCTCACATCAACTCATTTCAATATTATCACGTTAATTGAAGAATTTTCTTCACTAGAAATGGGGTACAGGATATCTCGAAATTAACTTAAGATTAGTGATAAACATGTAAAAATAGTGAGCCATATACTTATTCAGTGTATAGAGAAAACATGAAAGCAACATTCCTTGGCCTTAAACAATGGACCAGGAAGTGTGCTTGTACTGAGAAGATGCAGTACTTCATTCGATTTCCAGGGAAGAATTCATTAACAAGGAAGTAATGGTGGATGTTCGATACCAGTTAGCAGGATCTTCTTTGTACTCCCTCTGCCACAGAAGAGTTTCTCATTAAAAGTTTGCACGGGAGTTAGGTCGAGCCTCCATTGTCACTTATCGCTTTCTCCCAGTTTTCTTTTAAAAATATAATGGCCAGTGATGCTCTCGCGGTGCAAGAGGACCTAACGAGTCCTTAATTTCAGATTTCTTTTGTATCGAGACTGGTGAGACAATAAGTTGCCGCAATTATCGTAATTAAAATATTCGTTCGTCTCGTCTCATTACAGACTTTTCCCTTGAACTCGCGCTCGACTGTGGGTGAAGCTCCTTAACCAACCGCAAAGTTTCGAGAATCACTGGCATCTAACGAACTTCGAAGTCATTACAAATTTTTCTAATTCGATTCTTCTGGCCTTTATAGTAGAAAATAGATAATTATATTTATTATTATTACTATATGAACGAGATATCTCCCTTTACTGTACAAAAATTAAACATAGATTCGAGACATTCAGGAGAATTTTAAAAGTACAAGATAACATTTATCTAAGTTCTATACCTCAATTTAAAATTACTTTATAATAAAAAGTCACGCAGTAAATTTTCTGAATCATTCTAAAAAATGGCGAGTTATGTTAAATTGAAGTATAGGACTTGGATATAAAATATCAATTTATATAAAGATATAATATCTTGAAATCATTTTTTTTTGTCGTCTCCATGTTGCCCCACCTCCTCCTACATAAATATTACACAAAATTCCACGTTTTCCTAAAAACACTATAAATAACACTATCTTGAAAACTCTGGCGGAGATATCAAGCTCGCTTGATTGATTCCCTCTAGGGTCTCGCGCCCCATGGACTGATCCGTTACAACGATAGACACGTCGACTGATTGAGGTTTTGCAACGGTTAATTAACGGGACACTAATGAAGATAATTACTATTAGCATAGCTAACTGCCTCAATCGCCCGTGCAGATGGCCCTGTCGGGGTGGAAGGGGTGAAAGAAGGGGCTGGGAACAAATCACCAGCCCCCCTGTTGCCAATGGTCGAGGAGGCAAACGAACGAATCGGTCCAGAAGTGAAATGCGTCCTCGTCCAATCCAATTTGCGAGAACGAGGGGGTTACATGGCGGCAAGCGCGGAAAGGAGCCTACCCCCGCGAGGGGTGATTCCAGCAGGATGATCGAAGGGTCGAAGGGAAGAGGTGGACAAGCCCGGAGCGGATAGAAAATTATTGCAGCCACGGATTGTAGCCGAATTCGATAATTAAATTTTCAGCCTCGCCGTTTTCTGGCTGCACTTTTCAACTTCGCTGATCTTTTTCCGCTCTTGCGTAGGTAAATGATTTTGCAAATTGAGAACAGCTGCTGTTTGGTCGTGTGTGATAGAGAGATTTTTTCGTAAATGTGAAATATTCTATGGGATGTGGTAGAATTTTATTTTATTTTTATTTGTGGGATTTATTTTAGGAAACGCTTATCAAGTTAAAATAAATAGATACTTACCTCTGTTATTTTAAGGAATAGTTTCGAGATATTGTACGTTGATTAATTTCTGCTTTTTAAGTTTCATAGCAAGTAAAGTTGGTTAGGTACACAAATCTGTGAGAGATAGATATGTGTTTATAATTAGCCTTTAAGTCTTAAGTGATAAGGGATGAAATATGTCATAACACCTATATGTATAACTTGTTTAATTATCGTAGGTGTTATGACTAAAACTTTAGAGGTTTCTTTGATCGAGTGCCAAACAAGTAGAATGATGTCTGCCTTTGGCTAGACGCAATAAATAGTAGTTAATCTCGTGTGTAGAAACTGCAGACATTTTGTAAGTAGTGTAAATCAGTGCATGGCCAGACATATGTATACAAATTTCACAAGCTTAAAAGATTACAATATGTAATTATTTTTAAATTCACAAATTCTTGAATTTTCAAGCTTTCCAGTTTAGAAATTTTTACATGTAGAAATTTCAATTATATTATGTTTCGTTTTTTAAAAGATTAAAGGAGTTTTCGCTGAGTAAGTGGACTCCAAAGTATCTACAATTTTTAAACGTCGAAGAGGACACAAAGTGGAAAGAATAGTTTCATGTTATAGTAGATTTGTAAATAACTGGTCAGTCACTGTTTCTCTTATTTCATACACCTTCACAGAACCTGAAACTATATATTCCTACACATATCCCATGGAAAAATCTCAATAATCTCGTAAACGAAGCTTAATATAAAAAAAAACTAGTATTCTCGTTTCTCGACTTATTTTCTAATTAATATAGCAGCCATATACCCGCTTATAATACCTGTTCTCAAATATTGTATTTTTTATTTCAAGTTCAGTATTTTACCCAATACTCGTTAAACATCTTACAATTATTATACACATTGTAACTTTCGTGTATCACTTCAATATCTCAGTTACCTATTTCCCTGATTCTCAAGTCCTGAACCTTTCTCGAAAAAGGAGCACAAATTTACTAAAAGTGTAGCACTCACATGAACCTGACCAGGAAACGCTCGACCACTTAATTACTGAAGTTCATGTCTAAAGACATTCCGTCACATAGTAGTAGCAAGTGCACAAGCAAGCGCAACGGCCAGTGAAATCGTGATCGCGTGAACGCGGCGTTCAAGCTTCCCGCGGCGATCGTGGAATTCCACGGCGGGGCTAATCGTTAATTCAGCCACGAGCTAATTAGTCGGCGCGGCGGCGGCGTGACAACAGGCAACGACAACGGGACGATCCGTCCACGCTCACGCACCGACCGTGCACACGCGGCCCGATTAATTTAGCGCTGGCCATTATCGCAGTTGCACATTCGCTCGGTGTTGCAACGCCGCTAGTCAACGCGGAAGATGAACGGCGCAGCCAGCGCCGTTATTACGCCACATCCATTCCGCCTGTATTTTCGCCTGGCCGAGCGGGAGCTTCTGGGTGCATCCTCGCGAGATCACTGTCTTCGACGCCAGGTCGCGGTATGGTAATTCGGTGTCGCGCAAAAGTAACGCTGGGGATAGATTATGAATTCAGGGTTTATTTTTCTTGGCAAATGTGCAGCGTGAAATGTGGTTTCACAGGGGGATTGAAGTATTATTAACTGTGAGTTGAAAAAGGATAAGGTAGATATCTAAGTGGTTGATCATGTGGCGATACCTGGACACTAATGTTAATTTTAATCAGTTTTAGGCTTAAACAGGTATACCTAATTAAGAATAAGAACTGGTACCCTCAGTTACTGGGGTTTTATAATTTAAATATAGGGACATGGAGTTTTGGGGTGTTCACTTACTGGGACATTTGACATCTTAAGCGTTCAGGGATTGGGACATTTACTTATGGTAGTGCTGGAGCACTTGGTCTAGAATTAAATTACAATAGAAGTTGAAATTGCAAGTATATACAGTGGATTGAGTAGGAAAATGTGTATGGACTTCTAGGAGATTTTGAAGTTGAGTGTGGACGACACAGGACCAGATTTAGGAACATGAGTTATTGGTAGCATGGAGGAACAGGGATCGAATGATGGAGAGGCTTTTAGTGTGATTGGAAATATTTGTTAGTAATTGACAGTGTGTGACAACGAAATCAAGGTTACTATATAACCATAAATTTAAATACAATTAAGCTAAAGGATTGAGTAGCTACAAATAATTTCAAAATTCTTTACACGTCAATATAAAATGCTAATCGCTTCAACTATTTTATTTTATCCCTTGTCTTTTCAATTTTTTCTATAATTCCTTAGCGATGTGATTTCGTTTGTCCAGTTTTAACAAAAAAAGCTGGACTTAATTAATACAACAGCAATACTTGTTAAAATTATTTTTCAGACGCGGAGACCATGCAACCGCGAGTTCCATGTATAATAAAATATTTTGACCACACAGAACCGACGTGCAGATAGGGGATTACAAATTTAAATTTCAATTACTAGAATCCGATTTCGTTGACGATGTCCATTTATGAACCGCCTATTCATTATAGAATTCCGATAAGTTGTCATAACGAAAAAGTCGTGTTTTTATATTACACGCAGTGTCCACTATATTTTGTATTTTGTTAACATAAAACGAAACACGAAAATAATTCTTGAAATAATTACTTTTTATTATTCAGTGGAAACGGATATCATATCACACATATTTGCAGGTAGTTATAAGTTTCTTGTCAACCAGTAGGTATATAAATTAATGAAACCAAAATGAAAGATTAAAAGGAAAATAAATGAAAAGGGAGAAGAATAAAGGAAAAAATTCTGAATATTTTAAAAGGATTTTAGAACAAAATAAAATTGATAAAAGATATCGATTGTTAGGTACATAAGTATTCTGCTTAATTTACGAAATTTTATTCACAGAATACGTAACATAAAATTCCACGAAACCCGTAACAGAACAGTCTTTCCACTGCCATTAATTAGCCACCTAAAAGCACAGGCACGGAAAGATAACTGCTTATCCTCAGTTCAAATCAGCAACGTGAAACATGTAATCTCAACTCTCATTATCGCCATCGAATCTATCTGCTTTGCGATCTCTGCCTCGTGTTTGCTTCCCGAACTCCATCAGCCCGCATAAATATAACGGGCCATTTGTATCACCGTCGTTTACATTACTATTGCAACAGTTAGCATCGTGTCGCCCAGCGTCTGACAAGTTCGCGGGTGAAAGCGTTTCAGAGAGGAATTAACCTCTGAGTAAACGGGCAACAAAGAAATTAATGTGCGTATCCCATTCGAAGGAAGCACGGAGAGGGGTAGCAAGGGGGTTGCGCAGGTTGAGTCTAGTGGTAGCGCGGCGTAACCCAATTAACCCTTGGCTAATTTGCCGTACGTGTTCTCGGCAGCGCTCTTTTGTGCGAGCCACGGTCATCTTGATTATCCCGAAACGCCTTTTTTCCAAGAGGGTTTCCCTCCCGACGTAGGAACGGTTCGGGGAGACAGAGGGTGGAGAGAAAAAAAAAACAGGAATTAAAAAGTGTCAGAGGCAGGGTTTCGCAATTTGCGCGGCTTATCTCGCGCGGCAGAGGCGCAGCCAGTGGTGTCGGTCGATTCGGGTTATCGGGTGACATCGTTTGCTTCGCAGATTTATTTTCTATTCAACGACGCTGCTGTTGCGTCCCGCGCTTTCAATTTCGTTCTGGGTAATTGTATTCTGTCTCCTTTTTAACAGCCTGGCAAATGGGAATGAAGTGTAGGAGTAGGTCCTTCGCTTAGAGTAAAGTAAATGTCCTGATACAAGAACACTTGAGATGTTAAAGTAACTTATAACTCTCAGTAAGTAACTTATAACTGTATGTAGTAATACTTTTATTATGAGGTCTCAGAGATTCAGGATACTATTTTATGACACTTTTATTTTTAATTAGGTATAACTATTACGTTAGAATTTAAGCGTGAAATTGAATGAAATTTACGTGGTCAACTATTGGGACATTTATCTTACTTGTAATTTTGTGGAACCATCTTACCATTTTTATCGAACTTGTAAAATTTGCAATGAAGTACAGAAACTGATCATAAGATTTATTATTAAATTATGTATGGAATGAATCTGAATTTAGATGAAATTAAAAATAGAAGTAGGCATAGGGAAAAGTAAGATAAAATTAGGTGCCTAATAACATCTTCTCTGTTAGTAAAAAAACCAGAAGTTGAAGAGGATTTTGTAGAGAAATGTACCTATAGTATCCTCATGGGATTTACTTCAAAAGTAAACACAAAAACATAATTTTAATTAACAATACCATTTTCTTATTCTTCAGTACGAGTTTGCAGAAAACATTTAAGTAAGAAATCCGATGACTACGCGATTATGCAATCGACTTCACTGATGTAACATAAATTGGACAGATAGCTTCCTTTCGAACGACGAAAAGCGTTCATTTCCCGTTTGTTTTCTCGAAAGATAGCATCCAACAAATTTCGAAAGTTTATTCAAACACGAAAGTCCTGTGTTCCCGAATGTTGGATCTCGTCCAGTTGGCAGTCTAATGTTCTCTAAAGTAACACGATTACTCGTGAAGTTCCAAAAGGGTTATCGATCGCTTGTCTTCCAATTGCAATTGATTGCTTGCGCATCGAGAACTATTAACACCAATTACACTTTAGATTGGAAATTTAGATCGGAATGTAACAAGTAAGCGAAAAATATGGAAAGTAAAAACTTAACTTTTGAATTATATTAGAAAATTTTTGAAAGCATCTACTTTGATTTTCTATTCCCTCTTCCCTTTATTCTTCTTCTTCACCCTCCTTCAGTTCTCAAATAAAAAGCTAGAAATTTTAATAGGAAGATGTTAAAGTCTGTGCCTTAAATTCTCATTAAATATTAACAAGATATTGGATGAAAGGAATACTTAGTCTACTTCATATCGCAAAGACTTTATTATATATATAGTAACTATATTTGATTATACCTACTGGAATACTTTTAATTAAAGTGAAAAATATAAAGACCTGTAAGGATCAACGATATCCTAATGTACGATGTGTTAGGATGCTTGCGAATATCATTGCGAGATCCAGCGCTTTCATATGCAAATGTAAGTGACCACCATACCGACGGCCAGCACAATTGAGCGCATTGAATTTACTGGCGTTTACCGTAATTTACTTTCAGCTGGGACAGCACGGCACGATTTAAACGTTCCAACTGGCCCGCGGCAGCGTTAAATCGCCATAAAATTGTCGTACTCCCTGCCTTCGCCAGAACTATCGTTCTATCGCGTGATACGCAATAACAGTTTTCCGGAATTCAGTGACTCAGTTATACCATCAATACGTAAAACTACTTTTGCGATGTCGACGATCGAAAGTAGATTGCATAGTACTGAAAGCAATCATTTTTTGAATATCGTCTCTGCGTGCATATTAGCTATCATTAACTCCTTTGATTGGATACATATAACGAGAATAAAAATTGTAGATACTAAAATTTTTGTTTAACAATTCCTGTTTTATGATAGACTATCGTAATTTTAAATTTCTCTGATTTTATTATAGCAGTTTATGAGTAGTTTTAAGATCTTTCGATAAAGAAGTTAATATTCTTTCATATTATTTGTATTTATAGATCTTTGGTTACCTTAAGTTTATTACTAACATTATCATGTGAACAGCGTTTCCAGAAAATCTTTATTAGTCGAGAATAAATCGCTGATAAAAAAGGCACACGCGACAAAGACGTAACATCTGATTTCACCTGGCAAGGTGACCCATATTCGTGAACACCTGAGCAAAGTTGCCCTTTCATTCACACATTCGTGAAAAAAGAATATGTGACGTAACGGGATCGCTGGAATTACAGAAAGCAGAGGATTTGGTTAGCTGAAATTCTCTGTTTGACAACGGGTTAGAAGCTTCCTGATAATCAAACTCTCAAGTATCGTTTTCATATTCTAATTGACGTGCATTGCAAAAATTGTTCTACGTGGAATCAGCTCATGGCTTGCTGATGCGAAAATGTTAATTATTAATTACGAGGGGGAGCAATCAGATGACGATATCAATTTTTCGGCGACGTATTCGCGATATTAATCTTGCGGTCTTATAAAAATACCTTCGGTGAGAGGAGCACCGGTGCTCTTTTATTAAATTTTAATATTCAGACGACTTCTCGGTTTTATGAATGGGCCGCGGTAATCCGCTTCTTGCCGCGGTGGAAATGCAATTTTCTTGACGGGGACAAAGCGCGCGGCAACTTGCTATTTCAAAATTGTTGCCACTTCATCATGATACGAACAAATGTCATCATACTGGCTGGCTTAGAGAAACTCGAGAAAATGCTCAAGCAATTTCGAAATAGCAGAAGATGGTTCACTACTGATTATAAATTAAATACTTATGTCTGACACTGTAGGTGTTAGAGTGCACTTCAGAAGCATGAAGAAAAAAAAAGATTAAAGCATGACAAAAATATTAGACTGCAAATAAATTAAGTCTTATATTTAATGTTTAATACCATGTATTTTACAAAAGTAGCAGCCTCTAGTAGAGAGGAAGATTTCATCACTCGAATAACAAATCAACGTTGTGTGCCAGAAACGAATAACTTCATAACGAAATATGAATTCATCTCAATAATAAAATTTAAGTCAGGGAACAATTTAACTTTCAGTCAGATAATTATCTCAGTCAAATGTTCATTTCAACCATGTTCAGCTCCGTTTCCAGTGATAAGAAATCAGAGCAAAGGGAACCTAGTCTCTCGATCTTCTAGCTCCATTCGTTTCAATCCCCACATAAGGGCCATCGGCTTTGTCGTGACCGTTTATCGCACCTCGCTAATCGGCCAGATAAAGCCAATCGATTAACACATGCGTTCTAATGATATCAGTGTTGCCTGATAAATTAATGTTCCAACAGACGGTCGATTATCAGCTGCTCCTTTGGGGATTACCTGCACGCACATCCGGGAGGGAAGATAAATCCCTTCCCCATCTTTTCCAGCGCATTCCCTCTTCCTGGTTTGATTAATTAACGCGCGTAAACGACAATGGAGAGTGCGTCAGGTCAAGCTGACTGATGAACGAATCGTGGACGCATCGAATCTCGAGGCAGATACCCCCTAGGTTTTCCACCCCTCTTCCACCTGTCAGTCATAATGAACTTTCCCTTTTTTCCCTCCATTGATTAACGAACCTTTTAGGGACGTCCGTGTCGCTGAAGTGGCCGAGGGTGTCGATCGAAGAATGATCGATGGAGATTTTTATAAATCTTTCGATTAGGTCATTTCAATTTGTGAGTGGAGGTAGATGAAGTTGGCAAAGATGACGCGATGAGGAAACTACGAGCAATGGCATTTTGCCTGGATCTTGTTTACTGAGCCAATTTTGTGATAGGTGTTTATGAATAATTTTTGGGGAACTCGCAGCACAAAAATGTGAAAGTGCTACATTTCCGGGGAAAATGGTTTTTCTAAAAAATTGTATCTTTTATTCATTCTGATCTATTTTCTCAGGACCTAGACAAACAGATTTAATAAAATTCTTATGGTGAACCCTAAAAGGTTACTGAAGATGTTCAATGAAGGAATTTTGAAAACAGTGTCTTTTATTTAACTAACAAAAATAATTGTCCTATCACTTTTCGTTCACTATATCACTTTTTTCAAAAAGCTTACAAAGGGGTCGTGCATTTATTTTATTTAACACTGTCAGTAAAATATTCGTTCAAAGTTTGATTCAAAACGTTTCAGTGGTTTCCGAGAAAATGGGTCATGAAGTTCAACAATTTTCCACATGAATAGAGCTCGGTCGTGGTTTCCCTTACACCCTCCATTCTCCCGACAGCACAGTCTTCTCGCTTAAGAACCGAATTCTTAATAATTAATCGAGTCCTCGAAAGTCCCTTTACAATGAAATTCCTCCTTGACACTTTGTTTCCACTCCTGAAAAGAATCCCACCGCAACAACCCATCAACTTCCAGGCCCGCCCTTCCGAAAAAGTTCCCTCTTCTTCCACCCTCTCGGCAGGGTCAGTATTTCTGTGCGTTCTCCCTGGGAGGGTGGTCGCCTCTTTCAGTCGCGCACAGTTCCTCCACTTTGCGATCCAACGGAACCTACCAGCATTTGTCTGACCGTCCATTCATCCTTTGGCCCGCTCCAAAGGGAAGAAGAAGGGAGAGGGGCACGCGGGATCCGCGCGAGGAAAATGGAGAAGGGTCGAACGGCGTGCAAGAGGGTGACGGGGCGAGAGGGACAGAGAGAGGGAAGCTGGGAGCTCTATCGACCGACTTCTCTCATCCAGTGTCCCAGCTACGGAGCCGTAGGTAGTAGTTGCAGCTGAAATCTCCTCCTCCGCCACCCCTGTACACCCTCCTCGTCTCTCACCCCTTTCACCCTCTCGTTCTCTCCCTCTGCTCGCTCTGCACGCGCTCGCTCTCGCTCCTCCGCCCTGGCCACGGCGAACTCTTGACATTTCGCCGTGGTGCTGCGCCAGTTCCGTGTTCCCGCGAAAGCCCAGATGTCCTCCGACGCTTGTTAATGCGCGCTGATTGCCAACGACGTCCTATCAGGGGTTTCAGGGACGGTCGGCGGAGCAGAGAAAAAAGGAGGAGCGCTGGTAACCGGCCGGACGATGGGGATCGCTGGCAGGATAGGGGGTAAGGAAGCGACGAACGCTGGAGCGGAAGGAGAAAGTGTACAGAGCGGTGAAATTGATAGGGGAGAAGAAATGGGTGGTGAAGAGGGAGTATGGAAATAGAGAGAATTGGACGAGGGGATGGGAACGTACTGGGGAATAAAAAGGTGGTGAATTAAGGCGAGTGTGGAGTGGAGGAAGTATGAAAGTAGAATTTATGGGGGTGGAGGCAGGAAGGTGTGAAAAATTTTCTGATGGATATTAGCTCTTTTATGGATTCCGCAGAATCTTGTTTTGCCGAGTGTATGTACTGACACTGACGATTTGGTCATTGGGATTTTTTGGTACCAAAATGAAAGGAAATATTACTTCGAGCCAAGGTTGTCGAATTTCTTTCCTGTTACATTGAAGTGTCACCATGCACTTGTGAAACTCCACATATTACTAACTATAAAAAATTAAATTCAGATATAATATAAAGCATATACATCAGTTACTACAAAGAAACCTGTATTTTTCTCAACACAAGCAACCATTCGAATACTTATGATACTTATAGGTCGTCTTGCCTTACAGCCACAGATATAACAATCTCAAAAATCCTCGATACACAGAATTCTCCAGGGTAACCAAAAGCAGCGACAGAAGTCCCTCACGGTCCACAGTACGCAATAAAAGGCTCGTCCCAGCAGAGTCGACTCGTGCCTTTTAATCGTCCATCCGAAAGTTAACTTCTGACGGGCGCGTTAACTCTGGTCGCTTAGGGGGCGCGGGACCACATTAGGGGCGGGCTGTCCATGCGGTACCGGAAGTCGGCGAACACGGCCAGGCCGCGGGGAACGGAGTTAGCAGCTCGCTGATGTTTTCGTGCCGGAAGTTACGTTATTTTATTCATGCGGAGTCACGTTGTGGGATTTCGTCGCCTCGCGAGGCGAACACGATCAATTTCCATATGCAAAGCGCCTTCCGCGGTGGATGGCGTCGAGTCGCGCGTTTCCGCCTGCGGGCCTCGGACGCTTCCGTCGATGGGTCGTCGCGGCGCTCCTCGAAACTCTCGGCGGCTCGATGATCTTCGCGGGATCCCCCTGGCCGGGAAGTTACTCGTAAGTCGGCGAAACGGCCGCGCATGTAAATGCAATTATCATCTAAATTGCGGGAAGTCACGAGTTTCCTGCGCCTCGAGGCGCGTTCCCGTGGCTTTCGTATCCCAGTCGCTCCAGGTGTTTGTTCCCTCGGAGGACAATTAAGCGTCGCGGCTGTATATTTAAATTATTATTGCGTTCGCTGAGCAGCGCCGTGAGTTGTTTCGTCAACTGTTCGACTCGCGACGGAGATGGAGATATTCGGGATCTGGGAGAATCGCTTGGGGCAGTTCCTCAATCTTATAAGTCTGAGACTTCAGATGTCGTGGTGAAGTCTTTTTGTGAGGTGAACAGGACGAAATATTTTTAATATACACTTAAAGAATATATTTGGGTACAAAAATTGATGATAAGGAATTAGAATAAGCACAGTAACAGAAAGAATACTCGTGTATCACACTTAGCACGCGCATTTTATAATCTCTATCTTGCGCGATACATACTCTCTTAACGATTTTTTATGCTTGCACTCTCTCTCTTCATCGACTGACTCTTTTTGACTTACTCTTGCTTCGATACACTTTAAAAACATACCTATGTTATTCTTTGGATAGGACTGTCACAGCTCCATAGCATCCCTATAAACCAAGGACTCTCACTGATTTAAACTCATCCATAGTCACACACATAAAACCACACTCACGCTTTTTCATTATCTTCTCAGTAGGGTCAGATTTGATAGCAGCGATTTATTACTCAACCTCGTCTTTTATACATGTATGTACTTGAAGTACATGTAATTTAATTTATTTATTTATGGAAACATTTTATACGCATATAAGAATATAAAAGCAGGAGAGATATATGTATAGAAAAGAAAATATGAAAAAACAGACAGAAGCACATATACAAAGATAAAACAAAGATAAACTAAACCAAAATTTGCCTTAATGAATTCATTGACAAATATGTCTATTTGCAGACTGAAATGGTTAACATCATATATTATTCTATTAATTCTGTTAATAATACTATAATATAAGTTTATGAGACCTTTTTAAGTTTGCAACGAGTCATATTAGTCATTATGTCGTTGTTAGATATTACAAAAGCAGCTCAAGATATAACTAAAGTCATTGGCACTTTCCTCGCCAAGAAAATGGCTGAAGTTTCGTGAAAGTGGAACTAACAGGAAAATTCGAATTCAAACGTCTTCGAGCAGAGATGAGACAATTTTTCCGCGGAATTCCACCGTGGCGAGCGTAATTTTCATTGCATATTCAGCGTCCTAAACGGTCTGTCGTTGCCAGCAGTCGCGAAGTTATTGTAACGACACTCCGCCAAGGAATTGAGACGCCAGTAGGGGTTGGAAAAAAGAGGGGGGGGCCAGGGTCGGAGGGGTGGAAGAAGTGGATACCTGAAGGATTAATTTTCTCTCACTTTTCCAGCGGTGCCCTGAGATTTTACGGAACTAGATCAATTATTTCACGTAATATAACGCGAAATTGTATTCCGCAGTAAGAGCTAGTTAAGTGCTGTAATTGCGTTTCAGATTGCAATCAACGCGGGCCGGGGGATTTAGATCGACGTGCAATTTTTAGTCCTGTCGCGCTGCAGGATTTAAATGTCCATTTGCGAGTGCAAATAACGCGTTGCGAAAACGTGTTCACTCACATTTTCAAGTTTCGTTGAATGCTAATGACAAATTACTGCAAAACCCTTTGTGGGATTTTCTAAATTGTTTGTTTGAATTTTCAATTGAGAAACACACAGAGGCTAAAACTATTAAAATATCAGTTAGAATTAAGGGGATATTCTTGTCTACATCGTCATTTTGTCGGCCTTTTTTGTGATCTTTTTTAAAATGGTGGACAGACTGTTTTGTATTGAGATTTTGCAAATATATTTATTCCTCCTATATGTGCAGTATTTTTTCATCCTGAAATATTAAAGATTTTAGGAGTTGTAATTTCTTGTTTAAGGCCCTTCTAAAGAATGTGCGAATTTCAAGGCAATCAGTTAACTAAAATTTGAGATATATTAGAAGCCAGTTTAAAAAGTAAGCGTCTAAAATTTCTCCTATCATATTCATAAAAAAGTATATACTACAGTTAATCTACCAATTCAGGTCCATACAATGGTCTTTCTTTTTCTTTTCAAATTCTAGACCGCAGTATCCTCTTAGCTTCTAATAGTATTTTCCATTTTAACAAGCTCTTTCTGAAAAAGTAAATATTTAAAATTTCGTTTCATTTGTTCAAAACTAGATGCAAGTTCATAACAAGCTTTTTCCAATATCGAGCTTTTCGAAAATTCCTTCTCAAAGTATAATTTCGATTATACCCCTGGGATTCGCGTTACATTGTTGGACAGGCGTCAGCAACACCTGGTCTACTGCCAGGATTGTAACGCTGACGTGTGTGCGTTGTGTAAATGTCTTCAGGAACGCGAGAAATTGAACGAAGCGCGACAACGAAACGGGAATACTCGGTCCAGGCGTAATTCCCAATTCTGGTTGTTCGAATTAATAACAGAGACTAGTGAATGGTTCCACGACCATCGAAATTTCGAATTTCCATGTGAAGCGTTCCTGCTGTCCTTTGGTACGCCACCCGTTGCTCGAAATTGCGATGCAATTTTCATCTGGACACTGTCCATGGAGTTTAAAACGGTGTTTAACACATCCTTTGTACATGACGATTACGTTTTTTCGGCTGAAGAAATGTTAATTTAAGTGCACCTTGTGATTGCCTTTTTATTCATGTAGTAGCGTAAAGTGTTTACTTTTTTTATGTGATTAAATGAAGGAGTTTTTTAATGAGCATGTATCTGTGGCTGTAAAACAAAATAATCCATGTCACATTTTTAAAAAATTCGAGTTAAGGCCTTAATGGACATCTAGAATAGAGAATTTATATTTTGAGAAAGAAGGAAAGGCATTAAAAGAATTTTTCCATCTATAAATAAGAATTCAAGAAGATACAGGTCCATAAGACAGTATTGAAACTCAAAACTTTAAACGCTAATATCTTAGAAACAAAAATATGTAACTTAGGTAATTTTGCTTTACAACCACACATATACATATGATTAATAAGGAAACTCGTAGATAGTTGGCTTATTATGTCATAAACTGTACCTATAAGTGAAACAGAATTGACAGAGATGTTAATGGAGAACTCTTGTCTATTCTTAAACATCAATTTTTCTGAAAGTTAGAATTTAATTAATTTGTATTCAAGTGACCACTGCTTGGCGAATTCAACTTGTAAATTTACAGCATGTCACAATTCTACGTTTTGAACATCTTCAATTAAAAAATCCGCATTCTCGAACCCTCACTTCAAAAGTGTCCTTCAAAATAATCTGAATCTTTATTCGCCAAATCCCTCGATTCAGAGGAACCCAGTCTCCATTAATTTTCCAAGAAACACTGGTCACTTATTTCTACAGAAAAATCGAATACCCGCCGAGGAATCTCCTTTTCCAGTCGCCCCTCTAATTTCCCTAATGGCCCAGCGGAAACGAGCGTCTCCGAATAACGCAATCAAGACGGAAGAGCAGCGTGGTTGGTAACGAGACTGCACATCTATTCTTTCCCTCGCTTTTTTCCTTGGCCCGTGTCGCGGAACCTTGGGTAATCCGAAGCCGCAACGAGCACCGATATCCTTGTTATCGTCGCGAAGGCCGTGGCGAATAAAAATACAAGCAGGAAATAAAAGTGAAACAGGCGTAAATCCTGCTTTTTCACTCGTCCAGAGCTTCCTGTATCTGCGCGCGGGCGCTCGCGATGGGGACACGTGCATTTTTCATCTCGGCGCGAATTTCTGCGCTTTTTGTTCACGACCATGGCTGAAACAATGCCGCGGTTTCTGCGACAGCAACCGCATTTACGGCCTGGAGCGAGTTGGAAACGAGGAACCACTGGGCAAATTGAATGAATTACGTTCCATGGCGGGGGTGTTTTGATCGCGCTGGAATTTTCACGAATTTTCCAAGAAACAATTAATCAAAACTGTGGTGTGTATAGTTGCGAGGATAAATTTTAGAGAAGTTAAGTTCTAAAGATAAAAAGGAATAGCGACTGTACTTTACATATTTCAACTTTTCAGTGGCTTCCTTCCCTTAAGGTAGAGTTTTTGAGAAATATGGAAAGTCATGTTTGTGAGTTGTATTGTACTGATTATGTTTGATATTTTTTGTAGCTTACGAAATATAATAGACTTTTCACCAGAGGATGTAAGGAAAAACGACTTCTGTCACATTTTCAAAAAGTTTAAATTAAACCCTTAATTGAGATCTAGAATACAGAATTTATAGTTATAGAAAGAAGACAAGGCATTAAAAGAACTTTTTTGCTTGAATATAAGTGTTCAAGAAGACGGAAGTCCATAAGATAGTATTATAGTTAAAAACTTTAAACGTTGATATCTACGAAATTAAACATTCATTAAACAACACTTACAAACACAGATTTATGATAAAAATGATCTTGAAGAGGAATTTTTTATAGTACCTTAGCTTCTATGTAGAGATTTCTTAACTGTTTCAACCATTTCGTGTGCAATGCAATATAAATCTGAGTTAAATAAAGAATGAGTAAAAAAATCTACCCAAGGCACGAACTCAAATAATTAATTATTCGAATGTAACTCTCCTTAATTGTACCACTAATTATCCTAAGTATTTTTAAAGCAGGAATTACCGCAGGAACGTCTGACTTTACCAGCTAAAAGCACAAGTGAATGCAATACAATCCCAAATTACTTAAAATCCTTCCGAAATCGCGTTTCCCCTCACGTTGTCAGAAAAGAACCAAATGCCAATTTTCGAATTGTCTTTTAATCTTGTTATACGGTCACGTGTCTCATTACCCGCGATATTAAACGCATCGTTAAAGCTCATTTCGCATCAGAGGCAGAACGTCGCTGTTCCACTCGTTTCGTTCCCTGAACGAGGCGAATCGGCAGCCACCCCCAGCTTCATTATTGCACCATTGTCCCTGGTGTTATCGGCTGCGCCACGGCAGGGTAACACGGTTACTCGCAATATCGTGCAAAATCCTTTCCAGCGCCGTCGAAATAGATTTAAACAAATATGATCCCCTCGATACGCAGCGACCTGGTAAAATTATCTTTACGCCACGTTCGACTCCATCTTTACTCTGTATGCGTTTGTAAACATTGGACTTAATTGAAAAAATGTGTTGCATTCGATTACAGGCTCGCCTGCTTTTTTTAGAATACATAGAGGACATACAGGACAAAAATAATATTTTTTGTATTCATATGCTGCTGCACAATATGCAAAAAATTTAGTATAATGTAATATGTAGACTATACTTAAGAAGAATTATACAAAATTGCATTGCAGAGAAGATAAGCTCAACTATATCGTAAAATATAATACGATAGTGTAATAGTATTAAGCTTTGAACTTTAGCATGAGGATTATAATGGAACTGGCTGTATAAATTATGTCATTATACTTGTAATGAGCTTCTTGCGTTACATTTGTTAATATGTCTACCTTATAACTTATTTGTCAAGTAGTAAATTTCAGTATGAGATGGCTCACACTATAAGTCTGTCTGCCTATACAAATGAAATTCGTATGCTTAATGAAGGACCCTGGGCACAGGGATGTAAACACTCACAAGAAGCCAGCGCAGAAACAGTTTCAATTTTATTTCACTTTGGCTCCAGCAAAGCATTAACGAGCTCGTAATAACTTGGTTTTTGCCAGTTCACGGTTGAGGAATCTCCATCGTTGCTTTTTCCCGCGTCTGACGCCGTTCGTTTTAACTATCGCAAACGTTAATTAACATGCGTCGCAAAAAATGGCCCGATAACAAGATTCGCGATATAATTGGGCAGCAGGGCAAAAACTGCGTCTATCCTCGGGGAAACTTTTCATCCAGAAGAATCGGTCCTTTAATTTATCGGCATCCTTGGCTATACACAAAGCGTCGAACGCCATTCGCCACCCCCGCCTCACCTGGGCCAGCTGCGACGTCCTGGCAGAGACAAAAGGGGCAGAATCGAACTACCTGAGCGGCGAATTTATTCCAGCCCCGCCCTGGTTAAGCATCACCGAGAATGCTAATGAACCGAGGACGCTGGGATTCATTTGGAAAACTAATGCAACGAGGGGTTTTTTTATAAATTGCGCTACGTGTCTCCGCTAAAATCGGAACGAACCGTGTGTCGTTATACCTGCTCGAGGGCCTGAAAATGTGTGTTCTCTAGAAGATGTGCAAAAGAATTTTAATTAAGGGCTAGTCAATTAACATTGTCTCTCGGTGAGCTCTTACTCAATTTTTCTTACGAAATTGGGATATTCAGAAATGAAAGTTACGGTGTCTTCATCTAGGCCAGGCAAATATTTATTTAGTTATTAAACTTCTTGATAAAAGTGCCTGAAATAATGAAAACACTAAATTAAAGTCAATCTCTTCTAACCAGTTTTCAAAATTTTATTTCAAACACAATTTTATATCCTCTTGAAAGTTCCACGAAAGACACTTATGTAATTTATGTTGTACAATATATTTCACCTGATGCTTTTAATTACTTCTTTTCTAATACAAACAGTCAAATTGGATTTGCACTTTCACGCTTTTGTCGAACATTCATTCTTCTCCCGAATGTGTACCGACGATAATTGAAAACAGTTCTACCACTGTTACGTGGAACTTTATGTTCGCTTTCCACAAAGGGGCAATGATGAGAGCACGGGTTTCGCTCTCCCGAAAGTTCCAATTCCTCTGTGGATCGTGGCTTCGTGTCCATAGATATAATTCTACACAGGAAACAGTAGAATATTCCCTAATTCTACTTTCTGTAAACGTAAACTAATTAGTTTGTGAATTTTTAAGATTTTTCGAGATTCTTAAAAAAACGTTTGTCAATATTTCCATAGAAACTTTCTAATTTCTTCTGATTTTTAATAATGAATTTGTCTCTGACTGAACAGTTAATGAATACACGATAGATTCGATTGCCTTGATGACTCATTATTGAATGATACTGTCTTTGCATTCTGACACCCCTAACTTCCTCGGTCATGTCCCTCCCTTATCGTATTGCTCAACCCAAATTTGTATTTCGGGGTCTCAGTGACCTCATCACCCATAGAAAACTTCGTATCCCTTCCAATGGGTACGATGTTAAGGTCAGGAACAATCAGAAGCTGCTGAAATTCTCTCACAATTATCAGAGATTTATCAAGGTTTCTAGAAACCTTTTCCAGCTGTTTAAAATCTGTCGCCAAGTCCTCAGATTTTTTAAAATAGTTTCATATTCTTTACATTTTTCCAAAGTACTCAGAAGTTTCCAAGATGCCAATATTCCAAGTTAACAAAAATCCTTCACAGAAAGGTCACTGTCACTAATAAGTCACTGTCACATATTTTACTGCAATTGTGGATCCATAGATCTTCTGAAATCATCCGTACAAGGTAGATCCCTTTGTCTCCATCGAAAAATCTCCATTTGGTCCTCGCGACTCGATAACTCGATCCTTGACGCTGTTACGTAATGGAGCGACGCTTCAGATTGCCCAGCATCTGTGATCGCGCCGATTCGTAACGGACGCTCGCATTTTTCACTCGAGCAAATTAAATTCCTTTGTTCGTGTCGCGAACATCGGCGCCAATTGATTATGGGCTCGCTTATTATTGACGAAACGCCTCTCCCGTCGTACGGATTCGGATTATCGATTCCGTGAAATCACGCGCGAACAAATTCCGAACGCCTCGTCTCGAATGCAAATTGATCGAGCGTTTTCGCTGAACGATTAAGCAGCTGTTGATTGTTGGCGATATTCGGGTTCTGTGGGGATTTTCGAATGAATTTTCGAGGAACAAATAGGAGGCATTTGGTGGAAACATCGAGGCAGATATTTCGAGGCATTATGAACAAATTTACTGTTCAAAATGTCGAGTGCGTCATTAAAACAATAGCTAAGAATTAATTATTATGGAATAATAAAAGAAAAAGTCTGAATGATGATTTCCCAGTAGGAGTATTTATGTTTTAGCAATATTAAAGATTGTGTAGATTTATTACTGATTACTATGTTATCCTTACATAGTAATGAATAGAACATTCAAAATAAAAATTCTAAAGGAAAATGATATTGCAATATTGGTATAAATTTATTTAACGTAATAATAGCTCGTGTATTCTGTTCATTGCCGTAAAAATTACATTGACGTCGTCGATCATGACGCCCATATCGTATATCTCTGCACTCAAAGTTCCCATAAATCAGCCCTAGGTATTGTAGCCCCTTGATTCGAGAAAACGGAAGCGAAGCAGCCGAGAGGAGAGCGACGTTTTCACGAGCGGCCTGAAAAATCCTGCCATTATAAATTTTCGAGGGCTGGTCGATCGTACATTAGGAACGCTACGCTCGAAAATCCGAGCCGGCCAGGGGCTCGCAAAACCTTTTCCCTGAGAAATCACGAAACTGTAACTCACCCTCTTGGTTACCCTTAACATCGTACTACAGAATCTCCTCTTCCGAATGCTCAGAGAAGAAGAATAATGGCATGGCTATAATGAAACCTCGTTCCCTGACTTGCTATCTCTGTGTAATCCTTTGTCTTATTTTATCGTGATTTCGAAGTATTGGTAGTTTCCTATTTGAATTATTTTTATAATAAATTGAATTGGTGTTATTTAATCTGAATAACAGAAAGTTGTGTTTTTCGAGCTACTTTTTTCTCTAACTTATTTCTTAAATTATGTGTGCATGTTTTGAAGCACCACATACATATTGCTCAAAATAAATAAATTCTTAATTTAACCCTTGAGCGACGATCTCCACGAGTGTCACATTGACTCCCTTTTTTTTCTTACATCACATGCACATAATTGCACATAATTTTGCATCATACTTCCGTTATCTCGACATTTATATTTTTAAATTCAAATATTTAAATATTCTAGTATTCAAATTAAATTAGTCAATTTTTAATAGGATTTTCAAATTAACGGATAACAAACCAGAAAAATTGACTTAGCCTAAATACTTCTGTTACAACCACCATCTTATCACTACTACATTCATCCCTCTCCAACTCCTCATCCCGCGAACAATATCCACCAGCCCTTTTATTCTCACACAAAACGATCTTCCTCTAGCCTCACATATGCAAGTTCCTCTCACTCCATAGATGGCACCGTCTCCATTAATCTCTCCGTCAAACGTTTCATTGAAACCCTCTGGACTCAGTCGGATGTGAACGAGGACTAATTGTTATCATCATTTATCAATCCCCGCAATTATTCCCTAACTCTGTTCCAAAGCATTCTCCTTGAAGCGGCGTCGGCTGGCAGGGGTGGCTGGCAGCGCGAGATAGGGTCAACAAGAAGCAGCTAGGGCAGGCGGGGCGCCGAGGAAAAACGGGACGCGAGAGGGTGTACTACGAGAGTAGCATCCCTGGTTGGCGGGGATGAAAGCCAGCGGAGCTGTTACCTTCCGGTTCGGAATGGGGACCCAGAGAGCTAGGTCAGGGCAAAACAACGTTAAATCCGCGCTACCAACCCCCAGGCGCAATTTCCGTTTACCAGCTCGGTACCTCTGTCCTCCACCTCCGCTCGACAATACCACTATCCGACGATTTCTTTGATCTATCTATCTTTGCCCGGCGAACTGGCGCGAGTTAAATGACATTGAGATGCACGGACCTGGATTATTGATTTTTCGATCGGACCGAGGGATTCGCGATTGGAGCGAACAGCAGAACGATGGCTGAAGCGATCGTTCTTTAGATGTGCAAACGTGCTGGGAATTTGTCTGCAAAGGTACCGAGGTGAACAGTTCGATGCTAATGTGGTGGAGGATACTTCGTGTCTTAGGTATGAAATGTGTGCCGATTTTTTGAGCCTCGAAGTTAGAAGTTTTAATAGGTACTATGAATTGGAAACATAGAATGCTGGTAGGTCTATACAGTTCTTTATAGAGTCTTATTACTTTCTCTTTATTTTAGTGGACTAAGAGGAATTTAGTTAGGTTACGTTGTGAGTGAAGGAAATTTGTTAGTATAAACTACTTTGAATATTAGGCAAGCAATGGGTAATCGCATTTGTTTTTCAGCTCTCCTGAAAGATATCAAAGCAGGACTTGAGTTACTCTGGCTCTGAAGTTCAACTATTAAATGTTGAGTAGGAAATAACAGAAGAAAAATATCACTATCCTTATCCAAATATCGTGAAGAATACCTCTCCACAGAAGTTCGAAACGAGCCGATATCAGAGCCAAAGGGAGCCACGGAACTTCTCGCTTATCGAGTCCCGACTTCGTTTCAGCTTCCACCATCGTCTTTCCTTCAATTCCCCCTGTTTTGAGAGCCAGTTTTACGCTCTCCATCTAACCCATTTACGTCCTTTCCTCCGACTCCTGCGCTTCGCCTCGAAACTCTTCCTTGTCTTCTCGCCTCGGCCCAGCCCCTGTCTCATCTCCTGTAAACCAGGCTCGTAATATTGATCTGCCGCTGTTCGGGAACTCTATCGTCGTAACAGGTTGGTCACGCGTCGCTTCGCGATTTCGCGCAACAGAGATTCGAGTAAACGGCGAGGCCGAATGAACGGTAACTAAGCAAACGTGTTGTCAATTATCGCGCACACGTGTGTCGGCCTTTTGCCTTCGTTCGTGCGTGCTAAACTACGATCGCGGAGGGAAACAGCCGAGGTTTGCTCGCAGATACGTTTGATCGTGCGCTTCGGGGATTAAACGTTTTTAATGATGACGGGACCGTGCAAAGGGGATCGCTGCGTGTAAATGGGATTAGATTTGTTTACTGTTACGTTAGATCGACATTTGAATAGGCAACGGGGTTGGATTTGCGTGGTAACGAGAGTGAAACGAATAAACATTGTCGTAAGTTGACGATGATTGATCGACAGATTATCGATATTGGAATTTTCGTAAATAAGGGCTCGCTTTGTTGCGATTGATTGTTTAAAGATTGCGTAAATGTACACGCTGCTGATGTCTACCTTCGATAATAATTGCTCTTCGTTGCGAAAGTTCATTCGTTTATTACGCGCGTTGCTCTTTAAAGGCGCGGGAATTTTCATATTTAATTACAGAACATATTTGACTTTCGGTCTTTAATTCAGGGAGTATTAACATGAAGCTAAATATCAGCCTGTCGCGTTAAATTTTAAATTAAATTATTCATTGAAATATGCACTCTCAGGATCAATTACCTCTTTCCAGCGAGATAATTTATTTATGACATATTTGAAAAATTCAGTGGCGTTACTTTCAAGAAGTTTTAAAAGACTCATTTAAAACTTCATTTTGAAAAGTTTCCTTTCCAAAGTTGCTTAGAAATTTTCAATTACATTTAATCTTCTGAACCGAGTGCCTAAGGGTGATTTCTCTACAGCCCAGTCAGAAAGTCAAGTAAAATTCAAACATTTGTTCATACCTGTTAATCAAAAATTAATTTTTAATTAAAAACGACTAGAGGGAAGCTGATCAGGTATCCTTATCCCTACTGATTATTGTACTACACATAAGATTAAATTACAATCATCTTTTACACAAAATTAACAGTACCTCAATTTCATGAAGTTCAATGATTCTCACTTTTTCATATTTACGAAACCTGTTCGACTTTCGAATAAAATTGAGCGAAAACCTGAAAGTTTGACAACCATGATAGCCAATTGGATCCATTGGAAAAACGGCAGGTCGATTCGGATTCGCGTCACCTGGTCGATCCCCTCGCAACAATTGCTGACGCAGATCGGTAATTGAGACGATCGGCATAATTGCATTTACCACGATGCTGCGGCGTCGAGCACGTATCACTGTGGGTGTCCTATGTCCTGGAATACCAATGAACGTGTCCTCGTTACTGTAGGAATATACCAGGCGGCGGGTATGTAAGTAAAGGGAACCTAGCAAAACGTATTACGCGACGCAGCACTTTTACCCAGCCGCAAATGGCATTACGGAAATCTCCTGCATCGAAGGAGAATAAAATTCCCTCTCGGTTCACGTTGAATGAATTTCATTTTGAACACTATCAGTATCTCGTTTGCTTTCCACGATGTAATATTCAAGTTTAATACTTACACTGACAGATATATTTTGATAGCTTTTCCTTTGCCTCTTGAGTATTATAATTAATGGGTTGCGAATTTTTATGTACTTTTATATTTTCATAAATACAGTCATTGAAATGGAATCTTAATGTAAATTTGCTTCGTCTTTTCAAAGCTATAATTTGCACCCTGTTTTTCATATTTTCTATGCTTTTGAATACTATGTATGCATTTTGCAACTTTTTACACGTTTCAAGTTTTCATGAATGCATAAAAATCCACAGTCTAGTAATTAATATAAGAAAATAGTGAAAATGAAGTTTTTCACTGTGAAATTTTGGCTTGTCGCCTTTTTGGTCGATAGTGTATTAGGGTAGTTTTTTTGAAGTTATGAATGTTTCTAATGTTCTTTAGTTGTTAAATCGATTTTCTCTGAGAAGAATTTTCCTGAAAAGATACTCAAGATGAGTGATGGGATACCAATAAATGTCAGTGAAAGAATATTTCCAGGTGCAAAATGGAGATGCATTTTCAAAGGGATTGCATCAAAGGGGCAAACACCCATCGATTGAATTGAAGTCATAGTATTCGGAACAGCCATCTTCCATGTTTGAAAATATTTTCATTCCCGTTTCACTTCGACGTAGCTCTGATATCTCAATTTTCAGATTCTGATTCACTGATCGGAATATTTTTGAATAAAATATATGGCTGCAAAAATGTTGATCTTTTATATAGATGTACCTATGTAGATCATTTTTCTCAGAATCAATTAAAATACCTGTGGCACCCTTTTCTTTTGCCAGAACATTTTTTGCATTTTTCACACTATATTAAAAATCTTGGAAACAAATTATTTCAATTTTAAAAGCTACTTACTCCTTCGAAACGTTAAGTAATTGTTTAGTACTATTCACATGATAGAAATTATTACCAGAATAATATTAACTTATTATAATAATTACTACTTTTCTATAAAAATAAATTCTTAGCAACAATGTACTCTAGTACTGTTCCTTAAAATATAGGTATTATTCAATCAAAAAATGATTGCATATAGAATCTTGACTGAAGATTGTTATTTATGTCCTCATTAGTCTATTTGCACCTAATAAATATCGAAACAGCAATGACTTCGTGCCGCCATTAGATAACAGTTCTCCACTGCATTTACATTCGCCATTAATCGTACAAGGGTGTTCTCAGACGGTCAAGTTTCTGCCTGAAGTGCCATCTCTGCTCCGTCTTACCGCAAGATAAAGCGCCTTGTCACCACTGGAATAACAATCCCATTCTTGAGATACGAAATATTTGATCTGCTCCAAGAATTATTTGACAAATACAAGAAATAGTCAGGACCAAGTTAAAAGCAATCACTACTACCTTCTTAATTAAGTGTCTAGCAAACTGTAGGACTCTTAGATAGAATGTGGTTTCCAAGCTCCCTATGGCCAGCTCTATTCTCCTCATTTCAAATATTCAACAGCTGATGAATCAAAGAAACTTGAGATAAAAATTCTTGGTGACTTTCTCTTTACTGTTTGTCCTTTACCATCTACTTGGCAGTCTTCAGAATATACCGTGACATTAAAATTGATTTATTCTTTAAAATATTTCATTTATTACAAACTGTCGTTATTAACACACTAATTTCTATGTTCATTTTCTAATAGTCGATCTTCATGTAACATCCGAAGAAATAATTCCTGCTTTAACTAGAAGGCGATGAAAAATGTAATAATTCAACCTTACACCTCGCCTCTCTATAATAACAGAGTTCGATCGAAAGGCAAGAGCAACTAGTGTCGCTTTCCTCTGCAGGGAATCCAATTTCCTGGGTCTTGCATAATCGCTAAAGGAGACTCGCGAGTGGTAGGAAATTAGGCGATCGATGATCTCGGCGGGTCGTAAAATCTTCAGCGACCCAGCCGAACGTGTATTTCATGGCTATGGGATGAAACGCCTCCAGACCAATAAGAAACAGGACGGTTTTCACTTAACAGTCACGGGACGGCCATCAACTCCTCTACGTGATCCGCATTGCGACAATTCGACACGCTCGATAAACAATCGTCTGCGGTCGTTTAAGCGTCCGTTTGATTCCGCCGCTCTCCTTCTCGACGCGCCGAGGCTTTAATTGGGTCCTCGTAATTACTGCTGTTGGGGCCCTCCGTCGCCCTCTCCTGCAGTCTTGTTAGTGCACATCGGTGCATCGTCTCGCGACGATTAACAAGACAATAGCGTGGACCTCTCGCGGCGCGACTTGACCCGCGTCTTCCTGTATCCATCGCCGCTCGCCCATCCACCTGTGCGCGCCTCTGGTCTAATCGATTCTTCGAGCTATCCTTTGTCTGCCTCTGGGAGAATTGCAATTGAACTTCAACGCCACGTGAAGTTTACTTCAGGATGAGGAATTGGTTTGGAATAGGGTTGGAAAGGGATCTCCTTGGAGCTTGCTTTCAAGGAATTATATCATCTGCTGTGTACTTTATTATCAATTAGTGAGTAAGTTGTAAGACTATAACGAAAGAATATTATACTGATTTTAGAGTGTTTAATAAGTGGGTACTTTGTTTAGTAATTGCTTTGTGAATGATTAAGAACTTTTGTGTTATAGAACTGAGAAGGAAAATCTGAATAACTTAAGCAGTTGATTGAGTAGTTGAAGGATTTGGGTCGCAAACGCTAGCAATTTAGTGGTCTCATTAATCAGATCCTTTCATGGTTGCACTAGACTTTTTCGTTGCGTGTTCAGTGAACTTGTGACAGGATTAGTGAATGAGAACAAAAGGTGGTTAATGTATTATTGATTAGAGTGTGGCAAGAGAGTGTTGCTCCTACAATGATGACGAAAAAGAATGTATGTACAAAATTGTTATTAAAATTTGTGATTATTACTTTGGAGTTCCTCGTTAGAGCTTCAAGGTATTCAAGAACCCATGAATTCTACTGTTTTTAATAATGTATTGGCATTTGTTTTTTCCAAAATGATCTGCATTTCTACCTCTGATATTAATATCACCGGACATTAGCATATTCCCATGGAAATGTTCCAAATTGTAGATGGAATATCAGAAATTTAATATTAACATTACCATCGTGATTAATTGAAACTCGATACTGTGTATGTATTTCACTGAAAGCAAATTCTCTCGATTCCCTACGTGCAGTAGATAATTGTGATAAATGTTCCGTTTTATTTTTCGTCTGCGGTTCTGAGCTCGCTGAAACGAAACAATTAGACGTAATGAAACGAATACTCCGAGAATTTCTGATGTTGATGACTCCACTCCGCACGGTGTTATCCTCTATTGATTGTCTTGGATGGTAGTGGTACAATTTGCTGAAGCGTAGCCACGATTGTCGGATGCTTTCACATCTCTGCCCCTTTTCAGTCCTCTGTAACTAGACTGTAGCTCGTCGATACAAGGTATAATTATGATGTAACGAGGCGACAAGCGGTAAATAAGTCGAGTAACCCAATAGTTCTCAACCATTTCGTGACGTATTGTCGATACACAGCTGCGTTATAAAAGTTGTGTTGCTAGACGATCTGGGATCCAAAATTGTGCCACTTACTGCAGAATTCCTTCAATGACTATTCGTATTTTTCGTAGAATTTTTCGTTTCTTTCGTTAGTGATCGTATCTTCAATTTGATGAGGATACATCTGACATTATACAGTAAAACATTATAAGGTACATGTATAATAGGGGTAACAGCAGAGGGATGCAGGGTATGTTTAAATTAGGGGCAACAGAAGTCCAGGAACAGTAGTCCAGGATGACCACTGGTCAAGCTGCCCATTGGTCAAGATTGTCCACTGGTCAAACTGCCCTCTGGTCAAACTGACCACTGGTCAAACTGCCCACTGGTCAAGCTGCCCACTGGTCAAGCTGCCCACTGGTCAAGCTGCCCACTGGTCAAGCTGCCCACTGGTCAAGCTGCCCACTGGTCAAGCTGCCCACTGGTCAAGCTGCCCACTGGTCAAGCTTGTCCACTGGTCAAGCTGACCACTGGTCAAGCTTGTCCACTCGCCAGGGAAGTCCAGACGTCCATGATGACCCAAGGTCCAGAGTGGTCCTGGGCCCAGGAGTCCTTCGAGTGGATCCCCAGGAGGATCTGTTCCCGCTGGTGGACCAGCAGCAAGTGAGACACTCGTGATCCTCCAGCGATATTTATATCCCGTCAGCAAAAGAAGGGAACCAATGAAATACGTCCTTCGTCCGATATGAATTATGAGATTAATCTAACGAAGAATGATTTGCGAATATTTGATATTTCTAATAACATAATACTCGAATTTATAATTTTTGCTTCATCTATTGTTAATAACAATCGCGCACAATAACTCGTGAAAATTATTACCAATTTTAATTGTTAGGTAACGAGTTTTCAAGAAATTTGTTACCTTGTAACCTCAGATTATTTTCTATATTCAAATTTTATTCTTCTCACAATATTTAATTATTTGCTATATTTTCAATAAAAGTGATAATTTAAATATTATATTGTTTAAATATTTCAGAACTAAAATTATTATTCGTCAATGTTTCTAAATGTTTAGTTTTAATCAAGTCTGTATCGTTTCGTGCACCCTTTCCTATGCCTAAATTAATATTTTCCTCGTCATTAGCTTTATATGAATTTTCCAATATTTTTTCTATAATATTCATAATCGAAATTTATGGTAATAAATTCAAATTATTTTTCCGTGAAAGTGGACCGTCTCCACGCTCAATTTTTACACAATACAAGTATGTTGTCGCGTACAGAATCTCTAACTTCGTTCAACCAGCCCCCAAGTTCTTAACAGAATTACGCTCGTCTCGAGAGAACCAGTGCTCCTGAAGTCAACAAAAAAGGAACCATTGAATGTTACGGTTCATTCGACGCTCCTATTAGTTTGTTAAGTCCATCGGTCGGATTGCTTCGTATCGACGTGCTCCCGAGCACGAAGCAACACGGCCAACTGCAATCGGCAGCTTACCAGCTTCAAGACGCTAACTTTCTTCAGGAAGTAGACGAAACGCAGTTAACTCTGGAAACGTAAGCACTAGCTAACTGAATTAAGCTCGCTCTCTTCCACGCTCTCCACCATTCCCATCCCCCTTCTGCTATGTACGGGGTGATTTAGAAAAGAGGTCAGGGGGTGCTCGTAAAACTTTCAAAAATTGTGAATTTACATTCTGCGTTCATATTTATTACTTTTATGAATGTTTTATATTTTTTACTTGAAAATTTAGTTTCTCTGTTCTTGCTTCTTCAGAAACTTGAGAAACTATCGATGAAAATTGCACCTTAAAATATTTGTTCATCCATAATTAAATTAATCAGAAAAATATTAAACAAGAATATGTTGCTTCAAATTAATATGAAATTTTGAAGTACCTAAATTTTGATAATGAATCATTTATTTCTAAGAGTGATAAAATACATTTCAATGGAAACATTTACATTTAACTATTTCCACAAATATCTGTAAAAATATTTCTATATAATAATTTTAGTTCTGATATATTTAAACAATATAATATTTGGAAATGATCACTTTTATTGAAAATATAGCAAATAATTAAATATTGCGAGAAGAATAAAATTTGATTATAAAAAATATTCTAACGTTACAAGGTAATAAATTTCTTGAAAACTAGTTACCTAACAATTAAAATTGTTAGTAATTTTCACGAATTACCGTATTAATAATATCCGAAGGAGAAATTATTAATGTGATTTTTATTCAGTAATTTGTGTTCAAGAACCATCAAACGCGTTCGCGTCTTAACTAAGTCAGAATATGCAGCAGTTTCAGCGGACGGTTAATTAAGAAAGCCGACGAAGTTCTTTCGCTCCCTTTTCCCTTTTACTCAGCCCCGCGAGAGTTCCTTGAAAGACGGGGCCGAGTTTCGTGGCTTTTCTAGCTTCAGGACCGAGGGCAAACTAGTCGTAATGAGGGACACGAAGGCTGTGGTCGGCGGTAACGTTGATGCTAATTACGGATTCACGATGCGCTGGTAACTTCGAGATCTTCATTAATGGAGAGGGTCGTGTACGAGTCGCGAAAATGTACTTCGAATCGTCGAGTCTCTGAGAAAAATGCTTCTACGGGAATTCTAAGCGAGTCACGTGTCGTTTCATGCTAGTTTCGCTACTTGAGAAACATCTCAGCACTGCATGCAAAATAACAAATGCTATGGAATATTAGATTAGGAAGGTACTTTAGCTCTTACCATATGAAACTGTACTTTTGGAAACTAAAATAAATAAAATGGCAATTTTGGAATTAGGTATCGACATTTTTTATGCATAGGAAATGTATAGACTATGAGAGGAACTAAATACTCCTAATCTTAAAAATTTCACTCAGTAAAACAAGAAGAGGAAACACTAGAAGGAATTGGAAATATTTCGTGAAACTGATCAATACTCTTGGTTAGATATTAGGAATTTAGTAGCTAGTAGTACAGCCTAGTATGTTGTCAGACGCCCATTGCAGTCGCCAAGCGTAGGGTTATACTACGTCTAGCGTGTCTGACTCCAGTTGGGGTTATACTACTGACTGATAAGTTTAACTTATATCGAACTGCACTAACTGAAATCAGGTCTGACTATACATAAATTTATACTACTTACGAGATGTGATTACATACAGGAATGCCTGTTTGTTTTATTTATTAATCAACGGACATGATCCTCTAATTTGAATAATACAATACACTTATTTAGTACAATACAAGTTAGTATAATAAACTATATTTATTTGAAATAAAAAAATAAACATATCAATACTTATATTAAAAATGGATATACAATAAAGGATTTTTAAAAATACTTACCTAATTTAATATTTTTGAAAATAAAATAAGTTGTTCAGAGAAAAGGGTGTAAGAACTGGATAAACAACTTCAATAGTATCAGAATGAACATACAATTATTCACCTTATATTTGCTGTCATGAATGTATTCCATTTTGAAACCGAAAATAAATTCTGCCGATTTGTATCCTGCTGACTACTCCATTTGCAAACTAGGAACGTAAGGTACTTGTGATTTAAACGGTATTAGAAATAGATGCTCCGTTTGCATCTCAGCTAGCACACGGAGGGTAATTCAGTTAGTGGCAACATCTCATGAATGTAAGAGATATTTCAGTGCGAGTATACGCGGAGGAATGCTTTTAGGGGTAATGAAGACAGAGTAGGAGTTCTATTGGGCGATTTATCGCGCTTGTAGAGTAAATATTTCAACAAAATACAAATTGCTATTATTTGAATTCCCTAATATGGTTTGGCTTACAAAGGAACAACACTATTATCATTTGTGAATTAAAGAAGTAGTAGGGATCGAAAAAACATCTAAAAATTATTACAATGAACAACTTTAACTGATTTACTATGAACTGATAGAATATTTCTTAATACATTATTTTTAAAATATAATAAAAATAAGTATACCATTACTCGAGTAGAAACAGAGAAATTATTATTTATAAAATTTCGTGTCTACAAGGGCTCATCATTATCAGCAAATGTTTGAGAAGAGAATATATCGTTTAATGGGCAATAGTAATAACTGTTAAATAACTAAATGCGATATGCAGTATTAATGTCGACTAATTATACACTCGGGTATCAATAATTAGAGACACAATAATTTAATCAATACCATTCGTGTCTACCGCGAAATTTTACGAGCGCTGTTGTTAGGCATGCATCTGTGAAATTTCAGTCAAGGATGTCCCAGGACAAAGCCGCGACGAGCAGTCGTGTTGACAGCCCTCATGAATTAGGCCCACAATTACACCCCTAATTCCTCCTAGGTGGTTCCGCGATGTTGACTTGTCCTTTGAGATTCCATCTGATGGCGCCCCCATTGCGCAGTACGAAATTGATGTCGAGGGTAAGAAGTTAGCGACATTGGCACAATATCTATGTCACCATAAATCAGAAATGAATCGACTCCCATTACATCCAATTAAACACGAAACCAGGTTCAACAGAATTTATTATAAATTCAGTACTCCTAGCTAAAACATTGCGATTTAATTCCCAACCATATTCCATCAACATGGACACTCATTTATCACTTTCAGACTGAACCCAGCTGATCGATAAAGAAAGCACGTTCCCTAATGGGAGCATTTACCTTATCACTCTCGCGAGGAAAATAATCAGAAACTCGTTTATGCTACAATACCAGCACGCGAACAATTCGTTTGAGATCCTCATTGTTCATTCCCCGCGGTAGAAAAAGTTCCATAAGGTCTCAGCCACTAAATCCAATCTTATTCTCCTGAAAGAGCAGCCTCGTAATTTACCACGGCTAAATCCTCGCCGAGTCCTCGTGCCCCTGGACCAGTATCGAAAACGGCGCTCTCGTAGAGCTTTCTCGAAGCAGGACCATGACCATCCCTCGATTTCTATCCCGTGACGTCATCGCCCGCTCCCGGGGGTTCCTTGCAACCAGGTGGAAGAGCGGGTCGGGAAGCAAGCAGGGAATCAAACGGACGAAGACAGAGTTGCAAACTGGGCCGCGGCCGAGGGAGAGAGAGGGTTGGAGCGTAGGGGTGTGACAGAGAGGGAGGAAACGAGGCGAGTGAGGGGAAAGTAGGGATAGTTTAGCTCGAACGGCCCGGGCATGCATCTCCCCTTGCACATGCACACGCGATGACTTTCCAGCAGTGTTCGTGCTAGGATTTGCGCCGGCGTTGCCACGCGACCGCGCAATGACGTCATCGACTGACGTCATCGCTGTACCCCTCCGCTATCGCTGGCCAATCCTGGCGCTCGGCTGGGGTGGTATATAAGCGCTGAACTCCTGTGCTCCGCGCGCAGTCCACGATTGGACGCGCTTCGAGTCACTTGCCTCTCGAGGGATCGAGTTACTTGTTCTTTTGAAACTGTTTAGGAAGGGATTGATGATGGCACTTGAAGCTGTGATAGATTTAGGTGCTCTAGGCTTGATGAAATTTATGTTACTGCCTCTAGTTGAGGGTTAATGATAAGGTTGTTGGGATGACTGAGGGAGATCTATGAGGACTAGTTTATGCGAGTGGTGGTTGTTACAGGTTCTGTAGACGATACTGTATGCCTGTTTTTATGAGGATTTTAAGATGCGTTTGATTATACTCTGTCCTTAATTACGAATTTTGACTTACATTTGAGTTATAGTCAATTTTTGTAGTACAGATTTGTGCTGTTGAAGGATTCAGTTTTATTTGTTTATGCGGTCCTGTGATGTAAAAGTAATTCGATTTACCTGTACTATGTTTTCACTCTTATGGTTCTAGTCCTTCGAATTCATATATTATTTAGTTAATCGTTAATATTTGACTGTAGTAATAGTTACGATCAAGTGGTTCCACTTTCTTGACTAGACATGCATGAATAATTTCAAGTATTACAGTGGTCAATTTTTAACTGGGTCATTATAAATAGATATTTCCTACTTAGACTATACAGTATATTGTATATCTAAAAGTACCTCTGTTAGAGACATGTGATATGTGTACGTATACTATACTTTTTACATTGTACAGAGTAGAGTTTGTTTTTAGCGATATCAACTACAGCTAGTAAGATAGATACAAATTATTTTCCAAGATAAATAGTTTATTGCTTTATTCTATAATACAAACGTAGACTTATGAAGAGTAAATTGTGTTACATAGAACTACTATCTTTTATCAATAGAAGGAAAAAGGAGTAAAAACAGTACTTACTTAATTACTATAATTCTCATAATTCTCCTTATCTGAATTATTCCTCAGCTCTCTCAGTACTGTCCATAAAATATACATAAAAGTAGGTTCTCCATATTATAATATTTCCACTATAAACAGAAACCACTTCTTTCGACGTTCCTTCCATTCCCCTTAACGCATGCTATGTAGCATTAAAATTTATAGGAGTCTCGTGCAAATCTGCGGTATCAGCGTTATATCGGATTATCCCTCGGTATAAAAAGTGAACAGGCACCCTTGTAGTTTTAAATGCTCTCTCGAGAGTGGCGAGTTTAGCGTGCCAGGTAAGATCGTGCACGACCTCTGACCTTTATGCAAGGGCGGCTGCGTTCATGCGCCCTGCTCGCCGCTGAGCGACATCGATCATTAATTCCTACTCGATTTCTTTCCTTCCGAGCATTGTTGCCGCTGAAAACAATGCCTGTATTGAGCGCGATTCAATAACGGAACGTTTGAAGTCCCGGCGTTCCGTGTTTGACGCTGAAACGGGCCAAGGTTGCGGCTTTTGTTCTCATTTATTGGCTGAAAATGATAGCAGCACTTTGTTCGAACGCTGGCGGTAGCAGTTTAAGTGGAACAGCTGAAGATGCTATAAACATTGAACTACTTTGATCTAAATTCTAATTCAAGCTGGACTTTAAACTCGAAGATACTGAATTTTCCTTCTATTTCCTTTTTATTTAATATATTTATTATATGACTCGAAAATTAATAATGATAGTAGCACTTTGTTCATACGCTGGTAGTAGCAATTTAACTGGAATGGCTGAAGATGCTGTAAACATTGAACTACTTCAAACTAAATTGTAGTTCAAGCTGGATATTAAACTCAGAGGTATTGAATTCTTTTTCTATTTGCTTTTTATTTAATATATTTATTATATGACACGAAAATTGTTATTTAACATCGTTAAGTGATAAGTACACATTCATTTTTTCCATTTTCCATAGCTACAATATT
Organism: Calliopsis andreniformis; assembly: GCF_051401765.1. Taxonomy (NCBI): domain Eukaryota; kingdom Metazoa; phylum Arthropoda; class Insecta; order Hymenoptera; family Andrenidae; genus Calliopsis; species Calliopsis andreniformis. The sequence goes on along the minus strand of NC_135065.1, from coordinate 6,099,778 downwards.
TTTCGTCATTAACACAGTTCAGACATTCTTCAAATAATCCTAGTACATCCACCCCCTCGTGAAGGACCTCCAAACATAGCCAAGGTCTGATGAAATTACCCTCAAAGGGTATTGTGTCTATACTTTCAGCAAAGTCGTCGTAAAGACTCTCATTTCCCAATATTAGGAGTTAATACCCTTTTCAATTCGTCCACGTAATTCCATCACCAGGGTCGGGGACATTAAACGACGAAACGTTCCCCGAAGTACCAGAATTTCCACTGAATATCTCGCGTCCATCCTTTAGGCTGGAATCCTAAACCGACCCCCTTAATCGACAGATCAAGTCATTCAAAAGATCGACTCACTTTGGGGGCGAACCGTTTACGAGGCATTCCGTGTGAACGAGTATCGCGGTTAATCCCGCTTTGTGGCGTTGCCTCTCAGAACCCTCCAACCCTCTTCCAAGTATTCGGACCCCTGCGTCGAGCCTTCTCACTGCCGCGACGTTGGAACGTCGAGAGTTATACGTTGGGGTGCCTCTATAGGCTGATTCAGGGATGGTTTACTTTGATAAAGAGAGATGTCGTGTATTGATGTAAGTAATTAAATGAATATTAATTATACTGGGTTGGTAGAGAGTATTCCGTGATTATTTTATTTTTGAATCTATATATAGGTATTTGGTGGCTTCTCAAAATTTTATTTATGGATCGCGTAATATTTATCATTGTCATTTCTTCAAAATTGTCACTTGGACGAACAATATACTAACTTAAAGCAGTTACTAGAAATAGGGAAATTTAAAAGCGTCAAATTAATTTATATACCTGGTCAATCTGGGTTCCTATTTATTCCTATTTAAATGTTTCCATACACCCTTCTTAATTTTATTTTCGTAATTATACATGGTCATTTTGACTAAATATATACCTACTCCTTCATCATTCTTACAATCAGTGCATCCCCCAAAATTTCATCTCCTTCTCAAATCACTCTATACATAACCAAGCCCTAAAATCATATATAAAAAAACATAGAAAAAAATATTAGTTCAGCCATACAAGTTTAAAATAAAAAAATTCTGAGCTCGAGGTATTGACCTCTTACCCTGAATCAGGCTGTATATACGGGTTATCTCGTCAGAGGAATCTAGGTTATTGCTGTTGCAATCGGCGCGACTGTTGTGGCTTGCCAATTATCGACTCCCCGGTTATTTCTGTCTCCGTTTCACGGGGGTTGCAGGCGCCCCCTGATTCAGGGACGTCGTGATTTCCTCGTCGCTGGCTCGCTTTGAAAGCGAGCCGCGAAGTTGGTCAGCGCGAGCTCGAGCAACGTCCAGGGCAAAACCGCGAATCAGGCCGCATCCGTTTGCAATTACGAGGCTCCTGTTGTATTTAGTTAACGCCCCACGCGTCCTGCGCGACCCTTGTCGGAAAATGGACACCGTGTAGACGGAAGTGTCTGATGGGCTGCTCTCTTGTTTCACATCGAATTGGACGTTCGGTTGTCCTCTGTGTATGATGGAATAAGAGAGCTGACTAAATGTATGAGGAATGTTATAATTTGGATCTTGAAAGTTAAAAACTTTGGCTCCGTTATAATTAATTATTACTTAGAATTTATTTAGCTCTTCTTTAACCCTTGGTGTTTTAAGTTGTGTCACTCGAATTTTTTACGTGTGTATGTACACTACTGGGGATAAGTATTTGGAGACTTCCACATTATTGCAATAGTAGCATTACTGTAAAATGCTATTATTGTTATTCAGTTAATTATGCTCACAAACTTTTTTATCTGCTGGAATCAATTTCCACCATTCTTCGATCTTTCATTGCAGATAGAATTTTATTCTGTAGTATACATAATGAACAGTAGCAACTTGTCAATCATGTGCCTGAAAATACTTTGAGAAATACTGGAGAATTAATTTAACACGATTTCCTGTAACTCTCGAGATAAGAAAAAGTTATGCAAAGACCAAAGGAAGAAGTGAAACGAGAGATCGATGCATCCGCAAGGAACAGATATGCAACTTCAGTGTACCGTGTAATTGTTCTGTTCGTGGAAAGCAACACCACTTACGTGCGCCATGCAAGCACGCAGTTATATTTCAACTTAAATCCAGTTTCCATGAGTGGGAACGGGGGCTTCGCTGCTGGCGCGGGTATCCTCATCCCGTTGTTTAAGTTACACAGTGCTTCTCGCAGGATCGTGTAATTGGATCTCCGAGCGTCTTACCTGGCGAGACACCTGCCGGCATTAATCTCTGAGATCTTCGCCACGGAAGGATCGCGTTAAATTAGTGGGTGAATAATCACCTTAAAAGCTTATAAGTATTTCAATTTAATTACCAATAGTCTTCAATGGATACTTCCGTATCTTCGAATTGAAAAATTCAAATTTCAGTTTATAGAATATCTACTGAAATCTTGATCACGATCTTTCATATTCTTATTCTTAATACAGTAGAATTGACTGAAATTACGAGAGGACAAGAGTATGTTTAAACTTGTATAATGAATATTCTATTGAACCTTGTAATTGAAGGATTGAAAGGTGATAAGTATCGTTCACTGTGAAAGTTTCGAAAGTCGAGGCTCAGAGAAATGGCAGCTCATGCCAAGTGTCGAAAGGAGTATCGCATATTGATGAATCTGCATTCTGCAAAATATTAACTGTTCACTGTATACACGCGTTTCTAGTATTGACTGTTATTTACGATCCATAGATTGTAAATTATCCGTATGTCTGAAAGAATGATTGAGCGCGCGGTTCAAATTAAGCGTGGGTAATTGCTTAAACGGCGGTTGCAGCATCGAGGAACGGCTGCAGCGTAAATTCATCAACGACATAACGCGATAAATAAGGTGCACGCGGGCGCGACATAAATCATTTTCTCTTTCCCATCTGGCGGATGTGTCTGTGGTGGATGCAAGACGTAGCCGCGACTCAGAGCGCGCAGATCAGAGTTTCGGATCTAATTTGCATGCTTTTAGACTCTGGATCTAAGAAAGACGCGGACGATGCAATTTCTGCTTCGCTAGAGAAACACTGTTACCCTGGATATCTGGTCGATCGATCAATGTTTGAGTTTGGATATCGATTGAACAAGATTACAATTAGATACAAATGATTAAATGAGTTTTGAAAGCTATAACTATAAAAATATCCTAAAAATAAGATGGAAACTATTAAGTCTTGTCAGAAGCTTTATGAGGTACTATTATTGACTTGTACTACTGAAAGTAGTATAGTAGTACGTCTATAACATTTATTAGCAAATACATTCACTCATTTTCTTTTTGAAAATTATAAATAGCATGTAGTAGTATTAATTAAGTTAATATTTATCCAAAAAAAAATAAATACAGTTTTTAGTAGCTTTAATCGTTGACATGTACTACTGAAAATATTCGTTCCTCTTGTATTTCGATTTAAATAAATTCTCACTTGAATGGAATTTATTTTAACACTTATAACAATGAAAAAATATGACTGCTTGTTGATTGAACAATTTTATAATGGTATTTCAATAGAATACAATGAGTATCAACAATACGTCTGTAATTTGTTATTTGGGAGCACCGCTGAGCAAACAGTGTGTTTCGAACGGTGAATTTATGTAAACAAGAAGAAACGGTTTCTTCCATCTAACAAACGTCCATTTGCATTGATGCAAAGGTATAACTGTGGCTGAGTGCATCCTCGGAAGGCCTGGATTTAATTTGCATATCCTCAACAGCGAGAAGACGCGGTTCAAGTCACTTTTGTCTATACAGGTCGGGAAATGCTGCAACGAATGTTTGTTATGTTAAACATCCTCGGTAAACTCTACTCGCTGACTGTGAATTAATGCTCTCTGCATCCTACTACACAGTCTGAACTGTTGGAAATAGGAATTGTTTAAACGTAGGTATCAAAATTGCGTCATCAAAATGTGGTGAGGAAGTAATTTTCGCATTACGACAGTGTCCCAGCGAAAGAAGTATAATTGTGTCAACGAATCAATAATAATACAGGAACAAAATGGTAGTAAAACATTATCGCTAGTCTTATCATTACACTGATTATAGAAGAATGACGTTTTTAATCTAGGTGATAAATAACTAAAACTTTAATCATAATAATCACACAAAATCTGTAACAATTTGAATATTGTTAGGCGTAACAATATAACTGAAAGTATTATTTGACATTAATTCAGAATTTTTTATTATGGTATTATTCTTACTGCGATTCTGTATCAACGTCAAGATATACTATTCAATTCAGAGTTACAAGTGCACCGAGAATCAAATCTTTAGCGCATTTCCATTCGCGGCATATATGCAACCTGTTTCATCTGAGCGTGTTTAATCTAATTTGCATGTTTTAGGTGTCGCGTAGAATGGAAATGCAATCGCTGACGTATTCGTGTGCGCTTGGAGGAATGTGAATAGACACGTGTTCAAATTATTAATTAAACTTTAACTGAGATCTATGAACGTACTTTAAATGCATGGGACGTCGATAAACATGATCTTTTATTTTTAACATGTATGCAAACGAGATTTTCGGTTATATTTATTAAAGACTTTTAAATATTCGAATTACTAGATATGCAAATTTTCTAGGGTATGTAGCTGCTAGCTTCATCCCCATGAACCTAAATAGGTATCTCATCAGTAACCCCAAAACAGACCCACGGGACCCTGTCCCGAGGAAGAAACTTTCTGACGTTTTCGTTCAGCATAAAAGTAATTAACGTGCGTTTTAATGGCGTCATCAGACGGTGGCAGGTGTGTGTGGGTGTGGTAAACGCGAAACGTCGTGGCGTCGGGACGCCACGCGGAGCCCGAAACGAGATTATCGCGCAAAGTGCAGCCACGTGCAGCCCTCCAGTGGTCGTTTATCGACGCTGTCGCTTCTTTCTTCCCTGCTTTCTATACTTCACAGTTTAACCTTTTAACCGTAAACCGCCGCGCGTCGTTTATTTTTGCTCGTTATATTTAGGCGTACAGCAAAGTGGATGATAATATTATTTGGTAGAGGGTAATCTGTTTACTGGTTCGAAACACGACGGCGATCCCTGTGGACGATGAATTAATAATTAGTCCAGTGACGTTGTAAAGTCAGTGAGTCCAGGGTTGCATACATCGAGCTATCATTGTACCTCATTCTCGAACGAAAAAGTTTATTAATTTTAGACCTGTCAGCAGCATTTTCTTGTCGATATTTCTGTCGTTATTTGTCATACTTAAATGTCAGATTTTAACAAAAATTAAGTTTCTATTTTAATTAAAATCTTTAAGGTAGATATAGTTTATATTTTCAGTAACAGAGGATTCAAATAAAATATCTTTTCTCTTAAGAAACGAGAATTAATAAAATATATAAATCCTTGAGATAGAAGTGCAGTGATATTTCTGAAACAAAGATATGAGACATGCAGCTTCGTTTCACAGAAATAAATTTATCGTCTAAGGTCGTACGTCTGTCTAATCTTGACGTGAGAATTAATTAATGCAGACGGTGGATATTGAAACGTCGAATGGTCCTGATTGGTCGTCTCAGATTTATTATTTGCATTCGGGGAATCGACTCGATTCGGTGGCACGTTGTAACTGACGTATTTCATGGACGTTACAAGAGGATTGACGGTTCTGCAATAACGTTTTGAAGGTAGCGAAGAAAGGGACGATTTCCATGGCTATCAGTCGAAGGTGCTCCCACCATTTTGAATCTGTCACTCGCAGATGGAGTTGCTTCATATTAATCGGCGGATAGGAACTAGGAATGATCGATGATGACAAATATGAGGCTACTCTCTGACGGGGTACTTAGTTCATTTGGGAGTTCCTATTTCCTCGAGTTCCTCAGGAAACAAAGTTACTTGTTTGGGATGTTTGGGATGAATCGTGGTAACTTATTGAGTTACTACTTTCCTTATAATAGAACTTTGGCATGTGGTGATTTTGGAATTAATAGTGAAATAATGTTGGTGTTTCTGAATCCTCTTCATTTAAGTGTGACTACTTCTATATTATAATAAATAATTTCTAATGTCTCAAGACACAATGTAACTAATGAAGGAGATATTATAAAACAAAAAGTTTCTTCGACAGCCCTCAAACCCTTACTATATCTATTTCCTGCTCGCAGCATTCTCCTTTCAAAATCAAATCCTTTCAAGAATTCACTTCTCTTCTCTTACTTAGCCACCCCCAGAGATCGTATTCTTATCTCCTCTCAATCTTGACCCACGTGTCACTCGATGTTCATTTCCACAGACCCACGTCACGTGTTTCCGCAAAAATTTCGCCATTCGCTGGACAGTGCAAGATGAAGCGATTCCTCTGTGGGGTGGGCCGCGACTTATCGCCCCGTCGGATGGACCCACGGGCGTTTCAGCTTTTTTCTATTTCTCGTCGAGATCTCCTGGAAAGAGCCAGGTCATCAGGGGCCGCAGGGGATCAAGGGGAATCTGCCTCCGGTTACTCGCTTATCGCGGGCCAGCGCGTGCGTCCGTCTTATTCCTTTTTATTCCCTGCTCTCGCCCCCTTCTGCGTATCTAAGGACGATTTGATGGGGTAGTTTACGTTCTACGAGGCGCATAAATCCAGCCCAGACCCCGATGGCCGGCCGAGAAACGCGGATAACGTCGTAAACGTGTCACGAGCCGCGACGCTGCACTCCCTTAAATAACTATTTATTGCTGTTGCTTACCCCTGGCTGGATTTCATTCTTGTGCCACGTGGATGGTCTCGAGCTTGAAATCTTGTTATGTTGTTCTCGGTTGCGTTCAATGTCTGCTTGTATCCTACACACTACAGAGAAACTCTAGCGTAAATGCATTGTTAGGATTGTTAGGATGCAGTACCAGGGGATGCATTTTGTGACGAATTGAGATTCTGACAAATATCTCTGAACTGTTTATCGTATGAGCGTGACAAGGTCAGACATATTCGCCAGAATATAAGTTCGTTAGAAAACGCATCCACTCTAATCACAGTCTTAGTCGGTTCAATCGTGAGATGCCACAGACGAGTGGAGCTAGAGTTAGGTTCTTGGCCCAGAGTAATTAAGATGTAATCTACGTCTAATTCAGGCTTAATCCAGGCCAATCTTGGGTTCTTTTGTTGGTGATGCTTCTGAGATGGAATGTAAGATATTTTTGTTAATTGCACACCATTCTGTAAGAAAGTGAATAATTTGTCTGTAGGCTGACGTGGCCTAAGGTGACTTCAGTGAGAAAAAAAGGAGAAAATGAATAACACTGAAAGGGCAAAACCATGGTCAACTGAACTGGTTGGGGCTTGGGCCCAATAATGGTTTTATGATAGCGCCTGGGGATAATAAAAGAGACTAGGTTTTTGGATAGGTGGGAAACAAAAATATTCACTGACGCCAGTCCTTCGTTAGACGTTGAAGTAACAGTAGTGCAGTGTAGTGATGGTGAAATGACTTACTGTTAGTTAATTCGTACAGTGCAGAAATTATTAACATTACATTGAACAAAAAAAAGACAAAGATTAATATAATATAGTGTAGTAGGTACAGTTTATTACTCTTTAGTTTGTTATGAAATTTGCAAAACTCTTTCTTTAGTTAATCTTCAATTCACCTTCGTTTGTTATAGGTGTGTTTATAAAAGTTGCAGAAAAGTAATATGGGCAGCCAGGAAAAGCTAACAGCAACCGGGGCCAGGAAAAATCGAAGGAAATCAAGGTAAGAGGCCGAAGTTAGTGAACCAGGAATAAGGAGATAGAGGAAGGAACTGAAAGTCAAATATTGAAAGCAACACTCGAGGAAAGAAGGACGAGAAAAATAGATCTCGAGAAAAAATGCTGAAAAATTAGGAAAATCTTTATTCTCAGTAGTCTGAAGTTTCAAGTAACATCCTTTAATCTCCACCTTCTCATCTCAAGTTTACGTCTGACACAATTTCACAGACACCTCAACAAACAGGCATCCTAAGTCTCTATCAGCCTGCAGGAGATTAAACTTTGATACTTTCGACCAGCCAGAACTTCCTCCACTTCCTGTCTTGCAACATTTTCCGTGGCCTTTAATCAACTCTCTTACAAACATCCTCCGCGCGCTGACAAAATCCATGGCGATATCGATCCCCTGTATCGAGAACAAGTAAGTTCTAGTGTCGACGGTTCCTCCGAGGCTTTCATAGTTTTCGGAAGTAACAGGCTGAGACAGATGGCCGACGCGTGCCGTCTGCGAGAACAAGGCTGGCCAATATCGAACTCCGAAAACTATCCTCGCCAGCGCCGTGTTTTTCGGTCCTTCGCTTCCGCGTTTATACTTGAGCGCGGCGATTAGTTTTGTCAGCCGCCTGGAAAATATCGAGAATCGCGATGTGGAGCTACACTCGTCATCGCGAATGCAAAAATAATATTTCCGCGTGGAAGCTCGCTGCTCGTGCACTCGTTCAATAATGCTTTTTTTTCGAGATATTTCGTCGCATGAAAGCGCGATTTTCCCTCTCTTTAATGGACTGTCAAAATTCACGTATCGAAATTGAATAGAAATATTTCCAAATGTCCAAGAGCGTTTTTGTGAAAATTGTGAAGGCTAAACTGTAGACACTAGACACTGGGTGTTCTTGTTTCACGCAAAGTTGCTATATAGCTTGATATGTTGGTTGATAAAATTACTCGTAAAATTGCTAATTGTGAATATACAATCAATACGGAATTTTCGAAGAGTGAGAAATTAAAAATAACAAATTCCAGAATTAAAAAGAGGGGTCGTGTAATTTCGTTAACCTGTTACCAGGTTTTTTACTGGCCTCTCTTTATTTCACATCGAATATCGGATTTCCAATTTTACTGGCGCTCAAAATTCCTCCATTTTAGTTTGATTTCATAGGGATCAGTGTGTTCAGAAAAAGCAAACTGTATTGATTTATTTGACACATACGTTTTTTTTAATCGACGAATGTCATATTTCGTACGAACCAAATGTATCATATTTTCATTGATCTTAGAAGACACTCTCATTTCCACCTTTCGCTTTCAAAGATCGACCTTGAAGAGAGCCAGGATCAGTGCAATCGATCGATAAACAATTTTTAGCCTGTCGAATCTGCAAACGCAACGTGGCTGTATCTGTGGTTACGTCTCCTACTGGTTATGCAATAGCAGCTTTGAATCGGGGCCCATCTTGTTACCTATGTATGATGCTTGGAGTTTCTGCTCGGTTCAACGTGAATATTTACATCGCTAATATCGACCCTACGCCGCGGTGATTCTCGGTCGTTGACATCCTCAAAAATTCACTCAGAGGTGTCTGTTTTCAGTCGGTAGTAACGTGACTTTTAATTCTGTGGTTGTAAGGCAAAACAACTCAAGTTACATATTTTTGTTTTTGAGATATTGGCGTTTGAAGTTTCCAACTTCAATACTGTCGTATGGACTTGTGTCACTTTGATCCAAACAATTCTTTTAATGCCCTGTTTTGTATCTAAAAATATAAATTCTATATTCAAGATGTGAATTAAGGGTTTAGCTCGAATTTTTTGAAAATGTGACACAAGTCATTTTGTCTTACAATCATAGGATTGTGTTTCACTTTCTCTAATACAAACTTTTTTGACAAATTTTTACCACGAAGAAAATCATATTAGGAAATTTGTTATAATGTTTAATCGATGTTGAGGAAGTTCACAGATTCTTGTAAATATTTTAGACAGAGGTAAAATTTTTCTTTCCTTGTAGAAGATTTTAGCAAACTCTATTTTCATTACAGTTCACGTTTAAATTCGACTTTTCTGCAAGAATCTTATTTATTTTTTGTGAATCCATAAAATGTTTAAATATGGTACGATCTATTCTCTTCAAGAAAACTATTTGAATATTTAGCACGGTTTACAGAAATTGGAAAATTAATTTCACAAGTTCGTGAGCCAGCGTTATGGGGTCAAGTTATTCGTCTTTTAAGAGTTGAATGACGAGACCCAGATTCTCGGGTGCAACCCAAAATTAGGTGTCAAAGTGTGAAATGGAATGTGCAGAGAGAACGTAGAACAAAGGAAGAAAAAGGAGCTCTTGAATCGAATCGAAATCTCATTTTCCTCTTCGGGAAAATTCTGCAGGCAGGTCAACCCGTGAACAAGGGAAACTCCATTGAAGTTTTAAAGTGATTGCGCGAAGGAAAGTCGACTGAAATCTTAGCGAAACGACTCATGCTGCATCGGTAACAGGACATCGTGCTTTGCGTACACATTATTGAGCTTTCTTCAATCAATCAGTTTTATTTCAGATAGGGAAAAATAACGAATTACCTTACAAGAATTCTAAATTCTTATTTTTTTATTTTTTTATATTAATTAGAATTAGAAGTGTAGTAATGATTTTTTAAAAGTGTTTCAAATAACTATAAATATTTTTCAAAATTTGTGTTTAACTATTCCTTAAAGGATTATAATTCAGCATAGTCAATATACATATACTGTATAGTCAGTATAACACTACTATAGTGTATAATGCTACATCGATGTTCAATATCTTTAAAAATTGTTTACTTTATTGTAGCGTTACAAATGTATAATTTTTAAAGGTATCTATTGAATATCGATTTTTTCACCTTTCGATGAACCTCAGTCTTGTCCATATATAGCCAATCCTTCTCATTTTTGAAGCAGTACATTTCCGAAGAAAAATTGATCTCGATCGCGAATCTGTCAGAGGACATCCTGGTTGTTGACATGAAGAGCTAAGAAATCTGAGTCATAGGATTGCGAACAGGCAGATCAAGGTTGCCAAGCATTATGCATTTTCGAACTTTTTGTTTAGCGTCCTTGACACTTTAAAATATTCGTTTCAGTATCACTGGCATCAGAATTCTCTTACATTTCACGAAATTTCTAGATATCCTGGGTTGCCAAGACATTCTGTCGTACGAAATTTGCGATTTTCAATGTGATCTGAAGCTTTGATCAAAATAGGTCCTCGTTCCAAATTGAACTGTTACGTCTTGAAACACAAAATGTTGTTATTTAACGATACACTCACATTCCCTTATCTTTTCTGATACAGAAATTACTAATTTTAAAACCTTTTATTATATTTAATAAATTCATTACTTGAGACTTATTTCGATGTCTAATCAGACTTTAGTCTCTTTCCCTGAGAAGAAAAAGTATGTGCAAAGCTCTACAAAAAGGTCTTCAATTTATTCAATAATAACATGATAATAATTTTAGATTAAATTCCCCTCGGCAGCAGGCGTGCCACTTATTTTCAATATTACGAGGCACGATATCTCCTGGCGTAGTTATTGTTTCCCCAAGATTTACGCGACCGCGACACGCAATAAGCTCGCGCGAGTGCATCGTGTCGCGCGATTTCTCGGCCATTTGTCTCGGCGAGGGTTCGATACCACGAAAACGCTGGGCGGGCTGTCTTACGATTTCGCATGAAAATTAAAGTTGTTACCAAGTTCCATGATGGCGTCGTTACCCGCCCCGAAACGTCCAATACTCGCGCGTCCCATCGAGACTTTTTGAAACTTTTAAACGTAAAAATGATTCAATGTCTGCTGGGGAAGCCCCTGGCGCAGGGAGCCGCTGCCTTCTTTGAAAACTTCTCGACTCGATGCGATTGCAGTCCTCCGAGCACTCGTTTAGTGGCTATTATGACTCTACATTGTTTGCTATTCTTGCAATTTGATGAGGAGGGTAATCGACTGCGATTGTATCGCGTTGAAAGTCGAGTTGAGTTTTATTCAATGGAGGATGTCGAAAGGGAAAAGGTGATCTTAAAGTTTCTAAGGAAGTATTTTTATTAGCTCTCAAGTGGCGCGATAAGAATTGTGAAGGGGTGTTGCAATGGGACTCTGATTTCAATCTTGTTATAAGAAATTATATAGTACCATATTTTAGTTTACTAATTCGAGAGGGTTACGTTTTGTATTATAGACGTTGCACTCGGTAGTTTACATATTTTATGGCTACTTTGGGCATGAATAAAAAATTTAGTGATATGTGATTGCATAATAATTGTGCTGTAATATACCATTCTTTGTGAATGGTATACTCAGCTACTCAGTGGCAGATTGATTGTAAATCCTTGAATAGTAAGAGGCTGTTTAATTCAATGAACAATAACCATAATTCTTTTAAATCGTTTTTCTGATAGTAACACGTATCATATTTATCGCAAGTAGTTTTATAATTGCCATAAATATACATAAAATGTGTCTGACTTGAAAAATTATTCCACTGATATCGCTACGTCTGACCTGGCTAATGTACATTGGCAGTAGAATAAGTCCTAAGTCAGACATCATTCTCGAGCACTTTAAGCGTACTTTTCACAATAAATACACAGAAACGAACCTTTAAACTTAATTTCATCGTTCTTAATTTTCATCTTATTTTAGTGTGAACTATTTTGATAATCTAAAAAGTTAAAGTCACAGTAATGAATAGTCTCAATGACTACGATCATAATATGTTTGGAATTTTTTAGTTTCCTCTAAAAGGCATGACTTATATCACAGATTTAAAAAAAATAGGGGTTGATCATTCACGCAAGTTCCTTTCTATTTTGCACATGTGATACCTTTATATTACACTTGCAATTGTCCTGTTTCAATGCAAAGCGTATCGTCATTTAGACGCACAGTAGTAAAGTTTCAAGTCTATAAATGGGGATCTCAAGAAAAACAGAAATAGAGAAGCAAGGAAGGCGATAGAAGCTAAAAGGAGAAGCGGGAAAAAATAATGGCCCTCGAACGAGCGGCACCACAAAACGTCGTACACTTGGTCGAAACTCGAGAATCCATTGTTCTCTTCAACCACCGCTTTGCCTCTCCGCGGCAAAAGCAGGAGGAGGAAAGCTTGCGCGCAGCTTTTCTTCTGAGAACGACCTTGCTCGAAGGCGACGATGATCAACCAGGATCTATTTCGGGTGAGGCCAGAGTTGCTTTTTGCTAGTGTCTTTGGTTCGTTTGAAAGTCGACTTAGAATTCTTTCTGACGCAGAGATTTCAGGCCTTGAGAATAAGGACTGGCTCTTAAAAAGTATTTCTTAAAAAGAATCGAAGTTCATCTGGGTTTAATATGATTAAACAATAGGAAAGGGAATGAGTAGTGTAATGAAGTAGTTTCAGTGTTTTTTAATTCACAAATTTTCTGTCATTAATCACAATAATTTTTACAATAATGATCGTAACCTATTTTGATTATTACATTTTCTATTTACGCAATTCTGGGATTTATAGCGTACCTATGTTAACAAAACCTATAAACTTCTGAATTACACTGCAACAGTGTCACAATCCATCTAATCACCATTTATCAGGGACAAACAACACAGCTAAATACACAATAGAAATTTCAAAACGTAATTATCAGTATACTCAATTTTCCTTGCGCCCTCTGTCCAGCGTAATTCAATGAAATGGGCATTACACTCCCGCCTACGAATCCAAACAACTTGTAAACTCTATCTCGCCAATCAACGCGCTGCTGTAACAATTATTCAATCTCATATAGGATTCCCAAAAGCCAGATCCAGGTTAATGAACGTTCTATACGAGAAGCGAAATTCGAGCACTGAAAGCTCGGATTCGCGGATTGGGTTCATACGAAAAACCAAGCGAGAATCGAAATCAGCGTTCGACGCATGGGGAACGGGCCTGTTATCGCGTGACATTAGCGAGCTGATACGAAGCAGGATGTTCGGTAATTGACGTATTACCGTCGCAATGGTTAAAGCTAGCTTCTAAGCCGATTTAGGGAACCGACTGAAACCAGAACAAGGCGCGTGATACTCGGCGTTATCAGCTACATGCACGTGTCTGTATATAACCATCCACGCGAGAAGCCTCGGGAATGAACGTGTCCTCTTTTGGATATTGGCAATGCCTCACCATTTCGATTATTGTTTGCTAAAGTAGTCCTTGATAATTTTCATGGAAGTCAAATCCAAGTTAGTATATTAAATTAAATACTCGGAAAATATGAATAATATATCATAAATTTAGACACGAGTGAATTTGAGTAATATCAAGGTGTCTTCATATAAAACATATTCGACAGTATTTTTAAATTACCAAATTTAGAGATATTTCGAAAATACCTACACATTCATCAATTAATTATAAAGATACCTAGTTAAAATATAAACGGTTTCTTTTTGTCCTTTGACTATCCCTTTATGCCTCTTCCACCCTTTCTATAGTGAACCAGGGGCTCGTATTCATCCCCTATTTTCCTTACAAAGTCTTCGTCAGCTTGAAATGCAAAAAGGAAAGCAACCTCGAGGACGCTGCGTCTCCGTATCGTCGCTCGTATCTTATCATGCGAACAGGGAGGCACACTTTCTTCGGGATTGCCCTCCACGAAACAATGTCACAGAGATATAAAAGTCCCTTGGTAAGTGGCTCGATCCTTCGGGGAAACCCCTTCAGGGTTTTATCGACAGACGAGCCACGGGGAAGCCTGTGGAAATCGTGGACGAAGAATAATTTCCCGTCTATAAGATTGTACAGCACTGAGGAAGGTTTCGGTATGATGTCGAGAAACCTTTCTCCCATTCCCTGAATCCTCCACGAATGAGATCCAAGGTTTGCTTAAGGCCTTGTCACTTAGAAATTTTATTATTTGCATTGACTATGCATGAAGAATCCCTTTTTGACGTTAAACTACATTCGAGGACAGATTTTGGGGATCGCTGGTGAATCAGAATATATGGTTGACAGAAATATAAATTTTGTTGTTCATAAAACTTCACTGTGTAAATGTGGCGTAAAGTTATTTAGAATTTCAATGAGATGGAAGAGATTTAATTCATGAAAGATTCAACGTAGCTATTATTTTCCTTTATTATATACTGGGTGAATGCTTGTATTATAGTTTACAGTAGATAAAGCCAGTGGTCAGACTATCAGCATCCTCAGATTCTGACATCCCTTAAGTGTTAGTACGATATTTCTCTACATCCTAATAAAAATTCAAATGAAATTTTCAATAGAATTTCTCCCATATTTTAAACCTTTATTTCACATAAAACTACCCTTCACCTAGAGCCATAATTCCTCTTGTGATACATCCTTGATATTACTCTTTCATTCTTCACACAATCTCCAGAATCTCGTCAAAAACTAAAAACACTATCAAACACGAAACTCCCCCAAGATTCAGTCAAGTGAATTCGAAAATGGCTCACAGGAATCGTTCTCGAACCTGTTTGTTTCATCCCCTGGGAGTGAGGGTGCCTAGAACAGAGAAAAGTGCCGTGAACCGATAGCCTTCCTCTTTATTTCCACGAACACGTCCCTCGAGGTGATCCTCTGGTGACGGAGTCGTCATGCACGATATACTCGTCAACAGAAAGGTCGAGGAGCACCGATTGATCGATGCAAACAGTCGTGTGGAATTGAATTCACCTCTGAACCGACACTGGCGTCTTACAGTTGCCTCTTTCGCACGGGGGTGGATCGTTGGGAGACCAGAAAGCTCTTCTGCGTTGCGCCAACGGCGATGATCTGTCGCGCACACAGGAAAGAGGAAACTCCTGTCCCCGAAGGACTTGTCCATCAGTGGTCAGGACACAGTTCCTTCTACTGTGACACACCTAATGGTTAATGGATCGACAAACTCTCCCTTTAAGGCATCCCGCGGGAGAACGGAATCGGAAATAGGTTCGGTGTGTATTAGCGGAAGAGATTGCATGCAGATCGATTGTTACGAGGAAGGGCCTGAGGTGTGTGAGTCCATGGGAGCTAAGGTCCTTGATAAGAAACGTGGTTCTATATTAGATAGAAAGCTGGTGTAGAGGAGGGATTAGGTACTGGATACTAAGAGGAATTAGAAGACTGAGTAAGAACTAGTAAGGGATTAGAAAAGTAAGAATCTTAAAAATTGATAGTTTAAACATTTGAAAATTTCGAAAATTGAACTAGGTATTTGAAGAATGGAAAATTTGAAAATTTCAGAAACTTAAAAATTCGAATACATCCTGTAAACTCGAAATTATTAATAGTCATTAAACGTTGAAATATCGAGGTATAAAGTGAATTCGCAGCACTTCAACTAAAATACTCCTACATTGGAGCATATATTCAACGCTAACCCAGCGAATTCCGAAAGAGGGAATCCGACGAGCGTTTACGCTTGCCGCGAAGAGTTATGAATCCTATCGCGCTCGACCTTCCACGACCATGCAGTTTAATTATAATTGCGGAACTTGGTAAAGTTCCGGCCGATGGTACGGCATTCATCAGCCCCTTTATCTTCCGTGGAACTCGTGCCAGGCTGTTGGACGAAGGAAGAATATTCGAACTTTCGGATGCCTCTTCTCTACTAACTTTCCCTACACCCTTCCTTGCTTCACCTTCTGCCTTTCTCCCTCTCTCTTCCTCCTCTTCCTTCCTCTTGCAATCCACATTGAAATCAAGAGAAAAAAGTACTCTCCAGCCTTCGATGTAAAAGGGTGGACAAGATGTGAAGATAGAGGGCGAGGGGAAGGATCTTAAAGGTCACGAGGTGACTCCAGAAGAAGGTAATAAAAGTTGCAAAAGTTGCTAGAAAAACCTAAGAACCAATCCATCGGAGGATTGAAGGGGGTCGAGTCGATGTGTAAGAACGATAAATCATACATGACGTAGTCTTGTTTTTCCATTCCCTCTGCGACGTTTCCCCGTGGAAGTTTTTCTTCGAGAATTCTCAGTATCGATAGGATATCGGATTCTAGGGTTTGTTTGTCGTGGGTGCGTGTCTTTCACTCTGAGAAACTGTGTTGCGAAGAATTGGTAGAAATTCTTCAGTGAAATTCTTACGAACTTAAGAAGTATTTTGAGTCTTCTGAAAGGTTTTCTTTTTTATTTCTCGGCGCAGATTTATTAGCATAACCATGGCAAAAAGTTTTCGTCCAAACGCAACAATACGAAGTTATTTAAAGATATTGTAGTTTTTTATCATCTAATATTTCCATATGTTTTGTATTCATATTTGAAATCTACAATATTTTTAAACAACCTCATATTGAGGAATTTGGCTGAGGACTTTTTGGCAGGGGTAGTAGACACATTCAGATTTATCTGATTATTGTGCATTTACTCTATTTCATGTAGTATTACAATAGAACCTTAGTTAATCGAGTCATAATTTTTCGTGATTTTTTAGACATCTAGGTACTCGATTATTCACTATATTAATATTATTACTGATACTTAAACTATGATGTAATACTAGGTTACTGAAAATAAAAAAAATTAGTCTTTTAGGGAGTGTTTCAATATTTCGTCTACTTGGTTAATCTAATCGAGGCCCTGCTATACACGTTTAAGGGGTGTGCGTGACATTTTTGCTAAAATACCTGAATTTCCAATTAAGGGCGAATCTTTTTTCAAGAAACCTGCTTCCTCGAAAGCATCCCATTCTGCGGAAAGAATACAATATTTCACGTTCACGCAACAAATCATCGAAATAATAGATGAATGGCGATTCTCGAGGGTCCGCAGCGGCTGATCGTGAAATAGGGAGGGATTAAAAAGAATCCACTCAGAGAAGACGTGCGTGGGATGCGTGAAAGTTCGCACGTGTCGTAGCCACGAGGAAAACAACCTTTCCTCCTTAACAGATTTACGTCTTCCATCTACTATTCCACTAAATTCCCTCCCTCTGCATTCGAGATAAAAAACTATGGCGCATCAATTATTGCCCCTAATCTCACATATCCCGTTCTCGACTAGCGTATCAGAGTGCGGTAGTTCACAGCACCGCAATAACCCCCAATGACCTCGTGGCTGGAGCCACGGTCGAATTTCAGCGAACCAGGAGGCGAAACGCGAATCTGAATTGCAATCGTGTCGAAATACAGTCGGTACGCGTCGTGATTATCGTTGGGCTCGCGATAACATCGTCGATGGACGACGATATCGATACAAATTCCCTCTCGCTGGGCGAACTTTTCTCCTCCGTCGGGAACCACGAGATGATCGTCGAAGGACACTCGAGATGATTGCACAGCGTTGCAGGCTCCCTCGATCGAAACAGGGAAGGCTTCTCCTGTAACGTCGTCTTGGGAACGTTTACGTAATTCGAGAATCCATCCCCCGAAGGACGAGAAAGTTCTCCACCGAAGAAGGCTGCCGTGGTCGCGTTTCGAAGACGCGTTAAATCCGCTCGCGAGTAACGGGGGACGAGGAGCATTCATTTATGCTCTTTTTATGCGCGGCTTACCAGTTTTACGAGGGTCGGGAATGCAAACTACCGCTACGCGATACGACCCTCTGTCCCGTTACCCCGTGTCTTCGTAACGTAAGTAATGTAATCGCGATATTCTCTCGCTTTCCGCAGACGTAAACGAACCGCGATAAAAGTGAATATCGTCGCTTCCTGCTGAATGCAAATCTCTCTGATTTAAATCCATGGGAGTCCTCGACCCTCGCACGAACGTCGCCTCAGTTTCCTTTGAATGATGCCAGATCAATTAAGTCTTTGAGAGACTTTAGCTGCTAAGAGTATGGGGCAGGTTATTGTTGCTCGGTAACTGTATAATTTACTGGTTTGTTCAAAATGAAACACAGGGTGTGGCGATGATAAGGTGTTCTGATATTGGAGGAGAAGTTGTTATTTGGAAGATGAAGTTGAGTTCTGTAGATTCTTTTCTTGAACGTAATTTCTTTTAAGTTCTTCTATTTAATTTTTTAATATTACTTTTAGAAAAATTAGGCAACTGTGAATTAAAAAAGGGTAAGGGATATTGTTTCAAATTATGAAATATAAATAAATAAATAAATATAATAAAGTATAAAAGGGTATTCCTTACATTTTTTCACAGTTACAATCTAAATAGTTGCATATCAAAAAGGAGTGGATACTTTCTCTAATTCTTATGAATTTGACATGTACTATTAAATGTAAATTTTATTTTGCATATATTAAAGCTTCTGGGGCTATCTCACCGTCTCCACAATTGTTATCCCACGATATTTTAATAGATTCTTCTCAGCGTAGCGATACAACTTGAAAAAATCGACCTATCACGAGTTTTCCCAAGTTCCGAGGATTTTTCACAAGGGACTCGTAAACATTCTTCGAATGTCTCGCTCGATTTGGCATGACCGAAGACAGGCTCAAGCATACCTCGGTCCCTAAAGATATCCCAGAGGCTAGCCGCAATTTATCTCGTATCGTTACGATTTGTCATGAAAATTACGATGTCTCGAAGGAGGAACAGATCGTGGGGTGGTCGATGTCGTAAAATGGAATACAACATCCAACTAAAACGACATAAAGCCTTACACGTACACCCCTGTGTTATCTACTGAATTTTAGAAAATATTCATTTCTATCTCGTACATATTAGGAAATATTTTCAACACTACTAAAAACTAGAATAGGAAAAAATATTCTAATTTGTACCGACAATGAGAATACATACTTTAATTTTTCAATTTTCTAAGCCTCGAAAGATCACAAAAGGACTCTCTCAAATTTTCGAATCTAGCATTACAGAAGCTTCAATTAGAAAAGAAATATTCTAATTCTCACTCTTACCAAAACCTCACTCAAAATGTTAAGCCTCCGCAAATCGCACCAGTCTAAATTGCATCTTCATAAAATTTCCAAGGAACCTCAACAACTCTTGCCCAATTTCCAAAACATCAGAGACCTACATTTTCTTAATACGCCAGAGGAACCTAGCATGCTGGGTGGCAGCATCCACAGGATTCTTCTCATCAACAGCATATCCAAGACACATTGTTCCCCCGCCATAAACGTCATCCCAATTACTCCATTTGTCCCAGAAACTCGCGGAATCAGCCCTTATTCCCGTTACGTTCCCCAAAACGCTAGAGATCAAGAGGTTAAAACCGCCCCGAAGGAGGTAGGAGGAGACGCGTGCTTCCGGTGTTCTCGAAGATGTTTTTCGCAAACGGGACAGTGAGGATCGGGAATGGGGCAGGGAAGAGCGTGCAGGGAACAGGGCGGAGTCCCGGTCGATATCAACACGAGCTCTCTCTGTCTTCCTCTCTCTCTTTCTCTCTCTGCTTCTCTCGAGCTCCCTCGGGAACGGACACGAAAATTATATCGTCGTCTACCGCTTATGAAAACAGCCTCGTAAAGCAGCACGACCTCGATGTCGGCCGTTTCAACCGTGGCGAAGCCTGACGGCGTTTCCTGCTGGCCGAGTGTTTATCTTACTCCACGCGCCACTCACCACCCTTAGCATTCTTCAATCCAATCCCCAGCGACCTGAAAAAAAGCGTATTAACGCTCCCCCTGGAGCACATTCTCAAGCGTTGCTCTTATTTTCCAGCGGCGATAACGTGGATCATCCGCCATAACGAGCAGTTTGATGAGACTTCGCGGACTTGTTGAGTAGGTAAGAATGGGGGCATGTGTTTCTACAGCTGTTGGAGCAGAGCTTAGATGGTGGAATTACGTTCTTGATTTCATCCCTCTGATAGCGTTCTGACGATTGGGCTGAAATAAGTTTTTGTGGAGATGTTGTTGAGTTATTTCTTTTTATGGATAGGTAGTCTAATTTTTAAGGGAAGATGAACAATTGTTTCTGAGGTTATAGGCTTTGTAGATAAATAAGGAGAAATGTTTAGTGTCTTCGTACCAATTTCCTATGAAGGGGGTTATGTGTTATAATGAACATTTCTTCTTGGAAGTATGCTCAAGTGGTAGTAATGTTGATGTATCAGGCTCGTGTATAAGTTAAAATAAGTTTAAGCTAGTAATACGACACTCGCCGAAGCTAGTTTAAATTTCAAGGAAGATAGAACACGCAGATGCATCCTTAAAGCTGGAAGAACAATTATTAAGGGAAGTTCAACAAGGTTCCTGTAAGAAGCTTAGTTTCCCCAACTCAATCACGTTGCCACGAAGATGGTCCTAGTACTGCAATCAGACAAACAAGGAATATTCTTGCTTCTTGGAGTTTGAGAAAGTTTAACAGGAAGACCACTGTTATAACGTGATTTTTCCATTAGGATAAAACACTCAACCAAAGGAAACACGTTTCTAAAACTCTAGAAGGGTATAATTATTAGGCACAGTTGCTATGGTTGAGAATACTGAAAACATATGACTATTAGTAGTAACAAATTTCAATTTGAGGAAACAAAATAGAATTCGTAAATAGATACGTTTTGTTATTTTTATAAAAAGCAAGAATTACTGAAAAAGTAAAGTAGATAACAAAATAGAAAAAACAAATGTGAGTTAAAGATAGTAAGGAAGGGTTAAGCAAGAAAAGGATAAATCGAGGAGATCCAGAAGGTTCAAATATACAGAGTATAGCACGGAAGACAGAAAGATACAGACGGAAATATATCAAACCAAGCAATAGCACATAAAAGAGTAAAAAATAAAATTCCTTTTTCTCACAGTCTCTCCCTTCTCTTTATCTTCTCAAGAGACGTCTTCCACGATCATCTCCCCAACAGCGCAATCAATATTCATCATTTCCCAAAGCAACATCCCTTCGAATTCTTGTTACAACTTTCCTTGGAATTTTAAAAAAACATAGACCACCGACTGGGCGCATTTCCTCTCCATCTTTTCTCCTTGAAAGTTCCTCGGGAAAACCAGGGAGCGGAACAGATAATATTGATTTCACTCGAAGTCGATTCGACGCTCGCGATGGAAGACAGAGGGTCGATCTATAGTACATGGGGAGAGAGCAAAGCACCCGTAAGAAATGCAATTTTTTGACGCAGAGAAAGGATCAACAGGCTTCAACGATGATCGTACCTTAAATGGCCGCCTCACCACCCTCGAACGATTCGCTCGCGATTGTAGCAGCCAGACCGCTAGGCAATGAAAAATTCAATCGACGAAATTATCTTGGTTCAATTCCTCGGAATAATTCCAGCGGGAATCGAATCGTTGGATAATTCTCCGCGGTGGCAGTTTCTTCGATCGAACGAAGCTTTTCAGTATGGAGAGCGATTCGTTCGAACTTCAGCTAACCTTATTTCGAGTAATTCTTTTATCGAAGAACGAGAGGTGCAATTTAATAAATTGTAAGGTTACTCTGAACGCACGAAGCACGTACATTTTTATGGAAGAATCGAGACAATGTTCGAAAAAGCTCAAAGAAGTTTCTGTGCTCACGGTTTTCTTTGAAAGGTTTCTAATGAAACAATATCGTAAGGCTGTTTATTATTCCATTGTGTTTCTTTGATATATTATTTCCGTCTATTTTACGAGTATATAGTTTCTGAAGAAATGTTAGTAATAATGAACAATTCTTAGCTTTATCTTATTCTTTGTGCAGGGAAAGAATTACAAAACTCGCGCATCTCTCGGTGAAAAGTGACACGACTTAATAAATTACGTTACTCTGCAATGTTGCTTCAACATTACTCTCCTTTTACAAACGGCTTCATGTTTTACCCAAGAGTGGAATTCCTCGTAACGTCTAACAGTTCCTTCTTCCTGTTACAAAGAGAGACAGATTAAGCGTCAATCATTTGGTAAAATATGCGTAATATTTTTCAATCATTTTTTATTACCTCTTAGATTTATTATTTCACAGTACGATTAAAAGTAAGCTCTGAAGAAACGTCTTTCACAGCTGCATGGGCTTGACTCGCCCTGGAATCTAGGCTCCAGCCTTCTTCCTCTTTTATCACGCTCGTAAATTCCATGATCGGTAATTGTTTACTGCCAGACGAAAAGGAAACTCTCGCTTACCTCGTTATTATACTTTTATTGGATGAATTCGAAAGCAATAACTATTGGTTTATGATCGCGAAGATAACTTCGCATTGAATCATCAAAATCGCTGTGTCCTGGACAGACCAACCTTCTTTTATTGTTTCTGAAAAATATCCAATTTTACAGTTGCATCTGCTTTCATATATCAATGAAAAGTATTAGAAAATAACTATGACTTGTTATTACTGAGGTTTCTTTGGGATAGTAGAAATTATTTATTAAAAAGTCGACAGACTGGAGATCTTTTAAATACAGAGAAGTAAGAACAAGTTAAATTAATATATTTATATCAGTTACTATTTCCTTATTTTATTGTTTTGATAGCATAGGTATTAAATTTTTAGTTCACAGATGCTGTAGATTAGATCCTATAACATTCCAGGATCAAACCACTTCCGCTCACAATCGTTACCAATCCAATCCCACACCTTGATACCTCCGCCGCATTTACAATCCTGAAACAGGGTCAAATCCATAAAAAGGCCCGCAAAGAAACAAGAAGCCCCGAAACTCAGATTCAACTACCTTGAAAACTATCCAACCCTCATACCGCCTATTCTCGTATCTCGCGAGCTCAACTAGGACGATCGCAATAATCGTAAACAAGGAAGAAAATAACAGGAAAATAAATCCGATGATCGCGGCACGATCGAGCCCCAGAACGTAACTGGGTTAAGTCCTGGTTGGGCGGAGAGATGCAAGGGGAACGAGCTCGCTGACGCGGGAAAGTAATTTGTCTCTGGTCAACCCAGCCGATACAACGATTGCAGGGGCGACGAGGACGGGGAAGGGTGGCATGGAAATTCCTGTGGATGATTGCGCGGAAGGCGCGAGAAGAAAAGCGTTTCCTCTTCGTAGAGGAAAGGTGGAGCTGCGTGGGACGCTGGGTCAACGAGGTGTACTGGGGTGGGTGGGCCAGTCGGTGAGAGGGGTCGGATTGAATCGAGAGGGTCTGTGCATGTTGTCGGATGTCCCGCTGATCGATAAGCTAACCTATTAACCCAGTGGGGCAGCGCGCGTGCGTCGCCGCCACGTAGGCGTCACGGCTACTCCCGTGACGTCACGGGACCCGTCGCAATATCGATTGAAAAATCCGGGAAATGTCCCAGGACGCCGCGAGGGACGCGTTGTTCTGGGATTCTGGGCCGGTCTGAGAGCGCCAGCGGGGATTCAGCCAGAGCGAGCTCGTGTCAGCTCGATATTCACCCCTCGTGCGCCTCCGCTTTCTGATTTTTTTCCCTTCGTGTCGCATGCACAGCCCGCTTTTGTACTACCATCCCCGCTGAAATTCACCGCGGATCCTCGCGACTAAAGCGGATCCTCGCCAGGGAAAGTGACAGCTAGGTCAGATGATGCGGGGTTTTCACCGATTCGGTCATTTTGCTGAACTGATAAGGGTGCAATTATATTAGATTGTGAACACATTACTATCGAGTCAGGTGAAATCATGTTACATGTTATAGCGAGTCTGTAGTGTAAGCACAGGGTTTTCCTTTGGTTTGGACTTAGTTTGCTATGATATGAAAGAAATTTACTAGAATATCTGTACCTAAGAGCTAGGGTCATTTTTGTTGTTTTTCAAGAGAGCTGAGGAACAAATGATTTAAGAGAAAGGGAAATAAATTTGAGGGAAAATGTTTCTGTATCTATGGGATGTCAACGATGAGTAAAATGGACAGCTTTAAATAAGATGTCGATACGTATTTAGTAGAGTTGAGTAATAGTTGAAGGAAGTTTTTCGAGTATGCTCTTTATTATTTCTAAATGAGCAATGTTGGAACATTTGCTCCAGTTTGCGATTTCGTTGGCGTTTCTTCCAGTTTTCCTGCAATTTCCTGCGAGCTCTGTCGCAAAGCTCTCGATATCCGTTGCGATATTGTTTACTCTCGTTCTCGACACGACGAGCGAGTGCCGCTCCAATTTACGTAACCGAGATGGATGTATCGTTTCGAGGAGTTTTATGCATCGCGTGACCCCACCCGATTCACTGATTATTCGCTGCACAAACATACTATGAATTATGAATCGATTCTCACCGTCTGTGTACATTTACACGCACTCGAGCATCCAGAATTTTCCCTTCCCCTATCTTCAGCTCGCTCTTTTCTTCGCCTTTATCTGCCCTATTTCTCGATTGTTCCTTTGTTTCCTTTACCGCTTTTCTACCCTTTCTTTTTCACTCCATTTGTTCTTCGACTATACTGCCCCCTATTCTACCTTGCTGTTCTACGATTTGATCATTTACTTCTTTCCACGTCAACCCTTTGACTAACCGCCCCTTTGTTTTGCTTCATCTTAGTTCTACCAAATCTAGCGTTCCTTTATATACGGTTCTTCTGATTTCGCGGCCTTTTACTTTAAGTCTTTGAAAGTTTGAGCTTTTTTTTGAAAAAGATTTGAAATGTTTGAGTTCTCAAGTTTATTAATCTCTCAATTTTCCAGGAAAAAGACACGAAATAAGGTTAATTATTAATGCTTCATAAACTACTAGCATTCAAGCTGGTTTCTAAAGAACTCTATTGACATATTCACCTTGACGAGATCTAACAACTTGGGAAGACTCGTTAAAAACTGAGTGTTTCATTTCACGACCTCTTCTCGTAAGTCTCCTTACCTTTCTTCCATTACCCAGTTTCCATAACTTCACCACCAGCATTTCGTCTCTGCATTTCCTTTGCTTGCCCGTTTTCGTCGGTCAAGCTTCTTCGTTCCTTCGTTCCCTTATTTTTCTCCGCACGTTCGTCCCTTTGCGACCTGCATTTCCTCAAAGCAGAGTCCTCCAGGACCCAGTGCCTAATTCAATCAGCCTGTCTGACGTCCACGTTGAAAACCGAATATGCACAGGGCTGATTTTATTAGCCGCGAGCGCGTGTTTTGCCGCAGCCTCGACGCGAATCGATTTTCATAGTCCATTAAGTAATTGCGGCCGTGATCGTGGCAATGCTAGAGGATCATTTCCTGCGAAGAGACAGCCGCCCTTCGTCGTGATTTCCGTCCATGATAGTGTTTGCCCTCTCGATTAATCGGTAACATGTCCGGCTAATCGATGTCACTCAGCGAACAGACTTCGATAACGTCGCTGGTTACGCGACCATTCAGCGTCCAGACGATTTTCTGCTCGCGGTCTGACCGACTTCCTCGCGAATCGATTTCGATCTCGTTGCGAAACCGCCATTGGGATATCGGTGTCTCGCTGATACGAGATTACGTGGAGGTTGGAAATGTACTGCTTAGGGACAAACTGAACTGATTTATAAATCGATAGAAAATCCCTGAGTTGTACATTATATAGGCTTACTGGGAAAGTAGTAGTCAGAGTTTTTAACGTTTTGTGCGATTTATGATTGAGAATGTCTATTTCAGCCTGAAGCTCTCTTAGAAAAATAGAATTTCTTACGTGACTATCATTCATGTTTTTTATATAATTATTCTGGATAACTGGTCAATGAACCTGTGACAAGAAAATTGTGTAAATGGTAAAAATAATATCCATGCATAGTGAAGTGTTATCACTAGTCCCAGGTCTTGTATTATACAAGTAAAGAATGTAACTATAGAGAGTGGAGAAGAAAGTTTAAATCGCTTCTCAAGAAATTTATCCTTGAGTCTGTAATTTCAGAATCTGTAAATCAATAAAAGAGGATTAATTACTAATTAATTGAAGCTCTCTGAATAGCTGCATTATAATTCTTCTCTCTAGCATTAGGCAATCACTAGACCACAAGCAATTTCCTGTCATTTGTATGTAGCGAAGCAACTCGTTTTCTCTTCTTTTCTCGGTAAATAATACAGATTCATAAACGGACTCCTTGACATAGAGACTTCCGATAATGTTCTGCCACTTGGCCACTGAGTGACCCTAGACTTTCGTTTCGGAAACAGCAGCCATTGTTAGCTCTATCTAGACCAGAATAATGGGAACAAATTCCTTCGGACCAGCTAGCGCGGATTGTCAACCGTGACGTCATTATTGTCTTTGCACACATTATCTTATCACTCGCAAATGAGACTGCTTGCACGACCCCGATAGTGAAGAATGATAATGTGAAAATGATGCAAGGGGCTTATTGGTTGAGTAACTGCAAAGTAGTTCTTATTGTTAGAGTTCGTTAGCGTTAGATGAAGGATTCACAGAGAGAGATAGCGGAATTTTCTAATATGTGCAATTTTGAACACAGCTTTCGAGAAAAAGATACTTATAAATTTTCAGATTCTGCAAAATACAGTCACTTAATAGCGCTACTCAATTATTTGTACTTATTACACAGTGAATAGTTTCACAACATTCAGTTACAACGTAGTTTATAATATATAAGGTGTTGCGCAACAGGTGTCAGAAATTTTAAAGAGTAATTTTATATGTTAAAATAAAACAGTAATGCGTTTCAGACTTCTTTCACAAATTATTAATCACTGTCGGAATGTCTAAAATAGTTGTGAACTGTGTCTGACTTGGATCAGATCCTTATAGTCTTATTCTACTGAATTCGCTGCGTCTAACGTGGCTGCTACACACCAGCAGTAGAATAAGTTCCAAGTCAGACATATTTCATACGAACCTTAGATGCTCATTTCGATCTGTAAATTTACCAATATTTATCATTTATTAATTATTATGCAAAAGACCTCAAACAGGAATAAATACCTAGAATATCTCGTTAAAGAAGGGTCGACTGTACCATCTCGCCTTGTAGGCAACGAAATTCATTGAAACATCTTATCTCCCTCATAATTTCGTTCTCCATGCAGAGGGAAACGTGGAAAATAGGCAAGGAAAATGCAGTCCTTGGCAATGCAGGACTGGCCGCGGGCCAGAATTATTTCGCTGCCCGACCGTTTGCGTTAACTTCACGCTCCCACGAGGACCACCAAATT
Source organism: Calliopsis andreniformis (assembly GCF_051401765.1). Taxonomy (NCBI): domain Eukaryota; kingdom Metazoa; phylum Arthropoda; class Insecta; order Hymenoptera; family Andrenidae; genus Calliopsis; species Calliopsis andreniformis. The sequence continues at coordinate 6,072,241 of NC_135065.1, read as the reverse complement.
CTGAACCTGTTCCTACCACCCAAAAGGATTAATTCGATAATATTACACGATCGAGACCGCGGGCTAAGCTTCTTACGATACAGAGGCGAGCTCGCCCATGGCGGATGGCGGGAGAGCGATCGACACAATTACCGAAGTCGCTCTATCGATTGGCCCCGAGACCTGGCTGCACGGTTGTAAATCGCGCCTTAAGCTCCAGATAAATACACTGTACACGGGAAATTACAACGATTTAACGGTCAAGTTCCGCGGGAACTAATCAGTGATGTTTCTTTCCACTTATTGCCTCCTGAGGTTCATTCTTCGATGGAGGATTTCTTGAAGGTTTTAGCATTTTTTATTCTGATAGTCTTTGACGTAGTATGAGTGGAAATGATCTACTGGAGGCTGTAAAACTATTCTAATACATAGAGTTTTAGAAAGTATTCTGTTTTTTGATGTAAGAAAATGAGTAATATTATTAGGGGAGAATTTAAATTAAATGGGTTAATAACTTTCACTGAACTGAGTAGAAAAATTGTAGCTAAAGAGACAGGCTGAAACTTTGATACTTGTAGCTGCATTTGGAGTTGCATTTATTTCATTTCAAATTCTGATTAAGTTTCTCCAATACTTTCTCTAAAAATTCAAATCCCTTATAAAGAAGGGAAGAATTTTGAAATAAAGAAAATGAGAATTTTGTAATGAAACTATCAGTTTCCATGCCCCAGTATTTTTAAACAGAGGATGCGTTTTCTGGCCATTTAAACACATCAAGGAAACTACTTTCTGCATGCTCTATTTCTTCTTTACTGTAACAATCGCATATAAATCTCAAAAGAATAACTCAATTAGAGCTACGAATATGTTGAAGATACTCAAAGGGGAAGAATTACTTGGGAACGACACGACAGAAATTTAGTATCCTAGTTTCAGTGCGGCAAAGACAGAACACGAACGACTCCGTATCCAGGTCTAGAGGATTAATTCAATTAAACGGTAACGGAGATCCACGCCGTCGACGGGTGGCCACAGTGCGGCTTCAGAGCCGCAATTTTGCATGCTCGAACGTGGCCGTACTGCGCCGCGAGAATGCACACGCCCGATAATAATTACTATAACGACGCAGGGAGATCAGGGTAGCGTGGACAAGCAGGCAGATTCGACGATTCTGCACACTTAATGGCCTATGCTTGTTTCTTGTTCGTCGTTCTATCTCATTGTCAGCGTATTTCGTCCTAAAGAGTTCGCGAAACGTTATATTCCGCGCAGCAACGAAAATAGAGACTCGTGAAGGAAATGGAGACTTTGATGTTGGGTACATCAATCTTAAAAATTTAGATTGAAGATTGCAATATTGCAACTTTGAACAAATTTAGTGGAATGCAATTTTGAATGTTTCTAAGTTGGCAAATATTTCTATATTTAAAATAGTGAAGTTTTTTTAGAATTTTAATACGTTTGTTATTCTTTTTTCTAAATTTTGTTCCTCCTTTTTATTCTTTTTTTTAGCTTTATGGGAAGTTCCAATTTCATGCGAAATTTATTTACATCTTTAATTCCCTCGAAGCCTCTTCTTTCTGTCAATGAAGAGAGTATTTACAATCGAGAGTAGAATTCCTATTAGAGATTCTAGACCATCAATGCTCGCCCCAGAAGTGAATGAATCCTCCTTGCTGGCATTCAACGATGCACTGTACACGCGAAAATTGATTCCGAAGGCTTCATTAATTCCGAACGCGTCCATTAACACGGTAATTAATCATCCTGAATCCCATCAGGATCCCACGCATCGTCTAAACGCGTTCAGCGTCGCATACCTCTGAGACGATCTTTCCACTCGTCGTCAATCCAAGATCTCGTCTCCTCAATGGTCAATGATGATGATGCATGTTGTGTGGTATCTTTGGCAAGAAATATTTTCGTCGTTTCTCTCTTTAACACTACTGCTATTCAATAAAATAGCTGAAGTAGTTATTGTTACGTTGGTCAGGGCTGAACGTTTTACAAAATAGCCTGAAAAGTTAAAACGTAAGAATCTAAATTCATGTCAAATTCAGAGTCTTCAATTTAGAGCAATACTTGTATCTCGCAGGCCAGTAATTCATTATTCATTTTTGGTTCGATTCATTTAGTTACATTTCTTGATATTGTAAGGATGCAGATAAACTATCAAGCAGGAAATAAATTTTTGACTGTAGCGTCACTATAAAATTTATTTATTTATTTAATTTGAGTTTCACGAATGTGTGACACAATGCATTTCTAAATTTAACGCAGAGACAACTATTTTTAATCTAATGAATATTTAGAGAGGCTTTTAAAATTGTTGTCATCAATTCTCATCAGAAGTAATTCAAATATTAGTATACAGCCTGTTTCTCTAACAATTCCCAAATAAGCCCCTACTATCAAATGGCACACTGTCCCAGTGTTTCCAAATTTACTCGCGGCAATAAATAACCTGGCCTAGTGTAACACCGCGGACACAAATTTCCGCGGTTTTATTTTTAGGTACTAAAAGGCAAGGGCGCGTAGCCACATGGCCTTGCCAAAAACTCGACGGCGATCGACTTGAGAAGAATTGTCGTCGCGAGGCTGCCAAAGTGCACTCGGCAGCTCGGTATAGTGAGCCTACTCGAGAGTTTCGTGGTGGCGATAAACATTTTCTGGCAACGACTGTTGAATCATGATCTGTTTGCTCGTCGATTCTGCTTCCAACTACTGACTGATCAATAAAGAGGACGCAATCGATGAGAGGTATTTATTTTAATCGAAAAAGAAATGTGTATTCAGTGGCCCTGTACTATAAACAATTAAACATAGTATTACATATAGTTTTTCTATAAACAGTTTGCAAACGACTTACAAACATATTAGATAAGTGAATTTGAATCCCTGATCACTTTATATTTTTAATGGTTACGAGAATAAAACGTGTGCTTTATAATAAAATACGATTTGTTTGAAGAATCTGCACATATTTGAACTCTAGTCACGTGGTTTCTACAGCGCATGCGCACTCGTTTCTACTAGTTTTCTTGTTCCTACGCAGGCGGAAGGACCGTCTCGTGGTTTTTATTTATTTTTCCATAGAATAAACGTTAAATTCTTTGTTATTTAAATTAATTTCAATTCTAGTAGATTCAATCTCTCGATTACTGTGTTTTTGTGTAAAAACTACATCTGAAAAAAGTTGCTAGGACGTTTTGTTAAATAGGTTGTATGATAATTGGGGTTAACCATAGCGCGCTAAGAATGAACAAGGAACGCTGGAACAGAGGGCTCAAGCGGAACGGTTCACGAACTGACTACGGAACATGAAACAGGGAGCTCGTAACCACGCTTTGAAACCCGCGTCACTCTCTTATTTTTCACATTAAAATAGTTCATTTTTCGAGTTTTTTGCTAAAATTCTTTCTCAAACGATTCCTTATAAGCCGAAGTTATCGGGAGAGTGTTATCTCAAAAAGTTTTTCACTGTAAGTGGTAAATTTTCGAAATTCTCTAAGGCCTGTCAATGCACCGACAATGTTCAATCGTAGTCCCTTCGTGGCGCGAAAAAGTGCGCGAAATTTGAATTGTATAAGAGAGTGACTAAATTGTTCTTCAATCAAAGATAACGATTTCTTTCGTAAATCAACAACATTGAACGTTGTATAGGTACGTGTATTTTGATTATAATTTGTAGATGTTTATGCATTTATTAGAAATTTAAATATATAAAATATCTAAAGTAGACTACACATTATACGCAAACGTGATTTATTTAAAAAATATGTTGCATTTTTGAAATTGAAATACAATTTAACTAATTTCTATTTTTTTACAGCTGTTGAAATTACATGTGTCTTTTATTATAAAATTATATTTATTTGTATATTTGTATATTTATTTATGCAGTAATACGATACAGCATAAATAAAAAAATCTTTTAGTTTCTTTCCTTGAGAATCTCTTGTGTTCATTTTGCTGTTGTAAATATTGTTACTACACCGAACTTAATTATTATTGTTGAATATAATTTCATATGATAGTATGACGATTTTCATTTGTAGAATTTTTTATGTTTCCTATTTTTTTAAAATATTATTGTTGAGGTTTGGATTATATAATCTTTTCTCATCCATTTTAATGAACTTTGAGATTTTCAACGGAGAGAAATTGTTTATATGAATATTAAATCAGAGAAAAAGTAGTTAAAATGTAATACGTATTATTTTTAACATCCAGGTTAAAACAGAAGGATGGAAAATGGAAAGCTAATCTGTTCTCGCCACTATGTGTACAATTGGAACTTTTGAGGGATTTTTATAAATGAAAACTTCATATTTACTGGAAAAAGGGGTGAAGTTGCGGAAACTGGGGTGAGTACACAATATTATACATCTTAACAAATATCATTAGTGATAGTAACCTTTTTTTAACCCTTAACTATTGATTCCACATGATATATTTTTGTTTATTGCTTTCATTTAAATATCAAAGCCTTTATAATGAAAGCTGGGTAGACGTGTCATATCACGTTTCCACATTCCAATTAATATCAAAGTAATTATTAAAATACATACTGATTTTACATACAAATATAATACAAAATATAAACCTGATACATACAATCGATATTTTGACGCATGATCTCATTACGATTATATTTGTCTTCGTTATTTGTAATTACGAAAACAAATAAGAATTTATGATCAGAAGAGATCATGCTTCAAAATACCCCTCACGTGCATTGGCCCTCAATAGCAACAGATTTTAATCAAGCTCTACGTATCTTAAAATTGGCTATCTTTAGTTAAGGGTGAACTTGAAAAAATCACCCCCTATATTTACAAAGTAATGCAATTCTTCCAACAAACTCGTTCAAACATCAACATTACAATTTCTCTCACAAATATCCTACAAAAGTCTAATTCCACCTTCCAATTACTCACGCAAACTACCTCTCAATGAAAAATTTACATTCCCTAATGAAACCTCTCGCTTAAGCACGAAACAAACACTCGACCCCAAATATCCATTAGAAATCAATTTCTCCAATACAATTACTCCGCCAGAATAAACAAAAAATATGTCTAACGATCGCGTCGACTCGACGTCCCATTAAAACACAATTTGCAGATATTATGGGACAGCAGTTAAGACTGTCAAAGGTAATTTCACTCGACACGGACACGCTACGAAAATTACTGCGCCCCGAGGGCCCGCGCGCCGAGGAAAAATTAAAGGGTCGTGACTCATTCTATTCTTCCTCCGCGAAGGATTATTAACTGGCGAAGGAGCCGCGTGATAAAGTGGCGAATAAACCGAGATCACGATGGATTAGCGGCCGAAGGCTGAGCGTGATGGGTTACTCTTTCCCCTCAGGGCTCACTTCTCTCGTGGAGTTACAATTCGAAGGAACAATGCGCGTGTTTCGTTCAGTTACGAGAAGCTGCGCCCGTTTCGAGGACGCGTTAATTTTCTATGCGTCGCGGTCGTAACTCTCGTCACCCTTTTTGTTCGTCGAACTACACTGTTCGGCCCGCGTCGGTGGCGGGAACGAATGCCCGCGATAAACATCTATTTGCTCAGCGTGAGGAGTTAAGAGTTACGGGAACTTTCCTATTTATGGGACTTTTTCGACATTTTTTCGGCGGTTTCTCGCTGAAATACGCGATAACGCGAGTACAATGATATACTGGAGTCTGGGGCTGAAGTCGTTTGAAGCTTCAAGTGAAACGATGCTGCATAGTTTGCAGACGCCGTCGCGAAAGGGTCCCTAGTTTATAGGGTTGCGTTATCGCAACATGTACATGCGTTTTAGGAAATGTAGGATTTGTTCAGCTGAGCGGAGTTCGCGCTGGTAATGGGCTCTTGTTAAGCTTTCAAGATTATAATTACAGTAATCCCTCTACTTACATTAAATCGCAGTTACATTACCATTTGCGATGCTACTAGAATTTCTGCAAGTAATTAAGGTGGTGTTCATGATGCAAATTGTACAAAATTCTGTGAATTTTGTTAATGCTTGTATCACCAGTAATGACGTGAATTTGTCGAATTTTATTTACAAATTATGGGAACCAGCATTCTGGATTTTATTTATTGGAATTGGTGACACAGTTCATTTACAAGAATAAGCATATATTTGATTATACAGCTGCACAATACATTCCGAAAATGAGTCCAACACTGCATCTATTTGCTGCCTTAAGGTTCAGATACATTCGCTAGACTAACCAACCTTGATTGCTTCGCTATTAAACATCGCTAAATAGAGTACCAACCCTCATTACTCGAAAATACTGTGGGGAATTAAGAAAGAAAGGTGTCTACTTTTCTGGTGAAATTCAATGAGGGGATAGAATGCATCAGTCCCTGTTGCACGCAATTTTCATCTCTAGCTCCATGAGATTTCTGTCCTGGCCTCCAACACATCTCGGCGAGAAATCGTGACGAAACGAAACGGCGCCACCTCGGTGTAATTAGCGTGAAACGCATCTGCGCGCAATAATGTATATCTGCTCGTGAAACAGAATATTAACGAGCTAGAATGGACGGGTCGAATCCATTCGGTCGCTCGTGCGCGAATTATAATGCGCCGATGCGGGCTTGTTTTTGCGCGCGCGTTTCGCCGAGCGAATAGCAAGTAGTCGACGACGGGTCAGAGGTATTGCGAAAACTTCGAATAACGTTTCGACCTTCGTAACGATTTTGACTGGCTTGTGAAACCGGCTCTGGAAAATTCGACACACCATTCGAACGTTCGATGCACAGGGTGATTTTAGTAACCACGCTGAGCTGTGAATTTGGAGAAACGCTGTGGAAGAAAATTTTGCTTTATTATTCTGTAGTACGATTTTTTTCGCAAGTGCATCAGTGTACTTGCAAAGTGGAATTGCATTTTTCTTTTTTAATAGTATTGCATATGTTTTTGCTGATAGATTGATTCTTTAGAACATTCTGTGTGAAGAAGTATTAAGATATAATGGCAAAAAATTAATATTTTATCAAATATTTTACTTTCTTTAAAATCTAATGTCACTTTTTTCAACAATTTTTATGAGATTATTCGATTGGTTTGCATTCACACTCAAGCAGGTATTTGAAGAAAGAGCGACACTATGCTTGAATTGTAATGGTGGAACGTTTATTTATTATAAGATTTTGAGAAATCTAAAATATTTCAAAAATATTAAAATTCTTGGTATTATATCCCAATGTTTTTATGCAGAATATTATAGAGAATAGATCTGACCACAAGAGAATGTGCAGTACTATTTTAAAAAAAAGTGCAATTGCGATTTGCAAGTGCACCAATGCACTTGTGACAAACATCGTACTACAGGATAATAGAGCTGGTTAAATAGTACAACACTTTTCTGAAGTAGTGCACTCTGAAGTAGTGCAACAATCTCTGAAACTTTTTCTAAATTCACATGGAACACAGTGACAACTCGGCCCAGTTACCAGAAACACTCAGCATAATAGGAAATAAGTTCTAAATTTTCTTTTTTCTTTTTTTATCCCAGTTTGGCTTGAGGAAATTAAACTTGGTTGTGAATTTAGTTGTCGTTGAAATTATACTTCATATGAGGTATGTATTAGTGAAAATTTTGGTGGTAGTTGAGTGTTTAGAAAATTTAGTTTCCTATGTAAATAATGTCCGAAGTATTGTTGGAGAATTGCAATGCAATTAAAGGGAGGAAAGTTTGTCATTGTTTCTGAATGTTTTCTGTATGATATGTAATGGCTTATGTGTTGTTATATCATTTCAAAGGTAATTAATTTTTTGCTCATTTATGTTTAAACTTGTTTGTTCCACATTTTGAAAATTTGTTATATGAATATTTATTATTAAATTACTTTCGAGCAATGTATACAAATAATTCAACTTAACTTTTAATGACAGTATATGCTCATTATTTCCTTCATCAATTATTTTCCTTGAAAATGAACAATATGTTATTAAGTTACATGTTTTCAGTAACTTGCAACTTCGGTACCTTGAAATTAATTCTTCGTGTTAAAATACGAGACCACTGGTTTCGAGATTAAAATGAAATTATTTTTACACTTTGCTCAGTCGTAAATTTATGCATAACACATTTCAAAAAGAACGTTTTTATTATCTGAAAAGAAATTTTTAGAACGTACAGTAAAAAACCAGTTATGAACACTTATAGGAAAGTATCTTATAAAATACTTAACATATTATATTTACTTTATACTGCTACTTAAATTCCAGTATATCAACGATAGTCAGAAGTCCTATTCTTCTAAGTTTACGATATGTCAAACCAACAGTTGCATAAAAAGTACACCAGCATCGAATTGCAGTTGACGCTCACAAACTTTCTATTCACTTGCAAGTAGAATGCAGAATTTCAGGTCAAATGTCACGTAGCTACCAATTCCCCAAAAATATTAAAGTCCAATCTCTCTCATAAATTTGATCAAAACATCCCCTATCTCATGCTAATACTTGTCACAACAAAGTATACCATACTTATGCCAACCAGTGTCCACGTAGACTCGCATTTGACGAAACAATATTATCTTTGTAAAAGAGCAACAAACGGCAGTCACGTCAGCATCTGCGTAAAGTTATTTAGAAGCAACGTCGGTGATCGAGGCTCGCGTATTTGTGGACTTAGCATGATATTATCGATAGCGACCAACATTGGCAAACAATGCCAATATTGACGAGAGATCGATAGAATATTATTAATACTCAATGCCATTTGCATACGGTATTCTATTCAGTTTATGTCTGTCGTGAAATATCGTTCCGAAGAATTTTCCATTTTCCATTAAAAAATTATTGTTCTGGGGATCGTGGACTGATGTCACGTAGTATGAGTTATCAATATACATTCGTAAAACTATTAAAAGAGTTTCGTCAAATTCTCGCATTAATTATTTGCCAAAAACTATATGAGTGAATTATTTAGAATTTTAATACAAGCTTCTTCAGTATGCTAATTAATAAGGTATTATTTAGTAGTAGTATTCTGATTGGAAAAGAGAGCCAATCTTGAAAAATTTGCCAAAGGAGTATGTAGGTGAATAATTTAAGATTTCAGTAGATAGTCTTGAAAGTAATTTTGAATATTTAAGATCAGTCGCTCATTTAGAGATCGTACGCAATAAACCATAGGCATTTTCGACGAATGTGAGTACTTCGTTAATGAACTTTAATATGACACAATGAAATTACATGGAATGCACTTTCGTCGACACGCCTCATCGTAAACCGTGCGACAATCGACGAATATCTATGTGGTCCCATGGAAGGTCAAAGAATTTTACGAGCCATACGTCACAGAGGGAATATCCTGCTGTTCGCGGTACTACGCTCGAGTAATTCGTGGTGATTACATAAACGGCAATTTCGTATCCAGTAAGAGCTGGAAAAACGTGGAATCGTAAATTCTGATTGTACAGACAGTAATAACTTTATCAGGTTTTGTCGCTAGTTGCCGTCTCTAAAGTGGATGGTGAATTTTCAAGCAGCCTTTCATGTCAGAGGTAGATATATTCTTGATGGATATTTAATCACTTTCTATGTCATTCAAAGCTATTCGCATGGATTTACGAAGAAAAATAATGACAATGTTGCAAATTCAAGTTTGATTCTCAGTTTTCTTAGAAGTCATAGTAGATTAGGACGTTCCTTGTCAGACTTAGAGGGAATATACATATTCGGTTCTTTTACTTGTGACCTATTTTTAAAAGAATACCAGAATCGAATCATCTAATCTTCTGACTGTAAATATTACATTAATATCCATAACCAAATTTCAATATTAAAATTGTTCATTGAAAGTTAGTGAAACTTAGATAAGCTTTCATTGATGGTGGTTCCAGTTTACGAGCAAATAATTTTACTACATAAGCTAAGAAATCTCTACTTCTAAATCGATTTTTTATTCGTAGTACACAAAATTAATCAAACGATTCTTATTTGATTTACTATATACATTTAAATAGCTGATGTGCTTGTGGGACTATTAATAAAAATTACTCAGTTCCAGATTATGATATTGAGAATATCTCTAGCTCAATCATGGCTCTCTGAAATATAAGTTTGGTGATCTACTAATTTTGTGTTCCACAATAGGACGTTAATAGATAATAACTGTGACGTTTTGGAATTGTTTCTCCTACTGTATCTCAGATGTCACAAACTGCTACTGACAAAAATGGTTTGTGGGCTATTTGGAAGAATACAGTCCACCTAATCTCGTTGCTCTGTTATGTTTCCTTCTTCGGTCTTCATGGCAAATTATCAATGTCACGTAGAGACTGTCAGGCTTCCCTAGTAAATCCATTTACCATGCTCTGGTTGTTACAATACACCCACTATTCCCCCTCTTCGTCCTTCACCCGTCAACCCTTGCTTTAACCCAACTCCAAGATAAATGCATGCTTGTTCCTTGAATTCCATAAACATCGTCGAAAGAGCGTAGGTGCTTTATTATTTTCTGTTTTCAGTTAGAAACTGTCGTCAGAGATACCCAGAACTTCTAGTCTTACAATTTTATCGATTATTTTTCGTTTTTCATAATTTATAGAAAAAGGGGGATTATATAAGACAGTTTTTGTAAGTTTATTAGTTTTAGAAATTAACTCCTTGAAGCGATAAATTTTCTTATAAAATTTAACAAAGTAGGTTTCCTTTAATTATTAGGGATTTATTAAGGTGCTTCAAGTAATTTTAATTTTCCATGGTGGTGTAGAAAATATTCCACTATGCATATTTAGGTATTAAACAGATGGGACACTTTTAACTCCACCATGTTTCAGAGTTAAAAAAGGTATCAAATTCTGTATGAAATTATATGAAATATACTTAATCCAAACACTAGAATTTTTACAATTACAATTCTTAATGAATATCAAAATCTCACGACTGAATAATATATTTATTTACTTCATTGAAATGCAAGTTCCGAGTAACACTCTATAATTTACCTCTCTGAAATTATTTTTTCCATAAATGATCATTTAAGTGTTAAATTACATGTTGGAGTACAATAACACCTGTCTGTAATCAGACCTAAAATAAACCTTATCACACAGTTAAAAAACATTTTTGCATAAAATCGACAACAAAACTGCACAACAAACCCCCATCAAACCCAAATTAAATTAAAAAGGAAGCGAGCATGCATTAAATCTTCTCCAAATGAAACCTGAAATCACCTTTCCTTCCTATGATCTATTTTAAATATACTTTACTCTCATGGAGGACTTTCATCCCCATCGCCCATTCCTGGAATCGTTTCAACCGAACGCGCAGACGAATTAACTCGTCGTCAGAGAACAGCCGTCATTGAAACTGCTTCTCAACGGAGAAAGATGGATGAGATTTCACGAGCGACGGGATATTGCGACAAAGATCGAGCGAGTCGGTCCAATAGCTTTCGCGAAATCAACGCTCTCGCCAACGTTACTGCACTCGCATTATCGTCGACACAGCCGGCAACAATCGTTGCAGTTGTCAACGCAGTCGGGGACGTCGGGCTTCCTCGTCGTTTCTGAACATCGTCGACGATGTCAACACTTTGTCACGGGCCCACGACTTGCTTTTATCCATCCTGCCCCCGACTGTTACAAAATTCCCATGCTGAAGAAGAATTCGCTTGTAACCGCGGGGAAAGTTGGCTTCTATCGTTCCTCTAAGGTGAACGATAGGTGATCTCGAAATCGACAGTGAAGTCATATGGGGGACATGAAGGGCTAGGTGAATTAAGTTTGAGGGAAATTAGATGGGGAGGTTTAGGATTCAGAGAAACAGGAGCAGATGATGGGAAATAAGTTTGCATTATTAAGGTTAGAATCGGATTATCTTCAATTTGATTTTTTTTCTTTGATATTGTTAACAAGTATACTATTAGTATAGGTGATACTGAAGAGTTCTGCTCAGTGGTTTCATATATGTTATTTATTCAGAGATTCCTTCTGTTCGAGTATAATACTAACAAATTGAAAATGATGATATAAATCTTGCTTTTGAGATGCTGGTAAAGAAAGGTTGACCTTCCACGTGGATCTTTACACATTTTTCATTAAGTTGACTATATCATATATGGATACTTCTTCATTCATTATCTGAAGTAATTCTTCAAAATCACGTACCATATTGTTATTTTCTCGTTTTTATGTACTCATAAGTATACTTCTCTTCTTCTTGTTCTTGTCTTCAGAAATAATCTTCTATCTCATTAAATCCTTTCTCAATAATTGCATGTACGGAGAAGGAGTAGATGAAGCCTATAGACAGACACAGATTGATACCCCTGATGTGTAATTCGCGAGCCATCGTAGGTAAATCACGTTCGACCCGAGGTCGTGCAAATTGATCGTCGTAACGAAGCATCACGTTCTCGTTGCTTACGTTAAACCCATAAAACGGAGCAGGGAACCTTGACAGCGTGTCGACAGAACTCGTTTAAAAAAGAAGAGATATGCAACGAAGGAGTCGTTCGATCGAGGTAGTTGCATTTCTCATCCTTCATTTGGCGCCACTTTTTTCATTTTGTGTCACACTAGAAATACTCGTTTCCAACAAAATGCAGCATTCTTTCCAACCATTAAATATACTGCGTTTAAAAATATATTTTATTTTCAAGTATTCTTAGCCACATGTGTCACAAGAAAAAGATTGAATTATCTTTCAATACCTTGCTTGAATCATCACTCACATCTTCGATAAGCTGAGAATTAGTTACCATAAACATATACTTATGCGTTAGGAGTTTGTCAATCAGCCATGAGTCTATCTGTGGAACCACTGTACCATTTATTTCCAAGTAATGCGCACAAGTTACTGCAGCTATTCATTCTGCTTAAAAATCACGACAGACGATTTCTCGTTTTCGAAGAAAATATTTTCCTTTCGTAATACGTCTCGCTCGCGGTGTTTCTTTTATTTTCTCTCTCGTATCAGCGGGAAATTACGGCTGGTTTTTTACTGGCGCATTATCTTGGTGTCGTGATGCGACACGTTTAATTACGACGACGTTTGCGGTTTTTTACGATTCTCGCGGCAAAGTCGCGACGAGCACGTTGGTGAAAAACACGTCACGTTACTGTGGGAACGGCCAAATTATTGATGTTCACAGGGCGTCGCGCGGCCTCGCCTTGAACACTCGCTTTCGTGTTCTCGCTTTCAATTTCCGGCGCTGAGGCTGCGCTAATTGTCTCCGGGGAAAATCGCGGATTAAACCAAGTCCTCTTCTAACTGCATCGAAAAAACCAGCGACTCGATTTATTGGCTGCTCCTAGGTGGAAAGATTAAAGATTCATGATACGATTCCTTATGGTATAATTACCAGTAATTCATTTATTCATAGGATACTCATTTTTGGAGTGCAGAATAGTACCAATTAACGTGAACACAGTTTATTTTAGTCAAAAGATATCTTATGGATCACAAATTAAATTTTATATAAGAACATAGTGTATTAGGTAATCTGATTTTTTAATAAAATATGTCTTCTTTAGATAACAATGAATCTCTGTAGACGTTTCGCGTGGAATCAATTAATTTTTATAATTTCTACCTTTTTGAAAGGTTTCTTAAAAATCTAGTTATTATTAAATTAAATGTATGTTTAGAAATAATTTTTTGAAGCAACTATAGTTTGAGTTTTAGAGAGATTAGAGTTTTTAGTAGAGATTAGATTTTATGATTATCTTTTCCCCACTGTTGATAATTAAATCATAAGGAATTACCAGTTAGTCAATAAAAATAAAATCAAACTGAGAAGTTTTTGAATAAATACGTAATGAAATTTTTTGCTAGTTTTATTTAAGATCAGTGGAAAGTAAACAAAATATCCTGATTGCTTTAGTAGAGTCAATATTAAGACTTTATAATATGTAGCTTCGAGGAGAGATATAGCGAACGATTATTCAACAAAAGATAACGCAGCGATCGTTTATGCGAATTCCTTTTCTTTCGCGACGCTAGCCACTTTGCATGTCAGCGATTCTTTGCATTCTACGGAACGAATCGGTCGACACGAATGTATTTACAAAACAGGTTATTTTGTTTATTCTTGCTGTTGTGGATGGTCACACAACACAAAAACCAACTGGAAAAAGAAAAAAGGATTAGGTGGAAACTGGAAAAGGAATATTTCCTACGAGAGATGTGAAATGTGAATATCAAACAGGAATCTGATGTCAGAGTAGTTTCACGTGAAATAGGAGGAGGATACATTTGTTAGTTAATTTACGTTTTTCATGTCGTAGCTGTGTAAGCTGCATGAAAGTACTCCATTGAAGAAATGTTTCCAACATATTATTTAAGTATCCTATATCTCTTTTGTTTTATTTCCTTTTTTTGTAAAGCTACGTGTATGTTTTGTCTCCGCTTTTGAAATAAAATGGTACAGTGTCAGGAAAGAGAAAAAATGTGGTACTTACTTGACAGTGGAGAATATTCCTTTAAAGGTTTTACTTTTTAATATTGAAATTAATGTTTCATTTTAATTATGTCTTCTCTTTCTTTCAGTACGTATAAATTTATTAAATGGTAAAAACAGTGTTTCCTTCTTAATGAATCTTCAAGTTTCATCAATATTTATTAGATACATCTTTATTGGCAATATTAACAAGAAAGTAATAGGTAGGTATAGGTGCTTATATGTACAATGACTTATTTGATGGTTTTACTGTAAGTAATAAAAGTGAAAGAATTATACAAAATTGAAACGAGGTAATAGCAGATAAAAGAAAAGAAAAAACACTAACTTTGAACCACATCTTTGAATAGATAGACATGATTCTATTGCAAGGCAACTCCAAAGATAGCTGTTTAAAATAAAATACCATTTTACAAAAAAACTAGCCTCCTAAATTAGATTAGCCAAAAACTACCCCGTTTTAGACTCCTCTATCCAGGGCAGTGTCCAGCTGAAACCCAATAGCTCTCAGACATCTAAAATCACACACCACTGTCTCATCGTGTCTAGAGCCAGGACAAAGAGCGCGGGGAATAGAAGTACGAGGCAGAAAGTGTGGAATAGGATTCGTCGAAGCGGGGGAATACCGCAAAACACCAGTCGTTGCATAATATCCACTCAGGGCCGAGTCTTTTATTTATGCGCGACACCGACGTAATTTCAGAGAAACATCGCGCGAAATTACTCGCAAGATCTCGGTATTCATGGGGTGTACAAGACGATCTTGTCGCTTCCATGCTCCCCCTCCACCTCTTCTGCCTCCAACATTTCCCTTTTTTTCCTCGAACGAGGAGAGCCTAGAGTCCTGAGAGGAATCGTCGAGACGCGCAGGCCGCCGAGGGATTTCGATTAATTCCGTTAATTTCATCCGTGGATCTCGCGATCGCGGCAAGTTGTCCAACGCTCCGATTTTATCTCGAGCTCGTCTCCGTTTTTGTCGCTGCTCATCACGAGGATCGCGCGAGGTGTTTATTGCGCGAGTTAATAATTGAACGTAACGGGAGTGGAGCAGCGACGTTACGACAGAACGTCGTAAAAACACGGCTCTTCGAAGTTCTGGAACACTTATCGCTCTCTTTGGCAATAATGTTGCCGTTTAAAGGCGTTGAGGAGAAAGCACGGTGCCGTTTCGGCTTCTTTTAGAGATTTTAATGCTCTGGATTCCAGTCTGGAGGGCCGCAGAGAACTTTTTAGTTGTTTCCACTAGTTAGCGAGTGGTTACTCGATTGCTGAGAGCTTTCTTGGTAAGGCGAAGCTGAAGTACACGAAGGGTGGCTATTTAACAAGTTATAAAATATTTCTCGAAAGGAATGCAAGTTACTTGTTATACAACTGTAACAAGTATAACGAGTATCCATATTTGGAAATGAGTTGCATTCAGATTTCCTGAATCGAATATTTCAAGGAACTTTATCTCCAAATGTATGAGGAAGAATAAATATTTGATAAAGGAGATAAAATAAATTCCATTTAATTTTACTGTTTTGTGATCAAGTTTTCTCGAAATTATGTAAAACAGAGAGAAATCACTGTGACTTTCCCTTTCACGAATGTTCCTACTTAAGGATTCGAGCAATTGCACGCTCGACCATACGGGAGTTTTTGAGATTGCCAAAGGGGGATTCGCGGAATATGTCGCAATTTGCAGTATCTTTCAGCGCGCGTAACGCAAATGCGTAATTAGACCAGCTAGCCTCAATTTTTATTATCAGCCGACTGTTGTCTGGAGTCTGGGACGCGCATGACTACGCTACAAATCGGGACAGTAGTGTGTCAAGGTGAGTACACACGACCTGTCGTCCCGTTCTGCCGCGACAACTGTCGAGCATAATATTTGCGCGATCGATATAAAAAGTAGATCGTTGAACCCCTGACAAAAAGTGAAAACTGTTTCATTCCTGCACTCAGGGGACGAAATATAAAACTAGGACATCGATTATTATAATACAGTACTCGTTATTGCCTGAATTTATAATTAAACAATAGTTTGCCTAATTGGAATCGTATAATTAGACATCATTATCTTCTTATATAACATTGTCTTAAAATTGCAAATTTCTAGTTACTAAAATTCTTCTGAAGTATATCTACTAAATGTGAGGGATACTAAAATTCTGAAGGGGTAACCAGTTCACGATACCAAGAGGTTCCTTTTGAGACCTCAATATTACTTTTATTGAATTTTTCAAGTGATCATATACTTAACTGTATTTGCTCTACTTTCTGCGTAATATTCTAGTTATTCAGAATTGAAGGATCTCTGGCCTAGTATAGAAGTAATTCTTTTTTCTAATCGTAAGCTAATCGTCTTGCACAATTACAAGGATGAAGTTTCATTTTGGTTGCAGTCTTGCGCAATCTTTATGGAGCTTTGACCTTGCGCTCTGCCCGCATACTTTTGGCAGGTAGTGTATGTGCAAACACGATGAGAGTCTTAATTACACTGTGGAAGGAAAATAAAATGAAAATCCAAGTCATCATCACTGGAGATTGCGGTGGCGTAATAAATAACAGTGAATTGCAACAGCATATGGTGTGCGTACTGAAAGGTCAAATATTTCCGTTTGTAACAAATACTATGACTCACGATTAACTTCAAGTATTGGAACAGACAATCACAGAAACTATTCTCTAAAAATCAATTTCCACACTGCCTACCTTTTTATCTCTTCATATTAAATACTCAGAAAGTTATTAACCCTAGTACGTTCTTCAGATTCTAGTTCATGTATTCATAGTCATTATTTCCTTTAATAGTTTTCCTCATTTTAGAAACCAGTAGAACAGCTATTGTTGATATCCATATTTCCCATTTTTGAACATTACATTAATGGGATTAGTGTAAGAAATATGGAACATCCTAAAACCTCAATAATTAACTAACGATATCAACAATCGTGTGAAATATTTCTACTTAAAAAATGAATTATCATACTGACAAATAGATACCACTTTTTTAAACTACCGATTTTCCCATGCTTTACTTTTTTTACTATAATTTGAAACCATTCGAATTTATTTAAACTTAATTATTTAAATATTATGTTGTGCTAGTTTCTGTGTTTGTTTCATTAGAAAAAAATAATCTCTCTCCTTTCGCCAAATGTTTCAAATCACCCTTACCCTATTTACCTCATTAGCTCAATTCACATCAAAAAAAGTACTGTTCCACATAAAATTTCCAAGAAGAACATGCCACCTTTACCTAAAATTTTATTCCGAATACACAGAAATAACTAGAAATTTAATCACTCCATTTCTTATGCCTCCTCCCTGCAATCACGTTCCTACCCCCAAAAAAACTAAATTCAAAGCACGTTCCCGAAGACTCGGTAAATCACCTGAGAAGGCGAGGTCTCCCTTCGCGCGACCTCAGCTCAATTAACCCTCTCGCGATCTCCCGCCACATAAATCAAAGGCGTATCAAAATCGAACGGCGTCACCGTTCGTCCCAAAGTCGCGCAGAACCGTCGAGAAAGTCGGCAACGCGATCCAGGAGCCGTTTCAAAAGTCGTCGTTGCCCCGGAGGTGTAATTGCAATTAACCGAAGACGTCTGGAAATTGAATTCGCGCGAAAGGTAAAGAAACAAGCGTCTCCTCGCTAGCGAGTTGCTCTTCTCGCCCCTCGCCGCCCTTCGTCGCTCCTCTCCTTATCCCTTGGAGGCTACTCAGGAGGCGAGAGCGTCCTCGAGGAGCCAATCCAGCGAGGGTAATGGAAACCTCGGTGGAAAAGAAACTGAGCAGGAGTGGAAGCAGAGACGGTGGAGAGCAGCGAAGCTCCGCGCGTTCGGATCGTCGGGAAGCGCGATATGAAACGGGTCGTGGGTGGCGGCAGGGGGATATTTCTGGGGGCGGAGAACAAAATACGGGGGATGGGGGCCGCGAAAGGCTACGTGTCGGCTGAGATTTCAATTCAATTTCCGCCACGGGAACGTAAACACACGAACGGGTCGCGATCGGAGAAAGGCTCCCGTTTCTGAAATTTTTATGAGCGGAGAGAGCTGAGCCGAGCGGGGTTTAAGTGTTCGGAACGGCGCGGCGTGAAAGGGGTGCTTGAGCAGAGGTGAGCTGGGAACTTCGAAACTCCGCGCTTCTCGCTGTTCAAATATTTGTTTGTTCTTCACCGCTGAGGGAATGCCTGTGGAAATCGAATTTATGCTACAATTATTTTCTGGAACTCTGTTTTTATTTAATTAACGGTTATTTGAGAGGGCAGCAACTTTTTGGGGATGTTGGAGAATTGTAGGTGGCTAGGGCTTCGGAAATTGGAGGTGTATTATTGTTATCTATGGGGAAGAAAGAATTTGCGTTTGTAATTTACATATATCTAATAATGTTGGAAAGAAAAGTAGAAGGCAGATTTTTGCTTCATTCTTTTATAAGACTGCAATGCTAAGGGGGTCTTCTAGCAGAGAGGATGAAAACAGGGACCTCTTTGAGAATTTTTTTTAAAGGAACCCTGAGACTTTTTAACACAAGAGTTCCCCTCACTTCTTTACTCACTTTTACAGAATAATCAATAATTTTTTTAGTACACAATAATAAAAATTATAAAAGTTATGCAATAATATATTGTATAGGCTGTTTCGATAAACGAGTCTATATAGATGGAATACAAAACACACTTTTAAATTCACTGCTTTTGAACGTCCTTTACCTCCTCATATATTGCAATTCTTTTTCTTTCATTTTAAGTCGCATCAACCACTTAAGTGAGTCATTAGCGACACAAAAACTACCATAAGTTATGACTTACTGTACAACCTGATAAGCTATAGGAATTTCAGGAGTTGTATTTAATTAGTGATTTTTAACTTATCCTTTATGGAGGTATCTATGTTAAATGATTACTTCTCAGCAGAGTATCTCCTGTCTTGTAAAATAATGTGGTCAACAGATAACAGTTTTTTAAAAACCTTTTATGACGAAATCCTTGTTAATGGGTATAGTACCCATTCCGTGAGTGACATTCTCTCACTACCTTGCATGATTATTCTTTCAATCATTATCAATAATAAATTAAAAGTTAAATAGTACTTAAATAATTCTTAACAACCTACTGAAAGCAATCCTTAACAATTTTTTGTCCTCACTCTGTGGTCAACCTTGAGTGCCACTAATCAAGACATTGACCTGAGCTTAGTCTATTGACTACTTTCTATTTACCTTTAGACAGGTACCTTTTAGGGTCAAAAAGTTGAATTTATGGTGCAAAAATAATGATTTTATTTCCAAACATGAATATAGGAAATGAATAGCAACAGAAAAAATTAAAAAGGAAAAGGAACCATGTTTAAGCCCAATAGACGGTATTTTGGGACCAATAACAATTTTATGAAGGTTCTTGGTAATCCAGAAGAAGGGGAATGAATAGGAACAATTGAGGGTGAAATGGTCAATTGAGGCAGTCTCTCGCGAAACATTGAAGCGAAAAGAAGTAATCCAACTTTGTTAAATCTATACAAGTTTAGTGATACATTTGTGCGAAGTTACGTAATATTGTGTAAATCATTGATTAATTTGGCGATTAGGTGAATCTTTAGGTAAGTTCAATTTGTGGTAATCACTGAGTCATATCTTCTTTTTTACTTTTTTTCACACAAAGAAGATCAAATTAAAGGAATTTTACTTCCTTTTCATTGCCACTGTGAATTTCTTTCGTCACAAATCGCGTGTCCAAATACGTGACACAAAATGTCTCTCGATTTCTCTTTGAGGAACGAAGGGTAATACATAACAGGACGACTGATCGGGACAATGTTAACAAGTCGCGCCAACAAAGGGCACTTGAACGTATGGTCGTAATAATTCGAGGCACACGCGATTCGCGGTTATGCAAATAAGAACGCAAGCAACGATGAGATCGTGTTGACACGTTTCCCCTCTTCGTCCCTGTTTCCGTGACGTAGCGCCGCGTATTCGCGAATTAGCACGCGAGTCTCGCTTTAATTTTTTACCTGGCGTCGCCGTCGTGCAAATATTTGCAGAAGCACCCGAGCTAGTGCGATCGTCCTCTTTTTCCCTTTCCTTTTCTATTTTTGGAAGTCGCTTTTGACCACCAAC
Source organism: Calliopsis andreniformis (assembly GCF_051401765.1). Classification (NCBI taxonomy): domain Eukaryota; kingdom Metazoa; phylum Arthropoda; class Insecta; order Hymenoptera; family Andrenidae; genus Calliopsis; species Calliopsis andreniformis. The sequence goes on along the minus strand of NC_135065.1, from coordinate 6,051,734 downwards.
CTTCTCCATTCTCTTTTGTACAGCAATTACCTGGAGTTTCTTCTCTTTTGTATTTTTCTCATTTTATTTCTTAAAAACTCTAGGGTCGATTTAAAGATATCTGCAATGTATTGGAGGATTTGTTGAGGGAAGATTTATTAGCAATTTTTCTGAGAATAGTTCGGTAATCATTCCTCATAGTTTTTCATGCATAGTTAATAGTATATCCATGTAGCAAGAACAGGAGGAAAAAATACAAGTAGAATTCTTCAGAATCTGAGGAAATATGACGCTGTCTTAGTTTAGTGTTTACATGGACGTTGATTGTGAGTTGTCACAGTTCCTTTTCTAGGTGAAGAAAATCTAGCGCGTACTCATTTGCTAATCTAGGAATCATATTGTTATCGTATGACATTCGTTATGGTGCTAGATAACACTAATTCAGAACTCGCTGCAGTATCTTATCTCTTGTATCTATGAATTCTACTCTTGAACCACTTTAGTGCACTTTCAAATTTGGGGCAGTTTGATAATGACTAACAATCCTTGGGTCTAGAGCATATATTAAATATCTGAAGTCGTGAGCAAACGTTTGTGGCTATAGAATAGCCACAAGACAAACTCAGATAATTGCTTGAAACCACGTTTCTGCATTATAATGGAATCTCTCATTTTTAAGAATTAATGATTCTTCATGTGTGCTCTGCTATTCGAGCAATTTTCCCTCTAATTACCTCTAATTTTTTAATTATAATACATTAATGTAGGTACTCGTAAGTAGTACTTCTCTATCTTTTATCCGCCAATGAATATTTTCCTATAACTATAGCATTATTTTCTTCCTTTTCCTCATCTTATATAATTTTCTAATCCAATAACCCTCTTTCACGACGCCATAATATAAAAATTTTCCTCTGATTCGCCGATGTCCTCGTGACCCCTCACGTTCAACTGAAATCGCGATAAAGGAACTAGAACTTCATCACGAATAAGAACGCGTTCTTTGCAGTCAGGAACTTTCGCAGTCGGAATCGTTATCACGGTATATTTATGTCTCTGCTTCCGCGAAAGCATTATGGGCACCTTCAAAGAGCACTAACGAGTTTGCACCCGGCGCGATAATTGCTCGCAGGCGTCGTCGTCGTTGCGTTCTCCTGCCATTGTTGGACTTGATCGACGCTTAAGAAGCTGCTTCGCAACAAAAGAGTATCGTGTTCAACCCATTATTCTCTGATCAATTGCCCCCAGCTTACGGTTTCTCGTTTTTCTCGGATTATTTCACGTTCTAGTACCTTGAAAATTGCTCGTAGATTATAGCATGACACGTAATTACCCTTGATATGATTCTCTTGGGGATCTTGTTTAGAGTAATCTGCATTAATAGAAATTTATATGATTGTAGTTAACGAATTTCTGATATAAATTAGGAAAGCAAAAGAAATTGGTCTTTGGTATTTCTCTTAGATGTAAATTAACGTTTTAAAGAAAATTACATAAAGCTTGTAAAGAAGAAAATAAATTGGAATCAATTAAGCTACTTATAATATTATAATAAAACTAAACGAATGTTTGAAGAATAGTTACATTACTACTAGGAGAATAGTATGTAGGACTAAAGCAATTGGGAGTCTCAGGGAAATAAGATTTAGTAAAAATAATTTTCCCAGAAAAATGTCTCATCTCTAAGACTATGATCTTCACACCTAAGCATAGGACACATTGCTGTCAAGCTTTCCAAGTCTCTAAGTCTCTATAGTGTCATGGACCTCAACTCTAGGTTCGCAGAAATGGTCTTAACGAGCGATACGTCTTTAAGCAGCACTTTGATCTGTCTGACGTCTCTCCTAGAGAAAACGAAATCGCGCAGAAGGTTGATAGGTGAAAACGCGAGCAATATGAATCGAGAACGATAAAACGAAGGAGACATCAGAGGGGAGGCTGAGTCGATATTCAAGTATATTTAGAGCCAGCGGGCGTATTTATGGCTGCCACGGTTCTCCGATCATTTACACGGATAATTATGTTTGGCTCGAATTAATGTACCCATCTCCCTTCCGCCCTGTTCAGCGTCGTTGGCCCCCTCTGAAAGAAGCTATCGGTCCCTCGGTGTACGCAAACAGGTTCTTAAGCGACCTCGCCAGGCGGAAGACGCTTGGCCACGGTTCGTTAATCTTCGTACACATCGGGTTCCTCCTCGCTCCATTCAGTAGCCGAGAGTGAACGGTCTGAAAGGACTCGTGGGCCATGTGCATCACTCTTTCGTGGTCCTGTTTGCGGTGAAGGATCATGGTAGTAGCTTATGACTTCAGTTTGACTATTAATTTACCTACTTGCAACTTGGTTACTATTTTCCTTTTTCAAAGGAAACCTTCCTTTCATTCAATCCTTTTCTTCAAAATGTAAATTGTATCTTGAAGACTTCAGACAAGACACTAAATCAAATGTTAGGCTTGTTAGTCTAGTTAGTAGACTTTTGGGTACTTGTTCTGTTAGGGTCATGATAAAAGCATTAGATAAGAAAAATATTCTATTTTTTAGGCGTGTTTTATTTAAAAAAGAATTTGAAAGTTGGAAGAACAACGAAATAAAAAGTCCCACATTTCTTCTCGTAAACCTTATGTTTAAATCATATATCTCTTTAAAACACAATCTCGGAAGTAGTTCTTAGATAAGAAAAGGACCATCTTGGTCGAATCTCAGCTGACGATGGTCTTCACGGTTGAATAAAGACACTACCATCAAAGTGTCTCCAGATCTTTGAGATCTCAAGGGTCCTCTAAAGAACACGGTTTATATTCGGAATCTTTTAATCGCCTTAACTGCAGAAAATCTGGTCTGTGAAGACCCCAAGGATTCTCGTGAAACCTTCAATCACGAAATGCGGAGGAATGGTAGTTGCAAAAGAGACTCGGTTATATCCATAAAGGGAAAAGCTTCTTTCTCTAAATGAAACCACGTTGTTGACTTTTCATAGCGTCATTTTAAAAGAAATTGAACTCTCACTGCATCAGAAACCGTCGCTGCAATACAGATCGCCTTTCAACCCTCTTGCTTCTCAATTTCCTTCCAAACTACCTGATCACGCCATCCTTGGACTCTGAAACGTCTCGAAGCATTCTGCAAACTTTCCCGAAACTTGTCAACGCTTTTTCCATCGCCATAGTTAGCCACCTATTCTTCGGTAACAATGAAGGAACAGTTTCAACGTTGCCGAAGATGGCTGTGTGGCATCCTTCGAATTATGGTCGACTTTCTCGACTGGGACAATCGTGCTAACGATTTCACCGCCTCGCGGGGCATTAATTTCCCGGTGGTCCACGCATGGACATTAATTACGGGCGGTAATTAGAAACGCCAGTCGGTCGATCGCAACGATCGACACACGAGACTTTCTCGCGACGACAGCGGCCGACAGCGTAATTGAAAGGGAGGCGGTCACGCGCTCGCGCGCTGGGCTTATTAACGCTTGCGATTAGCGAGGTGATCCGAATTGAAACGGTCGCCTCGAAAATTCCGTTCCTCGTTAACGCTCGTTATCGGCAAGCAATTACGTGGCCGTGTGACGCGAGATTTATGTAAGGTACTGCTATTGACGGAGGAGGAACTCGTTGGAACTCGTAACTTGTCGGTGATAGATATTCACATTTTTCGTTTGAAAGTATTATTGAGTGCTATGAAGGTCTTGTTGTTATGAATACTGGATGAAATTTCAGGCTTTGGATTGTTTTAAGAAATATTTAAGGTTCTGATTTCTTTTGAATAACTTTTTGCTTAGAATTTTATTTTTAGATTTAAAAGAGCACATTATCTTGTAGGTTTAAGAAGTTGATAAATGAAGAACTTTTTGTTCATATTGTTCTGTAAACTATTCGGTCTTGTAAAGATTATTGGAGAGTATTTTAATTTTATTTTCATACATCATGTACTATTTAAAATTACTTCATGGGAAAATTATAGGACATCGACTATCTATCATTATGTTTGAAGACTATCAATACAGAGAGTGACTGAAATATAGTAAACGAAAAATTCTTGTAATAATTGGAATAAAAATAGATTTTCGTAAATGTAGTATACTACGACTGAAAATTTCAAAAAATGAAGATGTGATTTTTGGAGAGAATTTGAATTTGAAGTTAATCCGATGAATACTGTAAAAGCCTTGCTGAATACTAGATTAAAAAACATGGTTTCAAAGAGAATTTTAAATTCCTATGTTAACATCACTCTGAATATGACATGAAGTTTTTTCAGTACTGTAACTATATCAGAAAATTTTTCTACCACAATATTTGAAATTATAATGCTTGAAAAAATTACGGAAAAAAAATTGGTTGATTTTCTTCCTGTTTCTTCAAGCCTCTTTGTATTTGACTAGAAATGTAGTACTCAAAGCTGAGCAAAGCTGTTTTACTGTAGATATATATAATATTAAAAATGTTAGAAGTAAAGTAGTTAAATAATTGAATCCTGGCAATGTAAGACCAATGAACTATACAATTTATAACTTCAGCGAAAATTTATGAAGACTGCTGTAACACTTATGCAATCTACCAACGATGATAATTTATAGCATCGTTTTTGGCACGCATTCTTAAATATTTTAGGAATAAGATTTATACTTGTAACTGTAAGGCAGAAAGATATAAGTTACATGTTCAATGAAATTTGGGAATTGTAAATTAACAAAAGTAACAGTGTAATAAAATGCATGTTTAGAAGGTAGAATTAGTGTCCCAAATTTTTAATCTCAATATCTCGAAAATAGAAATGTATGATATATGTCATTTTGCTTTACATACACAGATATTCATACGATACTTGATTCATATATTTAAAGTTACAAGTTCTTAATATTTTTCTCAAATTTAAAGAACCATCAATCTTGAGTAATATTTAAATTGTTCAATTCCACGCACGAAGAAGAATTGCTTTCCCCTCCCTCAGACTTCTAAAACACAAAACAACTTTGCGAGGCGAGGAAACAGAAAGGAGGAGGGCAGCAAGCAAAACAGAGCATCATCCATGTTGTAATGAGGGTCGGTGGCGGCGGGGGTGGCATTTGTTACTTTTATCGTCAGGCTTCCGACACTGCTCCGAAATAATTAGCATTTTAATGTATGTATCTGCTTATCTAGGCGACGGCCAGTTACTCGGCGCAGTTTTGCATGTTAATCTCTATGGGAAATTACATGCACCATTGCGCCATCCGGGGACAGCCCCGAAACAACTTCGACGACGTTCTCGTTTCGTTCGGCTGGAATTAAACGAGAGATCTCGATTTATTGCAGGAACTACGCCAGAACGGTTCTCTCTTTTGAATGCATGAACAATTAGAGGATCAAAAGGTTCTTCATCCTATAGACGATGTAATATTCGTTTTCCTGATATTTGCAGTGTGAATGTGCATAAAGAATATGAGATATTTTTCTTTTTTTAAAGATACATATCATATTTTGTTCCATGAAACTAGTTTACATTGCACAAACTTGGTTTAATTTAGTTCGAAAGATGGATAGATAGAAATTTGATTAATCTATATAGAAAAATTTGACTTGGTTAGTTCAGTGTTAATATTATTGCAACGTCATCATGAAAATGAAGGAACAAGAAAGGTTCTAAGAAGCTGTCACCAGTTCTTGAGTTAAATTGCAATTAGTCTCCCAGGAATCGCATAATTACTAGTTTCGGACGGTCCACCTAATAGTAGCTACAGGATGATGACGTTGATTACAGAGTAGGACAAAGTGAGGGGGTAACTAACTTGCTGTGGGGTTGATTAGAGGGTCAGTTCGGTCTGACGACGCGATAATAACGCGAATACTAATGACTATGACCTCTTCGGGTTGGCAAAAGTGGAGAGCTCTAAGATCTCTGAAAGTGATTTATACTCAAAAAATTCTATTTTAAAGCCTGTAAATAACAAAGCTAGATACTACCACATCACAGAACATAAAAACACCCTTACCTTTTAATAGAATAATAATTCCTATAATTAATTTACATACACCGACTTGTCACACAACAAGTAATAAAATGCATTTAGAATTCTGATTCCACATAGTCCCATCAATTCTCCCTCGATCCACGATAAATCAACGACGTCGAGCATCGACATGCCCAACGCCTCGGGATAAATCGTCATATCGAAACGAGGTTACGTAAATGTTACCGTGTCTATCCGCTAAACTGTAGCCCGCGGTGTTTATCTCAGGCAGTTGCATACGATCACGGCTAATCGGGGGCTGAGGTCGTAGGATCGGCTTAGGCGGTGGGAGTGTGTTCTCTCTGCAGAAAAAAAATCGGGGGGGATCGAAGCAAGAAATAGTGGTGGCATAAATGTATACATAACGTATTGGTAACAGGGCGATGAATCAACGTCGAAACGGCGGTAGATCCTTTCTGTCCCCGCGATTATTGGCCGCGGTTTGTCGGTGATATTTCATTGTTGCTCGACAGGCACTTGCCACCCTTCGAGTCTTCGATTTCTAATCCCTGAGCAGAGGAAATGCAGTTGGAGGACATGGGAAACTATTTCAAACGGATATCACGAAATTTATTTTTCACGGGGGGTGGAATTCGAGAGTGTCGGGGCTGCAGTGATGAATTTGGAAGCAGATTATTTTCTCTAGAAGGAAATTTCTGGTGGAAGAGCGTGAAAAGTGTCCATTAATCTTGCCCAGTTAAATTACACGAAATTTACACGGTTAACGCGAAACGACCTATTTTAACCGGCAGCATCGTCGTTATTCGCAATTATTCCGGCGCGGTAACGCGATCATTCCCGGTTGAATGTTTTCGAGCAACGAGCTGACGGTACGTGCATTTGCGTCAGCAGCCAAACATGGCGCGACCAGGATTAATGACGAACTGTTGCTAATTACGTCGAACTATATCATACGACACCGCGTACAGCGACTTTCGCGATGCTAATATCTTTCGGTACTTAAACCTCGATTGTTGCGTCACTTGCCTCTACTACAAAAATTTATAACCACGAGATGAATACAGTGAGATATATTTGCTTAGGCTTCTGTGCTCGACAGGTTGATTTAAAAAGCGCTGCTGATTTTTTAAGTAAAGACCTAGCTCGTTATTATTAGAATTTGAATGTCTATGCAAATTTAAATTATGTACATGGAAGAATATGTTAAGCTGAAGTTATTGGAGCTTCTTATAGAATTTACAGAAATGGGTGCTCTAACAGGTTTGAGTTTAATAGAGTCTGTAAGAGTCGATTTTGTAAATTTATCCAAGCTGCTGCTACTGTAGTCAAGATATCTTTCGCAATACCTGTGTGACCATTTTTTCTATGTATGCAAAAATACAGGTGCAGATATAATTAAAGTATCAGGACATACAGTTTTAATTAGTCTACTTACTGGGACATTTAACATCTTAAGCGTTCAGGTACTGGGACATTTACCTTAGATAGTTTTAAATAATTTCATAGTCCTGCATTTAGTCAAAAACGTTTCGCCAGGGTAGTAGTATCCTATATACTGGCTAGTCCTTAACACTAGAAGCCAGGAGATACATTATTATCCCTAGTGGACCTGTTAGTCGACATCTTGAGGTCGAATCACGATGGAATTGGGTTATGGCGGTTTCGGTTCCGCGCGTGTACTCGCGATACTCATTATCCAGGCCTGTCGTCGCCTGGCGTGCACACCTACACGCGCGACTCGTCGCCAGCACACTGCTGTACACTGGAAATGCCCTGCGACTGACACAATGACAGATTATGCAGCCGGCTGTCTCTCCCACGACCACCGCGACTCTGTAATTTATTTAATCGTGCGCGTGGCCCACGGTCCGCCGTCGAATTTCAGCTGATTGGAGTGTGGAACGCGGTCGACGATAAAGGTCTCCCTCGGTGTCTCGGCTTAATGGGAAACCAATTTCCGGCCTGCTGGACTTCCGCCCCTTGCCACGGAACGGGAGACCTTTTTTCTTCGTTCCAGAGAACAGAGGGCTCTGGAAATAGTGAATCTGAATACTAGGGGAACGTAGAGTCAATGGAAAACTCGTCGCAGTTGATTATGCTGGTGAGGGGGATCCTGGATGAAAATATTGAAAATTTTGGTCTAAATTGGAGAATTGAAGATGGTATGTTTCTAACAAGTTGGTAGGAAAACGTGGTAGGGAAGAATAAAGCCTTGTTTAGATTAGACAAGTTACTGGAATTCAAGTGGCTTGAATACAAGTGATTTAAAGCAACTTGACCAATGTGAACCTGTTATTTTACTTGACTTGGAATATTCTTTCAAGCTTCAAGTGAAGTTGACGTCCTTTCAACTTTTTCTTACCTTGAAATACATATTAATTGATGTATACCATGATGAACATGTGAACGTCAAGGAAGGTGTCAGAAGTACATGTCTCGTTTGGAAAATACATAATCAAATAACCAGCATGCACTTTCGAAGCCATTTTTATTATTTTTGAATTTAAGCTTGAATTCAAGTAACTTGATTTGTATAAACACAAACTTGACATGAAAGTACTTGAATCCAAGATCACAAGATTATCTAAATAACTTTCCAAATTACTAAACCCATCTACATATCATTCTACTTCCAATTATTTTAAAGCTATCTAGTGTCACTACTGTCTTCATAATCCACAGAACAGTTACGTCACTTAAAAATATCCATGACACCAATTCTCCAACTTTATAATTCAAGCCTGAAACCCAAAGAAAATATTCAAAACACGGCACTTCTCACCAGCGGTCTTGGGAAATGAGAAACAACAAGGCACGTTTTCACGGTTCGTTAATATCCTTTCTTATGGCTGTCTCACGTTCTCGCGAAGAAAATGAGGGAAATGGAACAATAAAAATCCGCCGGCGGAAATCGTAAAAACACAAGGCGTGAATATGTTGAAGGAGGCTCGCGGGAGTTCTCCAGGGAGTGGGTGTTAGGAGGATTCGGTTGGAACTCTCTCTGGCCGATGTTAATGGACCTTTGGTCGTGAGATTCTTCTCCCTCGTCTGGTAAATAACTGCGATTCCATGCGAGGCTCGCGGGTCTGGAACTGCGGCCGAGCTTCCGGTGTTGGCTCGGTTCCAGCTTCTGGGTCAGCAACTTCGGCTTCCGGGATATCCCCTCGTCCCTCTGATACTACTTTTAACCCCTATTGCGGCGCTCGCGAACCCTCGGCGTCGAACTGGACACTTTGAAGCGAAATATTCGCTTACAGAGAGATTTCCTTTGCGGAAATGCAACACTTCTCTTAATTGATTTAGTCGATGACGCGAAGACAGTTTCGCAGCAAGGTCTTTGGATGATTGAGAGAGGCGGAAGTGGAGGATTCAGAGAAGAGGGTACTTTTAAATGTTGTACACTGTTCAGGATAATTTAGTTTGAGACTTAACTTTCACGTTTAATGCTTTTTATATAATAGGCACTTGAATTTAAATTCCACAGTATTTAATGTGAGAGAAATTAAATGAACTACACTTGCATGGAATTCTTTGGACAGTGCAAAGAGGTTAACAAGTACTTGTGATACTTTGCTAGAAGGTGGTGTTATTATTTAGTGGCTCAGTTTCGGAAAGAATTCTTTTAACAAAATCTCTAGAATTATTTCACCTAATTGCAATCCTTATATATATTAAATACTGTATAATGTTTAGTCGCTGAATAATTAAAAAATTATTGCAAGAGTTTTTCGTATATTTTTCGTTTTAAAATATTATTATAAGAAATGACATGCGTATATTTTTAAAAAAATACAAGTCAAATGCATGCTCCACCAATACTCCAAGTGCATGAATTTGAGTTGGAAAAAGGGAATAGCAAGTCAAAGGTAATTACGCGAAGGGAATTGAGAGTTTTATTACGCATGGGATAGAACGAGAAACGTGCGCGGGAAATTCGAGAAATCTCCCGCAATATCAGGCCCGCAGGCTGACTACCAGAAAATTTTTCTCCCGGGCGTATTCAAAATCTCAAAATCCTATCAAACTGGATCATCTCCCTCGCGGAATTGCACCCGATCGTATCAGTCGGCTATAAGCTATCATTGAAGTACTCTGATTACCATAATTCCAGAAATGCTTGCCTCATTTCCCTGTAATATAGTTTTATGTTACAAAAGCACCTACTTCTTAGCGTTTAGATAGTCTATATTCCAAACAGCATCGTGTATAAACTAAGATAATAATAATAATAATTATGGCTTACAAGTAGTAGTGGCAACAAAAAATTAGAAATTTAATTCATAGTTAAAAATTTCAATTTTCATCTTGTGTATCTGCTTATTTTGTTTCAAGTGACTACATTAATAAGTTTTTAAAAAACATTGAAATAAATGTAGGATAAATATCCTAGTAGCTACTCATGTGCCTGTACTTAAACAGTAATGCTATTTTTATTTAATATTAAGCTTAAATTCTTCTGTACCTAATGAAAGAATACATAAAATAATAAAAAATTGCCATAAAATATATTCAATTATAGATATACAACTAAAATATCGTGACATGGACGTGTAAGTTATCCACTTACTAAGACACGACATCTTAAGCACCCAGGTATTGGGACATTTACCTTGCACTACTATTCAAACATTTGACAAATACACAAATACATAGTTCTTCAAATTAACTAGAGAAAATATCCATTTTCTTTAAAATCTTCAATCTTCCCTTCGCCAACCTCAGAAAGGTCGCCACATGGAACCCCGCATCAGTCAATATCGAAACTATCCGAATGTGATTTATATACTAACGATTCAATTTCACGCGAAATGCATCGCGCTCAGCTTTCCTCCACGAATCCGCCATACAAATACCTACCAACGTGTCAGTGTCCTCCGACTTTCCCTTCGATGCTGTTCGATAATGAATCGCGAGCATTTCCGCGAGTCATTGCACGGGACTGCGAGTGCGTCTGTCTATCAGAAACCTGCCAGCCCATTCTCCTTTGGGTAGCTCGCGGATTCTCTGCCGCGAGATGGGATCCATTCATCGATAGCCAGCATACCAGCGATCAGAATGGATATTCCGTCGTGTTCCGCGGCGTATCTTATCATCGGGACACGGCACGGCGGAGAGAGTCGCGAGGGGATCGCGTTTTGGGGACAGTTGGAGCAGAAGAGGAAAAGTTTCTCTATTGGCGTCCCGTCCAACGTTACGTCACGCTGCTTCGCGACCAAATATAAATCAACCGTCACCACAGACGCTATTATCTCTTTCCCCTTTTCTGGTCCCGACGGAGAAAAACGCGGCACCGACGTGCGAGCGTTCGACTTCGAAGAGTTTCGAAGATGGGAATCGCCGGAGGTAGGAATGCTTGTAGGTCGCAGGGAAGATTGCTGCTGAATTTCGTGTCGGAAGTGAGATTGAGCACGCGTTCTCGGAGGGTCTGCTTCGTCTATCCTTTACCTGGAGAGTACAATATTTTTCTTTATATGAGCTTGTTGCTGTTCCTATCGACTTTTGGAATTAGGTAGTCACTATTACTCGCTCTCGCGTTTGGTGAAGAACCAGGCAGTCTTTCATGCAATCAACAGTACTGTAGTACATGCTAGGAGGTTATATCGTAATTGAGTTTAGAATCATCGACGAAAATAGGCGGTTGAGGTATTTTATTAGGAGATAGAAGTTCATCTAATGAAATGACTACTTAGATAACATTTGTTATACTTCTACTATTTTTGGCAAATAGTTTTCAGTTAAAACAAGAATACGAAATTATATAAAAATATTGTATTTTTTGAAAATGTGAAAAGTTGTTGTAATTTTCAATACAATATTTTTAAATAACTTCATATTGCTGTGTTTGGTCAACAATTTTTTGCCAGGGGTGGTGTTATACTTACAATAAGATATTTGATTCATTTTTCTTCATTTTCCTATTGTCTTGCTTTTGCTTTGTCTTCATTGAATGGATCTGCCACCCACATTTTTACGCATTGTAACTTCACTGGCAGGGGAAGTTACTGTGTAACTACTTAGGTTTAACCCAAATCTGAACATAATTCAATTTAATAATTTGAGCGTTCCATGAGTAATGATTGCCGAACGAGGGCTCGGTAGAAAAATTCTTCTCATTTATTTTCAGACCCTCCAGCGTTCCCATTTCCCTTTCACAATTTGTTTCTTAACTGCTCACCGCTAAATTCGATCCTCCTGCTGAAGAAACCTAATCTCTTGAAGAAAAGAACACTTGGAAATCGGCTCATGATCGGTTATAATTTCTTAATTGTTTTGAAATAAGTGGACTGATATTAGAATTCTGAATTAATGTTAACGAGATGAATGAAATTTAAGTTAGATCGTGAAAATAACTAATCTTCAATTTTAGAAATAATTATAAATACTATCTTTAAGGAAATGAGAGTCTTTTAATCAAAGGAGACAATCAATCTTGAATCCATTTGATAATAGTCCTGATCCACATCAAAAGCAACTAGAATTGAAACGAACATTTGCCAGATTATTTATTAACCTAGTCAGCTAACATCAAACTAATCACATTCGTCAGATTGCAATTCGACTTCAACGCCTGTAATTACTTCAAATCAAGTTACTCTCAATCTCTCATAATCGAAGTTTCCATTTTCAAACTCAATTTGTCAAGAAGCATCTAAAGAAACTCCATCTTCCACTTCAACATTCTTTCTACTTCAAAAACTATTGTCCTCTTGAAATTAGATTCCCAGGAAGAATCATCAATTTCTAAATGCTAGTAAATGATTTCTTTCGCGAGTCACCAACAATAAAAAATTGAATGAAAAAAGTGACAGAGGAAATACAATTACGAGGCTGGTTTCAGTGACATATTTTTTCGCGAATCCAGCAACAAACGAGAAACGAATTCGTTCCATCAATTGGCCGCCGCGGAATGCAATTGTCGTCACTTTCGCCGACCGCTTTGAAACCGAGTTCCGTTGCTTGCCGCACGAAGGAAAGCCTGGGGTTTGAACAATTACAGATCATTGTGTTTCCCTTCGGTAATTCGCTTTTTAAACCGTTTCCCCCTTTCAACGGGTTTCGTCAGATCACTGTTATTTCTTGCAATTCTAAAGAGGTAACTGTGCGTTCTCTCTTCTATTCGCTCTATTCGCTTCCAATTGAGGACTGACGAGACGTTGACTCTAGCTAGACGAGTTCCTTGCCTTTAAAGGAGTTGGATGGTTCGAGATCTTTTAAGTGTCAATTATTGAGCAAGTAGAACTTTTGTGGTGTGTGAAGCAGGATTTTTAGATGTAGTGTAAAATTTTTAACGAAATTAACTTTTTGAACAAAATGGGCTAGCGAAATTTTAGTAAGAGATATTTAATATAATATAATATTTTCAATCAATATTAATTTTCTCTACAAAGATATAATATATTGCTATGAAATAAGACCTCGAAATCTTTTTGTGTATGGAATAAGTACCTAAATCAGTCTCTCTAGCGACATGTCACGACACTAACTAGTAATAACTCAGGTCACCGAGAGACCATTAACGAACCAAAGGTCAAAGATTTACTTCCCAGCCAATAAACAACAAGCAATTGTTTTAATAATTATTTAATAGCTATCGTTTCTCGTCGATGGGATAGAAACAAGCACCTTTCACCCGTCGGTCAAACAAGTGTCGACTATGGTATTGAGTTGCGTCAGTCTGTACTACTATTCATTATTAAGTGAAATTTCTTATTTGCATTTTTTTCGTCCGTCGTGAACATTTTCCTTATTTTTCGAACTAAGAAAAATGTATACCTACATATTTTGTTTATTTCAGTTTCTAAAAGTAATGCAAAATTATGCTAAATGATTCTGCTAAACTTTCATTAACAGTACAAAGAACAAATAAGAATTGAGAGTGAAATTGTACATATTCTGCAAAGTTTAAAATTTTTAAGATTTTTTGTCTCTTATCTCTCATGGATTTTGAAACTAAAGAAACAGGATTTGTTACTTTGTGTCGAATTTTTGAAACCATTCTATGTCCTATAAACTCTCAAATTTTCTTGAAATTATAAAATTTTCTGAAAGTGCCTCAAGATAACGTTAACCTTTGTTCAGACTAAAAATTTATTAATCGAATTATTTATTTCCATTGCACTATTTTGAAGTGTGAAATTGAACTGGAGTGAACTAGAAATTGAGCTGACTTAAATCTAAATCGATACTTTCTCCGTACTTTATTGAACTATAATACGTAAGTAACTTCCTTTACCAAGAATATTGTCTTCAGAGCAAACGACTTGTTACACAGTCGACGTTGATGTCAGTGCATTGAATTCAGTTAACACATAACCGATTCAACTACCTAACCAGGTACACTCGGTACGTATTAATTTTGCATGTGCCGCTAACTGGACTCCAACCGAATGGCTGCATTATGGATACGATCGATTCGATTGCTTTCGATCGACTCGAGCACGGTCAGTGCTCCAGTTTCAGGGAAATTCGATGATACTCGACGGAACTTCAACGTGCATCCAAGTTTCTCCATCTTCCTTTCAACTACTTGAGGGAAGCCAATACTAGGCAATTTTTATAAAAATTTTACAGGAAAAGAAATATTTTATAGGTATTTAAAATAATCACACTTATTCCAAAACATAGTATTTTAAATACACTGTTTCAGTGTTACACTTTCAAAAGTTGCAATAAAAATTAAATATTATATCCTTCCAAGTGGGAATATCTTTTAATTAAAAGTCACTGAAACTAGCTTAACTATAGAATTCTACCACTTATAAAGCAGCAAAAATAACTCCTGAAAAGTGTAGATTCAATATTCATGACAGTCTTATCTAAACACCGTAACTGTCACGCAAACAGCTTCTACACGTAACAGGTACTCGCTACAAAGATAACGAAGCAGCTCACATTTGTCATTTTTAATAGTAATATCAGTCAACATGTGTACACTAATTAACAACCCCCGCGTTTCAAATAGACTTTGCTTCCTGCTATATTACCATCGTGAAAGGGTATCATAACACACGTTAATCTTTCAATAATACTGCTCCGTACACAATGAATCAGCCGACGACTGAAATAAAATTCGATCAATTATGAACGACATATTCATGAGCGTTCGCCCAGCGTAATCCCACTGGTGCTTCACGACACTATCGAGGAGGAGGATGATAATCCCGCGTCAGAGGCATTAAAATTTCCCGGCAATTAATTACGTTTCGGGCATTGTTCCTTTCGTTGAAATTGATTACGCTCCGACGACTGCGCCCGAACGCAACGCCAAGCGCTGCTGAACACTCTTTGTGAATTGCGTTAACGATTCCCGCCACCATGGAACATTAATTGTTCTACGGTGCACAATGGAACCGACTGCGCGAGTGACCAGCGGACTGCGCGAGAGTCGAAAGAAAGGGACGCCTGTGGAAAAAGGGGTGCGGTGGAGATGGGGTGGATTCGTTCTCGCTCGTTTGCCTAATTGAGTCAGCTCGCCAGGGAAACAGCGCCAGCGACGAAATTTTCGATCTTTGCCTCTTGCTCGTGCTCCTCGCCAGTAGAGAAGTTTACTCGGACGAAAATTACATTCGAGGATTATTTTGGTCGGCTCTTTTCCTTCGGCAACTTGGATCTTCAATGTTTAAGAAAGGCTTACTATGAGATGCTGTTGCTTTCGTGTCAATTTATCTTCTCGTGCAATCCTTGCTCCTTTCAATCTAGATGGAATATTATTTCGTTTTTGTATTTCTGTGTCTTCAAATGAGATTTGAATAGCTGACTTGGAAGCGTAATTTGAACACTTTGTGTCTTCAATTGTTTCTTTCTTATTTTTAGTGTAGGTATTCGTAGTTTATGATTGTTAAAAAAAACTCACATGCTAAATATATATGTTTCTTATAAACTAATTATTATAAGCTGGTAGTAAGTACTTACAAGCATCATATAAAATTAGAGAGCAATTAATGATGGCAAACTTTAAAGTACCCGCAGGATATAAAAAGATAATTTCTCAAAAAATGAGCACTCTAAAAAATAGAATCTAAAATATTATATTTTAATGAAATATAAAGTCTCGTATATTGAAATTAAAAAAAGAATTCGTGAAATAGCAAGCCATCGAATTTGGTTAAATATTAATAGACATTAGGTAATCGTCATCTTTCTCAACTCTCGATTTTTAGTTCAGTTCTGACTGACAGAGAGAAAATAGAAATGCCCAGGAAACGAACTTTGATGAATCGAGTTCGAAAGCGAGTTTTCTTTGTTTTAAACCAAGAGGAGGAAGACGAAAGAGTGGCTGACGTTCGGTTCCTCGTAAAAATACTCGTTCGAAAATTTAGCTCGACACGATTCGTCGTTCAAGTCGCTTTTTGAGTGACGTTCTTTCAGTCGATGACTGCTTGCGAAATATCGGCCTGTCATTCTTCTGTGTGGTTTCGCTTAAAAGTGGTGTCTGACACGCCTGATAACTGAGTATTTTAATAGTTCAGAGGGGGAATTTATTTGTCCCACTTTTAAAAAAAAATAGTAGAATACTATTCGATCAGATAAAATTTTACGAAAGGATGAAATAACATCTTGTAATAAATATCGTATGATCTATGATCACAAAATAAGTTTTAAGTTAACAATAATCTTGTCGAACAACTACTTGTAGTTTTTATCTAACGTTAACTTTCTTTTTGAGTCGAAGAACACAGTGTCAGGAACTGCTTTCGCCAGAGAATCGATGGGCAAATTTAGTTTAAGTTATGGCGAGCCGACAAGCGTTTGTAACTAGTTTTAATGCCGCTCAAGCTCGTTTAGCAGCGGGTACTTAAGATGCAACTTTAATGCTACTTAATGGAAGTTTTTATTTTCGGCCCATGTCCCGAGGGTTCGCTTAATTTCTGGGGGAACTCGGTGATTAATAATAAGTATACTTTGAAAACTTTTCCTCCTCCAGGAAACGGAAATTAGGATAGGGGGTGTAACGAGATGCGGAAGAGACATTCATTCGGGATTCGGCGACGAACTACTTTCTTATCGTCTATGGTATTATCACTTCAGTGTCCTCTTTAGTGAGAGGAAGGCATCGATAAAAGAATACATTTTTCATTATTCTCAGTTAATTCTTTTTTCTCCTGAGAGTAGTTTCAAAATACAATATAAGAATAATATAATTATTGCAGAATGCATATCTGTTTAAAATAAAAAATGCGTATCTATGTAATACCTTATCATATACTTTTGGAATATGATAATTTTATTATCATAGGAATATTAGGTAATTGTTCTCCAATAAGAAAGAATGAAGTTTAGAAAATTCGTCAGATTTTATGCAAAATCACTTAGCACATAGTTTTGCATTTTAAGAAAAGCTGTAATAGAAAAAGAGGAAATATGAGTAACTTATTATTTCTAGATCTATCATTTTCAGAATAACATCTTTATCAAGACACAACAAAGCGAACAATTATCGCTCATTATATTACGAAACAATTATCAAAGCGAACTATTAACCTCATTATAAAGGGTAAATGTTTATCAAATTACTGACAGATAGTTATTAATTACTGACCAGGGAAGTTAAATGCTGACAACCATTAAATGTCGAACAATACATTTCGCGCTCTCCTCTTTCCTCATTTCTCCCTCAACGACGTCTCTCGACATTCAGCGAGGTAAATAAAGTTGCAACAATAAAGATTCATCCTTTCACCATCGCTAGTCGCAATTTGTCGGCTCGACACGCGCGGCTAATCTCAGGCATCGCGATCTTAGAGATTCCTCTTTGATCATCTGTCACCTGGCTTCGATCTCGCCAAAAGGATGAAGTCTCCTCGCACAAACGCCCTGGACACTCAAAGAGGACTACGAGGGAACCTGCCAGCAGGGGAGAGTCAGTTAATTATTGTCCATTGGTGTGTGACGATGATTCGAGCATCGTTACGCAAACGATTTTCACTCTAAAAAGAGGGGAGAGGAGGAAGCTTTTATGTCTGCCATTTATTCGGCCGCGAGTGAATTAGCGATGCTTGAGTGTGCAAGCTGGGTGCCTGTCGTTCGGCAGAAAACAAAAATCCTCGTGAAAGGCACTCGACGATTCTCAGGCGAACGCTGCCGCGTCAAAAGGATCGATTCGTTCGAGGAAATAAATCCTCGTCAAGGATGAAAGTGTCTTCCGTCGTGGCATTCAATGATCGAGAAAATTAGAGGAACAATAGAGTGAGGTAAACAAAGGTGGTCCATAGGTAGTGACCTGAAAAGGGGTATTTTGTGGCTAAAATGAATAAACACCTACAACAATAATTTTTAATGAAACTTTTTTTTAAATTATTTGTAGTGAACTATGCCAAGAGATTATAATTATTCTATTCAGAAATGATAAAAATATTAAAATTAAAATATGTAGTAGATATATGGAAAGAGACACTGTTTTGTAGAGTATCCAGCATATTAAAATATATTTCAAGGGAGAACTATTGCACTTCATAAGAATTCTGTTACCATCTTGAGAAACTATTATTTTCTAACAGTATTAAAATTAAGAAATTGAATTTTGGTCGAAAACTATGTACCTAGTTCTAAATCACTGTACAATAAAGTATAAATTAAGGAAGAGTCGTCTTTCTCGAAAATGGCTCGTCGATTGCTCTCACTTTCGTCAGAAGCGATCAGGACTAGAAATCGTCTTATTTCTGCAAACTTATTATTCATTTTCCTTTCGTACATTAGCCTCTTTAAAAAATGAAACGGTTTCATGACGAAGATCGTTCGGTATTTTTGCATGGCAGATTCTCGCAAATCGCGGGAGCCCTGCAGCGACTTCGTGTTCTAGGCTCATTAAACCGTCACGAAAGAGAACCGGGAAATAAGAAAAGGCGCTGCGATGAGTCCACGTACAATGAGAAAGAAAACGCAATGCGGGCGACTCTTTTGTCGGAACACTGGGCTTCCGCGATTGATGGTTCGTGGATCGAGAAAACTCGGTTGAGCTAACGATCCAGGAAGCGCTTAATCTTCCTTGGATTTTTATGTGGCATAATGATCTCTGCAGTCTATTCAGTTCTGAGGCGTGTAAATTAGTTCAATATCTTCTTACAAAAAGTACTAATTTTCTTCTTGAATTTACATAATATTTATCATTGAACCTGGTTTTATGATTTTCTCCAATTATTATTTTCTTTCAGTCTCCTATGGTTCATAAAGAAGCAAGATTTATTCTATGGTACTTTTTCTCTCTTGGACTTCTTTATGTACTTGCTGTAAGTTTTTTTATCGGGATTTATCACTGAACCAAATTTTGGGAACTTAGACAAACATACACAGATAGTGTTTTCTTTAAATTATCACAAAGCAGTAAAATATCTAAATTCTAAATAGTCAATAAAAAATATTAAATCTGAAAATCCCCGATTAATTTACCTAAAGACTTAATATGATGGCGATTTAGAATTATCCAGCTCTCTGTGTCATCCTAACACTGTCAGGTCGTTTCAAATACTCTGCTATTTAAATTTCTCCCGAAATTCGCGCCGAACATCGGCTAATGCAAAAACCCACGGACTTCCGGTCTCCTTAAGAGCCCTTCAGTTCAGTAAGGACGAAAGCAGGACCACCCATCGTGCGGGCGAGTAATTTTGCCAATATTCGATCGGCCACGGCAAACATCAATCTACGCAGAGAGTCTCTCCAGTCTGATGGAGTATCCTAGTAGCAATCTCGCTGTCGCGGTTCCGAACTCCGTTTTCCTGGATAACTCGTTCCCTTCCTAGCTGGTCGACGTAACAGACTCGCGCGTTCGAGTGTTGCCACCTTAGAGGAAACCCGTGTACAGCGGCAGACAGTTTCGCCTGCTTCTAACAGTCAATTTGATCGTGTCGCGGTTGCCAGCCTCTGCGACCTCTTGGCTCGACAATGCGCTCAGGCCCTTTGTGCCATCAGCGCGATACGTCAGACGGTAATATGGCGAATTTAAGTATGTGAATAGAAGAGCACATATGACGTTCCTTTCCTCTTCCGAGAGAGGAAAAGATTGGAGTGCTGGCGTTGCTGAATGGGGATTTTTTGTTCAATAAATCGGCTGTAATAATTTGATCAATTGAATGCTTTGTGGTTTTCCCTAGATTTAGTATTCTTCTTTTCTTTTTAAGCTGATCTGTTTTGTCGTTCTTGATTATCAACAGTTTATATTGTAACCTTTTAATCCTTCTTTTTCTTTCATTAATTCGTCCCAGAATTCTGTTCCCCAGCTCATACACAAAATTCCTGGGAACTCCCATTTGAATAGAAGAACCCAGCGCACGAGCTGCTAGATTTCCTAATCAGCAGGGAACAGTTTGGGACGTACGATCAGCAGCGCAGATCGCCTAGATGAGCTGCAGAGTTAGAGAAGTTCGTAGGCAGGTCGTCGATCCCGATGGACGGAGTTAGAGGAAGTAGCAACGTCAGTTGCAGCTGCACTCGTCGCAGTTGCCAGTCGCAGTCGAAGATGCGCCGACGCGCTTCCGTGATCCGATTAGGATTTATTATTCGAGCGAGCGCGTGCACACCTGTGCCTTTCCACCGATTCGCAACGCTAGATAAAACGCGAGTCCCACGCGCTTCTACACGCTACGCCGCCATGGCTTTCAATGATCCTCGATCCCCTCGATCTTGACACTTTTCTCACTTCTTAACGTATTCCTTGCTTCCTTTTGTGAAATCGATCCTAGCTGAGTTCAAGACTTACGAAACTTTCATTTCATTTCGGTGTCTTCTTGTTAAACTTTGCTAATAGAAATTTCCAAGGGTTATTTTTCTTGTTGATAGATGTCGCACGATGCTACCAAGAAATACAATTATCGACTTCTCAGCTAAATGATTTATCTATCACAGTCGACTCTGTTCCAGAACATCATTAATCTTATAAATTGACCACAATTCACGTCGTATAAATTAATATCCAAGTAATCAACTGTTAGGCTGTTAGTATCCATTAACTTCAGAATCACTTTCCTTTCAAACTTGGTACTCTTCATCAAGTCTCCATTGAAAACATCGAAGTTACAAATTGCATCCTTTCGAATGCACTTTAATCTTCCAATGGCTGGAGAAAGAAACTTTCTTCCATCTCAGTTTTCGTCTACCAACAAAATTTTATACTGTATTGTACCTAAGAGTCTCATGGAACTCAACTATTTAAACAAACGCAGGTTTCAAAATTTCAAGGAACAGTAAGAGTACTGAAATTCATCACAAGATATAAGCATTACAATTGTTTCAAACAATAGTAGATGTGTACTAGTTTTCAAGTAAGAATCAAGAGACCTTAGGGGACGCAAAATTTAGGCCTCTTACCCTATACTGCCACTGATATTGATAATCTATTCAAGCTTCCCTACCATTTGTCATGCACACCCACGCTTATTGACATAAGCTTTCACCTACGCTCTCGAGAAGGTTAAATTCAAACTTCTCAAGAACACGCAATCCAGTGTACCGAGCCAGCTTGTCATTCCAACGAGACTAGTCGCGTGACAGGCCAAAAATTTCTCCTCTTCCGCATGCTTTCGCCATCCATCGTCCGTAATAAGAATCAAACTCGCCTTTGTTCGCCGCGGGGGAGAATTTTCCCCATGTCGTCGCGACTCGTCACGTTCCCCGTATAAATTTGAAGAAGCGAAAAGAACGGTGGTTGGCTGCACGCAATGTGGGATGAAAAATCGGAAGACAAACGGGAGGTCAGACACGTTGAAGCATCTGACTAAGATGCCGACGAGAAGAGAAGGGAATCTAATAGCGAAGGGGCGAAAGAGGGGAGGATGGAGAGAAAGAAAAGATGTTATCAAGATGACGAAAGCCTTGGCGCGGCTCCAGGATAATTGAAAGTTATGATAGCGGCTCGTGGTGCACCAGGATCCTGCAGGGCGTTTCGTGTGGTCAGAAGCGATCTCTTATCGGTACTCTTTACGATCGAGAACGAGAGGTCGGGCGCTAATCTGATGCTAATGGAAACGGGTTCGAGCTGCTTCCGTGGGTAGTTATGAGCAGGTTGAAGAAGCGTTGAAAGCGTCTTCAGCAATTTAGATCTCCGTATGTGGTTGCGTAATGGTTGAAATTGCTTCTCTTGGTGTGTTTCAAAGAGGATTTGCGAATTTTCTGAAGTCATTTGGGAAGTTTGAGATCTGGCAAGTTCAACTTCGTGGTCAATCTATAGAATAGTAATATATTTTAATTTAATTTTCTATAGAAAAGTATAGAATAGTTTTTACTGTAGGCTAATGATAAAATATTCTCAATATTTGATAGATAGCGGAACAAAATTTTACGACTTATACTTTTCAGACAATGTAACTGATTTCTTCCACAATATAATACAAAAAGTCAGGCAAGTAGTTTTTTCATAATTGTGACGTCAGTCTACTCAAAACAACCAGCTTCCTAAAATGGACCTTTAGGTTTGACTTTTTATTTCTTTTTCAACTTCCCATCATTTTTGAGATACCTTGGAAAAATGTCTTTTTCTCATGAAATACTTCCCAGCTTTATTGCTCGATAAAAATTTCTGTCACTCCCACGCCTTCAGTAACCTCGTCGAAATTCTTCGCGAGCAGTGAACGAAAATCTACTTAGCCCTTCGCGATTCTCGGTGCCCGCCACGTCGATGTCACGTCCAAAATCGCTGTCAATCGATGGAATGCACGTACTTTGTAGCAAACGTGAAACCGCGTTCTCCGCCACGATCCATTTGAAGAAGCTATTTACAAGTAGATAGGGGACGCTCTGCTGCCTCGAAAAGGCACAATTTCCAATGCATTTCGCTGGTTCTACGATCCCAGCGCAAGTGGCGAACCGATGATCCCGATGGTAATCATGTTAATATGCGGCAATATCCAACAAAGAGACCGTAAATCGCGAATAATATCGATGCTGTCCGCAGAAATTTATGACTGTGGCCGCTGGTTTGATTCGCGATCGGCGTAACGATGTTTGCCATCGCGAGGGGAATAATTGGGGAATAAAACATGCGTGATCCCTATCGACGACAAGCATTGGGAACGATATGTTTAATCGGCGACGGGCGATGCTAGAAATCCATTGGCTTAACAATAATAATAACGATAATTAGATTGAGTAACAGACGCGCTTGGATTTTGAGGGGAAGCATGTTTATGGGCATGTTACTCTGAAATAATGCTCGATAGTGACTATTGATTTATGGAGAGAGGATGGATCGTAAGTAGGTGTGCGATGTACGTAGTTAGACATACTCTTATTTTGCGATTTTGGACCTTTTTTATGCCTGCTATGGAGATGCTATGTAAATTAAATTTCAAATTTTTAAATTTAAGCTTGTTCAGATATTCAAATATTAAAATATTTAAATACAGAAATTTTTAAATTCTGAAGCTAACAAATTGAAGATACCAACTGTAGATACCAAAGTAAGATAAAAATTAAGAATGATGGAATGAAATTATGTATGAGGCTTTTTTCAAAGGTATTCACAGGAGAGAAAAATTTCTAATAATAACATGCGTGTAGAATGTGTCTGCGCAGTGGCTTATTCTACTGTCAGCTCACGTCATCAAAGTCAGACGCAAAACAGCAGTAGAATAGGTCATGCGTCAGACATTTCTCGCGTACATTTTAGGGGCACCTTCAACACCGAATAATTTAGAAATAAATCTCCAAACATAATTTCAATATTCTCATCTAAACCAACCCTTAAAATTTCTGACATCTTTTATCAAACACCCAGTATACAGGGGAAGTCATGTAACTATCTCACCTTGCTTTGATACATTTTCTCATACAACAAATGGCTCACAAGAAAATTCAAGAGAAACAATCAGATAACTCACCCCTAATTATTATTCACTCTTAGTCCTTCAATAATCTTCACCCCTTTTCCTCTATCTCCAAACAAAAATTCCACTCAAATTATCCTCAAACATTTCCCAGAAATCTGTTCATCACTCGTCGCCACAAGATTCCCATTACTGCTCCCATGGAAAACACTCCATCACATATCGTACGTGCCACGAATTCGCAGCATATTTCTAAAGAAATTGTGTCGCCATTGCGTTTGTTTAATTAATTCGAGACGCCTCGCCAGCATATCGAAGACACGCTAATCCTGTATCTCCGTCATCCAGCCGATGACGTTCTTCAGTGGCGACGACCTCGTGATTTCGTTGCGTGGCGAACGACAATAGCGCAGCGACAAAGGGAATCGTCTGTTTTTCGACTTCCCGATGACGTTCGACCTCCCACGCGTTGAAGAACATTTGACTCGATGAATATTTTCCTCGTTTCGATATACATCTCTTAGACGTTCCTCGGGAGGAAAGAGTGGCTCGTACTGCAGCTGTTAGAAGTAACTTCCGTTTACTGGCCTGCATCGGTGATAATCTGCAAGTTGAACGACGATCGGCGATTTTTCTATGACGAGTTAATTTAGACTCGACTCGTTCGCGTGGTCCTCCGCGAGGGCCAGTGTTAGTCACGCAGTGGTTAGTCACGATTTCGTTGTTGCGAGTTTAAGGTCGATGGCATCGGAGTTCCTTTTAGATGCGACGAGGAAAGAAATGGAAATTAAGTCACGTTTCACTGCCGAACGATATTTACAAATGAGATCAAACTGCGCTTATCGAGAAGGCCTTTGGCAGAGTTTCGTTCTTGGTGATTAGAATATTAGGTAATAGATATAATCTGAACGATAGTCGTTGCACGGGGATCAGGAAGCTGTGATGTAAGTGCTAAGGTGGTGATATTACATGAAAGATAAATCCAAAATAAAGTTTCTGGATAATGTATCTCGGTTTCTAGAAAATTGACTTTACAGTTTAGATAAGTATGAATGCATTAAGTTACAATTTTTGGCTCGAGAGGAATACTCAGAGTGAAGAAAAGTTTCTGCTTTTACAGTAGATGAAGCCAGTGGTCAGACACTGAATCTTATATTTTAAAGGCTACATTTTGCCTCTTGACAGTTGTCTACAAAATGTGTTGCACTGTGAACAATTATCCCCCCGTACCATTTGATCTAAAAAAAAAGGTGAAATTGTAATTTTTATCAGTTTTTGAGAAAATAGGTGTTAACCCTTTAATTTTATACCTTCAAATTTCTTTTTATACAATATTATCTATCAAAACTCTGCAGAAACGTTCAGTAGAATATATTGAAAGTGAAGTACAGATACATATTTCACACAGCTCCGACGTTCCAAACCCTTAGAACGTCGTAAATTCGTTACACTCTTTGTTGAGAGTCTGGAAACACGCGTCGTTGAGATTCGGTAAAACAGTGAACCATTTATCGTCACGATCATACAGCGATTTATCGATGTCGGGTCGGACGGAATCCAAGTGAAACGATGTCAGGCTACATGGATGTCAATTTCCACGGTGTTTCCACTGCATATTCGATCGGCGATTTGCTGTCGCTGTCGCGATGAAACTGGGTGATAATACCTTGTGCGCCTGCAATTCGCGAGGACAATACATTTGATGGGTGGTTTTTGAAAAGATAGCGCGGTTATGGTAGATTCTATTTAATATTCTTTTAAAGAGTATGGATACTGATAGCTTTCTCTGGTGTCAAACATTATTTTATATGAGTAGTATATTTACAAGAATTTCTATGGCGGGAAAATACACTAAAAGAATGTAGGTACACTAATGTGAATAAATATTTGTACACTTGCATGTTATTGAAATATGTAGAATGCTCTAAATAAAATTCTGTAATATAGTTTTGGCTACAAATCTCATCTCAGGTAATTATATAAAGTCTACAAATTCCAATGAGAACATTTACTATCAATTAGTATAAATAAGAAGGTATAGATATTTCATACATTTCACATACACACAGTAGTATATACAATATTGCTAAAATTTTGGGATCACTTGCTAAGTTAGAATTTAATGTATCCTTGATTATCGTAAAAAGTGAAGCCTAAAAAACTCCCGAATACGAGTAAAGAAATAGAAAAGATGAAACGTGCTAATATAAAAGAGTATTTAATTTTTAAGAGTATAATCGAATTTTGATTTCCTTACAAATTTTCTATAACGCGAAGCTCATCAAAAAGTAATAGTCTCGAAATTTCATCAAGCTCCCGCAAGCTGAAGAGTCCACTTTGAACGCGCTTTTAGCAGCCCTCCCACCTCGGCGCCTCGAAGAAACGTTTAATTTACTCATTTGCCGCCAAGGCGAATAATAAAGTTTTACAGGCGTCGCGTGTCAGCGTGTCGGCGTTAGCTGGAAAAGCTGATTGCCCTCCACGGTGATCCGTGAGACCCGCTGTCGGCCACCTGCAGCTCGTCTGCCCTCGTCACCTCCGAGAGACACCCTTCTATAGGGGTTAACGAGGTCGCCCGCGAAACAACCCAGTCACCCTCGCCTTCCACTGTCAATCTCGCTTCTCTTTCACTTCCTTTTTTCTTCTCGTTTCTCATGCATATTTAAATTGGCCGCCCGTGAAAATTTGTAGCCGACTACACCCCTGGCTCGTTACACCCACTGCGTGTTCGTCGAATGGCGTTCGTTTCGATCGACAATGAAGCCTGGGGGAGGCAATCGATGGCTGTCGAGCCTATTGATCGCGTGACTTTTGTCGTGAACGGCTGTTAACTCAGTAGAAATTGGAGGAAAATTTCAGAGATTCTGTAATCTGGGATCTATTTTATTAGGGGTGTTTGCATCTTGAGAAATATGAGGGTTGAGATTTGAATAATTAATGGTAGGTATATATACAAATAATTGTCTTATAAATTTAGCTTCAGGGATGTGATACATTTTTTAGGCAGATTTTGTAAAAATAGTTAGACGTATTAACTTTAAATAGGAATTTACTAATCAATACAAAATTTTGTTTTCTCGTAGTCTTTTTACGAGAAAAAAATAATTTTATTATACATAGAATAGTAAGATATCAATTTTTCTCATATAAGTACGTATTTCTTAAATCAACTTTAAAAATGAATACGAGTTATTTTAAATAGTTTCGAACCTCTTCCATTGCCCGCAGAAAGGAAAAATTTTTTTAGAGACATGGAGGATGGTATTCGAATTTCTATTCGAGCGGGATCTCGTTGATCCGAATGGAATTTCATTTTCTTTGGATTTACCTGGTTCTTCCAACTGTTAATTCGGAACTCAATTCCTCGAATTACGCTTTCGGCTGCACTTCTGCTGGAAGGACGCTTGGGAATCGAGGACGAAATAAATCGCGTTTGCTGGAACGCGATACTCTGGCCGTGCTTTCCAACGAAATTATTCAATCATCCAAGTTTTTATCCTAGCGACCTTTTTCATAGACGACTACGTTGAAGCGAAACATTTAGCAACTGCATTTTGACGGTCAAGTGAGATGTTAATTTTTAAATTTAATATGTTATATAGCATCACATAATAACGCTGAAAATAATAATTTTGCTTTAATATTTCTTTATAGAAATGAGTAATTTTAGTTACTCATGCAAGTAACTTTATGCAACATATTTTGTAAAATTTATAATAAAATTCACTCTCTTACCTAATCATTTTAAAACTTTAGAACACTTAAATTTCAAAAGATTTCTGGTAATAGATATATTCCAATAAACTACGATTAAAAAGAACAACATGTCGAAGAATAATCGAAGCAACGTCAATTCGCATTTCACGATCCACCTCGTTTCGTTTCTTCTTCAGACATTCACCTGAGAAGATAAATTATTCCTCGAGCGCGGAAGAGGAAGTTCGCCTATCGAGCAAATACAACTAGGAAAGGCAAATGAACGTCGCAAGGATCGTCTACGGGTCAGAGACGATCAGATATTTTCAAAGTTCCCCAAAACGTGGAACACTCACAAACGGAATCCTTCATTCTGTTGACCAAAAGTCGCTATACGAATCCTCGGAGATGAGTGAAATTTGTTAAACGGAAATAATTAACTAAACACACGGTTACTTCAACTTGAACTCAATCCTTCATCGATTACCAGTCGTTGTAACTTACATTTCCTAGTAGTGAATAAAATGAAATAAATGTTGCTGTTTGAAATGGTATTGAAACTGCCAAAAGGTGCCACAAGTCATTTAAAAATATTAAGTATTATCAGTCACTTCACAAACCTCTTATCTTCTTATTTTATTTTCATACAGTTTTTAAGTTTTCATTAAAATATGCATATGATCATTCATATCATGCTAAAAGTACCTAAATCAATTATCAAATATCGGAATTTAAAGTGTGTAGATAAGTATGTATTAGTGAATACGTAAATGTAAGAAATGGATAACAATGAAAAGGAAAAAAAAGGGAAAGTCATGGTCGCTAATTGGGACCAATGGCAGTTCTAGGATGGGTCAGATTACCCAAGAAGAAGGGAGGACTTAATGATTGAAATAGAGGCGATTGAAGGTGAAACGAATCAGTCGGGCATTCCCTCGCGAAGTATTGATAAGACAGGAAGAAATCTGTGTTTGGTTGTGAAAATGTGCGAGTTCAGTGACATGTGTGTATAGTGTTATTTAATGTTACTACACTAATAAAAATGATTAAGCATAGTGGACTTTTGTAGGTTCTGTTATAGAACTTTGCAAAATTAACAAAGTTAACTTGACTACAGTAATATCAATTTTTTTAAACCTACAAAATCGACTCTTACTGATTCTATTAAACTCAGACCTGTTAGAGTACTTTTCTAAGTTCTACAAGAGACTTCAATAACTTCAACTTAAAATTTTTTCCGTGTATATAGAATTACTTAATTAAGTTGGCAATCGAGTTGTATTTCAGATTAGTTCGTTTTCGTGGCGATCACCTTACCACATTTTTGTTCGATTTCGTACGTTCTCATTTCCTCTAGATAAATACACTTTGAACTGAAAATTAACATTCGGCTTGAAAATGCATGCTACGTTCAAGCGCCTCTCATCGAATCAAGTTTCCACGCTTTTCCGCGAAACTTCTGGATCTGAAGGGGAAAACTCCCTCCATTTCAGGGGTGACGAAACGAAAATCCTCGAGTCGTCCGTAAAAATCGGTTCGACGACGAAGGGCGATGTGAGAAGGGGATTAAATGTCGTTTCCCGTAAAAAGGCTTCAATTACACTTTTTTTCGGGGTTTTAATCAACGGTCAGTTTTCTCGCGTAATCCCAATGGGGAGGCGGTATTAGGGAAAATCTCTCGTGAAACCTATTAGATCGTATACCTTCTGTGTGTCCAGAATACAACCAAAAAAGTATCTATTGATAATTCAGATTAAAATGTCTTTTTTATTTTGAGACGTCTTTTGAAAAATGTATGAAATGGTTTGCTTAATCATCGTATAACGAATACAGGGGCACTTTGAACATAAATACAGTACAAGATGTCAAAGGTATAATAAATTTATTCGTAAGAATTATACAACATATATATCTGGTGTACAGAAAACTAAAAGAAGTAAACTATTTTTCTGGATAATTCTTCCCCAAAACTGGTTTATAATAGAAATTCTATAATGAGTAGAAATGATCCTGTATTCGTTTTCTGTGTTCATCGAAAACCATTCGCCTTCCAAGGATTAAATAGAAATTATTTTTTTTTTTCTCAAATATTTAGGTTGGAAGGATTTTATCACAGATGTATTATTTGGTTCTGACTGACGTAAAGATTATATTCGAACTTCGTACTATGACGAAGAAGATAAAGTATAACTACAGATATGAAGTTTGGACAGCTTTGGGTGAGTTTGAACAGATACCTTTTCAAGTTCGACTAAACCAGGAAATTCTGAGCAAGTCCAAATAAATTGAAGTAACCTAAGATATATTCTGATAAGTTCGTGCATAATTCTGGTTGAATTACTGTGCACAAACTTTCTAGTTTGGGCAGACTTCGATAACTTCCTGGGTTAGTTCAAGATATGCAGATAATCTGGAATACATTCGAATAGTTGGGCAGACTTGAGTAGGTTTAGAAAAATTGTATAGAGCTCACAAATTTAAGTAATCTTAGATAACATCTGACAAATTCGAT
Organism: Calliopsis andreniformis; assembly: GCF_051401765.1. Lineage (NCBI taxonomy): Eukaryota > Metazoa > Arthropoda > Insecta > Hymenoptera > Andrenidae > Calliopsis > Calliopsis andreniformis. Next base: position 6,021,847 of record NC_135065.1, on the reverse strand, counting down.
TTAATAAAATTAGAATGTTCAATGCTCCCCCATGGGAATTAAGGAAAGTCTGTGTAAAGCAAAGTCGAGAAAATCTGCGCACTTCGCAAGAAAGATGTCTCGAACTTGCCTAATAAAACTCGGGAGTCCTCGACTGGGTTTTTTATCTACCGCTCGCGAGGTGCATCTCGAACGCAATTATTCGCAAGTTTCAACCCACCGCTTACTACCGAGCCTGATGCATGCCTGGTACGCTGAACTTTTACCAAATTGGGGGCGAACGTGAGTCAACTAACTTCATCGCTCCCTCTTCTCTCGACAGAAAGAAATCTTCTAATTTACTTACCGCGTCGCAGGTGTCGGCTCCGTTTTCATAATCATCGGAAAGCTCGTTCGAGAGAGCGGCGTGTTCGTAAATTCTCAAGTCTGTCGTCAATCTGAACCCCTCAACAGAGCCATGAATATTTTATAATTATTGACGGTGACAGGAGGGCTCCCTGCTAGATTGCCGATGGAAATCGGGTTACGTCTGTCAAAAGGCACGAGAGACGCGGGCAGACAGATAATTAACGGTTGAATCGAACGCGCAAAAATGGGATGTCAGTCCTGGAAACGTTTTTAGAAATTACGTTCGCGGGGTGAAGTTTTTTAAACAGAAATGTAGACGTCCAGTTATTTGTCACGATTTTGATGCGATTGTTGGGCTGAGTTAAACACTTGTCATACGTAACAATAATACGTCTAGTTTCTTTTCTCAATGACAAAGTATTTTTGGAAATGGGGTAAAAGTAAAGTAAATTGGTTAATGAGTTTATAACAATTTTTCTTTCATTTATCTGTAGCAGAAAATATTTTGTGTCCCTTCCTCATTACTCATTCGTTTCATACTTTTAGAATTCCATATCACTTACATTCATCAGCAACAAAGAATTCGGTGAAGTACGATTCAGAAAACCAACACGATATCAGATTAGATTACACTCGCTGATGCACCTCAATGGTGAGCAAATGTTAGTAGCTATAATCGTCGAAAGAAAAGGAGCCAAATTTAAACGATTCTTCACGCGTGTAAAATTTGTTCGTAATGGTCATCGACCTTTGTGTTGCGGGGTGGATTACCTCACTCCAGATCACGCGTATAAAATCGAATACGATGGTAAACCAAAATCTTTACGCGCGATTGCTGTCGCCAGATAGCTCGTACACTCGTCGAGTTAATGCTGACGCGGAAGGATAATGAGAAAATTCCTTTCTTCTGTAATTCCGTGAACGATTTATCGAATGGCAGACCCCTATGCCTCTCCCGAAATCAAGAAGAGATTTAACTTGGGTAACCTTGAAATGAGAACTCTTCTGTTTTTCTAATGACTAAGACAATGATGCTGAATAATTCTGATCATTGTGTTTGAGTGAACAGGGGGAGTTTTGGAAAAATATAGCTATGAAGATAGTTCGAAGGGAAATTGTAAACGTGAAGCGGAATAATGTGAGAAGGAACACAATATTGTTCAGATATTTTAATTTCATGTAAGAATTTCTTATTTGTCATATGAGATTAATCGTTTTTATATGAGATGTTTCACTGACTTTGTTCTAAAGAGATTTAATCTCTAACTGCTTGATGGGATCATAATTATATTTGTATTAACTCAATCTTTTTATAGATGATAAAAAATGTGAGACAGTTATTATATTGAAATCAGTCGAAGTTTTTAGCTCTGTATTGAGAAAAATGAATGTAAGAATTCGTAAAATGGGCAATTTACTGCTATAAGTTGAGGATAAAACGAAATATTAGATGATACGTGTAGAAGTAGAAAGGTTTTCTTGATAGCATCATTCCTAAGTAGAAAGGGATAGTATGTGGTCAGACATAGTTCAGCACTACTAAAACTGTCTTTCTCTGTAATCATAAATTGAGAATATGAAATGGAACATTAAATGATGCATGTAGAAGTAAAAGGGTTCTTCTGCTAGCATCACCAGTAAGTAGAAACTGGTAGTCTGTGGTCAGACATGCTTTAGAACTACTGAAACTGTGTCTATCTGTGATTCATTAAACAAACATTAGTTTCCTAATTTCCTGGAGGTAAAATTAATTGTTTGATGAAGTTCTTTCTGACTGAACTTAAAAAATTTTACCATATCTTTACTAAATTTTTTATTCTATCAGTGTATTTATTTATCAAAACAAGTCCAACGTGAATGTCCCTTTCTCTAGCTTCACTGTCTTTTATAAATTTTTTCATGGGTTTTAAACTAACAATTTTACTTCTATATGCATGATACTAACATCCCAAGCATACATATATTATACACTAATTTTTTAATATCAAAGCAAAGTTAGTAAAACATCTATATGTTACGATTAAATCTTGTTCTATAAATTAGCTTTTAAAATGTTTGCTGTTGAGCTACCTTCTTTTCTTCTAAATTATTTCGAATGCAAAGTAGATTATAAATGCTTTAAGCAAAGTGGATTACAGGCATTCCTCCACAGCTTAAAAGCTTCAGGAAGTACATAGCTCTGCGCGAGGGCAAACTAGAAAGGAGATGACATGCTGAAGAAACTTTTAATGCGATCCGTATCGAATCAGCGAAATTTAGGATACAAGACACCGATTGATCGGTGACTCGTTAAACTAATAAGATGGAACGACGGAGGGGTGTTCACCCTCTTCAATAACCTAAACGCGATTGCCAAAAGGGAGAGGGTCCCCGATCGGTATAATCACCGTGACGCGGATGAATTGAAAATGGGATCTTTTTTTGCATTAAACAGTACCCCGCTGCTGCCTTTGTCTGCCCATTGACTAGCAGTTCTGCTCTAATTTCACGGTGTCATTATTGCAATTACCCCAGTGACAGTGAAGCCCCGAGCAAATTACGAGTCATGTTTGTCATTTCTAGCAATTTAAGTAATTTTTCATTAATACGATTTGCAAGTAACACTGATCGCCGTGACATCTTGTTTAGCTGCAATTAACACAGCATCGGGCTCCATCTATTTTTATACCTACAACCTTGTTATCCTTCGCTACTTTGCAACCAGATATCAGCTTCGATCTTTCAATTTCCTTCTTATTTAACATTCCCTTTCAGTAAATATAATAAATTTAAATTCAATAAGTTAATATTTAATTTCATTTCATTTTTTAATTATCAGTTGTTGTTTTTTGAAGAAAATATATGGTTTTGTTGGTGCGTCAAATTGACGCGTATCCATAGACAACAACTCCAAAATTGGGCTAGATTTTTAAATAGGACTAATTATTGACTTATACTACTTAGAAAAGGTGAAAAGCTCGATTACTTAAGTTTGCGAGCTTCGGTCATGGTTTCCACAAGTATTCCACAAGAATTGAAACCCAGGGCGTCACGAAACGTGGCAGGTTCATCTCGTAAATGCAAATGAAATTCATCGAACGAGCCCGATTGGAATGCGCGTGGGTTCCTACCGTGCTGGCCGATCCAAAAATACCGAACGACGGAACAACGGCACGTCGTCGACACTCCAAGCGTACCTGCGCGTAAATACGCGCACGCAAACACGACAGACGCGTCGCAAGAGCGAATTGCGCAATGAATTACGAGGAAGCTATTTTGGGCGGTTCTGCGCTCGACGAGTACTTGAATGGAGACGGGAACTACGCTCAACTCGCTTTGTTTCCCTGTCCAGCCGCGAGAAAATATAATGCACACGCGTAAAGAAACTTAGCTTCTAAATCCTGGCCTCCTAAGATTAGCGAGGAAATTTTAAGCAAAGCGAATTGTCGATTGTTGTAAAATTTGTGATACTTAGCAGGGTTACCATATTTTCAAATTTCCAAATTTTCTTTTTCAATTTAAATTTAAATTAAATTCTTCTTTAATTTCTTTCAATTTCTTTTAGTTATTTTGTCTGTTTCTCTACTTAATACTTGCTCTATATATAACATGTGTAATTAATACTACTTCTAATGTTGTTCTCATGTAGCTTTAATATATTTGTATATTTTGAATGTTATTATGCATATATGTGTGTTTGTTAATAATCCTGTAGAAAGCTACATAGAAAAGAAGCAGGGATGCCAGGCCAGCAGAATTTCCTGACGTCACTACACAGGTGTAGAAGTGGGGCAGCGTGGAGTTCCAATACGGTCGCGTGACGTCATTTCCCCACTCCTATTCCTATTGTAGTGAGGTCAGAAAGCTCTGCTCGCCTGGCATCCCTGGTAACAAGTTTCAAGATACAGCAGGATCTAATTCTTTTAACGCGTGGATCTGTAGTGGGCGGGGTTAAGAAATAATAGATGAAGAGGTGGGGATAGGTAACAGTAAGTTGCATAGTGGCGGTTATTAACCTGGAAAGTGGAAGTAACAACATATAAATATGGAGGTGTATACGCTGTGTGAGGATCAATTAAAAGCTCTGGGACTAGTTAACCTATATTACAGTATATTATACATAACCTAACTATACAACCTAAGTATAGTGGAAGTCGCTAAATATAGTAGTCTGAATACTTAAGTTGCATAATGTGTGGGGATTGGTCCCTGGCTGTCCTGAACAGTCAATTTATTTTTTCTGAACTATACGATTCTTGAAAGAATTTAAACATTGTGCTCCATATTTAATTTACTTTCGCCATTTTTGTGTGACTCGTGTTCTCAAATATCGTCAAACATGAAGAATTGCTAGGAACCCAATTGTGCAGTGAAGAATATATTGGCACGAAATCGCAATACGATACAAACTCACGCATTTCAGATCGGTGAACTGTGGGAATATCCGGGTCAGTGGACGCCTATAAATGAACGATGAGTCTCATAAAGATAATATCAACAAATCACGTGTTTGAATTTTAAATTCTTAATCCGTGCTCGAGTAATCCTAGAATTTCAAAAAGTACAACTCACCATTTTTCTTCGATTCTTTTGGCAATATTGAATTTTCATTTTGTTGGATGGAGGAATCTATTGATGGATTTCGTGTCCTCAAAATCGACGCTAAAATAGATTAGACAAAGTAGAGTCCTTGGAATTAAACAATGCTGCAAAAGCATCATTATATAACATTGTAACATTTCCAAAGAATAAAGAACGAAGATGTTTAGACTGCTAACAGTAAGTACACGAGTAACGCAATAATAGTGAAGGCAGGTGATTCACTGTTTTCGCGAGATGCTCGCCTGAAATGGCCAGAGGATAATTGCCCGCGTATCTATTCTTGTCAGTCTCGATCAATCTTCTTTACGAGGTCGTTCGTCACTGGTCATTCATTGGTGGTGCTTCGTTTCGGTGCCCGTTTCTGTGCCGAGGGCCATGCCATCTTTAAACGACACTCGCACAGTGAATGATAAATCAGATGTCAAAGAATGACCATTTGTTTCAGCCTGAGACAACCCCATCTATTGACACTTCCAGGACACATTTAACTTTCCATTAACAGCGTACTCTGGAAACATTTTATTTTCTCTTCAATTTCCATAAATTTCTCTTAAACATTTCCAATCTTTTAAACCTTGAACTCACGCTGAAAGAATTAATTCCAAACTCACCCCCATTAAAGCGATTAACGACACATCAATGATCCTTCACCTTTGAACTATAAAATCTTCCCTAACTACGCCTTATTAAACGAGCAATCTCGTTCCTCTCCAGCGTTGCGATTAATTTAGTACCAGCCCTGCGTCTCACATCGCAGCAGTAACATTCCCAAGCCATCCCTACCTGCTGAAGATGAATCATTTTAAAAGTCGAGATTTTCAAGTACTATCGTTCTCAGATTAATCGTATACACTATATGTATTCTCAATATATAGTACTCTCTTTTTTGTGCAGTCTAATCCGAGAAATTTTTCATATACATAAAATGGTTTTACTCCATCTACATTAACCCCTTGCCGTACTTTGACGAGTCTGACTCGTGTATTTTTTACAATATCTTCGCTGCCGATTACGCGGTAATGCGTGATGAGGATTTTTCGCAAGTAACCGATCACGCACCATCGCGTGAGACGTCTATGTTCGCTCAATGGGAGCTTCACTGTTGGCACTTTAAGATAGTTACACGTTTCAGATCGGCAGCAAAGGTGATAATATTACGAAAGAAAATTGTATGGCGAGGGGTTAAATAAATAAACAAGAGAACGACAGGTTCAATGTATCAATTATATCTGAGAAATAGTAATGTTACTTGCCAATTATCTACTGTGATTTATTTTTTAAATATTATTACTACTGTATTGAATACTATTGTATTAATTCTGCTGTACTGAACCTGTAATTTCTACGTTTGAAATTTAGTTGCTGGTGATGCCTGAGCCTTACTGCTCCCTAAATGAATAAATTTCCAGTGACTCGACACACAGAGTCAGTTGAAAAGAAAATCGATTTTGAAGAATCGGAAGAAAACGAAATCAATCCACCACGTCGAAGGCCAGGGGTGAGTGTCTAATGGACCACCCTCTGTTAGTCAAGAGCCGACTCCAATCAAACGGCTGTGAAAAGGGGACGAGGGGACGCGAGGGACTGTGGGCGCAAAAGTTAATCGTCCGCGAGGTGACATTCGGAGAGGAAAACGGCGCGCAAGTAGAGGGAAATAGATGGAAAAGCGGGTTGGATGGCGAATCGCGTGAAATGGAAGCGTGGGCTCGAGAGGTGGGAGACACGCGAGAGAAAGAGAGCTGGAGGAACGAGAAAGGATCTGGTGTCGCGAAGGGTGACGAGTGAGAACGTTGTCAGCTAGGAAAAGAGAGGCGGCGAGGGGGTGGAAGCTGCATTGCAGTATCCAAGTCTGGCTAACAGAAGCGCCATCCATTGGTCCGTCTATGTGATTCGGATATCGTTCGGCAAGTAATTGGTTCTCCTTTGAGGACGAAAGAAACGTCGAGACATTCCTTTCTCGACCTATCTGTTCGAGGGGGATGCAAAGTGGAGGGGTTGCTCCGATGGTTAACAGGTTGACTATCACTATATAGGAGAGTTGACGACGCGATTGGTAGTGAAATGAGATCAGAAGGAAATACATAGTTGCTTATACTACACAAATATGGAGAAAAGAAGTATCTTCTAAAAACATTTTACTGTTATTTTTCACTAAAACAAGACGTAAGGTGTTAAAAATTATACAAAGATGCAAACAACTCAGGTTCATATTTCTCTGCAGTCACTGCCTTTCTCCATAAAAGCATGTTTGAGACTTTATGAGTTATTAATTATTCCAAAAACGTGTAAAATTTACTTGAAATGTGTCTGAGTTGGGACTTATTCTACTATCGGCGTGAATTAGGTCGGCTACAAGGAAGTCAGTAGATGATGTCCTAAGTCAGACTTCAAGTAGTCAGTATATGTATAAAGTCCTAAATCAGACTGCAAATAGTCAGTAGATGAAATTCCAAATCAGACTTCAAGTAGTCAGTAGATGAAGTCCCAAGTCAGACTTCAAGTTCCAAGTCAGAATTTTAGGCTGTTCTTTCACAACTAATGACTCAGAAACGAAACCAAAAACAATTTCACCTATCTTTCTTTCTCTTTTACTTTAGCATGTAGAATCTTCTCTTAAAATTTCCGACACCTGTTGTCGAACACTTTGTATAAGTGCCGTCAGGGAACACAATCTTTCTTACATTACACAGGAAATTGTGTTAAACAAAAATTAAAATACAATTGAGTTAAAATACTTAAAATAATTTCTTTTAATTTGTAGAGTCAGCACACTATTTTCGTATTTTATATTTTGCAGGTATACAAATTCATGAAAGCATGTTGTTTTGCACTAAACATTCTTCATATAACTTACCAGAAGTTGCAAATTGACTAAAATGTTACAAAAATACTGTCTTTCCATAAAAAATTCATTGTCCCAAAAGGGAATAAAACTCCTCACCGCCTCTAATACAACTCGATTCCCCTAAAAGTAAAATTTCCTTTCTAAGGAGAAAGCTTCTCAAATTTTCCTGGATATTTTCACTCTCAAGGAAGTGTCGCTCATAATACTTCACTTTATTTCCCAATTGCGAATAATTCCCATCATCGAATCTCACGACGGTGCTCCGCGGCAACGAGCGTAGAGTGCATCGGTCTCGTGTCGCGCGTTCACGGGGCTTCGTTACTTTTCCAGGCAAATTTATTCATTGCCAGCGCAAGGAGACGACGAAGGTAACCTTCTCCGCTCAGATGAGAGTGATTCCAATTTTCTGAAAGACGCGTCAAGGGCACCTAGACCCTCGCTCGGAACTTTTTCAGGCCGACTTTCGCGCGGGAAATCGCGAGCGTGGCTTCGACGCGAGTCTATGAAATATTTTATCGCGAAGAGCGAAGGATCTCGCGGAACTCGACCGCGGGAATAATTTGTATTCCCGACGTTCTTTTCGTCGTCGAATTAGCTCGAAGCTTCCGCCATGAAATATTAAATTCCACAGAGCACAGCGGTCGTTCGCTTCGTCCTGTTACTTTCTCGCGACTTTTGAACCCCGCTGTTTCGTTCGAAACTCCAGTCGCAAGCTTGTGAATGTGATAGGGAAGGGGGTGGAAAAGTAGGGGCTCTGAGAAAAGATCACAATGTGTCCTAAAAGATATATAGGCAGTTCAGCTTTTATCTCTGTCTACTGTAAATTCCATTTTTATATAAGAATGTAGGTACCTTAAATAGTACTGTTATTAAAAGTCAACGAATTTTATGTAAATGGAATCCATATTAACCATTTCCTTCCCCTCGTAGCTACATAGAATATTTCCATGGAACATACATTTAATATGCATAGAGTTCAATATATGAATACCTCTTTGTAGTTATTAAATAATTTGTAAAAGGAGGGGCTAAAGTTAATTAAATGACAGTAGTTTTGTTTGCTTGTGAATAATCCCCAGATGGGCAGAAATAAATATTTCGAGAAGCTGTTGTAATTTATAATATACAACAATTAATATACCTAATGGAAAGTGTAGCTTATTTACTGAAACTTAGAAAATGAAGAAAAATTAGGTCGTAAGTGTAAGAAATAGAAAAATGGCCCCTATATGCATAAAGGTACTACAGATTAATTAAAACCATTGGTTTTGTATAGATATCAAACGTATGTTTTAGATCTCATAATTTTTAAACTCGACCTTGTCCCTCTTCCTTTAAATTTTCTTCGAAAATTCTAGCTATATCTTCACTCGAAAAAGGAATCCCGAAGGAAAAGCAAATATTGGCTCCCTCACCCCCAACTCACTAGCCCTTACGTTCGGCGTGATTGCACAATTAACGGAACGTTCGAGTTTGGAGCAAATGAGACGCTGTTCGAGCTCTGCTCCCAGGAAAACCTATTAAATCTTCCAACGAGTTTCTCCGTCCTTGTAACTACCAAGTACGTGTCCTCTTGAGCGTGCGAGATCCTTGCAACTTCGTCTTGGTAACGGTTCCCTATTAATCAAAAGAATCTGTCGCCCCGCGAAATTAGTTTGCTCGAAATTTAATTTATGCCGATGTGGTAATAACGTCCAAGTTTCGATACCTTCCGTTTCTCGTTCCACGTCTCTGAATAATTCCGCCGTTCGTCATTAATTCTCTGTCCGAGGTGATGTTTTATTAATGGTGTGTGATATTTGAATTCTGGTTGACGCGGTGTCGATGTAAATGAAGTGTCTTGCAGGCTTCTGCGGGATGAGTTGCGTTGTCGAAAAGAGAAACGAAGGTTCATTTGCGAGAAATCAATATTACAGACTTCAGTTGTTTCCTAACAAATAAGTAAATCACTATTTTAACTTTTGTTTTTCATTATTTCGAAATACAGAATCATTATTACAGAATATTTCCAATAAATGAAATTTTTATTTTCTCAGGACAGCCTTTATTTTTTTTGGAATTGCAATACCTCTGAAGTGTTGAGGGACAGTTTCATGCTTTCAAGTTCTTGGAAAGGACAGAAGAAGGGAGAAAAAGACAATAGGAAATATTTTAAGAAGGGTTTTTTAGATTAAAAATGGTGTTAGGTTAATCGGATATTCTTGGATATTTCAATAGAAGAGTAATTTTTATTCTATATTAATCAAGCAAAGCCCTAAATAAGGATTAACATATTTGGACATTTGACTATTTGAAAATTTGAATACTTGAATATTTGTAAATTTTAATGTTTGAAAATTTGAATATTTGAGTATTTGAAAATTTGAATATTTGAAAATTTGAATATTTGAAAATTCGAATATTTGAAAATTCGAATATTTGAAAATTCGAATATTTGAAAATTCGAATATTTGAATATTTGAATATTTGAAACAAAAATAAAAACATCACAATTTTAACTTTTACCTTCACATATAGCAAAGTCCAGCTTCATTATTACAGAACATTTTCAATAACATTTTTATTTACTTAAAAAACCCTTTATCTAATTTTGCATTAAAATACCCATCTCCCAACTTCTGGGTGACAATCTCATACTTTAAGCTCATTGCAAGAGACAAAAGAAGCGAGAAAGAGACAACAGAACATAGGGTAGGGGTGTGGTATCGTTATAGATAAGGATGGAAGAGCTGAAAGGTGGGAAAGACGATAGCTGTGGGTAGGGAAATACGACACGGGCTTCGATTTAAATTCGCCAGCCTCTGTTCGATTAAATTGGGAGCTCCATTCAGCAGGCTTTCACGATGTATTTCCACGGCGGTCGATAGGGTGACGTCGAAGAGAGGTTCTGCCGATTAAGCGGAAGTCATGGAACCAGCCGAACTCGAAGGCACGTTTCCGCCGCGCACAAGTTTTCACGGGGACGACCGCCAACGGCGCTCGCAAATTAAATTTACGTTCCCGGAATATTGGGGTCGCCTTTTGTCCGCGAAATTTGAATATAAAACCGTAGTCGTAATTCAAGCCCCTTTGGTCGCGTTCCGCGAAGGGAATATTTGCTGTCTTAATAAAATTGACTCGATTCTTTCGAACAGCGGTACAATTCTTATTTTTCTTTTCGTTTTCACTTACCAATCGGCCACTTCCTTGGATATTCTTATAATTTCATAATGTCGAAGTGAAATTACTTAAATAAATCAATTACAGGTTACAGCTATTACACGATTGCTTGAGGGTAAATTTGAAGACATATTATGAGGATTTAAATCACTTAACCTATTAATTCTTAAATAACGTAAATTCATTTTTTAAATATATATATTATTTATTTTTAAAATTCTTAACATGTAGGTATATCAAGGTTTAGGTAACATTACACAGATAACTCTTTTCTGCTGTTATATTCAAAGACATACGTTACTAATTTTGATGAACATTAAGACTACTTATCAGTTATCACCTATGCAAGATAGGTATTAGTGTTAGTTGCCAAGGAGATATTTACCCCTTCATAATAGTATTGAATAGTATTGGGTTACATGAAAAACTTACATGTAATTATAAATTCATAACATAACGAGAATTTACTAGGTAACCCACTCGAATAAATTATGTCATAAATTATTACGAAGGTACCACTCCATATTTTCCTGTCCGATTCACAGATTCTACATTAAGAATACTTGAAAGTGGGTCAAAGAGAAAAATGCATATCTGAAGGGGTAAAAATTCGTAGTACTAAATTTTCTCTGAGCCGAGTGTGGTCTCGAAATTTCGCTGAGTCCCGTCTCCTTTAGAATTTCTTCCTCCACTCGATCGATATTTTTATATTTTTCCCTCGGCCCCGACCCCTCCCCGCTCCCTCTGAAACCGTCTGCCTTTTCAGTTGCCCGCCTCTCGTTCCCTCGTTTCCAGAAGTGGCTGCTCGTTAGAGATTCATCCGAAAGTGCCCTTCTCCTCGAGCCTCTAACCAGAGATGAGACCGGGATTCAATTTATTATTCGCGAGGATCATCCCCCGCGAATAAGGTCGAGGAAACTGAGAGTCTAGATTGAGTGTTTGTACGTTGCTACGGTGACCGTTACGAGGGAATGAAAATCGCGACAGATAAAGGGTAATAATTGGGACGGGGGACGAAACACCATCGAGGTGGGCAATCTTTGTTACCCGTCTCTCTTTAATCAACGGAATATTCAGGCCGCGTCTTCTTCCAGGCGACACTTCTGTTTGCCTGTTGCGGAGAAATTAGTTTCTTAAGCTACTTTTCCACGTAGAGAATCTCAGATATAAATTATAATTAAAAGACTGAAGCTGATTTGAGGGCCCAAGTAGAAAGATTACTTTTGAGATTTGTTTTTTTTTTTTAGAGGAAGAGTATGCTTCGTAAAGGAATTTTGCTTGATATTTTAATAATATACACTTTTAATATTATTAAAGGAAATATAACTTATTGAAATGTGGTATGAGTTAAGACGTAGTCGCATTAAAATTGCATCGTTTGAAAACTGGTTGATGGTGTTTTATTAATACGATTTATTTGAAATGAAAGCATCAGGGATAGTTTTTAAATGATCCTTCGATTTCGTTGAATTCATAAAGTCACAGTTTCATATGAATATTGCCTTTTATAAATGTGCATTTATATGCAGTAAAAATATTTCTATCGTTTCATGTTACGAGGATTCTGAATATTGATAATAGTAAATACGTATAAGAATGCAGTTTCCATAGTTTCCTGTTCACTAAATACATTTTAATATTCCTTCTCTGAAAAATTCTCAGAGACAGTAGTATTACAAGAATTTTTCATTGCCAGACAGAATTGAAAAGGCATGAAGAATTCAGGGTGCACAGTGCAGTGTATATGTAGATTCACCTAGGATTAGGAAAAGAATTTCAATCTACAAAATTCCTCAATATTTTCCTTCAATATTATTGTTCAATATTTAGGCTTTATGAACACAATAATATTATTAAAACTAAGACATTGTACATCACAAATAAAGTGACAATAGTATCACCAGGGGTTTAAAAAAACATCACGTTATTTCCACGACTCTAAAAAGTCCAATGAAAGCTTGAGTTCTCTAATAAAAATAATATACTTTAGTCACTATTGAGTCAATCTATTAAGTAACAAAAAAAATGATGGAATAGCAAGAGCACAACTTTCATATTTTAGAATCTTCACCTTGCATGTCTCAATGTACATACGTCATTCACATTCTTCTACTGAACGTTTATAGATTCCCTCCACCTCTTTCGCGTTTCTTCCGTTCCCACAGCATTTAAGCCGCGCGTAAACAGTGCTCGGCATCGATCTAACCCCCTCACCCCCTATTCGCAACAGAGGCATAATTCACCAGAGACCGACGGGGATTCCCTCGGTGCCGAAACTCCGAAATCCGTGCAAGCAGTTCGCGTGCGAATCGCTGGCAAACGTCGACGTTAATCACCGTTCAACCGAGCACGGATTAACAATATCCAGTGTTGACCCAGATTCTTTGTTTCACCCTATGATCCGAATATCTTCGTGGCGGCGTTTACACGGCCTCCCGCCTGCGAATTCTACGAGCTCGCCACGGAGCTGTGGGAATTCCTCGCGAGCCTTTGGCCCGCGAAATCCTTCGTGCAACTCCTGGATTCCTTCGCCCTCCAATCCTCTGCCTTTGTCATCCCCTTCTGTACCTTCACTGATGTCGCGGAGGAAAATGATAACCCTGGAGGATTCTTTTTTTAGGCTCGTGGAAATGTTGTTAGGTTAATCGGGTAATATTGGTGGATATTTCTATAGAAAAGTAGCTTTTGTTCTTTATTAATTGAGAGAAGCTTAAGATGAGGATTAGAGTATTTGGACATTTGACTATTTTAAAATTTGAATAAGTGAATATTTGAAAATTTTAGTATTTGAATATTTGAAAATTTTAGTATTTGAATATTTGAAAATTTGAAAATTTGAAGATTTGAAAATTTGAATATTTGAAAATTTGAAAATTTGAAAATTTGAATATTTGAATATTTGAAACTTTGAACATTTGCGAAACTGCACGTTTAAGAATCTGGACATTTCAACATTTGAGCATTTGAACATTTGAGCACTTAAGAATTTCAATATTTACATATATGAATATTCGAAGATTTGGATATTTTAATATTTAAATACTTATTTCAAAACTGAAAAATTTGAAAATTTCCAAGTCTTCAAAACTCAAGAAAAAATTACATCTTAAGTCCCCAGTATACTAAAATTTCCTAATAACGTTCAATTACATCATTATCATTAATTCATTTTCCATTAATCGATGAAGTAGCTTCCCGCTCAAAAAGTCCAATCCATCGAATGTCGCCTCATTGATCTTCGATAGCAGGCAATTTGCGATATCCCGAGAAGCCAGACGATGGAAATAAAAGGCAATTCTACGGAGGAGCTTACTCGACGTGAATTTCTTCCGACACTTTTCGCGATCTTCGTGCAGCATCGAGAAGCTGTCGGCTCGCAACGTGCCTGCAAACGAAACGAAGCGGAGCGCCAGGTGAATTCCGCTCGAAGTTTATTCCCCTGACGGAGGAGACTTATTGCGAGCGGAGTTGTCACGGGCCCGCGACTCCTCCCGCGTGTCGTCGACATCCTCCTCTCTGTTACTCGTGGACTGCTTTCGTTGCGCCACGCCGCGTGCACCGCGAAAGTATTCCTACCTGATCGCGTCCGGTCTTCGTCGGGTTTCCGGGTAGAAGTTTAATTAAAATCAAAGTCACGTCGAACGCCGTCCCGGAAAGCGGAAATACGAATCGACCAGCGATGGAGGAAAGGAAAGAGGAAGGGCAGGAGTGAGGTTTATCTTGGTTTGTCTTCGGTTTAAGTGGCTTTGAAGTTCCCTTCGAGCGATGAGATTTCGTTTACTATATAGGTAAAAATATTTGCTTTCTTCTGTCCTTTGTTTCTTTGTAAACATTCCTCAAGAGTTTAAAGAAAGTTTGCTTGTGGAGTCTGTCTTTGAAGAAGCGAGGTAAAAATCTTCTTGTTTGTGGTAATCTTGACAACGTGAGTTCATTGATTTCTTTGTGAAGTTCAATAGTTTCAAATACATTTAGTTGATATAAATATTGCAAGATTGCGGAGGAGAATAGTTGTTATTGAAAATAATTGTCAAGCATTTTTATTTATTAGGCGTGTGTATTCCATTAGAAAATTATGAAATGCTTCTGTGATACAAGAAACTTGTCTGTATTCTGTACATGCAGTAGTCTCTATGATATTATCAAGGGAGGCTAAAGCTACTCCAAACATTGGAGGGTAGTTTCACCCCCTAAACTTGACTTGCCTAAAACAATTTTGTCCCCCATGTTTGGCTACTCTGCCGTCCCGTAAACTTTCATCTATATCTTCCAGGAGCACTTCACAAATATTCTATTATTAGTAATTAACTTTCCAATTCCTATAGCTAAAATCACCTACACTCCATTATGGGTAGTTAGTTTATTTCTATTTCTATTAATATATTGCAGAGAAATGATTTCACAAAAAATATGATGAACTTGAATCGAACTAGAGTAAACCAAAGTCAAAAGTATTTTCTACGTATTATATACCATTACTATTGCTATCTATTGAATATATAATATCTATGATCTTTAATCAAGGTGTTAGGTCATTCTATAAATAATTCTTCCTAACATCATTTTATTCGTAAAGACATTAATGCTTAGCGTTATTTTTAATCACAACTTTATCGAATATAACATTCTTTTACTTTTATTTCTCCTATTTATCAGATCATTTTGAAGGCTCTTTTTCGAAGGATTTTTAATTTTAAGAACTAAAATGTAAAACAAGGAACGACATAACTTACCAGATGACCTAATAGTTAAGTCTCTAATCATCATAAAAAAAGACAGACTTATGAAATCATGGATATCCATGAAAACCAAAGAGTTAAAAATCCTCCCAAAATGATATGAAACCAATGACTGTTTCCTTTTCATCCAAAGTATTTTAACTCTGAACCCACCCACTAATTGCACCTAAACCACTCTGAAAGACAGTTGCATAACGCTTCCACGGCTGAAACGAAAAGGGAAGACATTCATTTCAGCAGTCGCGGCGCGCAATCTGAAACAATTCGTCGTCCCAAAAGCGACGCATCCCAGCGGCGACCCAAAGGCTCAGAGAATCCGCGCGAAAACAGCTCAGTCACAAAAGAGCTAATTAATTTTTAGCCGCGTCCAAAGGCGGGTCCCCCTGCCGCGGCAAGTCGAAACAGCTTATGTGGCAGGGAGGCGGGGCTGGCTGCTAGAAATTCATCATCGCCAATGCGGAATAGATTAATGTCGCCTTGCGCGGCTGCGAGAACGGGGGAGCTTTCATCCTCGTCAATGCTGGAAACTTCCAGGCTCCACTCAGCAAGTTAGGGGTTCCCAGTCGCTAAATTACTTCGAATCGAGTTCCTCTCAAAGGGGATCCCCCCTCTTGCCTCGTCCCTCGCACCTGACCCAACCATCTAGAGTGCGACGCAATTTTGAGGGAAGCGTTGGTCGACACCGAGCGGCTCTCGAAATTACGAGCCACGAGGCTCTTCGATGATGGCTCGCGAGATCGACGCTGAAAAAACGTGGAAAATCGGTGGTCGGAAAAAGCTGCGAATCTGGCCAGGGATCGCCCCATTGGAGGGCATTTTCCAGGGCAACCACGATCGAACGCCCTATCACGTCGTTTTTCGCTCTTCCTCCCTCTTTTTCCCCAGGGCTGGCTGATAGCATAGTGACCCACTGATTCGAGATGGAATTTTCTGGCAGTCGGCTACTTTCGTTTGCCTGGGACAAACGAGCCCCTGGCTGGTTTTTATGGACCAGCTCGGGGACCTCCGTTTTTCGACTATCAAACTCGACTGGGATTTGATTAGAGGAGGGATGCGCGATGGTGCTAAATATCGGGGATTTTATTCTTCTCAGACAGTTGCTCGGTGGCTGGAAATGGATGTTGTTAGAATGAATCGTGGTTTTTGAACGGGGCTTTTAGCGAGGTTTGCGTTACTAAAGGTAGCCTGACGTGTTGGAATGGATGGATATGTAGTTGTGAATCGTGGAGAGCTACACTCTCCTAGAACGAGGATATTTCTGGTACACTGGGGATCGTGATCAGTTAATCGAAGAAGACTAGTTATGTCTTCATTTGAGAATTGTTCGTTGTTTAATGAAACAGATTTATCCAGAAGCGAAATTCGATACCTGTATCTATAAAAATAGTATGGCTCTAACAGTGAGTCTTATTAATTTTAAGCTATCTACATTGTGATAGCAACGAGGAGCATTTTATCATCTCTTACTCGTATAATAACACCTCGAAAGAGGTAAACCCTCAACCCTTCGCCTGGTTTCGAAACTACTCTCCCTGGACTATCCCTCAGGATCATAACAATCCTCCAAACATCTCTCCAATCAGTACACAATTTTCATGCAGCAGATTAATCCTCCTCGAGGTGTGCCAAGACTCGAGGCTTGCGTGACAGTCTGTCCGCCATCAGGCTTCGCATCCAATAAGTCTGGAGCGACTACAAAATGGTGTTGGAAGCCCAAGAAAACATAAACAGACCGGGGACAAGCTGTTCAGGGCTACGAAGGAAGACCCGTTGGGCAGAGTCGATAATCGATCGGATCGTTACACAGTCGCTTATTACCGTAATCGCGGCTGCACCGCAACGACGTGCTGGGTAGACCAGATCCGGAATCGGGCACGGTGACGAGCGCAGCGCCGCTTAAATGGAACTTGGCTTAAGTTCTCAGCCCATGGAAACGTCCGCACGATCCTTGCTACTGGATATCGGAGAGAGTTCACCTCGAGCTTTCGCTCGAGGCACGCTTGGCAAACGACTCCAGCGCGGTTTAACGAGGGGAGCTCTTAATCCGTCACTGAGATATCCCTGTCTTGCTCCTTCCGCGGCTCCCTTGCTCCGCCGTTCATCGGTACATAATTAACAGGACCCTTAAATAATCGACGAGCCTCGATGGAGAGGCGAAACGCGGCTTTTCAAACTCTCGCTCCAGCCACGAGCCTCCCTGCTCGACGCTTTATTGGGTTAGTAAACCGAACCAGTTTGGAAGTTTAGGAGAGCGGTGTCGAGGATTTAACAGCTTCGTTTGGATTGTGAAGGGGTTCTTTATCATTGGTGAATCTTTTGTGTTATTCTTTCGTGAAGGTGTAACACCTTTTTTAGAGATTCGTTAATTATTGGAATGATGGGACGTAGTTTGGAGAACCATTTTTGATTATTCGTGAAGTTCTTTAAGACGACGTTTAGAGATAGTGATAGATATGGAAATGGGAGAATATTTCTTTCTTTTCCTAATTGAAAAAATTTGAGAATTCGAAAATTGAAACGTTCTTGGAGTTTGAAAATTTGAATATCTTATTATTTAGAAATTTGAATATTTTGGAATTTGAGAAAACTTCATTGTATGAATATTTGAATGCCTAAACAAATATCTGAATATTTATACATAATTACTTTAAAGTTAATAACTTCAAATGTCTAAAGTTTCACAAATGAAAAAATTTGAAAGGTTGAAGGTTTCAAAATTTCAAACTTTCAGGCCTTTCAAGGCCTCAAATATTCCACAAGACTTTCAAAGATCCCTATCACTAGACAATAGGCAAACATTCCACGAATAAGTCGAGCAAATTATAAAATGTAGCCGAGTACCTGAAACGAATACAATTTTATCGCCAGTGAATCTGACGAGCCTGAAGGTCACGGTAACCCTGACCATCCCCTTTCGACCTGACTTTCGACCTTTCATCTCGCAGTGCACAGCGCGTGAACGTTCGCGAGCGGATATAACGCGGTGCTGGCAATCGATGAAGCCCACGAGCTGAGGAAAGCGAGGAGCACACGCGTGGCGAGCATGCGTGGCCATTTCGCGCCCCTAAACCCCACGGTTTTTATTATCCAGTTGACCTTTCCACGTTGACTTTCCGCTTTTCAACGAGAACACCGCTTCGAGACACGCACGACCATCGCCAGCGAGCTCATCGTCGATACGCTCCGCACCTCTCGTCCCGTCCCGGGACCTCCGCTTAAATAGAGCGGAACGTGTTGGATAATTCAACGGAGAGGGTAAATATAGACCGTGCGAGACGACTCGGGGGAGAATAGCTGAGGGTGCGGATTTAAATAACGAGAACGACGATCGTTGGCTGTTTTCTTCTCTACGAGCGAGTCAACATGAGAGATATTCCGCCAGCTGATATTCTATGATAGCGGGACTGGGTTTGTGGGGATGACATGAGGTTTATGCCTGTGACTATGTATAAAGAAAGAGGGTATTCAAGAAACTTGAGTTGATGCTTTATTTGAGGACTACAGGATAGGGTTTGTATTTTTAATAAAAGAAGATTGGATTAAAGGAATTTGTCTCTTAAAAATAAGAATATAAAAACAGTTCAGGATTTTGAACCTCAATTTTTTGAAAATAAACAGAATTCACATACATTTTAAATAAGGAACTATAGATATTTCTTACGTCATGAGGGATAGTCAGCGTCTGCTTTTGGTGAAATTAAAAATGATAGAGTATCATATATCCTATGTTTATTATGAGATAGACTGATCCTGAGTTGTCAAAGTATTTACAGTGTTTATTTGATATGGATTCATGACCTACTAACGAATTAATAACGAAGAGTATATTCTTAAGATTAATAAATTATGATATCTCACTTTAGCCTTATCAAGCATGTCAATAACAGTACACAAGTAAAACATTTTCCCTCAAAATAGTTCAAATCTATAGCAAAAATAACGAGTAATTTAAAAATCCCTCCACAAAAAGCAAATATTCTTAAAATTGATCATAAACACCCCCGTAAACTCCAAACCACCCCCAGAATCCCAGCAACTCCTGCATCCAGTTCTCCTCCAAAATCCCACTGTTTCTCAACAAAGCCATTGAAGACAGATGTCGCCCGGGTCTACAAGAGTGTAGGTTCGACTACAACCCTCGATAGTGACTTTCCGTCTTTCCACTCTTCGTTTCTCGTTTTTCTTCTCAGAACGGCTGCCTTTTAGCGGGGCACTCCTCTACTTTCCCATTTGCATAGCTTAAGCGATTTGCCCCTCCATTTTTCCATTTACATAGCTTAAACGGCCTGTCCTTCTATTTTTTCCCCCTCTCGCCTCCAACCCCTCGACCCGCCGCGACGAAATACGATTCCCTGGCCCGTCGCCGCGGCTTTCCCCTCGCGACAGCGGCGAAGGGGGACGATAGACAGCGCGAGCGAGAGAACGTCGCGAAGAATGCGGCGAAATGGGCTTCGGGCACGGGGAAAGGGGGCCAGAACATACGAAAATCAATACGTCTGTGCACCGTACGGAAACTATTTCCGCGAGCTTCCGTGCTCGACAAATAACTCCACTTTCCTGGAGACTGGCATTGTGACCGGGATATATTGTGACCGTCTGCAACTGGGACGATCCCGCCCCTCGCGTTTCGCCAAGCAAACGCAGCCACGAGTCTGCCGCGAGTCTGTAACTGTTACATCCGTTGAATGTGTTCTAATAATGGAGGCAAGTTTGCGCGGGCCCCTCATCCAGTGATCTTGTTCCAAATATTTATTGGGTAATTGGGGCATTCTGTGGGGGCTGGGTGCTGTAGGGTTGGAGCAGGGAAGGATGAGGGCGAGAGGGGTAGGAATAGAATGGGGTACCTGTCATGTTTGTTGATCTCGAGTGGCTGAGAATAGATGGGTATGAAAAAGTAACACGAAGGAAAAGGGAAATTTTATGTGAAATACATTACTGTGCATAAGTATTTCGGCATATTTATGTTATTGGAGATTTATGAAATACCTACACTTTGTTATTTATATTAACTGATGTTAAATGTTATTCTGATAGGTATTTATATACCTTATATAATCGTTCGAGGTGAGATTTGACGCTAAAACTGTAAACATATTTAAATAACGTGGAAGTATCCAGATACTTATGCACGGTAGTGTATACTGCATTGACACGAGTATTGTGGGCCATGTAGAATTTCTTTTATTTTTTCTTTTTAAGGAGAGACAGAATCAGGTTATATTAAATTTAAATAGCAATATGAAACAAATAAGTTGTGTAATTGCAAGAATTTATTTTAACAAAGCCTTGTCCCGCAAGTACTTGCTGGAATTTAATATTGTAAATATCGTATGCTTGTAGAATGTATAAGGACTTATGATACAATTAGGTAGAAAATAATTTTACAAGCCAAAATAAAATGAAAATTGTGTTTGAGGTTTCGCTTCTAGGTTATTAATTGTTGAATCTAAGAGTCAAATATGTCTGACTAGTGCACTTATTCTACTGATTGTATTTCAGATTTCGCATCCTACTTCCAAGTTGTTAATTGTTAAAATTATACGACAAATGTGTCTGGCATAAGAACTGATTCTACTGAAGAGCGGCGGTAGAACAAATTTTCTAACTAGATACATATTCACACACATATCCTTAATAATTAATAGCTCTCAAGCGAAGCCTCAAACACAATTTTATCACTCTTGATTTTTGTCTTATTTTGGTCTGAAAAATCACACCCTCTGGAATTATACTACCTCTTCTGCGACAGTTTCTGTATATTACATATAATATATAATACTTGTGTCAAATTTTTCATAATTAAAATTTTTATTTATTATATCATATTAACTCAGAACTCTATATAGCTGTGTAACAAAAACATTTTCTATATTTGAACTTAGAATATTGGTGACACTTATTTTATGAAATATGAAGAGTGACAATATTACCTACTAGATGATATTGAAGTTAATTTGCATTTTATTGAATAATGTGCTTAATAGTCTAAGTAAATAATCGTATAAGAGATGTTAAAGTCAAATGAACGTCCATTTCAATTGCTTTCACGCTAAGGAAGGGTACAGAGGTACAAAAATTGCTTGCAAATTATGAATATTCTGTTTCCTTCTTGTATGACACAATAATCGACATTTCACGTCAAAAGAGGTTTCTCGAAGCTTGATATTTCATTCGAAATTAAATTTCAGCTGGAATGGATTCAGTAATATTCAGGATCTTAAACACAGTATTAAGGAGACGCAAATCTCACCACTGATGCAAATGAACGAAATTTATTCAATAATTTATGAAATATCTAAAGGAAGAGGGGTCTTGTGGTAATTAGTCAGGGTATAGCCTGAGCATGCCCTGCCCATTTAGGGGTTAATTAAATCTACGTAGCTACCCTTTCAGACCCTTCTGAACAGGGTAAAATTTTCGACGTTCTCAATAATATGTTTAAAATTTCGTGAACCTTTGGTAACTGTATAAAAATTGTATGGAACGTCTGAAAACTGAACGCATAAAGGCGTATGAAGTTCCTGAACTTTGCACTTTGCATCCCTCGTTGCTCTTCGTCTCTTCTTTCGGTCGGGAAAATCGAGTTTCACAGACGAGAAAAAGTTAATCAGCAGCAGAGGGTTAGAGGCGCCTTTGAGGGCGTCCTATAGTGAAACAGTATCGATGTTTCATTAGCAACACTGAAAGTAGAGTGTCGACTTTGTTTTATCTGAAAGTTAGAAGTTTCGAAGAGGAAAATAGGAAACATGAAACGAAAACATGTTTTACAATCCTAGATAAGATAAGGTGTATAGTTTCACTTCCCTCTTTCTGAGACCAGTTTCGACCTAAAATCGTAAAGTATATCAAGTATAGTATCATAGTTGTATAGTAAGTGTAATCTTGAAGTTGGAGCTGAGTTTAAACTAGAAGATCTACAATCTCATAATAGAAATTCGTAAACGTGAAATTACTTCAACTCTTGAGAATTCCATACGAAAATGGAATAACTCATCTTCAAATTTTGGATTGCAGCCAATACTGACGATATGGTCTCCAAATAACATCCTTAAACTTGACCTCTTTTCGAAGCTCTAATTCGTAACAAATAATTCCTCATATTTTCTTTTAATATGGAAGGAAATATGAAGTCCAACTTTGGTGATTACCAGTCTTATGAAAAATATCACCCCTTTTTCTATACACTGAAAATAATTGTATCAAGTGATAAAATCGCAAATTGGAGCGACCTTGATTCAATTCATGAACTTAATAAAATTAGAAAAAGAAAAGAAAACAGTTTATCAAACGAATAAAACCAGACAATAATCTTCAAGTAAAATTTCCAAAAATTTACCAACTAAATTGATACTTTGTCACCCTAAATATCCTAAAAGGCGTTTTACCTCCACCATTATGAATCATAGATGATAAAACTGAACCCAGCCCCTACATTTCCTTCCACTCTACTCTAACCCACTCTCTATTACGAAAACTAGACCAAAGTCCTACCCCAAGCGCCACAGTGTCCCAAGACCTCCCTCATTCGTACAATGAAACCCCCGAAACAACCCTCGTAATCAAGTCGCGTCACCGACCACGAAGTCCACCACCGTGAACACCGAAAGCCGCAGGATCTAGTCGCTAATCGATAATCCCAAGACCAAATGGTAACGAGCCATTAAGAGTCGAGTAAGAAACGTACGTTAACGACCCGTAAATAAGTCCAACCTTTGGCTCGGACCAAAGGGGACAGAGAGGAGGACACAGGGGAGACAAAGGGTTTCGAGAAAGACTGGTCGCGTGTATCGGGGCACGAGTCGTTTCTAAAGAACCGTGTCAGTGGTTCCATTGTCGTTGCGCTCTATCAGAAACGTTCTTAAGGGCCCGCGAGCCCCGGTTGTTGTCGTCGACGACGAAGCCGCGTCGACGTAGCGCGCCGTTATTGACGAGGCGCTGTGACCTGTATTCGGTAACTGCGCGCTCCAACGCTCCTCGTGCCCGGTCCGTTCGACGGAGACGACTAGCTCTACTCACTCCTCGAATTACGACGCGATCGAGCGGCCTTGAACGGGTTACGCTCCTCTGCGAAGCGGAAGTGTTGAGTTGAGATGGGTCCAGAAGGCCATAAGGGGATTGGAATGTTGGGGAGGTTGAAAGGTAGAAAGGATTTGCTCTGGTCAGGATTTCAAACGTTTCAAGTCAGCTAGGAGAGTATCTGGGTTATAACGGAAGGGATGAAATAATGAATTCACTGTGGTCGAGTTTAAGCGTTCCTTAAATCTTTGTGTAACGAAAGTACTTTAGTATTTAGGTAAATGTCCTAAAACCTGAACGCTTGGCGTACAAATGTCCTAGGAAGTGGATAAGCTTTTTAGGTAGTTTTATATGTTTGCTGACATTTGAGTTACACTCTAGTAGCTGAATATAGTATTTTGTATTTTTGTATTAGATGTATTAGAATTTAAGCTTGAATTTAAAATAAATTAACATTAGTGTCTAGGTAGCAGGACATGATCAGCTACTGGGACATTTACCCTATCTTCATTAAAATGCAATTCTAGACTGGATATGTATTGGTACCCTCGTGGTACTTTCATATTCTAAATATGACTATCTTGCATTATAAATTCATGTTAATGATTAGCTATGTTTGCTATTCTTGGTTAATAATAGTTTTTCTGTAAAAAATATCTCTCTATATTTAAGTAGCACATTTCATCTGTTTTAAAGTCTGTACAAAAAAACTGAATATAAGTTTCTACAATAATACCAGGAACTCAGTACCTATAACTCAACCCTCGCTTCAACAAGCAGAAAATCGCTCCAACAAAACGGTGGAAGAATTCTCGAAACGAGAAACAATGAATCAGTGTCACGAACATTCCCTGCCTCTCACTCGCCTTCATCCCTCTTTCGACCACGCTCCTGTAAAAACAAATCTGCTACGCCTAATGTCCCGCGCAACAAAGAACCACCCCTTCGTGCTCAATTGAAGCCCACGAGCCCTTCACCGAGTACATCTAACCGAGAAGTTTGTGCTCGTAAGAAGCCACCCTCCTGTCCAAAAATTGCATCCCCCATACACGAGATGCAACCCCTGGAGTACATCGGTTTCGCATTAAGCGAAGTCACAGGGGTGACAGGGTACATCGGGCAAGCGGCGTCGGTGTTTTCCCTCTTATGCAAAGCCAGCCACTTTTTGCCCCTCGTTGTCGATCCGTGCAACGTGGCTGACGCAGCCTGCGGCCGCGAGGGGCGCCCGAAAGGGGATGAAAAAGCGGAGTGGTGGCTGCAGGATCACGTGGGCGTGCACCCAACCCACGTATCGTCAGCCATCTTGGCAGTTTAAAGGCTTCCCCGGGGCTCCTGGGCAAGGATAACTAGAACTGGCCGCCTCGTTTGCACTGCCATCCACCATTGAGGGTGAAGAGGCGTTCGACTGAGCGAACAAGCTAGCTGTTGCGTCAGCTATCCGATTCCTGTTTTACGGGGGTGTTCCTCAGACGGGCCGAAGAGCTATCGCTTTCGAAAATGCTGCCTCTGAGGGAGAGTTTAAAAGTCGTGCTTTGTCGACTGAACTTCCATCGAAGGGGAATTTGTTTTTGGGGGGTTGTAATTAAGGACAGGGCTGATTAAATATTTTTTATTTACTTTGGGGAGCGCTGAAAGACTATACTTTTCGAACCACGCTATTTTTCTATGCTTCGGGGGTTGGTTACTGTTCCTCGGGTGCTGAAGCCTGCTTGCAAGGGTTTTCCTTGGAAGCACCCACAAGGATGGGAATTGGTTATCCCGGGGTCGCAGACTATGTGTGTGTCTTGTAGGGGTTGAGAGTTTACTAGAGACACAACTGGAAGCATTTTGTCTCATTCAGAGTTAATAGGGACTGGGGTCGTTGAGAGGGGTTAGGTATCTGCAGACCCTGGGGGTATGTAAGGGTCAGGCTTTTCTCTTTCACCTTTCAAGTAAGAGTAAGGTGTATGAGAGCACGTGGAAATATACATGGGGCATTTAGATAATGGGTGTAGTTCAAAGGTTCAAAATAACAGTGTCTCCCTTGTTATACAAGGCATGCTCTATTACTATTATTATTATCCAAGCCTTACTTATTCCATCCATACCTTGTAATTCATGCCTTATTATCATTACTACCATAATTATAAACTTTTCTTATATAGATAACTTGAACACAAGAAATCCCAGATTGCTTTACAATCTAGTCTGTTTAAAATTATGATAAGCTTATATCTGCTATATTTAATCTAGAAAAACAATAATAAATAAATCAAATTCATCCTATAAAATGTATAACTTTATATTAGAAAAATTGAAAACCGCTAAAAATTCTGATAACAAGTGGCAAATGTGTCATGAGACGCCTCAAATTTCCACAGATAAGTATTTACCTGTATCACAAAATCAGAACCAAGATTTTTGTCCTCTAGAAACTCGTGTCTGCGAGATAAACGAAAACAGCGCAATGAAAGTGTGAAATGCGAGTGAAGCTGTCACCTTGGCAGAGGGTACCAGCGCGAACCACCCCCGCGCGGTTTTTGTTCCCCATGAAACGAACGTACTCTCGGGATGCTCAACAGTCGCAATATTTTCTTTCCCTCTGTTGTCGCCGCGTGTCCTCTTCTTTTCCACCCGCAGCCGCAGGAACGCCTCCCTCGGAGGGGGATCGAGGACGATTCGCTGCAACCCCCAGCGTTGCTCGTCGCAGTCTCATATTTTACGACTGTTTAAGGTGTTCTGCAACCCATAACTTTGCATTTGCTGGCTCTAACTCACGCGAGCCCCTGTACCGACGTCTGCGAACTTCTAGCCGCTTCCGGTCCGTGATTTCTTCCGCGGTTCTTTGAACCCACCCTTGGATTCACCCTCGTCACACTTGCTCTTACTGCATTCTTCCTCATTTGTTGTATTGCTCCTGAACTTCGACTGGTCCTCTGATCCTGTTTTCATTGTACTTTTAGGGAATCTGTGCTAATGAGAAATTTTACTATTTGCAAATGAAAAATGTTTGACTTTGTTGAATATTGGAAGTTGGTTTAATGTGTGTAACAAATTTTGGGGTCGCTAGTTAAGAACACTTTTGATACTATGTGAACCTTTTTGTATATTCTTTTTTAATTCAATTATGGTTATATGTATAAGAAGTTTTTTTATATTATCAGAATAATATTTTTAGTTTGAGGGTATGTAAAATCTGTTTTGGAAATTTTCAATAAGATTTGTTTCTGTTTGAACTTCTATCTCTTGAGAGGAACTACAACCCTCCAAAAAGATTCCATTAATCACATATTTGTATCAATAAAAATTACAATATTTCTACATTTCTCGCCCCTTCTATCTCCTCCCTCTCAGACAGTAAAAAATCAGAATTAAAAAACACGTCTTCAACATAGCAAATAGCGAAAACAACAAAGAACGATGTCCACGCAAATAACAATCAGAATTCTTTCGATCGATCCCTCCCCATGTCCCAACCCTCGTGGACCATCCTCTAGTAGCTTCATCCCCCTTCCCTTTGCTCAGTGGCGAACCTTCATAGCTCGACAAATTCGAGGCTCGGTTGTGCAGGAAATAGCTCGACCTTGACCTTTAACCGCCATCTCACGTTCCCGCTCTTAAGGGTGTCCCGAGGTGACGGAAGCGAAGAGAGGGAGAGACAGAGGGTGCAAGCCCGTTTATCGATTCCACCGCGACGTCAGGGTAGCCTTTCTCTTCTGGTTCCCTGACGAAGTCGATTTTTAAGCGTATTTTAGGGTACGCAAGGTCGTCGCTGACTTTTCGAGACTTTAATCAACGCCGCTTGAAATCGCCGCGCAAGGAAAAGTGAAACGACGTCCTTTGAGTCGGGGCTTTTTCTGTAACCTCCAGGCTCTTGAATCCAGTGCGACACGCTGTGAAATATTCATTCGTGGACGAAACAATTTCGCGCCTTTTCGGAGATTAATTTCTCACTCGCGATATGATCGTCAAAAGAATCCCTACTTAGCATTTTAAGCCAAAGAGCAGCATTATTAGAGTTTTTAGAGTAATTAGATTTTTTCAGATGGACTCTGGATTAGACATTTATAGTTATTAAATATGATATCTCAAATATTCATAGAGAGAGAGCAAATTTTTTCACAGTACATATTCGTTGAAATTAGAGCATTACGAATTAAAATTGTACAGACAGTTCAGGGTAAATTTTCTGCTCTTTCTCGCTGTAATTATACAAGGAGCAATCTACTGTACAAAAGTTGTATTATTTCAATGCTTAAATTGAAATCACGATGATGTCTTTAGAAAACCAATTTCACTGTATTTTTTGATCACATCTATCCTCCCTCAAAAAATCTACAGAACGCACCACTAGCTATACTTCCCAAAGGATCACCTGTTTAAAAAAAAATCCTACTCTTCTACAGCTCAGAATTCCCCCTCCAGCCCTCGCGCGCAGAGGCCCAAATTCCCCAGCAAACCCACAGAAATCGAACAATTCTTCCAAACAACTACACCTTCCTCTCAAAAGCTCTCTCCAATATTCTTCTCTATTTACTTACAATCCCAGTTTCTCCATTTCAAACATCAGTAACAAAGGCCATAAGAAACAACCACCTCGAGAGAAAACTCGCTCATTTTTGCTGGCAGGGGTAACCTCGTCGCCCAAACCCGCGGGAATATTATTATTTTCCTGGCGAACAGCTGCAAGCGCATAATCAATACGACAACTCGCGCGAAGGAATTTCATTCTGGCGGTGGATGGTGAACGAGCGTCGAATTTTCCATATTTTATTCGGCTGAGCGACTAGGCCCTCTGGTGGGGGTGGCTCGTTAAACAGTCAGCACTTAATTTGCACACGGGGACTGTACTACCGCGTCCGTTTCGCGCATAACCAAACGGTTCTCGGCGTTGGTGGAAGTGCTACCCCGGAAGTTTGCCAATTAATCGGCGCGACTCGCACAAACGCGGCCACGGCGCGGCACGATCACCGATAACACATTATTCGCGATACCCCTTCCCCCTCCACACCCCGATTTTGTCGTTCGCTCGTTTATTTACTTTGGAACGAGCCAGATCGATTCGCGAGCTGGAACATCGGACCCGATTAATTCGATTGTTTTCGCTGAAAAATTTTCCGCGTTCCTTTTCCATTCGCGGCTGTTGTTTTACATGGAACTATTTTTCGAACATCTCTCTTCGTGTGGAAAATTGCTACAGCGTTTTTGGTGGGAGCTATTGACGTCGTCTCTATTAATGTTATTTATCCTATCGGTTAAGTGCCATTTCATTCGAGGGAAAATGTGAATAATTTTGCGACGAGGGTGCTTGGTAAATGAAATTGCATTGGAGACTTTTTGTGGTGGGTGTCGAGGTTTGGAACGTTGTGCATTATCATTCCGGAATGATAATATTGTTTAAGGTTCAATTTGATAAACAGCGTTGCATTCGGAATTCTGTAGCGTTTCACGCGTTTTGATTGTGAATTTGATGTTCTCATTAGCATTATTATGCAAATTACATGTTGCTTGAAAGCGAGCTGTGCTAAATAATTATTGTCGGGACGAGTAATGTTAGGAAATTTAATCTACACGAATGATAAGTTGCTGCGACGTGTAATCCTGTTTAATAAGAATTTTAAATTTGTTATATAATGATGTGAAAGTCAATATTTGTACGAGCTCACGGTAGAACGGGCTATACATTTTATGAAGGTTAATGAGCGTGACCATTTACGAACATTGGGTAGCAATTCTGGAGTTATGAATACGAGGTGGGATCATTTAAAAGAAAGTGTTTTTTATGTAACAAAATATGTGCACGTTTATCACTATCAATATGTTTCATTTCTGAAGTTTGGTGAATAAGAATAACTGTTTATAGTTCTAATTTTTAGAGAGTTTTAGGAATTCTTAATAGTTAAATATTTGCGGTTATTCCATTAATGAAGGAACTTGAATAGTTCAGAATTCACATTTTATTATAGTGTTACCTTTGAGAGAGTCTTCAACGTCTAGAGTCTTTCTGAAGTTTTGAGACGTCCTGGCAATCCAGAGTTTAGCATTCTTACCATAGTTCAAGTTCAAAATTAACTGTTCAGAATCTTGCCAGATTTTCGAGGGCCTCAAACATTCCAGAGGTTGGAAGTTCACTTTAGTCATAATACAGAGTCTGAAAATCTAATGTTAACAATCATCCAGAACCTGAATTACCAAGAAACGTCTACTAGGTCTTAGCTTTCAGAAAGCCTGCAAAGTACACTGTTAACAATTCTCCATAATCTCAGTTATCAAGAAGTCTTGATAGCTCAACATTACATCTTCAGAATGTGTTTCTCACTATATTCTAGGATTTAAGTCTTCTCTAATTTTATCTTTAAAAGTTCTCTAAAGGTCCAAGGTTGATAATCCTCCACAATCTCATTGCGAGTTACCAAGAAGTCCTGACAAGTCAAAATTAATTCTTCAGTATGCCCCCTAATCTCCAAAACCTTCTAAATTATATTACCTACCTGCACTACTATGCATAAATATTTGGACACTTTCACATTATTGTAATATATGTACAAAATACACCAAGTAAAACTGTGCTACAGTTTTGGCTACAGACTTTATCTCAGACGATTATATAATATTTAAAAATACCGATGAAAGTGTAATTAATACATGTATAATAATTTATACAGCCATAAAAGATAAATTATACATTAACTAACAGTTAGTATAAATAAAAAAGTGTAGGTATGCCATACATCTTCAATAATGAAAAAATGTCCAAATACTTATGCACAGTATTGCATCTCCAATCCAATTTCTAAGAAGTCTTACCTCCTAGTTGTAGCTTCTACAAAGTTTTGAATATCAATTTAGTATAGCTACTAAACATTCTTTAATATTTAAAATTATCCCAAAAGTACAAGCTTCTATCTCTTCCTTGCAAAGCATTGCGTCCCTTGATCAAAGATTAAGTCTAACAAAGATGTCACTCAAGGGTGGTTTCACCCACCACGTATCCCACCCCCTCCAAGGGGGAGCTAAAGTCATGAATACTAAAGCCGCATTATTAATGCCATCCAACGAAGTCGCCGCGATATTAGGAGGCCCTGTTATAACGACGCTTTAGCGGGGCCGGTTTATTACAAGGATCGTTCGAGAAAAGGAGGCAGCGCGAAGGGAGAGAAAACGTAGAAGAAGAGGGCCTAATGGCTGAACACAGAGATCGCGCCGCGGCCATCCTGGTAATGGAGCTCACCGACCTCCATTATAATAATCGTAAATGCGTAACTATGGCAGCGTGTCGTCTTTTAAAGAGGGACCGCGGTTGCGAACTTCTTTATGATAATAAGGACGTCTCTATGAACGATCTTCTGGATATGTAATCTCCTGATAGAGGAGCCATGATTTCTGAGATTTCTATTTGTTAATGAATCTTTTGGGTATGCAATCTCCTAATCGAGGATGTTTTATTTCTGTGACTTTGATTTGTTAATGAGTCCTCAGGGTATGTGATTTTCTAATCGAGGAGCCTTCATTTCTGTGACATTTATTTCTTAATGAATCCTTTGGACATGTAGTCTCCTGATCGAGGATTCCTAATTTCTGTGATTTTTGTGTATCAATGAATGATTGAAGTTTAAATAAACCGAGGGGATGAATTCTGAATTTTTTTCTCCACGAAAAAGATTACTGTCTTAAGCATTACATTTTTATTATTATTGCGAGCTTTTTGGTTAGATCTATTGCATATTATTTCAAAGTGTTCACTCGTATTATAATCCTATGAATAAAAACTTAATTTCGATTTTTTATTATCATTAAGATACGGTAACCCATTGAGCTAAATAGGATCCCAGAGGTTTCATGTTCCAAGTAGCAGACATTAATATTATTAAGTAATTTATGACACGCAAAGTGAGTAGAGTAGGTGAAGTGTCGGTGTTTTGACAAGAACGTTACTAAAATTGATATCCTTCACGAAGGTTAAAAGTTACACCGTTATTTCAACCCCAGCTCTTCACTGACAGCAGCAGTGAGCAGGAAAAATGCTTTTAGTACGCCCTCACCCTCGAGGATGCGTTTTCAACGGAGTGTTCAACTAATTTAACTCCGGCTTGAAAACTGCACCGCTGGGATCCGCGTGAATTTGGCACTCAAAACGGAAAGGTCGTGCATGCTAAGGACACGGGGGGTTCTAAATAACACGAAGCACAGAGAAATGTATTAAAAGTCACTCTTGTCAGGCTTATACGTATTTAATACCTGCATGATTTTAATCTGGGATAATTATTTATACTGCGGTAGAAAAGGTGCATTAAATGCTGCTAAGAATACAGGAAAACTTGACATATTAACGAATAAAACGAAAATTAAAATCTTTATTTTTTTTTAATGGTACCTTGTCTATTGTCTATATGTATATATAGATATTTTTTTAAGGGAAACGACAGAAAAATTGATAGAGTTAATAATTTACATACCTACATATAGAATATTCACGCTATTAATTATCAAGTGCTTCTCATAAGTAGTAGATTTCTGAGGAAATTAAAAGAGAAATCAATAGTTCAATAGCGCAGAAATTAAAGTTTCTTTATAATGACTTTCACATCTCTTTAACTTTATCCAGCATTAACGAAAATAAAACAGTTCTCAAAAAATAAAAACTTGTATGCATCACGAATAATCGTACAGGCAATTTTGACTCCTCTGATAATTCTATTATCAAATTCTATGACACAACAAAATCACTCCAATACCTGGAATATGATATGTCACAAGTGGTCCCGCTACAGAGCAAGAACCCACAAACAGTCCACTCCCCTTCACTCACCAGTCATTAACAATTTCATTGATACCAAGAAGGAGCAAATTGTCGAACTAATAAATCAAGAAGAAAAGGAAAAGAATCGCTCTCATTAGCGCACGCAGCCCCTCATCAGCGGGACCGCGGCAGTGAGAAAATAGACCAATGGAAGAGTGGAGACAATAAAGCAGAGGAAGAAACAGGGGATGAAAAACAGGTTCTTCCCTTTAACAGAGCCTCGTATCTCTGCTTGTTTACTACCGCCCTGCCACCAGCGACCTGGCAAAAGTCGAGCTCGCGGGACAATCCCGATCGATGTACGCTACCCCGCGGCACCCCCACCCCCTTCTCGCCATCTCGTCATTCTCGTACCCTGCCGGTATTTTTCTCCGCTCTCCACCCCCGGGCCACCCTGGCTGCCGGCTCGTGACCCAATTCGCGATAGTAGGCGGCCGTGCTATCTACATATCTCGCTGCCGCCCCCCTCGGCGCTGCTCGGGGTGCGCGCATGCTGGATTCACAACGGGCGTTTTCTCGGGATCTGGAAAGAAAGGAAGCTCTGTTGGGATCAAGGGGTGAAGCATGCCAGTGTACAGGGCGAGTCTCGTAACTGTATCACTTCAATTTTCTTGTAAGCTATTTGTTGCGGAAGAAAATGTTTCGAACGAAAATTGTTTGGTATCAAGAGAAGCATACCAAAAAGGGCAGTCTTGACATGGAGTAAGTTGAAGGAGTTTTTTTAGGAAACAAATAGATTAAGGGAAATTCAAGTGATATAGGTGAGAGACTCGTCGTGTGTACCGAGTTGAGAGCTAGGTACACGATGTAACTAGCCTGGAAACACTTCACGAGGCTGTGGTTATAGTGGATGTGTTTTTGACGAACTGGTGGTCTAGCGAATATGTCTGAACTTGCCTCGCTTGTATGTATGATGAATACCTAGTTCGAATATATTTGTTAGAACATCAGTTCCTCAGGAAACGTATCCATTCTAGACAATGAGACTTACTTTGTGCTGTGTCTCGTGATTAGTGATAGGACCAGACTACTTGGAATCATTTTGACTCTTATTCGATCTTTGGAGAGACAAAGAAATTCAAAATTATTCCATGTGTCTTCAAATCCATCACGTGCCATGGGATAGGTTACGAAATAAGCCTCATTATATGAGGAATACTTAGGGTGCCAACACATCACTGTCACGTCACGTGAAATCATCTTACATATTATAGCAAAATAGGTCTGATACAATGGGAAAATCTCGGCTCAGTATCGATTTATTATAACATGTAACGTGAGCTCACATGAAGTGACAGTAATGTGTTCACAGCCTTATCCCCATACACGATACGACCAGGCTCGAGACATGCTCCATGAATCGATATCAGTAAATCCTAGAAGACATGAGTCTCCCCTTTTCTCTGTATCACCAAGCTGAACATTTTCTACCTATCTAGGATAAATTGAGTGTTTCGATAGATGTAACTCATGTAGTAGTATAAATGAAATTTTAGCATACAAGTAGAGTATAGGCAGACTTTTTTTGTATTAAAACCAGTGTTCACATCTGGATATTCTTCTCGATGCAATTTCGCTGTTGCACTCCCTGCACTGCAACGACAAGATCTCGTTCATACGACCGATGACGTATCAATCTGTATTTATCTTACAGTCAAAATATGTTAAAGAATTACAGATATGTCATTAAATGTTTACCTTGGTGATACAGAGGAAAGAGAGGTCTCATGTTTCCCAAGTACTCAATGATACCGTCTCATGAGGCAAATCTCGAGCTTGGTCGCATCGTGTATAGAGCGCTTCAGGGAGATAATACTTTCTACGAAGGGGTTGAACAGCCTTCTGAATTAACACTCAAGAGAAGCGTGTAATATTCGCGTTCAAGGGTGAAAATCGGTGAGCAGAGGGAAACTCCAGCACGCGTTGGGGTTCTAACATGTATCGAAATTATGGTACAAATTGGGGTGCGAATGTCCTTAGACAGGGAGGGTGAATGTTTAGATGGGGTGTGTAATTTATAATCAAAGTGGTTGATTTGCTTAAGAATAGATGGCAAGCGTGGAATAGCAGTTTTCCAGCTGAGCCATCGCTTTAGGAAAATGGTTTTGAAGATCGGTCGCTGCGCGCGCAGGGGATGTAACCCTACAGTGGTTCTCTGCGTGCTTTTTCGTGCGTTATTGACTCCGAAAATGTAATTTCGACTGGCTTTTTACTAGCCTTGCTGCTAAATTAAAAATCTATTTTTATTCTATTTTTCAGTTTTCCTTAAAAACACACTTTTTTTAATCGTGTCACTTTTAAAATACATCTACAATAAACAACATATCAAGAGTACAGAGTACTCTCGATACTCAAGACTACCCCTTCCTAAGGGGTTAAATCCCGACTACCATGGAAATACCCAAACATTTCAAATCGTCATCTCACGATTACATGACTGTCCATATCACCCTGAATTCTCCACCCAAAAACTCACAGCAAAACTACCCTCCACTCATTCAATCCTGTTTAACATCCCCAGTGACAAGGTCCACGGAAGTCAGAGAGATCGCGAGGCGTGTTAAACCTCGCTAAACCGTTCCACTCTCTCGATCTCCGTTTATCTTCCAGATTCGACTGAAAGAGGCGTAATCTGCGTCCCGGCGGCGTGAATCGTCCAGTACAATGGCGGGACGCACGATATAAGCGCGAATCTCCTCGTAGCTCTCGAAAGGCAGAAAAGCTGGAGAGATTAAGCTCTTGTTACCCGGGTAGGGAGGACAATTCTTTCTCATACTCGCGAATCTGGCGCGTTCCACCGGGCAGAAACAGTATCGTTTGTTCGCGGATGCTACCCTCGCTGTGACGACGCACGCGGGGGTGTAAAGGGGTGGATAAGCTGAAACGGTCTGGTGCGACGGCTTTCACGATAAACAAAGTGCCCCTGTCGCGCACCGACGAAGCTTATGTTTATTCGACGGGGAGGGATAAGAAGCGGTGTGATTTTCATTGAAAACCGATAGTTCCTTGGCTCTGCTCTTCTATCTTCAACGAACCTCTGCAACCTTTTATTCCACTCGGTTTTTTTCCGTGCTGGATACTTTTTGGGGTAAATATTTGGGATGCAAAGATTGCGGACGCTTTGGGACTCAGGGTAGTGTTGCGTTGAAAGTTGCAGTAGTTTGCTTAGATTCGTTTGGTGAATTGAATTCGAAGGCTTTTAAAGAGTGCAGTGTTTTAGTTTGGTAAAGTAATTATGTGGAGGGAGCTCTAGTTGAGCAGGTTCTGAGTTTATTGAAGGGTTTCATTGAAACAACTAGGAGGCAGAAGTGGTAAAGTAAAGATCATTTCTTTATCTCATATTTTCTGGAGAATATAGTATCTTACAGGGTGGTTAGTAAATTCTGTTGTTTTTGAGTAAAATCTAACATACCGAGTGTTAGTATAATGAATACAAAATATTGGAGAAAATATAGGTATTTGGTATTTTTCTATTATACCTGCAATTGTTCTGTTTATAAATATTTAGACATAACAGTGAAAAGAAATCTAGTAAGAAAATCAATTCTAATAATTCGTTCCTACTTGACTGCTTCTCAAGTGATTCGCAGAAAGCTCAAAAGCATTCAAATTAAAATATATCATGTCATTTGAAGCATGAAATCCCATTGAACTGACGCAGTGGATGGTCAGGTCCAGAAAATCCAGAAATTTCTCAACTTTTATCTCAGCGATCCAAAGTTTTTATTTTTATTTCTCCTTTGCAAGAAAGTCGGCTCGGACTATTCTCGTGGCAGGATTACAGTGCGGATGGGATTCCTTTCTCCAGCGATTTGATAATGGAAAATGCGAGCCGTGGAACTGGCGAGATATCCCTGAGCCCTGAAGAAAAGTCGAACTGGTCCACGCTTCGCCGCCGTTTAAACCTTTCAGAACATTAAATTCTACTTTACTTAACTTCCTCGCGGTTCGTCGGTTCCTCGCAATGCAACGAAGTTCCGAGCGACTTTCAGCGACGCGTTTCCGCCTGGTTCTTCGTCAATTAACGATTCTTAGGTAATTAGCAGGAAGAATATTCCATTTTGCGACATTCTCGGCTGGATTGCGCGATTTATCTTCGGTAGAAACAGCTTCATACACTTTCTTGAGCGTTTAATAAAACCAGTAGTAAAAAACATTTATAGCGATTCACAAGTTTGTCGTGAGAAATTAGAGTCACGTCTTCAAACTCTAAAGACATGTTACAGTTGGTATTCAAACTGAGGATATTAAAAAAGAATTAAATATTGAAGTTAGAAATGAGGCAGACGAAAAAAGGAAACATTCTACTACAGTGGATTTTGCAATTAATTAATTCTGAACACAAATTAATTTTACGATAACAAATAAGTATCCATTCATTTAGAAGACGTTCATTTAAAAGTTGCCAAGTTACTCCACTATAATCTGGCAGAGCACCTGTCCACAAAATTCCTTATATCTCATACAGAAAGAGAGACACAGCATATATTTATATAAACATTTTCATCCTCTTTAAATGCACAATCAGCTTCCAAAGTGGGTCCCAGATATTACATCACACCCTCTATGAACACTTTTTCATTCAGCATACCGTCAACAAGGCGCAATCTCTCCCCACACCTCTAAACATCCCATTGCCTCACCAACGATTCCTCCTCCAGTGTTCCATCAAATTGCATCGACTTCCGGCAGCTCCCGAGGAACCATTCGTCAAAGCTTCGACAGTTGCATGAAATCGGCCACGCGTCGCCACGCGGCTTAGAACCAGTTTCGATTTCCTCGAGCCAGAGAGGCGAATTATTTTCCCCAGGGTTCCGTGCCATTTGCATTTCCAAACCATCGACGTTTCAGAGTTTTCGCCCGGACAGCGGATGCCTCGACGAGTCGGCCTCTCACCCGCTTTGACCCCGATTATCATGCGTACGGGCACGAAAGCAGGGCAGGAAGAGAAAAGAAACGAGTGTCGGTGAATCACGATCGAACAGGAAATGGTTGTCGATACGACGTGTCGGGATTCATTTTTATTTTTTTTGCCTTTTTATTGCCCTTCCGTTTCGTCGCGTTTCCTGCCTGGCTTTGTTTCGCTGGAGATCGTTCGTCGCGAATTTTGATCAGTATCGAGTCGTCGACGAGAAAAGCAGATTGCCGAGGTGCTGTGAAAAATCGAAGGACAAGGGGGGGAGCTTCAGGGAACAGGGACGATGAATATATTCATGCTGGTGGTAACTTGTGGGAAGGCTGTCGGTAATTGTCACTTTTTGAGGTGGAAGCTATTCTTCTGGGATTTGAGGTTCGACTGTGATCGATGCTTCCTGCTTCTGGTGAATTTGTACCTGTTTTGGGAGCGTGGTGGTTAGTTTCGAATGGAAATTAAGCGATAGTGTATCGAATTGATATTGATCGATTTTTGGGGGACTCCCAGAGTATTTGGAAAAGTGTGACGTAGAAGACGGGAGGCAGAGATGTAGCTGTCACGTAAATATGGTAACTTATTGATTTATTTTTTGTTGTCGAATGTGGAAGAAATTTAATGCCACAGGTATGAAATAAATAATGTTCCAAAAATATAGACTATAGAAACAAATATGTCGCTTGTTTCTTGTTCTTTGTACTTATATAGATAATTTAACATGAATGAATTTATTATGTAATGAGTACATAACTCGTTAAGTGGAATATATTAACAACCTGTTTTGAAAGTATAGGTTGCGAGTAAAATTTTCTGCTTATATTGCCATAATTCTCTTCCACATTTCACTTTCGCTAATTAGATAAATCAAATATAGGTAATTATCTTCTTAATCATTACTCACTTCTCTTCAGTAGAATTCTTCATTTCTCCCTTTCTACTATATCTATTATCGCTTCGATACAAAAAGTACATAACCCTATCCAAAGTACATAAATCGCAAAAACAAAAGGTCATTACTACATTGCGAAATCTTATGCACTTAACATTTAAAAACATACAGAATATAAAAACTAGAGTGCAAATTATAGTATCTGAAAGTTGAAAGAAATTTTTACTCAGCTTCCATTTCTTCAACGGCGTTAAAAACGATACAAAATTGCAGAAAAATCCGCAGTCTAGTCATCGCATAAGAGGATTCTCGCTGAGCCAGAAGGAAGAAAAGGAGACAGAGATAAAACTTAGCCAGAAACTCAATAAACGCTTACGTGCAAACGTTTATTTTCCATCTGGCGATCGGGCCCGCATAATCCCGAATGGATTTTATCGATTTCGATAGCAGGACAGGGGGAGGGGGTTCAGATGGCCGCATCGTCAAACGCCAATACGCTGCTCTCGAATGTGCGCTCGTCGCCATGACTGGGTCGAGTTTCGAAACTCCACGGCTGGAGACCGCTTATCGGAACAAGTAAAGGAGTCCTGGCGAATCCTAACAACGGAGGAAACAACGAGCTAGGAAATCGAGTTGCGACACGAGGCCCTGGCACCGGATGCAACCGACTCTGGCCCGCTCCAGGGCAGCTTATACCTTCCAGAGGTGCCTCGTGTGCCAGGACGCTAGAATATGTAAACGCGCACTGGCGTCCAAAATTATCGAGCGATACTGGTCTCGCACCTTCCCTGTAATTGGGGGCCAAGATAAGTACATTGTTTAAGGTGGAAACTCTGTACTGTATCCCTTACCTTTGGAGTTAAATATTCTGTATATAGGATACTATAACAGTGGCACAGAGATTTGTCCACATGTACTTAGAATACTTATTATTTGGATGTGAGAGCTACTGTGACACCCATAGGTACCTTTTTATATTGTATATCCTATTTCTGAATTTTATTTCTCATTTGTCTTTGGCTTCCATAATTTTTATACATGAAAGTTAAGCATTTCTAGGATTGTAACACGTGAATTTAATAATCCTTCGTTACTAAACTTGCTTTCTATGGTAAAAAAGGTTGTGGGTAGTGTGAAACAGAGTTTCTGTCATAATCTAGGAGTTTATTAAACTAGAACACTTCGTTTTTTTAACTTTATGCTGAAGTACTTAGGATAAACATAGCAGTAAAAAATCAGAACAACATAATTCAAATAACAAACGATAAAAATTAAGAAAATTTATAGTACAAGATACTAATAATCCTCACAGTATGTATTAACAACGAATAGCTATTTTATCTTCTCACTCGAAGAAATTCTATAACTCCTGCATACTTGCATAAATTTCCTTGGAACACCCGTCAGCGAAAGCTCAGTCACAGAAATTCTTCTTAGTGCACAGCAATTCATGGAGCGACACGAAATAGAAAATGGGTCAATACGATCTCACGAAGGCGGCTGTCTATTACCACGGAAGGGGCTTTTTATAAAGTCGTATCGAGCGCGCTTTTTCGTTCGCAAGTAATCGCGTTAGGAAACGTCCAGCCCCCAGAATCCGTGTCGCCGCATATCGATTAAGTTCGTCGAGAGGAAATTTCGGAGCGAGAATTACCTTGGACCTGTCGCAAACGACGATTTATGTGCTCTGTATCTCGTGGATGGGAATCAAATTCACGCGATAAGGAGCTTATTTATCGCGACGATTAATATTCGGCAGGAATTTAGAGTAATTCCCTCTACTGCTTTGTTTGCTAGGTGCTCGTCCCTCGAGTTCCCATTTCTTCGCATAGGATTAGTTCTACGTTAATTATTTCATGCATTACATAGTGGTTTAATTTCACAAGGATTAGAATTGAAGAAATTAGAAGTGGAATGAAGAGAGATACTCCAAATTTTCTTTACTTACTGTATATGTATTAACGATTCTACTTGCTTAGAAAGTAACAGAATTGAAGCTATTTATTCTATTCTCGAGGAGTGACGAGTGATCGACAAATCGCGAACGTCAGCCACTTAGCATACGATCAGCAAAGCACATCATGAATTTTCACGGGCGTTAGCCCTCTTATTACTCACGCGAGTTCCGGCGCGAGCCACCAAGCGGACCTCAGCACGCACCTTAATCGTATGCATATTAAGCAGAGCGTGTTTCAATTAAATCGCACATTCCAGCGACGAGGTTCCTCGAGCGTGTCCATGAACAAGCGTACTAACGTGTCACGCAAGTGTCGTACGCACCTGCGACACGCGCGGTTTAATACTTGTCTGGTCTACCAGAACGACCCACACCAGACACGGAAACTATCTAAGACATTGGGTTTATGCTAATTAATAATACTGTCCATTCATTCAGTGTTTGAGAATTTTATTTTTAGAAATATTTTTGCCTATAATTCTATGTATGAAGCAGGTTCTGCTTCTTTTTTAAATTTATTTTTAATAACAGTAGGTTGTGACATATTTTGACCGAATACTCAGATCATAAGAATTACGTGTGGTGACTCTGTTTCAAGTGAAGAATAACTCTTCAAATTAGGTTACTAATTGCTAGCGTACTTGGAGGACTCAATTTAATGGTCTCCTATTTATACGCATAAACGATTTCCAAATAGTTCACAAATAATTCAGAGCGTTCAATAAATAGGACAATTCAGGGTGATGTATCCAGTCATTTAACGTAATATTCGATGATTTCACATTTAACAGCACCGAGTTTTGTTAATTCATTTCATTTACTAATTAATTCTTTACTCGTATCTACTTTTTACTTACTGTCTTAAAACCACCACTAAAAATCCCTGGATAACTCACTGCATAATAGCAAAGACTTTATAAAAGCAAATATCCTGTAAATCTAAAGTAACGAGAATATTAAAGAAGATTACTAAAGTCCCACTGTGGATCGAGAAGAAGACGTCCCAGATTTGCTGGGCGTTCCCTAATTAACGCGTGGCTAATTATAGAATTACAGCCATGGGTTCAATGCTCCCTGTCGATACGTCGGAATTCAGGAACCCAGTCAGTCTGCTTCAGCATCAAGGATCGCCTTGAAGACATCCAAGCGCGACAGTATCGAAGCCTTAACCCAGGCACATCAAATCGACGAGGACAAGTCTGATGGTGGTTGCACTGGTTGCTTCATTCGAAATCAGTTCGCTGAGAACGAACGAGCACCCTGAAACTAAACCCCGAACGAATCTGCAAGTTGCGGCTGCCAGTCGCTGGCGAGTGGCCTCCATGTAATCGCGAAATGTCAAAGTTCGCTACACAGTTAATCAATATTACTCCGTGGCCCTTCAGCTGGTGCTGTGACTTCTTCCCCGCAAATCTGTGGATGCCTGTTCGACCTTCAACAAGGATTTTCCAAACCTTTTAGATGATTCCTCGACACACCCATCACGCGTGGGTTAAGGAAATAGGTAAACGATGCTTGAAGAATGGAGTCACTGTCACCAACTGGAGGGAATCGATTAGAAATTCTTAAAGTTGTTGAGTAGTTTCCTATCGATCGAGAGATGGTGCATACTGTTGAACGCTTGGTACTGATTATGGAAATTTAATCAATGTGGTTGTAGCAAGTATCAAAGGAAATCTACTTTCCTTAATGGTTGATAGTGTAAAATCGGGAAGGTGAAAGTATTTCAATTCTTGTAAGTTGCATTTGAGAATGAAATACTACTCATTCTCAAGTCTGGATAGCGTCCAAAAGTAAAGATATGATCTTCAGATGACCCTCAACTGACCCTACACATTACTGCACTTTAGAATCAGACACTGAAACTTGACTCCTTGCCATATTAAGATGAGGGTCATTCAGGGACCTCAATATTATTTCCCCAACACGAACGAACCCAAATTTTCGAATATTCAGATCTGTGACTCACAAATTCCTCCCAGCAGGCGAAAATCTCACCACACCTTCC
Source organism: Calliopsis andreniformis (assembly GCF_051401765.1). Classification (NCBI taxonomy): domain Eukaryota; kingdom Metazoa; phylum Arthropoda; class Insecta; order Hymenoptera; family Andrenidae; genus Calliopsis; species Calliopsis andreniformis. Next base: position 5,979,638 of record NC_135065.1, on the reverse strand, counting down.
TCACAAGCAAATCTCAATCTCAATCTTGACCTAGACAAAAATATCTTACTCTTAATTTCCCCAAAAAGCAGCTCAGTAGAAAGATAATACTCCATAACAATACTATCATCGACCTCAAACAATGCCAAAAATGAGCTCCTGGAATGCCCCAGCACCCAGGCAGCATCTCTTTCCTGACACAAATTCTCATCCACGTGAAGCACCAAGGCTCCAACATCAAAGACGCTTCCCCAGGTGTCGTAATTACGTCCAAGCGTCTCGAAGAGTCCCCATCTCGCCAAATCACAGACTCGTGCATGACCACGGAAGGGTCAACGCGTTCCATCCTTCGGTAGCATACCGGTTTCACAGGGAACGCGAGCGAGCAGGCAGGCGAGAGAGAGGACGGCCCCGATCTTGGCTGTCTGGCAAGGACGAGGTCGCGAGCGCGGCCTAATCGCTCCCTGCTCGTCGATCCGCTCGCAGCCAGCTCCGCAAAAGGGATTGTATGCAGCTGCAGAGTGCAGGCGCACCCCCGGGCCAGCACGCGTTATATAGAACGCGCGGAGGCAACGAGACGAACGGAGGGCGCGGGGGAGTAGAGCAGAGCGAGAATGCACGGGAGTAGAAAGGAGAAGAACGTGGGGAGCGAGAGAAAGAGCATCGACGAGAGCGATAGGGACGGAGAAAATAGAAAAGAGTGGGTGGTTACTGGTGCCGGGTCGCGAAACGGGCCGCAGCGAGGGTTGGGAGGGTGGCGAGGATTCGCTTCCGTGTCCCAGTAGCACTAATGACCGCCATCCTCCCCTCCTTCCGTTCGCTTCCCCCACTAACTCGCCCTTGCACTCTCCCTTCCACGATTCAACCCCACCACGAAGGAGCCCCCTCTTTCTCCCCTCCACTCGTGCATCCTGGATGACTCGGTTACGTCACACCTCCACTCTCCCTGCCCCTCTGTCGTTCTCTCACCCTTCCCCTAGAATGACTCTCGCTCCCACCCCCGCGCCTGGTCCCCCTCCACAGCGCCACGTTGAGTCCTGGAGCGGTGTATACACACGCGACGAGTGTGCTATATACCTCTCCGCTATAGCGGGCCAGCAGTCGGCCAGACCGAGGGGAACCCGGCAGTCTCCGCTGGTACACCGAGCTGCGTGTTACCCGTTCGTTCCCTCGCTTTGCTATCACGTTCTCGGCCAGTAATCAAGCGTCGACGCGCGACGTCCCGATCTGACAGACCGAGTCGCGGCGGCACGTTGTCGTCACACGCGAACGCGCTCGCACACTGGTGACCCAGCGACTCGTCGCCACACGTACACTGTTATACACACACTCACACGTCGTAGCCAGCCATACGCGCGCACGGACACGCTCACACCCGCGCGCGTACTCCCAGCGTACGCGGCCGAGGATTAAGCTGACGCGGGAACGAGGAAGATCGCGCGTGTTCCCTCGAGCAGTGCGAGCCGATCGGTGAACGCGCCGTGACCGCGAGCTAGTGTGAAGGAAGAGGCGAGTGTTCCCGTATTCTCATCCAGGAGTAGCACGTGCAGGTGTGTATCTGAACTGCGCGCACGTGCACGGTGCACGCCACTCACGATATGTTGTCAGCCGTGTGTATGTGTGTGCTTCCTCGATGATTTAGGCGGATGGATCAACCGCTAGGATTAAGGGGACAGGTAGGGTTAGGGAGGGTCCTCGGGGGCTGTCTTGGATTTCGCGAGTGTACTTTGTGGGACCTGTCCCGTGAACCAGACTGTTCTCGTGTGTTTCTGTTGAATGCCTTTGGTTTGGGGAGGAACGTGGTTGTGGTATCGTGGAGTCTGCTGGAGGTAGACGATGCAGACTGTTGTTGGAAGTGAAGATATAGGAGCCTATGTTTCGAGTGATCGCGGGGGAAGGACTAGGGGCGAAGGTGGTGGGTCGTGTTGGACTTGTACAACTGTATACACGGTGAAAAGTACAGAGATAGAGAGAATCTGGAGTCATAAAACTGGAATGGTAAATCTGGAAATGTAGGAAAAGAGTGTGACCAAAACTAGACTACAGCATTTCCTTTCTATAAGTTTGTAATTTGTTGTCAGTAAGCATCTGATACCTAAAGGATTCTGTCCTGTGATCAAATCTTCTTTTCATAGCTTGTTTTGGACTTACTGAAAGTCAGAATGATAAGGAATAATAAAATAAACAAGGGCAATTATGAGCTTGTCTCAGAGAATTCTAAAAGCTCTTGCTGTCCATTATATATGATCTCTATTAGACAGTTCACTAATGAGCTATAATATCCAATAGAGAAAACTAAAGGTCATAGAATTGAAACCATGAACATAAGCAAGATCCTATATTCAAGTCAATTGTCTAAAACTAAGAATCTGGCAAAAAGTGATTCAAACTAAATCAATCCCCATTTCACGTCCTATATATTCAATACTGGGACTAAAGATCCCTGTTACTCCAATTCCTTAAAAGTTATCATCTGTCAATTTAGGTAATTTACGACTTCGACTTCTTCACTGACGACTATAACTCCGTTTACTACTTCCAGTAATTTATGACTCTGAATTTTCTCTGTCCCCGATCGTACTGCAGATGATTTGTACCTTCAGAGGGATTCTATCATATACTTTAGTGTCCCTTAAATCCTTTTCCTTTTTCTTTTAAAATCGTGTCCCCAAGGGCAAACTCCACCAGAAGTGTTCCATCACCCAGTAAAAGACCATACAGAACCAAAACACTCTGTCCACTTTGCTACGTGCAGATTTTCAATTTGTTAAAAGCCTCGAGTCTTTTTCTATTTTTTTCTGACCAACATCGACGTATCTGATTATTAGGGGAGTGAGTGTGCCTCTTTAAAGACACGAGCTGCACGCTTCCATCGCGTTATGAACCAGTTGACGCGGTCCACGATGAAAGAGGCTCGTTGCATAAACACCGGGGATGCATGTAGTGAACGATCGGTTGAATGCTCAGTTTGGACGGTGGATAATCGAGGGTTATTCGACGAGGGCCAGTGAAACGTTATTTAAAGTGATAAATGTCGAGTATTGGGCAACATCTACCCTGTTTGACTTCTGGGGTAAACGTTTCACATGGTGGATCGAGTAGGTCTATTTAACCACGCGTTGAAATCACACCCTAATGAGACTTCTAAATTAACGTTATGATTCACTGCGCACTGGCACATTGAAGAATATTTTATGTTTATAATTTATTCCTTCCTTTTAAAGCTTTTGGAAAATGATTGCGTTTGTATATTTTTTGGTGTATTCATTCATCAATACTAGGTTCTTCAATTGTCTCAATTCATTCGTTCAATACAGTATCTTTGTTACTAAATGAAAGAGAGATCAATTCATTAAGTATAATTTTATTATTGTACTTTCAACTTCATTTCTGAATTCCTAAGGATTGTCATGTGTTCATGAGTAAATGCTTAGTAAAATTCACTTATACAAACATGGACTCATGTAAGTCAACCTGTTCGTTCTCATACAAATTCATATAAACAGTGTTTTTTGACCTACTTGCATTTATTGATAGCGCAATATCTTCAAGATTTTTCGTTTCTCTTTTTCCCCACAAACTCGTAGATGTAAACGAACTAGATTAATTTTCGTATTATTTGTCACGTATAACTTCAGCTCACTAATCATAGAATCGTACACGTGGGAAACTCCAAGGAAGTGTCGATAAGGAAACGTGTCTACTTGAGCTGACGTTAGGTTGAAAGGTAGACAGGCAATACCTGACATATTTGCGATAGAACGCTTTCTACACGATAACGTGCTCTGTATCACCGAAGTTTGGGGCGCAGCTGATAGCAGATTGCTGTCCTCCTATTTCAGAGGGTCGTTAGATACGAATTTTCCTTTGATCAGTATGGCTAAGATTACAATACTTTAAATATAAAGATGAAAGAAAAGACAGAATATAAGATATTGCAGTTCAGTCGCTGATAAAAAGAATTCAGGTCGAATCGAAGAGTTTTCTACTTTGAAGATTAGTTTCTAAAAATTTGAATACAGTAGGACGTCGATTATCAGAGTTACCATTAACTTCAAAATTCATGGTCAATTTTTTTAAAAGTTTTGATAAGCTCTTACTAAATGATAGTTTGAAATTTACTTGAGGTCCTTGCATAGTTTCATCTTTAGTACTCTAAATACCTAAAATTCTAAGTAACAAAGTTCAAGGAAAATCCAGTTCACATAATCGACGCTCTACTGTACTTCGAGTAAGTCACTTCTGTCATTCTACTTGCAAAATATAACTCCCCTTTGTTGACCTAGTCAACTAAACCATTCCAGTTTAAAATTCCAATCCCTTCATAGGATTTGTAGCTTCGGAAGATTATTCATTCGCTGAACCATTAAAATTCCAAGCAGGGGGTGTCCACCGAGAACTCTTCGTCTTCCTAAACACGCGGCGCCCTTTGCCATTAAACGCCTCGTAAATATTGACTTACGAGCAAGTAAGCGTCAAGATCGGGTCATCATTTGTACTTTACGATCGTCCTCGTTGACGGCTGTAAATTTGTAACCCGTACGACTTACATTGTTCGTTCTTAGAACCCTTCCAAGTCTGCCATAACCACACGATTTTAAGTCAATACGTCCTGCATTGTTAAAACCTTCATACTTACACATTACTGCATAGTTATTCTTGAGTGCACTCTACCAGGTCTGTCATAAATGTTTACAATCATTTTTGAGTAGTCTACGTAACCTATTCATTCAAAAGTTTCTGTTTTTATAACGAAAGTGTCTTCTCTCTCTATTTTATTTTTTGACCTATTGTTGGTAAAATTTATTCGATTTACTGAAATATTTCTTTGAGGTTACTCAGAGCATTTAACATGAACTAGAGTCCATAAAAAGACACGTGTCAAATATTTTCGACTACTCTACAATCCTCCCAAGTATCATTAAAATCAGAATTTTACACTTCCTGACGTGCAATCAATATTTATCAAAATACTTGCTAATCAATATTCTCTACTGTATTCTTATTTCCATTATACTCAACATGCACAGCTCTAAATACAAGAAACTTTGAATACTCCAAGCTCGTTTAATCGAGCTCCTACTGCAGACCATCCCCACCTTGGTTTCTCATTTTTCCTCACTCTCCTCGGTCTCCACTACGAATCCCAATCAAAGTACCCTGCACCTGTCAAAATCCCAAGAATTCCAAGCCCTCGATCGCGCATCCTCCGATGATTTACGCGTTTCATTAAATCGAGCCGTCGAAGCAGCTCTGGCACGCGAGCGTTCGCTCCATCCGCGAAACGTCGAGCCATAAATCGGCGGGGGGTGAATAATTGACGGGAGAAAGGTGGCCGCGGGGTTCGACTTTGCGTATCGACGCGACCCGATCGTCCTGAATAGAATCTCTCTTCGAGAGGCTCGCTTCCGCGGCGAAGGGATAGCGTCGGGAACGCGGCAGCGCTCGCGAGCCCAGCGTTTTGCAAACTTAATTGGCGAGGGAGATCGTCGGATTGATTGCATTGTAGGGCCTCGCGCAAACGAAGATCCTCTCTCTGCTTTCCTTTTTCCGTTTCGCAATCGAGGAGGGGGCTCGTTTCGGCGGCGAGATATCGATTCGCAGGGATTCCGCGGTTCCGAGGCGTTGCGAAATCGCCGCAGATGCCGCCGCCATCCAGCGATATATTTAAGCGAGAGCTGCTATTGGTACACGGACCGGAATCTGGGCCAGTTACAACACCTGTCGACGAGCAAGGGACAGTCCCGAAAGTCTCGACACAATCGGTCGTTGAATGCCAAGTTTCATCGAGGTCTTTCGTTCCTGAGATCTTGGAGGAAGGAAAGACGTGAAGCAAAGATTTACAGTTTTCTCTGAGGACAAATTGTGCAAGATTCGTATGGTGATTTGTTGAGAATTTCAAACTTGTTTGAATGAATAAGTACGAGAGGATCTGTATTACAAGAAAGTGACAGGTTTAATTGGAAGCATTGATCGAATGAGTATGTTTATACAGTATCGTTCATAAGTATTCAATCGATTTTACAAGTTTGGAAAATTGCAGGTTTATTGGTAGCAAACGATATTTATTCCTTAGACTAACCATTAATGACTGCTAATAATACAGTTACTGTAATTAGTATATACTTAATTTTAAGACATAATACGTCAGTTACTACAAAGAAACCTGTATTTTTCTCAACATGTCACACTGTTCGAATACTTATGGCTGATACTGTACATACACATACAGTACTGTACAAATTTAATTATTAATAAATTGACAGAGAACAGATCTTGCACAAATTATGCTAAAAAAATATGTAGGTCGAAATAAGGAAATGATCCCTCTATATTTTTCTTTCCTCTAAGGCTGAGATGTCTATTTGCCTGGTTTTTTGGAATTTTGTGTGTAGAGTCGTGCAGTGATTGTTTAGATCACTGGTACTACAGTTCATGGCTAAGTGCTACCTGAGGAGCGTTGGGGCATTTCGGAGCAAGTGCGTGGGAGGTGCAAGTGTGCAGTGTCGATCGTATAGGTAGTAATTTAGGGTCGTGGTTTCATGCTTCTGTTTCCGTGAAGCCTAATCTCAGTAGAATCTTGAGTTTTCTTAAATATCAATTAGTACATTGAATTTTTACCAACAGGAATTTTGTATTTTGCATATGAGAACAGTGTTACTTGGAAAAATTGATCCTATAAGACATCAGGAAAGTGGACAAAAATTCAACCCTAAAAGATTCAATCAATTACAAATTAATCTCGAATAAACTAGATACCAAAAGACACTCATTATAAATAAAAATAGGTTTTCTTGGTGAAGACATTAGGTTTAAACTATTTCCTAGATTCTTTTTTAGAATCAAAATAGTAATTTTGTATACACTATTTTTTTTAAACCCTCATACACAAGATATCAAAGACAAATGTCTTACATTCTCTATGCTCTTAACCATAAGTGATACGAAATTACATACTTGTCTCGAAACGAACACCTGTAGTTTCCACAAGGGGAAAAGATGCCGAATGTTTATAGGAAGCTATGCACATGTTCCGTGTGTTTCTATTTGGATTCAGGATGATAAGCGTTCCGCGTCGAGAAGTAATAGGCACTTTTAACGCTGTTATGATTGTAAGCGAGCAGGTTTACGCAATATAGAATCCCAACGCTGATACATTACCATCATTACTGCGTTGTTCGTAATCCTAGACGGTAGTAAAACGAATATCGCCCGCGTCATCTAATAACACCATAAAGCGCGGCTCCTCTTATTATAATAATTACAAGCAACGCGCTAATCAGGTAGAAAGCTGTTATTTAAGAAACCGTTTGCATAGCCACTAATTATTTCACGTTTTATGCCACTCATTGTCGCTTTAATTATTTTCTGACTAAGCATATTTACTCATTCATGTAGTCGAGATCATATTCTCAAGGAAATCGCTCAGGAGTTCGCAGGGCATACTACAAACATCGTTTAAAGTCGACGTAGTTTACTCTTATAATTGGCCATTCTACCTTATCGGTTATTTGGAGTAAAGGAAAGTATTTGATAAACTTGTGTGAGTCATTGAAAAGGGAAAAACTACTTTAGCTCAATTACACTTGAAGAAAGTAGTTATAGATAGTGAATGACGAAACAGCAAAAGGCTGCTCTAAAAGACTGATGCATAATATTCTTGCTCTATAAGCTTAGTGTTACATCCACTGACATTCATAATTTAGTTAAGATACTGGATAGCCAATGCATGAGTTAACATCAAAAATGTGTTCCTCGCCATAAACTCGTCAGTAAATCATAAGTTTATAGTACAGGAACAGTGTACAGTGAAACGAGACAGTATGAATTTATAAGTAGTCACAGTCAATAGAAGTCACTGTCACGTGAATTATCGATTTAAATCACTCACGTCTGAGAAGGAGCTGAATCCTTAAATTAATCAGGCTCTTAAATGATTCCACACAAGAGCAAGAAATTCCTCATTCTTCCAAGTCCACAGAAATAACTCCTCTGACGCAAGCACACTTAATTCGCTCCCAGCGGTAGTTAATAAACTGTTACAACGTGAAACGTTGCTCATATCCGTTTACGACTGCATAACTATAAATCCAAGACGCGTCCTCCTCGGCGGAGGAGCATAGAAGAAGGCAGCGTGTCAGCGAGGAGAGGTCGTTTCCTCAATTAGGTGACTGTTCCTTTCAAGATCGCGAATGGAAGAGCCGAATTACGTAACCCTGCGCTCGTTTTCCATCGTTATCGCCGCTGATAAACAGACAAATGTTTGCATGTACAATAGGACGTGTCTCTGCTGAAATTTGTATGCATTTCTCTATGCGTTTTTCCCTTATATCCTCCAGATAATAATAACCATTAGCAGGGTTAATTATCGTTCTTATCGCGAAATTTATCTTTTCAAGGTTAGCTGCGCTCAGTGTCCATTACCAGGATATTACCGCGATCACACGACGCATTATCCCTACCATTCCCTCGTTTATGAATTAGGGTTGCGACCAGTAACGGGTTTGTTTAACCTGTGGTTCGCCAAAGATACTGGGCGACCCCGCGTCAAAGGACTGCCTGGCTTGAAGGGTTAACTGAATGCCTTTTGTCCTGCGAGCTTCGATTAAATGGCTGGTGTAATCCTCAGGTTAATGGAGGAGCATTTATGTGTGTTTGCTGAGGATTGTGGCGTGAATCGGGGGTTGTGTAGATAATGAAAGGTTTGGGATTTTGGAGGGCCAGTTTGGTGTGATGTACAACCCTTTTTGGGTTCCCTGAAGGGAAGCTTTGAATCAAAGATTACGAAATTTTTTATGAAGTCTATTGTTAGTGTGAATACAGAGCATATTGAAATATGCACGAAGCAGTTGTTCCTTTTATGCCAGACGCGATTAATCGTAATGTAATAATATTAGAGACACGTCTGTTAACATTATGGATAAAAGGATTCGTAATTAAAATTCGTCCCACTTCTCGTACAGCCTATTTAAAGTCAAAAACATAAAACTACCTCTGCATTACCAGAGAATAGAAGTGAGTCTACATCTGTTAATTCTATAACCAGATTTCGTTTCCTGAAAATTCTATTACTTTCACGACAATCGTAGATATTAAACCGCCACAATGCCCCCAATCGCCATCAAATCAGATCTTCCAGAACGCCCGAAACGAGACTTTTCAGAAACCCGAAACTCGAGGCTCTTGTCGAATTTTATCGATTCATGAAAGCATAAAAGTAACGTTTGCAATGGAACGTGGTGCTAAAAGGAGAGAAATGGGTGATAGGAAGGGAACCGAAGGAATCACGGGCGCTATCGAAAGTGGAGCAATGGTCGAGGGTTTCCGGGACGAGAGGAGAGCGCTTCGTGCGACAATCGATCGGCGGTCTAATCGATTCGATACTCCCACGCCCGTTCCAATCAGTGGCCGCACGAGTTACACAAGAACTCCGCGATTGGTCGATGCTCGGTCGTGCGCTTCGTTTTCGTTTTGGCATCATCTATCGTATTTTCCGGTAAGCCATAATTTTCGAACACGTTTAGAGACCACCCCTCCCCCTTTGTGTTCACCGATATCCGCGCGAATTTATGGCACGACACTCCTTGTATCCACTGCACGAAATTCCCTTACTCCCCTGACAACCATGCTCTATCGTACTCGGTAATTTCGTGACTGGAAATTGATAAAAGGTGTAGCTTCTGCAACGCGTGTTGGGTAATCTTCAATGGAAAGGGTAGAGACAGGGTAGAAATATGGAATAGGGCAGAAATTAGATACCAAGCTTTGATCTGTAGATAGTTACATGATTGACAAAAGATTCCAAAAGAGGGAGATATTACACAACTGCTAGCTATGTTCATTAGCATTCTTTTTATTGGGATGAAATTAGGTCATGTAACAATCTTTGAAGAAGCCAATGAAGTATATTATTCTACAATAGTTGTAGTTTCAGGTGCCTAGTAAGGATTGGAAGTACATAAAGTAAATGTCCCAATACCTGGACACTTAAGATACATGTCCCAGTAAGTAAACTAAAAATGTGTGTCCCGATACTTGAATTACATTCCAGTAGCTGAATATTCTATTTCATTTTTTGTTCTGTCGATATTGTTTTTATTAGGTACACAAGAATTCAAGCTCAAAATTAAATAGAATTTCCATTACTGTCCAAGTACTGGACCATAGACTACTGGGACATTTACCTTATGTCCTATTTCAGACTAATTTAACTTGAGTGAAGTAACTTAGCAGAACTTGAAATTTTAATTCCCTAATTTTATTACAAATCTACGAGTAAATATACAGAACCCTCTGTTTTGAAGTTCAATTCGCTACCAATGGGTTCATTAAACTCTGCACCACGTTGCCACCACTTAAATAAAGTTGCGGTACTTTGAATTCCTTGTTACAACCCGCATCCTTCGTGCCTCGAGCCAGCGGGATCCCGTTAAACTATCGATCAGTCGATACGAAAATTCGTATCGCGCGAACAATGAATAATCACGCATTGTTGCAACCTCCTATTACGCTGGCTGGCATGTTTGCCACCGCGTGTGTGTCACTAGTACCGCTATCTTCTACGCGATATTGACCATTAGCATCGTCGCCGTTATTGCTGTCGACTTGTCCTATTATTATCGCGACCTGTTCACATTTCTTTATCTCCTGCGAGGTCGACCTCGACTTTGTTCTTTTCAATGTTCCCCTAATTTATATCCACTGTCCTGTATGATTAGGCGATTGTCATATATGATCATCCATAGGCTTTAGAAATTTGTTGAATCTTCAAATTTTCATATCTCATATTTTGACATTTTTAAATTTTCAAACTTCAAATTCTTTAATTTCCAAATTGTTAAATAGTGAAGTTCCAAAGTTGCATAATATCTAATTCACAAATTTTCAAACTCACAAATTGCCTAATTGAAAATTTTCAAAGTTCTTCAAGTTTCAAATTTTAAAATATTTAAATTTGTATTGCCTTTCAAGATAACTTTTGGCTAATGAAGTCGAACATACATAAACAATGAAAACTGTTGGTATTCTTAAAGAAAACCACTTTGCAGAAATCCCTTATTCTATAATCACAGAAAATTTCATATACAGAATTTCATATACAATGAAGGTTCAAGAAGTTCATGGTCCAATGTTCATACAAAATTTTCCCCCTTCGACCCTAAAAATGACCACCCCTGATTTACATACATTTTACACAGGAAGCAAGAAACTAAAAAAATCAAATTCCCAAGTAAAGAGACCTCGTCATCCCCCGCTTAAAATTCAACGAAACCAGCATTATATCCAAGCTCATTTAAAAATGAAAAGACCGTCGTCTTGCCATTACAGCGATAGTATCGATCGATAAGGGGCAGTTAGAATACGGCAGGAAAAGCTGACAACGTTGAGTCGCGAACGAGAAGTCGTTTTCAACCGCGTCATCGATCCAGAGCGTGGCTGTGTGCCGTTATTGAAGCCATACTTCTCCGTAGCACCTCATGCTAATGAGGTTAGTATATCATAACGTCTAGAGAACGAGTGCACGCCGGAGATAAGTCCTTTATTTATACAAGGAATTAGCATGGCCTCGGCGGTACGCGCGTACGTACGCTCGTTGCAGAGGGAGGGAGGGGAATAGGGGGGAACGTGCTATTATTCAATGGAGGTTCGCGTATACAGGTCGCAATAAATTCTGCAAGGTAATGCGTGTACTTCGCCGTCGGAAGTAAATCTCTCGTGTGGCTACGCCTCCTCTAGCTTCCGTGAAACGTAATGTCTTGGTCACTTTCGGGGGTGGTTTTTTTTGAAAAAGTAACACCGAGGGGTCAAAGGTCGCCTCAGAAATGTTCGATTCGTGATATTAATACAAGACAATTTAGACGAAATTTTAGTTCGGGATTGTTTAGGAGCAAGGGTTAATTTTTTTGGAGGGATGATATTGTGAGAAAAATACTCGTAACAATATGTGACTTTTTAATTGATAAATCGTTCATGTTTATGATTCTGGAAAATGAGTATAAATGTTCAGATTGTAAATATTAAGAATCTTCTATTGATTTATGAGATTCTAAAGTACATGTGTGTTGGCGTTACATGTTATACACATGGTATATAGAAGGAAACTTTGTTTATCGATTAAACGATTAAAGTGGACAGTTATGAAAGTTAGAGAGGTCAGATAAAGGTGGACCTATTGTCTTCAGTCTCTTTGTGTTTCCTTCTATTCCTAGTAGTAATTTCGTTCTACACGGAAATTATATCTAGGAGTGGTTATGTGGTCGATACATATGTATGTAGTTCTATAGTAATTTTAGAGCCAAAGTTTCATTGGCACAGTGAAGCACATAACTAAAATTTGTAACGAATTTTCATCTCATTTTTGGCAGCAGTAAATAGGTGAACATTGTGTTGAAGCATTCATATTCAATGTTTCGATTTCAATACCTGTCACTTTCAAGCAATTTACATTGTTATTATAACATTAAATGTGTATTTTCGTTTGTTGAATCATTTCAAATAATCATGTATTATTCAGAGTACTATTCTCGTATTATATAAGTGATACTCTATTATAATATTATAATTACATACCTAATATATAATAACAATTCTTAGTCCTGAAATTAGTAAGGATTATTATTTTACACTAATAGAACACATCACTCTTCTTGTGCACAGAAATCCAAGTCATTTATCGATAAATTAATGCTAGTTAGCTAGAAATGCTAATTAACTGGTTAGAAAAAAAACCATGGCTATCTCAACAATAAAAGTAGATTAACAAATAAACATATACTCGTTTGGTATCGTTAAGTTCTCTTCCTGCTTCCTTATTACTTATGGTACATCATATCTTTTTCCTTCATCTCAGCGAGACCGAGTTTCGGGAAATCAGTATGTTTCCATTGTGTTCATCTCCGTGGTGCGTATGAATGGGCTGGCGTAGAAAGTGTGTCAATGTAGCTCTCCTTTCGAACAAGTGAACTTGTTCGTACGCGTTGTCTGATCGTGGCTGTCATAATTTACTTACTTTGTATTATTCCCTACCTCCGACGTCTCTTGTCATTTCAACAATTAAGATCTCTTCACTAGCACTGATTCCTCTTAATAGCCATCACAATGAATTACAGATCGTGAAAATATCTCTGTTTCTTAAATAAACTCTTAATCGTTCTCCTTTCTCCTAGTATTAGAAGGAAAAGATACCTGTCTGGTTTCAAAGATACAAGCGTTCGATTAATAGTCATCAGCATTTTCTGTTACGCTTAATGAATGTAGTGTATGCTTCCAATCGACGTGATCGTAAATCATTACTGTTTTAATTGAAAGCACAACCGGCTTTTCCGACCACCCGTGCTCAGTATATCAATGAGCCTTAATGGTGGCTATGTTCAATGCACTGTTGAGTTATGCAAACGAATTCTTACTACGTTCTACCTTTTAAGTAGACTTTGCCTATCCAAAAAAACGTTGTTAATATATTTTTGTTTATATACCAGAGTGAAACCTTTAGTATGTTAAATGGGTCAGAAATAAAATTGTTCAGAGTTCATGTTTCAAATATTCAGATTTCAAAATGTTCTTTTACTGTAGAGTGAACGTCTGCAGTTTTTCGTCTTCAAAATTAACAATTAATGTCTTCAAATACAAGCAAAGGCTGTTAACATACTAAAAATAATAGATCGATTACCATCAACAACATGCAACATGTATGAAGCTCGTGAGAGAATAGGACGTAAATAATTCTTAGAAGTGACAGTGAACACAGAGCAAAGGGGAAACCTGGCGACTGTCCTAATCTACCATGGTAGGAATTAATGTTAGGTCTACTCTAATAGTAATCCTCCGCGGCGGCTTCCCTCGCGCAACACACGCGTTTTCACAGCGTACACATGGAACTATCCCTGTGTAAATAAGTAGCTAGAGCACGCTGGCCCATTACGCGATAGGCGTACGTACACAGAGGTCTATCGTAGCAGGTTTCACGACGAACCCTCGCCTGCTTCCGGCCTCCGCGAAACGAGGTCACTGTTTGGGGTTGCGCGACGAAATTGATTAAGACGAAAGGGAGACATTAACGGAAACACTATACGGCCATTTTTGGCTTGCTGGCGATTCTAATGACTTTATAATTGTTTCTTGTTACGTGGGGATCTTGACGTTTATTTTGGTAAATGGATGTTAGCTATGTTGAGCTGTGGTTCCTTGGAAAGGGGATTTCTAGTGTTAATGCAGGGGTAGGAATTTAAATATTCGTTACTGGAGAGTTAACTAAATTTACTTTGAGAAGATTGTGTAATTTTAGGCGAAGCTCGTTGTGTTCTTCGGTTCTGGAAGAATAATAATGTATTCTTAGTTTTCTTTCCTCCTTTTATTTACTTATTACATTCTTGGTTTCTCTTAGGAAGTTAGCTAAAGAGAGCTTAAAATGTGTGCTTTACAGTGGAATTATAATTTGGTAGAAATATACACGGACTTATTTCACTTGCAGAATTCCACAGTAGAACCGCTCAACCATTGCGCGAAATTGTAGTGCGTCTGACTAATGGTCTACCCAATCTACTTAACACGAGTAGAATCATTTCTACTCTAATTAGAAGCTTCCTAACTTTCACAGCACTTCCAAGAGCTGTTCATACCACGTATACTGTAACAATTATCCATTAAAGAGAGACCAAATTATAAACAATTAGGTCACAAAAATAATTTCCAAGCAATCACTAAAAAACAAATGAACAGCAAGTAGTGTCCACAGTAATGAATTTTATTTAAAATAATCGTTCCACAGGCAGCCAAAATTCTTCCTAAGAAGAATTATAAATAAAAACTCGGTCACAGACTCTGCATAAAGCCGTTTGCAACGTTTCCACCAAAACATTTCTCCACCACCCACGACGTCGCGGTTCCTGCGTCGTTGAAGAAAATTTGCCCGAGCAAGGAAGATTACGCGAAACAAATGGGCATTCCTTTCCTGAGGGAATTAAAAGCGTTCTAGGAACTCCGTCTGAAAATTTAGTAAATTGCTCCTGGGGCTGCGAAAGGGGACGCGGGGCCTCGAAGAGGTTCGGCGAGGGAATTAAGACGCTCGAAACGTGGCGGATTACGTGCTCGTGGGATGACGAAAATTCCGCAGACACTTTTTAGTCTAGTACGCGCGTGGGTGCAGCGAGGCTCTCGTGCCCTCTGAATAGACTGTTTCGGATGGCGCCACCAACCGAGAGCGGCAGCTACGGGCGGGTCCACACTAGGTCACGGGTCGATTTTCACGACGTAACGTTCCAATTCGCGCTTGATATTGATCTGAGCTTTTCCGCCCACGTTACAAACCGCCTTCCTGCCTGGCTGGCGTCTTCTCGCGAAAGGGGTTGGGAACTTTCCTTCTGAAGGGTTGTGGAATTTGAGGACACTGTAACTTGAACTTTGGGAATTTTGGGGCAGTCTGATAGATATACATATATATATATATATCTTTTTATATATATTGGGAATTAAGAGGTTGGAATTATTTGTTAATATATTTATCCTAATTAGGGTACAGGTTGTAACAAATATAGGTTTGGATATTTTAAGGGGTGGTGGAGGACAAGATGTCCTGTGACATAGTGTTTGATCTGTCTCCGTTTTCCAATAATAATGCCTTGAAGTTTCCATTCTCATATGCTAAACTAATAATTACAGGATTCTGTAATTTCACAGATGCATTGAAGGGTAGACATAAAGCAAAGAAGTCTTAATACATTTTGTTGTATCATTTAAGCTTCAATTTTTATAGAGCTTCAAAACTCCGCAATCTACAACATAGGTATTTTGTGTTACACTAAGAACTTTAAGTTAGTGAATGAATGCTAAAAAAAATTTCTCTCATAGCTTAAAAAATTCGATTTTGAAAGAGTTAAGGATATCAAAAAGAGGTTGACACTGAATGAAATATTTAATCTATTTAACTTTGTATTATACTTGTACTAAAATTGCGAAGAAATTAGAACAGATAAGATTGAACTGAATATTAGTAAAATTAAATTATAAATCTACTTTACTATTAATTGAAAGTTAATACTGCAGAACCGATAGCTTCACCGACAATGTTATCTGTCGTGCATTTCAGGCTCAGTTCTCCGCCAAAAAGAAAACAGAATAACCCCAGTAACTCGCGATCCCCGTAACTCTGCTATTAATATTAATGAACCTGTGGATTAACAGGCCCGCATCGTGAAGCATTTTTCTCACGATGCGTTCACCTAGAAACTGTGAATTACGCGAAAAATAAATAACTCCGTAATATTACATAAAATTCCAGGGAAGAGTTATGCCTCAGAGAGAAACGAGCTGCAGTGGGTATAAAACAAGTACTCTAATCTCGACGAACACGGCGTCTCCTTTTTGGGACAGCTTCAACCAATAAATTAAACCCGGAACAAGTGTCTCGCTTTAAATGAAAGCATGTTCAACCTGGTAATGTTTATTGCATTAGAATAAAAGTTAATACATTTGAATTTTTATAGTGATTCAGAGGCAGTGATCAAGTAGTCATTCTTTTGGGACAATATTTTATGGAAATGAAGCCATATTTTATGAAATTCGTGTTATAAAGCTTAGAGGAAGGAAAGATATATAGAGGGATTTGTAATGTTCTGCGAGGAAAATTTGTGCAAACTTTCACATTTGAGACTTGAAATGGGACAAAAATTGAACCCATAGACCACAGAACAGAGCAGACAAGAAAAGATACAGTAGACTACATTTTACAATTACCTAATTTTCATAGTACATATCCACATTCCCACTTGCCATGAAATCTACGTGTCTCTGTATTGGTACGTCTCTCCCGTTGAGTCGCCTCAGTCGGATTTACCCTAATTTGAAAAATCCACGTAGCCTCGCCAGGTTCGCCGAGAATCCACGTAGAACAGCCGAGCGCGAGGGGAATGGCGTCCCTTTCGCGGGCGGAAATTGCAAACGAGCCGA
The DNA here is from genome assembly GCF_051401765.1 of Calliopsis andreniformis. Lineage (NCBI taxonomy): Eukaryota > Metazoa > Arthropoda > Insecta > Hymenoptera > Andrenidae > Calliopsis > Calliopsis andreniformis. The sequence goes on along the minus strand of NC_135065.1, from coordinate 5,962,715 downwards.
GGAATAAACGGCGTTATCGCGGGCCGCGTACATTACGCCCTGGATACGGAATACTTGGGAAGTTTAAGCGGGCTCGGGGTCGCGGAAAATTTCAAACGGTCCCACCCCTCGCGGCCCTACGCCCTCCACACCCTCGCGGAAGATAAATCCACGAGATATATAGAAGAGGTGCCACCCTCTGCCACCCCTCGACGTCAGGTCGGTCGATCAATTGCGCGCGAAGTAGAAGTTCTAGCTCTCTCTACGGGTGGTTAAAGTTACCCTCAGTCACGCCCCGAGTTCGACGACCTCGCGTGCCGCGATCCCGAAATTACTGAGGACGGAAAGCGCAGCCGTGTGCCGCACAAAATATTTCTGTGCCGTTCAAGGGGGGCTGCGACACGTTAATTCCCGCCGATCGATCATCCAGGGTCGCCCTGTTAAAATAGCTCCGCCACCCCCTTTTCGCTTACGTCACCCACGTGTCCTTGAGAAGCCAACCCCTCGCGGCTAAATACGAGCACAGGAGCCTCTTCTCGTTCACTGGAATGGTTGTCTAGTGGGAGAACGTGGATCTTAAGGGGTTAAATAGAGTTAGAGGATCACAGGGAAGTTACAAGTCCAAGAATTCTTTTAAGAGAAGTATCGATGAAGATGAAGCCAAATGTTTCTTACTAACAGTTACGTCTCTTACAATTAGCTATATTATTCTACATTTTCATGATGAAATATTTATTCAGAGAGATGTTGCCTTTAATAGGAGACATGTTTTTCTGGAAGTGTTTGCTTGTGGACATTGCCCAGCCCAAACATTGCATCTGAAGGTATAAAGTCTAATGGATATATGTAGAATATAAATAAACTTTGGAAGTCCTCGACGATCTCTGAATTTTGATCTTGCATTTTGTTACAAAATGGTACCTTTTTTTTAATTATAGAAGAATTGGAAACAAAATACAAAGTGAGATCGTTAAAGACTTCTAAACTTTATCTATATTTAATATCGATTTGGCTTTTTGGCTTTTATCCATTTCTTTCATCAAAAGAAGAGTTAGGCTCTACTTCCTTCACTGTTCATTTTCACTCCTCACTATGGATGAAATGCAGACGAAAGCAACCTTTACACTTTTCCCTGTAGATGAATCCGCGATGATCAACCAACGTGAAATCAGATTGACCCCTGATGAGGCTAGCTGCAATGCTAGCGAAGCATTGAGATAATTCTTCCAAAAGGAAGAAAACTTACACCCGAAAACCTCAACAGTAAAAACCAAAGTGAAACGTCTAAATTCGCTTTTAGGAGGAAATGTGGTCTTCTGGAATCTTAGTGACTTTCTTTTAGTTTTGCTGGGGAGGGATGATGAAAGTGGAAAGATTTGTTTTGATACAGGATAGAGTTTGGTGGGCACAGAAGGCGTTGCTATGGGGTGGTGAATTTGGGGTGACTCGTGAGTTTGTTCATGGAGGGTTATTAAATTCACGAAGGTGTTCTGTAGTTTGTAGAGTATCAAATGTTGACTCCCCTTATCTTTATCTTTTTCTTTATACAAGATCTTTTGCTTGCAAAATTATCCCGAAGAGAAAGTAAACGTAAATAACAATCGCGAAATGTTTCTACCTCGCTCTTATCGTTTTCGACGAGCCACGTAAATTGTAATTTGTCAAGCTCATTAAGAGGATGTTTTCAGGGCGAGGAGATAACTCAAGCCACCCGTTTAACGAGATAACGAGTGGAGATTCGGTTTTTCTGCCCATTTGCACGACGAACGCATGCAAAAATCGTGACACGTTCCTCAGTTGTTTTTACGTGTCCCTTCTTCTCGACGTGGAAAAAAGTCGGTCGTCGAGAGCGAATGTTTTCGGCCGCGCGATCAATACTACCTTCTCAGTTTCTTCTCACCCCCTCGAACGAACCACTCTCTCTTACCCCTTTCCAAAGAACCGCTCTGACGAATGGAATCTTGGCTTCGTTTCACTCCCGAGCCATAAAAATGAGCTTTAATTGGACCATTCGAGTAGTTCGGGATTTAAAACGCTCCAGGTCGCCACGAAAGCGCTATCTGACTTTCATGTCGACTATGGTCAGGGATCGAAATCGTGAGTACCTAATAGGAAATTAGACTTAATTGTCTTGAAAAAAACGTGTGTTTGCAAGTGTTGGAATTAGTGGTTTTTCAGAAAGTTTTAGATAATGATTGAAGCTTGTGAAGTGATAAGAATATTTTACTTTAATTAGTGTTCTGTTTGTATTGGAGAAGATTAGGATTCCTTTTCTTCAGGTAGGGGTATGTGTTCTTGAGTTTCAGTTATCTAGGAATTCTGTTAGAAACGTAACGAGATTGGTAACTTGGAAACTTATAGTGTTAACTATTGTGTTTAGAGTACATAGCTTGAATTTATTTAGAGAGAAGGTGATTTGCATATATGCATTGTCACAACTTTCATAAGACCGAAGTGGTCTACTAGGAGCTTGAGTTGACACTAGAAACTTGTCCCTCGCTACAAAGTCGTCGGTCAACCTCTGTACATGGGTACAAAAGAAACTCTGAAGTTTCTATACTGAAACTTGCAAAATGTTTACGACTTTCCTTACAATTTTAAGTATTAAGCTTCGTTCAGAAATTTACAGAAGCATTAATAATAATAGGACAGTATTAATCTCATAATACTGCTTCTATTTTTTTACCAATAAAAATATACACATTAAATTGAGTCAACATTAGAAATTCATAAATATTTTACAAAATCAATCATTCGGTATAATTTATTTCATAGCATTCACCACAATACTTACAAATTGCAAAACTATTTTGTAACTATGAACTAACATTTCCTAAGTCAGAGCAAGGAAAGTACTCCATATCAGTAAAGTTCAATATAGAACAGACGGTCAATGGAACGAGAGCAGGAAACCAGACAGTCTCTTCACGATAAATTTCTCGCTTATCATAAACTTTTAATTACGAAACAACGAGGCGGTAATTACGAAACAGCTCTGTTATCTCCTAGATCATTTTTTCCTCTCGACAACAAAGCTCACGATTTCATATTCTCGGTGGAATTTCACTCGGAAATCGTGTCTGACTCGTTGTTTAACACTCGTCACTGTCATTCGTGATTGCGTCGGCTCGCATCGAGAACGAAAACAAGACGCTGCGTATTCATCAGCTTACCCTGTCTCCTCTTTTGTGACGAGACTTCAGCTTATTTTTAAAGTGTAATACAATCATCGTGCAACGAACTGTTGACCCCACTTCCCTTGGAAATCGAAATTCCTCGAAGCTTGGGAGATATTCAAATTTCGGGGCCTCGTTCCAATTTGTGACGATACAGGAAACTTTTCGTCGAACTTGTCACGCTTGTGCATTGTTTGAAACCGTGACGCAACTGTCGATACAACGCATTTATGGAAGCCTCGTTTGCATAATGGGACAGAGTGCACGCAGGAAAATGAAATTCTATATTTAAATAGACACTTTGTGTAAAATTATTCTTGACGTGTACTCGACGATTTTCCACAAAGAAAGGAGAATGGTTATTACAAAGTTCGATCTTGCATGTTCTGTTGTCTTATCAGTTTTCTGAGACAGGACGAATCAGAATTAATTTAACTCTTCGAATGCTAATTCTCCAGCCAATTAGTTCGTAACTAAATTATTCTGTTCCTGAGAACCAACGTGACCCAAGTCCTTTTCTGTTATTTTTCAGGAGAGTTAAAGCACAAACACAATTAGCCATTTCTGAACATAGTAGGTATTCGAAGTAATTTATAAGTTTATAGAATTAAATTTCTTACACTTGTAACACACCTTAATTAAATTCTTATTATTCAAATAACATGAAGAGAAATCAATACGATTGTGTAAAAAACTAAATTGCGAAAAAAATGGACTTGGGTTAGCCTCTGAGGTACAGAATTATCACTAGACTGTGGATTTTTATGCATTTATTAAAATTTGAAATGTGTATAGAATTGTAGAATACATATGATATCCAAAAATATAGAAAATGTGAAAAATATTAAATACAAAAAATTTTATTTAAATTCCTTTTCTTTAACTGGGTTTATAAAAATATGAAATTTCATAAAAATCTGCAGTCTAATTATTATAAAATGAAGCTTCTCAAAGATGTTACGATTTCTGCTTCTTTGCCAAATTCGAATATTTAACATCTACTACAATACTTGGACCATAATTTGTACTGCAAGTGTAACTCGTTAAAAGTCAATAAGTTAAACTTGCAGACAATTTACCAACTTCTATCTCTAAAAGAAATGACGTTTACTACGTTCTTCACAAGTTTTCCTTCCCAGATTTGTTCCTTAAAAAAAAATTGCCCCAGAGTCTCTCTTCCTTGCCAACATAGCTGAATTTTCTTCTCCTTTGGGTCAATATTGCCAAGTTTCCCACATTTGCGGAGAAAATTTGGCAAATTTCTTCAAGCCAACCTTGCTCAAGTCGCAACCTCCTCCAAGCCACTGCTGTAGTAACCCGAGAAACTTGAAACTCCCTCCTTCCATCATAACTTGGCCAAAATTTCTTGAACTCATGAAAAATCCTCCCTTTTCTGGAACAAGTTCACCAGACCTTTCTTTTCCCTTAAGGGGGTATTCTGTTCTAGCCCGCAAGTTTTCAAGTGTTCTTTGTATTACTTTCTTTGTACGGTAACACATTTTTATATCAGACTTCTTCGTACATTTTTCGTCTATATTTAAGGAGCATACACAGTTTTTTTAATGTAAAAATATTGAAAATTGTAAGAGATACAGCTGCTTTAGTACAGCCTCTTCTCTTGAAAATGCCTTCATGGTTGCCATGATTCTGATAGTTGTCTAAAATGAACGAATCGAGAATAATCTTGTACAATATGAACGTGCCTATAGTCAGAACTAGAATTGTGCAAAAATATTGAAATAAAAAAATTTGGCAGCACATTAAAATCAAATCGATTCTTTGTGCCTTTCTCTATCTTTGGCATGTTAAAAATAATACCAAAAACCATTGGATTTTCAAAGTTCTACTTCGAACGATAAAGACAGGTGTGCTAAGGATTCTCTCCAAATTTGGAGCCAATCAAACAATTAGAACTTGAGATATCATGGTAACCATTTGGAAGAATCTAGTTTCCAGAAAATCACGTTTAAAGTGTACCTAATACCATACAATAACGCTGCTTCATAAGTTCCAGACAAACTCTTCTAACTCCACTCATTTTACGAATCCAGCAATATCAATTGGCAGAAATATTCTCGAGAACATATACCCTCAGAAAATGGAATTGAAAAAAATCGATCTTTTTAAGTTTCTAGATCAGGATACCCCTTAAAATACTTCCCCGCAGAATATCGTGTCCCAGAACTCTCGAGTTACCTAATCCTCCAGATACTCTACTGCAAGAGGAAAAGGAGTTAGAGAAGCGACAGGGTGAAATAAGAATCGACACCAGGAGTTAGCTGGCGATTACGCGTAACACGATCCTCGCAATTACGCTCAATATTTTGGTCCGTGGCATTGCGTTCCATGCAACGCCGTAATTGGCGACAGCCGACGATGAGTTCGTCTTCCGAGAACTTTTATTACAGCGCCGCGGCTATTTCTGATCCACGGCTGCATCGCGATTCCGTCTCGACGTCGATGCACGCCTGCAATCGCCGCCTGTTTTTTTCCCTGTTTCCCTCCCTGCGCCCTCCCTTTGCGCTGAGCTCTGGTCAGGTTTTAAAATTGAATCGGGTCGAGCGAGGGTGGCTGACTCACGGTGTCACAGTTTCTCGCGAAATTTGAGCTTTCCTCGAGAGGGCATTTTATTCTATAGAATGTCGAAGAAGGAATTCGAGGTTCTACTACCCCTGGCAAAAAGCTTTTGGCCAAATGTAATAATATGGAGTTGTTTCAAAATGTTGTAGCTCGTGAAATGGAAAATGATATTGTGTGAATATAAGTCGTGTGGGAAAATTGAATAGGTTTGGTACGATAGTATTTGATAGTTTTGAAAATTACTATATTTTTAAATAACTGTATTCTTGCATTTGATGGAAAACTTTTTGCCAGGGGTAGAAACTTTGTATTTTCTTTGGGTGGGTTTCAGATATGAGTATATTTGATTTTAGTTTAGGAGTTTAGAGATTTGAAATCTTAAGTAGAATACACAGGAGGCTGATAGTAGGTCATTCTACGAGTGAAATCATTTTTTATTACGATATTTGGGCTTAAATTAATGGGATATTTTCGATGGAGAAATGAAAGATTGTCTAAAAAATGAAAGATAATAATGAAAAATGGTAATAAGTTGAAAGTGTTTTCTTTACTTATCTTTAAATCGAACAAATTCTATAAAATAAAAGATTGTATAATTATAATGAATAGATGAGATTATATATTTAGTCAAATTTGGGAGCTATCTAGCCCTAATATTTTTTGTTGTACTAATACTGAAGGAATAAATAGACGAATTTTAATTCCTACAGAAGTAATTAGATGTTGAAATTGAAGGCTGTTAAAGTTAAAATTAGAATGCTTCCATCTGTGATCCTTGTACACAAAATTAATTTGGTGTTGTTCTCACATAAGGGAAAAAACTGCTATAGAAACCTCCACCTATTGTCCTTGTAAAGCGAATAAAACAAGGTCTTTCCAATAATACAGACTGTCAAGTGGACGTCTGCTGTAAGAATAAGAAGCTACTAATAGTATCAGTGGAACGTGGTTAACAATGAACATTTAAGTACAAAGCATTCCGCTCGAACTGAATATAAAAGCTTGCTAAGAACTATCGAAATTCTTCCAAAATGATTGACAGTGAAATTTGCAAACATGGCGAGAGAATATTCTTGAAAGTGGGCCTCTCCGATGAGGTCAATCGCTCCGCGGTCACTCGATACAAACATTCATGACCGATATACGAGGAACTCACATGCTCGTTCGAACTTTGACCCGTGAACTTCGATAGTAACGCTTAGCGGTCGACTCCATTAGTTCAGGGTCAACGTCGCTGCGTGTTTCCGCCGCTTTTTCCTCAATTAACACGAATCGATGCTAAGATATTCTGTATTGGTTCAGCTATTTTATTTTTAATAAACTGTCATTGACATCGTTTTGACAAGGCCTGGGAACTCCACTCTTCATTTGCATTCAGCCAGCAGTTTTAGAAACTTCCTGTTTGTATTCGAAACTCACGAGTGACTCATGAGTGAACTTGAAGATTGAAAGAGTGAAACTTGAAATGACTAGATTATATATACGAGTAAAAGTAAGAATTGGTTCTGAATGATTATTTATATCGAAACATTATTCAATTCTAATATTATTTACATACCAAATATTTCATAACTGACATTGACGGAAATACTTTTTCCTGAGATAAAATCAAGGAACACTTTCACTGAATGCCACGACAGATAGACTGGTAACGACAGCAGCGATCAGAGCGCGAAATCAATTCGTCACAGATGCTATGGATCAACGACCCCTGTTTTGCATTATCGAAACTATCGATCGGATTATGTACACGGATCAGTAAATAATAATTAGCACAGTCTGTCATCTGAAACGACAATACCCTTTTTACTATAGTCGCTTTACTTTCACCAGTTGAGCAACGACTGACACGAATAATCCTACAATTTAGTTAATAAAAAATGAGCCCTTTTTTTAACTCCTTTCGAATTTTTATTTTTTATAATTAATCTTATAGACTTTTGACTCAAGCTGGGATGATACATTAAAATAGAAACTTCAATAAGTATCGTAGAACCTTTTCAGACTATTTGAAAGCTTAGAACAATAAAAAAAATAGTCGTGGACAAACTGGACCCAGTGTACTCAAGAAAAGTGTAAAAATCAAGAGTGCTCACAAAAGGATTCTCAATTAATAAAAAGAGACATAAAGACTACTTTCTCAAACATTCTCGATCACAAAAAAAAACCACCAAATCCTAAAATTTGTTAAGAAACATGCTCCCTCACTCAACGAACTCAACCTAATAAATTCTTTTCTCTTGTTTGCAGATCGTAGAACAGGCGGCAAACGACCACGGCGAAACCACCGCGCAAGGTAACTGGTTGCTTTCACCTTATTTGTTCCTATTGTCACAGTGTTCTTTCTGCCGCGGTGAATATCGAGAATCAGCGTTTCGTTGAGTTGTTTAACGATGCACGGGAAACGAGTGGCTCCGAGCGCGATAAATTGACGTCGTTAAAGGCGATTCATACAGCCGCGGGGCGTCCAGGAAAAGGGGGAGGAGATCCGACACAAAAGCCTATGAAACAAGTTTCGGTTCGCCCTGTACGTTATATCATAATTGCGTAGCGTAATATCGTCGGCGGTAACGCTGACTCACTTCCGCCCGCCTTTGGTTTAATATTCCGCTTCTGACGCGCGCCACTTTCGTCCATTCATCCACGTCGAATCGACGATAAGTTCGGTAAATATTCTGGGTTCGTATTAGCCTCGAACAGTAATTCATCAATTTGTGGGATGCTCGATGATGAATCGGTGGGAAGTTGTAATCTCGTCTGCAATAGTAACGTACATCGATATTAAATCAACCAAGGCTCTTGTTTACGCGTTGGCTCCCGTAACACGTGTTTACAGTTATTACGAAAATATTTTGGCTCTGATATTGCACAATGGGTCGTGACTGTAGGATTTTATGGGAGTGATGATAAAGGTGTGATAAAGTTCGCGTGCATGGTTGGGGCTTCAAGCGTTTGGTTTTATGAGGAAAAATTAGATAGAAATGGAGAACGCGTTTGACGCTAGAACTGCCAATTATTTCTGGTTTTTATATCTGAATATATGGGATAGGTAGGTTTCAGGGAAGGAGATAAAATTGACTGTCTATAATATTGCAATAAATATCACAGAAAATGTCGAGAAATGAGTCGTAAAGTTATAGAATTTTTTTAATATTGAAGCTGCAAATCAGATATTTTAAGGGTTTCGAGCCTAAGGTTAAATGATTAAATAGGGTTACGCGACAAGCGTAACGTGGCAGTGATTGGGACACCTGCCCTAGTGTTATTGACTAGTTACTGTGCGCTATTTTGCTTGTTCTACATCGTCTTCCTGGACAGCATGCAAAGTTGCATTCCACCTCGACGATAAATCACAAGGTAATTGAGGAAGCTTGACTGTGACAGATGCTAACTTCTTTCTACTTTCCGTCGTATCAGTTGTGACGAGTGTAAGTTTGTAATCTTCTCACACTTTCAAGTCTGAGGTTAAGTGTGATGTATGATCCGCCGAGATGATAAATCAATCATTGCCCATCGGCGTCGTTCCTTTAGCTATTAAATTGCGAATATTAGTCCCCGTGTCGTGGAAACATTGAGCAACGAAGCGATTTTTATCAGAGGCGATGCAAAAGTTGGTAATTAATTAATGAAGAAAGATTTCTCGAGTCTGCAACAATGTTGCAACTTGAAGAAACTAAAATTTCAGAGAAGGTTAAATTCATAAATTCAGTTTACAAATTTATCGCATTTATGTTAATCTTAAATACACGAGTTTTGGTGAGTTTATTATTACGTGGGCAATTTTCGAGCAACATAGTTGAAATTTATCGATTCCTATGCAAATAGGATCTTCTGTCCATGCATTGATGTGTGTTCGCTAGGTATAAAATTATCGGCAGCATTTAGGAGTAGACAGCGTTGATTTTTCAACTAATCGATGATTTAAGCCCTGTATGTAAATTAATATTTGCAAAGGTTATTGTTCCAATATTTGTCGTGTTAGTATGGATATATGCCAAAGGATTTCGTTACTCGTTTAATAAATAGCAGTAACGAAAGGTGTTGAGTGTGTTAAACGAATATCGCCTATTTGCTCTCATAGTGTGAAATATGGAAAAGTGAACTTCACAAACCTCGAGAGCAATTTGTGAATTTCAGTTTCATGTAGGGATAGGAAAAAATTGAGTAATTTAAACGAAAAGGGATAGTCAAATTAATAGATTAAATATTTATTTATTTATTCCACTTCGTGCTGCAGGTGTTATTACATTATCTCTTACACTATATTTTTAGAGTTTTTATACACTGATAATCTATACATTTATTTATTAAGAATTTGCTGAGTGAAACTTCACTTCTAAGAAAATGAAAAAGTACAAAAACTATTGCAAGTTTTCAGATATTTATTATATCTACATTTCTTTATATTTATTAGTCTTCTATCGAAGCAGGGAATTTTAGTCCACTCTACAGAATTATTTCTTCAATTCGACCTATCAAACACCTTCGAAACTTTTTCCATTTTCTGTTCAGTTTTCCGGTTTTCCTCCCAGTGGCCTCAGAATGTTCCAATTTTCTCGGTCGCGAAATAAAGGGTAGCGAAGGCGTGCCAGCTTCTAAGCTGGCAGAGCCGCGCGGCTCGCGGGGATGATTTATCGTCGCGTCGCGAGGACATTAAGGGTCCGTTCGCGGCGTTGTTAAAATTTAAATCAACAGAATGTGTCGTAACGCCAGCAGGCGAGCATTCACGGTACATTGGGAAGAACGGCCTTGCTACAATATTAGACGCGACATTAAACGCGCAACAAAATGGTCCGTGTACCAGCTCGATCGCCACCGTTCTGCCAGATGCTGCCTTTATTTGCGTCGCGGATCGATGGTCCACCGATCGATCCTTAACGCTCGCGGTCAGATGAAAATAGAACGAGAAATAAGAGGGAAAGAATTCATTCTGTGGCGAGGGACCCAATTTTGGGGGATGGAGGACGCTGGCTATCCTTTAGTTTCTCTGACCATTGGAATAGAAAGATCAGTTATGATGATTAACACTGAAGCTAACTGTAGAAACCAGTGTACTTTCTTTTCTTTTATTATAGGTTCAGCTTTTGGGATTAACCCTCGAGTGCACAGTTTGGGTGAGGGATGAGAGGGATCCGTGAGGATCATTTTCTATTATGTATTTATTTATTAAATATGTATTTAGTAGTAAAATATAGACAAAATGGAGGATCTCTGGGACTCTACCCGTGTTATAGTAGAACAATTTTTCACTTGTGCACTGGAGGGTTAATTTCTGTTTAGTGTTATTGGGTTTAATTCAAAAGTAACCATTTTAGAATTTTAACATGTGCAGCTAAATGATCCTATGTGAACAAATTCTCGAGACACTATGGAGTGTTAGGTTTGTTGTCCTTACTGGTTATCTGGTAAGAGAGCTAATGCCAATGTACATATTGCAGTGTTGAAGGATGCAGAAATAACTTCTCAATGGCCCGGTAACAGAATGTAATATTAACACGTTATGATATTGAATAACATGTGAGTATTCTTTAATAAACCGCAAATAAAGTAATATTATACCACTGGAGTGTTGAGTGATACATGAATATTTTGAAGGAAAGAGAATACAGGGATTAAATAAATTAATTTTAAATTTTCCTTCGTGTCATCATAAATATGTTTGATTACATGCATGTCTCAACAGATAATATATTTACAGAAGAATCTGCCATTGTATTAAGAACCTCTAATCCTAGGGAGCTCAAGGTGAATAAGAAATTTTTCTTTTTTTAGAATGAGGACTAATCTTGTATCTTACTAACGTTAAGCTTCCTGAACTTGAGTATCCCTTACCAAGAACCTTTTACTCACATCATGATGTACCAATCTCCAATCTGTACCAGACTCATCCATTTAAAAAAATCCGTTTCGAGTAAAAGAAGTAAAAGAAGCTTTTTTCATCGTTATCTAACAGCAAATTGCACGAATGCATTAGATTCCTGTTCTTCGCCAACAATTTAGCGCAATACTTTTCACCTAGCAGTTACGACTGTTGATGAATTTTTGCGACGTAGTAAGTGAATCATCGAGTTTGCTTCCCTGACGCTAGTTTACTCCAGTTTCGAGTGGACGCGTGCGTATCGCCACATTCGCCTCGAGTACAGGCCATCATTCGAGCATTTTTGTTCCGCTGACTGCAGACGGACGTGAAAAATGCCAGTCTGGAGCCAGGCCAATGAAACTATTCCCAGAGCAAGTGGCATAAATAGCGTTGTGTTGTGGTGAACGGTCCTCTTCACGGAACGGGAGACCACTTTCAGGGAAAGAAAAAAGGGGATGCGCGAATTTGCACGTCCCTGTGCCAGACATGGCTGTTTCCACGGAAATCTGATACGGTTTACGAGCGAACAGAGAATGTTCCACGGACATCGCGAATGAAATTGATCTTTCGGTGTTTTCTTGCTCTTGACACTCGAGCTTTTCGAGCGTGCCCAACAGTGCCAGAAAAGTGTTACTCATGAGGAGAGCCCTCCAAGTATTACTGTTACTTTTTAAAGAGTATTTGCCAGTTTGTAAAGCCAAACTGACGCGGGTTCGTCATACCAAATATACCAACTCGGTTTGGGGCTTCTGTCCAAGAGACATGTAAAAGTTTAGAAATATTCAGATTTTTAAATTTGCAAATATTCTACTTCTTTAATTTTCAGATTTTTCAATTTTTAGGTACCTCAGTTGTGAAATTCTCACGACAAGCATTTAAGTATTCAAATTTTCAAGTGTTTCGGAAGGTTGAAGTTCTCAAGGCAACCTTTATTGCTAATGTCCTGCAAACTAGTAAAAACTTATTATAAAGTAGATATTACATTGCTTATAGTTTAAACAAAAATTCTGGGTGAATAGAATTTGAGAAATTTAGAAGTATAGCTTAGAGAAAAGTTAAAGTGGTAAACTTCAAAAAACTGAAATTATTTTTTAGGTAAACTATATGGGACTGAAAAACATTTTGTAGAAATTTCTAGAAAATAGCCCAAGACTGAATTCAGAAAAAATTAATTCTGGAATTTCCTAGAATATTTCGTTCTATGAAGTAGAACCTATCTAGCGTGTCTGTATATCACTGTCCATTTCTACTTACGAACTTGTCTGGCAGTTTCTACTTCAAAATGATAATCCATTTCTATTTCTTTAATTTCTCACATTGTTGTGTAATGTCTACAAATTTTGCATGACATTTCTTTATTCGTAAATCACAATGCAAGCTAAATTAATCATGCTTGATCCCTGACCATATACTTAATCTCTGGCAAATTCTCAAACGCTCAACGAAACAAATCTTGGCTAGTAACAATGCTTCAAGTGCCACTTTTCACAAATTAAATACTTTACTTTTATGAACGTTTCCCCTCATTTTCGTAGTCTTATGAGTTTCGTAAATTTCTACATTCATCTTTTCTAAATTATTCCATAGTACTAAATAGACCATCGTTGCTTCGAGTCGTCAAACGATAGGCAGCCGCTATCAGCATCGTAAAATTTGTCCTTGGAAAGCTTTCAGTGTTTCACTGAAGCTCCAAGCAATCCATATCCAAAGTTTTATGAGCGCTCCTTTAGAGAGTAGCATGGTGTTTTAAAACAACCGCCTGACCGAGAAAAACTATATTTCAGCTTAAAAGTCCATAAATCTTGAGTAATAAGTAGGATTATCAAGGTTTACAACTTTTTTAATTATCTTCATTATACATCCGAAATACTTAAAACAAAAATAGATTTACTAGCCATGAACAAAAATTTAGAAGTAGTACTATGAAATGACTTTATTTATATCTAAAAATAACCACATTAATTACATTTCTCGGAAAAAATAGTAATATCAATATCTTTATGATTTTTCTTTAACTTACTCAGTGAATTAGAGTTAATCTAAACAAAAAAAATATACAGGGTGTTCCAGATAGAATCAATAAACTTTGCCAGTATATTTGAGAGGTCATTCTGAACACAAAATATTATACACTATACAATATATCCTTACATAGCTTTTGCAATTTTTATCACTACGTATTAAAAAAATTATCGATTATTCTATAAACGTGAACAAGAAATTGAGCCAAACCCTTCTATTAAAAAGTCTCGTGGTTCCTTCGAAAAAAATTCTCAAAATGTCCCTCTTCTTCCTCTTCTCAACCAGAAGACCCTTTCAAGGATCTTCAGCAACTGAAGAACTTAAAAAGAGACCAAGAATTAAGTAGGCAGAAGATAATCAACATCACAAATTCTTAATAATAAGACGACTGTTTTAGAACTGTTCATGTCTGGTCAGCAGAACGTGCTGTTGCATTTTCTGCAGAAGTGGTTGAAGGCCCATTCACACCGCGACCGGTCACTCGGTCGACCGACGGTATTCCTGGGGTGACACGCGACGCGCACCTTCGTACCCGATGGAGATGAGGTCTCTCTATTTATAAATGTGGGTCGACGTGGCTGTGCAGCCGGCTCGTTCGTTATTACGAGTCCGCGCGCGGAAACGGGAGTCCTCGGGTTAGCTGCACCGCCATATACTGACAGATTAATTGAGACCTCTGGATGGGTAATTGGCCCGACGCGCCTGAAATAGGTCGATCGGAGATTGTTTCGCCCTGCCTCTCGTTCCCTGTGTTCGAGCCTGACAGAGGGGGAGACCTGGGGAGAACGGGATCGGATTTAACCCCCTCGGGGTCGATTTTATTAGAGTTCGGGAATACTAAGTTATACCCATTTTTAGTACTTTTATTCAATTTGAGAAGGATTTTTTTATGTCCCTCGGGAATCTTTGCTCTCATTATTTGTTTATTGTTTTATTATAATGTTTATTAAGTAGGTGAGTGGTTTAGATTACTATTTGGAGGTGCTTGCAGTGGAAGTTTGTCTTTATTTATCAAAAGAATGTTTGTATATTTTAATATATCTAGTAAGAATAAGGTTTACTAATTTTATGACGGCGAAAGAAAGGATTTAGATCAACCTATTTTCTCTTTCAGTGTATTAAAATATCAAAAGCATTCTTATTAATACCATAGATTGTTAAGGTAAAAGGAAGTGCACAGCGTACATTATGTGTTGAGTATCTCTAGAAAGGGTAATCAGTGTAAGTAACTCGCGCATGTAAATGGATGTGGGCATAGAGTTCGTGGAAAATCATTTTCCTTCTCTAATGGACTATAGACAATAGTGACCAGAGATAGAGAAACTTCGGTCGGTGTTTTTTTAATACCTGGAACGTGTGACATTTTAAATGCGAACTTCTGAGATAGTTTCTCTATCATAAAGCTTTCAAAATATAGTAAAATATTTTCATAGTGTTCATGAAAAGATATTACCTAAAACTTCGCTCATACAAAATAGTAAACTGAGTATAAAAATTTTAGGGATGTTTTCTCGCCCTTAATTCGTCTTCCTTTTTTATTTTGAAAGCTTTCGAAGTATCAGAAGAGTACTTCTACTACAGAAGAACTCTTATAAAAGGGAGAGCAGTGGTTTTCATCATTCGATATTCTCTAAACGGAATATTTTGGAGTCACTCCTGTTAGGTACACTAAATGGCGGCAGAGGTCTCGTAAACACGATTAAAAGGGATTGGCACGAAATTCGCGTCGATCGAGCTGCGAGGTCGCTGTGATTTCTCAACCCATGCTACGTTGGCCCCACCTAGAGTCATCGGTAACCTATTTCACTGCTTAAGCCTATAAAAGCTCGTTTCGATGCTCGAGGTATATCAATCGACAGCTACTGCCTCGAGGTCGCATCGTGGCTTCTTATTTTTAGAAAATTATTAATGTATCTTGTAAACAGGAATCTGACACTTTGTTTACTGTCGGGAGCTGTTTATACACTTTTTAATATTGTCTTTGAAGGTAGCAAGGCCACTCGAACCAAAATTTTCCCCTGATGCTGTCTAAGATCATTCAGTTTTCACTCTTGGGGTCTTTGAAGGTCAAGTTCCTTGGTTTTCTATGTTAAATCACAGATTTGATATCCCTTCTTTAGAATTTTGCATTAATTTTTAGAGAAATTCATGTAAATTAATGCATTATTAACTGAGAATTTTACTCTGATATTTTTCAATAATCACAAGGCTAGAATTTCCTCTGCTTTTAGTTTCTTCAATTTTGTAGTCTTAGAAAAAGTTACAGTAAAAGCTCACATTGAAATTGAAAATTTGATCAAAGTCTCAAACAAGTTTCTTAATTTTCTTCTTACCTTACCTTATTTCATATTTCCTATATAAACTAAAATTAGTTCCTCTGCTTCGAAGTGTTTCCAAGCACTGGTCAGCACAGAGTAATCGTCTCGAATCTAAATAGAATCATCTAAAATTTATTTACCAGCTCCTTTCTAAATACAAAAATAATCTGAATAAAAAATGTGCCAGCACGTTGCCCTCCTGATTTCAGTTTCGAGCAAAGTTTCTTACAACTTTGCTCGAAAGAAAGCACAAGCGCGTACTATTTTAGCGCGTCTCATCTCCGCGTGTTTGCAAACTATCTTGCGTAAGAGCGTCTCTAAACGGTCCAGAAAAGTGACTCACGAGATTCCGCGAAGAGGAGGAAAACTGGTGGCGTCTCGCGGCAAGGGCCGTGTGTTTTCCATCCAACGACGTCGAGACGGCGCGGAACGGAATGCGTATTCGTGACATTTGAAGGGGTGTCTTAAATTAAAACGATGGCAGAGCGGCCGAGCTGGCAGGGAGCGAGCGAAAGAACGCGGCGATTGCCACATCGACTTTTTGGCAGTGGATGTTCTGGAACGCTCCCTCGTTCGACTCTCTCGCCATCTTCCTCTTCTACCTTCGCGATATGTGCAATTAACCAATCACCGATTGACAGCCAATCACGAACCCTTATAGCCTGAGGCGTTCAATCACTCACGAATTTGCTTACAAAGAATCGTGTGTTACATTCCCACGTTCGGATTCTGAAGATGAGATGCATACGATTTCACTGTGCTAATTTCGGGAGAGTTGTAGAAACTTTTTTAAATGTCTATTTAATGAGCTTCTTAATTTGATGATATAAAAATAGTAGAAGGCTGCAGTTGAAGACATTTTTATTTGTGATGTTCGCTATTTTGTCGTGGCTTTCTTGAGCTTCGTATTCTTTCGAGGAAACTCTGTTCAAAGACACTTAAGTATTTTTTCATACAGGCTGAGTTTCACAACTGTATCACTTGAATTTTCTTGAAAACTATTTGTTGCATGAGAAAATATTTCAGACGAAAGTTGTGTGGTATCCAAGATAAGCTTCTTTTGATATTAAACAACTTTCGTTTGAAACATGTTCCCATGCAACAGATAGTTTACAACAAAATTTTGTTTTCATTTTCACTCTGTATACTTGAATTTACCTAAAAATTCTTTCTCTTGTATACTTGTATACTTCACTCTTCTGTATACTTGAATTTACCTAAAAAGTTCTCACGTTTTATGTAT
Source organism: Calliopsis andreniformis (assembly GCF_051401765.1). NCBI lineage: Eukaryota > Metazoa > Arthropoda > Insecta > Hymenoptera > Andrenidae > Calliopsis > Calliopsis andreniformis. The sequence goes on along the minus strand of NC_135065.1, from coordinate 5,945,537 downwards.
AACAGACTTGGTTCTTTAAAAAAAATTATTTTTTGACCGAACATAAATTCGCACCTCCACTTCTGAAACACCCTGTATATCCAAGAATTCAATGTCAGATGATTAAAAAACAGTGTAAATGCACTGTTTCTTCAACGAAAGGCCAACATTTATCAGGACAAACAGGTCGACGCAAATGAATTCTTTCTGCGCTGGTCTGACTGCGGACGGTACTATTCCACTGCATCGAATACTCCAATCCGTATAGTCCTTATTGCATACTCTGAGCCTAGTTGGTAATATTCCAACGAAAGAGAACAGGACAGGTGACGCGTAATTGTCCAATCAAGTGAGATACGTGTAAGAACCTATGAAGTTTTCCACAGTTGTGTTCAGTAATCCCATTCCAAGGGCAAGTTTAAGTTCGTGATCTCTCGCCCCTGACTCGTGATCCACGAGGCTATCAATCTTGATACACTAATGTGTGACGACGTTTAATCTGGAGATCGATTTGTTCGAGAAAATTATTGATGGAATGATCCAGTTTGATATTAGTCGAATGATTCTTTAAAATTGTAGAAGTTAGATATATTATAGTTTGAGGGGGATGGAAATAGAAATTATCGAATTTTACGATCTTTTTGAGGAAAATTTTAGTGGAACTAAAAAGTGTAGTTTATAAGACGTTCCAGAAGTATAATTCATAAATTTGTCTTCTCAGCTTTTTTAGTTTTAAAACTAAAATTAAGAAAAATTAAATAATATTGTCCTTCAGCGTGATAAATATGAATACGCGAGTTATCTCAAATTAAAAATTCTTTTTATAAATTTCGTTAGTTGCCTGATATATAAAATATTCTATGCATATTTAATTCTGAAGTATAAGTTCTCTCTATAACCTAGAAACTTTGTAAAATTCAGAAGTTTAACTTGTAAGACTTTCCGAAATTATAATTTACAAATTGGGCTTCTTAGTTATTTCAGTTTTAAAATTAAAATCAGGAAGAATTAGATAATATCGTCCTTAATGCATATTTAAATATAAAGTACGTATCCTCTCTATAGCCTAGAAATTTAGAAAATCCTACTCATAGTAAATCATGATACCTCAAAGAAAAATTTCTCATATAAATTCCTTAGAAATCAGTGAACTACAATTTCTATAAATTCACACGAATTTAAACTAATTTAATATAAACCTCAGGCTGTCAATTTTCCTCCCAATTTCAAAAGGCTATAGTGTCCAGAAATTGGATCTCCTGGGAAAACACGTCGAAGAGATTTTCCCGATCGAATACACGGTTACTTAACCAGACAGCTGTCGTTGATTAATTGAATGAAAACAACGAGGCATGTCCCGTGCAATCGAATTTATTGAGCGCTCGGAAGGCGAAATTCAAGGACGGGTCGAATCAAGCACCGATGCAATGGAAGAGGAGACAGCTTATAACGTAACGTTGGAAATTATGTTGTCATTACGTCGTCGCTGATTATACCGTTACATTAAATAATCATCGCGCAATGGCAGACGTGTTTCGCTCCAAGGTCTCTGAAACGCCAGACTCTGGACCCTTCTATGATCAGGGATCACCAGACAAACTAATTACATTGTCATAGGTCGTAGCACTGTTAAATAGTCTGCTTCCTACTGTGACAATCAATAATGTTGGTAGTAGGTTATATTTAACGATATTCAAATTCTGGAACATGGAACATGATCGTTTTTCATCTTAACATGTTAATGATTTAACAATTTTTTCGTGATGTTTGAGTGATCACTTATGGCAAAAAGGAAGGAGAAAAGTTTGCAGAGGTATTACTGAGAAAATTAAATTTTGCTAGAGGTAGGCGAGGACCTTGGAATTTTGATTTTCGAATCCTACTTATATGTATGTTAGAATTTGAAGATATCGTAATATGGATATGTAATATTCGTGTACGTATATAGTGTTTGTTTTTAAATTAGTCATCCTGAAGCGTGATTCAACATCTCGATATGTATTCTCGGAAATCCCGACATTTTCGCGTCACGAGATACTTTCAGGATCGCGACCCGACCTGACCCGCATTATTCTTGACCAATCCCGAGCATTGTATACTCAATATTTTCCTGTTTTTACACACCTTTAAATAACACTGAAGATTACATTAAATGTAAGATACATTTGGTCTCTTTTTTCTAATTCAGATAAAGATAATCATTAATGAAGATACATATCTATGGTTGTTAGACAAAACGACCTATGTCACATTTTCAAAAAAATTCAAATTAAGACTTCCATTGACATCTAGCATATAGAACATATATTTTCAGAAAGCAGAAAGGGTATCAAAAGAATTTTTTCATCTAAAAATAAGGGTCCATTATAAATATATGTTACTATAAATAATCACTTCTCTTAAATATCTCCTTCCATTCAATAAATCTAACTACCAAAAATAATCCTCGACAGTTTAAGCAATAAGAAATCGCCCGAACCATTTCAAATATCTGAACAGTACGAAATGCAATTAACCACTGCGGAAAGCTCGAAGGACTCGCCGAAGAACAATTTCCTCGCTTAATTGCCTGCTTTCAATTCCACCATTTAACGCGAGACTTCCCATTGAAAGAATCATTAGAACGCGAAGAAAATAGTCGCGCAGCCCCGCGTGTATAATTTCGTCGCGTTATTGGCAATTTTCCGTTGCAGTTTCAGCAAAGATGGGAAAGTCCCGCGGAAACGAATATAGAGGGCCGTGTCACTGGCAGGTGCAAGAAGTCACGGGGAATTTAATCTCGCTGGGACGCGAAATAAATCGTTTCGCCGCGGTGATAACGGGTCCGGGGTCAGGGTGCAGCCTCTCAATAAGACTCCTCTAATCAATTCCGTGGCTGGGAATCGCTGACGTTCGGGCAGCGGCGCGAAAAATCGTATCCAGTTAATTTTCGTTCTGGCCTCTCTGCTCTCGTTTATCATTCATCGACAGCCGGCTGGGATTGACCGGAAATCGTGAACTGGATAGCCCCTTCCATCGCCTCTGCTACCGTGGCTCGTGCCTCTCGATATCCAAACGATATTTTAAAAGATATACAGGGTGTTTTGTAACACGTGGGATCCACTTCGAGAGCTGTTTGTACGTCTATGAATAATGAGAAAAAGTTAGATAAATATATGTTCTATCTGTGTTCGTTTATGAGATATATCGAATTTTATAAACAGAGCAAATTCTCTGTTCAGCCTATCTTTCCATAGGTTGTAATAGTTTGTAAGGGAGATTTATATTTAGATGTTCTTTGCTTGATGGGAAACTAACAGACACAAGGTACGTTGATTTTTTGAGCACGCGTTTACACGAAATGGTAGAGAAAATTAGAGTCGATATTAGACTTTATATGTGGTTTATAAATGATTGAGATCCACTGCGTTTGAGCTGATTAGTAGACAATTTTTAAATCAAATTTTTACAAATAAATGGATTAGTGTTGGAGGTCCTATTGCATAGTCTGCTCTTTCTCCAGATTTGGATCCATTAGATTTTTATTTCTGAGGATATTTAAAATCTATTGTATAGGCAGCATCGATTAAAAATACTGAAGTACTACAAAACAGAATAGAGTAAGACTTCCAACAAAATTGGAGAGATAGAGTACTCAGATCGATGTGTTGGATGACAGACATAGAATTAACTCCCAAAATTAATTCTATCATCTCACTCACCTATACTATACTCAGTTTCAATAATAAAAAATTACCTCTCTTTAAAACCCCATTTAATTCAAAGTCACCCAATCGATCCAACAATTCTGTATACGAATAGAGTCCATGCCACGTGCAAAGATTTTCACTGGATGTTAAAAATAATTTCATCGGTGAGGGGTTCGACGTCGATAGACACAAAGTGACAACTTCATCGTCGCAGAATCAAGGGAACGAACCGATTATTCACACCTGGCCGAACAAAACAGTCTCGCTGGTGCTAACTGACCTACTAATAACGAGACCTTGGGCTGCCGCGAGTACGTTGCGCGCAATATTTCATCGCGTCGAAGGCCGATCGATCGTCGATCGATTATTGCCAGGGTTAGACAGGCAATCGCTGACCGTCGAAGAAAAGAGAGAGAACAGGAACCGATCGCAGGAGCGAGAAGCAAAGCGAGCTCTTGCACCACGGACAAATATACGGAAAAATTTATAGTTTCTCCTTATTATCAGAGGAAACAGGCTGAGCGATACCGAGTCTAATGGCGATCGAGTTTCCGCTATTGCTTTTATGCCTCCAGATTGTTCGACGACGATAATTGCGCGGGAACTACGTTAGTGTTGGACCTGAATTGTTAATTACTTCGATAACGCCTGTGTTCCAGGAATTTGAACTTTTCTTGGCTTACAGGCTACGTTGAATATAGAGGATTCTATAGGTGAATACAACAGAGAATATATGAGAATATATTTTTAATTTAATTATAATAATATATCATGAAAGCATATATAGGGTAATATTTAAATTTACAAAATAGTGAGCAATTCTTACTTAAAGCGACTGATTGTACTTGAGAAAACAAAATCTAGAGTTGAGGTACATGAATTGGCAGTGATATAGATAATAAATATTTTTAAAAAGACGCTGGTACCCAATAATTCTCACAATATTTAACATACTAATTATATTTCCCTTTAAAATAACGTCCTCGTTAATTTGCATTATTTATGTCGCATATGCAACCAGTCTGATCGACTGAAACCTTCTTCACTTTCTCCACGCCGTCGTGTCTTGACAGCTGTTAACATTTCCGTCAACTGAATATTCATCGATTGCAGTTTCGACTGCTATGAATAAAATCGAATACGCGAGCCCCGAATAATTAAGATAAAAATAAGGTTTTACGCGTCTCGCCAGGATTCAGTTACAAAATTTGAGGAGAACAGGCGCGATCGGACGATTAACTTCGAGATTAAACGGCCACGGCGTGGGAATCGCAGTGAATTATTCAAAATCACGGCCGACGTTACGTAAGGATCGTGTAATAGGTTTTGCTGCGATCGTTGCACGACGCCGAGCAGCGTGGGCTGCCTTCTGATAAGTACGTGGCGAATCGATAATAGCATTCCCGTTGTTCGATCGCGTGCACCGCCGTTCAGTCTACTTTTCTTTCGGCTGGATTAAACTCGGGGAATCGAGAAAGCAGAAGACTGCAGAGGAAACGAAACACACGAATTATTATTTATTTTTGTCGTGGATGACGTGCAATTGACGATTACACTTAAATAGGATTAGATAGTGTTTTATTATTAAGCTAATCTGCTAATAAGAGAAACTATTAATATCTTTGAAGTTTGATAAAACCCAGTTGAAGATAAAAATATTTTATTATAAAATTATATTGCAGTTTTGTGTAACTGTATTTTCTTTGAAAATAAAAGATGAACAGGAAAATGTATTGGAAAGGAAAATCAGTCGATGAAGGCTGTAAATGTATTTAATTTTCACTCAAATTTTCTTTCTGTGGCTTTGGAGTAGTTAAAATTTATTTTATTTTTATAGTTACTTACAAGAACTTATTATTTTTACATTATGGTTATTACGAACTCAGTAAATGTTTTCTTTGCAAGTCATTGCAACACGATGTTAAGGACCTTCATTCTCTTCCGCGTTGCGTAAATCTTTCTTCGATCATCGCAAAACCACGAACGTTAATAAATATGTACATACACCGTACAGCCTACGAATCCATACAAAAAATATTTTCCCCACCAGTGTCCCGATTTCTCAACACTCGTTTTTTATCTGATCTAAGTGGGTCAAAATGTTTCCCCAGTCAGAATTGATGGAAGATTTTATATCATCCGATAACCACTATCAGTGCCGAATTACATACAAACTGCTCTCACATCGAGCCTTTCTTTCGTAATTCATTACGATTGATTGCTCTGACGAATGAGATCATAGAAATTTCACGAAACTTCTGCTGCGATTAAGCACGCAAATATGAAATTCTGAAAGATTCAGAATAAACCAGATTTTATTTCTGGAGAGCAATATGACTCCTCGTGACTGGAATCGAGTATTAACATTTTCGTGAAACAATAGCGAGCTCGTTTCTCAGTTCCTTGACCGCGATTCAGCGCTGATAGAGAAGACAAATAAATTTCTGACGAAGGTAAAATGGTTCTAGAAGTAGCGAATGAAGATTCAATTGCGATCATTTCTTCTAGAGCGTCGAAGTTTGTTACAATTCACTGAACGAATTCGAAACGAATTCAGGGATGAGTCCTACGTAATTCCTAGACAATCTTCATTGTCATTCATCTCTATCGAATGTTCCCGCAGTTACGAAGTATTAACGCCTCGTTGCGCAACATCGACCGGAAGACAAAGGATAAAATTGCGTAACGCGATTAAGGAAAGGCAAACTAAACCGTGACCAAATATATCAACGCCTGAGGTTCAACGCAAACAATTGCAAAACATGTTGCATTAATCATTGTATTAATGACAATCAGACACCGCAGTGTTTCCATTCGCTTAATAAAATCTGTAGTAAGGCAAAACGACCTAAACAACATGGTTCTGTCCTCGAGATATTGGCGTTTAAAGTTCTCAGCTTCAACACTGTCTGTTTATTTTATTTTATTTTAATAAACGAGACGAATCCAGTTCATACAGAAAATAAAAATCAATGGTATGATTACAGCCATGGATCACGTGATATCTTAAGCATCCAGATATTGCGTCATTTATCTTGCCCAAAAATCAAGGTCCATCGTTCTGAAACACCAAGGAACCCTTCCAAGAATAAATTCCTCGAAATCACTGATTGTCTCAACTTCTCTGAACTTTCACATGATAAAACCTCTGAGTTTTTAAATCCTCTGGTATTCATAAGTTAAAATTTAAAACTCTGAAATAGGAAGGAACTTTCTTCTTTAATTCCGCGGCATTATCATAATTTTATTCGACCTCCATTTAACAACCATGGAAGCTGAACTTCATAGTACGAGTCTGGTTACATAGAGTGTACAGTTTGTTGCATTTGCATGTGCAGTAGGTCCTCTGTGTGTAAGGAACAATGGGGGAAACAGTGGGTAAACGCTTATCTTCCAAGTAGAGGGTGGATCGTGGGTTTATGAATGGTGGTATCGAATCCAGCTCGCCACGCACGTGCGTGCTCGTATACGGGCTGTTGGTGGGCAAAGCTGTATCGAAGTTGCACGTGTCGACGATGCAACGTCGACAGTGCATTCAACATCATGGCATTGCGCTGTATACTTGGCCTGGCCACGCAATCGCCGGATTGTGTAATCACCTAGGGATGGTATCGAGGGAGTCGCGAGTTTTATGGAACAATTAAGGCGATGTTGTTAGTTATAGAGCTTCTGTAAAATAGAACGCATTTTTAAGCAGCATTTCTCTATTTTATTATATTCAGAGTGTAATATAATTTTATACTATCAATGTTCAGGATATAATATAATTTTATATTATTAATATGTAGAATATAATGTAACTTTATATTATTCATATTCAGAATATAATAATTATTGCATTGTGAATATTAATATAATAATATAGAATATAGTACTAGTCTGAATATTAATAAAATTCAAAGGATGATTTTTTAAATAAATTAGTGCATTTTAAATTCAAAATTGTGATAGCATAAAATTCATAGATTTTTGTTCTGCAAATTAGTACTCAAATTTTTTAATTCTGATGGTTTAAAGATATATATTTGTACACAGTACTTCTAAACTGAAACTGGCAGACAAATCTCGATTCCATCGCTACTGATGGCTCGATCGACTCCACGCCCGATCGTTTCTCTACCAAACTCGCGCGAAATAGTTTGCAGTAACATCGCGTGCGAAATGGTTCCGCTGTTTTCTCCTGACGGCGTAGAAATCGTGCAATGCGCCACAACGCCGCTCATATCAGGTAAATATCGTCGATCAAGAGTAAACACGATCGTGAGAATACCTCGAGGAAGATATATAAAAGTTCCCACGTGCAGTGTCTCAATACGATTTCAGGTATCGCATTTTAAGGAGAAATCTGCCAGAAATATCAAAATTTCAGTGTTTATTTAGTTGCGTGGGTACCTGAGTAAGGTAGAACTAAAGAATGAAAAAATTGCGATCAGAGCTTCGTTTCGAAGATATTAGATGCTGGAAGTGCTCGTGAAATTTGTCTGACTTGAAGTCTTATTCTACTGCTTATGAGCATTAGCGAAGACAGACCTAGCGATGTCAGTAGAATAAGACCTCAGGTCAGACACACTTCACGCGTACATTAAATGTTTTTGCAACAATTAATACCTCTCAAAGGAAGTCTCAGATGCGATTTTGTAACTTTGTTATTCTTGATTTGTGTCCTCTTTTAGCAAGTGGTACCACCTTTTAAAATTCCTAACACATATTAGTGAACATCCTGCACAGACTTATTACTTATAAACCTAGTATATTTCTTAAAGTATCAGTCCTCGAGAATTTTACCTCTTCGACTTTCAATATGTTTCTAATGTTTCTACAATTTTCTCGAGGGGTTGCGACCTTGCGATATACTGCAAGTGGCACACATATCTCGCACGACAAACATGTTAACTTCCACAAAAATGTAAAAAATCGCTATTCGACGAAGAAAAATATCCCGCAGAGAAGCATCTAATAACAAGTGGAAATTGAATGCAAGATGTGTCGTGTCATCACGTGTAAATCTATTATGCAAATTGCATTCCCCTAATGAGTGGGACGCAGGGGATTGCAAGAATTCAGGTTTCGTAAGATCTCGTGGGACATGGCGATGGTACTCGAGGCACCTGTGCGCGTTCGAAATACCGTTTGGAACGCATCAGATAACGATATCGTGTCTCCCGATGAAATATCAAGTGGCGGGTGATCGCTGTGCGGGGTCATCGGTGACCCACGCGTGGAACGCGCTGAATTCCTCGGCGTACTCGCTCGTTGCTCGAATAGGGGACCTTAGCACAATGTTATCTGCCCGTTTTACGAGGCTAATTGACTCGATTGCGAAACATCGAGCATTTTTGCGTCGGAACTCGACCAATTAATGGCCGATCGCGGAAGCATAGTTGAACGCTTTTAACCTATTTGGATTGTTAATGCGTCTACACTGTTGCTAACAAATTTTAAGCATCCTTTAGTTCTTGAACGAAACAAATTTCTTTCGACAGTTTTATTTAATTGATGTAGGACCATAGGATATTAAAACAACGCATGCAGTTGTTTTGTTATTCATATCAGAATTTATAAGAGAAGGCAGGTGGTTTCTACTCTGTAATTTAGTTTTGCTAGATTACAGACTTTGGCCCTTGCGGGTGGAATCGATAGAGTAGATTTTCCTAGGTGATTAGAAAATTTTCTTAGAACCTGCAGTATTAAAATTTGCCACCTTTCATATGCTTTGCAAAAAGATTATAGTGTTAGAAAATACCTAGAGACCTAAAAAGAGAGTTCACAGAATTTTTGTAACTCGCAAAAAATGTACTAACCAGGTCCAAATTTTCACACTTCCTACATCATCAGAAAGTGCAACTTCCACCATTATCACACTCATAAAAGAAGGCCAAAAAACGTTCTATCTTTTCGTTTTATTCTACTATCCAGTCGTTGAAAATGCTAAAGCTACTTCTAAGCCACCCTGTATCAACGACACCGTACAGTTCCCCGCGGCGCGTAATTAGCAACACAAAAGCAGCAGCAATGCAGCCGCAGAATACGCCAAAGAAAAGCACGCAGGAGGAAACGGAGTTGCACTCGTTAGAACGTTTTCTAGAAAACTCGAAAAATTTGCAATGTAAAGTCCCCCCTCTCCGCCTGGTTGCGTCAAGCTGCGCGCGTTTCGGTCGTCGCCACGCTCGCGCGTGAAACGAGTCGCAGAAGGCGAGAGCGAACAATGGACATTACCGTCGCGGAATGCGCGCGCGAGCTCGCGTGGGCCGCGTAAGAAGGTCCCGCGATGACCGTGGCCGAGCGACCGACGCAAGAACACGCGTGTCCCGTGTGCCTGTACACGCATTCGATCGACCTGGAAATTCTATGACAGACGTTACGTCAGAGCGGCGATACGTGGATCGAGGCGGGGAAAACGGTAGGCTTCGCGAGCGCACGCGCCTCGCGGCCCTTACCGAGGCTGCAATAAATTCGAATTAACCCCTTGAATACTAAATCGGTCACTTTCATGAAGAACTGCTCTGCGCCTGACACTATGAATCATTCTGGCTCCTGGCGCTGCTGGTGAGCTTAGGCACTGTTGCGAGCTTCGAAGTTGGATTTGGAGTTTAGAGTATAGCGTTTCCTTGGTAGAGGCTTGTGGACTGCTGTAGGTGGTATTGTGCAAAAGATAGTCTTTTTATGGCAATTTAGGCATGCGTAGCCAATTTTGGTTTTGCAGGTGTGAGTGAATGTGCCTTCTTATACTGACAGAAGAGTTTAATTCTTGGAAGGTGTATGGTTTTCGATAAAACCATCCCCGATGAGGGGGATGAATGCAGTTATGATAAATGAGTCATTTTTACCCATAATACAATTTCTACTGCAAATCAATTGTGGGAAGGAATTATATAGAGAAACGCATTTTGAGCATTATATAATTCATTTCTTTTTAAGTTTCTGTGAACCAAATATATGAAAAAACCATATATTTTATATGAGTCCTACAAATAAATTTATTATACCTTTGACATTTTCTATTGTATTTAGGGTCAAAGTGACTCTTCATTCGTCATATGAGGGTTAAAGTGATTAATAGATTTGATTATATAAATAGCTTAATGCACAAATGTTGTGTGTCCATTTGTGGTCAAGTTTGAGATTTTATGTCACAAATAAATTTTATATTGTAAATAGATTTCACATTATCAAATCTCAAGCTTGTTCAAAAGTGGACATACAACGTTTGTACATTAAGCCATCGATATGTAGGTACCTATTCAGAACATTAGTTAATCGTGAAGACCTGTTTAATAGGTATAATTGGTAAAATTGGTATAATTAAAATAGCTATAAATACACTTAAAATGCACGTGAACTATGTCTGACTACGACGCTTATTCCACTTCTGACGTGCAGTAGCTACATCAGGTGCGTCGATGCCAGTAGAATGAGTCTTTAGAATAGATCAGGTCAGACACATTTTACATGCATTGCATTAAAGTGAATAGAGTATTTTTAGAAGAGTATCCTTGTTATTCCAAAACACATTGATGATAAAAAAGTCTTTTATTATGTATGAGTTCGCTGTTGAACTCTAAACTGGTATTAATAGAACGATATTCAACGTCACTTAAAAATAGATACAATATTCTTTAAAAAATGAATCTCATTTACCATATGATCACTTAAATAAACTCAGTTAAAACTGTGAACACACAACTATCTATGAAGATTCTTTATCAAGAGGAGATTCTTAATAAACACAGAATGCACTACACAATTTTTAATAAAATAATTTTTACTTCTACGTTACCTTATCAAACAGAATTCTTTATTAATCTTCTTCATACCCAGGCTATACATTTTACATCTCTTCACCAGTCACCAATGTTTGACAAAGTAGCCAAAAAGCATCGACCAAATTCCCTGAACTATTTCCAAAGTTTGTATATCAATTCTCGCGTCGGGAAGAGGTGCAAAGTGGCGAAAAAAGAATGTTTCAAGGACTCTCCTGCGAATCGCAAACACACCGATTATTACTAATTCAGGGTCATGCTAGAAAACTGACGCAGGGGAAGACCCATGCGCTCACACGCATTTTTTCCTCCATTGTAAGCTATTCTCTGACGTGCTCCATTCATCTTTTTCATAAAACGCTCGCGGAACTCGTTATAAAACATATTTTCACGCGAGAAACGTGTGCCGATCTCTTTTGCCCGCTGATCTATGCAAAGCGCCCCGAATCCACAGAAAAAAATGTGACTCGCTTAAGAGGGAAAAATGCGGACGACGGGCGACTAATTTCTCGCGAATTCCTCGGTACCGCCGTTTCTTGCGCCAGTTACTTCACCAGCTATGACAGAGCCGCGAGGACGCGCGTTCCACCAGGCATTCCATCGCGCGTTTTTCTCTGGCCGAGCGTAGAAAGCGGAGAATAGGAAGTTCGATGGCGGTCGCCTTACTCGATCGATTTATATAATGGCTGACAGCTCTCTGTCACGATGGAGACAGTCTTAGAAACGTGGTTTACGTAACGGCAAAAATATGGATTATATTAACGCGATGGGCTGCGTGGCGGCTGCGTTGGAGGCGATCTACTGCGCAGCAGAGCGCGTTCGCCACGCGCAGAGGCCTCTCGAAGGGTCACGGTACCTTTTATAGACACCATTGACTTTTAGAATCAGACTGGGCCATGAGAAATGATTTGAGGACGTCCAGTGATGTCTTCTGGTTACTCTTCGATGAATCTTCATTAAAGGAGAATTAAGTTGCCTTTGTTTGCTTAGTTGATAGTGGTGACTACTGACAAGGAGACCCCACGGATATAGAAATCACTTTTAGAAGAAGACCTTTTAGTATAATCTTTTCGAGAATTTATACATTTTTTCATGTTATATGAATTCTATTCATTTTGTGCATATCAAACTTTCTCATAAATGCATACAGATTCGCGTTCTGCGAGAGAACTGAGTGGAACTGCGACACTTTTAGTATTTCTGCATTCTGTTCGTAATTTATGACTATGATCGCTTATTTCGACACCCAGGCATATATTTATGCGATCCCGAGACGCGAATTCACGGAAATCAAAACCGTGATACGCTAGAAAGTTCAGGATTTATGTTCCCTGGCCGCGGTATGAATCTTCGCTGAGTGTCTAGGGTTGCCAGCTCGTTTGTCGTTAATGCATTAACACGTTGTAAACACAGGAGGTTCTTGCGCGTAGTACTGTTGAAGTTTCGTTCGAAATGTCGACGTGGGTGACAGATGCCCGTGAGTTTAGTCGAGAAGGAGGCGAGCCAGTCACGAAGGCGACATTTCTGAAGAAAGAGTTGGTGATTTTTCGAACTGACAGGGGAGCCATCTTTCACATTGTTCAGATTTTTATTAGTGGTGTGGAAAATGTCTATGAGTAACTTACTAGAGACTGGTAAACTAGAAACTGAATTTTCTATAGTGAGTGTTCGATGATAGGCATTAGAAATTTTAAAGGATGATTCTACATACCAAAGTAGGACATGAATTGAAAAAATTACGTTTAAAAATATATTTCTGAATTATTGATAGGAAAAAATACGTCTGAGTGTTTGTAAAGTGTGTCTGACTAGAAACTTATGCTACTAGCATCGCTGTCTCTGACATAACTAATGTACACAGGCAGTAGAATGAGGCTCCAAGTCAGACAAATTTTCCAAGTCAGACGAATCTTCGAAACGCAACCTCGATAGCAATTACTTCCTTAGTTTTGTCTTACCTCAGGTCGTAGACTCAGCTTTTGACATTTTTGACACCTATTGTCTAGCATCCTGTACATTACCAATAATAATTTTTCATGTTTGGTATCATCGTGATCCCAATAAAATACAGACATTATATTAGTTAAGGGCTAAGGAACCCTCTCGAGTACCGCGGCGTGTCTGACCACTACTGTCTTCATACTACTTATTCCCTCACCGAGCAAGTAGAATAGTAGACGCAGGACAGACTGTACTCAGATGCACCCCTCTCCAAGCACCACCATCGAATCTCAAAACCAGTCTGTCCAACTCTGACTGACGTGCTTTTCCAAAAACATACGGCGTAGAAATATCAAAACCAACATAGGTTCACGATACCCTAATCTAATCTCCTACAAACGTCATTCGAATCTAATTCTACAATAAGCGAAATCAACATCAAGCTCTTGAGAATGTTCTCCAGGCTCTCTAAAGCTCCAGATGGAATTCAATTGTTGATTCAAAGGCTGGCAAACGCCATTGTAGAGGGGAAAATGCTTGGTGCAGTTTGATAGCACGAAAATGGCTCGACTATGAAACTCGAGACCTTGAGCGTGTGCACTCGCGTTGGTACGTCCCTGAGCGGCAAACAGGAACACGACGATTATCCGGCAAATGAATGAAATCGAGTGAACCGGCTCACTCGATGGCTCCGTGCATACGTACTCCGCTAGACTCTGCTGCAGATCTGCCTTAAACCAGATCCACTTCTTCGTGAATGGCCGTGGTGAGGCTTAATTGACCGAGAGAGACTTAACTGACTGTCGTACGATCATTAATCTGACTGGTCACATAGCGCTGAGCGCTTCTTAATAGCCTGCTCTGGCGCGTGGCACGATAGTTAAAACTTGTTGTATCATCGCTGACATGGCCGTGTCAGCGGGATCTCTGCGAGCTGTGGAACTCGGGGAATGGACAGACGAAAGAGTCAATGGAAAACCATTTGGAATGTTCATATTACGTGGTAATTAACGAAATACGTACAGGGTGTTTGATATTAATACAAACGTGGCGTGTCGAATATTAATGATAGAACACAATTTTTGTGATGGAGAACTGGTGAATATTAATTGCAATTATTCGTTTTAAAATTGTGAAAATGGAGATAGCGATTCTCTGTTGTGACGTGTTGATGACTCACTCATATGACACAAAGGAAATAGAAAATTTGCATGTACAGTGACTCCAGTTTATTTATAAGGAGTTATGAGATGCATCTGCTCAAATTCTTCAGAATTTTGCATACTCCTTTAAACGTAAAGAAACCAAATATAGACGTTTTAACTGTATAAATTAGAAATGAGAGAATTGCAGTATAATAGGTTTTGGCATTAACTAACATTTTGCCCGAATATTTTCGCTTCTCAGTGTAGGAGGAAGTGCTTCTAACATTTTACTCATCATCGTTTCCTTAAATGGCAGCGTGCACTTTTTATGTAACACCGTGTTTCTAGGAAAAACGAAAACAATGACTAGCATTAATAAAGCTATATCCGATAATTACACGATATGAACCATTTATTATGATACTGGTGTGTCTATTTTTCGAAACAATTGAGAAAAGTAATAATGAACATACACATAATTTAATGTAATCGTACTGAGAAAAATGATCTTACACTTTCATAATAAATGTCCTATATAGTCAATTGAACAATCTCCTTTCGATAGAAAATATTTGAAGAATACTTGTGTACTATACACTTGATATATATTTTGAAAATTAACTTCAAAATAATGTACTTCGAGGATTTCTCAAAATGCCCAAGTCTGTTTTCAACTAGAGTCAAAAAATTGTCAAAATTGGATTCTGACCAAGATCTACCCCCTTCCAGACCTCCGTGCCATCCCCCAACGTCGCCCCACTTAATCAACAGTACTTCACAGCGGGAGGGAATCCATTTCCGCGGAAACCGCAAGTCACGAGCATTCATCGCAGTGTACACTGAATTCCGTAATCGCTGCGTCACAACAATACGGTTATCGTTCCGTATTTGCCCGAAGAGGGGCCCCGCAGCTTTCAGTGAATCAGATACTGCGTAGAAATGAGGAAAAGCTCTTCCCGCCGAGTCGCGATTGTCCATGTCGACGCCTTCCCTCGCACACGCGCGCTTGGGCTTACGTGACGTGCAATTTCGCTGTCGTGCTCGACTTGTGTGCCGCCGATAAAACCGGCGCTATCGCGGAGCGCACGCTCTCTTATCGCCCCGTGAAAAAGCCTTCAACGACAAATTATATTATTCAATTCTGCAGTTTTTCTGCGACCGCCGCGCCTCTGCTTGCGCCGCGGGCCGAACAGTCGAGTCGCCTCCGCTTTTCGTTTCAGCGAAGTCATCGCGTTTACGAGGGAAACGGGAGACGTCTCCGCTCTGGTAAACGAATGGACTTGGCAGTGAGATTCTTGGTAGACATGATGTCAGAGATTTTATGGGATTCCTTGAAACAGGGCCTCGGTGATGGATGACTGAAAGGTGGAACGAAAGAGGGATAAGAAGGGGATGTGATCGGGAGATTTGATGAGTAGACTGTCGGTGCTTATGTAAAGAAATGGTTTTATTGAGGTAATTGGAAAAGTTGAGCATGAATAGGTATTTTTCATATTGTAGATACAGGGTGTTTCGTAACATGTGGTACCCACTTTGGGAGTTGATTCTATATCTAAAAACAAAACATGAACATGTCCTATCTGTCTTCGTTTATAAGATGCAGGCTCGTCTTCAAATGCAAGGTGGTCATTTTGAACATCTCCTGTAAAGGTAATTAAAACAGAAAATTCATTATATCTCATAAACGAAGACAGATAACACATATATTTATTTGACTTCTTTTCATTCCTTTTGAGCATACAATCAACTCTCAAAGTAAGTTCCACATGTTTCGAAACATCCTGTATATTGGAAGTAGTTTGTGCAGGTATTTTGAACAGTTAGAACATAAACGTATAAAGATCCACGCGATGTCTGCATCAATCAGGGATCTTAAATTAGAAACGACATGCGGAAATTCTAGATTTATGTTGAATAATAGAGATAGTCATAATATTGATTTATGTGTCAGTCACTTAGAATACGAAGCATGTGGCAAACATGACAAGGGCACATTAGAACATATTACACTTATAGATCCTCATATTGTTATCACATATATTATGCAATTGCATTATTTAATCCAGGCTTGAATACAGATCTATCATAGATAAGCTGAACCTCCATTGACCTAGGTTCATGCTTAACTATCATCAAAGATAGACATAATTCAAATTTAATCTATGTTTAATTCGGTCTTATTAGTCAGATCTAACCAATATTTAAATTGCATAGTAGAGACTCAAGCTAAGATTAATGTACAATTGATCGTCACTGAGTAGGGATTTCAATTAATATTGATTAAAATATAACGAAAGTTTATAAGTAGTTAATTCAGAACTATGGAAAATCTAAATTGCAAATAGAGCAGAAACTGGGTCAGATCAATTGAAAAAAAATCTCATATATTTTCTCGTTTGGATCACGTTTTATTTCCGCATCAGTAGTCACTCGCACCTTTGAGAGTACACGCGAACTCACGCAATTTCGTTCGTTCTTAGCTCCCGCTTCCTGCACAAATATTTGTCTTTGTTCGATCGAGTCTCCAGTCGCCTCTGGTCTTCTCCTTCGCAATTTTCGCGAACGTATTTTTATCCCGACCACGCTAAAAGACAGGACAACACAGCTTTCGAAGAAGAATACTTCTTTTTCTCAATCTAAAAATTTCCAATCGTTCAACAAATTAATAATATAAAATTCGTATTTTCTGTTCCAGGTAAGCCTTCATTCTTCCTCATTCATTCACTGCTGAAGGGAGTATGTCGATTAAGCAGGTAAAATAATAGCCATTTATTTTCACCTGAAACTTACATTAAATTCTACAATTTTATTTCAATATTCATTTAGAATGCATATGATATATGTGTAGTGAGGTTTCTCATTTTCTCACGAAAATATTAAAAAATATTATTCCTGTTACCACAGTATACTATTACTGTAGACTCTGACTTAAACAACTTTTTTATCAAAATTATTTTTCCCATCTTCAGACATGCTAATAAATTGAGTGTCAACACGAAAGAAGTGGACTATTTTCAGTAGTGATAAGTTAGCTGAAAAATGTACATAGAAACACAAAGTACTTAAAGCATTTCTATTTCTGACAGTACTAAAATTCTTTTTTATTCTCTTTCTCAATTTTTTATAATCAGAATGATTTAAAAACCTTTAGTGATCCTACTTCTCTAAGTAATTCATACATTTTTACGACAAAATATGATTTTTCACGGTCATACGCATGTTTGAAAACATGCAACGCGTCAGAATCAACAAACTCCACCAAACATCAGAAACTTCCGACGCAAAAATAGAAACGGGACTCTAGAAGTGTCCACGACGTCACCGTGTACGCTTCCTCATGCAATTTCGCGACACGCGTGCGTTCCTCGTTGAATTTTTCCCTTACACGTGCCAGCGCGAGGTCACTCGTAAAACGGCGCTGGAACGTTAGCTTGTTACGCAAAATAACGAGCGGACGAGCGAGCGAATACTAATACGCGAGTGTTTTCAGCCAGTTGGCCGTGACCACGAATGCTCAGGGAAAACAGAAACTCGGCGTAGAACGACGCCTTCGCTAAAGCCTTGTTCAGATTGGTCAAGTTACTTGAATTCAAGCAGCCCGATGTCACGTCTGTGTTCACACAATTCAAGTTAGTTGATTCAAGCGGTTCGAATGTAAAAGTAGCTTGAATTCAAGCTGTCAGACAAGAATAATAAAAATGGCGTCGAGACAGGTGGGGCATCTTAGTTATTTGGTTACGTATTTTTCAAACAAGACATGCACTTTTGATAGCTTCCTTCACGTTCACATGTTCGTTGATTTGCTTGGAATTTGCCGTGTGTGGTACAGTATACACTATGGCATACATCAATCTAGGTGTGTTTTAAGGCAAGGAAAAGTTGAGAAGACTTCAACTTCATTTGAAGCTTAAAAGGATACTTCAAGTCAAGTAATATGACACGTTCACATTGGTCATATTGCTTCGAATCACTTGCATTCAGGCCACTTGAATTTAAGTAACTTCACTAATCTGAATGTGCCTAAATAAAATAGAAACTTGAAGGGATGTTTTAAGTTACTTGAAACAACACGTTTGCATTGATCTAATTATCCCAAATTACTTGATATTCAAACTACTTGAATTTAAGTAACTTGACTAATCTGAACATGCCTAAATAAAATAGAAACTTGAAGGGATGTTTTAAGTTACTTAAAACAACACGTGTGCATTGATCTAATTATCCCAAATTACTTGATATTCAAACTACTTGAATTCAAGTAACTTGACCAATCTGAACGAGGCTTAAAAGACAAACACGATTATTCGGATCCCCACTTCTGGTTATCAGTGGCTGTTTATCACGGTTCTAATTTATCAGGCCACGCTAAAACGTGCATAAATTTCGCATGGACTGCCACGCATGGCTATGATCGATAATTTCTGGCTCGTGATCATAACTGCACCGTGGTTATTGTTCAGGATAAAAGAGTGAAAATGACAAAAGACACGACACGTAGTGGGTTTAATTGAGAGTTTCATGCTGGGTGACTTAAATGGAAGGTGATCAATGAGGAAACTATTTGCAAAGGGGAGCACAGTTTCAATTCAGATTTTGTATTAAAGGTTAATAGGTCAAACTTAAAAACGGTTAAAAAATTTCTTTGTGAATACAGAATTTTAAGTGGAGTTCTTTATTTAAGTGAAACATTAGTAGGAATATTAATTTTGAATTGAAGAGAACTTTTTCAAAATTTTTGTATAATTTATAATGAACTTTTGGCCTATAGTATTTGAATTATGGTTTTTATTTGTTACCTTGTTAGGAAATGTCGTCTTAGTTACAGCAAGTTTTTATTCATATTAGTTACATCAATATTCAATGAATAGCTGATATCATTGAGATATCTTGGAAGTTGATCATTTGCTTGATCGAATCACTGAAGAATTTAAGTAGAAAGGTCAATAATTGTCAGATCACAGAATCTTTCACACTATGCATCTTCGATACTTTTTATCATTAACTGCTACTGTAGAATCATTAAGATTTTCTAGAATTATAAAGTAATTAAATTTGAAGCATTTTTTAAGTGTGATTCAATTAATAATAATGTACAGAGTGAACTACAAAAGTTGATATATTGAAACACTATATTTATAATTAAATAATTATATAAGTAGTACTCAAACATTATTTAATCACTTTGTCGAAGTAAACAAAGCTACTTGGTGCGTTGAGAGAAAATTTATTAAGTAAATAACTTAAATATCTGTTAATTCCACGTTGTGACTCACAAGTCATTGTGCACTTCAGTTTCACTGGATTATTATTTCATTTCTTAATTACGAGATCGGTTTCCGCGTGATCGCACGGAATTAATAATTGCTCGTCGTGTTCAAGGTGAAAATGATCATCGCAACGTAGCAACCAGTTATGTTCTCACCTTTCACGGTCCTCAGCGTTGCATGAAAAGGCAAATAAATTGTTTTGTTGTTCGATGCTTAACAATCGAACATTTGTTCACAGACACGTAAAAGTACACAATGCTGAATAAGAAACTTCATTGCATAATTAATTATGCTCTGCTGTTTCGTCTGGCTGGAACATTTCTTTTTCCACTGAAAGTCTCACAAGAGTCTTCGAACTGGTCTTAAAATTTAGAAATTATATTATATTATAAAATCCCAACAAGTAGTCCAAGAATTATGCGATATCGAAAATCAGGAGTAGTTTATTTTAGTAGTCAAGTTTTTACCTTAAGGCTTAATAAAAAGGTACATGCATAATAAATTGTATTTTTCTATTCGTTAAAACTTTGAACCTAAATTTAAACACAAACACAGTCTTACATTGTATTTATAATTACAGATATACTTACCTTCTTAAATTAGAATTTGTTATATAAAACTGCTTTAAAAATCATGTTTATAGATGTTCTACATGCAAACTAAACTATTATCATATTTATTCACAATAAGATAAGAAACCTGTATTTTTAATACTATTATCGGAAAATTGCTAGGAACTTTAGATATTGCAACGCACATGCATGCAATATTGCAGTATTCTCTATATTTAACATTTCTCTATATTGAACCTGAATCTTTTGAAAATAAGGCATAGATTGTTTTGCTTTACAACCACAGATATAGTCAGTGTCCAAAAATCTGCTTAAAACCCTCCTCCAACTAACCACTGCACGACACAAGTTATTGCAAATGCTATGCATGCAATACAGTCTGCGGAATAACTTCCTATTGGAGGTTCCACCTGCACAAATAATTAAAAAAATTAAAAAAAAAAAAGAACCACTGCCATTAACATCGCCAAAGGTGCCACTATCGTCACTCCTCGACTCTCTCCGCTCCAATTGCATCGGTCATCCTCCCCCATCGACTTCCGGTTGGGTAGCAACCGATAGCAGCGGCCCTCGAACCATTCTCATTAATCCGCGACACAAGACACCGTTGTCGCCGTTTCCTGTTCGCATTATCGGATTATTGCATTCACGGGCCCTGTGTAAAAGTTCATACCAGTAATCCTTGGCATACTTAGATCGGGCTCGCGTCTGCAGAGTCGCCCAGGTACGTGCTCGCTCTTAATCTCGGTCGAAAAACCTGCTAGAACAATATACACGTCACGTACACACGCGTGTATTCGACGTACTCGACGCTGTTGTATACGGTGCACACTAATACGCCAGCCTCTGTCCCGCCGTTTACCAACCAGCAAGAGTACATTCTTATTCCAGTGCTTCTCTCACGTTCCTGCTTCCTGCGCCAGAAAAATTGGCTAACCTGTTTACTGATGCAACAAAGGAAAGGAGAAGCGAGCGAGAGCGAACGCGTCCTGAACCCAGTTGCGGAGGAGCCGAAATGGAGGACAGGGGGGAGGGAAATACAATGAAACGTCGATTGTCGGAATTTCGATTAGGGACTTCCTGGAGAGGAGAGCAGGAAGAGGATTTTGGGGCTGATCAGCGAGGTGGTTCGAAATAGATTTTGGTTGGGGTCATAGCTTCACGATTTCTAATTTTAGAAAGTGGAGGTTTTAGGAGCTGGATGGGGTGGCTGGGAAGGTAACAGGGGTTTCTAAGTGGGATTTTGTGTTGAAAGAGTATGCTTCTTTGATTTAGGTTCTGTTAAAATAGCTTTATGGTTTCGAGGTTTATTGTGGTCTTTGAGTAGGATTTCTGTGGGAGGAATATGGGGGTTTGAAGACGTTTATGCGTGATAACAAATTTGGGGGTTGATTAATGAGGTACTTAAGAACAGATCTGGGTTGTAGGTTCTATTTTATGATTTCAAACTTGAAAAACATTTATATTTAATGTCTAATCAAGTTAGGGAGAGTATACTGAAAAAGAAAAATATCCTCTCCTCTCTTTTAAGAACATATCCCACCCTCATACATTCCACTCACTCTCAATTTCCAAATCCCCCCAAAAAATCGCCCAGAAATCTAATCACTCTTTCAAACTTGATTCCAACAATGCTCGATCCATAAACCCCACCAAAGAAATGTACACACTTCCTACGAGCCCTTGAAACCTCCAAGCCACCCCACCCCGAGCCCCTAAGTGTTTACAAATGAAAACCGAAAGTGGCATCGAGCAGTAACAAGAGCAAATAAAAAGCAGAGCGCGTAAACAGACTTAAAAGGACAGTCAACAGCGAAAGGATCCATAAAAGAGGCTAGCTACGCTGGTGCAAGAAGCGAAAGCAGTCTGTGGAGCAGGAGAAATTGATAAGAAGAGGGTGGAACAAACGGGGAGATCAATAGCGTCGAAAAGAAGCTGAAACGGAATTCAATAGAGCATAAAGCTAAGAGGAACCAAGAAAGAAGAGAAGACGAGGAGCGGCAGAAACAAAGACAGGAGAAGGAAGGGTTCACAACTGGGGGATGAAAGGCTGGGGGGCAAGTGGGGGTTTATAAGCCAGCAGTGACCGCAGATAAGACGATGGCCAAGGCGAATCGTTAAACGCGACGCGGAAAACGAGTCGGCGCCGCAATACGCCCTTATTTACTCTGCCGCTTTCGTGGGACCTTTAAAAGGCACGTGGAGGGAAGACTCGCCAGAGGGGCGGGGACGAGAGCGGCGCGCTGATGTTTCCTTCCTGCTGAACTTTCCACATGCGCGAGCCTCGCGACAACCCCCGAGGCGCGCTCGTGCGTGCTCTTTTCATCGTTCGCCGCTGAACGCGTGACACATGACAAATACGGGGGATGCTAAAAAGATACACGCCTGCTGTCGATATAAATAGTCCGTGGACGAAAACACGAAACGGGGGTTCCGACTGGAGGGGATCAAAATCAGATGGTGGTGGGGGATCGACGCTCTTCTTTTCGATGTATTTCGGGATTCCTGCGGAGGGTGGTACTGAAATAGGTGGTCGAGTCTTGGGGAGTCTATTTTACACGCTCTGAGGGTGGAAAGGGGGTCATTGGTTCTTTGGAGGAAAATCAATCGCTTTTCAATGTTCCATTTAGTAATTTAGTTTCTGCAGGGAAATGTTGCTTCTTTGGAGCTCTTTGAAAGGAAGGCTTGGGGATGTCTTTTAATACTGATGGTCAATATGAGGTTGCTTTTAATAGTTTATTTTAAGTTGAGTTACTGGGGAAACGTGGGTAACTCAATGCTGTCATAGGTTTTCTTCTTGATTTATTGAAGAGCAATGTAGTAGCTTCAAACTTGGAAGAATATTGTAACGAAAGTGAAGTTCTTGGAACCTTCTTACTACTTCTTTTTCATTTTATTTATATGTATATAGGCAATTAAGAAACATGTGGTTACAGTTATTTTTCTGTGCTCTTGAAAAATAACAAAAATGATTCAAGTCTATTGAATTTAGTACTCAAATACAAAATTAACTCAAACTCCACGCTTTGCTTCTACGTCACACAGTAAAAAATGAACAAAGTTGAAGGTGAAAAAATGAAATTAGTAGTAAGACAAAGGGTAACATTCTACACTGTAAAAATTATCTGCTATTAAGTAATTTCAGTCTGCGAAAGCGTTTATGCACGCAATTATACTTAATTA
Source organism: Calliopsis andreniformis (assembly GCF_051401765.1). Classification (NCBI taxonomy): domain Eukaryota; kingdom Metazoa; phylum Arthropoda; class Insecta; order Hymenoptera; family Andrenidae; genus Calliopsis; species Calliopsis andreniformis. Next base: position 5,922,001 of record NC_135065.1, on the reverse strand, counting down.
AGAACCAATTCACGAATACGTGGAAACGATTTCCAGTTTCTTCCATAATTCTGTAATAATTACAATGGCCAGTCTCCTTTTTTATTGCACAGAAAAAGAGGTAATTCTTTCACGAGATACAGTAGACGTTTTACAATGATGGTTACGCCTAGAACCTTACCTCATTGCGGAAATCGCGATACGAATCTCCCTTGCGATTTGTCGCGATCGTCTTTAGATAACGAGCTTCCTGCACGATCCAGTAGCCCGTTTGTGCTTACACGTAAGTAAATCAAGGTTACCCGATCCAATCGCGATCAAACGGTCGCCCGACACCGCAATGTTTCTATCTGGCCATTGTTGTCTGATCAGTGATCGGATTAAGCCACTTAAGATTATGCAGGAAGTAGGTACTTCTGAAACGTTCGGTTCTGTGAGACAATTTCGATAAAGAACCAGTTTTCTTTATGCAGATACATCCTATGGTATAAATATTCAAAATTTTGAGAAGTTTGCTCTGTGCTCTATGTATGGACGACATTAAAGTTAGTTGATGCGTGAAACTTGGAAAATTATATCGAAGTAGGAAAATAGGAGTATTTTTTATTCACTTAGAAGTATTAATTACATTAAAAGAGTTTTATCTTTTATTTACTTATCTCTTATCTACTTATGTGATACTAAAATCACATCACTTGTATTGAAATATTAATTTCATGCTCTATAAAATTTGGAGAAATTTATTAAAACAATTACTTTTTGTGTCTCTTCTTTTTTTAGACTTTGATAATTTAACTTTGAATTGTATTAAAAATCATTTCCAGTTGACACAATAAGAGTTGACATAATAAAATTATTTTTATTAACACATATTTCAACATCCAGTTTTCTCTACTTGTTTCATTTTATTTTCACAATTCGTCTGTTAACTCTAGGAACAAAAAAGAAAAGTTTCTCATGTCTCTATTGCATTTACCTATTCTTTTTATTAAAAAACTGTGGATTTTTATGCAAAATCAAACTTTCATAAATGCATTCTGAAAAAGAGAGCCTGAGTAAAAACCTGTTTCATTTTTAAAATATGGTAATGCCTACGGTTTCAATATTTTATATATTTTCATTATATATATATTATGCACTTTGTATTTTTTTCCATATTAAAATTTTTTACAAATGCATACAAATCCGCAATCTATTAATAATAAGCCACACGCAGAATTCATTACCTCTACATTTCTCCGAATTCTCTGTAAACTCTCTCAAAAAAACCACCCTACCACGGTTCACCAAGTTCAAATAAAATCCTTCTACCATCCATCAAAAGAAACCTCTGCAACAGCCAATTTCCAGGATCCGCAACGTTCCTATAAATCGGTGCATCGCCGAAATCACGAACGTCGTCCAAATGGAGCAGCTCCCCCACCCCTGGGCCAATAATTCCAGATCGCGCGAGAGAGAAACGGGCACGCGATAGCATCCCTTATCAAACGTGGTCGCGAGTAAGGCGCGAGCGCGAGGGAAAAAGTGGAGTACGTCTAGGTCTCGTGTCCTTGCCAGTTGTCCCCTCCACTATAGTCGGAGTGGGATCTTCCCCCACTACCCTCATCCCCCACTCCTCTGTCGTCCTTCCCCCACTCCAGAGGCGGTATGTAAGAGGCTGCACATGTTTCCCCGCGTTCCAGTCTCGCAGCGGCACTCGCGAGTGACTGTTGGTGCGGATTCGCGCAGACGGAGTGGCAATTCACGTCGAAAAAACGCTCACGGTAACGAAGGACACTGCCGAGGCACGCGCGTGTGCACGTACATACGAACCCTGTACATACGTCTGCGTGTATATATATAGATAACCCGATACGTATTACGTGTGTGCCATAACGCGCTCGCGCAAAGGACGAGTTCTTTCCTTGTAGTGCTTCGAGAAACGACACGACAGACCGCGAACGTCGTCGCAGCGGACAGCAGCGATCGCGCGAGCCAGAGTATAAAAAGGGGAGAGGAAGCTAAAAGAGCAGCAGTTCGCGATCTCGCTGCTCTGGTTCTCCCTTCGTCGTCGGTTACTTCGTTACCTCTTTCGTTCTTCTTTTTTTTTTTTTTTTACTTTTATACTACACGCGAGCAGACTCGAGTTGAAACGTGTGATCTCCTGCGCGAGTGACAGATCGTCCCCTCGACGAGTGCGAATTTTTTTTTTTTGTGGATCGTTACGTGGGAGCGAGTACACGCTGGAGCAAGGATATTTCCGAGTCACACACGGAACTAGTGATCTTCCAACTGACGTCACCTCGTGCTCCCGACTGGAGGGACGAGAATAGTGCCCCGCTGGGCAGACGAAACGAGACACGTGAGTATCGAGCCGACTACCAGCCTGCTCTAGATGTTTCCGTCACCGACGGAACCCACGACCCGTGCCATACACGCACCGACGTAACCTGCTCGACGTAATTTATGCGACACGTCGCGATACCGAATTCTCCGACGTGTCACGCGACGTCTGATCAGCCACTGGGCTCACTCTACTTGCCGCGGTTGCGGCGCAATTGCGCGCGTGATTCGGTGATGCTCGTTGGGAGTACGATTGTGGATGACAGAGTGGATTTAGGTGTTCGAGGAGATTGTGGATCGTTCGTATAATCGCCTGGGTGATTTTATGGTTAACTGTTAGTGCAAGGAGGTTCGAAAGAAATTTATTTTCTAAGATTTGTGTACCTTTTTTAGATAGTTTAGTTAGGGTCGTCAATCTTTATTGTAATTCGTAGTTCGCGAGATACGGTGATCTATTTAGCCTTGGAATAAAGATCGTTTTCGCGATTCGTTTTTAGAGTGTTAGATAACTGCACTGCAGATGTTCTAAAAGAAAGTTATAGAACAATGTACTTGAATTTTCTCTTTTTAAGAATTCTCAGAGCTACTCTCTTTCTTGTATTTTTATTGCTATTCGCAGAATTTTTGTTCCGATAGTTGGACAAGATTTGAAGTTACTGCCTATTAAATTTAGTCAATTGCGATCTACATATACTAGTTTCCCTGTATGTTACGCAATGCTTATCAAGTCTTCCTCAATTTCTCAAACAGTAAACATGAATTCCCCTTTGTATGCTAGTTTATAGTAAAGCTTCTCTTAATGAGATACGTTTGTTGATCTGTCTTTTCTAAAGTTAGTTACACAATAATTTTGTCCATATTCGTTTGTAACAGCGAATGTATCTGTATTCGTATATTTTTTCATAATAATCGTAGTCGATTACTGTAATGCAAATTAGATGTAAATAGAAGGTCGTATCTGAGATTATATTAAACGGTGTTTGTGGATGGAGCATTATACATACAGAGCTGAGTTTAGAACTGGTCTACTGATTGGAATGCAAAGTCTGTGATGCTATATCATCTGTTGGCTAAGTTATCTAATATCACGCAGACGAGTGAGTAATAACGTCATTATTAATGTAAACACCTGCTATAGTAGACGTAAAATGTACTACTTTCGGTATACTCATGGTATCTTCTGGGTTGAAATTTATTTATTTCGAATAGAGTACACGTGTGTTAGGATCAAAGGGTGAATTAGATAATATCGCAAAATAGTTGTCTTATCATGCAATCTGAAATATTTCATACTTTACAAAGAGATAAATATTATCGAATGAATTCTAATATAATCAGAAAATAAGAATTTTATCTTATTCATCGCCAGACTGGTAGTATTTACATACTCATGAGAAGTTTGAAATAAGTAAAGAAATATAGAATACATAAATAAGCAAAAATATATAAAATATTCAAAATAGAATTTATTTTATAATATTTAAAAATTAAAAAAATGTCTCTTTAGCTATTCTGTTAGTCTTATTTATAAAAATATGGATTTATTGGAACAACTAAAGCTTCAAGAATATTTTCCCTTATCTACATTATATTGAAACAACTGAACACCAAATATATACACCAGCTGTTTTAATAAATAGATAACAATATCGATCACTGATACGCATAATCCCCAAGATTTAACAGGATTCGATTACAGCACGAAAGCCTTCGATAATTTCCAAATTTACATTCATTGTTCTCTTCCCAACATTATCGTCCCATTTGCAATTCCAACTACAGTCCCTGAAGCTCACCATAAAAGAATCCACTATATTATACTTATTATTATCGATTATATCGACCGTAATATTTGCATACACACGTCGTCTGAATATCAGCATTATCAAACTGTCGTATTCGTTTCTAGAATCCATAAAAAAGAAAAAATCGAAACGACCAGCTGAGACAAAGGTTGCAATTTATAGTCGTTTCGAAAGCGTGGAATATTTGCGTCGGTGACAGGTTCGCAGAGAGCGGAGCTTCGAGGTATATTTACACGCGCGGTTATCGATCAGATGCTCAAATCGAGGCTTTGTGGTAACGAAACGTTCGAGCGTCGATGATCGAGTCGTCGAGGCTGATTCGCGCGTTGGAACGTGCTCGAATCGGTGGGCGAAACGAGCGATGGGATTGATCCTGATCTGGAAATCGCGAGGCGCGCGGCGCCTCGTTTTCCCCGCGAAGGTCGCCGAGCGATCTGGAGCGCGATGACTCAGCCTGTCTGTTACATCAAACAAACACGCTGGTTAGGGCAAATTACGTTAAGACTGACACAGCTGAGGGGAGCTTCTCGTCGCGGAAGCTGTGATTTCCATCTATGATTCGGGGCGGCCTCGTTTCACAAATTAACGCAGATTAAACGAAGAGAGCAGAGAATTAGCGAATCGAAGCAGCGGGAGGTTTATTTTTTCGTAAACACTGTGCTTGCTGGTTCACGCAGGCAGAGGCGATTTAATTGAGGCATTTAAAGCTATTCGATTAATCGACACCCGGTTAAATTAGTCGTCCCTTTTGCGAGCGGGAAAAATTACAAGGATGTGATTTATAAATAACTCGATGTAAACAGTTTTATCAGCGAACGTTCTCGTGTCCTCTCGCGAAGTGATACTCGATGATAAATATCGTTGTAAAAGCTTGGCCTGATGGTGTTTCAATTTTCTCGCGATTCGAGTCACGCGAGTCGAGGAAAACTGAATCGAGTGTATAGTCTCGTTGACGAGAGATATAAAGAGAGGGTGCAGGGGCAGAGAGGGGGAAGAATTATTCGTCCTCCTCCCCCATCATTGAGTGGCACGAGGCAAACGAATTATCCAACTGGTGCCGTCCATCGAAATCGGATTATTGTCGATTCCTCTGCACCTTCCAACCCCTCTGCCATATCGATTTTCGAGGCTGTGTACTTGCAACTTATTTCCCCTCCCTCCCGCGCAGTAAACATTGGATCCTAAGCATTCGTCTCTCGGATTAATCACGATTTAATTGGAAAATCTGCCTCAGTAAACAGAGATTTTCGAGGTCTGTGCAAACACGAAATTGCTCATCGTATCTACTCTCGCCTCGCTCGTGTCGATTGATCTCGATGAACCTGCTGAACTTTTCACGGCGTGGAGCTCCATGAAAAAGGCTCTTGAAAAATATTGATGAAAAGGAGGAAATTGTTGCGCATTTTAGGAGTGGATTTTTATTTAGAAAGGAGATTGAATTGTTATTTGGATTGGGGGATTGAGGCCTGGATATTTTGAGATTTCTTATTATTAGAAAATCGAAACTACAAAGTCTTTTAGAATCTTGAAGCCTAATCTTTTCCAATTTTTCGAACATCTCTGGGTTTTCAGACTTTTCAGACATCTGCGGTCGTACAAACTTTTTCAACTTCTCTGGTCTTGCAGACATTTTTCAGTCTTCTTTGGTCTTGTAGACTTTTCAGATCATTCTCTGATCTTTCTGACTTTCCAGATCATTTTCTGATCTTCTAAGCGTGTTTGTATCGTCATTGGTTTTAGAGACTATACTATTATCAGAACTTCCAGATTTTCAGACAGTAAAAGCAAAACTTATAACTATAACATAGACAAGAAGTGGAATCACTGTATTTCTCCTGCTATTGTACTATTTACCTTCGTGAAAGGCAGATATAGTAAAAATGGATTTAAAGACAGAATACGAGCCAGAGAAACAGTAATTGCTTCCCCTTCTGATAACAGGTCTATTCAAAAATAAACGTGCTGCAATAATCCCGAGGAGTACATAGCCAGGGTGATTAAAAATAACGTGTTTAAATCAAGCATAAAAGTGATCACGAAAATGTTCACTAATTAATTCTCTGTTCCTTGCATATCCACGGTGGGAATTGTCGAAATCTCCATCGTTACGCCGCGCCCCGACGACTCGAGTCGTAAATTTTTTATCGTCTAGCATGCGTATTAATAATCGATACGGTTCCGTTCGATTGCTCATTGGAAGAAGACCTCGTTAAATAAATTTGTCCCTTCCCACCTCTTTTTCCATTCAGACATTAATTTGCGTCTCTGGACTCGCATGGCAGAGTACGTAACATATTTTATGCAGCCTGGAATGTACGTGTTTTTTTCCACCGTGAAATCGTTCGACGCGTGTGAATAATCAAAGCGAGAATGCAAATCCAAACCGCGGCGAACTTTTTGCACGAAGACACGCGTGCATGGGAAGAAATGGGAGGTCGGAATGCGGAAAAAGCTGGAAACGCGAAACGTCGATTCTATGGGCGAAAGAACAAGATGAATTCCCATTGATGCCGCCATCCATCCTCCCCCTGCCGCGCCAAAATAAATTTTCCTGGCACAGTTGGTGTTCACTGGATCGTCAAGCAACGCGTAGAAGCGTGTTTTACGAGGGAGGGGAAGAAAAACCGAATTTCCATCGCTTGCAATTCTTCTTCCCCATTCTTCGCCTCCTTTTTAGATCCTTGCTACAAGGGAGAAAGATGTAGTCTATTGAATCTTAAAGGTGTCTCTACCTTTGAACTTTCTGTCTATTCATTTCGTCTTTTTCAATAAATAAAAGTCACTCACAGTTGCAAAGTGATATACAGCGGTGATTGAAAACATGAAAATAGATCTGACACAGATATCGTTTTAAGTAGGTAATATAATTTTTATTCTACGTGCTGCTTGTCGCGCTGCTGCTGATGATTTATTTTAGAGGAGCATGTTTGCATGCTAAATTGATCAGTTTTTGTCCTCAATGTTAGAAATATGATATGTAGTCCATGTGAAATTGAGTTGGAATTGAGTTTCCATTTTACTGATTTTAGATCTATGTAAAACGTGAAAAATTTCGAATTTTGAAATGGTTGCCTGTTTGGTAGAGAAAGGGAATTTTTATTTATGTGAACTATTGAATTTTTATTTTTATTAATTTAATTATTAATTTAATTCGAATTATTAATTTAAGTTCGTTATTCTTTTATTTTAATCAGAAAGGTACAGCTTATTTTAATAATATATTTCTAAATTCAACAATTAATTTTGTTATATCAAGAAATATAAACTAATTTTTATTGTGCAAAATTTTCCTTATATATTTTGTATATTTTGTAAAGTCTTACAAAATTTAAAAAATGTATCTCTAATTCCTTAATTATTGTGACTTAATGATATTTTAGTCATGGATTAGATTTTAAACCAACTTGTGGCCAATATTGCATATGCTCCATCATTGCGCGCATTTTCGTAGCCTTTGCCTTCTGCGTCGTAGCAAAGTCAAATGGTCACTTGACTCCGAAGGAATTGATTTTCCACTTGGGAATTGCTAACTGGGGGGCAGGTCCTGAGGAACATTTGCGTGTATCAGATGTTATTACGTGAAATACTAAAATAGTGACAAGTAGGGCAAAAAAGAGTTGAAAGGTACGAGATCGATTTTCCATACTGAAGCTATAAACAAGTGTGTATAATACTTTAATAGTAGCTCGAGTAGATATCTACATAAACTTGTTTTGCTTAATGAATTAATTTAAATACTACATCGTCGTGTTTCATTTCAAATCTACGATTCTTAAGCGCTGTTGTTCAGCCACTAATAACATTAAGATTAAAAAATGTTTACAGCTTGCTTTGGGTACATTTAATATTATACTTCATAGTTAGAATTTTTTAGAATTTTTAAATCTCATACGCGTTCCTGCAACTACTACCATTAATACGTACCTCACCAACCCCTTTCAAGCAAATACGAATATTCCATTCAGCGATAAAATACTTGGAGCAAAATCTTGAAGAAAGAACCAAAAAATTCTCACACCTCACGGTGGGAAAAACGAGAGATACGATAAAAATACACAGTGGCACGTTTAGTGGAATAAAATTCAGGCGCCAGAAGCAGTGAAAACTGTATCTCGTTTTTTGTGCAGGAGCGCGTTGCAACCGCGTTGCATTAGAATCAGCGTGGTCGTGACGCAAGCAAGGTTTATTGATTCGCAGAATCCAATATAACGAAGCCAAGCACGAGCGGGAGAGGGGTATCTGTTTGGTGTGGTTTTATAGGCCGTAGCCGTATTGTTGGCAAAAATCGTCTGAGTTCACCTTTAACGATCGATTTCGAGTGTCCCCTGTATTTTACGAGGCCCTCAATTTCGTCCGCCCGTCTCCTGAATTTACGCGCGCGAAATTAATTTTCACGTGTAATCGCTGCTAACGACGGCTTCGAGGCGTCGTATGATCGATCACGGGACAGAGGAATTTTCGATGGTGACTGAGAGTCGAAACGTAGGAGTTTTGCATGGGGATTAATAAAATATGACCTCAAGTTGGAAGGGTGAAATACAGAGTGTATGATTAACCTTTAATTTAGTTAACTGAGGGTTAGAGTTTGAACTAATAAAAATTCTTCGTATATGACACTCAGTTTTTAGTAAATCCTTCTTACAATTAATTTGAAGGAATCAGTCATCCCAATGTGTCAATATCCCCTTGTGGGAGTTTATGATAAATAATTTAGGAGATATTAATAACTGAAGTTGTTTTTTATATTTTTGAAATATTTGAAGACTTAGCAATTTACAAATATTCGATTTCTGTTCTAAAAAATTTCTCATAATAGAATTCATTACAACATATTATAATACTAACACAGTAGCAGCTAAGGGTTTATCTTCATCCCCCTGTAGTTTAATACGACTACAGTTTTTCACTAAAAATTTTCCTCACACCAATTTCCAGAACTAAATTAAATTCACACTACACAAAAATCTCGCAAAATCGCCCAGCAAGTGTTCCTCAAAAGCTCCACTTGACCCTCAACCACCCCCAGCAGATCTCAAAAGGGCCTCCGAAAGCGAGCAAAGAGAACCAACACAAACCTTTTGAAGGCCATTCAGAGCAAAAGGATTCCAAGATGGCCTGCTCACTCAGCAGCGAGAAAAAAAAAAATGAACGAGCAATTATTTCTGACGCATAACACGAAGTGGGGGTGGGTGAGGGTTCAGAGGATACGCGTCGCTGTTTACCCGTAATAAATTTCCATGAGACGTTATTGCTTGTTTCGAGCTCGTTACCGGGTGTAACAGCTTTTATTTCACCTTGAGCCTGGAGCCCCCGAGTCAAGAGGGGTTGCATTTTTCGAGGGTGGCACGATGAAGAGGAAGGCGGAGGGACCAGGGCTCGTTAAGGGCTCTCGAGAAAATGACAGGGTTGCCAAACGAATCTCGAGTTGCCCTCTAGTTCAGCGTAATTTTAGCCCTCGTCTGCATATACACGTACGAAAGGCGCGCGTGCGTCGACGAGGTGTGTTTGCTTTGGCAATTTCGCGTTGTTTTATCGCTCTGCTTGGCCGCCTGCTCGCGCGATCAAAATTACGAGAAATTCCGAGGTTTCGTGCGAACACACCACTGTTCAGACCATAACGAGATGTTTCGTCGAAGTAACGTGACAGGACGTCTTTGTTCTTTAGTTTCGTGCTTTCGAGGATGGCCTTGGACGTCGATGCTGAAGTTACAAGACTAAATTTAGGAAGGTTTGTTTGACAGTTCTCTTAAAGGAGTGCACAATCGAGCTTTAGCTACAGAAAAAATTGTTCAAGTTCTGCGTGAATTATTTATTAATAGTATTAGATACATTGAATAGTAAGTGTTTATTTTACAATTTTTTATAATTTTTTTCTTATCCCATTTCTAAGCACATATAATATGTTTACTCAGTTAAATAATTCTTCATTGATTGAAGAATATTTGTGAATGACTTGTAACTTGAGAAACAAGCTATCTAATGGTGTAATTTCCATTTCCATTTGCACAGTGCTTTTCCAGGCAAAAATGCGCCGACGTTGAAGGGTTAATAAATTGCTAAGAAAATCCTGATCATTTTTGTTTCTCCAAACATGGGTATTAGTTTTTTCTAATTTATTTACTAAATACACTGAGTGTGTAAAATAATTTAATAACTATTCTATCCTCGCATAGTACTATAAGTAGCATCTTTAAAAGTCTCAAGATTATCCAGCCTAAATGATTTTTGCAGGCAAACAATATTCCAGAAAAATTTAGAAAATTAATAACACCAAAAATTAAGTAGCCAGAAATATTCAAAATCTTACTTTCTTCGTGATCAAACATCGCGTTTTAGAACACTAACTGTGGTTGTATGAAAGTAAAAGTGGATTGTCGGTTAAGGGCAGTTTTCGATAAAGAATAGTCCAATACGAATCTGTATCCGTAGTAGTGACCTACTACCCCGTTTTCCATGCGATTTACACGATCCCCCAAGTTCAAAGTGGCCGAAGCAAGTCGTGCATAAGCATTATCCGGCCTATAGCTGAACAGGTGCTTCGTTGTCGAGTTTAAACCGAAGCCTTTCTGGCCTCGTGACGTACTGACACTGCGTATAAAGAAGACTAGTGGAAGAGTTTTAGTAATTATGGACTCTACGCGCCATGGCATAGGTTTCCATCCACATTAGCTCCCTAATGGATGAACACTATTTTAGGAATCTTGGGTTGTGGAATGTTCGCAGGTAATATTTTATAAGCAGTAAACGACTGCAAGAATATTAATAAAAGTCAAAATAACCGAAATAACTGGTTTTCAGTTTTTCTGGTTTTCAATTGAAGTATTTGCCAGTTTCTACTCGTTCGAAGTCATTTAATTTTATAACGGTGTATTCTCAATGAGTACTTGTGAATTTTATTGCAATATGTAAATAATGCTTTTTTTCTCTGTTCTAGTATATAAAAATATATGTTTATTATACTTACAGAAAGATTATATATTTAAAGAACCTACTAGTCTGAATAAAACTTCTGAGAAGTGTACTTTAGCTGATTATGATCTAGTTTGAAAGGATTATTGTAGAGGGTGTTTGACAATAGACATCAGAAATTTTAAAGAATTATTCTATATGCTAAAATAAGATAAAAATTAAGAACGACAAGTTTAGATTTGAGAGTTCGTTTTCGAGTTATTATGTAGTTGAGAAAGCGCCTGAAATACGTGTGAAATGTGTCTGACTCGAGGTCTCATTCTACTGGCATCACTGCGCTTGGCTTGCTTACTGCACATCGTCAGTAGAATAAGTTCCCATGTCAGACACATTTCTTGTGCATTTTACATATATCTTTAACAATCTTGTTATTTTTTATTTTCAGATTATGTTGGCATACTCCTTAAAATTTCTGAAACTGTTATACGATTATGTAGCAATCGAATATTTTTGATAGACGAAATATGGCTCTTATCACGATAAAATTTCTTACTACAGTCTCACTACACTATAATATCTGAATATTATTAACCCTCCATCAGCAACCTTATTTTTACTAATACCATCTGGAAATTGAATACTTGCATATTCTACACATTTTTGTATTTCAAGAAAAATCGAAAAAAATTCTTAAATACTCTTCCAAATTTCATTTGTTATACAAGCCATTAACAAACTAAAGCGATTAACTCCGCTTTTGAATATTACAAAATTTCAGTGCCAAGCATTTAATTAATATTCAACTTTTTCAACTTAGAATAAATATAAACATTTTTATTTTGTGGAGTTAATCGATTTGGTAAATCAGCAGCTCGCATATTACATTAATTTTTTTAAACAAGACAGGAGAAAACTCAGAAACTAAAATCATCTGGGTCATATATGACCCAGGTTGCAGACGAAGGGTTGCACCTCACTGTCAGTCCTCGTTTACCTATCCCAGCCCCACCTAAAATAAATGCACTCTCGCAACGTTCGTCGCCAAACTCTGGGACAGGTTTCGCAAGTGACATTCCCGCGAATTCCAGCGACTCCTCGGAACTTCCATCAAACACGGATGTTTGAACGATTCCCGATACCGTGCAGGTTCTTATCGCTTGTCGTTTTTTAACCACAAACCAGAGTCGGCTATGGGAAACATTCGCTGGCACGCGACACGATCGTTGACTTCTTTCCCTACAGTTGCTTTGTTCCAGCGTCGTTTCGTCCCGCGTGACGATTTTTCAGTCGACTGAGCTACGATTGGCGAGGGGATTAAAATGTAGCTTGAAAAAACGAAACGCGTGGATGTTAACACTGGTGGGATGATAAAGTTTTCAACTTCAGTATTGTCTTATGGACTTGTCTTCTTGAACCCTTGTTTCTAAATGAAAAAATTTTTCTAACATTTTCGATAAGCGGTTGTCAAGGTTGATACCCTTTCTTCTTTCTAAGATTTCTAGGTTTCTAGATCTTCCTTTCTAAATCTTAATTTTGTTTTATTATTTCTAGGTCTTAATTAAGTCCTCAACTTGAATTTTTCGAAAATGTGGCAGAAGTCGTTTTATCTTATAGTCATAGAATTAATTATAGATTGGAATGTCGCGTGGTTCTATGTGTGGATTGTGCTAGAGCTAGGGACACAGTGGTAACGCTGCGAAAGTCGATGGAATTTGCGAGTTAAAACTTGGAACTATCCGCGATGACGCATGGAGGAGCGACACGAGGTTTGTGTCATGTTTATAATTCGATGCTTGGTGATCGCCTGGAATGATGGCAATGAAATGCGAAATGTGTGAAAGAGATGATGGAATTGTTGGGTTTTGATGGAGTCGACGCTTTGAGATCGTGAATGGCTATTCATACCAAATTGAAGATTCTTTTGCCATGAAAAGATATTTCTCCAATTTGTCTTCTTTTTCTAAGAAATTATGCTATTAACCCTTTCCTTCAATTAGAAGTAAATACAGTGTCATCATTCTAATGAAATAACATTTATATTGACATATTCATTCACTTGAACAAACTTTATTCTCTTTTTTAATTATGAGACGTTCTTACAGTATTGATGAAAAATTTGAAACTATTTTCTAGAAATTATTTTCGTGAACAAAATATTAAATTATTAAATGCAGAATTTATGTAACAATTAATGACTGCACCTACTAATTGAATCTGGTTCATTAAACTGAATTATTCACTTAGTAGTTATACTGTGTATTAGTATTTCCATTGATATTTGAAAGCCTTGTCACTCAGAGTTTTCAAGTGCCATTATCTCGAGTTTGGCTTATCACCAAACAAAACTGTAAAATTTTAGATATGTCGCAAATTTCATAAGCAGCTATCCACTTTATTATCACGCGAAACTTTTAAGCCCAGAGTAATTACATAGAATTATCAAGAAGATTATAACGATCTCTTGTAAAGTTAATCAATCCCGAAATGATAAAGCTATTAAAAAGACGAAGAAGAACAACACACTATCATATTATTAATAAGCACAACATCACCACTTCAAACTTTCTTTCGAACTTTCTTTCAAACTTCTTCCACACCACCAAAACTCTAATTTCATTTCAAACTATAATTCATGTGAATTCAAATCAAAAAACATTCCCCAAAATTGCTCTCCATTAAAAATTTAGTTATCAATCATCCTTCATTTCCCTTTCCAAAATACCTCAAATTTCGAAATCTTTATAGAATCGCCCCAGACAAAATCCCAATGATTACATTATCTGACCGATTGCACGCGGGATCGACATACTGGAAAATCCCTGAAGGTATTTCTATTCGGGCTACCATTTCCAAATATCCCCAAATATTTCTATCGAAGGATAGAAAGGGGGGGATAGAACCTGCTCGTCGAAGCTCGTCGAAGCTCGGCGTGGAAATTATCCATTCGAGCTGAAGTTTATCGCGGCACTTCACGCGCGTGCACGCACCGTGGTTATCGCGATATAACGGCTTTATCACGATTAACGTCGCTGGGCGATATTACGCAGCCACGATCCACGCTAGAGAAGGACAAGCTGATACTGATATCGCGACGAGAAAGTGGATTGGGAGGGAGGAGGGAGCAACGGTAGAACGTTATCAGAGACGGTATCGTGCGCCCACGATCCCAATTTCGTGATACCATCGATCGTGAGCCAACCCTTTAACCTGACGGGGTTATCTCGCAGGGGCGAGTACCAGTGAGCGTGTCCCTCTTTGGTTTCCTCGAAAGTACACTCCCCTTCCTCGTGGCCTTTCCTATTACTTTGTTTAACTGGGAGCCATCATTCCTTGTCGATCTCGTTCGACTTAAGTAGGGTCTTTCACAAAAAGTCTGAAGGTTCTTTGAGTATACACCTCACTGAACCTTGATTTGGCTTCCTCGTCTCTGGATCATTGTTGTCTGAATTGTGTTTGAATAATACCTACGGATAATTCTTTAAGGAGATTTCAAGCATTCATGTTTTTAGTATTTGAGTTCTCAAATATTCGAATTCTCAGTTATTTGTATTCTGAAATATTCGAATCCTCAAATATTCGAATCCTCAAATATTCGAATCCTCAAATATTCGAATCCTCAAATATTCGAATCCTCAAATATTCGAATCCTCAAATATTCGAATCCTCAAATATTCGAATCCTCAAATATTCGAATCCTCAAATATTCGAATCCTCAAATATTCGAATCCTCAATTATTCGAATCCTCAAATATTCGAATCCTCAAATATTCGAATCCTCAAATATTCGAATCCTCAAATATTCGAATCCTCAAATATTCGAATTTTCAAATATTCGAATCTTCAAATATTCGAATCTTCAAATATTCGAATCTTCAAATATTCGAATCTTCAAATATTCGAATCTTCAAATATTCGAATCTTCAAATATTCGAATCTTCAAATATTCGAATCTTCAAATATTCGAATCCTCAAATATTCGAATCCTCAAATATTGAAATTTTTGAATATCCATATTTTTAAATTGCAAAATATTCGATAAAAATGTACATACTCAAATTTTCAATTTATTAAATATCTATTCAAAATTTTAAATACCCAAATATTTAAATTTCAAATGTTGAAACCTTGAATATGATTTTATTAAAGTACGATCTCATAAATGAAGATGTTATTTTTAGTTGATACTGAACTACGAATTAATTGGAACGACAAGAAAGAGGGATACAAGAAAACATAATAATTGTAGCTCCTGTTAGTGTCGTTATCGGTGGAACTCACGTCATCTTGGAAATTGACATCTGTTGCAACTTGTCTCTACATTCGTTGCGCGTTATCAGAAGGCGCCTGTGAGATTAATATACAATTTTATTTGAAATTCATGAGGTAAATCACGTTTTATCTGCAATTCCTCGTGCAATTGTAAAGGAAATTAACCCCTCAGCGACGGGGTCTGTATTTTGTGTAAACTCCTATCTTTCCCTACATCATTTTCAAATGTATCAAATGGACCATACTAGGGATCAATTCAAGAAAATTCTTTTAAATAATTCTTCATAGATTATAAACCATCTACGAATCATTTCATTTAGGAAATGCATGCTTTCTAATGGTATAGTTTTCATTTTCATTTGCAGAATACTTTTTCAGACAAAAATGAGCCATCATTGAAAGATTAAACGTCACCTTTAAAATTCTTCATATAAAAATTGTTTCTCAGGAACTGTCTAGTCTTCTGTTAGACTAGATTGTTTTACAATTCTCAAAGTTGTTTACTCGAAGACGAACGTGAAACATAGTTGTCTCGACCGAATTGTATAAAACAGAAATTCTAAACAGAAACGGCATGTGTCAAATTGCCTCTGACAGAGACACGTTGCACAACCGATAATTTGTTACCTCTAATTAACCGTACAGTAAAGGTATTATTGCATGACGACATTTGCATACGGAAAGACACCTGCAACGTTTGTTATCTTCGCGACATCAGCTCACTGACTATCACTACTGAGCACCAGAGTACTCCTAGCCCCATTTGAGTTAGAGATGAGCTAGGGTTAGGCTACTAGTGGAGTAGTCACTTAGCTAGTCAATCTTCCCTCGATATTGCCTTAATTTTCACTTGCTCTCCATTTGCTCCCCACTTGGCCTCCGCTTAGTCTTCATTTAGCTGTCGCTGAGCTTTCACTTGGTCCCTGCTTAGCCTCTATTTGGTTTCTATTTGGTCTCCACTTTGCCTTTACCTCGTCTTCCCTTGGCCTCTACTTGCTTTGCACTTGGTCTCCCGTCGATCTTCTCTTGATCTTCTCTTGATCTTCTCTTTGTCCTAGGTTTCCACTTGTTCTCCACTCGGTGTCTACTCCTCTTGGTCTCCACTTGACCCCCATTCCGTCTTCGCCGCGTCCTTGCTACGTCTTCACCTAGCAGCCTCATCTCTCCAAGCATCCATTCGCAACAGAACAAAAGAATCCTCGAAGAACCACTATCCAATTCTTACCAAATGAAACTAATCCCCTCTCACAACCTATTAATAACCTATCAGACACCTATCACAGTGAGGATTTACTCGTCCAAGATACAAACAATCTAGAACAAACGACAACCGAAGAGCTGCTTGTCGATAGGCGATCATTGAACCATTTACCAACACGATGAACATTACTGTCACTCAATTCGCTCATCACTACCTCTGAAACGATCCATTCTAAAGAAATTTCATGAAAACTTTACTACCACCTCGATCAAAAGTCGAGTCGATTCTTCACTCATCCTAACGCAAGGCTGACTGAGTAATTATTTCCTCCTGGACATGCTAATTTATAGCTGGCCATCGTCTCTACAGCTTTTTGCGAGTGCCGACGCGAAAGGTCGAGCCTCGCCGATCCTGACGAATCGTGGCACCATGTCGTTTTAATCTCCTTGACGACAACCACGCAACACCTGATCGTTAATTAATGGAAACCTGGAGAGGTCAAGATGGGAATGACTTACGCAGTTCCTCGTTATCTCAAGCTAGATAAAAATTCGTCGCGCGATAAACGACGCGAGGAAGACGTTTTCCAGTGAGACGATCGTTACTTGGAAGCGTTACCCAACAACGATAATTTTTTTCCTTCGTTTTTTTTTCGGAGCGCCGCGTTGCATCACGCGAGAGGACTGATCTTATCTTTTCATTTCCACTCTACTGATGTTGCGCACCATTTTCTATACACTTTTGACTATTCTATGGCGACAGGGGAAGACTTGTGCTTGGAGTCGACAGTTAAGTGTTGAGCAAAGAGTAGCAGAGAAGAATTGTGCTGAGTTTATGAATTACGTTAAAATTAAGAACGTTGGTATTATCAGTGAAGGTATTAATTGTGAGTCAGAGGAGTGTTTAATGTAGACGTTTAATGTTAACGTTGGGGAGATTAGCCGTGTTAAGGCTTGAGATTAAATCTAATTCTGAGAAGAAAATAAGCACGTTTAAATTGTTTGATAAGGGCCAGTTTCTTTTCTGAGACAATATACGTTACTAAAAGGTCGTATGAGTTGGTTAAAAAAGAAGTAAGTTGTTTCAAAGTTTGGAGACATTTTTTTCTAGGATTTAGAAGTGATCCTATAATTTTCAAATACATCTGGGATTAAAAAGCAAACAGATATAAATCACACACTTCTAGTATACTCGAAGCACTGTAGAATAAATATAAAAATGTATTAAAAATTATTTTTTCTTTACTATCACAGCTAATTTTTTTGCAATGTTTGTTAGAACCCTCAACTATATAAATTCCATCTTGTAACCTTCATTTCAGACGCAATCAAATTTTTCAAATATTTTATTTATTCCGTTTTACTTTACAATCTCAGATGTCCTGTACATTTCACACTTTAATACTTGGAAAATTAGTTTAATTTTGAGATCGCCATAGAAATGACAATATTCGAGGGCGTTCTGGTCGAGAGTTTCTCCGACGAGCTGAGCATCGGCCAAACGAAGCCTCTGCCAAGCGAATCGTGCCTCAATTACTGGCGAATAAAGAATCGCAGCTCGCGGAAGGCCTGGCCAAATTTCGTGCTTCGTCGATAGCGTGGCTGTTGCTTAACTCTATATTAGGTAAACCCTATCAAATTCCCTAAACATAGTCGACCTCGACCAGAATAGAACCCAGACGTAATGTCTGGTAATAATACCGTTCTGCCGCGAAATTTTGCTCGCTCATTAGTGATTCGTAATTAACGTGTATTTTCTTCCATGAAAGCGGAATGATGCATTTGTAATAGTTCAGTGATTGTATGATGCAGTATCAATTAGGTATTGCATTATAGGACCTTGTCTTATGAAATATACATGTGCCAACTGCATACATAGATATTTTATAATAAATTTTGTTTATTTATGTGAGAGATATTATTGTACTACTATAGAACTGCATTATGTTTGAAATTATTGTAATTTGTAATAGTTTTGTTTAGACTTATTGAAACAATCTCATCTAACAGTATTAGTTACGAAGTTACAATTATTGTAACTTAGCATGTAAATTACATGTAGATAACAATCACTTTGAATGGTTCAGTATAAATTATTCAAATTTATTGCACATGGTATTTAATTATATTCTCGATTTCAAGGTTGATATTCAAATAGATGGTTCTTGTGATTCGATAAGGTTTAATAAGCTTAGTTTTAAAAAAATCATATCAGAAAATGTTTTTAATGCTTCGTATAAGTTTGATGTAACGCTGCTAATTTTTAATTAAAATATTTAATTTTGTTTGTTACAGGTAAGGAACTTTAATGGTTTACATTTAATCGCTCTATTCACTGGACAAACACCAAATTAGGTTAACACAATAAGTAAGTAATTCGCTGAAAGTTACTACTTGACAGTTTCATATTCCTAAATAAAAAATAGTAAAGTCTTAAATTTTATACAGCCAATATTTTTCTCAAAAAACTTCTACAGACCTGACAAAACGTCTACTTCAGAAAATCTGCTTTCCAATCTAAATGAAACATTTTCACTAATAAGTACATGTATTGAGTTGTCTCAGAACACTGTTTAAAGCAAATATTCTATTTCTGTATATCTAAATTTTTCAGTCTCTTCCTACATCTAATTTCACCACTCAACCAGACTTTCTAATCTTTTCTCTGCACCCCTCAATCGTAGTTTTCTAATTCACGTAGATCTCAAACGATTTGAGTCAGATACGAACCCTCCGTCCTGTAATACAATCATTAAGCGTACGAACACAGGGAAAACGATTTATTGCGGCAGTTGTTCGACGTGTAAGAGAGACGCTATCTCGATTAAGATTCCGCCTGATAAATTTTACAGCATGCAGCATCGCGAAAATACTTTACCGCCGAGACTAATCGACGTTCACGAGATACGCGTAACATTCATCTCTTAGACCTATCGTTTTATGGCCTCGACTGTGGCGCGTGTCATCTGATATTTGCGCATTTAATGACCAAACAACTTCCCCGTTAACCAATCAAACAGGAATGCACAGGATATGTCCCTCCTGTTTTTTGTTTATCGTAATTTCACATTTAAACAGTACTCGATGCTAATTGCACCACTTTGGACAGCTAGGTCAGAAATAGAAAGCCTTAAATCAATCTGTAAAAATGAGAAAATCGCGATTTTGTATTCTGACAAGTAATTCCGTGGCTTAGCAAGAAATGGCATTGCAAGAGTGATAAGACTATTACAGTGAATCATTGTCATAGATAATGTATGGGATAATTAGAGCCATGACTTTGGGTTCTTGTTAATCAAGTTTTTGTTAGGTCTCTTGCAAGGCTTTAGGAATTAGACCTGAGGAACTGTAAATTTCCTTCTCAGATTTCATGGAGAGTAGCTTCAGGTTCAGTAAATTGAAAGCAAAAATTAGAACCTGGTCAAAATCATTCAATTTTTACAGATTAGAATTTCTGCTTTTATTTTATCGCTTGCACGATTCCCCAAAAAGGGAAAAACAGTACCTATCGAGTACCTATCGAGTCGTTGAAAGGGTCAGCAGAATTTTTTAACTTTTCTATTGCGCAACAAAAACCATCGATATTTCACGTGAGGCTGAATCTACCAACTAGGTAGCGTTCGATTTTGCAATCCTCCCACGTTGCCTCGCTCTTTGTTGATATTAACCCGCGTTCGCGCGATGACCAAAGAGGGCCAGCTCGTTCGTCATTATTAATTGCTACATCGAATTCGTGTTTCTGGCTCGAATTTGTCACCCGCCGATTATATATAGCACGACCGCGAGCATTCTATTTTCACGGGCCGATAAATAATTGCATTCAGATGCGTAACAACCGTTGCACCTTGCCAAGAGCCGAACCGAGGCCGAAGCTTGTCAATTAGTCCCGCAGCTAACGATAACGTTATCGATAAGTTGAATTAATTCAATTCCATGCACTGTCACGCATGACGCGAAACGTGGAAATACAAATAGTTAGTACAAATGGCATCGTTTATTTTAAAAAATAAGCGCTTGGAACATAATATTAACATGGGAATCGCGTAGCATTTTATTATACTCGCGGATATTTAAGTTTGTAAGTTCTGAAGTTCATTTAAAATTCAGTTTATTTTTAAATATTATCGCTAACAAAATATACTGAAAGCTCTGATATTCAAATGTTTTATTTTCTGAGGAGTTAAAATATAATTACTCTAAATTTATATAAATATTTACATATTTTGTCTTTTCTTGTTAGTTACAAATCGGTTTAATTAATCATATTTATATTTGTATATAGAAAACTATAATTATGATTGTCGAGATTCTAAAAATTAGAAAAATTAAAAATTTGAGAAGATGAAATCGTACTAAAGCACTGAAACGTAAATTGTAGGAAATTGAAAAATTAGAATACGAAGGGATTTGAATATTGAAACATATAAAGTTTAAAAGTGTTTACCCTGAAAAATTAAGAAATTCGATAATTCGATAATTACATTTGGTCCCTTAATACCTTTAGAATTAAGGGAATCAATGATAGCTTCGACACCCAGCACTTTATTTCAGTTATCTCTACTCCCATTACCTTCAATCGGAACACGTTTCCTTTTCTCCAGACGCAAATCCCCGGAAAGCTCATTGTCGCGTTTCCCTCGCCGCCAAAGCTTTCAAAGCTGGCTGAGCATTAATCCTGTCTCCATTGCCAAAACTTTACCCCCCTTCTTTTGTTCCTCTGATCCAATTACAAAGGGAGGTTTTAAGCTGAAAACGCCATGGGAAACCATAGCAAACGACAATTTCACTGTTTCGTTGGTTTCCGATTTCCGAACTGGACTCGAGGATTTCACGCAACTGTCCTACGAGTTTCTGGTAGAAACCACAAATGTGAGCACTATGAATCCTCAATAAAAAAAGAGAAAAACCACAAAATTCCTCGTCAACTCAAAACCAAAAAAAAGAAATGATCTAAAGTCATAAAATAAAACAAATTATCCTTCGATAATTAGCCTTCTTCGCGAGTTGGAAAATCTTCCCAAGTGCAGCACTGACAATGGCTGCAGAATAGTAGAAAAGTAGACGGTGTGTCTCATTGTCACTGAGCACAGAACTTTTTCAGCGACCTAATGCGTGCAGTTAATCACAGTCACGACATGGAAGCGAGATATCCAGGTTAGACTCGGCACGATGTTAGCGCAGGAGGCAGTCGAGGTGGAGTCGATTGTTAGAGCTCCACTTGGCAATGGTGCCGGAGTTTTTGCTCCGAATATAAAATTAGGTCTGTTCGGGCCGGGATCTCAGAGCGCAGGGGACGTAAATAGATCACTGTTAGAATGCGGCACGTCTTATTCACACTTACGTAAACAGGTCTCGAGAACGCGACGCGTTGCTCAGCTAGGTACGATCAGCCTGCTAACGTTCCTCGAGGGAAGACTTATAGAGGCTTCCTTCTAGAAACCAACTGCTCTTAGATAGAGAAATCTTGTTGTTTGTTACGTACACTGATGATCATAGACGAACATTAAGAACTCTGAATAATTTTTTTAAATATTTCGTCTGTAAGTTAATTTGGGTAGTTTTTATACTAGACATATTGTGGATGGGCTTGCAAAACGTAGTAAAACTGAAGACAAGCAGAAATGAATTGTAAATGGAGAATAGAATTTTTTTAAATAATGCTTTCTTTTTGAGCCAATACTTATTAGAGGATTTCCACTCAAAACTGATATACTTGTAACAGGATAATACTGTACATCTTACAAAAATCTGTAAAAAGAGACGACAGGGTAGTTCCCAGAAATAGAGAGGAATAAAGACAGCATACTTTATAAGCCATCAATCTACAGAACATTGCTCATAAATAATATACTTCAAATGTCTTTCTTCAAACATACTATCTCATCACTCACAATAATCTTCATATTTCAAGAAAAGTCCTTCAATATCCAGCATAGTCGAACTCTCAAATTTCAAAGTTCCAACGTAAGGTACGTTTCACCTTCCAACCGTGAAGCGAAAAATCTAAATAAAAAAGCCGAGGAAGGTCTAACGATCGCGAGGCTCGTTAATGGACGCCTCATCGCTCCAGACAGTTTTTTTTTTTCGTGGCACCGGAAGTGACGGTGTACGCGATATCGACGGGGATGTTGCGCAGACACCCGGAAGCTTTTAAGCAGCGACGCGTCGATGGGAAGCTTTCGATACGGGCGCAATGGTATCGTAAGGAATACGGAAGCGGTCGAAAGTCGGCGTTTATAGAGGCGGTTGCTACGCCTCCTCGATGCAGGGGTGCGTCCCGTTGCATGAGAAGAAGGTATCGATCGGTCCCCGTGTCTTGGAAACGTTTTATTTTCTCGTCTTCCACCCATCCTGTTCCTAGGGTGGTATCCACGTCGGCGAACCAGGGATTAATTTGAGCGTTTCTTTTTTATTTCGAATTAAAACTCCTGCACCCCCGCGACTCCTCGACTTATTTCTCTAGAGCCCTGTTTCGTTTAATAATTCCCTTTCTGCTTCCTTTGACATCGCCGCTTAAGTGGATAACGCTCTGAATAAACTTCCCTCGGAAGCGTATGAAATTTTGATGGGAAATCGCGCTATCTGGCTTCATTTTCGAGCGATATTAAATCCCCTCGTGGCCGACCGAAATTCCTGAAGGTGGATACGTTCGAGTTCGATACATTCGTAGACAAGAATGGTGCTTGCAATTTTAATGAGGGGAGGAAAATGAAAGAATGGAGTGGCAAGGCGTATCCAGTCCCTTTAGATGTGCAGTGTTCCTGGGTTATAAGCGAGTTCCTATCGGGCTGACCAACAAATCTTAAAAGAATCCAATCCTCGAAACTACCCCTTCCCAGGGTGAAAGCAACCCCTGCAGATTGCCCCTTCCATCCCTTACACTTAACACCAGCGCTATTTCAAACCTCTCGTAAACCTCGCAATGGGATTCCAACTTTCCACGGTTTCTACGCTGCCCTGACGCCTCCCCTCGATAGGAAGGCCCTCCTCCCTCGGTAAACGAGACGAGACGAACAATGGACGTAGCGGGTCGTGCCACGAAAAAAGGAGCATCGAGCGTAATTTCAATTACCACGTTAAAGGGAACCGCTCTGCGGAGTAGCTGACACGGGACGCGTAAAAAGAAACCGAGCTTTCAACGAACAGCGGCTTGAAAGAGCGTTTCCTGGCAAGGGGTTGCGGCAGTTTTTGACGCGCCCCACGAAAACCGACCCTTCACGCGCCGCGATCATTGAAAGGGATGCGGAGCAGGGTGGGGTCGAAATATAGGGTCAGAGTTCCTTTTTATTGTTTCTGCTTTTTGATTGTGGACGTAAGCTACCTTCTGTAGAGGTATTTAAGTATGCTTGGCGTTATGTGGAGGATATGGAGTATTAAGTTTTAATTGAGAAATAGTCAGGGAGAAATGTAGGTCTTGGTTTTAGTGGATGTGCATGTATACAACTTTGGTACTTGTGTAATAGTATATCCAAAAATTCTGAGTCTTTAAATATTATATAGAGATTATTTGTGGTTCTAGTATTAACAAATGATAAAATTCTGGATTGATCAAGAAGTGCTTTGAGATGGCGCAAGTCACATGAAAATTATATTTATTGATTTGACACGTTGTTTTATATTCTCTTTTCCTGACTCTGTAAAATTTTATCAATTACTTGCATTTGGCAAACTCACTCTAAATTGAGACAAGATTTTATTATATCATACAGTGTCTTATAATTTATGAAAAATACAGAAAAATTTTAACGATGGTTAAGCAGCTAATCTTTCAAAAAGGAAGCTCAAGAACCATTTTCTATTTTTATCATTCAAGAAAGAGTGCAAAGTACTTGAATATACTGTATCTTGGAGAACAAGAAACTCAAAGATGAATTCCATTTTAGAATGATATAAGTATAGAGAACAATTTTTCCTTAACAATATAGAATAACCACCAAATAAGAAATTCCTCAAAATTTCATTTAAGTAACCAGAAAATTAAACCTAAAGGCCCATGTACCACCTCAAGAACAGTTTCAACAGACCTTATACATATACAAGTACATAACAGCCTTCACTGGTTTAATTTAAGAGATTAAAGGCAAGTTTTTTTCCTTCTCAGAAAATAGTCACAGATTTTCCCTTTTTTCATCCCACTCTTCTGTAGAGGCCCTTTGGGGCTAGGGCCGAGGTTAGCTGACCGCGATTTCCATCGCGAGAGGCGGAAGGAAGAAGGACGAGGGCGGGGGATGATCGATCGATCAGAAGCCGCGCCCGCGGGGGTGGAGGAGCGCTCGGGGGCTGAGCTTTCATCGAAGAAGGGTTTCTCACGGTGGTAGCCAGCAGAGCCGCGGCGTACCCTGGGACGAACTTCTGATCGGGCGAGAATAGAGGCGAAAAGTAATTTGCGGACGGAAAAGCGGGAAAAGTGGAACGCTTCGGGGCAGTCGGGCGTTCGAAGGCGTCTTCGGGATGATTCTTCGTGCACTGTGGATGCAGCTTTGTCACGCTTTGGAAATCGATACCCTGGTTCGCGTAAACCTCGCTGAGATGATGGTGGAAGAGGTGCATCGATGGGTGTATTTCAGATTCTAGGCAGAAGAGAGTGTTAGGGAGCTCACGCTCAAGCATCGCTGGCGCTCGAGCCACCGACTAAATTTCGAACATAGAAATCACGAATTCAATACAGTAATTATTAGGCTGCAGATCTGTATGCATTTATGGGAAATTTCAATCTGCAAAGAGGATGGAATTTGTATAATATGGAAAAATATAGAAATTATCCACAAATAAATATAGTACAGTACAGTGTAAAATCATTCGAATATTGTATATTTTATAATATTTCAAGCATGGAACAACTCTTTAATTAGGTTTAATCAGGTATAATAATTCTATCTACGTATTAACTTCATAGTAAATAATTTGCAAGTGACATTATTATTTCTTACATATAATTAGAAACTATAATTAGATATATGGGATCTCATTTCTGTGTTTGAAATTTAGTCGGTGGCTGTCAATCGATAGTGATGGCTCAGCGTAACTACTCCCTTAAGATCAGAAATTTTATTCAGCGTGAATGAAATAACTGAGCGAATATCGTCACTTCGTCTTTTCCTATATTTCTTCACGTATGAACTGATTATACTTCACCTTACTTTTTTTTTAAATTCAAAAGAAATTTTTAAGCCAGATAACGCCTCGAGGATTCACTGAAAAACGAACACGGAATGTGGTATATTTTTCTCCTTCCCTCGGGAGGCAAGGAATTATCGACAGCAGTAGATAGTCGTTAAGGAAGGAACGAGAAGTAACGATAGAGCCAGACGAGCTTCGACGTGGCTGATACCCTGACGATATCTAGATCCTGAACCCGTAAATCGAGATTCGTCGCGATCACGGCTCAATAACTCTGACACAGCTAACCCCAACTAACTGCAGAAATATTTAACACGTACCAGCGATAGATTTGAAGAAATGTGGAACTTTGAGCGTGGAAATGATGAAAAGTCTGGAGGACTTCTAAAGCTATGACATTTCTATAATTCAACGATTACTACTCGAAAGAGCTGAAAATTTAAGGTATAAAAGAAGATATTAGGGATTATATAGATAGCTACTACGTACATGTAGTGTCATAAAGTTATTATAAATTAATTCTTAGCCCTTTATACTAGATTTCGAACAACAGACTGTATCTTCATGATTCCTTCTGGACGTAAAGCAAATGTCTCAATAGCTAAACGCTGAAAATGTCAAATGTCTCACTAAAGGCAAATTTAGACTCTTCACCTGATCACCGCAGATGATTCATCCACAGTGAAAAGTGTGAAGACGATTTTAGACTTTTCACTTTGGATGAAATTGCAGATGAAAACAACCTTTACACTTTTCACTGTGAATAAATCATCCATGATGATCACCCAAGTAAAGAGTCTAAATTCGCCTTAAATAAACAACCTAAAACTGTATGTCCCAATATATTAATTATAGGTGTTCCATATATAGGTGTCCCAGAAACTGAGGATACTATTTCCGTGGTTTTAAGCCAAAACGACTTATGTTCCATTTTGAACAAATTCGAGTTACTCTTAATTGACATCTAAAATATAGAATCTATATTTCCAGAAAGAAAAAAGGGTATTAAAAGAACTTTTTCATTTAAAAATAAGACTTCAAGAAAACAAGTCCAAACAATACTGAAGCTGAAGACTCTAAATACCAATATCTCGAAAACACAAGCATGTGACTTAAATCCTGTTGACTTACAACCACAGATTTTATGACACTAGTTCCTATTTTTAATTAGATATCCCTAATACATTAGAATCTAAGCCTGAAATTGAATAAAATTAATGTTAGCGTTTAGACATCGGGAAATAGTTACCTACTGGGACATTTACCTTAGCTTAAAATTATCAACGAGAGCGATGAAGCGAGTCTTCATCGATACCACGACGGAACCATAAATTTATGCAGAGTTTTCGAGCACCACGAAAAGAAAGCAGGTCCTCCGTTTCAGAGGAACAAAGAAATTCTCCGTTCATCCGCGCGGAAGCTGAGCTCGTGGATATCCTATCGGTGTTTGCTCTTCCGTATCGCGGTTTCTTCGTGATAAGTTCGCCGCCATTCGGGGCTTTCCCATTAAATGGAATGGTTTTGAAAATCCGCTTCCATTCAGATCTTAATATTGAACGAGTTCAATGAATGTTGAATGAAAGTCAGGTTCGTAGTACGCTTCGATGCAGTTCGATTTGACTTAACTATGTTTCATGATGTTTTATCTAGATTACCTAATTGAATTGAATTCTATGTTGAATACACGTTGATATTGAGATTCAGATTAAACTAGGTTAATCAGGTTAATCTCGTTTTACCTTCGACTTGAGCTTGGTAAATTTAACTTTAAATTCAATTAAAATTATTGTCAGTTCAGTGAGATTCGATTCAGTTTGGTTTGCTTTCTTTCGGTTTGGTTCGGTTCCAAAGTCAACTTGATCCAGTTCAGATGACTTAACCTTAATCAGGTTTAGCTTTGATAAATTCGGTTCGATTCAGTTCTGCTCCATGCCAGTCAGTTCTGTTTAGTTTAAGTTATTCAAATTTTCCACGACCCAGTTCGTTTCCATTTACTTCTATCGAATAATAAGGTAAATGTCCCAGCACCTGGACACTAAGGCTAAATTTATTTAATTTTGAGCTAAATTCCTTATGTGCCTAATAAAAAACAACTACAGAACAAAAAAAGTATCATGAAATAAAATATTCAGTTACTGGAATGCAATTCAAGTATCAGAACACGTATTTTTAGATAGTTTACTGGGACATATATCTTAAGCATTGGGCTTGGAATATTTAGCTTACTCAAGAGTCTTTTAAATTATCCTTACCTCTAAGTTTTCAAGAAACTAGAAACTTTATTTCTTTTTAATCCAGAAAATGGAAAAATCACACATAGCAAAATTAAATAACATTCAATATTACAAATCTACTGAAAAGAATCTATTATGACAGCACATACAGCGAAGACGTGTAATCTACACTCTACCGATAATAGCGACGATAATAACTGCGAAAGCACAAAAAAAACGAATTGTCACCTGATCATTTCCTGACATTACCAGCATTCATTTTCCAGGCGTATGTTTTACATCAAAGCACGTAAAATATCTCGAAACGTCTTGTTCGATTAACCGTCGACCATGTTTCCGGGAACTGGTCCGCGACCGGTTCGTGACTAATTGCGAATTAATAGAGATAAAGCGGCTGTTCCGCGGGATCGACAACGATAAACAAGTATATCGTTGACGCAAGCAACGACTGCATTAGAAAGGTGGCGGGCATAGAAAGACGTTTCGAATTATTTATCGGTGACTCGAAGACTCCCGCCACGATGGTCAGCTCCAGGACAGTTCCTCTCCATCCGTGGAAATCAATTGTTTCGCATTGGCGCCGAGCGTTATCTGGCAATTATCAGACGAACGGTGCCGTTTCTCAACTACTTCCTGCAATAACGAACGAGCCGCGATAAGGTGAAGTAATTCTCTCTGGGATTTCCCAAGTGCCCTGTCTCCAGCCACGACCATTCTGTTTCTCATTTCGTGGACGGGCTTCGAGCGACGATAATGGCGCGGGAACGTAATTGATAATATATTTTATAGCGTCCAGTGCTCGGCTCGAGCGGGAAGACGCGGGCGTTTTCTCGTTACGCATTGCGAAATCGTGGAAAAGGAAACGGGGAGAAAGCGGTGTTGTAATTGCTAGAAATTGCGGAGGAAATGGATGGAAAATTTATGAGGTGTGAAATCAATTTTCTGACGTCGGTTATCGTTATGGTTATTGGCAACTTGGATAAGGAACTGTTGATTTTCTATGGAGGGATTGGCTTTGATTTGTAGCTTCTGATGCTGGACTCGAAGCCTCGTCTCGTGGATTTTTAATCGTAGAGAGAAGGTTGAGAATGTTTATCTGGCAACGTGGAATGGAGTGTGTATGTTCGCTGGAACTCGCAGGGATTTGAAAAATTCACTTTCTTGGATTTCTGATTTCCATTCAGTTCGAGGCTATCGCTGTCGAGATAAGATTAATTAATGCGAGGAATTGACTGCTGCTAAGATTGACTTCTAACATTGTGACAGTGGTATTTTAAACACACATTCATTCATTTTAACAAATAAGGTAGTTGATTCAGTGATTATTAGCAATAGTCGATCACTGTAATAAATAATGATTTTAAAGTTCTTATTTAATTACTTTATTAGTAAAAAAAATTATATCGTATGATAACATGTTTAAATTTATTGTGTGATCAATTTGAGACACTTCAAATAAATCTGTCTTACTACTTATTGAAGTGACCAACTGGGTACTGTTCCAGTACCGAGTCAACTACCTTGTTAATATTTTGTGCAATTTATGTTAAGGTATATTTGCAGGCAATTTTTACAGCTCACCAATCAAAGCACACTAAATATTAACAAAGTATATATCACTGGCAAACTTAATCAGCAGTCAGTTCATCTGTCCTCACGTATTAGTGTTTGCTCCAAATTCTTCCACGCGAGCACCTCGCAAATATCAACCTCTAACTATCATCCATTGGAGAAGCTATAATATTTACCCTCGACGAGAAAAACATTTTCATTACTACCAATTTATCAATCGAAGGGAAAACAACCAGTCGCGAGAAATTGAAGTACTAATGCGTCGAGAGATTAATACCAGGGCAGACAAGTGCTCTCGTGCGTCATCAATGGTTTCTGAAGTCACGTATAAGGTAGACTTCATCATTAGGAGACATGAGTGGCATAAGAATTTTCGCGAACTTATTTTCAAGACACTACAGACTTAATTTTTTACTGTAGATAGATAGAAATAAATAGAAAAAAAATAGTAATAGATAGAAACACATAACATGTGTAAATTAATTATTTTGCAATATTTTTTGTCAAAAAAATTGTTGGACATACGTATTCCAAATATAAATGACTGTACCTTAAACTATTAAGTGTAGAAATTGATTCAGTGCCTATACATTAAACCAACTATGACTCTGGTCATCTCCTTCTCGTGAAGATATTCGAAAATTATCTGGAAGGTGCAACAGTGTTATTAAAAATAATATATAGTACATTTTAAACAAACTTTGTATCGTATTTTCTTTCACATAAAATACACGATAAATTTACCAAATTAATTTCCACATAAAACCACATAAACAGTAACGTGATGAGAATTCTTCATAAAAAAATTTGAAGACGTTACATGCTAAAGACTTTCGAAGAAAAAGTTCCGGAAGTCTTTCTCACAATTGGATCTCTTAATGGGAACACCGTCTTAATCGTTGGCCAGTCACGAAGCGAGGGCACGGAATAAAGTCGGCCGAATCTCGAGTCGTCTGGGACTAGGACTGAAGATGACAACCGGTCGTATTTTCCCGGATAATGGTCTTGGCTTTCTTCTTCTCTCCTTTGTCCCTCCACCGTGATCCGATACTCTCTTTTTAGCTATTAAGTTCGCGGCCAGGCAATTCAAACGTTCGCTGCAGACGGCGAAATTATCGACCGAGCTTTACTTCCGCTCATGTGACACGCTCGATGATCTTCTGGAGCATCCTCCTCCTCTACCCAAAAGGAGGACGATTCCTTCGGCGTTTCTCCTTTTCCCGTCTGGATCCTTTGTGCGGGCGAATTTGATGCCTGTTCGGAGTCTTCTTCAGAGGAACGTTTGTGAATTATCCATTCTCATATATGAAGAAGAATGTGGTACTTATGGCGTGGACCTCTTTGAGTTCTGGGGCAAGTTTATTGTAAGCGGGAGCGAGAAATTGGAACGATGGCTTTGGTGCATTATCGTGGATCAGCGATCAAAGCTTCTTGCGTTTTGTTTTCACTGTGGGATTAGGTGTTAGATAAAGAAGGAAGACTTTAGTGGAAAGAGTGAATTGCAGATTGTCGTTGATGGGGCTTAATTTCTTGCTATTATTCGGAGGTCCTGAGGCTCTGAAAATTTGGAGTGAAATAATTATTGAGGACATGTCTGACCAGTTATGGAAGTATTCTACTTAAACGATCCTGCAGTGTATTCTTTATGAAATTGATTTTAGTGGATGCTTGCAATTTTTTGTAACTTTCCTAAAGTCTGTAAATTACAATATAGTATTGTTTTGTATAGTTTACAGTTTTCAGTTTTGATAATTCTATTATTTATTAAAATTATGCAGGTATAATTCCATTAGTCTTCTAATAACTATTTCTTCTTGAATTTAAATTTAAAATTCGAAGAAAAAGGTGATAATTTACATAAAATTCGCTTTGTGCTTCTACAGTGTTTCATTTTCCAGTTCTCAGTAATTCTCACTGAAAGGTTGTTCATGGAGAAGAGTTTCCGCAATGTTCTGTTTGACATACACTCTCCGTCTATTTTCTCTGGGATCGTAATCAGGCTGATTTCTGCTTAAAGTAAAGAATGTTTATCAAAAGTTTGCTTGAGTAAAGAAGTGTCTGTTATAAAATTCATCGTTCAATAAACATACCCTGCATGCTTTGATTATAATTCTTCGACGAAGCTGTTTAACATTTTTCAAGAATTTTGATTAGACAACGTTTGATATATTTCACAGGCAGAATCTGCGGTTACTCAAAAAATCAGTATTTAGAGGAACTCTTTCATTCGCAAATAATTGAAACGCACTAAGTGTTTCTCATGAATCATTCACTTGATACCTAATCAAACGCTTAATCAAAGCTTTAGAGATCAACGTAATTGTAACAAAAAACATTCCAATTTGATGAACGCAAGCACTGAATTAAAAAGGTTCAAAGAAGCTCATAATTCGATAAGAAAATTTCAGCTGATGCAAGAACAAATGACAAGCTTAGAGCTATCAAAAACCCTGATAAATCAATCAGACGTTGTCCCCAGAAACAAAGACTCGTAAAATTTGCAACAATGAATTGATAATAATTTACGAAGTATCAAATATCCTTGGATCATTAGAACGATATCACTCCAAGGCAGAGTAACTCACTTTCTATGTCGTCCACCTTCCTAGAATTCGACTCCTATTTTTAGACGAAGGACAGAAACGGGTTATTTTGAAAGTGCACGTTCATGGATTCTGCGTTTCGCAGACTCGACATGAATCCACGAAAAAATATCAAACTTTCCGTCCGAATGCCTTATTTGCTCACAAGCGTCGAGGCAGATTTACTATTCCGCTTGCGTCACATCTGACGTATAAAGCGTAACGCGAAAACAGCAATAAAACTTCTCGCGAGTCACCTACGCGCATTTCGAACGATCCGCTGCTCCACCGTCTCTCTTTTGATTCAAGAAACGATAAAAAAAGTTACCGCATTCTGAAATTCTACTGTGCTAGAATAACCCCGCCCTCTTCAGAATTCAAATTAAAGTATCTCACATTTCTACCCTCAATTCAAAAATTAACTGATATGCTATTTAGTATTATAACGAAATACATATTTACCAGTAATCATGAAAATGGTTAGAAAAACGTGAAAAAAGGTGAAAGGTGAAAATCTAAGTTAAAAAAATCAGAAAAATTGCACTTGTCACTTATTTGGTATTGTATCGATTTTCGTTAAAAAATAAGTGTAAAATGGAGCTTTTTGAAAATATTGACTTCAACACTTTGATAATTACCAGCGCATATAGTAGCATTACTGTGATTTTATAATGAAAAATTATTAATATATAGTAGGACATAATAAATTCATAAAACTTCAGTCTATTAAGATTCACCCTATAAATTGTGCATGAATATTTCTCAAATCAAATATTAGAACCTGAGTTACTCTAAATAATATAACTTAATAGTGTCAGTTAAGGGCTGGAATTATTACAATCTACGGTGGTTAAGACACCTACAACTTAAATTGAAAATGTAGATAATAATAGAAGATTCAGATAAGTTTGGATAATATCTATTACAGTATATTTAACCCTTAACTACTATTGTCAACCTGATGAGACTCCTACTAATTACTTATTTATATCTCTTTCTCTTCCTTCATTATTGATGAGCCAAAGCAAGGACAATTGATTTCCATGTTTCATTCCCCACTTTTGTGTTAACAACAGCACAATAAACATTAGCACTCTTCAACACCGCTAAAAGTGGTTACACAAGTTTTAATAGATGTTAAGGGTTAAAATAGAGTTTCATTAGCCCCGAGCAAACACTTTCCACAACCCCGAAACTTCAGTGTACTAACTCACAGTGGGAAAAAATTCCATCACAATGAATTAATCCACACCTCAAATATTTACTGGAAACGATTGAAGTATAATATCCAACTCGAGAAAAAATCCCGCAAACCCAAGATAGAGGACCCACAAGTGTCGATCACTTTCCTCTAATCCGCGGGACGAAATTCATCCAGCCAGCGTAATTTCCAAAGAGGCTTAAAGCCGAACGGATTGACCCAGGTCGCGGGACCATCGGTCGGCTCCTCGTTTCGACGGCATTTTTCCCTTCCCCCGCCGCGGGAAGGGGCGTCCCCCTTCGGATTTGGGGCGCTATTTAAATAGAGGCTTATAGGGCAGCTCCCCCCTCGGTCTCCCTCGCTCCACCCTCGCCCTCTTTCTCCCTCGCCTTGTTATCTGGAGCAGCAGCGCCCGTGTCTGCGGAGGCTGTGTCGTATTGATCTGTCGGCTCGCTTGCCAGCACGCCGAAGAAAGAGAGGGAAAAGCAGGGAGTCGGTAATTTATCGCGACCCCCACACCATCATCGCGCGATGCCCCGCGATCGAAGACGCGCCGCGACGCCCACCAGCCCGTGTTTCCGCTTTCGAATATTTCACTCGGTCACGCGCGGTGATCGATGCTCATGAATACGCTCCAATCGCGCGCGTCGATTTGAAACTGCTGGAGGTTGCCTTCGAGTGGGGTCGGTTGCATCTGTGGAACGAGAGTGGTTGGGGGCTGGAGGCAGTTTAGGTTTTTGAAATTTCTGGTGGAGAGACTTGGTGAGGGAAGAGGAGATTTATTGTTTGCGAGGAGAAGATATTCGTTGGTAGAAAGGAGTGTGAGGAAAGTAAAGGAGTTTGGTGGATGATCCTGAATAATATTGTGGAGAAGCTTGTGGTCATTTTAGAGATTTCAGTAAATGGGATTACTTTTACTTGAAACAGTTTGGATAGTAACGCAGAGGGAAAGAGTTATGGAGATATCTGGTTTTAATCGTGTCGCTCCGACTGTCTGACTATGATCGCTCCCTCTACTCTTAGAGGTGTTGCATGGGGCTTTTGCACTTGTGCTGTAGTAGGAAGAGATTGCTGGAAATATCAGACGCACAGTTCCCACATTTTCTAATACATAGATTCAGTAGATAAAGCAATTTTTGAATCAATTCTACTAAGGTGTATTTCACAATGCTATATTTAATAAATTTCATAAATAGAATTTTAGAATTTTCGTTTTTCATTTGTGACAGTTTGTTCTCGCCAGAGGTGCAAAATACACAAAAATATTGATATAATTTTCCACATTAAATTATTTAAAAAATATTCATTATACGTAAGAAAGATATGATCACAGAAAAGTGAATTAAATTTTACTAGAAACCGTAATAAAATTAGCACATATTTTCAAGCCTTTCATACATTTAGAGAATTTGTTTCTAAAACAACTCCTGAGATACTGCACACACGAAAATTTGTAAAGAAATATAACTCTAGGTATATTTTGCACTTCTCCGGTGTGTCTGACCGCAGACGATCCCTTTTCCTTCGTCTACTGTACTCTTGCCGCACTTGTTCAACGCTACTGCAAGAACTTACGTCTGAGTTTACGAAGCACCTGCTGCAAAGTGCAATTAAAAAAATAGTGTTCTAAAATAAAGTAACACTGCAAAGCGTGAAACAGAATATTTTTAGCCTCTAATTAAAATCTACTTTTGCTTCCTTACACACACTGTGCCATACTCTGTATGCTTCCTATAAACAGTAAAACTAAATTCTTATAGAAAGAGTCGATAATTTTTCCAGACATAACAATTATTTTTATCAGCACAGAAAATTTTTTTCTGACAAATATTTTATTACTAAAAATTTCAATCTGCAGAACTACTACTGTTAAGCTAATATAAATTAATCTAAACATAATTCCACTCTCAGAATAATTTAGTCGTGATAGTCAACTCGATTTCGAGTGGTCTACTAACTGCCTACGTATCCTATAAAAATTCAAAGTCCCAGCCAGTGTGATAATTGCGCAAATCAAACGCTGGAAACGCGAGTGTCGCAAGCGTAGCGACGAGTATCGTGAAAAGGTTTCCAGTCGTGTCGTGAGTTTGATTATTTATGCCTGATGGCTATCCCATCAGGAAGGACGTCGAGAAATTCGTGTGCAATGTGACACATTAGAAAATATATACACATAAAATAGAAACGAGAAAGGTAACGTCGAGGTGGCCGCCAATTGTGCAAACGAAACAACGTACGATCACGTGTAACGCTGAGTCGACGAAGCATGCGTGCAAAAATTATTAATTATTCGGCGCATTCAGTCCCAGAGGACAAGTCAGCAGTTCGTTTTGCAACAGCTTTGAGGAAACGAGATCAACGTGATGTCACGCGACTCGTTAGGCACGTGTTCGAACCTAATGTCAGGGTCGCGAGTCGAGGGAAAGTTTTCTGAGGATTCCTCGTGTCGGTGTGTGCTCTCCTCGTAATTTAGAGAAAGAAAGAATAGTAAATGACAGCGGAGAAAAAGGATGTGGAAGAAGTAGGAAGATTCTTAGGTAAAAGTCTGAAAAATTCTTTCAGATGGAGTAAGAGGAAATAAGGAAAGAAACTGAAATAAAATAAATGAAATGAACGATCCATCAGTGACTTCTATAATTCAGTAAAAAATTACTATCTTCTAAGAGAATTATTTTCTTCTAAGAACAGTAATAAAATTAATTAATGTCTTCTAAAAATGTACAATGGCAGAATTGATCAGTGAATTGGTCAGTGACTCCTATAATGAAATGAAGAATTAATATTTCGTAAGAGAATTATTTTCTTCTAAAGATAATAAGGAAATTAATATCCTTTTAAAATCAGTAATAAAATTACTGTCTTCTAATAACGTACAATTGTAGAATTGAATTTATGAAAGACAAGTCCACCTTTCCTAAGGATTCTTTTACTAAAAGGAAATAAAGATGAAATAAGTTACGATGAAAGAGAAGACGATGAAAATGAACTGAAGTAAAATATAAAATTATCTACCCAACCATTTCTCTGGAAACCGACAATCCTTTTCACAAGTACAGAATTATATTAACAAGTTCGCTGAATAATTTCATTCTGTTCAAATAGGACTAAAAATTTAATTGTTAATTTCCTCGATCCAGAGTATCAAGGAAGTAAGATCTAACCAAAGAGAACTGGAACCTAAGGAAAACATTGAGGTTTCAAGAAAATTAACAAGATCTAGGAATCTTAGTAGTCCTCTCTGGAAGCTCCTACTTTACTTTAAAATAATTATAAATTTCCTCAGGTTTAAATTTCAGAAACAAACAAAATCTGAACAAAAGAAACCAGAAGACAAAATACTACTAGAAGCTCAACAAAATTTAAACAATACATATGTAGGGTTTAAATGTTTTATCATAAGATCAACCTCAAACATGTTTGAAAAGTTTCTAATTTGAAGGTAATTAATTATCAAAAATACACCTAAAACGCGTGAGAGACGTGTCTGACCTGGAGACTTATTCTACTGCCAGCGTGCATTAGCCAGTTCAGACGTAGCGCTGGCAGTAGAATGAGACGCTGAGTCAGACACATTTCTCACGTATTTTAGGCGTTTCCTCAGCACTTAATAACTCCGAAACGAAGTCTCTTAACTTTCGTTTTATTTCAGCGTATAAAACCGCTTCCTAAAGAACACCCTACCCGCCCATAAATAAATACTAAACAATACTTAATACGAAAATCAACGAAAAAGAGAAGAATACCCAAGAGGATTCTGCACAGAAGCCAAGAACCCCTGAAACAAAATATAAAACTGGGTTCTATCCAGTCCCCAAGAGTCCCTCACGCAGCCATAGGATTAATTTTTCACGTCAAAAGGAACCAGTGGCAGGGATCGATCCGTCTCCAGATCGTGCCGCAACGTAGGCCCTGGTGCGCCAAAAGTGGAGAGGCCTGGTCGAAGGTCACCATAGCGCGGTACGCGAACTCTCGAATCGTTAGGGAACGTTCGTAGTATCGCGTGAGTACACGCGCAGAGATTTGTTTATGCGACGGCGGGACGACCTTTAAAGCGTCCATGATGGACGGTCCACGCACGTGAACGCCAGCGATTTGTTGTATAATCGGTCGGTTACGTAACGCGATTCCACACAGTTTCCTCCCGGCAGACCACCTATTCATTGTCAGAATAGAGTAATCAGAGTGTTGCCAGTTGCAGACGATAGAGAGAACGTTGTTCGTTAATTCAACGATAACTTCGAGCCTCTTTCAATGGGGGGATGAACTGGCCTTTGAAGGGGTGTTCGTCGGCAGGATCTTGAATTTTCTGAGGGGTAAAGTAACTGGCCCAGTAGCTGATTATATCCTGATACCTGAACACTAACAATTCTGTTTAATTTTAAGCTTAAATTCTAATATTCATTATTATGAATAAGGAGAATTTAAAGTATGATGAAATAGTATATTCAGATGCAATTCAAGTTTTGAGTATTGCAATTTTTGGTTGTCCACTTATTGGGACGTTTGACATCTTAAGTGTCCAGGTATTGGGACATTTACCTATATTGTCTTAAGAGTTTGTAAAACAGCGTGGGATAAATGTGGTAGAGGTCTTTGAGGATTTAAAGAATTTGAAGAGTGAATTTTGGGAGTGAGAGTTAATTGAAGTTTCTTTTTTTATTTACTACTTTATATGGAGATTCTACACTATTTAATGCAGTAAAATATTCTGAATTTACTGTGCTGTATAATACTAACGCTACTAGAACGTAATATTATTAATTTCGTGTATTTTTAATTTGTAGTCTGTTTCTGTGTTTCATACTGAGTCAAGTACCTTTTTTTAATTGAAGTGTTTAATATGACGGTAATTAGGAGTTAATGTTAGACTCAGACGCGCTAACATATTCCTGTATTTTTATTCCATTTGTCGTCTTAGGGTGTCAAGTGACCTTTTTTGAAGACACTTGTTCCTCATTTAACGAGGAAGCATAGTCAGCGGGGCGTTTCGATTTAAACACCTTTAGAGCCAAGCAATGGGAGGCAGGGGCGACTAGGTCAGGTCGAGCACACCTATCTTGACCTCGTTTAGGTCGAGCCGTAATTAAATCCACTTTCCGTCGCTTCCTGCATACGTCTCTCTTCACTTACAAATACTTTTTTTCCAGAACCTACAAGATCACATACGAGATCCCACACAGGTGTACAAGGACAGTATCATTCACATTCAAAATTATCTTCATTTAATGCTACGTTATTCACATAAAAATGAATAACAAAGCATTTGCTAAGTATCAGATAAAAATCTCTACACTAAATTCTTTTTCCTCTCATTTTAATCTGATGCAGCAAATGTATTTCCTAAACATAGTTAAAGTTAGCTCCAATTATATCATGCTTTGTATTCAATCTTCGAGGCGACTGAATTTTGTCTAACTTGTCTTTTTTATCCAACACAGAAGCTCAAATGATACGTTAACAAGCAAGCTCAAAACCGATCGCAGAAAGAAAGTACAAAATGCAAAGCTTCTCCACAATCGCTCAGCTTATCAACGACCGAGTTCCACGTGGAAGCATCTACCTCCCTGCCCCACAGATGCGCAATTACGCGTCGTCCATCGCAACGACGCCATCTCCCCCGCTGAGCTCGATCGAACGGAGCCCACTCGATACACGGAGAGACGGCGAGGAGCATAATTATCGTCAGGCTTCTTTGTCCTTTCGATTCGTCGCGTTGCGTCGTCACAGTGCGCCGCTGTTTCTGACAAGGACACCAGAATTCGGGGGTGAAGCACCCCTACTACGCGGCTGGTGAAAACACCCTAAAAGCGACGGCGTAGCGCGGCCCCTAGACTCCATTGACTCCGTTCGCTGGAGGACACTTGTCTGGCCCACATTCAGTGCCCCCTTCTGCCACGTGGCTTCCATTCAGACGCCAGGAAAGGGCGCACTCGTCGGTCTTTACGCGCACCTGCAGCCAACCCTCGCCGCTCTCACTTGCGGCCTTTTACCGAGGGTAAGACTGTCCTTTGAGCCGCGTCACCTTTCAACAAGGTCTCTGGGATTGGATTTGTTGCCTCGAAAAAGGAGAGACGGTCGGTTTCAGAAAACCTGGAAGTGATTAATGGAGCTGCGAGTTTTTTGTGCCCTCGAGGCGAATCGTATAGGATTATTGATTAGGAGCACTGTTGACCTGCTTTGGATCTTCACTCGGGATCATTGACTCGCTTCGAGAACGCTTTTTAACCCACTTTTGGGCTTCGTTGGAGGTGGTTCAACTGCGGTTTTTTATTGGGAGGGTTGATTGCGTGAGGGTGGATTGAGAAGCTTGGGACAGAGAGGGTGGGCTGAGAGCTTTTTTATTTTATTTTTTAATATAGTCCTTTTTTAACTGTTCACACTTAGTGGGTGTTGCACTGACACGATCTTACTGCAATTTCTTCAGTCGATGAAAGTTGTTCCAAGTGAGTTTTGATATTCAGAAATATATAAAAGACTTATGGTTCAAAGTTAGGTGAATAAGAAGAACGAGGTTTCAATTCATAGCCTTACTACTGAATGGGAACCAGAGCATTGAAACTACTATTTAAAATCCCACATCGTCAAAATATCCTTCGAAGTCATCCCTCAAGATCCTCTAACTCCTAACCCCTTCCAGACCAATCCCCATTTAGCCACCCCACGGGGAAGGTACCATCCCTCACCCAACACTGCTCCTTAATTAATAGTCGACTCATTGAATAGTTTCTGAAGCGCATCGCGAGACACTGGAAGGAAACCAGCACGCTGAGGTTCATCCCTCAGGACCCTACTTCCTCCATAATTATTGAGGCTCACCCTCCAGGTCGGTCAGGAAGTGTCACAGGTCAGAAACGGTCCAGGGAAACGTGACGCACGGAGTTTCGCGGTTCCAGGGCTCGCAAGGCTGTGTATTTTTAACTTGAGAACCTTCCGGCAACCATGGCTGGGATCAATACCACCAGCAGCCTCGTCTCGGTGTACTACTGGAGGCAGAAAGGGTGCAGCGTGGGGTTAACCTAGATATCTGTAGCTGGGGTGGCGGAGAAGCTCTCCTCGCGCGAAAGAAAACATTTTACT
Organism: Calliopsis andreniformis; assembly: GCF_051401765.1. Classification (NCBI taxonomy): domain Eukaryota; kingdom Metazoa; phylum Arthropoda; class Insecta; order Hymenoptera; family Andrenidae; genus Calliopsis; species Calliopsis andreniformis. Next base: position 5,881,731 of record NC_135065.1, on the reverse strand, counting down.
ATCTATTTGGGGGCGGCTCGATGAAGGGAAGAACCAAATCATATTGGGGAATATAGAGGAAAGTTTCTTCCGCTGGTCTGAGTACATCAGGGTTATTGCTTGGCGAGATTTGCTCCGTTTTCATCAAAAGTTTGTCTTTCTTCGTGAATAGATTTTTCTTGTGAAGAAATATTTAATTCTGTGCACTTGTGTAACATTGTAGCAGTAATAATAATTCATTGGTGTTTGAAGGAAGTGGGGTTCACTACCTCTGAGGATTGTAAAATGTGCGAATTTTCGCACAAGGCGTGGAAACGTAATGCAGAGTAATATGGAACCAAAATCGATATGTAATGTGTTAACACAGATGATTAAGTACTTGCCCCGCCACAGTCAACCCCTTCGCTCTCGAAATCTAAACACCACCGTCCATTAACACTCGACAGCCAACCGACCACCCCAAAAGTACTTGTCCATTCTAGGATCGCAATCAGTGGTGCAAACAAGCCGCGGCGCAGCCACAAGAGTGGCCAGTGGTTGCGTAATTGAAAAATACCCGTGGCCGTGTCGTCTGCCGCCATATTCGACCGAAAATGGGAGGGGATGAAACAGCGAAACAGGGGGGACAATTGCGCCGCAGAAAAGTGAAAAAACGAACGAAGAGAAAAAGCGCAACGCGTCTTCTGCTGTCCCGTTGCAAAAATGGCTGCTGGTCCAGTGGTCTCCCTGGAAGCTTATATTCGCCTTCCATCCCTCGTCTGGCCTTTTCTCGAAGGATCAGGGGTGAAAAAAGGGGGAAACAGGACCGTGACGGAATTGAGTTCCGAGACGGACATAGCGGAGAGCCTTGACGGTCGTCTAGGAATCCTCGAGGAGGGAACACAGGGGGAGGAATGTGGCAGTTGTCGAGGAAGGAGGGTGACGAATGGAAAGGGGGTCGGGGGACGAAGAAAATAGAGTCTGAGGGAACGGCGAAGGAGAAAATGGATGGAGAAAGAAGAGGCGAAACGAGGGTGGGGACAGAGGGAGATGGAAGAGGGAGTGGTCGGGAGGGAGAGAGAGAAGGGCAAAGGAAAGCCTTTCCCTCTCGATGTCATTCGGGCTCGGCGAGCAACTTCCGCGATTGCGACGAGATACCTCTGTGGCGAACGGCCACTCACCGACGCTAAAGGCAATCCCTTTTATTGCCGTTCGTTTCACGGTAATCGCGTGAGTGGCTGAATATTCGTTGCCCTCAATGCGCGACCAGAGAGTTCAGAAGGCGCGTTTTGAATTGGATCCTCGAGGGTGTTTCACCTTCGACGCCGCTTTCCAGAGAGACTTTCATCCACTCGTCCAGGCGGAAGTGAGGATCTTAAGGAAGTTACCGACGGAGTCTCGAGTGGTTCCGTTCCGATCGAGCGCTTCTTTTAAGTCGAGACGTATGAACGCAGATCGAATGTAAGGGTAGACCTATCGTGCGGATTTCTGGACCTCTAGAGTCCTAGTGATATTTTTCTGACACTCGGGATCTTTCTAAAGGATTGTGGAAACATGTTTCTTGTGAGTGGTTATTGTCGTGGGAATTGAAAGCACATGGTTTCTTTCAATATTACTTGTGTTGAGTGATCAATTTTTAAGTACTAAGTAATTGATTTTAAATTGTAAATCGTTTATTCAAATGGAGGCATCGAAGAAGCAGGACAACGTGTTGTAAAAACGTTCTCACTACAAAACTTGTCAATCTTTAAACCTACACATCGGGATTAAAATCCAGAAATTTGACGCAGTGAGGAGACTCTGAAAATTTGAAACATGAACGCTTGAAAATTTTATTCCATCTCTCCACCTAAAGACCTCAAAAAATATTACTTTTTAAAATACCCATTACTGTTTAAAACCGTATTAACAGTACACGTCTATTCTAACAATCAAGAGTTCAAATTTATACCAGCTTAATAGCTTTTCAAATTACCGAGATAAAGTGTAAAAAGTCGAAAACTCTGATAAGAGTTCTTTGTTAGAGGACACAGAATATCGGAGAAGGCACTGTACCTGCGCGAATACGTCAAAAACGATTGGCTCTCTTTCGACCTGTTCAGGGTAGAGGGGCGAGAACCGAAGAAGGCACCCTGAGTAACCGGAAGTGGCGTTCCATTTCAATGCGCGATCGTGAAAGGCACCGATAACACGACCACTCCGGGATGAAAGCAAATGCCTTCCAAAGATACTCGCCAGGGAGTCTTTTAATGTGATTTCGCACCCGTTGAAAGCCTCTCGAATGCCGATGAGGCTTTTTTGCCCGTGACCCGCGAATTTTTATCCAGAACCTTTTGATCAGAACGTCATTACAGACAGTGATGTGTCTCCTTTGCATGACAATCGATAGAATGGGACCTTTCGTGGCTTTTCCAATTATTAGAATTCTTTGAAAAGAATACAACCACTACCTGGATCTTGAATGATTTTATCAAATATTTGCACGAAAATTGTTACACGTCAAACTATTGTTAAGATAGACTTTGTGGATATTTTAATGACAAGCAAATGAGTATAAAATTATCTTACTCTGCATATGCACTCTTAGGGTATTTCGAGGTGATCAAATAAACAGGGACTGATACAACTTTCAGCGAATGTAACTTACCAGTTAGTTATCAGTGTTCTTTTATTAGAAATCTAAGTCTTATCAAATAAAGTCAAAATCCCGAGATCTAACGAACGATGTGTTTCTTCGTGTTACAGATTTACGGACTTAGAGAAAGATCAGCGTGACCCGGCCAGGACAGCAGAGCCAGAAGTATCTCGCTAAAATCACGTGGCGGCCTATACTCCAGAAACCCAGTCGGTGTCCACGGCAAAACGGCCGATCGTGCGAACGTCCTCGGTAAGATTCCGCGACTGCCACGACCAGCAACAGCCCGAAGATTCTCCCAGCAAAGGCCAAGATGCACATCGAGGTGCAGGTGGCGCTCAACTTCGTGATATCCTACCTCTATAACAAGCTGCCCCGTAGACGGGTGAACATCTTCGGCGAGGAGCTCGAGAAGGCGTTGAAGGACAAGTTCAAGGGCCATTGGTACCCAGAGAAGCCATTCAAGGGATCTGCGTTCAGATGTTTGAAAACTGGCGACCCTGTGGACCCAGTGCTGGAGCGTGCTGCGAAGGAGAGCGGCGTGCCCATCCAGGACATCCTGGAGAACCTGCCAGCTGAGCTGGCCGTCTGGGTCGACCCTGGCGAAGTGAGCTACCGAATTGGCGAGATGAACGCGGTGAAGATCCTCTACTCTGAAACGGGAGATCCCCATGACGAGAGCTCAGCTGATCGGGAGGTGACCAAGACCTTCAACCCCGAGGCCCAATGCTTCAGGCCCATCGAGGCCGTGGGCACGTCCCTGGGAGGACTCAGCCTCAGCCCCAAGTCCACGTCCCCGTTTCCCAGCTCTCTGAGCAGCACCGCGAGCAATGGCTCCTCGAACAACCAGCAAAGTGGCCATGGTTCTGGTTCCTCCTCGGCACCGTCGCCAACCCCCATCACCAGCTCGTTCAAAGGCTCGCCTAGCCCGGTCCCAGCCTTCATCCCGCGCACCACTGCGCCTCTCACCTTCACCACCGCCACCTTCGCTCAGACCAAGTTCGGCAGCACCAAGCTGAAGACCAGCAGCAAACGAGCCAACAGGTTGGTAAACTGATCGTGGCCTTGTTTTCTTTCGCGGTTGCGTAAGATGTGTGGCGGGTTTGCTTCGAGTCTGGTTCTGACAGGGTATCGAATGATCGTGGAGTAACGGGCGCTGGTTGTTAAGAAAAATCTGTGGCTTAGGTAATTCTAGGTTGACATTGCGTTAGTTGTGTTTTTACTATTTTGGGGAATTGCTATTTGAAGAGGCACAGGATCTTCTAGGTCTAACAAAATTATAAAATTTAAGGTTTCCTTAGAAGATAATTATTGAGTAAAATATAGGGAATATTATAAAGCTGTAATGTGACAACATGATAGACAATTACCCTAAAAGAAACCACTGAGCAGATACTTAACCCACATGCTCCTGGTTTCAGAATGTCCCCCACCGAGTTCTCAAACTACATCAAGCAGCGCGCTATGCAGCAACAGATCCACCATCACCATCATCACCAACAACACCAGCAGCAGCAACAGCAGCAGCAACAGCAGCAGCAGCAACAACAACAAGCCGCAGCAGGTGGTCTGCCAGTCTCGCAGAGTTCCCCACGCAGTCGCAGCCTGTCCCCTGGTAGCATAGTCCCTGGTGCGGGTCAGCAACATACAGACCCCACCGCGTACTTCTTCCAGCACGGTCCAGCTGCGTATCCTCCGCAGTTCACCCATCGCAACATCTTCGAGTCGTCGAGCCATGGCGGCTACCTGTCCGCTGACCTCTACACGGGAGCCAACTTCCCATCCTCCTACCTCGACCCGACGACAATCGCTGGCCACCAGTTCTACGGTGGCAGCGTGAGCGGCACCAGCAACGCGGCTGGCATCAACGGGAACTCGCAAAGCGCTGGCAACTTAGGCCCAGTCGGCTCTGCCACAGCGAACAGCACCGTGAACGGGTCAGGGCAGCAGCAGGATAAGACCGCGCTGGTCGAGGGCCTGAACAACTTCGGGCTGGGCTCTGTGGCGTCATATCCGGCCAGCCAGTACCAGCACCTGCTCGTGGCCAACTAATACCTCGCGCGAGTCGAAGCCGAGAGATCGCCGCGGCACGGGTCGCGGCTGATCCTCGGTGCTGCTTTGCCAGAGAAGAAATAGAGGAGGATCAGAGAGACGGGAGCGCGTTCCCGATCTCTCCAGCGTCGAGACGTCGTCCAGAGTCTAGGCTCCGTACCCTGACACACCTGATCCGCTTGCACCACCTGAAGGCTTCCCACGGAGGCCGTCGATTCCTGCTCACCCTAGTTCCCGCTCTGTCTCTCTCCTAAGGTGTCCTAATCGTCGCCATGGTAGCTCCTAGCAGGAACCCCACGATCAGTCACCAGCGTCGACCCTGACGCGCGTCCTTCATCAACGGAGTCCCTCGACTCCTGGCTTCTCATTCGATCGCTTTGGCTGGGAGAGGATATATCAGCTGGTCCACTGACAGGCCGCACGCGAGCACCGTTCGAAGGGACAGAGGTGGAAGGAGGAGACGCCAACCGCGAAGGACGATCGACGCGTGCAGGCAACGAAGGGGATTCGCGAGTAAAGGGTGGGAGAGAGAGTGAGAGTGAAAGAGCGTGTACACGGATTCTCTGATTCGGCGCGGCTGTGTGTGCTGAAGCGTGCGTGCAGGACGTTAGGAGAGGTGGAACAAAGAAGTCGAAGAAGACTCGCCAACGCGAACTCGAGCGACTAGAGCCGCGGTGTACTAGCGTTCATCAGCACCGGATACTAACGGACACGGACCCGATTGCGATGGCGCCAGGCGCCCGTTCGACGAATGGCCAGGCCAGAGTCACTCCTCGGGCCATTCTTGCTTTTTCCTTCTTCGGTCCAAAGAGAATCGAACGACGCGCCTCGCGCTCCCCACACGTATGGGACAGCGAACAACCAAGAGGAACACAGACAACACGAGTGCACACCACACACACACGTAACGATACATACACACACAGAGATGCTCACACGCAGAGGACACATACCTCACCCAGCATATTACCTGGCGACACACATCTATGCATACACGCGCTCCCCAGGTGTCCCCGAGGATCGTCGACTGGGATCACACCAGGGGGCGGACACTTTCGCGCACTTCACCGACACGTACACAGATATTACCAATAACGTGTAATAATTTATTTTTTCACTGGTATAGTCGGAGAATTGATAATGAATATATCTGTAGAGCCTATGTATTATATTCAAGAATATTGCACTCACTTCGCGGACTCCCGCGCAACGGCGGGGACCGACGCCCTCGGGGGAACGTTTAGCTCGTTCTCTCTGAACGTCCATCGGCGAACATGATATCAAAGCCAGTGGAGTCGCGACGTGTAGTCTTCTTTCATCCAAAGAGAACGTCCAGAGCTCCGAGGGGGATGTTCGTCGATCGAAATAGAAGGGGTACGCGGTTCTGTGCCGTTCGGGGAACCCGTCCTCGGTACGATTTTACATTTTATTTTTATAATAAATGCAGTAGAGCGTAGGGAGAGAACGAGAGAGCAAGGAAGAGGAGAGTAGAAGGGAGTGACGGCGTGTTCGTAGTAGGGAAGAACGCAAACGGCTCTCCAGGCAACTGGAAGCTGACCGAATCGCAGGGTGCTTTCGATCCCAGGGTGGCGTGGGCTCGATGGACAGTGCCTCGATCTGGGCTTCAACTGTAACTCGATCTAGGACTCCTCTGGAGTTGTCGAACGATGTCCTCAGGGTCGTCGAAGTTCGCGACACTGGCCGCGAGAGTTGGCGAACTTTCCTAATTCGAGGCTCTTCGAGTCCTCGGCGTTCCGTCGACCCCAGGCCATCAAGAGTTCCTTGTTATTTGTTTCGCCAGGTGGAAGTTTTCGATGCCTCTACGATCGCAGGGATCGAGGACAAAGGACTGGGAACGTCGATCATGAAAGACACCGAGGTTAGTTCCGGGACCGAGATTGCAGCCGCTTGCGTTCGCGAGATTAATTAGGTGATTACGTTATTAAAGGCCGCCGTCGCTGTCCTTGACGGACGGGGTGCGATCGTGCTCGTGACGGCAATTGCTTGGAGGAGGTGCTCTGCTAGGGAGGCCTTTGCTGAGGTTGAGTCGAAGCTTCTTTGGCTCCGAGAAAATGGGATCGCAGTCTTGTTTCAATTTGAGTTCGTTTTATTGGAGTTTCAGCCCAGTAAGCAATTTTTTGTAGATTAGATTTTATAGACTCTTTTACAAATTAGATTTTATAGATTCTTTTATAAATTAGATTTTATAAGTCCTTTTATACATTAGATTTCTTTTTAGACTTCTACAAATAGGAATAGTATTTCTGTATTTAACACTGTCTATAGAGATAGATTTTCTACCTAAAATTGATTTCAAATCTCATATTAAGGAAATGTATGTATACCCTGTAGTAAATCCTAGATAAAAATTCCTAGATACCCCAGATTAGAATCCCTGGATACGCTAGAAAAGCAGACCAAAGAATTTTCATTCCTCGACATTCTGGCAAGGCCTCCAGTTCTGCGATCGATAGTAATCAGCTTTAAATTCTTCCAAGCCTCGACGAGGCACGTTTTCCTTTGGTCCCTTTCAAAGTACCGAGCATCGAACGATCCCATCCGTCGAGCGGAAGTCCCTAGACAGCGACTGCGGCGGAAGTGCCGCGAGCCGCGGGCCGGGCACTAGGTGCTAAAAGTATTAAAAAGTGTTTAATCTTGTCGTCGTGGGACAAACGTACGGAATACGCACGATCGGAGACTGTCGACTCGCCCCTGCTAACTCGTTGACAGAAATCGAAGGAGTAGAATTGGTTCCTTCTCATCGATCGATCCTCTCGATCCAACGCGTGTCCTCTCTACCTTAGACTAGTTTCTACCTTAGCGTGACTTTGTATCGTGTAAGTGTGTAGCATAATTTTAGGCGTGACGGTTAATATCGTTCTTTCGTACGAATTTTTATATAGCCCGTTTTGTATGATCGTTGTCGCAACAGCAGCTCCGTGATCCACTGGATCGCGGTCGTTCCACGTGGATCGAGACGAAGATCGATGACTCGAGATTCCGTGGGGACTGGTGTTAGTATTAGTAGACCTCCAAAATTGTCTGAGAAAGTCATATAAATCGTCAACATTAATGTAAATTGATGATCGATGGATGATTCATCTGGAGGCTTTGATCTAAATCGTTAGAATGGTCTGTAAAAAGCACTAACATCGATTGAGAGACAATTTCGATAAGATCTAGTGTTGGTAAAGAAAGTATATAGATTCAATTGGCCAAGTTGTTTATTCAAAAATCTAGGGTAGAATTCAAGATGGTTCAAATCTTTGACACAGACATTCACATAAGATTCATCGACTGAGGATCTACTAAAAGCTACGCCAAAGGCCCGTCACGGTGAATTAGGCAAATTGTTAGGGGAAAATTGAGAAGAATCAAGAAAGAGCGACGACTCCAGCGAGCAAGTCGGCAGAGCGGCTCTCCGGTCGCGCGGGGGGTGCTAAACAAGTTTTTAACTGCGGAACTAATAAGGGTAGAAGGGGTGAGAAGCCGGGAATTAGTGGCGAGAGGGGACAAGGCGGGAGGAAACAGTACCCTTTAGTAATATCTAAACTTAATTGTAACTATTAACGATACGTACGACTGTGGTAGCTATGCTAGTACCTGCTATTGTTAAAGAAAAAGAAAAGAAGAGAGAAGAAAATTGAGGAATAAGGTCGACGAAGGGGTGATAATCGAGGGAGGATAATCGCGACTTTGGAGGGGGGCGGATTAGAAGTCCATCTAGGGAAAGTTTTGCGACCGTGAGGTCACGTGACACCGCGTGGACCAAAGGTGATTGGCTCTGACGCGAGAGACGGAGGTGGCGTTCGTTTCCGCTGAAAGAGAATTGATAAAGGACACATGGAGGGTCGCAAGAAACCTCGAGGCGTAAAATCAGACTGCGCGTGGAGCTCCTCGCACCGATTATTTTTCTAATCTTTCTAATCGAACGAAAACGGCTCGAACCGCCTGGAATCCTCGATTCGACCAGAAGAGGAGGTCCTGGAAGCGACAGATCGCGCCTGCGCGGTTGTCGCATCTCGAGGCACCTCGTGGCCCCTGCGAGGAGAAAAGGAGAGGGACGACAGGGGAGGCAAGTGGAGCAAGCGTTGCAATAAGTTGCGAATCAAATGGATCTCGGCTTGAGACGAGAGGCTCAGCTCAGCGAAGAATCAAACACACACATACACACACGATGTATACTCTTCTTAGGGAACCGAGAAGGAAAGTGGAACGATGGACGCGCAGCGGCGGGAGATTCGAAATCCAAGGGGGAGGCAGATGTGACGAGTCTTGAGGGCAGAGATGGAAAGTGGGCTTTTCAGAGGGAAGACGGAGGTGTTGATACATAGAGCATACATTGAGATACACAAAAGAAAAACATATAGTATTATAATGATTACAATACGATTGTAATGAACACTTTGTAAGCAAGGAAACAAAAAAAAAGAATTACGCATAGTTTTCCATAATCTGTAATATGGATGTATTCGTTAAAACAATGACGAGGGGAAGTTAAGATTAATCGAGAAACAAAATGGCACACGTACACACTACACCCAACACGGATACGTTACAGACACACGTACACAGACGCCGCGCGCGTACACATATACACACACACGCAGCATGTACATACTTTCGAAGTAAACCGGGTACACGACACAAAGTAAACGAAAAAGACCAAAAAAAAAAATGGTGTAATACGACGATGAAACATGACACGAAGTTAACAAACGGTAATCTGTCTTTTTAAAGTATCATTGTGTCTATAAACTATAGCGATCGATATTGTCTCTTTAACCGTAAATGGCGAAACAAGTAACCGTGGTAACGTAATAATGTCATAGCGATAACCGAACACTGCAATATTAGATATAATATATATTCATACATTTATAGACGGACAGAGCTTGCGGGATACGGACGAACCGGAAGCATGCTTACCTCTGACACGAGCTGAAAAAAATAACTCCCCTCGAAAAAGCATTGAAAAGTCAAAAAAAAAGGGAGGACAAAAATACCAAGGAAAAGCAAGCGTTCAAAGTGTCGCTTTTCCCCCTTCTCAAAAATCTTACACCCCCCCCAAAAAAAAACAAAAAATAGAGCACACGTGTCAGAGTAGAAGGGAACCGAAAAAACGAAACAGAAAACTGGACACGATCTTCAGGTACACTTAAAAAAGCCGTTTCACGATGTAAAAGGAAAAAGAAAACAGCAAGAGAAAAGCAAAACGAAGCTGGAAGGAAAACGAAGAATATAATATGCGTTCTGTGTATCGGACACACTCGAAACCTCACATACGTACACACACGAACACAAACATGAACAGGAACACGCTTCTACACTTCTACACACGCACACGACACGGAGGAACACAAAGAAAGACCCAAAAAACCCTATCGATTATTCTACCAAGTAATGAATTAACAAGAGGATGATAATTAGATTTGTAACTAATTATATATATATTTTTCAATACTTTAACTACTTGCTGAATGTAAACTATATACATACAATTATATATTATATATATTATATATATATTATATATACACACACTGTGTATCGCGTAGGGCTGTACCTCGATTACGACGCGACAGGGGTGTCGGTGCGTCGACTTCCGTTCCCCAAAGAAGGCCACCGAGGGGTGAAGAAAACCGAGAAACACCGAAATCCACCGCCAATTCCCCACGTGAAAGGTTGAAGCTTCTGAGTCGGTTGAAAGGGTCGGAAGTCGACGGGTCAGGGCTCGTTCGCGCCCCAGGGGGTGGCACGGTGTCGACGTGTCGCCCCCTGGGAGGCGGAGGGAAAGGTCTACGCGAGAGGAAGGAACCTTTTTGTACCCCACCCAAGTCACACTCTCGGTGTCGAAATGGTAAATGAAAAACCAAAAAACCAAGCAACTATGTTACTCGTATAAGATGCATCCTAAGTGTAAACTGTTGCGAAATGCCCCTTCTCCGAAGCCCCACCCCAGGCCCCAGTCTTCATCGTTTCGTGCGTGGCGAGAGGGATGAAACGAAGCGGCAGGGAAACGAGAGCCAGAGAGAAAGTGAGCGAGAAAGGGAGAGTATGAGAGAGAGAGAGAAAGAGAGAGAGAAGCGTTTATTTCTGAGCGTGAGAGAGAGGGAGAGAAAGGGGAACGAAAGTATTCTGCTGAGACCCGCCTGACCCATTCGCGATTCGTTTGCGAGGGGGTGAAGCGTACCCCGACCCAGCCCACAGTTTTCACCTTTTCTTTCGCGTTCTGTTCACGCGCCTACGTGTCGTTTTCAATTGTATCCGCGTGTACGCGTGTCACACCATCGCGTGAGTGCCAGTGGAGGTGAATGTCGTGCGTGTGCGAGTGAGAGGGAGGAGAGGGCGAGTCAGATGCGTGCGAGGGAGACAAATAGCGAGACACTGTGCGCCTATATATGTATATCTGTATATAGGACCTTTTTCACCCGCTACCGCGTTGTTTCCTTTTTACTTCTCCTCCACCTGTGTTTTTCTTTTTTTTTTTTTTTTTTTTATCATTATTGTCATTACTACTATTAATATCGAGATGTATTTTCTGTTGGCTTTAGATTTTGTTCCTTTATTTTTGTACGAGAATCGATTTACCTAGAACGTGTGCATATAAGCCGAGAATACTTTTTTTTTTTCTTATCGTGGATCCTGGATCCTTCGGTGGCGATGGACGCTGGTCGAACGGGCGCCACGTACGTCGGACCAGCGACCATCGCCACCCCTCCGACCTCTTAGATTTTAAGACAACCCCCTTCCCCTTTTGAATATTATTTTTTGCTCCTGAATTCTTTTTTGATAGTTTGTTATTGTTGTTTTTTTTGTATGATATTTGATTATACCAGCGTGCATCGCGCATCCAGATAATATAATATATACCGCTATATTATGTATATATATATACATATACATATACATATATATATATATTTTTGTTAATAATACAGTGGTTTGATAAACTACAGTGATTTATCCTGTTGTAAACGGATTTGTTTCTATCTCTTTATGGCCCGCGACAATGTGTAATTACATATGTGTACGTATGATATGTAATTACATATGCATTATATACATATATATTATATAAAGGAAGGAAATAGAACACGTGCGTATAAAGTACGAATATATATGTATAGACACTATACATACTTATACAAAATACCTTGTTATATATATACATATATGCATATATACCATATATACATATATATATGTACATATATAAACACACGTATACACTGCTACATTATATTTTGTTTAACGAGGAGATGTGACGAACAAGAGAGAGAGAGAGAGAGAGAGCGAGAGAGAGAAAGAGAGAGAGAGAGAGAGTGAGAGACAGAGAGGAAAATGAGAACAATGCGTTGTGCTCGTCGGAAGCGTCGAAAGGGCGCAAGGGGAGTGCGTTTCTTGAAATTTTTCGAGCGTCCGGGCCGTCCCCTCGACCCGAAAAAAAAACCACAAAACGAGAGAAAGATCCGAAAGGGAGAACAATCGATATTATATACGACGACTACGGGGAAACGAAGCGAAGCAAGGTGAAAGGAAAAGAAGATTAAACAAACAAAAAAGTAACAAAAAGTGTGACAAAAAAAAAAATGAAACTCGCGTGTAATATACTTATAATATCATTTTGTAAATTATTTTTTGTATTTTTATATATACATATATATACATATATATAAATATCGAAGCATACGAGACAAAAAAGCGGAACAGTGTTTGTGCGTACGAACCGGAAGCGAGTGGAACAGGCGAGGTTCTAGCAGGGAAACGGGGGTGAAACGAATTTGCGGCGCGTGGCACAGCGGATGGGGAGTCTGTCGATGGAAAACCGAGGGATTGGGGAAGAATTAGGCGCGAGAGGAGAGGGTGAACGATAAAAACTGCGAGAGAGTCGGAAATGAACCTCGCGACGCGTTGATGAACACTGACGATACTTAAATCCATCGCTGATTGTATATCGAGAATCGTCCTTTCGTTGATCGAGAGCGGCGCCAGGAAGATGCTGTTCGAACTTTCGGAGAGTGAGAGGTGAGAGAAGTCGCGTGCGTGATGCGCCTGTATGCGAAACTCGCGAAGGAAACGAAACCACTGAACACAAAGAGCGTGTACACGCGACGGAGGCAGGAACACACGGAGCAGTCACACACAAACACACACACACATACGTACGCATACACACGCGCATTGTGTTAGAAATTCGACGACGCAACACAGTCCCGAAATACCGAACGATGGATTTTTGTTCCCCATTATTTGTACCTTTGTAACGTATTCTGCAGCTTGTCAGTGCTTTGTTTATTACTACTACTGTTACTACTGTTATTAATATTACCAATATTGCTATGGATTTTAACTATTGTACCGTCTACCGACCTTGTTTTTGTACCACTCTACTTTTCTCGTTAGTATTGTACGAAGAGAAACGCCGCGTCAGAAGCGGGCGCGCGCGACCAGCCGCGCTCAGGCGTAGCTTTTTGACCGTCACCCAAAGAGAAACTCGCGCTCGACGAAGAGTCGGGCCGAGGAAGCTGTGAACAACAGTGGAAAACCTCGCAACAACCAGTTTAGTCGTTATTTAGACAACCAGCGTTGTTATCGTTTAATTAGAAACCGGATGACGCGTCATTCGGGGCCGTGGAGGGCAGAGGCGGCGCGCGCGCGCGCGCTCGCTTCGGTTCCCCTTCCTCGAGGGGGTGCACGCGCGCAGGAGACCCCGAGATCATCCGTGTCTTTTATAATTTTATAGAAAAACAAAAGACAGCCGATTCTGAGCGCAGTGGCATCAGAATTCTCTCTCTAAAATTCTCTCTAAGAAACAAAAAAAAAAAAAAAATAGAAACAACAGATTCCTTCGTTGAAATCGTCGTTCGTCGAACAGCAATTCGTCAGACCTGTTCTCTCGAGAGGACACCGAGGATCGTCACCTCCTCGACGACGGGTCGATCGAGCGTGCATCGAGCGCTCGCGTCGTTTCGCGACGGTCTCCATCCTCGAGTCGGCGTGTCGCTTCCCTTAGTCGGAGCAGCCGTCGAGAAGTTTCAAGAAAAATTTCGTTTCACGCGTAAAAGGGAGAGCGTGTGACCGCGCGAACATGGAGGAGAGACAGGGAGAGAAAGAGTGAGAGAAAGATGTTTCCCGCTTGCTTGCGTGAGTGTGCGTGCGCTGAGGGAGGAAACTTTTCGTTTCTCGTGAGGACGTTCTTTCTTATAGTTTCTCGTGCAAGTACGGTGGACGAGGGTGGCGCCGATCAATCTCGCCTCCTGGATCGAGGCCACCCGACGATCTTCGATCAATCGATAGAACGAGCCCCCTCGAAGGGCGGAGTCCTCCCGAGGGAAAATCCTTGAAACTGAGAAATCCTTGGAGGGGAAAATATTCCTTGAGATTTTCCTTCGGTCGATCAAGTGTCTATACTATAGTTGCAATGGATGAGTTTCGTTCACTGAGAAGAATGAAGTGAAAATCAGAGAAAAGGAAACTTCGATGCTGAAATGCTGAGGCTCTGTTTATTGATAGAGAATTTAACCGAGGGGGTGAGATTTCTTGTTTGAGAGAGAGAGTCGAGATCGAGAGCGATCGAGGGGAGGAGATCCAGGAGGCCATCGGTGAGGTCAAGGGGAGGGCGCCTGGTATTAGTACACATTAGTTTTTTCTATAGGAGGCGCCCAATTAGTTGTTGGAATTCTGTAGTCTAGGCGATAATTCTCGATATAGTTCAATGTTGTCGAGTTTTTATTAGTTGAGCGAGCGAACGCGCGCGATCGTCGTCGGAAACCGGAAACGGCCAGCGTGGTAACTGAGGGGCGCGTTTCTTATAGAACCTGTAACCTCTGAGCGAGATTGAAGTCGAGCACAGGGTGCTTCGAGTCTAAACGATTGGCACCTCGAATACAGTGGAGTTACCCTAAACTCTGCTTCTAGATCTTCTTGGTACTCTTCAAGCAGAAGGTGAAAACACATGTAGTTGAATTTCTAGCTTCGAAATAAGAGAAAGTGACGAACTTCGAAATTTCACTTTGATTTCGTACTGGTCGATCTTCCCTTTTATAAAAACTCGAGTTTATATCACGAAAGCTTATTCGGGGTTCACCCAACGTAGAAAAGCACCAAGAACGACCGAAAGAAATATCTTCCTGACCCAGATAAGGTACGACTGACCAGCCAAAAGTCGATCGAAGCTTCTCGCTTGTGCATCCCACATAATCTCGTTCCCAGGGAACACGCCCCAGTGCCCGCAGCAGCCACGTGTGAACTCGATTCTCCACTCGAGAGATCGAAGGAATCGACTATCCTAAAAGACACAAGCAAACGAAGAAACGAATCTCCTCGACCGATTCCGCGTGTCTGCAACTCTTCCAGGCGACGAGTCGAGTTCGGTGGCCGAGTCGTTCCCCAGGCCTGACTTCCGGTTTCCCTCGAGACCCAGCGACTCGTCTCCGCGAATCGATGTGTGGTTAGTCGCGACGATATCGAGTCATTAGGTCCGTACGGTGGTGTCGAATCGCGTCGAGGCCGATTCTCGACCGAGACACTTCCGCTGTAGCGCCTCGTTCGGCAGGCGACCTTCGATCCGCCCCCGCGAGTCGAGGGACTTCCGCTTCCTCCCCCGACCCTGTTCTCTAGTAGAAAGTCGCCGCCGTGGCGGGTGAATGAAACAAAGCGGAGAAAAAGGGATAACGGAAGTGGGAGGAGTGTTCAGGGTGTGTTCGAGTGTTTGCCCTCAGCAGAGGAAGCGGGGGGTCACGAGGTCACGGGGGTGTCGGTCGAAAGGGAACGAAGAGGGAGAGAGAGGCGCGTCTCTGTTGCACGGTCGCTATCCACGACGTGTGAACGTTAGATGAAACCTTTATCTATATATTTGCCACGATATTCAATACGTGAATGAGTATATCTATTAAATAATATTGATATAAATACATAGAGACAGAGAGAGCGTGTAAGGGAGAGTATGCGCGCGCGAACGACAGAGAGAGAAAGTATGGTAATATCATGAAATTATTATTCTTTGTTACTTCTTTATAATTAAAACAATAAAAAAGCTGCTGAATAAAAAGATGACCGAGTATTTTTTATTGCAGAGGAGAGGCACAGCGCTTCTTCAATGGAAGCTCACTGTTATCCTTATGGCCTTAATTTCCATCTTTCCAATGAGATAGTATCAATTTTCAGGATTATAACCCTTACACTTTTTAAGATTTTTATCTCAATCCTGTAATGAAACGCTATGTCCTGTTTAGTAATAGTATTTTTCTTTAGAAAATTGTACAAGCTTCAGATACAACAGAATGCAATCCACATCAGAGCTGTCCAGAGCTGTACAAACTTGAGAGACAATATCCAGAGTACTGTTTCATCCTCCCCCAAATTTCCACGAACTTTGATCTGAGGAACATCTCCCCATACCATCACGAAGTGACCAGGTAGTTTCCCCTCCCATGATACAAGGTGATGGGGTGATTCCTCCAATGTCATTCTAAAATGATCAGGAAGATCCTCCACTCTCGAGTCGACGACCAATCAATATCGATTTTTCGGTCTTTAATCAACACGCCCGATTTTGTGCTTTTGACAACACGAAGAAGAGGAAGGAATTGATTCCAGAATAGCAAAACAGATTCATTCAATCGTCGCAATGGAACATTTCCAACATTCGGGAAGACTTCTTGAACGCTGAACGAGTTGAAGCATTATGTTGTGTTGAAAATATTGTATGAATTTTCAGTTAAATTCACCCACGAATGCAGAGTCCATCCGACATTTTTTTTCTTTTATTTAATCGGTCGCCTAGGTTTAGTTCCGCGAGTGACAGTTCCATCGTCGCAAACAGACACTATACGACACCTTCGCCTAAGACAAAAGTGGAATTACCAAGCTGGGATTACTTTTTGAGGATCACTGATTCAGAAATTCATTCTTTCAATTCGCGTAAGTTATACTTTCGTTTTACATAAGGAATCAATATTTAACACCTATAGGAATCTGAATATGATGAAGAAATAGGGGTGTAGAAATCCTGCACATAACATCTGCAGAATATTAGACCTTCCATATCCAAAAAGGTTCAATAGACCTTCTTCCAATCTCTTCTAAATCACAATTTATTTTTCAATTCTCACATATCACATATTTGCCCCGTAAATCTATCGCCAAATTTTTTTCTGCGTCCGACTAATCCTCTGCTGCTGTGATTGTTGATAAATTTCTCCATCTCCATCGTTGAAACAGCCACTTTCGCAGCGAGAAAAATCGCGAACGCGAGCAGGGCGGTGGTCATCCGTTTTAAAGCCGAATAAAGCGAACGCGTTTCGATCAACGAACGGAAAACGTATCGAGAAATTTATTTGCGTCCAGATTGAAACGCTAGCGACGATATCACTTGTGTACGTCGCATTAATTCAGCAGAGATCGCTGAACGATACGTCCGCGAATATTTCGCTGGACCCCGGTACGGTGTGATGCATTTGTTGAAATATTTTCTGTTCACCATTTTTCCTCGCGATCGTTGTTTTAACTGTCCCGTGAAAAGTGGATTTTTAAACGGCAATTGGGAAATATGCATTTTGTAAAATATTTGTTTCGATAGGTTCGTGCTATCATCCGTGAGAGAACGGTTGAAATTTATCGAGAGATATTTCAGGTCTGTCGAGCACATTTTTTCACCATTCCTTGAAGCAATTTTTCGGGATTAATGGTTACAAAACAGTTCTTTAATTAAACTTTCGTACAGTGTCGTTCACAGTAATTTGTACAGTTTTGGCGTTGGCAAGTCTTCCTAGATTCTACTTTTGGTTGAAAATTTCATTCATTCATTTATTTCTGGTGGCAACTCTACGATTTCCAAACTAGAATATTGGAAAATTTCAATATTTAAATAAATGTATGAATATTTGAATAAATATTGAAAATAATTCTTACATTAGTGTGCTTGAAAATTTGAAAATCGAACAAAAATGATAAAAATGGAAGGCATAGGTAATTACAACCCTGACAGAGAATCGTAACCCTAATCAAACACTTCTGTGTAATTGCAGATACTCATTAAACATTCATCCTGAAGTTCTCATAAAAAAACCAACAAACTGAAGAACGACATAAATCAGTTTTCCTATCTTCGATGAATCCAGCGGTTCACAGAAGAATTCTGCTTTCCAAGTCTCGCATTCACATCAATAATCAATACACATGGACCTCCTACGAGCTCATTGCTCAGCAGACGATGCGCTTCCACTTTGTCATAGCACAAAGACAGCCTTGCCTCGCTGGATCGAGTGTCGCGATTCCCAAACGAGCTTGTAAACCAGTGAAACAACGTATTCCCTAGGCTTTCCTAGCGTTCCACGTCGCGTGAACATCTTTATGTAACGCAGACACGTGACCTTGAAATTGGAGAACGCGTCAAACGCAAGGTGCAGCTCGTGGCAGCAGGTAACTGCTCTTCGTTGATCGTCGTCGTCCTTATGGTTTCGCCTGTTTACTTCCATGTTATATAAAATCTGATTCCTATCGTCATTGGATTGCTAGGATTGCTTTATCCTTGACCTTCAATGGTAACGATGTGCTATCGTGTAATTTTTCTTTTTTTATAGAAAAATTAGTTAACTGGTCACATGGATATCCTACATTGGACAACAAGTCCTTTCGTTGCAGACATTCTATATGCATATTGCACTTATCCACGATTTATAGTCAAAATTGTGAGCATTGTAAGTAAGTAATTAGAACCCTCTTTCCTTTTTGAACCTCAAATTTTTCAACTTTTAAGAGTCTACTGAATCGTCCAAACTTTTATCGATGAGAAAGTACAGACACTTCAGATTCATGTTCTATTTAAAATCTCGTATTCATCGAGCTTTTGAATTAGACCTGCAGTCACTGCATTTTTTAGAAGACTCGTGGGACTCGGAAAATGCATTCAATGCGTTGCACTTCGAACGTTTCGTAATCTGGTCACGCAACTGATCACGCGACTTGGGTTTTTGGAAATTGGAATCGATTCGCTTCTTGACTAGAATATAGGAACAAAATTGGTACCTGAAAGTAGTAAGTAAGAGTGTCTAAAATTATCTAACTCCTAGTTCTTCATCTAAAAATAAGTAAAAATATAATGAACAGATAACTGCATGTAAATTAGAAACTTTATTTTACTTTATACATTTGCATGTGTCTATTTTAAAACAGAAACTTTCTTCTTATACATATATTGGGGTTAAAGATTGTCGAAAATAATTCCTTAAATACGAGGAAAACTGTTACTAATCCCTCTTTAGTTCTACTTGGCTGAAATAAATGAATCAATATTGAAATTCAATCTGCTTCTACGTCCTAAAATTATGTGACAGATCCTACACGAACAGATTGATATCTGGAAATAAGTGACCCAAAAAGGGACACTTAAATGACAGAGGAGGTCTGTTTCTTCTTTAAGACAGCCCTTCTATAGATTCCTTGAAATTTCAACCAGAGAGCTCTCTCCACTTTATGCAAGTGATATAAAAGTGGTATAAAATTAGCAAGAGAAAACAGTTCTAGCTAAGAGCGTTAATAATAAATATTCTTGTCTTGTAAAATTGATTAATCTTCAAATAAATTGCAGAATCTGTTACCAGAATATCCATGTCCTAATACCTTACACATCTACCGATTATTCTACCTGCCTCGACCCACCCAATTCATATAAACGCGTCATTGCGAAAGCAAGACACGAATCAGTCGAGTAGATATCGTAAAATGATCTTGCATATTGAGTGTCGACTTACGCCTGACCCGGTTGATCTCTTTTCGACTGGTGTATTAACGATTTCTGCACTCGATACTTGGACAACTGCTCTCAGGACTTGATTTCTGTCAACGATCCTTGTCATTTCTTTTTTTATTTATTTATTGGAATCTTGGCGCTAAAAGCGAACATATGAGAAAGGGTAAAGACCTTATTTTCTGTTCTAACACGTTTAGGATCATTTTGGCCATGGCTATTTAAACGTTCAACAATGAAAAATGAGAAGGACACTGTACCTTTTTTGTGAAGTAAATACATCTTATGCTATATTGCCATATACCGGAATAAATTATCTTTCAGTGACATCATAGAATAGAAGAGTGAAGGTATGGCGCTGTATTTGACTACATTGCCTGCGATATTCTCACCCTTCTACTTTACGACTCAATTGACAGACATTTTGTCCCAGCATCTAGCGATACTGCTGGTGAATTAACCCCTGTTGCCAGGATTGCCTGTGTTTCTTCAAAACAAGAAGCCATAATTACCCTGGACGACTGGAGCGCTCTTCAGTCGCTCCTGAGATTCTGAAGGGAGCGGATCGTGGTGGTTCTCAGTCGGGTCGTAGGTCACCCACTCCTCCGTACCAAAGACCTATGGGACTTTGAGGGGGCGTCATCCTTGATCAGAGGTCAGACCATACGCTGCAAGACACATCTACCAAGGGACATCATCAAGCGTCTTTGTTCAAAAATCGAATCATAGGTAGGTTTAGGTTTACATTTTCAATTTTACATTTAAAACTAAACTATTGAATAGCTGCGTTTAAACGTTTCTTTTGTTTGTTTTAATCAGGCAAGACAGTTCGCCTAGGAATGCTGGCGAGGCGAAGGACGTCGATGATGTCAGACGATTTCTAGAAGATTTCGCTCGAAAATTCAACCCCTGCACCATCATTATCTGCTTGGACTAGAAAACATCGAGATTTGGTCAGGTTCATCAATAAACTAATAGAGCAGTGAGAATACAGAGTGCTTTACTAACAGTAAGCTTCATCGAGAAGATCATAGCACCAATTATGTTAATAATAAATTGTCGAAGTTAAAAATTGATATTTATATTGTACATACGAAACATCATATTGTATACACAATATTGTACATCACAATTGTATAAAATCCTTTTAACTAATTCTTTTCGAAAATAAAAGTCATTGCAAAAATAACTATCTGCGTTTATTAATTTATTAAACCACATTCCTGATACGTTCCTGTATTCCTATCCTTCCGAAGAAAATTTTCTTAAATTCCAAGATACCTCCTTTCGTATCATGTTCTCCTGATACTTATGCGGATTTTTGGGCAAACTCTAAATTTCCTTTCCCGCCAATTTTTGGAACACCTCTTTGCACATCATGTTCTCCTGATACTTTAGTCAATTTTCGGGCAAACTCTAAGTTTCCTTTCCCGCCAATTTTTGGAATACCTCTTTGCATATCATGTTCTCCTGATACTTTAGTCAATTTTCGGGCAAATTCTAAGTTTCCTTTCCCGCCAATTTTTGGAATACCTCTTTGCATATCATGTTCTCCTGATACTTTAGTCGATTTTTCGACAAACTCTAAGTTTCCTTTCCCGCCAATTTTTGGAATACCTCTTTGCATATCATGTTCTCCTGATACTTTAGTCGATTTTCAGGCAAACTCTAAGTTTCCTTTCCCGCCAATTTTTGGAATACCTCTTTGCATATCATGTTCTCCTGATACTTTAGTCGATTTTCGGGCAAACTCTAAGTTTCCTTTCCCGCCAATTTTTGGAATACCTCTTTGCATATCATGTTCTCCTGATACTTTAGTCGATTTTTCGGCAAACTCTAAGTTTCCTTTCCCGCCAATTTTTGGAATACCTCTTTGCCTATCATGTTCTCCTGATACTTTAGTCAATTTTCGGGCAAACTCTAAGTTTCCTTTCCCGCCAATTTTTGGAATACCTCTTTGCATATCATGTTCTCCTGATACTTTAGTCGATTTTTCGGCAAACTCTAAGTTTCCTTTCCCGCCAATTTTTGGAATACCTCTTTGCCTATCATGTTCTCCTGATACTTTAGTCAATTTTCGGGCAAATTCTAAGTTTCCTTTCCCGCCAATTTTTGGAATACCTCTTTGCATATCATGTTCTCCTGATACTTTAGTCGATTTTTCGGCAAACTCTAAGTTTCCTTTCCCGCCAATTTTTGGAATACCTCTTTGCCTATCATGTTCTCCTGATACTTTAGTCAATTTTCGGGCAAACTCTAAGTTTCCTTTCCCGCCAATTTTTGGAATACCTCTTTGCATATCATGTTCTCCTGATACTTTAGTCGATTTTTCGGCAAACTCTAAGTTTCCTTTCCCGCCAATTTTTGGAATACCTCTTTGCCTATCATGTTCTCCTGATACTTTAGTCAATTTTCGGGCAAATTCTAAGTTTCCTTTCCCGCCAATTTTTGGAATACCTCTTTGCATATCATGTTCTCCTGATACTTTAGTCGATTTTTCGACAAACTCTAAGTTTCCTTTCCCGCCAATTTTTGGAATACCTCTTTGCATATCATGTTCTCCTGATACTTTAGTCGATTTTCGGGCAAACTCTAAGTTTCCTTTCCCGCCAATTTTTGGAATACCTCTTTGCATATCATGTTCTCCTGATACTTTAGTCGATTTTTCGACAAACTCTAAGTTTCCTTTCCCGCCAATTTTTGGAATACCTCTTTGCCTATCATGTTCTCCTGATACTTTAGTCAATTTTCGGGCAAACTCTAAGTTTCCTTTCCCGCCAATTTTTGGAATACCTCTTTGCATATCATGTTCTCCTGATACTTTAGTCGATTTTTCGACAAACTCTAAGTTTCCTTTCCCGCCAATTTTTGGAATACCTCTTTGCATATCATGTTCTCCTGATACTTTAGTCGATTTTCGGGCAAACTCTAAGTTTCCTTTCCCGCCAATTTTTGGAATACCTCTTTGCATATCATGTTCTCCTGATACTTTAGTCGATTTTTCGGCAAACTCTAAGTTTCCTTTCCCGCCAATTTTTGGAATACCTCTTTGCCTATCATGTTCTCCTGATACTTTAGTCGATTTTCGGGCAAACTCTAAGTTTCCTTTCCTGCCAATTTTTGGAATACCTCTTTGCCTATCATGTTCTCCTGATACTTTAGTCAATTTTCGGGCAAATTCTAAGTTTCCTTTCCCGCCAATTTTTGGAATACCTCTTTGCATATCATGTTCTCCTGATACTTTAGTCGATTTTTCGACAAACTCTAAGTTTCCTTTCCCGCCAATTTTTGGAATACCTCTTTGCATATCATGTTCTCCTGATACTTTAGTCGATTTTCGGGCAAACTCTAAGTTTCCTTTCCCGCCAATTTTTGGAATACCTCTTTGCATATCATGTTCTCCTGATACTTTAGTCGATTTTTCGACAAACTCTAAGTTTCCTTTCCCGCCAATTTTTGGAATACCTCTTTGCCTATCATGTTCTCCTGATACTTTAGTCAATTTTCGGGCAAACTCTAAGTTTCCTTTCCCGCCAATTTTTGGAATACCTCTTTGCATATCATGTTCTCCTGATACTTTAGTCGATTTTTCGACAAACTCTAAGTTTCCTTTCCCGCCAATTTTTGGAATACCTCTTTGCCTATCATGTTCTCCTGATACTTTAGTCAATTTTCGGGCAAACTCTAAGTTTCCTTTCCCGCCAATTTTTGGAATACCTCTTTGCATATCATGTTCTCCTGATACTTTAGTCGATTTTTCGACAAACTCTAAGTTTCCTTTCCCGCCAATTTTTGGAATACCTCTTTGCATATCATGTTCTCCTGATACTTTAGTCGATTTTCGGGCAAACTCTAAGTTTCCTTTCCCGCCAATTTTTGGAATACCTCTTTGCATATCATGTTCTCCTGATACTTTAGTCGATTTTTCGGCAAACTCTAAGTTTCCTTTCCCGCCAATTTTTGGAATACCTCTTTGCCTATCATGTTCTCCTGATACTTTAGTCGATTTTCGGGCAAACTCTAAGTTTCCTTTCCTGCCAATTTTTGGAATACCTCTTTGCCTATCATGTTCTCCTGATACTTTAGTCAATTTTCGGGCAAATTCTAAGTTTCCTTTCCCGCCAATTTTTGGAATACCTCTTTGCATATCATGTTCTCCTGATACTTTAGTCGATTTTTCGACAAACTCTAAGTTTCCTTTCCCGCCAATTTTTGGAATACCTCTTTGCATATCATGTTCTCCTGATACTTTAGTCGATTTTCGGGCAAACTCTAAGTTTCCTTTCCCGCCAATTTTTGGAATACCTCTTTGCATATCATGTTCTCCTGATACTTTAGTCGATTTTTCGACAAACTCTAAGTTTCCTTTCCCGCCAATTTTTGGAATACCTCTTTGCCTATCATGTTCTCCTGATACTTTAGTCAATTTTCGGGCAAACTCTAAGTTTCCTTTCCCGCCAATTTTTGGAATACCTCTTTGCATATCATGTTCTCCTGATACTTTAGTCGATTTTTCGACAAACTCTAAGTTTCCTTTCCCGCCAATTTTTGGAATACCTCTTTGCCTATCATGTTCTCCTGATACTTTAGTCGATTTTTCGGCAAACTCTAAGTTGCCTTTCCCGCCAATTTTTGGAATACCTCTTTGCCTATCATGTTCTCCTGATACTTTAGTCGATTTTCGGGCAAACTCTAAGTTTCCTTTCCCGCCAATTTTTGGAATACCTCTTTGCCTATCATGTTCTCCTGATACTTTAGTCGATTTTCGGGCAAACTCTAAGTTTCCTTTCCCGCCAATTTTTGGAATACCTCTTTGCCTATCATGTTCTCCTGATACTTTAGTCGATTTTCGGGCAAACTCTAAGTTTCCTTTCCCGCAAATTTTTGGAATACCTCTTTGCCTATCATGTTCTCCTGATACTTTAGTCGATTTTCGGGCAAACTCTAAGTTTCTTTTCCCGCCAATTTTTGGAATACCTCTTTGCCTATCATGTTCTCCTGATACTTTAGTCGATTTTCGGGCAAACTCTAAGTTTCCTTTCCCGCCAATTCTTGGAATACCTCTTTGCCTATCATGTTCTCCTGATACTTTAGTCGATTTTCGGGCAAACTCTAAGTTTCCTTTCCCGCCAATTTTTGGAATACCTCTTTGCCTATCATGTTCTCCTGATACTTTAGTCGATTTTCGGGCAAACTCTAAGTTTCGTTTCCCGCCAATTTTTGGCATACCTCTTTGGATGTCATGTTCTCCTGATACTTATGCTGATTTCGGTCCCAAAATTAAGTTTGGACAGAAATAAAGGAAAGTATCAAGAGAATACAACATTAGAAGACGTCTCTTTTAAGAACTGGGTATTATTACACAGGATGTATTATGGGTTAAACAAAATACTAACCGCATATGTTTTTCCTTATTGTCTTTTTATTGTTACCCCTCAAATATGACGATATACATAGTATACATCTTAATTCCTTAACTTAAATTTTTATTTTTAATATAATTTCTTATTAAAAGTACGTATAGACTCGAACCTGGTCGAATGGCGATCTTAATCTAGTTGAAGCAGACAGCGATGGGACAGTTGTTAGATTTTTAGATAAATCCTTGGAGAAATCGTTCGATGTTGTCAAGATCCTTCGGCACACCAACACATCGTCTAACAAAGCTACCTTACCTGAGTCAAACTAACAAAAGAAATGCTTAAAGCAATTTTATTTCAAGTTTAAGAGTGAAGATATAATCCTAAACCTACCTATAATTCGATTCTTAAACAAGGACACTTGATGTCTTTGATGATGTCCCTCGGTGGATGTTGTATCTCGTGGTGCATGATCTGATCAAGGATCACTGATCAAGGATGACACACCTTCAACGTCCCATGGGCCTTTAACATGGATCAGGAAAGGGTAACCTAGGACTCGACTGAAGACACCACGATCCACACCCTTCGAAATCTCAGGAGCGACTGAGGAACCTGCTAATCGTGCAGGATATTTATGTCTTTTTGTTTCGGGGCAGCACAGGTAACCCAAGCAATGGAAGTTAATTCACCACCAGTATTGCCTGTCTTCCAGTGACGTCATCAGAAGAACGTGAGTAATCCAAGCAACGCAGTCAAATACCGTGCTGTATGAACTCTCACTCTTCTACTCTATGACGTCACTGACAGACATTTTGTCCCGGCAAATGGCAATATTACCTTAGTCAATGATGATAATGAACTGGCGGGGAGAAAAGTGAATAAAAAGTTAGACAGGAGAGTCCCAAGTAAAACTAAGACAAACGAGAAATGAAATATGTATCATATTAACAGCGAGCAATTTTTCTATTCTTCTTTTCTTATCTGGCAATGTCTTTACCGAAAAATCGAAAACTCATGCTTACAAAAAATATTGCACACCTCACTATTATCCTTATTTCTCGCCGCTTCGTTATATCGTACCTTTAGGTAGTATTGTACTGTAATTATGACCAGTAGACTGTGGATCTGTATGCATTTATGGAAAATCTCAGCATACACAAAAGCACAGAATTCATTTAAAATAGAACAATATATAAAATATACAAGGTTAAATACATTTTTAGATGATAAATGTCGAAACGATCGACTGTGATAATAGTTCGCCATAAATCGAGCACGCATAGGACAGGCAAGGAGAAATAATCATGCAATTACGAGACTGAAGTGCATGTGCATCGCACGGTGATGCATTGAGAACGAGGTCGTTCAAGTGTCGATCAACGGACGTGAAACTGGTGCAACCCGAGATGTATCGATACTGAACCGTCTATTTCTTAAAGTGAACAATTACATATTAATGATAGCTTGAAAAATACTATCAATCACCTATAACTACCATCTTAACACATTACTTGCCACAGTGATCACCGACAACCACCACTTTCAACTCACATAGTCTTCCTAAAATACTTGTAACAATAATTTAAAGTTAAATGTGAACACGAGTTCCTTTCACTACTGAAAATTTAATCACGCTATACATAAAAACCAAAGAATTTCTCGCAGGTGATCAAATTTCAGCTAAACTGACACCTGAATGCAACAATCTCAACAACACTCTTTATCAAACACGCTTAAAATATTGTCTTACAATCAAACGATAATTAAACTTCCCTACCACCATAGCTACCATTACTCACCTGGCTCCAACGTTACATAATTGGAGAACCATACCAAAGAGGTCAGTGAATCATCCGACTGCTCGCAGATCTACCTAGTCAGATAATTTTGGTGAAAAAACAGTTCCCTCCGAAGAAGGGAACGCGTGCTCGCGTGGAAGGAAATCGAGACCAAGTTGGAACAAAACTCGCGGCTCAATGTCACCGGCGCTTGACAGAAAGAGAAAAGGCCGCCGCGAGAATGGCACATCGGATTTCCAAGCAAGAACGAAGATAATTCGATTAGGAGTCAGCGGCCGTGACCAAGTTTGCAGTGCATGTTATAATTGCCGATCGCATTATCGAATGTCAGAAGCTCGGGCACGCTGAAAATCTGCGAGCTGCGATTCGCGTGTCTCCGATGCCCGCTAATTCGATTTGCGAGACGAGGTTGAATCACAGTGCAACCGAGTATCGAGGAAAGCTGATTTGGAGCTGCTTCTCTTGCCATGTTCAAAATAATCGAATTATCGAATCTCTTTGAACTGGGAACGATGAGCACAGGATGAGTATTTGATTAGGTGGTTCGATCGGTAAATACTGTCGGACTTTCCTTTTGTTAGTCAAGTGGAATATACGTTCACTTAGGAGATATTATAGGCAAATAGAAAATTAAAAAGAGTTTAATGAGGTAGATAAGTAGTAATTAGTTTAATACCAAGGCAATTAATTAGTAATTATTAGTGTTTCTAATAAGGAATTAAATCTTTTTTTGGAGATCTAGAAATATTATAGTTGTTTTCACCTGTATTTGTCATATGAAACTGTTTGTTAGGCAATAAGCAAGACGTACTGTTTTAGAAATTGATTCAAAAGGAAAGAGGAAAATCTTTAAGAAAGAACGATAAATTTTTGAAAATTCAAACCTTTTTAATTATTAAATTTGATAGTTTAGAAATGAATAACTTTGAAAATCTGAAAGTTCGAATATTTCAATAGTTGAGTATTGAAAAATTTGAGAATCATTAATCTTAAAAATTCAATAAAGCTAAAAGTTTGAATACTCTTATATTTGAACACTCGAAAATTTAGGCACCTTAATGTTTCACACTTTTTTAATTAAAAACTTTGAAAATTTGAAAGCATGAATACTTAGAAATTTGAAAACATAAAATTCTAAAGACCCTTGGAGTCTACACTTTTCCTCGATTCATTGTCATCAAATCTACTCTTAAATCAGACATGAGTCAATTACTAGCACTTTAAGAATTTGAAAAAAAAAGCAAATCTCAAAGAATCTCGATCGAGGACCACTTGTCCACGTCTCGTCCTTCGACAAGGATCGAGGCTTCGCGCAGGATACGTAAGTGCAGTGTCGTAAGCGTGTATTTCACTCTACGCTTGATCAACACTCACCTTGTCACCGTATCGGATGGCAGCAGGAGAAAAAGAAGGCGAAGGGACGCAGGAGCAAAAATGGGATCGAGTTCACTCGTTCAAGATGAATTTTCTCCGTAGATTTCAACTATGACGAGGTCAAACTTGGAAACCTCTTTTCCTCAAGGAATCGTGTCGATCGGCCCTAAATTCCGTTTAATTAGTTAAAAAAAATATCCTTGACCTCGTTTATAAAAACGTTATTCAATGACGATATTATATTCACCTAAACCGGAATTATGATCCCCCTTCATGGTTGTTCATCACGTAAATGGCATTCAGTAGCCTCTGCTAATCAGCACATGGGAATTCCTTGATTGACTTGCTGCACGGTTTTGTCATTATCTGTCACTTTAATTATTTCATTATCTAAAACAAAAAAGAATTCACGCTCGTCTCTAGAGAATTTTGATTTAACAGAAGGGAAAATGAGTGAGCTATTCTTTTAAGATGTTTTGCAGCTTCTTCTACTGGATTTCAACTTTACATAAGCACTCTTCGATAACAGTGATATAACTATGCAAAAAGACACAAGAGAAAGGAAGGAATATGAAAGATTTACTGTGACTATTATGTACACAACTACTTGTTCATTTATTTACTTATTTTCCTCCTTTTACTTCTTTTTATTTTTCAAGACTTTCCTTTTACTTTATTTGCGAATGACGAAACATCTTGTAATTTTTCAATTTTTTTCCCTCCCATATGTTACATACGTTTCATATTGCCCTCGATTTACACGCTTCAGGATAAATAAAACTAAAACGTCTTCTCTCATTAAATGAAAGTGGCGAATAAATATCACATTTTTTCTGAAATATCTTCCACTTTATTTGCACCTTTCCATCGTCTTCTCGCTATCAAAACCTACATTTTCCACAACATTCGACAGCATTGCACGTCCCTTCGAGAGCCATCGTCGCGATCCAACGAGGGCCCTAGATCCGCACGACATCCCTCATCAATTAATTAAGCGTCGAGCTAGCGTGTCGCCCTGGGCCGCCTAATTAATCGAGCAGTCTCGGACAGCAGTGTTACACCTCGTACACGATCTTAACGGTTAAAGTGTAGCCATTGTATCACAAGCAATGGCCAAGACTGGCCCATCTACTTGATACGCCCGAAACAAGCGTTGTTCAGCTATTCCGTGGCGATCGAGTCCCATGGCGTTGATCGATGGATCATCGATCTGAGCGGCGCCCCGTTTCCATTCAATGCTGACACGATCGACGGTGACGCAATCACGTTTCACGAACGGTCAATGTTGCTTGAATCGTCTCTTTGATATAGAAGACAGGCGATTCTGGTCGAATCTGTAATCCTGAGTTCGACGTGGGACTTTCGGTGATTTCGAATCATTTTAGTTGATTTATTGAAGTATTTATTAGCATCATGATTGTTTCGCGTGTGTATAATCCATTGAAGAAAATTAGAAAATAGAACGAATATCTATTTTTTAATGTCTTTTGTTACGATTTTTGAATTCATCTTGTGGTGGTCCTCCTTTTTTTATTAATCCTCGGTGGTTCTTATAGTAGCAGCACGTTTGTTTTACAATTTTGAAAATAAATATTAAGCAGACGTAGTCATGCAATAACATTGTCGTATAATGTATTGATGATGTACTGGCGAAACAATAGTTAAATACAGGCGACAAAAAATGAAAAGTAGTAGAAAAGAATAGTGTACATAATTAAAAAAGAGACATGCTGATTAGGTAAAATAAATGACAAGCGATGGACTCACGAGGATAGCTCTCCAAGAGTAATCTTGGAGATTGCTCATTAGGTTGTAGAATTGATTAAACTGAATATAACGTTATTCCAATTTAATTGAAAACGACGTTGGATAATTTCAATCTGCTTGTCTCTAGCTTAATAATAATAATAATAATAATAATAACAATAATAATACATTTAGGAAGCTCTCCTTGACAGGGGTGATTCACGCTAGAAGTTTTATTACAATATGGTTATAGACACTTCTATTTTAGAAAAGCAGTCACGTTTCATGAACACTAATTCGATTCAATATCCTTCGAGATAGACAACTCATTTGTCGCAAATTCCTATCACTTATAGAGAACAATATCTTCATAAAATGCTTAAACAATAAGCCTTAACTCTACCTTTATTTTGTCGATGATTAATTCATTACAAATTAAATTAAATAAAACTCATGACCTACAAAAAGAATTTCGACAAAATAATGAAATACTAATTCTTCAAAGCTATTTAAAGAAATATTTAGATTACACAAAATTAATTTCCATGAAGCACATGGCACACAGAAGACGAGTTAGTGAAAAATCCGATCGATAAACAGACTCTGACCTAACTCTGGTGCTCTGAATAATTAATGATGTTACAGATACCACACGTTCTTAATTAAGGGAACCAAGTCAGTCGAGTATACGATTCGAGTGACAGAAGCAGATGACACGTCCTCCTGCTGATTCAGAAAATTACAATTATCATGTACACGTACTATTTTTTCAGACAGCTCCTTTCAAAGAATCAACTTTGAAAGAATCTCGAAACAAATGAATGCAATATAAAACCTCCACTAATTTTAAATAAAAATACAATTGCAAATTCCTTTTGACATTCAACGCCCTAATCTACGTGAGGAAAAGGTACAAGAAATTTTATGCTAATTTAACAAGAAATATAACAACTGTTTTATAATTTTATACAATTTTCCTTACTCCTTCCGTTTCGTGTCTACAAGCATTCTGGCATTGTGGCCGCCAACGCCACCCATAGGACGCATTAAATAATCACAGGATAACGATTCACAAGACAAACGAACCGGCGAGAACAAGATAGCAAGGCAATTTGGCCTAATCCCTGTTTCATCAGTGTTACGTACCTAATGTATATCTTACGCCATCGTGAAACCATTAAACGGCGTATATATCGGGGCGAGAAACGTATGCGCGATTATGTTGCAAGACCGAAATGGATCAGTCGCGGCCTTCTAGCCTACTTCGACGCTGATTACTCATTTCAGCCATTGATCCAATTTGATCTGAGAAACCGAACGATTCGAGTCAACAGAAAGGTTCTAGCACTTAAGCTGTCGGAGTTACGAACATAATAGACAAATTTCAAAATGATTGAATTCTCAAGAGAAGACCTTAGATGACCATTTAGTCAGCAGAATGGGCTTAGAAGGCCATTTGTAATTTAGACTTAACTAAAGTGACATTTATCATATCGTTTACTTCTTGCCATATGATGAAGAGTCATACAGTAGCTCTGTTTTTTGTATGTTGTTAACTTTACACCCTTACACCATAAACCCAGGTCACCACTTTCCTTTAAAGAATTCCTTGCTCCATCTTAGTTCTCCAGAACAAATCAGAAGCAACCGAAGACACCAATCATGCAATAGTCATGTCTACCACTCCTTACAAAATTCTCATAATCCTAAAATAAGAGTCTACAACGACACATAGCACAAAGTTGAGAAACAAATTCGCAGTGACATTAGGCCTATAAACACCTCAAGCACCAAAAATAAGTTCGTCGACATTCAGTTGTTAAAGAAAACTTGGTAAGTCGCGGGTTTCAAAGAAGTTATGAGTTTATATCAGTTTATATAGTCTATAATCTACAAATAGAAAATTATTTACCTATCAATTAATTAATTCATTTCTACAATAGTTTTACTTTATTTAAAGTAATTATGATAAGTGTAGCCTCAAAACAAGTGCCAGTATGTTCTTTCCTACAAGTTGTTCCTGATCTTCCAATAATTAACAGGGTAAGTACCAATTCAAATGTTAGTATTTCTCGATTTTTTACAATCATTCCAAAACAATGGTAGTTCATGCTTTACACGTGCAGTGCTATTCAACGAGGATTGAAACGTTTAGAGCTGCATGAAAAACATGTTCCGTGTACGTGGTATTGCGATTTAGCAACTGTACACGTATCTATGACATCATAATTGACATAAAGTTACAAAAGTGAAAAACAAGCGTAATTTTACTATTAATAACGCATTAACTGTTACTAGTTGTGCACACAGGTACTTGCTGTCATTATATTTTTCAGTCCTCTAACACCTGTTGTGTTAATTTACCACTTCCATAAGATAACAAGTCATGAGAATAACAAACTAATAAAAGTTGATGTATTATGTTATGATGTATAAACCATTCTCTGAAGTTTCTATCTTCGTTGGCTGGAGTACCATGATATAAAATGTCTGATATGTACAGAAATATATCATACATGTTCCTTCATTACGCCTGGAAACTTTTGAACTATCGTAGTCGTAGCGCGAAACGATAACTGCAGGCGTAATTATCGTTTCGAACATCTGCCGTAGCAAAGTTAACGGTAGGCGGAATGATTCAACATACTGGCCCCACACCTCCTAAGCATTTCCTCATAACAACTCTGTAAATTGAACCCTATTCTTCCCGAAGACAATTAAATGGTTACAGAATTTACCACACCAACAACTGTGTAGTTCACCTAGGCCTCTATAGTTCACTGAATACCTTAAGACCTTTGATATGTTAGAGACGATAGGAGGTTAGACTCTCTAGATCGACGTTAGGTTGGTAGTCTTGAAAAGAAACTAAACAAAGGATGACAAAAGTAGAATATGGATTTTCTAGGTCAAAATCTGCCACAAAATTTGTCGATAAAGCTATTCAGTTCATCTACATGAATCCTACATAAGAATACTTGAGGTTAGGATGAGGAACTCGTATTGAGCCTATGCTAGATCAGAGTTAGTTAAATCGATATCCATAATTCTATTTCTATTGACATAGAAGGGAAAGGATTCAGTCTTTTGGATCAGTGGATGAGAACTTGATACCTTAGACTGTTTAGGCTACCGGTGGACTTGTTCATGATACGCCTAGTGTTCATGAAATGGCTGCCACCTACGTCATCACAGCGTCAAATCGGTAACTGATAACATCACGCACGTGGAGAACGTGTAATCGATAGGATTGCTTCAAGACAGGAATTATTTCTCTGTTCTCAACAACTAGTTAGATGCCTAGTAGAACTTATTTACAGGAAGAGGAGTTAAACAAGAAATTATACAAAGAAATTTCTACAAAGTCTCCTGCTTGCAAGTACTCCCAAATACATGTCTGAAAACTAGCCAAAACCACTATCCATTTCAGGCACCATAAGAAAGATCAGAAAAGACAAATTATAATTAATGCTTTTAAGAAATCAACGATCTATTACATTAGTCCTCCCTTTATTTATTCACTATATGCAAAAACGCTACAGCTGATACATTGCATATACAAATATGCGTTTAATAATAAAATTTAGGATAGAAGATCCCAGTGTCTATAAACGGTACTTGATAACTTCTGGTGTAATCACGGCCTCGGGGTTTCCAATCATTCATTCATAACCATGGTACATTCATTACATAGCACATTATAGTATCATTGCTAGATCAACTTCTCCTTGCTTGAATGATATAAAACATTCAAATTTATAGAAATAAACGCGTCTGTTTCCTCAAGTAAATGCACGTGATTGAATCGTACCCCTCAGCCCATAGCTACTCACTGCTCAACAAAAATAGAATGAACGAAAATGCCTCGTGTGCTTTCTCATTTTCAAGTAATGTTTTCTCCGAAATTATCGGTTCATTAATCATCGTATAGCATCTAAGTCAACGCGGTTTCAACGCGTGGTCAGAATCTTATGGCTCTCAATCGCATCTCTCACAATTATTGTATTATTCAAACTGAGAGCTTAAATTATCAAACATCCTTCGATTCGTCAACATTCGTCGGACAACTATCACCGGGCGTACGAAGGCCAAAGTCAAGTGTCCTTAAAAATCGCAGTAACTTTCGTGAAAACATCGAACGAAGAAATATATAGATTCTCTCATTGCTTTGTCTGCTTTTCTACAATGATAGTGGATTATGTACAATATCTCTCGTTCATCAGGCCACTTGTCGCCTGTGTTAAATAGGAAACGGATCAGCTCCCGTGGCAGGTAGTGCGACAGGAATAGAGGAAGTATTGAAACGTACCACTGTAATGGAACAACGTTAGAGAACGTGGTACGCCTGAGCCCATGCAATCATTGTTCATCGTTGCTGCAAGGATAAAGGCGAACACGAGTCTATGAGACGGTAGTGAAAGAACGAGACAGAGTTCATCCAGTCAGGAGAACTTGGTTGTCCCTAGGATCAGTAGCTTTGTACTCGACTTATCTCGAATACCTTGTGTGTGCTTCGACCCCAAAAGGGTTCTATGTACTGTCTTAAACATCTAAAAGTAAACGTATCTACACTTGGCCCGTCTTTTCGTGGAACTTGAAGTAGTGGATCTTCATAGACCTATTGTTGGGATATTTGATCTTGCACTCGGGACAGGTCGCGTCCACCGCGCCTTGCACCATGTAGGTGCTCAAATCTGTCTCTCTGTGGTAGTTTTTACTCTTCTCCGCGTCATAAATGGTACTGTGCGCGTTTACCATGTGTTCCGTTATCGCTTGCCTACTAAACACGTGGCGGCCGCACAGGTTGCAATTGTAGATCATGTTGGTGTGCGACAACTCGTGATTCTTTAAGGTCAGTGACGTAGGGAACGTCAATTTGCATCCGGGGACAGAACAAGCGTACTTCAGCTGGATGTTCTTGTGTTTCATAGAGAAATGCTGGCGAAGATTCGACACACCAGGGAATCCCTTGTAACAGATGTTGCAACAAACATTGCCGTCGTTCCCAACTATAGGAATACACTCGTTCGTCGTATTTGTCGTTGATTTGCCGACATTCTTTATCACACGGTTTTTGTTGTGCACCTGTTGCTTGTGTTTATACAGTATGCTCATATTAGGGAAGAACTTTCTGCAGACATGGCACATCACCGATTTCTTGCCCGTACTTGCAGCGTTCATATTGAACACCCATTTCTTTTCTTCCTCCGTTTCTAGCTTCATCTTTTTCGCTTTCGGCTCTTCCTGAGACGATCTTCTCGCGTTATTGTACAAAGGTGGAGATCGTTGCAGATTGAATATCTCGCTGTGCAAGTTGAACTTGTGACGTTGTAGCGACTGAAAACTACTGAAGACCTTGTGGCAGATGTTGCACAAGGTTTGGTTAGATGTAGGCTTCTTGGCAGTTGACTGGAACTTTATAGTAGCAACAGTCGTGGCTTTGTGAAGCTTCTTGTGTCTTGTCAGCACTTTCTTGGAGCTATAGAGCTTGCCACAAATATCACAAGGGAAGGTCGGTTTTTTAATGTTACTGAGGATGGGGTAGGACTTGTGCCACTGCATGTGCATATCCAGCGTCTCTTTGTCAGGGTAAACATTAGTGCAGAGTTCGCATTGGAGTTCATTAGTGGAGAAAGTCCTCTCGCTTTTGTTCCGAGCACAGTGTACATCCCATAAGTGTTTTCTTAGCTCGGTAACATCATTGAATTTATCGTTACAAACTTGGCACTGGAAGTTGCCTTGCGGCTTTGTGGGAGGCGGATTTGGGAAGGATTTTCTAGCCCTGGCGGGTCTATCCGAGTTCGTTTCTTGTTCTTGTTTGGGTATGATCAACAGTTTGTCAGGTTTTTGGTCTCCATCTTGTGCATTCAAGCGGGAGTTTACTCGGCTGTGCCAACTCTTGTGTATCTTTAAGGACGATTCCTCGATGAAGACCTTTCCGCAGATGTTACATTTGTAACCACCATGCGATTTTTCACCATGTGTAGTCTGGAAGTGTAAATTCAGGTTCGCCTGGAAAACAAAGCTCTTTGGACATTGGGGACACTGAAGCATAACTTTGTTAGATTTGTGAGTCTTGGTCGATTTATGAACATTTCTTTTGTGTCGTCTCACGTTCGCGCAGTTCGAGAATATTTTACCACACTGCTCGCATTCATTCTTTTTAGTACCAGGTTCTGAGGTAGCGCTAACGTTCATCGTTGTCGAGTCTCGCGATTCTTCTTCAACAGTGCCATATTCCACGCACGAGCTGTTCGCGTTTCGTTCATTTGGATCTTCTATACCATGATCTTTCATGTGAATCTCCAGAGCACCGGCACTGCTGAACATGCTGCGACAAATAACGCAAGAATAGATTTTCACCTTCAGGTGGAGGTTTCTGTGCTCCGTTAGCTCAGCTCTAGTTGTAAATTCCAGGTTACACAGAGCGCAACTATACTGTTTGCCAGATGGAATTTTGCCTGAGTTTACTTTAGCTTCAAACGTGTCCCAATCTTTGATGGGTGTCGAGATAGTAGGCAAAGACTTTGAAGCTTCGTTCTTCCTTTCAGCAGATTGCTTTCTATTACGGCTAATACGATGCGTTTCGTGGTGCGTCAAAAAGTCACTGGGAGATTTAAACATGGCAATACATTCGGAACACGTGAGATCTCTCTTCTTATGGTCTTGAGTGATATGGCTATGGAACTTTTTGAATACGAGGTAAGTCATTCCGCAGTACACGCATTTGTAGGAGGTTCGAACCTCCGGCAATAGACGTTGACACAGGTCTTTGTGTTTCAGCATGTTGGGTTTGTATCTATAAATCATTCCGCACAAGTCGCAAACATGATTATGCGCAGGATCACCGTTTTTGTAGGGGTGAGGAATGTTTATATCTCCTTCGGGTAACCTCGGTGCTTCTGGCTTAGAGGTCGGCAAAAGTGTCATTGGTTTCAACTTAGGAGGAGATCGTGAGGGGGAGATCAATTCTTCATACTGTTTGTCAGAGTGTTTAGACAAATGACTAAGCAATTCTTTTCTGTTTCGCATAGAACGTAAACACATGTTACACGTGAAGTACTTCTCCTCGCCATGATTTGGGATAACTAACGCGATTTTCATTGCGCACTCGAATGATACTCCGCAATGTAGCTTGTACATCGATCGATCTGGGAATTCCGTCAAGCATGCAATACACGTGTATGGTCTTAAATCAGGCATATGTTGACGGATATGTGCAAGTGTACCCTTTCGATCGTTGAATGTTTGTTGACAGGAATAACAAGAGAATGTTTTTAACTGACTAATAATATTTTGCTGTACTTGCGTTAGAGGAGCATCCTTTTCCATATTCATTAACTCATCTTCTAAATCTTCAATCAACTCTTCGTCATCTTGTACCTGAACTGTGTTGTCGGTGCTACCATTCTGTTTCTCAGTGTGGAATCTTTCCATATGTTTTGCATAAGAATGTTTAGAATGTAAATTGATTTGACAGTGTACACATTTTTGTTTATAAACACGAGTCCCTCTGTAATGAGTGTGTGGACCCCGTCTCGTTTTCTTCTTAGGTGCTGGTGTAGACGTGTTGGGCTTCTGCGTAGAATCAGCTTCCATGACCCTGTCTTCATTATTTGTAGGAGTTGTCTGTACAAGCTCATTGCCAGTAACAGATTCTATTTCAATAGTGCAATCCGTGTCATATTCATCCGTTGGCTCTGATTTAATGCATGTATCCATTTCTTTTGTCTGCGCTGGCTGATCTTTTTGTATCTCTGCTTCATCATCTGTTAATATATGAATCTGTACATCGTTTTCTATATTACTTATGCTCTGTTCAAGAGTCGTTGATTCCTGAAAATAAAGTACAGTAAAGTTTTAATAGATGTCTCCAGTCTATAAATATTATCAACGTAGAGATACTTACCAAATCTGAATCATTAGTGCTTTCCGAAATGACCTCAATATTATCTTCATAAAAATCTAGATCCACAGGTTCATCTTTAATAGTAACAACCTAAACAAATCAAACCAACACATTTACAACAGTTCCTCATAATGTATATAACTCACAGATTACAGAAACATTAAAAATATTTACCATCGGACTCGATTGCAGGTGCTTCTCTAACCACTGGTTCAATTTATCTTGCGACCGAAGACATGCTTCCTTATAATTATGCCACTGATTCACATTTCTAATACACTGTGCACACACCAGCGTCGATAATCTGTCTGTGGCTAAAATCTAAAAGGTGTACGTACTGACTATATGTAGACACTTCAATATCTCAACTTAACAAACAAATAATCTACTAAACTCTAACATCTCGGGGTAACAATCGCTAAAGGAACTCATATTCTAATCAACATTTACCAAGCCAGTGATAAAACAGAAAGGAAGCGCTCAGGGTCGCCCCATTCAGCTCTACCCTGGACATGGTCTAAGTGGTCTTAACCTCAAAGAGTTCGCATTGCGAGCGTGAATAATGCACGATGCGTTCCAAGTTGCAGAAGGAGTTATGGATACTAGAGACTGAGGAGATTACTCAGAAGCAATGATTTTCGCGTACCTGAATCGACAGGCAGGCTTGTATCTTGGCTGCTAATGGAACCGGAGAGTCCTGCATCCCGAACACCGACGATTTCGGCTCGTCGGTGGAGAGGCAGAGTCTGCACACGTTTTCCATGTTCTGCAACACCACCACCTCGTCCATCGTGGACGTTCCTTCCTGTTGTCGTCCTTCCAAGCAGGATATCGGTGTTCGGCCCCGCCAACGAAACGCGCTTATCAAGAGCAGGTTAGGGACGCAGCGTTTTGTTTGTACGTCGGCATTTGAAACTGAAACCGAGCGGCCCAGTTCGAACGTTCCTCTCATTCAGGAAGCTATCTTGGCGCGCAACGGATCGACGTGAGTACGCTCTGATTTTCAATAAATAATTATTTGTTAATTTATCGTTTTACCGTGATTTATAGGTGTCAATTGCGAGGAATTTAAAGAATTTATAATTGGCGACAAGGGGGATGAGAAAATTTCATCGTGGGCAGAGAGTGCAAGCAGTGTTTGAGCGCCAAAAATTTAGCTGATGGGTTGGGGATGGTGGAACGAAGGCTAAGTAACGCTGGTGAGTGAAACAAGAATAATTATGCTTGGTCGAGTGAACTTTTTATTTTTTTATATTTATATTCTTTGATAATACACTTAACATGTAATTTTTATCGTTTGTACGCTTCGATGAGACAGATTGCACATATACAGTAGTTAACGTTTAGGGCATAGCTTGTTCGAATTTTTATTATTTGGTTAGCATAGCGTACGACGTAATGGCTGCGTTAATAAAAACTATCAATTGAGTTCATGTTTGAAATTTTTCTAGCTAACGATCGGTTGCGTTATAAAAACGATAGAGTATACAAAATCGAGAAAGCTAGAATATGAACTGGATCGCTCAAAAGATAAAGTTATTTAGAACCATTACGTAGAGAACATTGTAATGATCACTTGATCAATGCAATCAATTATAATATGGAATAACGCACACGCGACTTTTGCTAAAAATTCATAATGAAGAAAACAATATTGGTTTCAAGAAACTATTGTATACTTCGTCGCAGATTTAAGATCTAAATAATTGTTACAATTAGACACATAATATTTTCTATATTTATTAATGAAATTCGGCCGAGGAATGTGACTCAAATATTTCACTCAATCTTATCTAGACTATAGAAAGCTATTCAATTAAAAATCATTGAGCGTTGTTTCTCAAAGTGTCGTACATATGGCAGCTATGTAATATTTTCCTACGTGACGAGTTTTCTACTTGGTACGATGTGAATTTTCACATATTTTGTTAATTTTTCGATTCCAGATCGAATAGAACTTTTCAGGCACTGCAACGGTAGTATGCAGTGCAAATTAGAACCATCGGGTCGTTTCCTAAAACTAATCTTTGGGAATCTTTGTCCCACCAAGCTATTCACATTAATGTACAGTACAGGATTAACCACCGATATATATATTTATTTATTTATATATTTCTATACACGTATCGTCAACAAGAATTTCGTGCGCATTGCTTTCAAAAATATCGACTTCCCCTTTGTGCCTCGAACGTCGTTAAAAGTACACTTCTGGTGGAACAGTGGCGCGAATTTCAAAATTTTATTACAATTACAATTTTGTGTTTATCTATATTGTGTTAATGCACTTTATTTAAAATAATGGTGCTGCTTTCCTGTTCCAAAAACGTGTCTATCAAGCGTGATCTGTACTCGTTAAGAAATTGTAAACGCTTCTCAGTTGATAATTTTTGTACCTTAACAGGTTAACAATTCGTAATGATTCTCTAAAGATTTTCAAGATAGACCATAACAACGAACACTCGAAAGGCTTCGATGATTTCGCGCCAAAACGCGTGGCCAACAAGTTCCGGTTCACGTTCCACCGTTCGCTTTATCTATCTCAGGAAAACGTGCGCGTAGCTTATTGCGCAATTCAAGTCGTCAGGCAATTGGAATTGAAGCAAGAACTCCGTTGCGATTGTTGACGAACGTAGTCCTGGACATTGAATCTCGTGTCGTCGGGATCGCTACTCTTCCTGGATTTCAGGTCCCTGAAATGTAAATGATTATATTTATTTTATAATTTTTAAGCAAAATGGGTAATTTATTCAATTAGGGATCATTTATTTATTGATTTAATTCGTTTAGTTTTCTTTTATGTTTAGAGGATACTAAGTTATAATATTATAAATACATATTATAATTATCCCTGTGTAATGTCCAATGGATTTAGTATTTAATGTTAGAAGATGACACTAATTCGTTTTGTTTTTTAAATAAATTAGGACAAATTGAACGATCGATTTTCAATTACCTGGCAACAGCCAAGAAGGCTAATTCGACGTTCAGGCCGGTTTTAGCAGAAGTTTCCATAAAGGGGACTTTGTACTCTTGCGCCAACCGCTCACCGTCTTCTCTTCTCACAACTCGTTCCGTTCCACAGTCAGACTTGTTACCTGGAAATATTTGTTTCCTTAGAATATTCGTTTTTGTTGAATGAACATTTCGCTTGATCGATTTTGTTGAGTATGAGATAGCCAAATGAGGTGCAAAGAATTAATATAATGAAAACTTGAATTCTGCTTTTATTGTTGGCAGCTTAGCTTTGATAGGATTGTAGGATAGTAATGCATATTCCATGTTAAAGTGATACATAACTTAATGAATAAGGAACATTGAAATGCTTGAATTCATTGAAAAGTAATGAATATAAGTAAAGCTGGATGACTTCTATCGCCTCTATCACTGCCAAGTTTTCCCACTTTGTAAACTAGCATTTAATTCTCTGTATCTTTAATCATCTCGATCTATTTATTGCTTGATGAAAAAACCAGCCACTCTATTCTACTAACATTACTAGAAATTATTTCCAGTTTAATATGCAGGCCACTAGGAAAACTATGTTATAATAGTATAATTCATCACATTCCTTCTCTCAATCTTCATACTTTTGCCACAGTATTGGTCAAGTACTCCACAGCCTCAACTATAGTCCAAGTAGAACAATTTAATCCTCCACAATTCCTAAAACTTCCTCACCCTTAGCCTGGAGGCACACTATCTCTATCGCCAACACAGGAGCAATTTCTGATAGCCTCGAATGAGGGGTTGCCTCCTATAATTCACGTTCCACAATGAACTCGAACGACCACTTGATTTAGACTTGGCTCTACCAGCTCTCTGCGTATTTCTTCATTCAGTAGTCAACCGAGCGATACTTATGTACTTCTCTTCCTAGAACGTTCGCCTCTACTTTCTACGAAAGCAAGAAACTAATCCAAAGTGCAAGAACCAGTTGCCAGTATAGCGGCGCGTATCGATCATCGACAACTTTCTCGAAAGCGAGGCGACAAAGAAAGCTGGCCAGCCTGCCTCCATTCCTTCCCCTCTACCAAGGAAAAATCGAATCGTTTCGGTACGAACTGTCGTAATCAGCCGCCTCCAAACGAGATGCAAATAATGCAGACTCACCCAAAAGCATGATAACAACGTCTTCATTCGCGTGCTCCCGGATTTCGCTCAGCCAGGCTCTGATGTTGTCGTAGCTCGTCTTGTTCGTCACATCGTACAGCAATAACAGAGCTGGAACCAATAAATGATTACGCATTGCATGATTGTCTGTGATCCTGGTGATTGATGGACACTACAGACAGCAACTATCATGAGACACGTTGTCTACGTTGTTGTAGACTCCATTTACTGATTCTGCTTAGGAAAACTTACTTGGGAACTTTTTCTAATAACAGGAATATTGAAATCCTGAACGATATTTTAAAAAATGTATAGAGGAACTTATGGCCTATTTCTCATAGTCTAAAGTCCACTTAAGTTTTAGTGGAGTCAATTGTTTTTCTCGCCTTCTGTTTTTGTGTTAGCACAAATTCCTTTTTACTCCATTTTCCTCCACATCTTAGAAATCTAAACTTCCAATTTCTTCACCTTAGAATATATCGATAATTGAACTAAATTCTACACGTCTCTCTATATTGATAACACAGAAATCGATCATCTACTTAAGGGGTTGTTTTCCCACGTTCAAGTTGGGTTAAAGTCAGCCCCGAAAAGCTCCATCGCCTGGGGGGTTAATAGAAACGGAGACACCATTGTCGAAGTGTCTCCGGCACGTAATTGTTACCAAGCCTTTTGAAGCGACTAACTATTGTCGCGGTACCGTCTCCGCTACAAAGAGGGTTTCTTCCAGCAAACAATGGCTACCCCCTACGGCGGATGTCGCGTTTCCTTCCCAACCTCTTTCGCCGCGAATTCACTTAAGTAGCTTTCCAAAATTAACGCCGCTGTTGAATTCAGAATCGTCCCGCGACCCCTTTTTTGGATGAGGCAACGCGGCTGACGTAGCGCCAAGGAAAAAGACGTGAATTTCTTTGTGCAATTGGCGACCGATGCTGCTTTTGTTGAATTAGCAGAGAATTACTATGTTCTCTGAAGACGTTCCGCTTGTAGGAAGCTTCGACATGCAAATACGAGAGAAATTGTGGAGTTTTTGTGATGCGTTAGAGTTTTCAATATTCCCTTGTGTTTTAGATTGTGCTTAGGACATTCAATAAATTTTCTTCTAATTAATCGAAATCTCTTCCACAATTATATTCAATTACCATACTTAAAAATATAATGAAAGAGTAATTACCATGAGCATCTCTGTAATAAGCGTGTGTCACACTTCGAAATCTCTCCTGACCAGCAGTATCCCAAATTTGGAGCTTAATGGATGTGTCGTCAACCATGACCACTTTATTCTGAAAAAGAATAAAAAAGGAAATCATCTTCACCTTTCAAGCTGTCTTCTTCATTCACATCGACTTTATAACTTCTGCATAGCAATCCTAACAAGCTTTCTTTCAGCGTGAGCAATGCATTTACACATCGATTTCTGTCTGATGTCGAGGAATAAGGTAACATCGATACCCTTGCAGGGGATTAGCATCTCTCACCCTAAAATCAATGCCCACGGTGGTTATATAGTTGCCAGAAAGGAATCGGCCGTCCTTGAATCGGGTCAGGAGGCAGGTTTTCCCAACACCACTGTCACCCAACAGCATCACCTACATTTTGTGAAAATTGTGAAAATGGTCCCGAACGTACGAGGAAAGTGAATAAACTATATAAAGAAGCCTTTATTATTAGCAATTACAAGAATTTGATAATCTAAATAGTCAATAATGTAATTGGTTACTCCATCATTGGTCCCTATAGAAAATTGGGACCCTCAAAGTCCCCCGCCAACGAACCTTTCACACATTCAGTGTTTACTATATGCATTATCGTTAGTTTCAATTTGAATCTGAAGAGCTTTAATTAAAAAATAAAACATAACTCGCCCATGAAGCTTCTACTCTTGAAAGGTCAATAAATCAGGGCGGAGCGAACCCTGCAAAAAGACAAACTTCAGAACAGCAGGGTTCGCCCCTGGGCGATCTTAAGGGTCCCAAATAATTTGCATGAGCGTCAATCGCGAGTGGAGCGTCGTACGCCGAACGTGGTATCAGGAGAGAGGGCAGGACCTTGAAAAGGAGCTCGCCGTGCTCGGGTGGGGCCTGCTGGCCCGTCGAGTCCACGCTGTCCCGCGAGGACTGCCGCCTGGTAGGTCCCATCGCCTCCTGGATCCTGTTGCACGCGGAGCCGCTGGCCTGTGACGTGGAGGGGGAAGCTTGGGCCGTGCCCCTAGCCCCACCAGACGGTCCCGCTCCGCTCGACCAATCAGCGTCTGCTGGCCCAGTTCCCCTCGGGCCGCGTCTGCTACGCTTCGTCACGCTACGCAGCTTCTCCTCCACGCTGTTCATGGGCCCCTGCTACCGGGAGCACCAATTTGCTCTTCTTCTTCTCGGCCACTCCTCGTCGCGCTCGTCGTCGCCGTCACCGCGGTCGTCTCGCTCCTTCTGCTTCTCTTGCGCCGACGATCCCACTGCCTAGCCCTCGAGGTCAGTCAACCCTGGACCAGAGGCGGAGAGGGACGTGGCAGCGTTTCGCTTCGCGCCTCTTCTGCCTTCTCCTTCGCCCGCTTCTTCGGCCGAGCCTGACCGATCAACGAACACGGAGTGAAAGTACAAGCGACTCGATACTCGTTGCTCTCGACCAGCCCAGCACTCCTGTCTCAGCGTAACTCTTTCGCCTCGAGTCCTAGCTCTTATCGAGGAAACTTGCTGCGGTTTCTCTGCAGATTTCGGCGCAGGCGGGTTTGGGGCCACCTAGATTAGGGAGTCTTCGTTAAGGTGGCTTTCATAGATGCAGGTAGTGATGGAAATTGTTAGGGAAATAGCTCGTCACGCCTTGCTTAGAAAGAAAATGGATAATGAGGTGGATTTTAAGGTGTGATGTGTGGAGAATTGATAGAATCTCTTGTTGCTTCTTCTTCAATTTAGGGATGTGTCTCCTGTTTCAAGGAAGATTTGTTGTACTGTGAATATTAAACTTTGGGAGTGGTTCTAGAGATTTTCTGTAGTACCTCTGGCTTGAAAAGCATACGAAACATTTGCCAAGAAGGAATTGAATTTTAATATGTAGTTGTTCAAAAATAGAAGTTTTTTAATAAAAAAGGAGAATAATGCTACATCACTATTGGTGGACAATTTCATATGCATCAATCTAGCACATATTGTGGTATAATTCATAGAAATTACATTTTC
This sequence comes from Calliopsis andreniformis, assembly GCF_051401765.1. NCBI lineage: Eukaryota > Metazoa > Arthropoda > Insecta > Hymenoptera > Andrenidae > Calliopsis > Calliopsis andreniformis. The sequence goes on along the minus strand of NC_135065.1, from coordinate 5,836,863 downwards.
TAGTGTACTAAAGTACACGTTCATGTATTTTTCATGCTGTCTAACAATTTACTTAAAGTAATTTCGTTAAGTTGCCTCCAAACCCTAAATTGTAATTTTAGTTACCTTTCTAAGTTCACTTATCAAAAGTAGCGAAAGTCACTCTCAAGTAAGTTTTTAAATTTACTTAAACTAATTTTTATTTTTAAATAAAGTTTACGACACTTTATCCTAACGATAAAACAGAGTGCACAAGTGTTATATCATTAACATCTCATTTCACGAACAACGACGCAACACGTTATCTCGGTCGAAGTCGCGCGGGAGTATACGAATGGTGGCGGCTATGAAGCTTCAAGATTGTTCGGTTTGTTACGCGACAGATTGTACAACCAACCGAGTACCTATGTTGATTCTACGCGCACGTCGCGACTGCTTATATAAACGTCGAGTGTGTTTTAATTAATCCATGAAATACATAGGCTAGTTCCCATCAATTCCCCTGCGATATTACCTCGAGACATTGTTTAGTCGTTGCAAATGTTTGCTTGGAATACATCCGCTATCCTCCGCGGTATCCAGCATTGTGTTTTGGAGATATTATCCCACCATAGACTAATAATCAATTATTATTATTGGCAAAATCGATGGGTGCCGTAACTGTTATTGTTTAAGGAATTACGTGACAATTGTGTAATCGATTTGATTTTCTCTTTGGCATTATTGTTTTGGCCAATTACTCAGAAAATTAAAAAAATATTTAAAATACGAAATTTGAAAGTTTTGAGGAAACATCAGTAGATTAATTACGGACGATTAATACCCATATTTTCAGCTTTAATTTCCTATGTACTTATCTAGAATTAAATCCAAAAATTTTTCCAAAATTTATGTTTTCGTTTCCTTTTGTTGTGATTTGGATTATTTCGATTAAATAATTTTTCTGAAATTTTGAACTTACATCATTTTTATAATCACCGCCACGTATGTATATTCATCATTTCCAAGCCTTAGAAAAACTGTGAAATAATCCTTATTCTATTTAATTTAAAAATACTGCTTCACTTATTATCGTGTCTGCAAGGATACTACAATCGCCACAAATCGTAGTTCCAATTTATAACAGTATCGTTCCCTCGATACCTGATCCCGCAACAATGAACCGGTAACAACCATCAGCGTCTGCAATTTCTGGTTACATAAGGCCTACTATTACTAGGAGTTTTTTCCCCGATCATTTGTCAACAGTTTCCTTGCCGATTTCGGATCGACGTCGTAGCGTGTCGGAATAAAATAACTCTCATTTAATGAGACGGTCGCTCGTTAAACGAATCGAGGATCGCGTTGGGACGCTGCGGGCCACCACAAAAGGTGTGTTCGTTAGTCGATAGCAAAAATCGACATTTCCGTCGTAGCAGATCGAACCACTGTGCAATTACCAGCTCGTCATGACGCAATTACCACGTCGAGGCTGACCATGCATGCTAACAAGTTATCTCGTGCAGCGGTGCCAGAATATACAGTGGTCACGTAGGGGGTGTTTTATTTTCGAATGTTTCCCGCGAAACAACGTGGCTGTACTCGAGTCCCTTTTAAAATAACATTTATACGTCGGTGCATAAAGCAATGTTAATAGTAAATGAAGAAATGACCTGTTCAAAACTTTCCAAAGATAAATAGTGAATTTTAATAAATTTTGAACCCTGGCCTTGTGACCCCTAATGAGCAACCAAATCTGTTTCTTCGTGAGAATTTAAATCTAGTGTTCAGTTTGTTGAACACTATATTATTTCCTTATGTTGTTAAAGAAACTACTTAATTATCAATGTACCAAAATTATGCCATTTAAAGACAGTTTCATAAACTTGTATCTCTTTTTTTCTAAAACGTATTCAATTACATTATTCTAACTTCTCTATTTAATTATGATTACGTTCGGTTTCATTACTACAGCTTAATAACATATTCGATACCACGTCTACTTGTTTGGATAAACCTGTATCCGTTTTAAAATCACAGGATTCGATATTCTCAGTAGCAGTGAACATTACTGTATAATTATTCCTCAAAAGAAGTAGGTAGTGTTTTTACTTCCTCGCTGCTAGTTAAGTGTAATTCGAATTGATTGGTAGCTAGCATAGGTCAATAGCTCCCAACTGCCATAAAGCTGCCAAGTTCTGTACGAAGATAGCAAACTTCCAGACTCCGAAGTGCTAATGCTCCTACCATTAGCTCAACCCTGATCGATACACCTACATTCAGAAACTTTCATACCGCCATTCATTTCAATTATACGCTACGGCTATTAATCATTCGAGGGAATTCAAATTGAGTTAGATCGAACTAGAACCAGTTCACGAACGACACTTATCTTCCAATTAATTGCTCATTACGTTGTATACGCTAGGCGGGAATATAGAACAAGGTTCTAAGTAGAAGTTGAGCAGAGAAGAAAATTGTTACTTGAATCAGTCTCGCATGGGAATATTCTTCCAGTTTGGGCGCAAAAACTGAGTCCAGACGCAGAGACGAGGCTGGTCGGTCCAGCCTACTGCTTTGGGCCCACCCACACTCTACCTGGCATCAAAAAAGCCTTTGGGGTTCCGATGGAACTGGTCCTGTGGCTGATGGACTCTACCCGACTGGTGGCGCCCTTCCTTGCCTCATGGTTAGAGCCAGGGGAACTCGAAACGCATAGTGGGAATATTCCACACAGCATATTTTACTGTTCAGTGTAACTCTGTTTTTACTCCATGTAGACTCATAGATCAGTCGATGAGTTTATAATGAGGAACCGTTTTTGAGATCAACTAATGCTTATGTTAGCACATTTTAGGCATGTCAAAGATGTGAGTGATAATGCAAGTAAATGAAACTCTGAGTCTGTTGCTCTGAAGAAATTCATGTTAGTAATATTCTTATAACGAGGTAATCCTGTCGAGTCGTCATTACTGATAAACAAAACATAGGTTGAGCAGTTTAACTGTAAACTCTTTAAAGAGTTTTAGTAGTACTTACTGTGCTAACAGCATTTGCAATAAATGTTGCCAACACTCAGAGGGTTTCCAACCTGTACTTATGTATGTTTTAATTATTCTTTTAATTTAAGTTAATGGGAATCAGTGTTCGTGAGTCAATCCACGTTCATTATATTTTCTTCTTCATTAAAGGAGTCAAATATGTTACATTATTTTGTTGAATTGTGACAAATAATAAATAGTAACATATTTCAAAATATCCGTAAGTGGCAGATGGTTTTTCAATCTAAGAACTAAATTGCATTATTCAGAAAATGATATAAAAATATGGTTACTTCCAGTCAACACTTGTGTCTAAATTTTCATTTCAGATCCTCAGGTGACTTTATTTGAATCTTTCTTCTGTATTCATGGATTTATTCCAGTGAAATTGAACGCCAAAGAAAATTTCTTCCAGCAAAATTTGGATAGAATTTAGTGGATTTCATTTTTCATTTTATAATTCCCATTTCGTTCGGATCTACTTAATCTTCTGTATTGTGCAAGCGCCCTTGGCTTTGCATTTGGACATCGCATTATCTTCTTGGGGGCTTGCCGTCCCAATTGCGTCACCACGTCACACACCAGCGATTTCCTTCTTTCGTGTCGGTTACCTCGAGCCTGGGAAGACTTTTTTCCATGCCACTGCCACCGTTCCAGCTTTTCTGCCTTCGTGCCGAAAGAGGTTCTTGTAATATTGAAGATGTCGTAAGAATCCTACTTCTCTCAACGCAACGAGAAAATAGAGATTTAGAGTCTTGTTTAGAAGAAAATAGATCCTTTAACATTTAATGTATGTACGTATGTGCACAGAATTTGTTATTCATTATTAGTGTAGACATAAGACTTCTGTTTAAACTCTATTGTAAGCCAAAAAATATATTTCTATCGTTTTCTCTAGATTTTTAAATAACTTCTCTCGATGGAATTGCTTCAGCTACTTCTGCTATCCCTAGAATATTGCTAAACAGTAGATCTAAATCCTCAATAATTTTAGATATATAAGTTACAGAACACGTTTGCTTCAATACCAGTTGTAAATTACCACAGTAGAACAAGTAGTATCTAAATCATTCAAACTATTTATTACGTAATCCAATATGTACAGGTTGATGACTCAAACATTGAATTATGTTCTCAAACGAGAGTTTCGATGCCAAGAAGCATCCACCAACATCTGGATAACAGGACGATATTGTGGTCAACAAGAGCGCGTGTTCGTGAATCCCAACACGAATTCGCTCAATTGATTAATCGGGGGTCCCTTAAGATTCATTGCGTGCGAATCAAATAGCGAGCTGAAGCTCTTCGTCGGCGCGGTGGTTGGTTGTACCAGACCGGATGCACCGTACGGTGTATTCCCCTGCATTAATTAATTACTCATACCCGAATTAATGATTGATCAAGCGTACGCGGCGATCAATAATTAATCTCGCGTACAAGTAAGCGTGCTGGTATTCAGTTTTCGTGGCCAATATTGCAGGTGTGCTCAGACAAACGAGAGAACAGCTGACACCATTTTAGTTTTCTTTTTCTGCCTGTTTTAATGAAAATGTAAATTAATGCCATTGTGATTAGAATTTCATGAAGAAGTTTCTAAGATCCTAGAAAGAATCTTAGTAAATGTAATATTCATATTCGTTTGTCATGCTTCATTTCTAAAACAGAAGCCCAAGTATAGGTACAGCTGGAATAGGATAATAATGGATACAACACTGGTGCAATAATTAATTTTAAGCAGAATAATCATTATCTCAATTTCTCCTGCAAGCATTAAGAAATAAGCAGATCTTACAGGATATCGCTTTAGAACCTAATGTTATTACTCCAAAATCAATAACATGTCCATCACATGGTAGCAAATGGAACTTAGACGAGAATCAAATGGAATGAGAGTGAATCATGCAATGGAACGACTATCCTCGACACTCCTTTTATACTTTGACGCTGACCTCGTTTCAGTCGAGGTTGACTAAACAACGAAGAACATTGTTTAGTCTCCTGTCGTCTGAACTGCTCATGAAATTCTTCATTTGCATTTATGAAGTCTCCTTCGTTTATTAAGACCAAATCTGCATCGTTATAGTCTTCAACAGATAATAATCCTTTATCCTAACACTGTAGACTAAAACAGCGCGTAAGGGTAATTGTCTTCATGTAGTCAAAACGAAAAACTCTTATGCAGGTGAAAGAGGGACATTTAACTCGGTCGATTTCGGTTGGACCCTCGACAGACTACGTGATTTGCGCGACTTTTTCGACACGTGCTCGTTCGTAACGAGGACGTTGTTGAGGACCATGAAAAAGGATTATCTCTGCTCTTAGCCTCGCTTAGTGGCCCACCAGAGGATAGACTTTAGGGAAGCATTGTGTACGTTGTATCTGACAATCATTTTTCAAAAGAGATAATTTATAGCCGTCACTAATAACTACAAAATGCCATTGATACGTTGTAAAACTTTATTTAAAAAAAGGAAAGATAATTTATATACACGAGGAAGGATAATAAGGCTTTTGATATTGAAGCTTCATGCATTCGGTTTACATATTTCAAAAATTTTTCATTTTAAATATCGATTATCATGCATAAGGAGTGTTCACAGAAACAATTTGGTATCTCCTTATTTTAATACCTACTAAAAAAAGTAAAATTATTATACTTTTAATTATTAAGATTCTAAAAGCATTCCACGTTACATGCTACATGGTACGTAAAATAAAAATGTAATCCTTTGCATACGAGATGGGAAATGGTAAAAGAATAATTAAACGAAAATTGGAAGAGATTGGTTTTATGTAAAGCATCCCTTTCTCTTCTACTTGTTGGAACCTATAAAAATTCTAGTACCATTTGTATAATACCTTGTCATAATAATCACGTATAGGTGGAGTGCCTCGGCAAGGGAGGTCGCAGAAAATCGAAACAATACATTCAATAATGATGTTTGTAGAGCGCCAACAAAGTGAAGTGGCGACCTTGTTATTACAAAGGAACTCCACCCTCGTTATTCCCTTTGATTTCTCGGCTGTCCCTACAACGAAATATCAATCGACTATCGTGTCGCCTACTAACGAGGCTGATAAAGCTTGGCACACTTTTCTCGCGGTTATTAAGGAGGAAAACTCTTAAGAAGATTCGAAAAGAATCTTGAGAATTGGAATCACGAAGATTGATAACGCTTCCATTAACTCTTTCGATGATATAATGTTCATGCTTAAATTGAAATATTAAGAATGTAAATATAATGACGTATTTTGATGGTAATTAACCTGTACTATATAAAAGTCTCTTATTTTTGATCCAGGAATACTTGAAACGCGTTTTTCATGTCAGAAGCGGCTTCAGAAGCTATTATGGAAATTAATCACGTTCTTTTGAAAAGTTGCCATTACTTGGGCACCTGCCTACATCATAATGAAAAGGCTACCTAATGCGCTTCTCTGATAGCTGGAAGGGAAAGGAAGGCGATGATAAGGTCGGCGTACATACAAAGAGGCGTTCAGCGCACAACTGACAGAACAGGTCAGGTCTGTTCACTAATTAACATAGTAATTAACGCTGGTTGATTGCTGGCTGACCACGGACCGACCTATTTCCTGGATCAGATGCATCCGTTTCCTTTCCTTGATGCAAGAGGAGTTTGGCGGATATGGGATCGAATTTGGTAAGTTATTGCAATTGCGAGGCACACTGACGACAGTTTTGAATAATTTAAGGAACACTGAAGTTTAATTTTTGTATTACTTTATCTTGGAATTCGAAATGGTATTAAAAGTGTACTCTAATTCGAGTAAAGCTATTTTAAAATTAACTTAGTCCTTGGTGGATAATATGAAATATTAAATTATTAATAATTAACTAGCATGTTGAAAGCAAACATTGTACACTATTAAAACTTCAGAAAGAAGTAATTTGAATATCAATTAATTACAAGAATAAGAATAAAAATGTTTAATTAGAAGATAAAAATAATGTGAGCTTCACATATTTCGAATTCTGTAGACAAATCTGCTGTAATTAAATATTTCAAAAAAATTCTGTGTTCACACTCAGCGTAACTATGACTACTTTTCGTTATAATGTCATCCCCTGACGAGATTCCTCAGGAAGAGGTTCGATCGAACAGGGTCATGTGTAAACGTTAAAATCATCACTGTGTGAACACTAATTGAGTTTAATATAAATTGGGGGGATGGGGGGGATGATAGTATAAATTTCTTCTCTCACCCCCTCTCTATCAAAGTTTTTCTATAGTCATCTATACAAATTTAATTGGATGGAAAAAACCTTGGGGAGTGGGGATGGTAGGATTCGAACTCACGAACATTCTGTTGGAGCTCGTACCATTCAGCCACGAAAGCCACTTCGCCAACGTAGCTTTCAATTTTCAGATTCTTAATTGCAGAGTATATCGAGATAATAATATAGACTATATATTCTATATTTCTTTGTCATTATTCAAGTATTCACAATTTATTTCTAGTAAATTCGTAATACAATTCACGTTAATATTTAATTATTTGATGCACGTCAGTATAAGATGTTTAGTTATATCGGGCTCCACTAGATGGCGCTGCAAGGCATTCGCGAAGTGCCTCCGACTAATCTAACAAGCTTACGATGTACAATTAGCAGCGGTATTATTTGCCTTACATTTCAATCATTTGTTTAGTCGTAGTTACACTACTGTTGTAATATAACGGTATTAATAATAAGCCTAGCAATAATTGAAACACAATAACGTTAGTAGTGCTATAATGCAATAATAGTAATAATGATCACAATAGAGTATTGAAGTACCTTGGAACTGAATATATTAGCAGCAGCAAAGCAGGTTAGTTCCATTGGATTTAATTAATTAAAATGTGGTTTTTACACAACAATACGGAGGTAATAATAAGCGCGATACTGTACGAGAAGAAACATGCATAATAAGTCCAACTTGTATGCAATATGAATCGAAGTAGATTAAGCAAGAAATATCGTGAATCGTGAATTATAGTTCACAATTAGCGTTCCTTCGAAAAAAGTAGGAATCTTGAATTTTATTTAAAATAAACTGTGAAAGATATATTGTTGGAAAATTATACATTTTCTGTGTATTTCTTCATTAATTATATACTTAAGGAGAACATTATACGTAGCCTACAAATTTTAATTAAAACCCATATATTTGCCGATAACTTTCTCATTCACTGACGTCGAATCATCGCGCGCCATTTTTCATTTTCCATCGAAGCTTCATAAGTTAAAAGTCTTTGGTGGAATCTATCGGAAAAACCACCACTTTCATCTAGTTATACTCATTTCATCCTAATGCTCCTTCTTTTACCTATATTTTTTTTAGTTTCTTTATTTTATTGCGTGTCGGTATCGGAAATCGCTGCTTGATTAAATTTCAACTGCGGGAGCTCGTATTGTGTGCTTTCAGCTTTTCGCCACGCCTCGAGCTACCATTTAATTCCTTCCTCCGGAGGTTCCTTCGTGTCCTTCGTAATTAAGTGGAGTGTACTCTAGAAAGAAGGAAGAGAAAGTAGGGAAAAACAAAAAGGCTTCTCTCTGTGTGGAAGATTTATCACCGTTCTTAATATCGTTCATAGTACTACTGTTCAATGTTGGTGGTATTCGTTTCCTTAACTTCAAACTCCAAATAAAGTTCAAGAAGATAATACATCTGTTTGAGACAGCAGTTCGTTTTATATCTCGTAAAATATTTGCAGATATAAATTTGTAGTGAAGACTATCATTAAAATTGCTATCTACTTTTTCTCGATCCGATTGATCTGATTAAAACTGAACAAACTGCAAAAAATGAAAAATGAAACCGAAAATTCAGTATATTGCTAGCGTAGTAACACACTTAATTTACAGAACTTTTTTTATTCATAGTTATACACAACTTAGCGTAAATTTTATTGTGCTTTTATCTCTAGTACCTAGGGACCGTAGGTCAATGTTCTGTTTACGTTTCAGGAAGCCTTGGAATGTGGCAAATCAGAAAGAAACTTTTTGCTAGATAAGAAGGGGGAGTGGCCAACCCTTGGAAATTCAAGGGAAAATTATTTGGGAGAGGTCAGGTCAGGCCTTCGGTTTCTTACACGTGCATGGAGCCATCGTCGCACCTTCTGGTGAGTGAAATTTAAATCGCAGAATATTTGTAGTAGAATTTTTAGAAAAGTTTTTGGAAATACTATTGTATATTAAATTCTTCCTAATTCTTCTTCATGTGATTGTGAATAATTTATACAATTCTAGACGATATTAATAGAAATTTTTAGGAAACATTATTGAGAAACCAAGAGCAATATAAAAGTACAATGTAAGAAAAGATTCATTATAGACGATTTTATTTTCAATTGAAATCATTATGCACGTTTTAAAAAATTTTTAATACATATTATATGAAGGTTAAAGTATTAACAATCATAAGTTTTTTTGACATAATTTAATATAAAAAATTAATACCTAATCAGCTTTAAGTTCACATTTGAAACATCTAAAAGCATCTTGGAAAATACTTAAAATAATATAATAATATTTAAAATACTATTTTAATTATTATTATAGTTATTTTATTTTATTCTATTACTTCCAGAGGCTTATTTGCCTGCCTAAAACTAAACAATATTTTCAGTAAAATAGTATCTCCAAAAGCTTCCACTGTATCTCATTTACATTACTTTACAATTTCATGAATATACCTGTTGTGATTTTGATGAAATAATTATTGCCACGTGAATAATTAAAGAAAGGAAATAAAGTTTATTGCTTACAAATTGGGCAGAGGAAAAAGGAGAATCTGAGTTATTTGGGGGTAATTGAAGCGAATTGAAATCAGAGGGGGAGGAAAGTGTCGGCCACGGGGTAAACCGAAAAATATGAGGGTCACATAGCGAATATTTATCGGTACAACGAGGATAAATATGGCAGGACAGCATAACACTAGCACAGTTTCTATATTCATGTGATAAAATCCATTTTGCTGTCTGACAAATTCACAAATGTGTTACCTGGCCGCGACGTAAATATTTCCTCATTTATTTGTTCGTGTTTAATTAACACTTTGCTTAATTCAATTCTGCAAAATCTACGAATTGATTAAGAATGCTCTAGCTTCATTTTAAAATCAATTAGAAAGTTTGTGGAATTGCCTTCAGTATCTGGTCTATTATTAACTAGTAGAATTTTAAATTTATAGTAGAATTTTTTAGCTGTTTTGGGTCACTTTTAGTGGAAAATAGTCAAAGAAATCTATGTTCGAGTTGAATTGATATTTACTAAAAGTGTTACTCAATAAGAACTTCTAAGAAAGATTATTTAAAGAACAAGAGTAGTATGTACAAACTGTATAGAAAGATTAATAACAATTCATTAGTAATATTTTCTTTTACGCAGCATAGTTTGACAAACAAAGAAGCTAAGTAGGTACAACTGCAATCTTTAGTCACTGCATATCTGCAAATGCAGTATCATTTAGCTTTATCAAGAATGAGTTTGTCGTCTTGTCGAGACAGCAACAAATGCTAATTCCCTTTCGAACTTTACATTTGTGACAACTGATATGTGTTTTCTAGTTCGTTATTCTGACGCTTTGACGAATCGTTTGGATAATTTGCAAATTCCTTTTCTTTTTTCTTGCCTCATGGTATTGTGTTTCGAAAACTATTGCTCTCGCTTTTGGAAAAATGAGTGTTTAATTTCTTGTAATATGGACTAATCAATCGATAACAATCGTGTTCATCTCATCGATTGATTACGTTCATGAGTTTTAGAAAGAATTTTCAACGCATTCAAAAGAGCATCTCATTCGAATTTCAAAGAAGCACTGAATAGTGGGGCATTCATTGTTAACATTACACCGTCATTGTTTAGAAGCTGTGCTTTCACAAAGCTTTCCTCGTTTCGTGGAAGCTCGTATATCCTCTTTGGTACTCGTTGACTCATTAATCATGTCAAACGACTGTAACATGAATATTTCAACGAGAGATAATTACTTAAAAATCCGTGGCTGCCTGTGCAGGCGCATCGTTTTTGATTATCTGCAACGCGCACGTAACTGGCTCGATAATTAACAATACTTGCAATTTTCCAGCGTTGGTTGATGGAAATTTATACGAAACAGGTTGCATGAAATAGTAATTAAAGAGTCAGGTTTTCGAAAGTTTAATTCGAAAACCTTAAATAAAAATTACTAAAGAAATCGAACGAATAATTTTCTAGAAAATACTGATTAAAAATGATTTTCCAGCGAGTCACATTCGTAAAGTTTAAAGTTTTTCAACAAATTTAACCTGTATGACTTTTCTATTTGTTTTTGTTTTCATTCCATATCTTTGAAGTAGTCTCGTCAAATATCGAAACCAAAAGTTCACTGATTCGTGAATTTGTTTTTACCGAGAAAAAGAATTTGAAATACGATTCGTGATGCTGATTCGAATGAAATATTGCTAGGAAAATCGGTGGTGGTTCGATTTAACTACGAAAAAAAATCAAATCCTCGTTTGTGGATCTTTTCGCAGTGAAACAAAATCTCCCTAAAATTCAACAGTCAACCTAGCAAAGGTAGAAAAATTTCAACAAAATAGTGAAATGTTCATGGGAAATCCTACTTTACCTGAAGTATGATTTTTGCAAAAAAGGGGACACGTTAATTACGATTACAATTGAAAATAAATCAAATTATCCATTAATTATTGCAACAAATAAACAGAAATTATAGTATTTCCCAATAATCCCTAGTAATTATTTGGAAATATATTTCATTATATTTAAAGGATAAAACAAGTCTTTAAATAGGTACTTCTTGTGTATGAAAGTAGGAATTTGCATAAACATCCACAGTCTAATCATCAAGTTATCACCTCACTTTTTCTTTTTAATGAAACAAATTAACAACGCCAATACACATCGATTTTTCCAAATCAAATGGCCCTAATCCTTTCCCAAAACTGGCATATTCACAAAAGAATCGCAGTTCCAAGGCAGATCGAGGATTTCGATCACTCTATCACGCGATCAGCTCACGATGCACCGCGAAATCCGCCATCCACTTCCCGCTCGATGAATATTCAGAGATTCCGTTACGTTATGTTAATTTCCAACAGGCAAACAGTCTGAAGATTCATAAGTAGTTTGTCGAGCGGTTGTTCTACTAGCGTAGGGACATGAGAACACGCGGTGGAAACGATTCCTAATCGAAACTTTGCTCGCGTCGGTAATTTATGGAATACGTTACACGCGCAGGCCATCGTCGCTGTTCCTACGAATTATGCTTTTCACCTGAGTTACCGTTCGAATATCGCCGTGTTCGCGCTAATGGAACGTATAATAAAGCAGCTTCCTCCCCCTCGTGGATTTCAATTGCACTGATAGCAGAGGGGATTTAATTGCGTGCCTGCAATTATTTCGATCGGGCTCGTTGTATACTGATCGGTTCAGATACTCTGAGATTACGTGGGTCGATAGTATCGCGCGGGACGCGGTGTGAACGCACCCATAAGCTCGAGGGTGCGAAAGTTCAAGCACCGCTTAGACACCTGCGCGCAGCTCCATCGTAATCGTAAGCATCGATGGGGAGCGTAGCGATGTGCTTGACAGAGTTGTTGTCCTGCAAAGGTAAGGATTCTTGCGAGCAATTAATTATGCTCGATGAGGGGAGAAAGTTCTGTTATGGGAAGCTTGAATGAATGGGTTTTTGTTAGCGGTCACTGGAGGGATTAAATGACGAATCTCCTTGGATATTTCTTGACTGTACACATCGCGTTTGAGACTTTCTTTTTAAGTTATTAATTGTTAATGGTACACCTAAAATGTGTGAGACATGTGTCTGACTTGTCTTATTCTACTGTTGACATTAGTCAGACCAGGCGTGGTAACATCAGTAGAATAAGACCCAGAGTCAGACAGGCTTCACGCGAATTTCAAGTGCATGTAATGAAAATATAAGAGGTTTTAGGAACAAATTTCCATGTCTAAAATGAATAATCGAAAATCCAGAAACTACGTAAATCTGGGACTTTATACTTATTTATGATTTTTTATTTTACGACTTCAATATTTATGTACCTATATTTCATACGATTCACAAATTAACACGAGATTGGAAGTACTCTTCAGATGAAAAATTTTATTTTCGGTAGACTACTATTGAATTATATTTGAAGTCTTTTATTCTTATTAGATTGCGAATAATTGAGGCTCATACAAGGGAATTCTGAACTCGCTAATTAATAATCAACCTTACTACGTGGATAGTTTCTGTATATACCTACAACCAGACCAACAACGTTCATTAAAAGTTCTTAGATGTCCATATTAAACTACATGAAGCTACTGCGAGCGAACATAGCTATTTCTATACATATAACAGTTTACAGGAGAAACAGTTCGGTTTAATGAAAACAATAGTATGTCTAGACTAATCACAACAATCTAAGGTATTCATATTACTACCTACATTAAATATGTATTTAGTTCCACAAGATTGCGTCAAATATCAAATGATATTAACGTCTTTGTGCCACGTTATGCATACGCATAGTCTGATTTACACAACGAAGAATAATATTATCTTATGGACTAATTAATGGGAATTCCCAACAGAGCCTGATATAGTAAACAAAACATTCCTACATGAATAAAGTAATTGATTAAAAATAATTTTATTAGGATTAAAATTATTCTGTAAAGTATAAAGAACCAGCGTCAGGGTTAAGAACAGTATTGAGTCTTGTCTGTTACACATATATTATTAAACTGATTGATTAATTAGCTTCATACTTTGTGTTGTACTAAAACTTCGTTCCTAAGCGTAATAGAATCATTATAATAATATTAATAACTTCTAACTATCGTAACGTGGCAGCCTGTTAACTAAACTCCTACTTCCTATAACTTTGTAATCGACTTTTAAAGTCTACTGCCTCAGAAACTAACGTCCCCACATACAGAAACGAGAGGGAGAATCCTTCATATCCACTAAATAACAATCACCCTTGCTATCTACACAGTTCTTGTATATCCCAAACAATTGTTTATCACGAACTACAAATCACTTATGTTCCGACTTTTAAAGTTTCTAAGTGATCGTATAGAACAAGCTGAATTTGAGCTACATGAAGTTGTTTGGCAACAAACAATTATTTAAAGCAGTTTTGACGAGAAATATAGTCGAACTTAGATCATTTAAAAAAGGTTTAATTTGTCATTTGATATAATCACCTCAAACACTGACTGACTCGTTCCCATAAACCCTAAAATCAACTCGAAAAGTTTGCTGCTTTATAAGGAAAATAGTTTCATGCACAGGAAAACATTAAAAAGAATTAACGATCTATCCTCCATCTTGTCCGTCTTTAAGGATCCAAGAGTGTGGTTTATCACGAATTATATGCGTGATTGCCTATCTTTTAACTTTGAAACTTTTTAAGTGACTTTTTAAGTACACCATCTTGAATTTCGATTTCATACAACAGAAACCTTAGATCACTGAAAATAATCTCAACTCGTCCTTACTACTTAAAAATCACACTGTAAATACATATTTCTCCTTGGGACAGTAATTTCAGAACATAGTTCTCAAGTTAAAGTCAACAGTTCCATAAATAATGCAAACAGGTATTATCGAAGAAATAAATTAATTCAATTATAGATATCAGATATCTACAGATACACTTCCTATTAACTCCTGCAATAGCCTGCAATAGCTCTGCCTATTAAGTTTTCAATCTTCCTTCATGGAAACGTATACATATCAAACTATTCGCAATTTATGATATAACAGGACTTCGATTAATCAACTTACCAAGTTTGAAATTAAACTGTCCATTTCATGCTTAATCTTCTAAATTAGACTGTCATTAAGTTATAATTCGAATTTCACTCAAGCCCTTTGTAGGTACTCTTGTCGTAAAACACTCGATTAACAAACACCTGTAGATAATAAAAATCTGACTAATCGAGGTAATACTTTTTATCATATATTTTCCAAGAGAATCTATCCACATCCAACATACATACCACAGAAGAATACTCGAAACATAAACCACAAATAGACACAGACATGACACTCAAAGCATAGATAAAAAAAGAACACAAACACGAACACTCAAAGCATAAATCAAAAATAAGCACAAACATGAACTCAGATAATCACTCTGTAGCCTCACCTACAAATGAAAATATGCTCTGGAAGATGAACATAGGATAAGGTGTTTAGGCAAGAATTCGATCTCGAATTCGTTCTCAGAACGAGAAAAAGAAGCAATGAAGTATCCTTAGAGAAGTAATAACACGCCTTTAATTATCATAACATATCCTTGCACACACGCGAGCTTACATAAAGGGAGATCAAATATAACTAACTGTATTCTCGCGGCGTTTCACAGAAACTGACATATATAAACACAAATACATTTACATACACGTACAGAAACGTTCTTTCCAAAGTCGTTTCCAAAACAACTCTAAAGCAATGCTTGCTCAAACTTCCATTCCCTTATCCCTACACTATCCCCTTCTCACAGATCTGCTAATCGATTCAGAAACCCGCGGGAAAAACTCGAGCATTCGTATCTGGCTCGGTCGTATCGCGCGTAACCGCTTTCCAGCGCGATTTTTCAACGATCCCACGGGTAACAGGCAGCCAATTACTTTCCTCAACGCTCGCGGCCAGGCAGGTTCGCGTGGATCCACGGGCGATTTTCTCTTTCCAGCAACCGCTCGGCGTCGTGAAATCGTGGCTTCGTTATCGCCTCGATTGCGCAATCGAGCCGTGTCGCTGCACTCGACCTATTGTGCATCGCGAGCTGGGCGATAATCCGCGTCGACTGGCCTCCTCGCGGTTCCTCGCGGATCCTCAACGTTTCTCTCCGCTCGAGAGCGCGCGGCAGCTCGACCAGCCTCTCGTTTAATTGACAGTCGCCAATCGAAGGCTTTTAAAATCGCGCGCCCTGTGTACCCGGGCTTAACGAGCTTTTCCCATTTTGCTCTGGTTCGCCAGCCAACGACTTCGCTTCCTTTCTCACGGTTCGCCTCGCCGGCGAAATAGCACCGCTGTTCAATCTTCCCGCGAACAAGGAATGTCCTTGGAGCTGGGGTATATGGACACGTGATGGAGGGTAGATTGTTAATTAAAGTTTCAGCACCTGAACGAGTGAATGTTTATTCTTTGAGTTTGTGTTTTAAGTATTCTTCTGGGATGGGAATGTTGAGTGTAAGTAGATAGATTTATGGTGATTAATCCTCCGTTTGCAACCTGGGTTGCTTATGTCCAGATCATTTTTGGTTTTGAATATTCTGATGGCTTGTTTGAAAAAATTAAGGTAATGTGTAGCAGTGAAAAGTATTGGGTGATGTTCTGGAAACTTGGTAGAGTGGTTCAGAATTCTTTTGGATTTTTTGAAATACTGGAACACGCACAAAAATGCATAGGCTCAGTTTGGAGATTGTGTCAGTGAAAATAAGGTTGCTGAGGGAGGGTTAAGGTAAACGTGCCAATAGTTGACCATGTCTCTGTACCTGGACACTATTCTTGATTTTATATAATTTTAAGGTAAAATTCTAATATACATACAGTATAAAAAATGTTACCTCAATTAGTCAAATTTTTATTACCTACAGATATTTTTTTTAGACAGGTGTTTTAGAAGAATACTTAAAATTTAATGATAGTCTAATTTAGAACATTATGTATGAAATGAACACTTTAGTTTCGAACTTGGTAAGCCGATTACTCAAAGTCCTATTGTATCACAACTTGTGAATAATCAGATATGAATACATTTCCATGAGAGAAGATTGGACACTTAATACACAGATGATAAACTATTGCAAAAGCTACTAGAAACTGTATCTATAGATTTCAAACAATAAAAATACGTACCTACAGCTACAACAAAAACGTGAAACAAATTAAAGAAAGTATACTGTAAAAAGCAGGATGAAAAAATTCTTTACAAACGAAACATGGAAACAAATTGGCGACACGGAACGTCACAATAGTGACGCCAGGAAGTTATCCCGCCATTCAACTTTCTTGCCTTTATTTGCGTCAGTTCAGATGAAGTACCGTAGAAAGAAGAATTTTATATCTTGAAGCTTGCCCCGTATTCTTATCGACAAAGCGTTCCTTTCTCGTCGCTCTGGCAGCAGGAATAAAGAGTCGCCTCGGGTGACTGTTTTTCCAACGTGAAATTATCCAGGCAATATATTTCCCTCGTCCCGACGCTTTTAACGTCGCGGCGAAACGACGCGACGGTCGACGCGAGCACAATGATTTTCGTGAATAATTTCAAATCGATACGCGGGGATAAAAAATTTGTGTCCCAGCGCACAATAAAGATCGACTGATCGTTAGGTGCTTTCGGAAGAGTTACCTCAACGCCGAAATGCTATGCACTGCGAGTAATTGATCGTAAAAGCAAGGGGTAACTAGATTCTCGGAATAAATACACAAGAGCAGCTTACTGAAATGTCTCGTTCCAGTGATTTCGCGAAATTGAGGCAGAATTATTGTCTGGCTTTGGCTTCTATTGTTCCCTTCGTATGCGGCTGTAACTTTTGTGTAATGTCAGAAAATGTTCGTTCGCTTTTCTCTGGGTTTCGTTACGCGAAGCCCTTCGATTTTCATGGGCTAGGATTTGATTGAATAACCAAGTTATTTTGTCAATGTAACGTGGTACAATAAAAGGGAAATTTCTCAAAAAGGTTCTCCTTTTTTTTGAATTCTAATCTTCTTGTATTAACTATGGCGAATGGATAAATTACATCAATTTAAATACTTTGAAGAAGAGAAAAAATAACTGCTACCATTGTTCTTAATTTTTTCATAGAGACTCGATTTCCTAAAGATTCAAATTGATTGTTAATTACACTTCAAATTTTAGAGTCTGAAAATAAAGTAATTTTTCGAGGAAAAAGGTGCTGCTTGTTTTCGTGTAAACTTTGTCAGCTTTTTTCCTCGAAAATTATCAGTAAACGGGTTATAGAATTTTTTATCTGAATGCTTGGTCTATCTGGCTATATTCATTTCAGTAGTTATACAAATTGCTGCTGTAAGTGGGTTGTGCAATGAGGTGCAGCCACGTGCTTTTATTATCTCCACATACGCGTCGCGTTTGAACAAGTGTTGCATTCCAATAATGCAGCCATTTATGTGCCAAGCAGTAGAGATCCCATTGGTTTGGGATGATATTATACGTTTCTCGTTGCACGAGTGGAACTGAGGAAAATATGAAAGTTTAATTCCGAGGTTCATAAAAGAGCAATGATACTTAAGTTGATGTTGAGATCAATATTTAATGAGGTTAGTTTTAATAAGATTTTACGTGCGAATGGATAGGAGTCCAGAAGAAGATATTTGAGATTATTTTGACGCAGACAATAACTAATAGGGTACAATATTTTAGAATTTTTTATTGCAAAGTGTTTGTGGCATGAACTATTAGGACATTAATCATAGATTATTAATGTTAATAAGATCAATCATTGATTATAGACTATTGAACTAGTGGTACTTTAAGGAACTAGTTTTAGAACTTGTCGAGTGATTTGCTGTTCATTAAGAAAGAAACAAATTTTATTTGTATTTTCCCATTTAATCCTAAGATTCAAGTTTCATTAAAAAAAAGTAGTGCCTTTAATCGTGTCTTTCCTTTACTGGGCTTAAAATAGAAGGCAAAAGGGAAACAGCATACTGAGTTGATGAATTGTAGTGAAACACACCGCGACGTTTATCGCATTAGCAACCTCCTGCACCACCATTACGATACAACAATAATTACTTGATTCCACCTCAATTGCCACAGTTGTACAAGCATTTACTGATTTAGTATTCAACTCGCAGTACAAATTCTCTTAATCTAAACTGACCTGTATACCTCTTAGACTCTTTTACTCACGGGAGTTCCAGAAATTGTATGCTAAAAGTAATTAAACTCGATAAAGGATACAATTTACATACGTATACGTCGTGAAATTGCTATATTTTAGGAAACACTGAAATTTTGTTCATTTCTTTACGACTGCGTTTAAAATATTATTTTATTATCTCATTTATATGAAATCTGCAGATATTATCAAACCTACTGTACAATTTTATGTATAAAATTAAGTACATATTATATGGACTGTGATTTAATACTTATACCAATATCAAAATTTTCATATCTTCCAAAATATCAAACGTTCACAGTGTATGTACATTTCTATAATTGTTCATATTTTTCATATCGCTGCCGCCAACCGATAAGGTTGTCTCCCGAATAAAATACACTAAAACAAAGGACTTCGAAATGTGGAATGTCATAAAATTTGATTTGGACAAGAGCAATGCTTTAGTCAGCAACTGTAAATCGTATAGAATTGTTCAAACAGGCTAGTGGATCCACTTTGTAGTTGTTTCACGAGCCCCTCCCCCCTTTTTCTGTTCTCCAGATAAACAGGGAGTTTATCAGGGCCGCGGCGAGCGCCAATAAATTCAAGTCGGGTCACTCTTTATCGCGGGCCGATTATCGCGACTTCCTCCTCCGTATCGCGGCCTGTGCGCGGTAAAACTGTGGCGGGTATTAACGGTGCAAACACCCTTCGACGTGGCTACCATGGCTCAGGCATCGCGTGAATTTCGGGACAATGCTCCATTAAAGCTCAGATCTATTGCTACTAACTGCTGTAATAAATTCCTTGTAACTCAGAAAGGCATAAACGCAATTTTGGTTGGTGTCAGACTAAGGTTTTTATTTCTAACTCGTGCACAAGATAAATTACTATTGCTGATGATCCACTGATGACTAGTTTTCTACCAGATTAAGAAAATTTCAGTGATTTTGAAATTAAAATTGAGATTCAAATAAAATTAAAATTAATACAGTGACAAAACTATTTTAATTACGAAGTAAAATCTGTCTTAACATGTATAACTTCAGAAATTTCAGAACTTTCTTGGGTGCCTATTAAATAGTCTCTGAGAAGATTTATGTACCTGTCCCATCATAGCACGAAGTTGAAGATTCCTTTTTAGTAGAAATTTAATTTCAAGAAATATTTTCTCCCTTTTTCCATTTTGATTCATTCAATTTTCATTTGTTTGAGCTGCTGAATCTTGGAAAAAATTTCCATCTCAGGATGGTTTGAACATCCAAATTGGATTTCTACTATAAAGAAACCTTTCAAACCCATGCTGAATAGCAGAAGTGCAAGTATCTACTCAGAGATTATATAGTAACAGGAAAATAGTCATCAATACAATGTTTATAAATCACAGTTCATTGGTGAACAATTTCTAAAAAAGAACATTTGTAATCAGCCACAGAATTTCCAATTAGTCTTCATAAAATCAATTTGAAAAATTTGAATAGTGAATAAATGTTTGAGCTCCAAACATGAAAGCAGTTACTAGTTACTTGCAGTTAATGATAAAGGTTCCCAGAGAACACCATCGCGTTCTATGAAAATTTTAATTAATGGAGCTATTTCTGAGTAAAAAGGTACGACTAAGGGTTCCATTTTGGCTTCATCTACGGTTCAACGTAGCCTTTTCTTCGTGGAACGTGAAAATGATATGTACAAAGGAACGAAACTGTTTCAACGTAAAGATATTTTGATGATAAATCCTTTACTGGAAATTTCAGTTCAAAATTATTCACGTAAAACAACTTCCTTTCTCAAATATTCTGTGAAATTTAATAAACTGTGTGTGAATGTTATGTAACAACCGAAAGGACGTCGATTAATTATAAATTATATAATATATCGAGCGGTTATGTGGGATGCGGTCGAAGCTTGACATTAATGACGTAAACACCCTTCGGTGCAGTTACTTAGGGGTGGAAACCGTTTTGATTCCATTTACGGAACATTAACGCTCGCCTCGGCCTGGTCAGCGAAGGGTCGTGGGACAAGGAAGACAGTGGAATAGCTTTTATTACCGATTCTTGGAAGCTCGTTAGCGGGAGCCTTTTCAAGCTGGTTAATTAATTTCACTGTAGAACAGAAATACAGTACCTTTCGAGCGGATGACTTCTAACAGCTTGTTCACTGATAAATTATCTCTACCACTTTTGATTCTCTTCGCATTGATCGGCGTCATTTCATTTCAAGTGAACCGAGAACGACAATTTCCTATTAATCTTCTTTTACATCTCCTACATTTGTGGTTAAAATACAGTATGCAATACAGGTTTCAATATTTCAGAAATGTGTAAAGCATCGCTGTACATGTTTTATTTTCTTGAACTGAGCGATTCTCAAGAGCGTTCTTCTTTCACTTCTTTTACTCAAGTTTCGGATCGATCACTGAGGCGATTTTCAGTGATGTTCTCTATAAAAGATACATTTTTTGTTGTCTCGCTGTATATCATTTCTTCGTACTTCAATACATACTCCTGTTTATTAAATTCTACTATCGGGCAAATTTCCAATACCACAGAATCACTCTATTCCTCACTAACACAGTCATTGAATCGATTCCCCTAATTCTCTCCTTTCTCAAACAATTCCCTTATCCCCCACCTCGATCTTCAAATCAAGTCATTAAATCTCCACAGCAACTGTTCACGCGAAAACAGGACCAGTTTACGTTCCATACACTTGACGCAGTTTTCACACCTGGCAAACTGGCATCGTCTAAAAAATCCTATCGTCATGGCTACTTCGATTTCCCTGAATGTTTCCTTGCATCCACCTTACAGAAAGTTCAACCACTTTCCCCCACCCATGTCACGACAGTTCAGAAGTTCTCACTCTATCGAACGACTCTGCAGCCGCTGGCAAGTGCAGAGTTAGAGCTCCACGTCGTCGGCCATCGACATGTCGTCGATCCAAACTTCTGCGCGCACTTGGCGCACGCCACGCGTTACCTGTATCAACGAATTGCTACGTCGCGACTATTTACGGGCAGCCGTGTGTCTAAAGAGGACGAGGACGATACCGAATGCAGTTTGCACACGAGTGCAGCTCGCGCGGCCATAAATCATCGTAGGTGAGAGAGGGAGGGAGACAAGGTGGCGGCACGGTAAACTCGAACTTAGAATTTCAGATCAGGATTCCTTGTCAAACTCGGGCGCCGAGGACCGGGGGACAGTAAATCATTCGAGTATCGCTTATTAGGCGCGTGGAAGTTCCGCGACACCAACTGGGGCTTGCTGAACGATGCCATGTGTCTTGCCGAAAACGTATTGACACTGGATATGATTTATGTTCCACGATAATCCACAGTCCTGATGCAATTAAAATCGCGCAACGAGTGACAGGGGTGGAACAGCACTGCGTCTGTAATGTCGTGTCCTCGGTGGCTATTGGGGAGGAATGGGAACTTTGTTTTGAATGGTGGAAATTGAAAATTGATTTTTAAGTAATTGCGAATGGCAGTGGAGGAATAATGAAAGACGAGGGAATTGTTTCTGGTATATTGTTATGAGAAATTGATTTCGTTTTGGAATAGAATGCAGCGTGATTTTTTTGGAGTGCTTGAATGGGGGTTGGTTGGGGTTGGAATTTAAAAATACCGGGGAAGATGATCGCATTGATCTTTTTCGTTATTATAATTCAAACTATGTTTGTCTATAATATAATGAAATCGTTGCATTTGAAGTTTTAAAAAATTATTAGATGCATTCTTGAACCAATTTATATTATTCTTTGAAATTCTGTAAGTAGTTTCAAAATAGAAACAAAGAAAAAGGGTGACTATCAGGAATATTGAGAATATCTGCAAAAAATATCTTTTCTATTCAAAATTGTCTAATTTTCACATTGAGAAATTCATAAATCATTGAGAAAAACTATAGAAAATCATATTTTAGAATAAGTTATAACAACGCTATAAAGGAAAGTAACCCAATTATTCAAAAATAAAAATAAGAAATTTTTTCATGATCAACCCTCTTTGAAACGTTTCCTTAAAAGCAGGAGCATAAATTTTGCATACTTATGCACCATACTCACCAAATCTTCTCTTTATCTTCTTAAATTCTTTCCATTCCAAACCTCACAAAAATTTCACTCCAAAATCGATCAAAAAGCGACACAAAAATCTCAAGTCTTTCAACTATAAAAACTAAAAAATCTCACGTCAGTAAATTCCCCAGAAAATCCACAACCCCATTAAAGCGTTGTGAACGAGACACTGCATTCACTCTCTGTCGTCACACCTTGTTTACATTAAACTAGAATATGCAATTTCCAAAAGAATCTTTTAAAACATCCAAAGGAATCACATTCACAACCCTCTCAACCTCCTCAGCACCGTTCCCATCCCCGAAGTCACGTGTCGCGAGTACGAAACACAGAAAGAAGCCGAGTAATAGCTTGATAATCGCGCGGACACGAAGAGCACGGGGAATCGTTTTGTGGCGACTATTTCCAGCGGCAGCGAGGAGGCAGGAAGCCCTGGGAGAAAGGGAACCGGCGGGAAGAAGAGGGAAAGAGGGGTGGCGCATAGGGTGGCGTGCGCGTTTCAAAAAGGGTGGAGGGAAAGCGTATCGGCTTGGAAAATACGTTGGTCGCGGGACAACGCATACCTTGTCATATTTTCCTCTTCTTTCTCTTCAGTCTCTCACCCCCGCCCTCCAAACGGTTTTCCACCCCTCTGGTTTCCTTTTTTCCCCCGCGATTTATGCGCCCCGAGCTGATCGCCAATTTGCCGTGCACCCCTCAGGCTCGATTAAAATTCATATAGCGCAAAGAGCGCGGCAACCCTTGGCGACATTTGTATGGAAAAGTAACGGAGGGTCGAAGGTGGCTGATTCGCTGGCCTCGGGGTAGGCTCTTGCAATGTCAACTGGCGTAATTGAGTCACTCGAACCGCTGAATGCTAGGATAGTTCAGAGGTGCAAACGCGTCCATGCTGCTCAGCCGCTCGTCGAGCAGCGATGCTGATGTGACCCCCACGATTCTGTGCAACCCCACCCTCTGCGATTCTGAGCAACCCCACACCCCGAGGACTGTTTCGATAACTTTGGGGGATGTTGTCTCTCCACCCTCGGTTTCGCGTGTGGTTGTGGAGAGAACGTTGTTGCTTCGTGCAGGTTGTTCCTATTATACTCGTCTGTGTATTAAGGGGATCTTCTACTGAAAGTCGTGCTCTTTAGGGTTAGAGGTTTTTATTGCGGCTGTTTTGCAACGAGGCTTCAAATTTTCTGCTGTTAGTATTAGTGTTCATATTTCTTTATGGAGTCAGTATTTTTATTAATAGATGTTTATTTAGATTCTAACATCTGCAAATTTTTATTTTTTAAGGAAAAGAATTAGAATTGAAAGGTGGGGTCAGTTGCTAGTTAAGAAATGAGAGGCAAGAATACTGTAACTTTTTGAACTAATTTTGATCACTGGTTGATACATATCTGTGGCTTTAATGTAAAACGAACTATGTCAAATTTTCAAAAGAATTCGAAAGAATGCCTTAGTTGAGATCTAGAATATAGAATCTATATTTTCAAACAGAAAGAAGGGCATTATTTTACTTAAAAATAAGGGAACACGAAGACATAAGTCCATAACACAGTATTAAAGCTGAAAACCTGAAACGCTTTAAAGTTTTAATTATGATAAAAGATATAGAATCTATAGTCTTGAAGAAAATGGCACTAAAAGAATTTCTTTATTTAAAAATATGGCTTCAAGAAGACGTGTCCATAAGACAGTATTGAAGTTGAAAATTTTAAGCACCTATGTATACCTCGAAAATATAAACGTGACCTAGGTCATTTTGGCCTAGAGTCACAAATATTCAGTCCTTCGTGATTTGTATCCACGAAGGCGAACAGAAGAGGAATCACTCTACCATTGAGCGATTACGGAGGGATCAGTTATATAAAAGCTTGCAGCACTTTACACGCCCGAATTTCACGACTCTCTCTGGCCGTGTTTTACGCAATACGCGTCTAAATGTTACGCATTCGTCGGCGCATACACGGTGACTGGAAATGAAATGTGACACTGGTATCGACTTCATCGAGAATGATTAAGAGCGCGAATGTAAAATTCTTTCAAAATAATCAACAATTCCGGTATGCTTGTTCAGTTCCAATAAAAATTCAGTGGTGATTAACTCCCTTTTTATTTCAATTTTAATGGAATACTTGTTTGCATTATATTTCGAATTTATTTAGTATATTAATTAAAATACAGATCATCTTGTTTGTTGGATATGTACCGCGTATCTCTGAAATTTCATATTACATAATTAATTTTGTCTGACGAATATTACTAACGAGAGTTCCTTCAAATCAGTTGAGAGTTGGAAATATGAAATGAAAATAGCAATTATTAAATTATTTCAATTCTCTTGCATTAATATTATTTTATTAATGAGTCAATATTCTCAGTTTTTATTAAGTGAAAAGAACTAAAATGTGAGGCAGGTCCTTAATCTTTTAATCTTTTTTAGTTAACTATATTATACTATCTAGGTCAGATAATTTAAATTGAACTTAAATAAGGACTTTCGAATTCTCGATGGAAACTTCCAAAAAGTTAATTTATCTTTGGGCGACAAAAAGGAAAGTGTTGCCATGTGGAACGCCAAAATAGCCAGAGAATAGGTCGTAACCGTGAAAAAGGACGAGAAGAAGTGCAATGTCAATATGATAGCCAGCTATGCAACTGACGATGACGATGCGAAGGGTAGTGGCACAGGACGACTTTATGGCACATTTCCGCGCTAACATAGCAACCAGCGACTATTTCTGGTATGGGAAGTCAATGTGGAGCACGTGTAACGAACAACGTGATATTGGCTGACGAACTGCACGTGTCACAGGGGAAAGTATTAATTGTAATAAAATTGGAAAGAGACCTCCACTACCAGAAATATTCACTTGACAGTATATTGTATCTCTCGTTTAAAATTATGTATTGTGATTCTACACTAGACCTTCAATTTTTTCCACTCTAATTAAAAATATTTCGCAATCATGGCACTCCTAATTTCTGAAATACGAACACAGAACTTCTGATTTAGGTTGGTTAAACTGCAATAAACATGTTTATTAAAGCATCGATATCGAGTGAGTCAGGTTCTTCTAAAAACAGTTTCATGTTGCAAACAATTTCTTATTCAGTAGCTTTGTTAGACAGTAGATTTGGTTTCAGCTACGAGTTGCTCTCTTTTCACTTAGAATCGTTTTCAGCAAGTTGTGTCTGAAATTTTCTCGAATTTCAGGTGCTTAATTTCAGGGAATCTCGTCGATACGTATTGATGGTACTATTGCAGTCAGGTTCACTGCAGAACGTTATCCAGGGAATCAGATGTCGTTGCATTGGTTTCATTTTGCAAGTGGCTTATTTGTGAAATTCAACGAGGAGCTTTGTCGACAGTTTCTAGTGGATGAAAGGGGAGAAATCAGTAAAGCTACAATTAGACTTATAATGAAGAAGTAGTAACTGAATAAATTTACTTTTATTGAAGTTGTTTCATTATGCAAAGTGCTTCCTAAGAGATATACCAACATGAACCATTTCTAAGTTTTAAGTGAAACTATTATGTTTAATTTCGAGTCTTGCATCTTAATTCAATTAGAAGTACTTATAAGGAAAGTAATTTAAAAATTTTGCGATATGAATGTTTGTATTTCCAAATAATTAAAATATTCCAAAACATCCAAAATATCCAAAATATTCGGAACATCCAAAATATTCAAAACATCCAGAGTATTCGAAACGCCCAAAGTATTCAAAACGCCCAAAGTATTCAAAACGCCCAAAGTATTCAAAACGCCCAAAGTATTCAAAACACCTAAAGTATTCAAGACACCCAAAGTATTCAAGACACCCAAAGTATTCAAAACACCTAAAGTATTCAAAACACCCAAAGTATTCAAAACACCAAAAGTATCCAACACATCCAAAATATTCGGATACTTAAATACTCAAAAATTTGAGAATTTCACTATCCACGAATTTGAAAATTAGCAAATCTCATTAGAGTTCCTCTGTAGTGTCACAACAAGCCCAATTCTTTTATTGTCGATTTAGGAGAAGCAGATACAGATGGTGAAACAGTTTAAACAGGAGTCAACGTGTTCAGAGCTCAGTGGTCCGAGGAAAAATCGCGAGGCTAGTACTTCCTTCGGAGCTAGCTTTCTAGCTCCTCGGTACATGACCCGTCGACGAATTAAAATCAGCGAAGCGTAGCTATCGCGCGAGATTCACGGGGATACGCGATACGACGCGAGTCGATTTACGCTCGTTTCACTTTCTCCTTGCGTCTTGGCTTCCCCCCCAGCAACTGCACCGTGAATTTTAAACGGCGGGGACGAGAGGAATTCCACGACTGACCCCGCGGAGAGACGTCGGTTTCATTTATCAACCTTCCAGTGGTTGATCTCTGACCAGATGTTACATTGCTCGTGGTGCCTTTAAAATGAGTAACGAAAAGGCGACTAAAGCCTTATGCTGTCGATAGTTTATTTTTCATCCGGTTTTCTAATTCATTTTTCAGCTGCTATCAAGTTAAGAAAGTTGAGAAAAACGTTCTCTAGGTAGTGAGTAAATTATTCTCGAAATTTATACTTAGGTAATGGCGAATTATAAATCACAAAATGATCTTTAAATTTTGTATCTAATTTCTCTTTTGGTAGTGAAATTTTCAAATGAAATTTTTATGTATTTTACCTTGGACAGTCCTTTAATTTTCTTGCTCAGCGTTAAGGATGTTATTTGTTAGGTGAAAAATATATTAGATACTAGAAACAAGTAACTTCAGTCTATCATCTAAGAGTTTATGTTTAAATGGTCACAAACACTTTTCAAATTTTCAATCGAAATTACTTGAATTTGAAAAAAGTTGAACACATAGATACATATACATTTATCAGTGTACCTGAGGGGTTTAACTAACAATACCTAAGGGATGAATATTTCGTTAGAAACGGGATACAAACGGATTCTGCATTGGCCAGACGACACTGTCATGCGGGTTTATTTATTGACAGATTGATTCTCGGCTGGCCAGATATCCGTTTTGAAGCTGCTAGATATTGCGCGATCCCCGATGAAATTGCACGATCGAGAGCGTTTCTGGCAGAAAGGAAACGAAAATACTCGACGGGCGAAATGTTCGTTATGGTATTAATAGAAGTATCAATATCCTATCTTGACGGTAAAAAGACAGAAGTGTCCCTTTTGGATTGAAACGTAACGAAACGTAAGTAAGTGGATACTGGATCCGTCGCCTAAATTGGAAAATGGTAGACGAATCTTCCCTGTTCCCTTGTGAAACTTATGAAACTGAAGTGGGAGACTCAGTAAATAAGTTAGATTAAATTGAAAGCTTTCCAACTGTTACTTATGACGTATAACCTGACTGCTTTACTATTTTATATACTTATCAAAAAGAAAAAGGAGCTGACATTTTGATAAGAACTTTATACCTTTAGCTCATATTGTAAAAGTAATAAATAATTTAAAGAAGTGCATTTTTCAAGAAGAGCTAAATAGTATTTGAAAGTTATCAAATTCGCACATTACATTCTAAAGAGAACTTATTTGTTGCATGCAAATTAAACATGAAGTTAAATAAGAAAAAATTACATCACAAGTTTGAGGATTGAATAGTTAATATTGTGGATAAGTATGAATAGAATATGCGAGCCATTTACATATACAATATTGTCCATCTTTGATCATTCTCCCATTATATTTCTGTATCGCAAATATACTTCAAATGTGACACAACTCAAAATACGTGGCTTTTTAATTACAGCTATAAATCAGTTTGGTAAATGCACCTTTATTCATCAAAACAAATTTATAGAATTTATTCAAAGATCTCTTCAAATACAAATTACAAATTATTTAAAGAATAACAAAAAAATCATTTAATGCAAGTAACACAACTATTTTCAGACTGGTCATTCAAGCAAAATAACTTTCATTAAGCAAAACTACTCTTTATATCAATATTATATATTTAGTAAATAATTTTCTCCTAAACTCACAAAACTAAAAACATACTTTTCTGAGTTGTATCATTTCCGTAATACATGGAAAAAGAAAGAAAAAAATCGTTTTACAAATTAATTTATCTTATACACTCGCTCATCCACTTAAATTTGCCAAAATGAGTTAACTTGAGATTGCAAAATATTCGACGCTGTATCGTTTACATGCACAGCCGCGGTGAATAATTAAATTCGCGTGACACGGGTCAAACTTTAAGCGGCTGAATTGAATTTGAGACGCGGCTGCTGTCGCGCGCTAATAAACGCAAAATGGCTGGACAAAAGCAGCTGAGGCCCTCGGCGACGCCGTCAGACGAAATACACCGTCACCATTGGCCATGTTTTCAACTAGAAATTTTTCTAATTTAATCCCTTTGTGGAAGCGGTAGAGCGCGTTAATTAGCCAGACTGCTTTCCCGCGCAAGGATGGAGTGCACACGAAAGCGAACAAAAGTGAATTAACATCTCCCTTCCGCCTTACTAAATTCCTATCGGCGAAATATTCATTTCAGTGCGCGCAAAAATTTCCTGGCGTCGGGGATTTTAATATTCCTGCCGCGGCGGGAAATGTACCGTCGGCGGGGCGAATTAAACTCGCCGCGGGATTAAATCCTTTCCTTTTTTCTCATCGATTTCATCTGTATTTCATATTTAAAGTCTCACTGACAATAAAGAACCGAGGAAGTGGCTTTTCTGCATTTTTATCGGTGTTTACTGAAATTGTCTTTAGAAATTGACTCGATGAATCGGTGAATATTATGACAGTGAAGAGTTTATATTTGTTTTACTAGTTTTTTAGAGATACATAGATGGCAGACGTTTTGAAGACAGAAAGTTGTATTTTTTATTTAGTAATAGATACTACTTGTCTGTAAGAATAATTTTCTAGGCACACTTCATAATTTTCAAATATTTAAGTAATTGTTCAAACATTCAAATATTCAAACATTCAAATACTCAAACATTCAAATACTCAAATACTCAATCATTCAAATACTCAAATACTCAAATACTCAAGTACTCAAATACTCAAATACTCAAATACTCAAATACTCAAATACTCAAATACTCAAATACTCAAATACTCAAATACTCAAATACTCAAATACTCAAATACTCAAATACTCAAATACTCAAATACTCAAATACTCAAATACTCAAATACTCAAATACTCAAATACTCAAATACTCAAATACTCAAATACTCAAATACTCAAATACTCAAATACTCAAATACTCAAATACTCAAATACTCAAATACTCAAATACTCAAATACTCAAATACTCAAATACTCAAATACTCAAATACTCAAATACTCAAATACTCAAATACTCAAATACTCAAATACTCAAATACTCAAATACTCAAATACTCAAATACTCAAATACTCAAATACTCAAATACTCAAATACTCAAATACTCAAATATTCAAATATTCAAATATTCAAACATTCAAATATTCAAGTATCTATCTAAATGTTCAAATTTCACAAGATTTCAATTTTCAAATTTTTTACTCATATAATAACATATGTGCCTAAACACATACTTGAGAGAAGGTTTATGTACTTTGCAACGAAGAAATCTTTGTCTTCATTCCACTCAAAGTTCGAATTAAGGAAATTGTTCCTTAATTGATTTAGACCACTTTTTCACGAATGTAACCAGTTCTCGACCCTGCACATATTCTCTATAAATCCATGTCGTCGAATTCCCACATGAATGCCGGTTACGCCAGCCGACATGTGTAGTTTGCGTCAAGTTAGAAACGAATCGCCATACGATTTCCTTTCCCAGCTTCATCGATTACCCCCAGAACTCGGGTCCCTCGAGCTTCTTGAATTATGACGTCGGTCTCGCGGACAGATTTCGAAACCACCCCATTGTAGCGGGACAACGTGTTACGCGAGGTAACGTCACATTTCTGCCGAAATTTCAACCCGTCAGTTATTCGCCGAGCCGCACCACGTCGTCATAATTTAATAGCTGGAACGCGCTTGACGGAGAACATGTTGTTAATTAATTGCACGTAATCACTGAACAGGAGTAGAGTTTCGTCATTGGCTCGATGTGAGCGATAAAGGATATCCAAGTATTTGAGTAATTTGTATGGTAAAAATAAATCTGATGTAGTGCAAGAAAAATTTGATTTAGTAACATATTTTGTCACAAGGTTTGTAGAAAAATTTAAACTTGTTTAAGTATTCTGAGAATATTTAATAGAAAATATTATTTTTTATTAGTACCTGTAATGATAATCTTCAAATATTTAAATATCCAATTTTTAAGGTTTAAGTATTGAAATACCTAAATTTAAAAATCGCTTCTCTTCGATATCCAGGAACAGAAAGCCTCGATAAATTCGATCGACGCAACTTATAAGGGGTGGTTCGGAAGAGAGGATCATATTCGAAGCACATGTTCTCGCCAAAATATAATCGTTGTTGTTACAATCCCGAAGGAATACTCGAATTTTCCCTCGAATTTAGGCCACGTCTCGGTTTTCGCGTCTTGGAAGCCCAATAAGAACGCTGACGATCGTTTTGGGACTACCCCTTTCCCAAGGGTTAATTCGGAGCGATTGGAAATGGCTTCGAACACTTCCGAGAGATCGCTATCATGCATAGAATACGAACTTCCGCTTAGCTCGTATACTATATTGGGTCGCTGCAGGGATTCTTGTGGATTTTCAGGGGTATACTTTGTTAGAGTTCTAATACTCGATGGAATGGAAACTAAATTGTAAGAGCCACTTCGTGGCACGAAAAATTGGAAAATTGATACATATAGCTATAGTTCCTTTCTGCAGATTCCCCTCGTTAGGTATATTGATTTTAAAACAACAACCTTGATATTAAATAGATAATGAAAGAACTTTCCTAACTCAGCTATAAATTTAAAATTAACAAATATCTAGAACTTAATCAAACCATCATAAAAATTCCCACAGAGCACTCAGCATCTTCTACACCCAAGAAACTTTAAAGAATTCTCCATAACAAGAAAGTATTCAAATTGAATCAAATCCAAACCCAATTTCGCCTAACAAATGCAAGGAAATGTTCCACCTTCACACCAACCTCTTTCCTTGAATTTTCCCAGCGACCCGACCCCGTCAACGAAATTGCAACTGCTCTTCGATGAGATCAACTCCTCCGGTTCGCATTCAGCCAATCGAGTAGCAAATTTTCTGCTGACGTCCAAAAGGTTTCATTCTCCCAAAGATCACCCTGCCCAGAACGCCAGCACATACACGAGGACTTCTGGAAGACGTTGTCGGGCCAGTCACCCCTCCGACCTCTTATCGATTGACCAGCGAGAAAACGCGGTTAGTTTAGGCTATCCACCCCTCCATTCGGCGTCCCCGTTTCTCTGGCGCCGAAACTTTCGAATTTCGAAGCCGATTTGAACGCGATCAGGCTGGTCGCCGCCGAGTCTGGGCCTGGGACAACGGTCGACCCGCAAACTCGAGGAGATTCGGCGCTCCTCGGAGTCGATGGCAACGAGAGCTGTCACTATATTTCACGCGGCCTTCTCTGTCCTTCGACTTCTCTTCAAGAGCACCATACACGATGCGACCAGGATCGAGACGTGCCCCAGGAGATGGTATCATTTGAGTCTTGAGAGACGTGAGATGCCTCTTTGCTTTGTATCACTAAGATAAACATGGTCTAGCTTTCTAAGTTGAATTCAGTGTTTTTATATATGTAACTCATGCAACTGTATAGGTGAACATATGTTTGGGGCTCCATAGATGATGTGACTAGGCTCGAGATGTGCCTCATAAGTCGGTGTCATTGTCTTGAAAGGCATGGAACCTCCCTTCCTCTGTATCAAGGTACACATTTTCTAACTTTTTAGGCTAACTTCAATATTTTGGAACATGTAACTTATGTAATAGTATAAATGCACAAGTGTTTGACTTCTTTGGTATTACTACCACTGTTCATGCCTCGGTATCCATAACGATGCACTCGCTATTGCAATACCTGCACTGCAATGACGAGACCTCATTCGTACGACCAATAATGTATCAATCTGTATTCATCTCACTGTCAAAATATGTCAGAGAATTGAATGGTTATATGCCATTAAACGTTTAGCTTAGTGATAAAGAAGAAAGAAGGATCTCATGTCCCCCAAGAATCAATGGTATCAACTGATGAGGCGAGCCTCGAGCCTGGTCGCATCGTGTATGGAGCTCTTCACGGTTCCAGCTGAAGAGGCGGGTTTTCAGGCTCTGAGTCGTTGAAAAATGGACGGTCGTACGCAGCGACGGCTACCCCACGACCCATGTCCCTGTCGAGGGGGCTGACGCGCGATGGACGCGAGGCAAGGTCAACGAACCCCCTCGCTTCTCTCCCTTCGACGACCACAGCGGCCGGAAGCGAGATCGAAGCTCTCTTTCATCTTGGGGGAAAAGGGCAGCGCGGAAGTCGCCGCCCTCGATCCTTGCATCGCTGATCGCGTCGGATGGGTAATCGGGTTAATCGATGATCGACGCGTTTCATGGGGCGCCACTTCTTTTTTCTTTTATTGTGCGGTGTGGTGGTTGTGTGGAGATTTGTTGGGATTTGTTGCGAATCGAGTTGAAGAGGTCGTTTTTGGTCTGAGATGTAGACGGGAGAAAGTGTTCAGATGAAGTTAGTGAACTGTCCTGTAGAATTCACTAGTGAATATGCTCGGGAATTATGAGAAATGTCAAACATGATTTGAGAAATATCAGTGTCAAGATTCTTTAGTATCATGGTATTTCATATTTGGTACGTGTTCGATATTAGGATAACTGAACCTACTTGAACAGAATTGAGTTTAATAGAAACAGTGAGTCGATTTTGTAGATTTAACAAAGCTGCTCTTACTTGTAGTCAAGGTACATTTGTTAATTTTACAAGTGTCTATAACAATTTCTATAACAAATCCTAGGAAAGTCTACTTTGCTTAAATCTACTGAGGAGACTTTTGTAAGATCTATTTAGCAATTTTTTACATGACTGATACGAAGAGAAGTAATTTAAAATTTTTATAGAATTTTGTATGTACAATATGGTTACCTCTTTTTTACTTTGGGTAATATGATTATAGTCAGTTCACAATAGACACTAGTATAATCTCCAAGAATACATGTATATTTCTTTTTTATAGATTTGACTCCTTTAGTTAGCAGCAAGAAGAAATATTCTACTTTAAATGCAAGTTAGAAAAAGAATATAGAAGATGAAGTTGTATGATTTAAAGAAGCATAACTTTCCACTGCTCTTGCACAGCATGCAATTGCACCATTCTTTTACGTGCAACCGTGTGATTTTCGTTACATAAATCAATGCTTCTACATATTTTATATATACGTATCCATACATGCAGTACTTATCTAGAATGTAGGTAATTGCATTGAAATTTTCAAGAACATAAATCATTTTTCTAGTGAGCATAGAATTGAGAAAGGAAAAGCATTTTTATGTACCTAAGAAAATACTAAGTTGCTCCATGCTAAATTACTATTTTTTAGGAAAATTTAAACAGCAAAACTTTTATTTATTTTTATTTTCTTTCTTGTACCTACTATTCACGACATATTGACATTAACTCGTTTATAATTCTCTAGCCCACATCTTGAACGATTTTTAACAATATCTTCACTAGGTTCTTCCTCAAATTCTCAGACAAAATTCTGACTCATTAAATCATTCACATTCATTTAGAATGGTAACTAATTGTGAAAAATATCATGTTGTATTTTTTGTCCATTCTCTTCACTTCAAACTCCCACGTTCAGCCTCTGTTCGTTTTCTCCAACTTCAACGCAGCTGGTAAACTTTCTTTAGAATTCAAATATTCGAATTGAATAATCCTTTCTCTGATCAAATTCACGAATCAGTGTACGACAATTTTATAGATCATAGTACGTTCTCTTCACTTTACGTCTCACATTTTTGATATCGCCTCCGTAAATTTGTATCGCTTTTCTAGATATACGAGACGAATAAGAGCACTTTCAGCGAATTGTGAACCCATTAAAGAGTAACTTTACCCAGTAGAAGTTGCATCTTCAAGTGCAAATGGAGAACCGCCACGTTACCTGCACGTTCGTGTGCACCAACCCAACATAATTCGAAGAAAGTGTATCAAGTTTCTAAATCGCTCCGAAAACAAATAGAGCAGGGGAATAATTTAAAGCTCGTTAACTATCTCGCTACCAACCGAGCACACCGCAAAGGGCGAATCCACATTTACGTTTCTGGCTTAGCCTACTTTTGCATGTAAACCCTACGATCAAACGTGTTTGTGACAGTCGTATCAACTGCAGAGAGCGCTAACGAAATTGCTTTCGAGAGAAACTCTATGGAAAGTAACCGTCCATGTTGCGAACGCAGTTAAACCAGGGTTTAAACATTTCACATAGAACATTCATGCGCGATTTTCCATAAATTCATTAAAATTTCGGCTACAAACGTTTTTGAAATCATATAATTCTCTGCCTTTTTTTTGGGTTCCTGTTGGATCAGTTGCAAAATCGAGAGGTTATTCGAAAACCTATTTTTCACGGTTATTTTTAAGCTTTTCGGTATATAAAATAAATTTTTCAACGAAAACCTCTCTGTATTTACTGATATTGAGCGGTTTCCGCTAAACTGAATATTCGAAATCCCCCGTGGTATTCTGAAACGTAATTTTCGATCGCTTATAAAATCATAATGAGCACATTTAATGCTCGCGGAAATGAAACAATCGTATTTTAAATAAAACTATAAAAGAAATTTATTGCGCTTTCCTAACACTTCTTAAGATAATTTATTTGTTGATGAAGTATAGAAAATAGTGGGGCGTTGAATTAAGATCGTTTGAATTTATAATAATCTTTGCTTAAAAATGGGCTACAGATCAGTCTAGAATTTATCATAATTTTTCTTAGATTTTTATGAGTAAATGTTTTCAATATTTTTAATTTCCTTTTTTCTGTTGTTAAATGTGTTTCACACACTCTTTAATCTTCCCTCAATTTGTCAATGAAACAGAGTGTGATCGTTCCTCATTGTTACAACTGAGTACTCTCCAGTTTTCTCTCTGCGAACAGAAAACACTTTACTAGTCCCCAATGAAAGTCGTTTTATCGTTGAAGTGACTCGCGCGCGTAAACGTTAGCAGCTGCTTCGCGTGGAATTATTTCCTCCGATTCTCGGGAAGTTGCGCGTCCTGGTAGTCTAACTTCCGGAAATTCTGTCGAAGTTTCACGTCACGTAAGTGGTCGTAACCTTTAACGATGTAACGCAATTTGTTAACACGAAACTACGTATCCTCCTGACTTACGCGAGCATAATTAAATCTTAGTCTCCTGAACGAAGTTATTCTCATTTCTCTTCACTATTTCCTTACTTCAGCTCTCTATTAAAAAATTCACAAATCCTTGAAGAAATATTTGAATTAAATTTTTAACTTACGTGTCAAAAGTTTGAATCCTTTACGCAGGGTAAACAGTTTTCTCTAAATCCTCATTCTATAGTACACCCAGTTTCTTTTATATTTAAATAATAGAATAAATTTTAGAAATTTCAAGAATATTTAATATCTTCTGAAGTAAATAACGAGGCAAGTAGAATGAGAGGAAAGTACTCGTTCGTGATATGCCACGCTATCTGCAGCGTAACACAGTTAAGTCAGAAGTAAAAATGGCGATCGGGACTCAGATGGCAATTTAACGTCACCTTAATATTCAGCCGAGAATTTTCCAGAGGAAGGCCTCGCGACGCGCACGGTAGTTTCCGTCAGCTTGTCACCAACTTGACATTTACACTGTGGAGACGTGTCTGACAAACGATCCTCTGGTGTCTCGCGTGATACGACTCGTTTTCTCTCATTCAGTGGAATAGCGAAGAAGGATGAAGATATATCCGCTCGTGCACGGCTACATAGCACATATATCTGCGAGATTTCTCGATTGGCCGCACGAGCGAGGCTTCGTGCTTCTATTCTGGCCTCGCTCGAATAGAATCACGTGCTGAACGCTGAACTGGGATCATTAAACCGTGAACATGTGTACGGCAAATTAACGAGCGAATTTGGGAGATAATCGAAACATTGAATTAAGAGGCAGAATAATTTACGCAGAGTTGAAAGCAAGCGGCGTGCAAAGTGGCTGATTTTATATTATAATTTCATCAGTTGAGAGGAATAAGAAGCATGAGCATTCGATTATCTCGTGAGGAAATTGAATGATGAGTTGCTGAACTGACATGCAAGTGAAAATGATCAGTTGGTGGCGAGGGAATCGTTGCAACTTAATTTCCTAATGTCAACGATGAAATATTGAGACGAAGTTTATTATATTCTCTTCTGTGAAAAATATATCTAATCGTTGAAGTCTTAAATTGATTTCATAAAACAATCAATCATCTCAGTAAACTATGGAAATTCCCTAGGAATCTTCATTTAAATGTCCCATCAATTTTCTAAGTTTTTCTTATGCACAGGCTCGAGAAACTCTGAAAATAAGTGTCTTGCCGCTACAACTATTTTACTGTCCAGCAAATTGCACAAACTCCCTATATAACTTTTTTCTCCAATCTGAGTTTGAATCCCCCATTCATTTTAATCGTTGTTCATAAACCAAACATTCAGAGCTTCCATAGAAACTCGAAAACAGATCTCGCGAAACTCAAACAACCTTGCAGTAAATTACACAAATTCCGCTCCAATTTATGATCAGTTGCACAGAGTTTCAGCGATTCGTCGAAACTCAAACACTGAACGGTGCAGGAAAATTCAATCCGCTCACGAGATCAAATCGTCTAATCCCCTCGAAACACCTTCGAGGATACGTTTTGTCGTGCAATTCCTAGAGAAAGTGGGCGTTTCTCACAGTGTGAACGTTACTTAACATCGCAGCGAACCGAGCAGCAGGAAGTCCTCG
Organism: Calliopsis andreniformis; assembly: GCF_051401765.1. NCBI lineage: Eukaryota > Metazoa > Arthropoda > Insecta > Hymenoptera > Andrenidae > Calliopsis > Calliopsis andreniformis. The sequence goes on along the minus strand of NC_135065.1, from coordinate 5,799,020 downwards.
CGATAAGAGGTCCCAAGGCGATTCCTTTTCCGTGTTCCGCTCCGATTTCGTGGCCGGGATACGTCGAGCTAAAAATGCAGGTTGCCGCACAATAACACTGCACATCCACCATCCGGATGGTTAATTAAAGGTCGATTAAGGACGACGCCTCGACCTGACGGGTTCGAAACTGCCTCGCTCTACGTAAAGGTCCGATTAGCTTTGCATAAATTAAATCCTGGGCGAAGGTGCCTTAATTAGACGACGTTGCGATGCTTGCTTGGGGGATGGGAAACTTAAGGGGCCGTGGGAAATGGAGGGAACCCGCGAAAATTCGTGATAAACTGAGGTTTGATTAAGATTCGATTAGAGAGCCGAAATTTCTGTGTTTGGAAATGATTGCAGAAGTTTGTTGAGGTTTGAGAAGTGTAATTTTGAAGTTTGCCTTGGTGACTATTTTGGTAGGTAACTGTTTGAGGGAATTGTGTAGGTAAAAATTAGATACTAGGTACAATTTTGGTTCAATAAATGAGTATTCAATAGGAGAGATTTTATCGTGCATATCTGAGATTATTAAAAAGTTATAAAAATATAAATTTCTTGAGGTATCAATACAAACTTGCTTGTACAAACGTTGCAACAGTTTGTAAGCGAAAAAGTATAAATCCTCTAATTTCTATCTTTGATTTTAATTTTGAATTGAGATTAAAATGAATTTTAGTTACAAAATAAGGGATTATCGAGGCCTTGCTTCATTCTCTAATTTTTACTTGGCGAGTGGAAGTTGTGCAATTCTAGTTGATCATTTTCTCATTAAAACAGTTAATTCTAATACGATTTCACTCGCACGCGCTGCGTGGAACGGTTTTCGTCACTTTCTAAGGTCATTTTATTTCATCGCAGCACACGCTGTATCTAATAATCAATGATTTTAAAAAGAAACAAATTTCCTGCTCAAATATCGTATCTGAATTTTCGGTGATAATAAGCTCACAGTGAACCAATCGAATCTTCAATAATTAGAGAAACCCTGAACCGAAATGACTTTCGAAAACGTGACCAGTGGGCGTCCCGCCGCGCGACAATAATTATTTCAGCTAATTACTAGGAAATTAAGCTCGTTACAGGCATCCACGTTACGCCAAGAGCATATCGTTAAACGCGTATGTATCTCGGGACACGGTAAACATACACGCAAACCCTCTCCACATCGCGATTCCCCTGTTGCTGTGAAAGTATTCGAGGTTCATGCCGCTGCGAAGGCTCCAGCCACTTTACACCAGCGACACGATTCACTTATTAATCGCCTTAACGAGCAATATTTAGTTAGCCAGCACGCGCGTGTTTGAAAACTACTTTCTAATCCTGTGCTTTCCTACGTAATGATGTTTGCTGAATGTTTTAAAAAGATGATGGATTGTCAACTTGAATTTTCAGAAAACTGATATTCTCTCATGAGCCATTTCGTGTCTTCAAATTCCATTAGTTTTTTTAGAGTTCTGAAGTAATAAATAATCATCCGAGTTCTTTTTTTAAACAGAATTCATACAATATGAATGACAAAATAATGAAATTACATTGTAGCAGAAGGTAACTTTTGACTACTATTAGAAAAGTATTTTATAATTACTAAAAAATATTCTACTCTTTTTTGCGTTCTACTATTATGCATTTTAATGCAACAATACAAGAGAATCCATCACCAAAACGATTCATTTTAGTCCTGTCAGATTCGATAATATACACCTTCTGCATGGTTTGATAAAATTTTATTTACCAAACTCGAATATGCAAACGAATTCAATAAACCGATAAAATGAATTGGTTAACAAATGAATTATCGTTCCCCAGAAAATGGTTCTGCCGTAAAATTGCATTTTTAATGCATGTCGACCTATTTTCTCAGCATCAAAAGAACCATCGTTCATAAAACTTTTGCGATTAATGCTACAAATGTACTGAACAAGCACAATGAAAAGAATTGGAAAATAATACCAATATTTGAAGTATAATCACTCATCACGGTTCGAAATATTTTTACTGAAACATACAGGGTGCTCGATGACAGAAGTCAGTAATTTTGAGTAATGATTCTACAATTCTATATATATATTAAAATAAGACAAAAATTTCGCCTTTAAATTTCCCCAATAATTGTCAGAAAAAAGACAAATACATGTAAAATATGTCTGATTCAGGACTTCTTCTACTCACTTCACTGAGTCTGATCTAATACACATAGACAGTTGAATAAGTTCCACGTCAGACACATTTCACGCGATATTTACACACTTTTGCTATAATTTCTACAATTTTGTCCTTCTCGATGTTCCTCCTATTTTTATACGTACATAGAATCACCACATAAATGTTCTGACACCTGTTGTCAAGCACCTTGTATACCTACGTATAAAAAAGACACATACAAATATTTATTCACCACTTACATACGCTAACATATGTATAAAAAACGGGCATAAGTATATAAATACTTATATATTTACCAATTTATTTATCACTATCAGTAGACTACTAAACGGTCTGATCATGAATGATCCTTATTCTACTTGAAGGTACTAATGGTTCCCGAGAAAATAGATCACCAGGCTCAACAATTTTCCATATGGACAGAGCTCGCCTGAGTTCACTGAAAGACAGAGCAAAGCTTCATGTAAACTCCCCAGTATCGAGAGCCCTCGTGGTTCGCGCAAATCCAACTGAAATCCCGAAGACACGCTAGAACTCGACTTTCCAGTAGTCTCAACAAGTATCCACCGTTTGCTACGATCTCAATTACATTCGTAGCGGTAATTCTAGTTCTCTCCCCTCTCTCTATCCCTTTTTCTCTCTATCTCTCTCCCCCTCTCATCCACTCTTTTGAGCGACTCTCAATAAGTAACCTTCCCCATTCGAGGCTCCAACTACGGTGTATCCGGTCACGCGGACCGCATCCATTCCGCCTAACTAATTAAGTCGCTAATGAAATGGTAATTGCTCGAAAGTGCAGGCGACCCGTTGGTCGCCTTCTCAATGGCTCACCGTAGTCCAGCGCTCGTTGTGTCAGTCGTCCCGGGTTTAATTAATTAGAGACCGATTTGCTGGTCGAGTCGCGTTCGACACGACGCCACGGCGATTACCTCCTTTTGTTGAACATTGTTCGTGGTGATCACTCGCGGAAAATATCTGTTTTTGATACCATTCTGTTCTATCGATTGCTGTATGTGGAGCACCAGGGTCTGCGGGGCTTTGCGTAGCTTCTAATGAGCGATCTGCTTCCATTGAGGGGGATTCTATGGATTCGTGTTATTGAGACTCAAATGAATTGTCTAATTAGGAGTCTGGTAGTTTATCGGCTTGATTCAGTTAATTGGGAGAAATATCCTTAATGGACGACGGTGAGCATTTGATATTGATTTGCTGGGTTGAAAATACTTGTAGGTATATATTATTTAGTCGTGGCTAATTTTGGTTATAATCTTGTTGATGGTCTTGCAAATTTTAGGAGATTTAATAGATGTGATATATTGTTTTGATTTTGTTTCATTTTCGACAGAATTGACTTTACTTATTTTTCATAAAACTTGGCAAATTTCGGTACCTCGAATATCTCCGAGTTCCCAGAGCATCCCCTAGAGTTCTCGTAAGCTTCCTGATACTAAAGTGTACCAACAAGCTTTATCTTCACCTCGAGACAACTGTGATAGTGTGTCAGCGATAAAACTGGAAACTTCTTTGAACTCGCGTGGCATCGCGCTCAGTGTAAAATCGGCCACGAATTAGCGGTGATGGTGACACGAGGCCACAAAGGGGTTGACATGAAACTACCCCCGTGTGCACCAGGCCATTTTCGGCCACGAGTGCAGCTTGGACCCGATTCTTTCCAGTTCACAGACAGGATGTATCGATTATCCATTAGCTGTGGCAGATCAGGGTCGGTCTTGGCCACTTTGACTGCTCGATTCGTTTATAAATTAATGTTTAAACAGACTCTCCACGTGTGACTTTTGTCGCGTGGTGAATAAACGATGTTTCTTGTAAAATTTACGTACTTTAAATCTGAGAATTTTACAGCTTCTCTACATTGGAATAAGGACAGTATTATTAGAATAAAAAGTACCTAACTATTACAAAAAATTCATTTTTTATGTAGTTCAAAATCGTTTCAGTTTGTATAAAAATGGTACAATAGTATAAAAACTGTTTTTAATAATGAAAGGTATTTTAGAATAGGTTATATAAAATAATTTTAAATACCATTATTAACTTCTTCATAATTTCCCCATTTTCCTGTTTAAATTAGTTTTATTAAATAATAGTGAGACAAATTCACCCGTGTTCCTTTTTAACGTAATTTAAAACATTTTTCCTCGGGTATTTAAATACTGTCAATGGTAGAGTGAGAACCCAAGCACCACTTTGAAGGGGTTAAACGATAACAGACTAAAGAGTCCAACCTCCTCTTTTTTTCGTTAAATTCAACAAAGCTACACTGCTTCAGTATTTTGAACATAATCTGCTCCCCAAGTACGATCCATCACAGGAGGGATTAAACGTAGTTTTCTCTCTTAAGGGTAATTCAATTTGATGAATCGTCGGTGAGTCGAAAGAATTGCAGGGAATTACGTTTTATAAAGTTCGCGTATTAATTATTCCCTTTTTGTTATCCCTGTTCCTTCTCTCTAAGTACACATTTGAGACTGGTTTTATCGTTTTACAGGGGAGAACAGAAAAACATTTTCATATTTCGTGGCGGATATTTACCATGAAAGAAACTGTAAAAAACGTAAGCCAGAGAGTGTTGCATGAAATACGTGATGTTCAATTTTTTCTAGTAAAAAACTAAAAATAAACACTAATTATTCCGTACAGGGATTAATTTGAAAAACTTTGTTGAATATAAAGTAGGTACGTTTACGTATATAGTACAGCGAAAGCTTCGTCTACACTCACATTGAAAATTACTTATTTAACTGCCTTGGAAAAACATTTTTAATTAACACACGAAAAATGAATTTAAAGTGCTGCACCAGTTTGTAAACCTAAAATACATACATAGTATGTACAATTATCACAGTAGAATTACATTTCCAAAAATGTTTACACGTTTGGTAGAGATTCGTTGTTGAACCACAAAATATTTGTATCGCTTTTAGTAGATTACGCACTCTTCGAAATTGAACAAACAAACTGTTTTCGATTATTGCATGAAAAAATGAAAGAACAATTTAAGTACTCCTATTTGAAAATTTTTATACAATTTTTTTACATAAAAAAATGTACCACTTGTACACGTACCAAGTTTCATCAAAATTGAAAGATGACATTGAAATAATCTCTCTTGTAAATAGAATAAAAGACCAATTTCAGGAGAAACTAAGCACACTTTGTCATTCTATAAATAATACACGTATTTAATATATTTATTCCACAAGAAGGCAATTTTTTTTGAAAATATATTTTAAGCGCATTCTACAAAGACCCGACTATTTTTAGTCTTTGATCTACCATGTAAGCGTTCCACAAAGTGTTAATTAAAAAACAAGAACGTAGACGACACGACCCACAAAAAAATCAACAAATTCTTATTCAAAACATGGCTTCCCTGCTTCATCGTTGAAGAAGCTATTGAGACGATCTCCGTTATCAAACATTTCCTCTCGAAAGAATACGAAGAGGGTCAAGGAAATATCACACGTAGTTTTCCCAACGAAACAGAGGGTTTAGGCTTCCACGTGGACCAACGACAGAGTTCTAGCTCCCATAAAACGCTTATCCGTTGTCCCTTCGCGACACATTTTCACCCCTGTTTATCTGAACAGCCAGAACAACCGTCGTTTCTGTCCTCCTCCCAGGAACGACCACTCACGGGAAAAAGATTTCCTCGTCCCATCATCGAGGATTCGCGCGGCTAAGTCGGGCATAATATTGTGACGAATGCAAATCTCGCGGAGAATAGTTCGTTTTCGTTTATTAAGTTTGCGCTAATGAAAAATCTTCGCTATAATTTTTACTCCAGTCGTCTGCGCTACTATTTTTTAATTTCTGCAAAATTATCCACGAATTCCTCCGAGTCTATGAATATTCGACAAATTCTGTGGATGAACACTCTGGTGGGGAATTTTGCTTGAAATTCCGCGTCTGCGTTAATTTTAGAAGCTGCAAAGAAACGTAGAGTTAGGGATCTAGGGTAATTTCTCGTTGGGAGGAAGTCAGAAATTTGAAACAAATCTTTCTTGGGGAAGAATTCATTTTGTAGGATAATTGTATTAGTAAGCAAACGCTCTTGTCACTTTAGAATGAATGATAGTATATGGTACTGTACATTCGGTTTTTAAATCAGTAGATATTGTTAGTAGGTGTTTCCAATGATTCTGTGATTAATTTCATATATGTAAAATATGAATCACACATTTTTGTTTTCAAGATATCAGCATTTAACAATTTCTGAACTAGCTTGGTGAGATACAGAGAAATCAGTAGAATATGTCTCACGTTAGACATGGTAAAACGAGTATAATGAGTCCCAAGTCAGACACAGTAAAAACAGTAGAATAATCCCAAGTCAGACACATTAACCCCAGTAGAATGAGTTCCAAGTGAGGACACAAAAAGATAAGTAAAATGAGGCTTTAAATCAGACACAGAAAAATCAGTAGAATAATTCTGAACTTAGATCCCCAAAATTGTGACTCCTAAATCAGATACAGAGAAAACAGTAAAATAAGTTCCAAGTCAGACACAGTAAAATCTCGTCTTATTTTGATATGCAGAATCACCCCTCAAAATTTCTGGTCATTGATTATTTATATTGCAAAATGGAAGTACATCGAAAACAGTAGGTGTCCTAATACTTTTGAACGAGGGTGTACGTACTTTAGGCACTAAAGGGTGTTCAACACACAGCACCTGCCGATCATGTGTAAATAATAAATTTATATTTGAGTGGATAGCAGTCGAAGGGTTAAAATCTTTCCCTCGCAATTTCATGCACATATCACGCTCCCCTGGGTGAAATTACGAGAGATCCAGTGTCGAACGCAGATCTGCGTAACGAAGCTCGCAATTTCTCGCTCGCAAAGCTGATACGCATTATCGAATAGCCATCATTAAAGTTTTGCGCATCGATTATAAACTGTCCTAGAGAAATTACGTCGTTTTTCTGTGAATCGACGCAATCCTAGAGAAAATAGAATCTAAGCTGGAATACATTCGCGACTTCGTTTCAATCGCGATTTCAATAGCGTCGATGTTTAATTAAAAAATTAAATCCGGGGGAGAAACGACGCTAAATGCAAATTTGAAGGTTGCAGATCTGTGTGCAGGCGCGGCGTTATTTAATCTGCTTGGAGATTGGAAAACTGTAATTGAGGAAAAATTGCGAGTCTATGATTCCGAAATTTATGATTGCGAAGTGCGTTTCTTGGGAAGTTTGACATAATAGAATTTTAATTGAGATAATTTGCAGAAATGAGGGAAAAATAGCGGAATGCTTTCGTATAATCTTTTCTATGCAAACGGCTGATAATTCAGAAGTTTTCTGATTTGTGTATCTCTGGAAATAAATCACGAGCTGATGGAGTAATATAAAATTCCTAAAATGTGGAATTTTGAGGAGGAAACTGCTGTAGTTTTACAACACTGTTCGATAATACCATAAAAGTTTTTTTTTTATATATAAAGTTCTGTCGTTCTAAAGTTTTCATTACTCTGTGCCCAACGTCGATGCAAGGACGTGTAATAATTCACAGAAACTATACAAAACCACGGGGAACGTATATTCGATACAGAAAACACATTGTTAATGATTGCACAAAGCTCAACATCTAGTTAATTCACCGCGAATAGGATAGAAATGATGCCTTTACTTTCTCAGAAACTTCAAACGCTTGGAAAGTCGGCAAAATGTGGCATTAAGCTAACCAGTTTTGCATTCCCATGATAGAGAATTTATATTCGTACAATACAACAAGCAATGTAGTCTTTCAAAAGTCGTCAAACGAATCAAAAGCTTCAGAACGTCTCGATGAATCTGTGATCGACGTCAGAAGCAGAGCAATATACAAAATGAGTATTCACGATTCTCGAATTTCCTGCTCGAGATAACTTTTAGGAGATAAATCAAGTTTTCAGTCTTGAGCTTCTAAAAGAAATTCGTAAAATATGTTCGCAGTTTTAGTTTATTTCTGTTTCTGTTTTGCTATATTGGCTGTATCGAAAGTAGAGTAAAAGGTGCTTTAAAGCTTCGAACGTTTGATAGGTATGGTAGGATCTTTTACTATAGCTGATAGTCGTGAAGTAATGGTTATTCATCTTTGTGAATATTGAAGACGATGTGTTAATTTTAGTAGAATTAGAAAAAAGAAGGTATAAATTGCTTTAGTATTAGGTAATTTCACAGAAAATTGTATTTTTATGCACCACGTCTTGTCTTATGTATATTTTCGCGATTCATTTATTACAAATAAAAAATATGGAATTTATCATTCTTCAGTGAAGAAATAAATATCATGAATGGACGTCAAATTTTCTATTTCTTAATCAGGCTATCATAATAGGTTTAATTTTTACGATCAGCACTGAATTAGAATATCCACTGTTACCAAAGGTTTAAATAACAAAAATTCACACAGATTCTTTAACTTTTTACACTACTTTATATTAATTTTTTGTTATACTCGTGTGATCACTATCTTCATTTCTCTACGTAACAAAGGGTTCTCCCGTTAAATAAATAAATATTATTATTATTATTATTAACAAATGCATAATATTTCAATTAGTATCGATGATAGTAGCAATGTTCGTTAGTTAATGTTTTTATATCAGCAGTATCATAGAAAATCCACTCTCGCCAAACTCTCAAGTTTCAAAAAATTCAAGTTACACAAATTGTTTAATCAGTGACATTACAATCTTCAAAAAGTGATTCGATTCCCCAATTTCTTAAATTCTCACTCAAATCCTGTAGTCAAACACTTCATCAGCGCGTAGAACAGTCGACTGCGCGCCATCGATTCGAATTCGACGGATCAAGCCCGAGGAACTTCCACATTCAACAAACCCCAGAACCTCTTCCCATAAATCCCCTCAAAACCTTCACATTTTCTAAAACAACATCCACAAACTCTACAAGCAAACTAAAACTTCTCCACAAACAACAAAGCCAGCCTCCAACTCCCCCAAAAACCCCACAAAAAAGCCATCCCCATTTTCACATACCACTCATTCCAATCAATCCACGCAACCTCAAAACCTCCCCCTTGTCCACACCACCCATCAAATCTCTTCCAAAAAGAACCTTACTTATCTCCCACTCACATCCAAAACGATTCCAGCCCATCAATCAAAAACAAAAAAAAAAGAAAGAACAGAGCAAACTACGAAAACCACACAGCACCAAGAACATATTACATCGCACAGAAAAATACATCGATTCGTGGTGAAGCTCACAGATGACAAGTGGCTAACCAGAGGAGCCAGCGGATTACGCGCGCGACTCTCGCGGAGCGCGGGATCGGACCGACTTCGACAGTTCGGAGAAACTGTCGGCACTGTGACGCGGTACGAGGGGTTTTCTACCCCCTAGTGCCTCCACCTGAAGCCGCAGGGGGTCCTTCGGGGAGCGGTTCGCTGTGTGGGTGGACGCACACGGTCGCAGGAGCGCGCGCTACCTCGTCTCCGTTAGGCCAGGAGCCCTCCGCGTTTCCATGGCGATTGGTGCGCGCGTGCCGCTCCTCCACGCCGGTGCATGCGCGTCCAGGGCGTCCGCTCGCAACAGGTTTTGCCTCGCGAGGCCCCCTGGAACGGAGCTGCCGCTGGGATTCCCCGGATCTGGACGAGATCGATCTCGATCCAGCGCCCAGCGTCCCTCCGCGATCTCCCGTACGTCCGCGATGGCATTACTCGCGGATTTTCGGCAATTGCGACGCGCGTCGACTGGCTTCGCTGGGGAGGACGATACGCTCGCTCGTCCAGGGAGATCTGTCAGAGATTAGACCACTCGTGATGTTTTCGGGCGAGAAGCTCCGAGTGGAGATGCCGAGGATTCGGAATGTGATCGATGAGGGGATCCAAAGGGTTCGAGTGTTGGGGGGTTGGGGTTTGAGGGAGATGGTCAGTGGACCTGGTTTCTGGGGTGCTCTGTGGCTGCTGGATATCGAGTTGAGATTATTGGTAATGGGAGAGTTGGAAATGTTCGGTTTTAGGGAGTTGGTGATTGTTGATTCTGGGTTTTTGGGATTTGATGTTGATGAGATGGGTTGACATACGGAAGAATGTTAAATTCTAGTTATTGAAGCCTCTTGTAGAATTTATGGAAGTAGTCTAACAGACCTGAGTTTAATTGAAACAGTAAGGAACGAGTTAGTAGATTTAACAAAGCTACTTTACTGCAGTCAAGCTACCTTTGTAAGTTTTACAAAGGTATATGACAAACCCTACAAAAGTCTACCTTTCTGAAGTCTATTTAGAAGGCTTTTGCAAGATCTGTATGCCCATTTTTCCATCTAGTATTAGCTTTTCTTCTCAGCTGGGATTCCTGATCTCCCGCGGTATTTCATATTAATTTTTGGTTAATTGAGTCTTTTTTACATTTTCTCTAGTAGAAAGGTTTTTCTGATCTATTTTAATTAATAAGCTGCGTCAAGTAATTCTAATTTTTCAAGGTGGTATGCAAAATATCCCTCCATGCATATTTAGGTATTAAAAAGATGGGGCACTTTTAACCCCATCATGCTTCAAAGAATTAAGACGATTTCTAGAGTCAAAGATAAAGGGACATCACAGTCTTTAGAGAGATCTTCAGAAGTTCTGCAATCTACAAACTTGAACTGAAACAGTTTACTGTTATCCACAGTAGAGGCTCCCCTAAAGATTATCAATTTAATTAACACTATTATCCAAACCTCACTCCGCTAGAAGATGGATTAGACCTCCACCTTGGTACTTCTTTTAATCTGCTATCAAAGTACTTCAAACTCTTTTACATAAAAGAGTACGAACTCGCTATAATCATCTTCTAGTCTCTTCACCTTCATTCTCAAGTCTATCTCTCTAAACCACTGGATCTCCTTTATCGCAACAACTTCGTCAGAGTCCTCAACGAGTGCAGAGCATAAAAACAGAGGGAATCATTGTCTCCCTAATCCAAGCAATCGCAACCTCTGACAGCCGAAACCCAAGACTCCTCCAGCCTTCAACAAATCCTTTCTAAAACGATAATCCCTCCCACTTCGACCCCGTTCACCTTCCTCCAGCAAGAAATCCTTTTCCAAGGAAATTTCAGAACGCGGTGCTCCATCACAAAGCGTGTCCAACATTCTTCGCGAGTGAGAGATAAGTCGCAGCAAAGATTGATTTGCGTTCCTAAACGTGATGTAAACCAAACTTCCTATTTTCCCAGAGGGCAACTAACTGCGTTCCATGGAAGCCAAAAACTTTTGAGCAGTTCTCATGACAGCGTGATTTTGAATATTAGGTATAATAATTGCATTGTTTTGTTATTCTAATATAATGGAATAAATTCATATACAGGGTGTTCGATAACAAGTGTTAGACATTTTTAGAAGTGATCCTACATGACAAAATAAGACGAGAAACAAGACTGACAAAACTGTATTTAAGGATTCGTTTCAGTGTTATTAATTGTTAAGAAAATGTCAAAATATGTAAATGTGTCTGACTTCGGACTTATTCTACTGTCGACGTGCACTAGTCAAATCAGTCAGCGAAGTACATAAAATAACTCTCAAGTCAGACACATTTTACGTGTATTTTAATCATTTATTCAAACACATTTTTATTATTCTTTACTTTCGTTTTACCTCAGCGCGCAGAATCACCCTTGAAAATTTCTAACAGCTGTTGTGGAACACTCTGTATGTAATTGTTCAGAGATATAGAAGATCCCAAAAATGTCAGATTAGGTCGAGTTCTCGAAAGAACTTGAGAATTTCAGGATTCCTCTTTAATGGATCATAAGAAACACTTTCAGTGAATGAAAGTGTGTAATAATTACTGAAAACACAAACAAAATCTTTCGCCAAAGATCCTCAATCATCTTTCATTTCCAGAAGAACCAATCCAATCATAGCCTCATAAAATAATTCTGTTAAGAACATAAACAAAGTATATTAAGAAATTCACGAGACTTAACAGCGAAGTTATCCCAACTCCAACTATAAAATTCATTAAAACCAATAACCGATAAGATAGCATTGTCAAGCCTCTGCATAAAACATTACTGGCCGTCGACACAGAATCGTCACACCGAGTCTCGAATTTTCCCTGGGGGTGGTCACTGTCCCGAATTCGCTTGGAAAATTCCCGGTTTTTTGTCGCAGTCGAGGTCACACTTCGAAAATTGTATAAATCGTCAATACATCGTCCAGAGAAGGGAAGCTGGGGCTTTTTCCATCGCTTAACCGTGAAACGTCGACAGGGGACGATTTCCATAGAGGGCAATTTGTCAATTTGCGCGTCGCGTGTTGAGCAGAGGCAGGAGGGCCAATCAGATCCTCCTTTTGCTTGGATATCGCTGGTTCTTGTGGCCCAGCTATCGATCACCTTGTTTGCGCGCTCTCCTTTAAACTGACTGTGACCGAAGTATTTAATTTTTATGAGAGCTTAAAGTCGCTCTTGCTTGAAACGCGCGCCTAATGGGCTGAAAAATCGAGGTTGGATTCGACTTTCCAAACTTCCTGGGGAGGTTCGAAAACAAGTCACGCTGCTTGTATTCCTGAATTTATTTATCCATGACAAAAGCTATCAGCTAAATGGATCGTTCAAAGCTATTATTAATCAAATTAAATATTATATAAGGGTTCAAAGTCAAAAATTCGAATTAAAGATTCTTTTCCTCGCTAAAAAGCACTTATCAACGCATGTCGGCGTTCCTCAGGAATGCATTTCAGAAATTCCCCCCAGAACACATTAAAACTGCGGTAAAATAACTCACGAGGAGTTTTGCATGTCATTTTATGCATACACCACTCGCGCAACTTTAAGTTCGCAATTAATACGTCTGAGGCGTCGGTCGCGGTTCAGGAACAGAGGTGTACATAAATTTCCCAGATTTTCTCGTCGTTTTTGTCCTCTCGCTCGCTGTGGTCGAAAGATGGTTGCCGTCTTCGCCGAGTTGGAGGCGAGACCGAAGCTCGCCACTCTTTAATTAAATTGCAAATTCACTGGCGACTTAATGTCGCTGGCGAAAAAGTAATCCCTCATAGATGGAGTGAAACAGTCATCAGTCTAAGGATTCTCTTTTTAGGAAAGTCTTGTCTGAAGCTATCTCGACACCACTCACATAATGAGGACCACACAAACTCAAAATAATATTCACAATACTTTTTAATATTTACAATATTATTAACTACAGTAGTCTTCATGCATTTTCGCTGAAATTATAAATTATACAGTTCATTAATCTCATCTTGCCAGGATTCAATTGTTTAGCTACTTTACTTCTAACAGTTGCATTATTGACCATCTTCGGGCTGTATTAAAGAAATGAGGATTGAATATTGATGAAATTTTGAGATTTTGTAACTCAAACGCTTAGATTGATGCGGGTTGACAAAATTATTGTTGAATGAACAGTATAATTGTCAGTAATATTGATCGTGTGCAGGCTTCTTAACATTTGCGTGGCAAAGAAAAGGTTTCGTTCCGTGTCACCGACGCGACGCGTTGAAATCTCTGTTTGCGTTCGAATTTCGCGGGCAAGGTTTCTTCTTGAAATATTATATGAATTGAGGGTTCGCGACGAGACTCTTGGATAAAACTCCTGTAAAAGAATTTTCTATCGACCAGAAAAAGTCAAACTGCTAATTAAACTGCAAGGAACTGGAGTTTTTATCATGACACGATAGAAAATACTTGGTCAGAATTTCTTATTGTTTCACACGCGACAGGAACGAGCGAAAGATTGAACCAATGGTCCTTGGTCTATTTAATCAAGAAGTTTGAGATGAAAAATGGAAGGCACATAGTAAGACTCTGGGACCAACTAGATATTTTCTGGCGAAGGAACTTGTATTATTAAAACTTCTTTAACAATGTTTTAGCAAAAACAAAGTAAACGCATTTTTAACGTTATTAACAATTACAATAGACCACATATGGCTCCACTGCTTTAAATTCACTATCAAAATATTTTGAAAATCAAGCCATTGATGAAAGATAACCTGCAAAAAGAGAATATTTGCAATCAAATTTGAAAAATTTGTGATACAACCTACGACAGATTTTGAATTATTTAACATGTTATTTTTGATTCTGGTTTCCCTTAACTAATTGATAGAACTAAAAACAGAAAGAAGACCTAGGAGCGTAATTAGGCTATCAATTAAAAAATGCAGGGTTAACAGTTACAGGAATTAGGACGAGTTTTGTGTCGGTCCACCAAGTCGAGGACAATAAATTGTAAATTCGAGACTTCTGTTTAGCGATATTTCAGCTGTATCGCGGCAGCGACGTTTCGCGAGACTTATGAATATTCCAGGACGCTCTGTCGATATCTCGATTTGATCCCGACGGCTTCCTGCATCCATTATTCAGACGCATCCGCGCGGAACCGAGGCCGAATAATGCAAGGCGTGTGCGAAACTGACCACATGGCAATTCGGCCGCTCTTGAGCCACGAATGGAGGCTTAAACAACGAAACAATGGTCCGTGTGGAACAATAAATTCTATTCCCCCTATTTTTCACTCATTTCGTTCTGAAAGATCCTATTAACGTGTTCTACCATTCATGAGTAGATACTTAAATACTTACTTATTGTTCATAGCTTTATTTTAATAGAAGTCTCTGTACTTGGTTACTATATACATGATTCATGAATACATAAATGAAATTGATTTACATTCTACAAATGGCATTGACGATTAATTTATTCTGGTGAAAATCAATATCTACAGTTCTATTTGATCAGAGATAGATGGACAGGATATCAGTTTCTAGTGGGTAAAAATGGTCACACAGCTCTTGGTAATTTCTTAAGTAGATTAAGCAGGATAGACTTTTGTAGGATTTGTTATAGATCTTCGTAAAATTCACAATGGTAGCTTGACTATAGTAAGAGCAGCTTTGCTATATCTATAAAGTGGTTTCTTAAACTTAGGCCTGTTACTTTTGTAAATTCTTGAAGAGGCTTGAATAACTTCAGCTTACCATTTTCCCAAGTATGTTCTCACGATCATTTTTTATTGTCCAGATCATTCTTCATTCCCCTTTTGAAACAATTTCCAGTCACTCGAGACAACATAAGAAATGACAAACGACATTATTTAAAGAATAATACAATACATTATTTTTGAAGGTTCTTTTCTCATCTTTCACCAGAACCCATCTGTCATGGTACAACATTTGTGATATGTCCCTCAAATGAAATTTCTTAATTTATAAGTGAACCAAGTACAGTGGCTTCGGATTATTTGACCGAAATTTCCCAGAATAGTTGGCTGTCACCATCCCCACCACTTCTTGGAAGAGGCTTCATCAAGTGTCTTCAGCGTGACGAATTTAAGGTAAATAAGTGTGACCCCCTGAACGAGACTCTTTACTCATTATGTCGTGTATCTATATCTCACTAGCACTCATTCTTTATTACTCTACCTATTTATGCATTCAGACACGAACGACTCAGAGAAAGAAAACACTCGGGAATTTCTAGAAGTAAACCTCCCGAGATAGTTAACCAGATCTGGTCCCGAACCATGACCAACTACCGCGAAACGACTGTATGCAGTGCATATTCTGAAGTTTGTGGCAAGTAAATTGTATCTCCACCTATACAGTCAGCCAGCCACTGACATAAAGTATAACCGCTGTGTGTATCTCAATTTAGAACGCCACTTAAAAGCAAAATTGTCTTCATGAGCGTTATCGATCCTCAGCGATACTTCGCCGTCGCCGTTTCGAATAGTTTCGATAGTATGCCATTTTCCTGGTGACAGCGTGCAGAGCTCATTTTCCGGTTATCGTGACTCGCTTATCGTCCCGTTTCCTCTGGAACCCTCTCCTACTTTCTCTTTCCTTTCCACTTACTTTGCCAGCTCTCCTTCTTTCCCCTGCTCTTCTGTCTCCTTCTCTCTTTCTCTCTCGCGCTCGTTAGTCCCTGTCGTGTGTACGAATTATATCCACACACAGGGAAGACAGAGTGGCTAAAGCCTGCTATCGGGCGTCCCACTGCGAGCGAGCCCCGGGGGCCGGAGTTTATTAGCTCAACCCCCGGTTAGTGATGGCTACGACACTGCAAAGAGCTTGAGAAACTTGCAATTTTTTTGTATCGATTTTCTGAAGGAGCAAATTATGACGAAATTATGCTTGCATTAACCCTTAACTACCCTGGTGAAACACAGGAACGTTGAGACTCTTGAGGGGTCCTGTAATACTCTAGTAAGGAAATAAGAAGTAACATTTAGGACAAATATTTTGGCAGACTTTATTAGGAGACAACGAGTTTTTATGCATTTATGAAAATTTGAAGTGTGTAAAAGGTTACAGAATGCATAGATATCCAAGAATATGAAAAATAGAGTGCAAATTATGGTATTTGAAAGATGAAAAAAATTTTTGTTCAGGTTCCATTTCTTCAACTGTGTTTATGAAAATATGAAGTTACATAAATATTGGTTATATGCTGTTTATTTATTAAATATTGCTACACTTCACAAATAACAATTGATAACACTAGTTTCAAAGTGATGCATGAAGCAATGTGACTTGACTGAAGACTACTGGGACTCTAAAAGAGCTATTTGTCAGGGCATAAGAAAACTACTAATAAATATATAAAATATAATGCAAGACCCTACAAGAGCAGTTAAGTGTTAAGAAGTTTTACAGACACCTCGAGAGTTGATACTTCACTTCTTCTTCTCACTAAATGCGTGTATTTTAAATGTATTCCTTTGATAATAGTTTACACTATTTATTATGCTAAAAGCGTGGAATTCTTCGTTATGACATCCTCTAACAATCAACGCAAAAACCACCCAACTTCTACTGAAATTGCATAAATCAATAATCTTTAAAAACATTAATGTTTCCAGAAGAGTTTTTAAGTTTCTAATAACTGATCGTGTGATGTAATTCTGGCAGCAGTAATTAGCTAGAAATAAAAGTATATGTATATGCATTCTCGAAGTAGAAAGAGGGTTAGCATCTAAATCGATAATGCTCTTCAGTTATTCATGAAGACGAAACTCTTTGGGGAAGGGACTTGGAGTGTACATAGACTAACCTATCGATTTACTGTTAGTTAATTGCAAGCGATAGATTCGTGTGGTCGGAATAGATCTTTTATTTTATTTTATTAGAATAACAGGAATTTAGTTGAGTTATGTTATTGGTGAAGGAAATGTCATAATATAAATTATTTTAAATAGTATGTTAAAAAATGTGTAGTCGCTTGAAAAGTAACAAAAAAAGACTTAAGTCATGTTGCTTCTTGGGTGCAGAAATATTACTCATAATTTGCACTTTACTTTTTGTATCTTCTATATTTTTGAATTTGAACACTGATTTTTACACGTTCAAACCTCCCCTAAATACATAAAAACCCACAGTCTAATTAAAAATCTCGGTGTAAAAACCAGTCTTCTCAAGCTTCTAAAATTGTCCAATACTAGCAAAAGAGAAATACTGAATATTGGAGTACATAAAAATGTGCACGAATAGTCGCTTTCGCTGAAAGCCAGAGCTGACCTGTTTTGACATCGAGCTCTTCAGCAATGAGTCTTGTTCATTTCTCGTGCGACTCGAGCCCCTTGCCGCTCCTTTCAAACCTCCACCCCGAGGCGCCTCCGTTCCCCTTTGGAGCACAGCGCGCGCGATACAGAAAACACAGAGGGACGCCTTCGGTCGCAGCACGGCGTCGCGGCGTGCAAGCCGAGTGTGTTCCACTGCCATTACGAGGCGCAGGGGAGAAGGAGCAGCGAAAAGGAAGAAGAGGAGCTTATTTGCACGCCGCTCGAGCGGTCAGATGACTCGGTTTCGGGACACCCTCGACCTGGTCGACAGATGTTGGATGCTCCCCTGACACAGGTCCGTCCACGGGCCTCCCACTCGCCTCTGTCGTGCTCTTTTCAAAATGGCAGAGCCACCGTGTTCAAGGACACCCGTCCTCTCCAACCGACATCCTTTTGCTGCTCGGACATCGCTGAGGGCAGGATTGGGTTTACGAAGCACCTAGAGGAGGGGGTAGGAATATGAGATGGGGTGGAAACAGGAGACACCAAGATTTTCATCTTCACTCAGTAATGATATATTCTGTGTGAGGCTTGTTTAATTTAGACACTTTGGAATTATAGGTTAACTACTTGCAAAAATTGTGTCATGTGAGGGAAGGGATATGAGAGCAGCCTGATGTAGACTTCAGCACTGAAAGTTGAGAGTAGTTTGATCTTATAGGGAAATACAGGAATAGTTCTATCACTCATTTCCTGCAATAATGACATAATTCGGAAGTTTGATATTATTGAGGTATTAATACAGAAATGGTTTTTGCTTTGTGCAAGATAGGGAGTAAAACTCCCTGCTTTTGTACCTACTGCTTTTGCTACTGATCTTCTAAGATTCTTGTGAATCTCAGTAATTTAGATTTAAAAGATTATCATACTGTAAATGGTTCTCGATACGACAAACTGATGAGTTTGTCACGGCAAATTAAATCCACGATACTTTGCGCCATGATATAATCTAGGTAACCACATTGCGTAACAGATCCAGCAGTCTGAGGAATTACATAAAGCGCGATCAGACGTGCCTGGAAACCAGAATACACTTAAAATAAAGATTTCCCCGCGAAGTCGCATTTAAGCAGAACAAATTAGATGTGTTCACGCAGATTTTCATTCTCTTATGTAAATTTACATGCGCGTTCTCAGACGTACTTACAGCCTTATTTAAGTATGATGTAATTTCAAGATTCCTTTACAAACGATTTCTGCGTCATGCTTCTCCAGCTAAATTAGAAATAATTCTAAAAACTATATTCTCGAGACAAAAAGAAGCTTCCTTAGAAACAAAATTAAAAATAGAGAATGCTTACGAAAATTAGAAACACTACTTAGATACAAAGATTAATTTCCTCTCATTACTATAATCTCGTTACTGTAAATACCCACTTTCAGCCTAAAAAAGATTCACTTTTTGTATCAAAAAAGAGGCAAACTATGCCACAATTACATCACAACAAATTTTGCAATTTCCTAGTGATTTGAATATATGAGAACTCTATGTACCATTATAATAGATACCTAGAACTTCATTTCTAAAGTAGCAGTCACTTCTGCAAAATTTTTATTACATTCAGGAATATGTCAAACGCTGTTCCACTTGTCCCACATGTTCCACTTGCCACACGATCGAGATATCGGACAACCGTTACAAAAACCTCGAGTTTCTTTCGTGTTCACGGGATACTCAGCGAAAAAGAAACAAGACGAATCGCAGTTCAGATAGACCCGTACATGTTGTCGCACGTGATCGCTCGGTGAGAGGATTAACGTGTCGCGGTTAATGCACTCCAGCAGACACTTCCTCGAATTTCCAATGTAGATCCACGATTGAGAGGGGTTCACGTATATTCCTGATGCAAATCCTGGGACCGAGCTGTTACATAAATCGAGAAGCTCGCGGCCTAACGCTCCTGGCGCGGCTCTTCGTCAAAACTCCGCTTACGGAGAAAAATTATGTAACTGCTGGATGAATTTGTAAGCCGTTATCGTGAGCTATCTGCCTCTCAGCTCGCTATAGAGTACCTCCGCTCCATTGTGCACGAAGTGAATTTATCAGGAAGCGATCGATTCCCACTTTACCCCTACTTGCAATCATTTCAGATTCGCCTATCGAGAGAGTATTCAGAGTTTGTTGATGGTGGGTCATTCAGGATAAACGAAGAGATGAACTTTAGGTGGCTGCAATTTCGATATGCTAATTTTTCGAGCGTTTATAGAATTCGTATAAATGTTCCTTTTGTGATTTGAAATTTCAATGGAAGGCAAATTTAAATATTTAGGAGCAGTCATTTGTTTTTGGGGTACGTAGCAGAGTTTCTACTCTTTTTTTAAAAATCTCTTTTCCATGTAGTGTTTTTAAGACATCTTTGAAACATCTAAATTTCGCAAGTCTTTAGGACGTACAACGTTAAATGTTTTTAAAACGTCCAAAATATGTCATAAGACATTTAGATATAAAATGGATATAAAATAGACGTCTTCGAGATATTGTATGCTATTTGGGAATCGAAACTTATTGCTTAGACTAACCATTAATTACTGTAATTATTATATACTCAATTTTAAAATATAATAGAAATACGAAACGAATGTAAGGAAACCTGTACTTTTCTCAATATATAACACCGTTCGAATTCTTACAAGCGATACTGTATATCAATAACTGTGAAAGTGATTTAAGTAGAAAGCCCCAAAAAGTTAAATTTATGATTTATTTTAAAATATAAATCGATGCAACACAAGACAAGTGATAAATACAATTTTTTTAGATTTTTTACCATTTTCATAATTACCAGCACATATTTAGTTTCAATTTCAGTAGTCTTCTACTCGCGTAAACGATTGTAGCACCGAGTACCACACCGTTCTCGTTTTACTTTAATGCCACGCGTCGAGAGGAGGCGCTCAAAGTTGAAATCCGTCTCGAGCGCAAGGGAACAATAAGAACCGAAACTTATTCTGTTTCGAGCAATCGCAGTCGCAGCTAACGAGCTCGTGGAAGCTCGTTTAGACCTCCTCGAGCAGTAACAGGCACCTTCTTCCATGGAGGCGAACTTAAACTCATTACTCCGCTGTCTCATATCGAGTCTCCATTCTCTGGGATTACCGCTTAGTCCGTCTCTTAGCGAGGACCTCGACACTGACAGGGTTTTAAAGGATTAAAGGTGCAATCTGAAAGCTCCTTTGCCCCCTGACTCGCCTAATTGTTTTATTTCCCTTAATTGTTTGCAATCGACTTCGAAGAATCCAGAGTGAATTTTCACAGCTGTGCCAGCGTTTCGTGATCGTACAGCTGTTGACGCACTGAATGATCGTATCTGTGTTTAATGCTTGAAGGTGATGCAAATTTAAGAGAGTCATGTCATTTTAATCGAACTTCTTTTAAGGGAACATGACTTCGCCGAATAAAGGCAAACGAAACGACGAAAATGATTTCGCAGTGTACCCAAAACGTTCTCAGTTAAAGCAAACGCTGCTTTCTTGCAACTACCCGATTCAGACTTGCCTCTGTTGTTTGCCCAGCGACACTGCAAATTTTCCAGAAAAGTGAAATATTGACCTACCATAGAATGAATTTTTGCAGGAAAAATGGAACCTAAATGGCAGTAATTTGCAACTGGGAAGATTTGCGATGCAAACAATCGCTATCCAGAAAAACATTCGCTTGGGAAATAGGTCACTCGGATCGAAACTTTTTCAATGAACATTTCAATACCAAAATGTTCCTCACATTCAATCTAACTTACTCTCCACTTAGAATCGAGCTTATCCTAAAGGTAGCCAGTTATAAAAATAAAATGATCCTTGATAGTTTTGGTGAGAGTGGAATATTGATTCTTTCTCATAGATTCGTAGATTATAGTGATTCGATGGTAGCAAATCGACGTAAATATGTATTGATAACTCGTGAGATCAGGGTGGCGAAGAGACAAGGGACTGAGGAAGGAAAGAAAGAGAAAGGGAGTCCAAGTTCGTGACCAGAATAACGACTGGACCTCGTGCGCTGGCGCATGCACGAGCAAAAAGGCCTAAAAGCGATTCGAGCAACACTCGGGGCCGTCTCGAATCGGCCGCAGACGCCACAGAAACCGCACGTAGGCCACCGATCGCCGAATATCGCTGAGGGATTCCTAAGCTATACAGGGGATTGCATACATCCCCATTATTCCCCAGAATTCCCTGAAATTTGTTGAAATTCAAACTCGTGGCGTTCGAGGTAATTCACGAGTATTGACGAGGATTTGTGTGTAAGCTCACAGTAATTGAAATTCTCAACTATTGAAGATAAATGGAAATTTGAAGGGATTTGGAATCTATGAAAAGTTATAGGGAGCTTATAAACATTGGAGAGAATTTATGTGAATTCTTTGAGATTTGAAGGATCTTATGGTAAATTTGAAGAATTTCAGGGAATTTATAGGAATATGAGAGAATTCATAGAAATTTGGAGAACTCTAAAACGGTTTATAGAAATTCAGAAAAATTCATAGGCATTTATAAGAAATTCATAAGGATTCTGAAGATATTCATAAGAATTCATAGAAATTTATACGAATACAAAGAAATTCGTAGGAATTCAAAGAAATTCATAGTAACTCAAAGGAAGTCGTAGGAATTCAAGGGAATTCGTAGACTCTCGGGAGGAATTACAGAAATCTAAAAGATTTCATAGAAATTAGTAAGAATTCCAGCGAACTCACAGGGCTTTAAAAGAATTCACAAAACTTTCTTACAAATTCATAGCATTTCATAGAAATTTACTTCACAAATAATTTACAAAATTCCACCAAAACTGATCTTAAATCACCCTACAAATTAAAATCACACATCAACAAAAATTCCCCAAAAACTCTTCCAACCCTCCAAACCAAAAGAACCCATGCAGTTTCGAATTTCACCCTGCAGCCATTTTCCATCAGCGCGCCCTATCATCCACAGTAAAAGCACCGTCGCAGCCTCGGTTTTCTCCCTCGATATATGCAATATAAATTCGTTTCACGTGCAACGCTGCACATGTGCATCGGCGAATGCACTTTATCGTCTTCTTGGCAGGAGAGACCAACCGCAAACGTGTCTGCGGCCGTTGAGATCGGCGTAAACACAGCGGCGGATAGTTTAGATCAGCGAAGACGGTGCAGGGAAGTCGGTGATCTGATTCACCCTTTGTGCATTCTCTACGAGGCAAATATTTGTCGGTGAGGCACGCGCGCGTTGCACCCTTCTTCCCTCGGTCGAGACTGCGGAGATCGATGCGGACTTTCCGCAAGAAATGCTCCTTGCATCCGCGACAGGTAATCGAACGTTATTATTTGCGAGTTGCAGCTGCCCCATCGATCATTCGTCTGGTCTTGGTTAAAAACGTGACAGTGGATAAACAGGAAAAAGAATGTGTACGATCCGTGCGTTTCATAGGCTGACAGTGATTGGGTAAAAAATGAAATAGATATTCTTTGCGCTTGGAGGCACAGGAGGCTGAGAGTATCTAGAGATTGGAAAGATATTTTAGTTTAATTAAACCTGAGTGCACACTTTTCGAAGACCTGAGATAGTGTATTTAGAAACTCTTAGGACTTGTTCAGATTAGTCAAGTTACTGGACTTCGAGCAGCTTGGATATAAGTGCTTGAGTTCAAATAAGTTGACTAATCTGAGCAAGGCTTTAGTGAATATGTAGGAAACTGTATCCTCAATTTTTGTGTTATTTTAACACCTATTAGAACCAACTGTTAAATTTTTCATCACGAGGAGCCCAGCGTCTTGCATACGATCTTCAAGTCTTAAATTTTTTTCGTATTATAAATTACCTCCTACTTTATTGCAACCATTACGAAGCCCAGTCCACCTCAAACTGCAATGTCGATGATTCATGCCCCCGATGCATACCATTACAATCGACACTTTCTACCCAGGTAATTCGAGATCGTGGACATTCGTTCGAATCTATGTCGACGATCTTTCACTCTGGATGACTTTATTGTCGCACATATCTCCCTGCCAGGTCGAACAAGGTCTACGATCGGGTGACTAGATTCCCAGCCATTTTTCTGAGACTCATCATCCTCGGTGCTGTCGATTTAGAACAGTGTGCTAAATTTATAGATCACATAGAGAATAATCAAATTTCACTGACCGTCTTCATTTGCTAAACGCCCAGTATCCAACACGAAGATTAATTTTCGCGCAGCGTTGGGTTAATGAACAATAAATTCTCTGGTCTGAGCGGCGAGCTTAAAATTCCGCCGCGAAATCCTGAGAATGTTGAGCTGGACGTTAATGAACGTTTCGAGAGTCGATATAATTTCGCGTAAACGAATGTGTCTGGTCAAAATGCAGAGGAAACAGTCCAGGACGCTCGCACGTATCCGCGCGGGGGCACGACACGTTTCGAATTTAACGAAGGTGCAATAAAGCTAATCGACTGAATTGACCGCGGTCCAATTACGCGTCTTCGCGATCCTATCGATCTCATTTTCTTAAATCGACCCTGACGTTGCCTGATAAATGAACTGGTTCTATTCGATTACTTAAAATCGTCGATAGTGAGGATAGAAGTGAAGTGGTACTTGAAGTATTGTGTGTTGTGTGTGCGTATGAGATACTTAAAGGTGTCGATAAAGCGCAGATCAATTTACGTAATACGCGACAGCTGTGATTGGCTAATTAATACTGAGTGTTCTAGAATGATTGAGCAATGTGTAAAGCTACATGTTCTAGATTTTTTGTGTTGACCATTGTAATTAACGTGTGTATGTATGTACCTTGTGATTGTATGTACGACTGATTGCCATTAAAATCTTAATATTGTGAGCATTTGGTTGGTGTGGAGATCAGAGCATTATGGGAATTTAATTTTTACATGTATCATTTTTTTAGGAATGTAAATATTTTGAGCTTGAAAAATTATTGGAAGCATACGTAGACGTGTTGTCACATGGAAACATTACGCTTTTCAGGGGTAATGTTTCATATTTCTGTAAATTCTGTTTCATAGAATGATTATTTGAATAATATTCTAATTAGGTAGTGAAGATAGCTCTGATGGTTCTTCAGTTCTATAGGTCACTATACTAACAATGAGAGGATTCGTATATTGAATGGGTAGAAGTTATTTAGGTCTTTTTTCGGCTTGAATTATTCACCGCCTTGAAATTAAAGTTTGCAAAAGGAAGGGAAACGTATTTAAATGTATCGAGGGTAATTCAGTAGGCAGAGCTGAGGCTTTTTATTCTTACACTTTTCACCCAGAGAAACTCTAAAAATAAAACTCTACGACTCTAGAACTCAAGATCTCAAAAATTCAAGAACTAATTCATACTTTGAACGAATCCTCAAATTATCGTTAATTTTCCTCTTAACGCTATTCCAAAGCAATCTAAATCTAAATTTTATTCTACATCCTCAAAGCAGTCTCAATCTTCGCTCCAGCAACCTCAGACTCCAAACCCCAAATCCATCACCCTCTGAAATAAAATTACCTACTCAGTATCTCCATAAAAATTTCAGCGTTTACTGTACATAAAAAAACGAGATTTAAGTAGATCGAAAATAATTCACCAGCAGACTCCATATCTCAAACCTCCGAATCCTCCAATCTCATGAGTGCGTTCAATCCTGAAGATGTTTGCACGAGACTCTTCCTGAATTTAAATCATTGTCGAGGGGGGAGTTATGCAATCGGATAAATCGGGTGTCTGGGATACACCTTGAAATTTCGACACGTGGGAGGAAAGAGAAAGCGGCGTGGAGGAGGACGAGCGAAGCGGAAACAGGAGGAGAAGCCTTGAATCCGCCTCGTCACGGGACCCAGCCCCACTTGGCACTGTCAGCTCGGCTGATTTATTGCCCTCTGCCCCTTTCGCCATCAACCCTCGATAGCCTGGTTACACGTTCGAGCATCATACTTTTCATTCGTGGTCTAACGTTACGATCCAGTATTTTATTTCCAGGGGGCTGATAGCTTATGGTTATTTGGCTGATGTTTATGGGCAATATTAGGGGGAAGATTCGAGGAAACCTGAATTTTAGTTAAATATGTAGAATTAAATGCATATGGTTCTTTAGTTTGTTTTGAATATATCTTTATTTTTGTTATAATAATATTCTAAGTCTATAACAATTAGGTACTTAGGTTGGATAAAAAATTCTATGTGAATTTTCTTACTGAAAGAAATAATTTCTGATTTATGGTCTTCTTATGTTTCCTAGATCGAAAATTTTCTTAAACTTTTAAAAGAATTTTGTCTTTCCACTTCGTTCTTCTAAAAATAGTTCTTCAAGAATTTTTATTAATTGATTGCCTAATTTTATCGCTTTCTAAGACCATTCCATCAGGTTCTCGATTTTCGAGATAGTTTTTTTCTCACCCTTTTGGAAGGCTGATGGTCTTTCCTTCTGTCAAGATCTCTCCGCAGATCGTTCCTCTTTGTCCTATTCTGGCGCCCACTTTCTTCATTCATTACGCTGAGCGCGGAGATCATGACCCTTTCTTCGCAAATTCACCTCGCCCTTCTTCATTCAGGATTGATCGAGGGTTTCGCTAATACCTCGACACAGGTGCCACCCGAAATTGCCTTTTAATGGACAGTTTGCCAATCGTCTTGCTGAAATAAATCTCCATTTTGCAAGTTAAGTACTCCAGGTCCTAGGTAGGTCTATATAAATACGAAAGGCAAATTCTTTTACTTTATAATTCGAAAATAGCTTACTTTTATGCAAACTATCTCGTCACTAAATAATATTAAATCTTGATATACTGTCGATTGAAAGAGACTTAATACTTAATTTTTATATTGTAAACTAGGTACATGTATAATATTCTTTCACTTCGTACTCTATAAAAGAACTCATTTAAATTACATACAGTATTGTCTCGATACAAGTTCGATAGACACTCAAGTTCTCTTGAAACTATTCTTTTGATTTATCTTGTCCTCGACTTTAAAAAGGCAAATTCAAGCTGCTAAAGCGTAAACTTATCTCAGAAATGAGTTTCTTACATTCCTCATGCGTGTAACTGATTGGAAGTGATGAACTTGTATCGAGACAGTACTGTATACAATATTTCCTTGTTCCCCAAACCGCAAGTTTTAAAGTATTTTCTTATCAGTAGGGTCATAATTTAAATAAATAAATTTCTTCCCGAATTTATCGTGTAGCAGTGTTCTTCTTATCAGCATAGAACAGGTACAAGCAAAAGTACTTTCTGAAACAAGATGCGTGCGTCCTGTACCAATTAATTTCACCTGCAACCTTCCTTTTACGATTCATTCTCGAGTGATTGCCCCCATCGTCAGAGCTGCCGTTCATTCGAGCGACAATTGGCACTCGCATGCCCATGTACCTCCACTCTATTTAAAGTGTCGTATTTACACTCGATTACTCTTCACCAGCCATCGAATCCAGCGCAGACAGTAATACGCGTTAATAGCTCTTCGATTATTTTTATTCCCCGCTCGATCGGTACAATTCTGATTTATCTCTTTGGTTGGACAAGTGAAATGCTCACCATCTTTTTTCTGCATTCTGTGTCATTAAAACGGCACGTTTCAGCGGCAGTCGCTTGACTACAAAGTGTTACCCATAATCTGATGGACGAACACGTGGCACTGATATCCAATATCTATTCATTTAAATAATTTACAAATATCACGAACATTGAAAAGCCCTTCATGGAAATTGTAGGTACAGAAATATTCAGTGAGTTTTAATGGATTTTAGAATTGTTATTGATTTTAATCACTTTTCTTCATTATTCTACAAATTAAAATAGAAATAGATGGTTGTCCATGCGTTATAAATTTTGAAATTTCAATTTAATTTAAACACTTTATCGTAATGCATGAAATAAAAGGAAATACAGAGTTATGGTTAGAGAAAACGGAACGTGTTGATGTTACAATTATCCAGTCCAATTTAGGAAGGTTAGTTTGTACATGTTTGCATATCGATGTGTTTTCTAGCAGAAATGTTATAAAAATGTACTATTATTTAAAACAGAGTGATTCAATTTCTAGGAGAACGATGGAAACAAGTTAAAAAATCTTGAAAACCTTTGCTCTCTCTCACCATCAAAAATTCAGTGTACTTTTACCGCCAAGGACCCAGTTGCTAATCAGAACTCAATTCCTGATCAATTTAGTGTTTATATACATAAATGAAATTTATGTTGATAAAAATTGGTCCCAAAAAATGAGTAGATAATTGCTACCTATTTTAATATTTCTAAGTGAAATTTCATAGCTGGTAGAGAGACATAATTTAAGTAATGAGCTATTGCTCCCTTTATGTTTTACTTTAAGAACTAAATTATGGTTTAATTATTCTTATTTTCACACTTTTTTCAATACCAAATTCAAGATAAACCAAAGATTTATACCAATAACAAAAAGTTTGTTGAATTTGGTTCAATTTCTTCGTGAATACATTAGGAAAACCATTGTTCTGACTCTCAGGTAATCAGGAATTGGGTCCTTGATGGTATTCCACTTTTAATTCACACTGTACCTTCCTTCCAACATCCACTTACTTCTATAAAAAAATATTCTTCCTCTTAATTTTTATTTACCAATAATCTAAGTATCGTTCCACCTTCCCTATCTTTTTGCAATAAAAGAAGCTCTTCTATCCAAAATACATATCCACACAATTCGGGTCTCATGCCAGCAAAATTGATGCTAGGATCTGCATTGGCAACCAAAACTCCCGAATATTCATCGAGGTTTCACGATATGAGGAATTCTACAGGAAACTGAGCAAACATCCACGCGGAAATTGATGCTCGTTCGTTGGTTTCCGCGAGTCGATATCGCTACTTTCCAGTCGCAACAGACGGACAGTTATCCGAGGCGACGTGCACCGTCGAGAAAGTTGAAATTGCTCTATCAAGCGACGGTTCTCCGAGCGCAGATTTCTCCTTGTAACACGTGTCTATCTCGTGATGCCCGTGTCTCGTCGCGGCTTTCCCGCGGAACTTTCGTCTCGTTACGAGCGTCTCGCGCGCGTTTACATGGGAAATCGCTCGGCGACACGAACATCTTCCGTGAGGACGATAACGACACCGAACAGCGCACGCTTGTGACACGCTCGACTCTAATCAATGCTGCTTTGCTATCTCTGCAAATACGCGTTGCCTTTCCTGGTATTTGTCAGGGGAGAAGCGTGACTTCCAGCGGAGTTGAGGTTTCAGAATTTTCAACAATTTGGCTGTCGTGTGTGTTATTGTTCGCTAGATAAGGTAAACTAGGGAGAATTCCAGATAGTACACGACAATTTTATGACGCTTATTTTACGTCCATTTTATGCCTGAATGTCTTACGATATATTTTGGACGTTTTAAAAATATCCAACAGTGTTCGTCTCAATGACTTGCGAAATTTGAATCCATAAGATGTCTTAAAAACACATTACATGGATATCTTAGAAACTTACGGTTCTGGAGGTGTTAGAGACGTCTATTTTTTATCTGAACGTCTTATAGACGTAATTTGGAGGACTTTAAGACGTCCTTTAGTCAGAGGCATCTTTTGGACATTTTTAGGACTTTACTGGATGTCTGGAAATCTGTGATTCCAAATTTCAAATTTGCACCATTTGTCAAGTAAAAGATTCGTAGGTATATCGTAATACTTTGAGTGTTAAAGAAAATTTCCTTTTGTTTGATTTTCTGAAAAAATGTAACAATTTAACTAATACTAATAAATGTAATCTTTATTAAACAACTACTCTAAAATTGAAATCCATTTTCTGCTGCACTTTTCACAACTATTTTAATCATCTGAAAACTCTTTTTGGAAGACTCTGAAAACAGTTCAGAATTACCGCAAAATAAACTCAAACTGTTTCATTACGCTGCCTCAAATTTCCCATCGAAGCCAATTAAAATAAAACAAAGCATCGATCAGTAACAATAATATCATTTCGCTAACACGATTATCCTGTGCCACAAATAACAATGTATTATATAGGAAACGTCAGGTTTACTCAACCATCGCGCATGATATGTAGTATTATTTAATCCCTTCGCTTTTGTGGCCGCCAGCCAGTTATTTGCAATTACGTTTATCAAATAATATTCCATAGAGCATCGTTAATGAACACATGATATCATAAATCGGAAACAAATTTAGCTGCTGGTAAATACATTGCACCGATATTGCCTCTGTTCGTCGACAAACAATACTCACGCAGTTGTCCAGAGAATTACAATACTTCTCAGTATCCGAACGATGTCACGTGTTGAGAAACATACAGATTTCTTTGTAGTAACTGATATATATTTCTTACATTTCTTTCGTATTTCTAGTATATTTTAAAATTAAGTCTACATAGAATAATCATTTAGTATAATTCTATTTTTAGCAGTAATTAATGGTTAGTCTAAGCAATAAATATCAATTGCAACTAATAAATCAGCAAATCTGTTTCAATATAACGTTAAAATACGAAGAATCGCTTATCATCACGTGTTACCAAAAGCTAAAATGAAGAGATGTAAATGATATGCAAAGATGAAAGCACAAGACTATTAAATCGATTAGTATTTGTTTTATAATTTGTTACATTCCTCTCGTGTTACATTTCTCTCTGGTCTCCCCTTCTGCAAGCTCAAAATCTATCGTCGACGCCGAGCTCCCCAGAAACTCGAGGCATCGACGTTTATACGTGTTTTTAGTGTCGATAAAATCGAGACACGTGTTTCTACGGTTCGAAAAAGGAAAACTCTTTTTCGCGCTCGTCCAACCGATGAACGTTCCTCTGTACGATGTAAATCAAAACGTTGCAGCAGAGGATCGCGGTTCCTGTAATTTATTGTACAGCGGGACAGCTGTAAACTCGGGTTCTATCTTCGGGAAACGCGCGCGGAGTCTTAAAATAAACGCCACGCGCAACAAAGTTTTAGTTTCCGAGCTGCGGGGCAGTTTGACGGAAAAGCGACGCCTATAAATTTCGCGCGCGTAAATGCCCGTAAGGCCGGGTGTAAAAGCGCTGGCCTCATGCATAAATGCATTGCTCACATCGGCGGACACCGATACAAAGCTACTCTTGGTCGCCAGCAGCGCGTTATCGCGGCTCACGGGGCAGGGAATCACGCAACAGGCAGCGTTTCCCAAATTGCTTAGAAATTGCCTTCTATACTAGGCAACAAGGAGATAGCAGAACCCATCAACTCAGTGTTTTTGTAATCTCTGTGTAATACGTTGCTTGCACGGATCTAGTAATGAGGATGGATTTAGTGCAGATGGAGCAGATGGGTTCTTCTATTAGGTTTCAAGATTTGTAAAAGGAAACATAAATATTAAACTGAGTTTATAGATTTGTGAGTTGGTAGCTGGTGAAAATTTTGCATTGGGTTGATGCAAAAGTTTGTCTCGTCGATCAGGTTTTTATGTAGGAATCTCAGGACTTATATGAGCGTGGAATTATGCAGATAAGGGAGAGGTGGAGAAAGGTCATCGAACAGAAGGGCACATACTATATTGATTAAATGTAATTTTTAGTGAAGAAAATTTTTCAATTTTTGTCAAAAAAATGGGACGGACTTTTGCATCAACCCAATATTTCAGTAACGTAATTGAATTTAATTAATTATAGATAATTTCATTTAATTGAATCAATAGGGCATGCTACTTTTTGTCGCGCAATGCTCTTATTTAAGCTACTGAGCCATTATGTCTATGATTTGAATTGTATAAAATATTTAATCGCTATTCAGTTCAATTCTGTTATTCAATCGAGAGGCATAAATTGGAAAACGCTGTAATTCAACTAAATTTGGTATTATAATAGGAACTTGTGAGCTTGTGAATTGAATGCATTTCAATACTTTTCCATCCTCGCATACTAAAGCTTCAAATACTCATTTATACTATACACATTTAATATTTAAATAGAATTCGATACTGTAAATAATATTCTTCCCCAAATATGCTCCAAATTAATCGAGGCCAGTTCTCTATCAACAGTTCCCCAAAATCCTTATCGCAATCAAAGCACCATATTACACACACGTTACCCGCGCTACTGGCTTCCATCTAAACAAACAAATAAGCATCAAATGTTGGTTTAATACGAACCGTGAAGCCGATACCAACAGTGGCCGCGAAGTTTCCTGGCTGAAATTTCCCTGTATCGAACTGGACCAACAGAGAAGTCTTGCCAACTCCGCTGTCGCCGAGGAGGATTGTCTGCAAATAAAAGGTGCTGGTTGGATTTCGATGTATACTCGCGGGCTATCGAGCTCTCGTCGAATGAAGGCCGATCGTTGTTAAGTGCCTTCTTGTCGGAATCACTTGTTTAGATAAAACGACGAAGGGGACCTTTTAAACGACAACCGTGGGAAGAACATTGCTGGATTTCCTGAGAGACCAGTCTAGTAAACTGAGTCTACGCAGGGTGTGGACATGGGAGTTAGCTGACTTAGGAAAATTGGGTATGTTAGGATTATGATAGAAGCGAGATATCTGAAGGTAGAAAGTAAGATGACATAAGTCGTATTTTTCTAAAATTGGCTCCTATAAGGATTTAGAAAATAGTAGTCATTAGTGGGGAATAAGTTAAGCGATTCGAAGAAGCTAAATGAATTAAGTCTCTGGAGGGAAAGGGAAGAAAAATCGCAAAAATCAGAATTCAGTTTTTCCGAAGTCAATTCTTTTGTAATTACATCAGAAATATAATTTTACTTCTATAAGCTCGTAACACCTCGACCTTTAGAAACTCAAATTCATCATGTGAAAATGTCATGAAAACATCTGTGAACATAGTCGTTATTTAAGTTTTCTATATTCAGCAAAAATTAATCGAGTCCATGCCAAAACAAGCACAAAAAAGCCAATATCAAAAGGGAACATATTTGACACATTTCCACTTAAAACTGATTCTATACCCTTTGAAACATATTTTCAGTAAACCAACCAGCATTCACATTAATCCAAAAATACTCAACCATCGCCCTGAACCCTCCACCTAAATTCTAAACCCTTCTTGCACATCACTATCAATTTCACCAGAATTCCTCCTAATCTGTTAAACCTCGTCCCAAGAAAAGTTCGAATGAACAAAAATGCAAGGCAGAAGGGTATCCAAAAACGCAAGGCTATCGCTGATGACTCGTTTCTGTCCCTAAACCAGTGGTTCGTAAATGTTAACAGAATTAGCCGCGGCAGGGACTTTTACTGCTGCCTCATAAATTTCCATCCTTCGCAGAACGAGGGCTCGAAATTATCCTCGTGGAGCGCGCGGGCGCACGCTGACACCTGTGAAACGGAGCACGATTCTCAACGATGGTCCGCGACTGGAACGGAGCTCACTGTTTGACCCGGGGCACGAGCCAAATTATTACATTACAAGGCACTGTGTGCCTCCACCTGCATTCGTGCCTTCGGGATACGTTAGGCGCGCCCGCGCGCGAGCACCTGGGACCCCTTCTCGAACGTGTAATTTGGTCACCTTTCGAAGTTTCTGCTTTGTTGAGAACTCTTCGGCTTCGCGATTGATCTGGCAAAAATCGATGGGTTTTGGAATGCAGATCGATCGATAAGGGATGAATGTGTGATGGCGATTTGAGGGCTCCTTGGAATGTGTGGATGGAGAGAATAAACGAAAGGATATGTATTTTTTCAAAGGATATGTCTTTATTTTTTGTTTTACTTTTGGAACAGTTTTACAAGATTAAAAATTGTTATCTTGAAAATTAAGAATTTTATGTTAGGTATTATAGAGGGTATTAGAGGGTAGTTAGGTATTTTTTATCGATACTTTTTGTGTATCTTGATTTCCTATCTTCAGTTTAGGAGTCAATAATATGGTATAGTCTTTTCTTAAAATATAGGTTATTCCATGGGCTTACTAACTTGAAATTTATGGAGGTAGAATTTCTCGATTGTGGCTTTACAATAGTCTCATTAAGTTTTATTTATTAAGGAACAAATAATAAGGGCCTATTTTAGGACACCTGCATCGACCTTTGTAGACGTAAATTAAAGTGTATAGGTGCCTGTTATAGGTTGAGCAAGATTAACAATTTTGAGAAGGCAGTTAATTTAACAGAGATTAAAATAAATAACAAGTACATTATTGTAAACATTTAGAAATCTGAAAACTTGAGTATTCAATATTTGGAAATCTAGATATATCAATTTTAATAGACATTTCTAGATTCGTAAATTGAAATATTTATGAATTCGAAAATCAGAAATAATCATGATAAAATAATCAGACACTTCTATAGTTACACAAAAAATAGTAATAAAAGAATTCATAGTCACACACAATCGAAGACAATTCCACTTGATGACTGCATAGCGAATGCAACAAAACCCTCCATCAAACTGTCTTCAATATTAAAAAAAAACCAAATCTTCCTCCACGTCATCGCAATCTCTAACACCTTGAGATCCAGTCTCTGAGATTACTCCAACATTTTTCCTGGTTCTCCTTGTTCTCTCCTTCCACGAGCTACACACAACGCACACACGTTTCGGAACCTTCCGTCATCATGCTGTGTGGTCCCATAAAGGCTGCGGTCGGCAGTCAACTTTGTTGCCTGCGCTTCCTTTCCCGATAGTAACACCTGTAGCCGGCAATAATCGTTTGACCTGGCCACACGGCAGATTATTACATTACGAGCTGGGATGGCACCTGCTTCGCCCAACAGGTAAACGCGTCTATCCGTGTGTTCGCTCGTTCGACGAACGATTGTGGGCGTCTGGACGTAAAAGGGACATTCTTGTGCCATCATTGACGGTTCAGGACAGTGAGTTACAGCGATGGTGAAGATTATCCTTGCTATTTTTTCCTATTTGGCGTTGAGAGTAATTGGACTTAGAGAGTTAGGGTTTGCTCCAAAGAGATAGTGTGAAGTTAGTGGTTAAAGATGAATTAACACTTTGAGAGTCATGATAGTTTTCAGGGAACTATTAATAAGATTAATTTATATGACTGTGAATAACATTAACCCTTAGCTAGTGATACAGAGTCTGGTAGACTCTGCATGATGCGTTGTTATTATCGTTCTCATTTAAATATCAAAGCCTTTATAATGAATGTGGGGAATTCATGTCCTACATCGTTTTCATATTCCAAGTAACATCATTAATTTTGACAATATTTAGTATCAATTGGTTTTAGTCAGTGTTTACGTATCTTAACATTGAATGTATGTACTTAAGGGTTAAGAGTTCCAGTGAAAGCTATTAGAAGAAAGGAAACACTACAAAATATAGCTATATGAAAGTCAAAATCATTGTTCTCAAATTTTTGTCACCACTCACACAAACGTCTGACACAAGCATGGAACATTTGCTAATTGCTGTTAATGAATATCAGGACTTGCACTAAGTTTCATCTCGACTTTAAAGTAATTTTTCTCTCCAAACAAAGTTCCCTCTTTTCACAGCAAATAATCTTTCCATACCACCCCTACGTTTATCTCGCCCCAATGTCTCAAGCTTGCCAGACACTTCCCACTGTCTTTGCTCCTTCGAGCAGTACTTTGTCTCCTGTTCGTCGGACGAACGACGATCGTTTCTCCTGGTAGGAAAAATGGCTCGCGATTAGCGGCAGAAGGAGGAACCATAAAGCGTAACCAGAAGCTTTGTGTGAGTATCGCAAAGAGCGCGATCGCTCTTCCGCGTGAATCAGGCCAACGAAACTTCGTTTTGGCGACAGTCGGGGTCTTTTTTCCTTCATGGAGTATTGGCTTCCCTGCATGAATGGCTCGGCTCAGCATCGACCAAGCGCTTCTTGTCCGAAATTTTCGCTTGATTCAACTGGGGTTGGTAGCGGAAGCAGAATTCAGTTTAGCCAAAACTTGATGATCTCTTTGGGTGAGGAATATCATGCAATTCGTTTTTGGTGAGTGGAATTCAGGATAAAAATGGTAGGTAGAAATTTTAGCTATTTTATGTGTAGAATAGCATTGACTTAACGTATAAGGAGAGATATTTAGCAGCAATTGGTTTTGTCTCCAGGTTTGAGTCGAGTGTTTTTAGAGGATGTTTATTAATTAATGATACAAATTTTAAGTGGGTGTATAATTGAGATTTTGAAAGTGAGTTGGTTCTAAATTGTGTTATACGATGGATGGGTTGAGAAACCATCAAGTTGTGTGGTTTGTGATATGATTTAACCTTTGGCATATCATAATGGGATTATTTAGGAATCTCCTCACTATTTTATCAGGGCATTGAAATTTTGAAATCTCCAATTTTGTAACTCTTTAAAGTTGAAAATATTCGAACCTTCAATTTACAAATTTTCAGAATCTTTTATGCAATTTATTAATTTCAATTTTCAAGTATTTGAGCTTTGAATGTTCTTACTTTAGCACGAGAAGGATTATTGAAATTCTAGGTTTAATATAAAGAATCTAAACTATCATAATTGTCTTCTTAACTATTACTGTAATTTTAATACTGAATTTTAATTATTATAAGGGTCTTATTCTGTCCACCCTGAACAACATACATGTTTTAAAAACTTCACCCTTGTATTTACTCAATTTCATACGTATCTTCCATTCATTAAGCGATTAAACACATCCCAAGACAAAACGTAATATCAGCTTCTGAAAATTAATTAAAAAAAGACTATCTCGAGACCAAAAAGTAATTCAAATGAAAGGACATAACACATCCCCTAGTCCCTCGAACGAAAACACACCCTCAAATGCCTAAAATCGATGACACCACGTATGAGCGACCCGAAAGCTAGACTTTCTATTGTCAGAGCCTCGATGCAGCGTCCCCTTCGCGTAGAATTTTCATTGAAAGATTCGCAGGACCCCCAGGGGGTGGTCGTGACGAGTATCGGCGAATGTGTCGGCCTCAGGGGCGGAGAAACTTAATTCACTGCCCTCCCTTCTCTTCCTCTCCTTCTTCCTCAGGCTCAGTCCTTCGTTGGTTCCGGTCGACCTCCCTTTCTCTCTCTGGTTCCCTCTTCCTGGGCGCACCTTTGTTCCTGCGGACGTTTCACCCTCGCGAACGCGTCTCTTGCACGCGCCGCCACGGAATTCCCATTGTGAACGCGCCTGTTGGATCGCGTGTCGTTTAGCCAGACAGCGACATTCCGCAATCCCTCTTCTTTTTCTGTTGGTGTACAGCAGAGAGGAGAAATAAGAAACATTATGTTTCTTGATCTAGGGTACTTTAGTGTAATTAAAAATAAAAAACTAGCAAAGTTTTTTAGAAAAGTCCATGTGCTATTTGTTACAAGTTTTTGTGTATATATTCTTTTGTAAATCGTCGAAATTTAATTATTATTTGAAATTCAGATTGTAGATAAAATAAGACTTATCGCTAGTAGTATTTTTGCTGAGAAAAATAAGAAGTGAAGACAAGTTAAAGTGTTGAGGAAAAAGTTTGAGTGAAGTATTGGTGTCAATGTAGCAATACCATCAGAGTTCCTATAGTTTTACAGTTTAATTTAAGAATCGTAAGTTTCTTGAAAACGAGTTAGTGATATCGTTTGTTTTAAAAACTATTCTTTTTATGATAGATTAAGTTTAAATATAGCAAAATTTAGAGTTGTGTCATTATCAGTCCACAGTCCACAGTAAGTAAACTGTCTACATGTTAATAATCATTGACAATAGTCACAGAAAATAGCAGCAGAATAAAATATTATCATTTACTTATTTTAATAAACGAGTTAGAGGAAATACAATGATACAGAGGAGAACAGACCCACAAAAAGTAAAGAAAAATCAATAACGATGAAAGCAAAACAACAAGATAATTGAAATGTTATCCTAAAAACTGAAAAGTTATGTAATTCTAACAAAGTAAATTGACTTTTCATTAACAACTCCGACAATATTACATACTTTAATAATATTCTATTTACCATTCATAATGGATATTAAACAGACCAAACAGTAGACAGAAACAACGATCAAGGTTGGATGAATTTTCACCGCGAGTAACATCAATATTAAGTGTTTCAAAATCGACCATCGTCCATAAATCAGGCTAAAGTACACATTTCCTTTTGAGCATCATGCAAATTAACGCGAGCGTATCGCGCGGGCTGATTTAAAGCCACGGTGAAAGCGGGGACCCGCTTTCGTGCGTGTAGATTTGCACCAAACGAGCGAACTTTTATTTATGCGGTTTCATCGTGGCTCATGAATTTATCGGAGTCCATAAAGACTGCTCCTTGTATATTTATCGCAGTTCGAATGTGAAATTAATTTAATACTCCGAAACGGAGAGTATTAACGCCAGAGGAAACATGAAAAATTACTTGATCTGTTTTTCCTTTCGTTGCTAACTTAATTGCAGCATTTTCAATTCGCCTAATTTGCCGCGGCTTGTGCTAAAATTTGAAACTTTGAAGGCAAATAACTCGAATTTGGGATGGTTAAATTCATTAAAATTTTAACTATGCGTAGACAATACTTATATTAACACACTGTCAAAATTTTAAGAAATTCCTATATAAGTAATTTTGGGGGCAACTACTTTAAGAAGAAATAATATCTAATAAAACTGATAACAATTTGTCTTCATTAGACACATTAGAAAATACGAGCATCATAAAAGATTAATAAAGTTTATAAGATTAATAGCAGCTAAACGAATAACAGCAACACTGCTAGACTTCAATTTTGCACTTTATAGAAAGAGTACGCTGCATTGTGTGTCTCTGTCCATCCAGTGCAAAATCGAGCCCTTGCAGTGTTGCTGTTTTTGGTTGAGCATGGCTAGTACTAGAATCGACTGTGTCTCTACTGTAATGCATTCGTATGTATATGCTCTACGTACGTCATGTATGTGATGTTTATGTACTTAATTATTTTTATATATGCTATATAATCTCGTCATTAATACCGAATAGCAATATAATAACGAATGACGACTGCATTTCTTCTAAAGATGTGTGAATACCGCCAGTCATCAGCCTGGCGTCAAAAATATGTAACTGTAACGGAAGTGGAAGCTGAATACGATGGCTAACGCTGTAACAGCCCGATCATAAAGCCAGCGTACCGTGAAGACGAGCCCGTAAAGATCGACAAACGAGATTCGCAAAAACTGTGGACCGCTTGGAGAGACTATAAATTTCAACGGAGTGCTCGACGCTTCCTGAGGGACAGAAAAAACTGTCGTAAAGAATGCACGTGAATTCAGGACGCAGGGATCCATGGAAGAGTAAAATGTGCAGAAAACTTAGAATGCGCTGGATAATTGTGTATCGTCTGTGACTCGGCGATAAATGTTGGAAATACGTAATAATTTGAAGAAGTTGAAGGAACTGTGAAATCACTGACGCGAGGTATTTAATGGCTGAGAGTGGATGAGCTTGGATAAAATGGAAAGAAATTTCTGCAGAGTACCTGAAACCATGGTAATTTGATATTACGAGGGGAAATAGTTATTCAAAGTGGAAGAAAATGGAAGAAAATATTTATGGACTTCTTCTGAATAAAGATTCCGGTTTTATGAGAAAAGAGGCACTCCAGATTGAGAATCGTTATGGCATTCCTATTAGTGACTATATTACTTGGTTAGCAATACTTGGTAAAATAGGACTAATGAGTATGAAGTTTCGCAGTAGAGATAGATTCTGTCAATTTTAATATCACGCTAAAAAGAAAATTAATGAAGCTCGCGCTTGGAGAACCTAACATCATGAACAAGATGAATGTTTCTGTCGATGTAAGGCAAAACGACCTATGCCACATTTTCAGAAAATTCGAGTTAAATTCTTAATAGACATCTAGAATACAGAATCTATATTTTCAGAAAGAAAAAAGGCCATTAAAAGAATTTTTCGTCTAAAAATAAGGGTTTAAGAAAACACATATCCATGAGACACTGAAGCTGAAAACTAAACTCCAATATCTCGAAAACAGAAACATGTGATTTAGGTTGTTCTGCCTTACAACCACAGATTTAACAGTCCCTATTACCTAACATTAAGCAACTTATTTCTCTAAAATCCAGTAAAAAGCAGTATTCAAAATACCTTCAGAAGAAATTGATAGAAGTCAGAATTAATCTCACTTTAACAAGTGACTTAGGTTGTTCTGTCTTACAACCACAGATATAACAGTCCCTATTACCCAACATTATGCAACTTATTTCTCTAAAATCCAGTAAAAAGCAGTATTCAAAATACCTTCAGAAGAAATTGATAGAAGTCAGAATTAATCTCACTTTAACAAGTGACTTAGGTTGTTCTGTCTTACAACCACAGATGTAACAGTCCCTATTACCCAACATTATGCAACTTATTTCTCTAAAATCCAGTAAAAAGCAGTATTCAAAATACCTTCAGAAGAAACTGATAGAAGTCAAAATTAAAGAGCTTCACGTTCCATGGATGAAATTATCGCAACAGAATGTCAGCAACACACAAGAATCTCTAAGATCTAGCTTGCACCGATGCATGTAAAGGGAGCTAATTCAGGTGCATACAAAAGGAGCTCAGACGCAGATGGGCGACGCAAGAGCTGTTGGAAAGTCAACGCATCGACGTTATAGAAGTCGAGAGTCGTAAAATTTACGGCGATGGTACGAAACGGTGCAGCGGGGACGCGTACACGACGTTCGACGTGACAATGCCGGACGTGCACTTATACGGGCTGCATTATAATTTGCATTGTGCGGCACCACGGCGGCGGCCGTGCACGCGCGCGCTCGAGAACGCACGAGATATCGCGTTACACGCGCCTCTACGAGACGATACAGGCTTGCCTACCTATGCATCGAATTCGGAACATGTGCAACCAGAGGAGGGAAACACGTACGGCGGGGTGGTTGCGTCGCGACTTCAGTGACTCTCAATACTTTTTTGGTTGCGGTGGAAAAACAATGTACAATAGAGCGTGGATCATGCGAACTGGATTTTTCTCGATGTTTAAGTCTTGTTTAGGTGAGACGAGTTACTGGAATTCAAGCAGCTTTAATGTGAGGGATTTGAAGCAACTTGAGCAATGTGAATTTGTTATTTTATTGGACTTGGGATATCGTTTCTAGATTCTATTTTGTCTAGGCATGTGCAGAACAGTCAGGTTATTGGAATTCAAGCAGTTTGAATGTAAGTGACTTGAAGCAACTTAAGCAATGTGAATTTGTTATTTTACTTGACTTGGAACATCGTTTCAAGATTCTATTTTGTCAGGTTATTGGAATTCAAGCAGCTTGAATGTAAGTGTCTTGAAGCAACTTGAGAAATGTGAATTTGTTATTTTACTGGACTTGGAACATCGTTTCAAGATTCTATTTTTTCTAGGCATGTGCAGAACAGTCAGGTTATTGGAATTCAAGCAGCTTGAATGTAAGTGACTTGAAGCAACTTGAGCAATGTGAATTTGTTATTTTACTTGACTTGGAACATCGTTTCAAGATTCTATTTTGTCTAGGCATGTTCAGAACAGTCAGGTTATTGGAATTTAAGCAGCTTGAATGTAAGTGTCTTGAAGGAGCTTGAGCAATGTGAATTTGTTATTTTACTTGACTTGAGACATCGTTTCAAGATTCTATTTTGTCAGGTTATTGAAATTCAAGCAGCTTGAATGTAAGTGACTTGAAGCAACTTGAGCAATGTGAATTTGTTATTTTACTTGACTTGGGACATCGCTTCAAGTTTCTATTTTGTCTAGGCACATTTAGATCAGTCAAGTTAGTTGAATTCAAGTGGCTTGAATACAAGTAATTTGGGACAGTTTGACCAGGGTAAATGTGTTTGATTACTTGACTTCAAATATCTTTTCAAACTTTTAGTAAAGTTTACGTCCTTTTAACTTTTCCTTGCCTTAAAGTACACATTAATTGATGTACACCATGATTTATAGTGTACTATACAAGACAAACTTCAAGTAAATCAGCAACCATGTGAACGTCGAGGAAGCTGTCAAAAGTGCATGTCTCGTTTGGAAAATACACAACCAAATAACCAGTATGCACCCCCTCTTCTGACACAATTTTAATTAATATTACATAACATCTTGAATTCAAGTTACATTTGAATTCAAACCACTTGAATCCAAGTAACGTGACTCATGTCAACACAACACAAACGTGACATCAAGTTACCTAAACCCAAGTGGCTTGAATTGAAGCACCTTTCCACTGCCTAATTTAATTTTTGGCTGTAGACTCTATAGTGCAACTCTCTAGTTCAGATCTTCAACAAATTAATAAAATATGTACATATCCAATAGAGGAAATTTGTATTATCCAAATTCAAATGAAATATCTTGAACACTTGTTGAGCAAATAAGGGAATCACCGAGATCTCTCGATGCAGTTTGTATTTCTAATGTGTCTGCTCGTCTTCGAAGAAGACAGCTCCGAGTCCTCCACTTCTGTCGCCTCAGCGCATTTGCATGTGCAACGACGCTTAGACGCGCGTGCAATACGGCTCTCCATGCCTCGCGACGTCCAATGGCGCGGCAAGGTCGTGTGCATTCGTATGCTAATCGCCCTGGGACGAGAGAACCAGATGAGAGCGAGAAAGAGGGAAGAACGCATGGAACGATACCGACGGACCACCGACCGATAAACGCGAGCGAGGATAACGAGATTCTGCAAAAATGGTCGCGCTAGCTAAATATAGACTGTTAATTGGTTCTAATTACGAACGATCGCATGTGGAAGACGGGAACTTTGCCTTTC
This sequence comes from Calliopsis andreniformis, assembly GCF_051401765.1. Taxonomy (NCBI): domain Eukaryota; kingdom Metazoa; phylum Arthropoda; class Insecta; order Hymenoptera; family Andrenidae; genus Calliopsis; species Calliopsis andreniformis. The sequence goes on along the minus strand of NC_135065.1, from coordinate 5,756,682 downwards.
AGTGAGACACTTTCAAATTTGAATCTAGCAGTATGAATTGAATGGTTAAAGTGATGTCACACCTGAAGTACTCAAACAGGTACTTTTTCCTTAAATGTAGATATAAAGAAAAAAGGATACCAGAATTTTTTAGCATTTTTAAGATAGTCTAAATTAGAAGATGATTCTCAGAGAAACTTTACTTCAGCAACTTCATTGTTCTAAATTCATTTAATTTGTATACAGGGTAATCAGTTTAACTAAAAACCCTCTAATAAGGGTTTACAAAATTACCCTCTAATGGAGCATTTAGTACAAATACTGTTAACATTGTAAGTGCTAGAGGGTTTCCAGTTAAACTGATCACCCAGTAGAAGACTAGTTGAGCTCGAATTACCATTAGAGATTGTTACTCATTAACAAAACTCGAGAGATCTTCAAGGAAAGGCAAAGGTATTACGACAGTGATCTATTTTTCGCTGTCGTATTAAAAATCTAGGGATAAGAAGTGGCTAGGGACAGACCCGGGCAGATCGAACGTCCCCAGAATATATTACTCAAAAACTCAATTACGAGCCACCAATAAGATATGCCCGTTGGCTCTCTTTTTGCCCTGCGCGATAGTCGAGCGAAATTATTAATCGACCGTCGCGTTTCTTCGGCGATCACCAGGGCAAACTAACTTCGAGTTCGAACCGTTCAGAATTGCAGATTCTCCGCTGCTCTTTATGTATTATGGATCCGAAGGACCGCTTGATTCGTGAATGACATTTAATTAATCCACTATCGGGGCAAAAATCGTTAAGCCAGGTCGCGAACTACGATGTTCGCGCGAGGAATACACGATTTTTTTCTGCTTCTGAAGAACCTTTTTGTTCTGTCTAAGAATTGACATAACCACAAAATGTGGACTCTGTTCACAGTTTTAGGACGAGGTGCGAAATTTGAGGGTACTTCTGAAGGGCTAAAAGAGAAATTAGGTGATTTACGCTAAATTTCTCTTTAATATGTAAAATTTTGTAAAATTTGTGAAAATTTTGAGGAAATTAAAGGGAGTAGTATTTTTAAGATATAATTCCATTTAGTCTCCATAGCTGTTACGTGTGTTGAATTGGACTTACACCTTCATCTATAAACAACAGCGATAGAAGTTCTTAGCTTTCCAAACACATGTTCCACGATAGTCAGAAACGTATCTTTGAAAGCACAAGGGAAAGCCATACTCGACCAGCGCGAACGAGTGTCTGGCACGGAATTTTTCTTGGAAAAACAGCTACGCCTTATGACGGATAGACGACGTACAGGTTCTCCTTCACCTCCTCCTCTTTATCGTGAAACGCAGCCGAGCGTTTATCAATTTACAATTCCCAGTTCGGGGAGCCGTCGCGTGGAATATCAATCGGTCGCGTACGCGAAAAACGCGGCTTGAATCCTCCATTCGGCCGAGAGCAAGTCGGGTTGCGCGGATTCACGATAAAAGGAGAGCCCAGGCTCCTCTCGATCGAGCCAGGTGAAATGCTGTTGCAAAAAGGAGCGCCGAGGGGGCCAGGGACGTTTGACATTTTTAGGACCATTATTGCCGTTCGCGTTCGAATGCTTCTTGCTCGTTGGATGCATTCATAAATGCATGCAATCTTTTGTGGAGTGAATCCGCGAGGCGAGGCGAATGTATGCACTTTAAATTTTGAGATGTGAGAGAGTAGAGGCTCTTGATATAGGTGGTTACTTTTTCTTAAACGCAGGTGTTTGGGGATGCTGTTTTTGGGTTGTGGAGATTCAGAATTGAAGGGGGAAATGAGAGAGTGCCAAGTGGAAGAATTTTTAGAGTTTTGTGTCTAATTTTGGAGGTTTCGTTTTGGGCTGCAAGTTCTGATTGTTCGTAAACTGATTCAGACTGATAAGTTTCTATCAAGATAATATACTTAGTTTTTCTGAGATCTGTGAGACTTATTTTTGAGATCTATTCAGTCAGTAACTAGAATTTACTTCCTCAAAGATGAAGATTAGATTAAGTAGAAGATTAGCTCCAAGAAAACACGAATGTACTATTCAGACAGCACTGTACCTGATAGTTAGGGTCTTTAGCATTTCTGTCTACAAGAGTCTAAACTTGTGGACCTCAGAGTCAGTTGTTCAACAATCTTCTGAAGAGAATTCGCAATTGGTATGTCGTTGAATAAAACTACAGAGTCCACATTAAAACTACATTTACATTAAGCAACTTTTGGTCGGGCAGCTGAGTTGATCAACCTGAAGTTAATCAAAGTTGTCCGCGTAAACTCAATTTCAACTAAATCGAAAGGACAATTTTGATCGACATTAGGTTAATCAACTGACTTGTCCAACCAAAAGTTGCCCAATGTAAAAGTAGCTTAAGAGACATTCATACACAGTCATTCGAGCATCAAACATGAACCTTCTAATTTTTATCGACACTCATCCCAAGCCCAATTAATTTTTGCGAAAGTATTGTCTTCAGCTATCGATCAATTATTATTATTCCAAAGTGTAGGATACCTAGGTACGCATAATAATCGAATTTTCTCAGGGCATTTACTTGCGACTCTCTTCTCTCCTCTTACGAGAAGCCTTCGCTCGGTCGCGTTCTCGTCTTCCTCCATTACCACGAGGCCGCTAACTCAATTTGTATGCGACTGCGCGAGCCCGCCAAATGCACGGCCGCTTAAGGTCAGCGTGGTCTCTAGTCGAGTTCCAGGCTGGTGCACGCGGAAAAAATGCACTCGATCCGTGTATCCTTTCCCCTCCGCGCTCCCCCTTGCCGTAGGCAAGCGACGAAGCCCAGTAATGGAGAGTCGTTTTGTTATTCAAGCCAGTGTATTATAGAATCCATCAAGGATCATTTCAATCCCTGTCTGCGGTCCCATTCGTTCCATTGATTGTGAATTGCAATATTCGGATTTGCATGAGATTTTAATCATAGTAAAGATTTCTGTTAAGTAAACGGAATTGAAGGTAGATAAAAGAGACGGAGACGATGAACTTTCTTTATTATTTCTCTGAGTAAGAGAGAGAAAATACTTCCTTTATTACTTTTTTGAGTAAGAAAGAGAAAATAAGTTTGGCAGTTTTTCTGCTCCTGCTCTATCGATTTCTATTTTAAATAACCATCAAAGGGGAGAATTTACAAGCGCAAGATTTCTCGCGAGATCATCCCATTCTGTGTCAGCATGCGTCTCGTGCCTTAGAACAGCTTAATCATATCCCAATGGAAGCACAGTCCAGCTCACGCATTGTGCCACATCCAATTGTGCCCTTAATCCGCCCACGCAGCCCCTCGACTGCAGCAGGGAAATTCCAAGGCTCCATCCTGAGCACTGTAAGCCAACCCATCGATCCGATTCCAGCTCAGCACGAGTATCGAGAATTCTATATTCGATCGTAATACGATCGAGAGGGATGATCTATCTGAATTTGATACGCGAGGAGGTGCATCCGAGCTGCACAGAAGAGACTCGATGTCCGAGATGGTACCAGGAACGCTGAAATATCGATTTTTGTGTGTGAAAAGCAATGGTAACTGAAAAGTGATTGATAGAAGTCATTAATCTGTCGATGGAGTAGATTTCGTGGAGAATGCAAAGTATACTGACGGCGTGCATGTTGGGGAATTTTGAATCGAAGCAGGAATTGGATTTGCGGGAAAAGTGGCTGCATCGGAGAGTCGATGGTCCCATTTGAATCGAAATCAGATATCTGGGGTAGAGATAAGGATACGGAGGTACTTGGATGGAATTACAAACTGGAGATTTTTCGATGAAATAGAAGTTCCCGAAATGAGCTAAATTCTTTCAGAACGAGTGTTCTGGAATAAGGATAGAAGGAAACTTATAACAGTACAGACAATTTGATAAAAGAAGAGTGTTATGGTAAGATTCTGCTGCTTTAGGAACTGGATTTATTTAGTTGAAGATATAATATTGAATTGTTGGAAAAACCTTCTGGCATACTTAAAGAAGTTTAAAGAAAAGTTTGTCTTTATTGAATTAAACTTTGCTCGCTAACTTTCTATCATCTTTGAGTAGCTTTATTATTTCTCCCTTTGAACAAATCCATACTTCTTTTGGCAGAGAAAACCCTTCAAGTGATTTTCACAGGCCTCTAAATTTTGGATTTTCTTGCCATAAAGAAAATTTAAGTTGTCTTAATATAGTGGGTGAGTTTATGTATTAGGGTATCTTATTCAAATTTCATCAATTTTTGTCGTATTTACAAAACACGTAGTCTGATGTTATCTGTTTTAGGTTTTTTTCTTGAATTACAGCTTTCAGTTTCATTAATTACAAGTATCTAAAACAGAAATCTGGCTCATATATTGCTACAGAGTTGCTACAAATTCAAAAGATCACAAGAGCTCCAGCGATTTTGACCATCTCCTCTGTTCTCCACTCACAGTATCCTGTTAAAACTACTTCAAAAAATTCTTTCATTACTGAATTCTGAATCATTCAATGAAGCTCCACAATTTATTAAAAAATCCAAACTTCCCATAAAATCACCAAATACATATGATGTGCATTGTCCATCACGTATACTATGATGTACCAAGAGCGTATCAATGTTCAACTTCACTATACAGATTCTACCCTATTTCTGCTTCACCACTAAATAGAATCTTTAAAGAACTTCCTCGTTACACTTTCAGAGTCTATTCTATGGTCAACTCCCACGCGTGTCTCTATAAAATAGCAAGAGAACATTTTCCCAGTGTCACGGCAATTAACGAGGGCATCCTTAATTCCGAATCGAGGGAAGGCAAGCAGTGCTCCACCGATCAGCAGGGCGAAGTAAAACCGGTAGGGGGTCCAGGGCCCCGAGCCGGTTCTTGCCTCGCGTTTTCTTGGGCCCGAGTACTCACTCTCCTATAAGGGATAATTGAAGAGCTCGGTGCTGCAACCGGCTGCACTGTTGCAAATCTTTCGACAAGAGGGGAGTCGTGCGGAAGCGAGCGATCTAAAAGAAACCCAGCGTCGTTCGCTCCTCTACCCTTTCTTCGCTCCTCCTTTTCAGAGTTTTTCTGCTCGTCCCGCCATTTGCGCAATCGTCGTTTAAATCAACAGCTTTTTCTCCATACGGTTCGCCAGACTTCGAAGTCGAGGCAATTTCCTGCCAGCGAAGTCACTGTCCCAACTTGGGTACCATTGAAGCACGAGGGATACTTCATTTGGACAGCAAGGGTTCAGATTCTTCGCGCCTTTGACAATGAGAGATTTGGTGGCTGGTTAAATGTTCAAAATAGGTTAGAACAGAGGTGCGGTACTAGGATACTTATTCATATTTCTGTGCCTGCATATTAAAATCATTTATAAAAAAGATCTTTTATACATAAACTAACTACTGTTTTTATTATAGCTTATTTATTAAGACGTAAGGTTAGAAAAGGAGGTATTACATTTAGAGATGAAACACTTAGAAACTTTTTTTTAGAAATAATTTTGATCTAAAGGCACAGAGATGTGAATAAGTAACTTAGGTCTAGGTCTTTGGAACCCTAGAGGAAGGCTGTCCAAACAAGGGCTTGGTAGTCTTGTGAGGATTAAGAAAGTAAATGTAGCTAAATAAGATACAGCTCTGAACCAAGTAGCAGAGAACACATTTGTCGACTTGTACCCACAAGGGTATTATACAACACCCCACTTTAGTGGGTCTCACCTAAGTCACTATGTTCCCCAGAGACAATCCATATACCGATTCCTCTTAAGCTGACACGATCTCCACGTCGTTTCTGCGCATCGATTGGATACGCATCCTCTGGAAGATTTCAGGAGATATCCCGAGTATTCCTGGCATGCATCCATCCAGGGAAAATATTCGCCGCAAGAACGTCGTCTGATATTCATTACCGACTCATTTGCATGATGAATGGGACACACTGTTTCTCGGATACGTAGGACCAACAAGGTCACACATACCTTCGTGCCAAGGTCAGGCTGCCCTCCTCCCCGTGGCAAGCCAGCGGAATAATGATCGGGAATGTCGAGGTCCATGCTATACCCGTGTGGTACGGCCCCCAAGACGATTCCTACGTCCTTACTTCGCCTTCTTCCTTTTCTCACCGGGGCCTCAGCGTGGACCCCTCTTCCTTCTCCCGCTCTCGTCGATTCATCTCGTTTCTCTCCGTCGACCAGCGGGCCCCTTGCTCTCTCGTCCTTCATCCTCTTCTCCTTCTTGCCTCGCTCCCTCCACCGTCTTTTTCCTCTTTTCGCTCTTACGCTCTCTCATCTTCTTCGTTCCTCTTCTTTATTCGCCTCGCGCTCTCCGTCCTCCCTTTTCGCTTTTCTCTGGGACCCGTCGTGTTTCGCTCCTTCTGTCAGCGGCTCCTTTCTTTGGACCTCCGAGTGTCCCTTTTGGGATTGAATTTGTCTTCTGGCTTTCATGGGCTCGATGTTTGCAGGATTTGCGATGTGCTGAATTTCCTGGTTGCTTTGGCAGCTCTTTGTTGGCACTTGCTACTGTTCTCTTTGGGCTGCTTTCTTATACATGTTCCTTGGTAATCAAGTTATGAGGTGTAAGCTAAATATTCCGCTGAGGTTTTGCTGCATTCGAGGCTGCATAAAAATAGAGGATGCAATTTGAAAGTATTCCTATTTTTCAATTTTTTGATTTTCACATTTCCTAATACTGAGGTACTCGAATTTTTTTAATTTTTTAAGCTTGGAACTCTTTTATAAAGTAAGAGTCATGAGATAATTTTAATTGTGAATCTTGTGGAGGTTATTTGGCTCGATAAGTTCTGCCAATTTTGACTAATTGATAAATTCATCACTAAACCCTGAGCCTACATCAAAGTAACATTGTACTCTCAACTTCTTCCAAAGCTGTATCTGTAACAAAACTCTACAAACTCTGCAAACTCACCGCTGGTAACCAGCTACAACGCTATCGCAAGTAAACCCTGTACCCTCAAGTTATTTAGAGCAAACGAGTTTTCTTTATTCCACATTATCACTCACATCTACGGACTCACCCAGACCAGGCTAGCACAAGAGTTGATCTCAGAAACGTGCCACCCACTATAAACAGGCTAACGAGCCACGAGTCTGTGGCCAAGAAACACTCGATTTCCTTCTTTCGTAACAGCTTCCACAAAACCAAGCTTATTCAGATTTTTATACAGGAAACTAATTCATTTTCTTTGATTAACACATTCATCTATCTTCCCATCTTCTTCTTTCCATTTGATAGCCCCCATTTCGCTTTTCTATGAGAGAATCTCTGAAACCTCGCCTCTCATCTTTTCGTCCCCCATCCCCCTTTTGCTGGTTTTACTACCGGAAGCGACTGGCTGATTTGCCTTGGAACCGCGACGCGTCTGCCGTTTTATGATCGAAGCCAATCGGTTACTCGGCTCAGCCTCCTTCGAGGATCCCGTCTTAACGCGATATCTCGCGGTTGGATTGTTCTTGGAGGATCGTTAGTCAGGGTTCGTTCCGCGGCTGATTCTTGCACGCTTTCGCGTCGAACTGGTTTCACGTTTCGAACGAAACCCCGCATTTATCGCGGCTCGATCGACGGCCGCTCTCGATTCTCCTATCGATGGGAGATTCGATCTGGTCGTTTCGAACAGTGTTTCATTGCCGATTGAATTTCAATGTTTTTCGGGATTTTCTTACCTAGGCATGCTTCCACAGAATAGCTTGCTATCTCGGGTTAATTTCAATTTCAGTAATGGCGCGGGATTTTAAATTGCTTTCTAGCTAAGCTGTTTCATATGTATAGAAGTAGAAGATACATTAGGAACGAATTTTCAATTGATACTGAGGAATGTGGAATAAAACAAAACGAAACTTCAATTAATGGAAAGACCAAATTCCTAGATAAAGAATTCTCCTAGAATCCAATTTTCTAAGTTTCCTTACACTGTCATTAAACCATTATTTAAGTAGGACTCCCAGTCCAATTATACTGTTATTAATACATGAAATTAATCAAAATCCTTAATAACAGAGAGTATACATAATCGAGGTCCACTGAACTAGTCTACTTACTAATCGCCCTTAATCGATATTCTACTCTATAATCAAAATTCTATATTTAATATCAACCATTATCTCAGTCTATCATCTACCACCTACAGATCTAGATACCATCAAGTACAGAATCTCCATCTCGAAAAATTTGCAAACCATCGCCCATTTTCCCCAGAGCGAAGCGTCGCCACATATTGCAGTGGATGCATGTCTCCCTCGCCAGGATAGAGCCTGCACTTTTCCTGGAACGCGTGATTCGATTGGAAGAAAAGAGGCTTACCTTGTGCACAGCGGTAGTGTCTTCCACCTTGGTCCTTTTTAGGCCGCTCCTGACGTTGTCGTAGTCCCTCGAGGAGGAGCCATAATTTTCAGCGAACACTTCCGCCGGTGGTTTGTAATCCCTATATCCGGTCGGAGATGGTGTTGTGGTGTATGGTTGCTCTGTGGTCCCTGGCGTTAGACCAACGGCGGTAGCGTTGATGGAGCCATCGTCGTCGACCTCGAAAACGTCGTCACTCATGCTGTCCTCGCCTGTCATGATCTGTGGATGAAAAGTTCGTTGAGAGTTGGGGGTGTCTGAAATAGTTACATCTGGCTTAGTAGTCTAAAAGAAGTTGAAGAATAAATAGTATCATAAGTATAGAGTGCAGTAACGCTGATTAAGATAGTAGAGAAATTGCTTAATATCTTTAACTTCCCTCGTTGACTTTTGTAGGGATTGTAATTAAATTATAGCAGAGAAACATTCGCCGTGAAATTCCTCAATTAGCAGAGGAAATCTCATTATACTTTAATTATAATTCGCTCTCTCTGTAGCATAAGTATCGTAATATAATTCATTTATGTACTTCTGTACATTGTTCATGAATATTTTTCACACCAAATACTGAACATTAAATTAGTATAAATTCTGTGACCTGTACCACTGCAGTTAAGAGTCAGACTAATTTAAATTCATGTATTTTCACAGAGATAGAAGTTTACAATCGTTCCTAGACTTGCAAATTTTTTAATGCACCAACATTCTCTTTTCGACTGTGCTTGATTATACAAATTCACCTTTTTATAAACATGGCTTCCTCCTTTGAATATTATAACGTACCTATATTTTATTCTCAATATTTTATATATTTATACATAGTACATGCACGCATATATTCTTTGCTTTTTTATGAGCACACTCCAGAACCCAAGTACCCAAACTCACTGAACAAATTAATTATCAGTAAGAAAAGGAGTATAATAACGTCTCTAATAGGATAATATTTCCATCAAATGGGTCAGCTAACACTTTAATCATCACGATCGCCGTTTAGAAACCTGCTACCATAATTTCCCTCTAAATGGTCCATAAAAAATCACTTAGATATATCAGCGATCAAGCGATATCACCGACGCGCCTCTGGGAAACCTCATCAAGTACAACGATTGAGTCCCAGATCCGATGCAACGTTGAACTCGTTGCAATAAGCGTGCGTCGCCTCAAGCTGAACACGGAGCCGTAAAACGTCATCCTAGATGGGACATTGATTCTTATTCCACTATCAGGCTCCATAATCACTGCACCAATGTTACATAAAGTTTCAATCCAGCTCGTTGATCCAGCCGAGGATCATCGAGCGTTACATGAAACTTCAATTAGTCGATGCAAATGAAATTGGATCGTCGTAAATAAAATGAAACTGGAAGATAGTCTTAATGAAGATACCGAAGAATATTTAGGACATTGATTCAAATGTTCAGTCAGTTGTGGAAATATGGAGTGCTCTTGGCGTTCGGAGTCAGTCTTCCGGAGTTTATACTCGTAGAATAGTAAGTTTAGTGTGGAATTAGCGTTTAAAGTTCGTCTAGTATTTACTGAGTGGTTTGGTTGCTTTCTCTTCCGTAGAGCAGTAACGTCACGCATTAAGACGCTCTTATGAGAAGAGTTACCTGAGTTTACCCCCTTGGCTTGAAATGACAATTCTGAATCGTTATTAGATGTAACATCATGGTTAAATCGATCGTGGCGAGTTCGTTTATTTTCGACAATTGGGTAGCGAAAATAAATTGTTGACTTTGGTCTAACACTTCGAAATTAAATTGTAACTCAAGGGGTTGATGCTCACTTTTTAATATGAATGGAAGAACCTCACGTTGAATCGTACGATATTTTGAGCTAGGCCTCGAAAACCCACTATGTAAATCATTTCTACATCTGTAAAAATGCTGTCTACTATTAGAGTCTAAAATGGGATAATATATCTTTGATGATTTGTAAAACCCAAGAAGCTAACTATGCCAATATAATGGTTTATGAGGTACTAAAATCGCATTGTTAATTAAGGCTTCTTCTTACACATTAGCTTCGTGAAAGATTTGAGGAATCCAGAATTGGGATATTTACAGATTTGAAAATTTGTAAAGTTTAAGAATTTAAAAATAGCACAATTTGAATATTTAAACATTCGTGAATTTGAAGATTTGAACCTTTGAATCTTTAATAATTTGAGAAACTGAATATTTGAGATTTTGAAAATTTAGGAAAGTTAAAAATTGTAATATTTTTATATTTGATAATCTAAGAATTGTGCTTCCTGAGAATATGTACATGGAAGTGAATTTTCATCCCAAGCACGTCACAGCGAAGGGATTAAAATTTCCCTCAAGCCCAGAAGAACCATTTCCAGGACAATCGATTCTCGATCAGCGTAGGGACTCCTCGTACCGTAGATCCCAGCCAGTTAATATATTATTATAATCTCAAGGCCGATCGGAGGAAGGAGAAGCGTGGCGAAGAAATTCTCTGGACGCATATGCCCGTCCCCGATAATTCTCAGCAAAACGAGGGCCTTGGCTGTCGCATTATCAAAGCCACCAAGAGAAAACCAGTTCGCAGACGCACGCTCCACTCTCGTTCAGCCGCAAACGCTGAAATAACTGTCCTCCGATCGGCCAGACATCTCCATCGGTGCTGCTGTAACGCCACGCGGCCTTGCAGCACTTAAAGCCAATTAGTAAGGCCTTTCCGATGGTCTGGGGCTCGCCCTCGACGTGACTCTAATTCCCTGAGAAACGATGAATGCTCGTCGATCGCATGCAACAACTATGACAGCCTCGAATCGCGATCTGAGGCCTGGGTGAAGGAAGTCTGGTAGCTGGGGGTTTTCAGCTGGATCTAAACTGCGTGAAAGGAGAGAATTGAGTGGATTAGGCTCGCTGAATGGTCGAGTCTTTATAGTATATACTATGAAGATGTTAAGGGAGTTTTTGAAAAGACACTTCTGAACATTTCTGTTATTTTTGGTTCTATAGTTTTATAGTTGAGTTTTTAGTAATTGGAAGCTGAAGTCAGTTATCATTCATTGACTTTTAGATACTGATTGCTTATTTAATTTAATTATGTGATGTGTTTATAAAATTTTAGTTTTTACTGTTTAATCTTCGGTATTTAAGGAATGTATTCTATTAGCCTGAATCACAATAACTTACATCAATTTTGTTAATTTTGTATTTGCGAAAGAAAATATTTCAGAAAAAATTATGTTTTCTTCAATAGAATATATCGAGTAAAGGCACTTAATTTTTGAGAAAATTATGCTTAATAAAATTTCAAGATATTTTTCATTTCCTTCAGTAAAGCATCACATTGTTCTAGATATAATTTAGCAACTGATATCAAAAGAAATTAAAGAACTAAATTGAAAAACGTATTTTACTTAAGAAATATATTGAATATCAAGAATCGATGTTGAATATATTCGCCTGATTCATATTTTCAATAGCTGCTACACCTAAACATGTCATTTATTCAAAAAATAATATTGATTTGAAGAATCTACAGATATTTGAACCATATGTAGTCACGTGACTGCTACCACGCATGCGCAGTCGCGCTTCTAGCAGTATCCTTGCGCATCGAGCAGGCGTTAGAACCTCGTCTTATTTTCATTTATTTTTCAATAGAAGAAACGCTTAATTACTTGTCGTGCTCACCAGTTCTATTTTACATAACCTCTCTACTTCACTTTTTTATATTTTCGTGTAAAAACTGCAGTTAGAAAATATCAGTGAAACGTTTTATGAAAGACGTAGATTGTACATTAATATTCAGGTTAATTGTGACACGTTAACCTCTTCAAACCTGATTTTTCAGAAGCAAAAGAAAAGGAAAGGTGTGTATAAATGATTGTAATCATAGTTTTAATATTTTAAGTCAGATATTGAAGTAGTAAAACAGTGTACATTGAAATGTGCGCCAGGTTTGAATGGGTTAACAATGGACAAGGAACGCCGAAACAGATAGCACAAGCGGAACGGTCCATGGACCGACTGCGGAACATGGAACAGGGAACTGGTAACCACGCTTTGAAATCCATGTCGCTCTTTTATTTTCCACGTTAAAATAGTTCATTTTTCAAGTCTTCTGCTAAAATTCTATCTCAAACGATTCTTCGTAAGCCAAAGTTATCGGGAGAGTGTTATCTTAAAAAGTCTTTCAGTGTACGTTGTAATTTTTTGAAATTCTCTAACGCCTGTCGATGCATCATCAAAGTTCCAACCAAGCCCCTTCGTGTAACAAAAAAGTGCGGGAAATTTGAATTGTATATGAGGCTGATACAAAACTGAATGTTGAATGTTAAATAGGTACGTGTATATCGACCGTAAGTAAATTGAACTTATTTGTGTATTTATTGGAAATTTAAATGAGCAAAAACATACAGAATGAACGTGACATATAAAAATATTAACAATTTAGATACAGAGTAGAATACTTGTTACAAGGAAGCGTGATTTATTTGACAAATATATTGAATTTAAATAGAGGAAATTGAACTATGCGAATAATTTACATTTTGAATAGTCGTTATATTTAAATATTTTTTTACAATGCAATTGTATTCATTTGAGATATCTATATATATCTAGTTTCGTAGTCACCTAATTGATATTCTGCTCGCGCAATCACGTTTAATCAATCTTTTTCCCAATTTTTATTTACTCTTTCGTGAAACAAACATTACATTTTTCATTGTCCACAAGAGTTTTCATTTTTATCAATATTTTGTTTTTTATGATTTTTGTGCAAAAACTCGGTTTATTATGTAATAGAGAAATATGGCAGTTTATATTATTAAATGTCAAAATGTCGATTCGACCCTATACTACTATATAAATTAAATTCGATACACAAACTTAGGTATATGTTACAGGAAAGTGGACGTGAAAGATCCTCAACGCCAAAACTACGGTCACCTCCAGTGCTATCTGTACATAATATGTAAGTATCTTTATTCAAAATTTTATAACAAACTATTAGCAATAACCTTTAGAAAAAACATAATTTTAAGAATATTATCTAATGACAATATCTGATTCCTAACAAATGTCTTCCTTTTACGTATCTGAACATGTAGGTACATATTACACATGTACTTCAAAATTGAAAGAACTCAAAAAACATGATTTTTTAATTACAACCATACATAGATCAGTTTGGTAAATTTACCTCTGTTCATTCTAAATAGTTTATTAGTTAATGATCAGAATTATAAAATTCATTCAAAAAACTTTTCAAATCTAAATTACAAATTATTTAAATAGTAAAAAGAAAATCATGTAATGCAAGTAACACGTAACTATTTTCTAGACTAATTATTCAAGTACGATCATTTTTATTAAGTAAAACTACTCTTTACGTAAATATTATATATTTAATAAATAATTTTCTCCTAAACTCATAAATAATTGTTGCTTCCTCTGAAAAGCATACTCTTTTTAATTGTGTTAATTTTGTAATACGTGTGCGTTGTGCAATCTCACAGTTGTTTTCGTTTTGGCTTTCTTGGGGGGCAATAAAATCAAGCCACAGCTCGCCGTGTTATTATTAAGAGCTCAGTACAAAAACAGTCTAGACTACCAGGTATTTGTTGTGTTTCAGTATGACTGTGACCTACGAAACTACTCAAGGCATATCAGTTGTGTTTCGTCTTTCGTCGTGATAATATCTCGTCGTGAAATATCAGTCTTACTCGCGTTACTTATCATGAATCTTTAACATGCTTAATATTAATTCAATATTCATTATTCCTCGCTACCACGTTAAAAAGTAATAAATGTTTATCGCCGCGCGTTAAGCAACTACAATTGCATTCATATCTCTATGTCAGTATCAGTGAAAGCCTCTTCGCCACGCGTCATTAGCAGATATTAATTGTTATAATAGAAGCACGCTAATGTTCAGTGTGTTCACTCTTCTAATTTCTATTATTAGCGAGCAGTGAACGTGAAATTTTGAATTTTTGAATTTACAGTGTCTTGTGTGTTAACTGAACATTGGATTTCACTGTTGGAATATATTCTGTGGAGATATGAACTGCTGAGGAGCTTTCTGTCTGATCTTGCAAAAGAGAGAATTTGGAATAACTGGAACAATCCTCTTCTATCGGTGAGTGAATTTATTTATTTCATATATATTTCATAATGACTGCTTATTGTTCTGTCTATGTGTCTATATTTGATTTATATGTCTATCTACATATGTGTCTGCATAAGTTAAAGTTGAATTAAGTTAAGAGTTAAATTATGAAAGCTTAGTAATTGAAATAATACATATACATATATTTTTCGTATTATTTCAATTACTCAATTATTAAAATTGAGTAATTAATAATTTAAAACACAAAGTCACAAATAAATTTCAGTAAAATTTAGAAAAAACTACGTTCGTTTACCGTCGAGAAAACTAGAAAATAACAGAAAATGTAGATTTAACTCTGCGCCTGTAACTTGGGTCGTTTAGGACATAGACCACTTTTGTTTTTAAATTTCCTGTAAGGTAGGGAGGGGGCTGGGCTTGGGTCCCAGTCATAAAAAAAGTGTGAGGTAGTGGGATTTTATCAGCCAAGCGACGCTGAATTTTGCTAGTTCGTATTTGACTAGCACATTGATAGTTTTGAAAGTGAAAAATTTGCAGACAGCAAGCACAGTGTCAGTGAAAACAAGGCTGTGGACAAAGGGGTAATTATTTGAGAATATCTAAAGAAAACAGTGCCTCTTGTTTATAGCTAGTGAGTGATATATGAAAACATTCTTTAACTCTTAATTTAATAATTCAACTATAACATCTGAACTGTAAATTTTTATACATGTATATAAGAACACTAATGTGTAAGAAGTTACAGAACGCATATAATATTAAAAAATGTACAAAATACAAAAACTAAGGTACAAATTATAATATTTGAAAGATAAAACAAATTTTTATTTAGGTTTTACTTCTTTATCTTTGTGAAAATATACATTTACAACATATCATTTAACATTTCCATTAATTCTATTCGCCACTGAATTCCACACAGTTCACAAAACAGAAGTTAAAAATGATAATTATTTAATTTTTAATAATTATTATTTTCAGTCTTATTCAGACATTAAAGCAAACCACAAAAACTTCCTTATTAAAACATTAAACCTGTTTGTTATTCGAAAACGATACCTCAGTATTTAATAATAATTCGTGCTTGATACTACAATTTCCATTCTGTCTAAACAATGTTCATTCTAAAACTCCTACACATGTCACAAACAGCTTTTGCTTTTTGTCTCCAAAAAACATAGAGACATACAGCAGATTTCGCCGATGATCGACTCGTCACGATCGCAGAAACGATTGTACCGCGAAATATGGTTTCCGTTCGATTCGACAAACAGCTCGAGCGTCGAAACCAGTTCGGAAAATTGAATTCTCCCGACGCGCGTCAGAATCGAAATCGAAATAGCGTCGGACACTCGGTACAAATTCCACCGAATTCGATGTGCTCGATATACTGCGAATCCCGCAAATACATCCAACGTGATTCGCGATCGCAATTTGCTAAGCGCGTGCAAGCAATTTGGCGCTTCGAGTTTGGCTTTTGTTTCGATATTGTTCGATAACTGTCAGGTAGACAGCCGCAGGAGTTAGCATCTAATAAAGAGAGTTTGATTGGATGTTGATGTGGTGATTAAACTTGGATAAATTTTAGGTAGAAATAGCTTTGGTGTTTACTAGTAATTCAAGTCTAATCTAAAGGAAATGTTTATGTACTTTTAAACATATTTATTTCTGTAATAAATGAGGATCCTTGTTTTAAATACTTTTCTTTTTAGTAATCATTAGTGTCACGTCACGTGAGGTCATGTTACATATTATAGCAAATCCATTGTGTAAGTCGAAGTTTTGCGCTTATTTTATTGATAGACCTATTTTGTTACTATATGAAAGAAATTTGTTATATGTACTGTGATTTAACGTGACATGAAATTCTCTTTTCTTATATTTCTAAAGAAAATTGAGGAACTGCAATATAGAAATACTTTAGTATTTATTCAGTACTAGCAAGAATTATTTTTTTAGCGCAAAGCAGGTTTCTATTACACAATTAACAAGCTTTAAAAGATTTTATATTTATTCAACTCTCTATTCCCTCGAGTTCAAAAATTCGCGAATATCGATTCAACGAACTACAAACTTCAAAACTTCTCTATTAAAAGCTTCCGAATGTGAACTGTGTCGAATACTTTCGCGAAACCTTTTCTACACCATGTTAACGAACTATTTGAACCAAAGGAAAAGCTGGCGAAAACCGACCTGAAAACTGATAATTGTAAAAAGTAACAAGCTACTTGTTTCAGCGAATCGCGTGGGAAGTTCACCGCGTAGATGCAATAATTTAATTAAACCGACGCTTCCGTTCCCTCGAATCGCGACTGAATCGGCTACTTTTTCCCTGGGGAATACTAATTCGTCGCTGTAGCCAGCACGCTTAATTGGTACTTGGCTTCTATCGGGAATACAGTTGGCAAATTCGAGGGGCACGGGTGTCGGTGGCGGCTAGGGGTGGGACTACCCCTGGTACCGACGCCTAACACGGGGCGGTCTGCAGGGGAAAGCGAAATGGAGGGCAAACCGATGCCAATACGCCTGCAGTTGCGCTCTCTTTAACCCTTAACTCGCTTAAGTAGTGACATCATGTTTTTGGGAATTAATAGGAAGAATATGTATATTACATTTCAATTAGAACATATTTATCAAATTAATATAAGAGTGATTGTTGTGTAGAAATACAGTATACAGAGTGTTTTCGAGTAATATGTGCGAGAAGGCGAGAGGTGATTTCTTATGAAGAAATAAGAAAAATATGAAGAATAAAATTGTCTTGTTTTCGGCCTAGCTTTCGAGGTAATCAGGTTTGAAGATTCGATCTGTATTATACGCACTTATGGCTAAGATACGATTCTCCAATTGAGATATAGTGTCTGCCGTTTTTGTAAACTATGTTCTATCATTTTTGGTATGCTACTAGAATCGTTGATTCATCGACAATACTCAGATTTTGTTTATTTGCCACTATCATGTGTTACATGAATCGAGAATACGTTGACACGATCCGAGCTTTGAGAGTCTGCAGCAGAAATTTGTCTACTATCCTTCGTTATTACAGAGAGCAAAATAGTTAACAAAATCCTTTTCTTGTCTTTTTTTCTGGAATGCAGTAACTCATAAAAATCCTGCAAACATTATTTACAAACATTGCAGATATTATCTCTGAATGAATCGTATCTTAGCCATAAATTAGTATAATACAGAGCAAATCTTCAAACTTTATTTCGAAAACTAAGTCAAAACTGAACAAATGTTATTCTTTATAGTTTTCTTATTCTTTCATGAAGAATCACCTCCTGTCCGCTTGTATATGTTATTTGGAAAAACCTGTATAATTAATCATTTTTTCTAACATGAAGTAAAGTTAACATTATCTTTGAATAAGTACCAAAGTCTTGATGTACCGCGACGCTACAGTTTGTACTCAATTTTTATGTACACATAGATACTATCATATCTACCTACCTATGTTTCTTCTCTATGTTTTGTCCTAATGGTAAGTACAAATTACTTAAACAGTACTTTAATTCCATTAAATATAAGAAACAAAACCTAGTATTCTTACTTTCGAACAAAATAGAGAAAAGGATCCAATTCACAAAAGTTATCTACGTCTCTCCAAGTAGATACAATTCGTCTTTCCTTGAACAAATTTTTCACAGGCTTCAAAGGAAGCCCGAAAATTGTCTGACAATACTTACTAAGACATGTATGTATCTTCTACAGACACTAAAATTCTAGACACTCCTCAAACGCCATAGCTTTAAAAAGTCCACCGCCAGCGAAAATCGCAATATTCAAAACTACACGAGGGACGTTAAAAAAAGGAGTGTTTAAGTATCAGAGCAGAAATCTACTTAAAAAGAGCGGCTTGTCGATCCTGCAGGCCAGATAAGTTCCCCTCGGTATCGTACGGTAGATCCTCCATCGAATCGATCGGATCGAAAGGATCGATGGTAAAGTGCCGCGACCTACGTACGACTGTCGAGTCGTGGAATACTTGCAGCACCGGTTCTCTCCGTGTTACTCAACGACGGCCCGGTTCGCAGCGGCGATAAACTCGCCAGAGGTAATTGGCTTGCGAAATCACCCCCGTCGAATCGGCTACGACACATTGAAAAATTCGCCGAGGACCGTCGCGCGATCCTCGTCGATCTCGCGGAATTACAGTGCCAGGGAATTCGTCTAACGAGCAAGAAATTTGACGAGGAATCCGTGTTCCTTGGAGATGCCCTGAGTGCTCCTCCACTTGCTTCAATGCGTTTTCTTGGGGTTTTACTGGTTTTAGTCATTTAAAGCTATGTGACTTTCAATCCTTGTATGAAAAAAACATTAGAGTTTGAGGATTTTTAGTAATCGGAGAAATAAGAGGATGTCAGTCTTAGTTGAATGATTGTTAAAAATTTTGACGAGGAATCCATGTTCCTTGGAGATGCCCTGAGTGCTCCTCCACTTGCTTCAATCTGTTTTCTTGGGGTTTTACTGCCTTTAGTCATTTAAAGCTATGTGACTTTCAATCCTTATACGAAAAAAACAGAGTTTGAGATTGTTTGAGGATTTTTAGTAATCAGAGAAATAAGAGGATGTCATTCTTAGTTGAATGATTGTTAAAAATTTTGACGAGGAATCCATGTTCCTTGGAGATGCCCTGAGTGCTCCTCCACTTGCTTCAATCTGTTTTCTTGGGGTTTTACTGGTTTTAGTCATTTAAAGCTATGTGACTTTGAATCCTTGTACGAAAGAAACAGAGTTTGAGATTGTTTGAGGATTTTTAGTAATCGGAGAAATAAGAGGATGTCAGTCTTAGTTGAATGATTTTTAAAAATTTGGCGAGGAATCCATGTTCCTTGGAGATGCCCTGAGTGCTCCTCCACTTGCTTCAATGCGTTTTCTTGGGGTTTTACTGGTTTTAGACATTTAGTGGATTTCTGGGGTGACTGGAACTATGTGACTTTAAATCATTTTTTGAGAATTTTTCGTATTTACTAAGAGAAATAAGAGTGAGTCAATTTTAGTTGAATTATTGTTAGTCTTAGTTGATTTGGGAAAATATTGTCTCTGGATAGTCTAAAGAACAATAACATTATAAATTCAATAATTTTTTATTAGAGTAATAGACACTGTGCTTTAGTAGGAATGTGCCTTAAGATATTCTTTATTCAGACTCGATAGGATTCTGTTTTTGAATTATGACTAAAAAGTAAGGAGCATCAATTTTTTTACTTTAAAAAGTTTGAAGCAGCAGAACCTCTTCCTACAAAATAATTTTACACGTACCATAACACGAAGGTCCATAAATCTTTTTATTAATAGTTCCATAACTTTCTAACACGCGTAAAACAGGGAATGACACCGACAGGGTGCAATTTTCCCCATAATCCTCGGCGCTGCGAAGCTTTACGTTCACCTCTTATAAAATCCGTGGAGATTTCCTGACTACTCGACAAGAATTTTAAAACTTCTACGAAAATCTCAAAGCGAAAATGTATTAGTCGTTAAACGAACATCAAAGAGACTCAATGACATACCTCGTATTCAATTTGCTGCGCATTTCTTTGCTTGAAACTCGCTTCAAATGTCTGAGTTAATATTTAAAGGAAAATTAAATCCTCTTCATTAAGGATCAGTAACGTTTTATTAGACATAAATAAGCAAACTTCATCTTCGTTAATGTTTATTTATTACTTTGAAATACATAGTAAGTGGTCGAATAGCCATGTAAGTAATTCTATATTTAACATTCTGTTTCTTTTAATTTACTATTCTTCTAAATAGTTGTTTCCTTTAATCTAGATTTTGTTAGAAAAGTTATCTCTCAAACTCATTTCAATCTCATCATACGCGATTCTTCGCTATATGTTCGCCACCTGTCTCCAGAATTCATTAGCAATTTTTACTCATTTAGTATTTAAATTAGCACATAACGAGCTCTTTTCGTCACCAAGATTTTTCCCCTAAATTCGCTGCAATTTCATTTTTCAACCCTCTTAATGGTCCAAATTAGCGAATTGTGGGAGACTCTTTTCACAATGCTCTCGAAATAATTATTTCTTTGCATGTTCAAATTGGCCAAGTTGTATTAACGTGTAACGAGGAAATTCATCTAATAGAGGTTTTTAACCAGGAAAAACGCGTGCTTTAAGTGCATACTTACATTGAGAGACGCGGAGGCGGGGACGGTGACCATAGCTGGGACGTCACTACTTCCACCCCTCATTTTGCCCCTTTACACAGCCCACCGCCCTGTTGAGCGGCGTCACATCAGATCTCTGTCAACAGAGAGAACAGGGGTGTAAGCTTGTAAGCCTGTGATTTCGTTCCAGAGGAATTTACGTATGATGCAACGTATAGTACAATAAATGTCGCGTAAAAGTTAGTACTGCATACTAAACTAAGTGATCCTCACTATGTATTTGTTTACGAACATCAGCGAATTTAATTCCGAAAAAGTGGTCTAACGGAGTTAACTTGTTTTTTAATTTAATAAAATTAGAGTAGATGTTGTTGTTACTTAAAAGATACAGTGATAAAAAGTGGGTTAGCATGAAAGATTTTGATACCCTTCTGCAAACTGTAGATATAATTTGTCAATGTCGTTTTCATTGAAATGGAGCAAATCGGTTCGTGACATACTCGAAGATTTATGGCTATTTCTTGAGTCTTTGAAACTTTCTCCCTTTATGCTTCATAACGAAGTTGATGGAGATTCGTTGTTACACAGTGGGTTCTTGTGTAATCGAATGCTACCAAGAAATTTGAACTTTATTTCCTTAGAAGTGTCATTGACTTCGTATCTGAACGATTGAGCGATGAATATAATGCAAAGTCAATAGTATATAATATTAATCTGTTAGATAAATTCTCACAAAATATCCTCTTGTATTAGACAATTAAAATATTATATAATTCAGAAATTCTCACGGAAGAATTTCTTTCTAATTGATAAGAAATTTATCTATCTACTTATCTAATGAGAAAATACTTTGTCGAAACTTTGAATAAATTTCTTTTTAAATCGTTCAAACATTTATGTTACTTTATAAGAAATTTCTGATTTATCTATTTTAGAATGATTTTATTTATCTGGATTCATTTCTTACTGAAACTTTGAAAGTACTATTTCTTCATTGATTAAAAAGATTCCTATTAGACAGCTTCTGCTTAAAAAATTAACAAAATCCTTTAGTTTCAGAATTAATAAACAATTAAGCAAGATTAAAAGAAAACATGCCGTTCCATCAAAGTATACATGCTTCCAATCATCAGAGTAATTGAATCTGCCGCTAATTAAACATTCATGAGCCTCGAAGAATCATAAAACTAGTCACGCTCAAAATCGTTATCCAAGCTCTTTTAGACAAAAAACGGCAAACATCCACTTCTTCGCTTTTCTTCCACGACCGATATTTTTGCAAGGAACGAAAATTTTAACGCTGTTTGCACAACTGCTGTTCCCATACATGAACGAAGCTTTTTCTCTCGCGTTAACGAACTTCTCCCTCGTGTAATCCGCGAGGAACTTCCAAAACCGCAGAACAAGCGTTTTTGAATTCATTTAAGAGACTTAATTTATGCGAAAATCGTGAATACCACTTTGGAGACTGCTATGCAAGTCTGTTTGTACAAGAACGTATGGTTTAAAGGAGGAAAAATGTGTTAGGAACATTTATCTGGAAGTAACATCCTTTGGTTTCTTCGAGGGTCATTTTATTAAAATTTGGAACAACTGAATTTAGTATTTTCTTTATTTATGTATCGTTATTCAAGATATTTAAGTAATATTTCATAACAAATCTTGTCTTATATTTTTATCGTCTAAGAAGTCGAATACAGAAAATTGAAGGAAATGTGCAAAGATTGAAACTTTGTAAAGTTTGAATTATTTGAAAATTTGGAGGATTCGAAATTCGAAAATTTAAAAATTTGAAAGATTTGAAATTTGAAGATTTAAACATTTTAAGTTTAAAATTGACTGTGCACAGGAGATAGTATTGGAATCCTTAAACAGCTACACCTTGTTTTATCAACAGTTAGTCCAACTGTTTTTTACTGAAATGAAAATGCAAATTTTAACTCGTACACTTCAATTAAAGCATAAGGCCATAAATAGTCATAAGCAGATTCTAATCACATTTTTTCGATAGATGCAATGATGCAACTGCAACATAATCGACAGTTTCTCAACTAAAATTTTTGCTATGGATCAATCATAGTGTTTAAAATCGTATCCATCTATAATTCGTGAGTCACAAATAAGAAATCTCTGAAGCTGGAAGTTGTAGAGAAATAAGTAATCGTTAATTATTTAGTATGCCAGTAACTCTGGCATGGTTTAACGAAGTTCCCATTAAACTCAGTGAAACTGTTCCAGTTTCTTTAGGCGGCTGGCTGCGTCGCCATTATCCCTGTGGCAATTTGCGTATCCACGCCTTCTGCGTTTTATACGCGAAAATTATAGGGCTAATCTTAGTAATTACGACGCGCTCGGCCGATTACCCCGAGGAGACCTAATTTCATTTGTATAAATTAGCGAGATAGCTATCTCCCTTCTTCGAAGACGTTTGAAAGGCCTTTTGCAAATACAAGTTACGATATTATTATTTAATAATCACAAATTTATCATTAGTTGTGACATTATTTAATTTGTACACCACGTAGCGTGCAACTTACTGCAGAACCTCGATTGTTTCACAAAATGGAGTACCTAAAGGGTATAAATACCAAGGTTAATAGATATATATTCATGCAAAAAATTATTTATACTGAAACTTAGGAAGTATAATCAGACTAACGATTTACTGTTTTAGTCAATTTATTTATTAAATATGTATAGTAAATGTTAACAAAGTTTTAATTCCATTTCAAGCTTCGTGTACTTATTTTCAATTTTCTTTTCTTAACATGCAGAGAAATAACACAATAATATATTTCATTAGAAATGTCAGATTTATTTAAATGAAACCTGCCTAAACCACAAACGCAACTTCATTCAACAACCCCAGCCGCGGTGCAGTTTAATATCATCCGAGGCATCCGCGGGCCATCGTAAATTCCCTTTAGGTACTAATTTTACCATATTCCTTCACCGTCCAATTCTGACCACTCTCCAACAAGTAGCTCTACGTGCCTTCTTCGCCTTATCCTTGTCTCTCTTACTTTCAAGCTGGTGCCAATATGAACCCCAACAACCAACCTCTTCCATCTGCCTCACTCTTCGAGGCTCTTCGCCAACTGTAATGCTACTCTATCCTCTGCGCACTCTAGGGTCCCCTCTATCCCATTTCCACGCCACTAACTCGACAATTCCCTCCTCGTCGCTCTTCTCAGCGTGTTCCTATGTTCCGCGCGTTCCACGCGGAATTCTCCTTCTTGTCAGAGCGTTTGCTTGATCCCCGTTGCTCCCTCGATTCAGTAGTATCGTCAGTCACTTCTCTCGCTCTCTCGACTCCACGAAAACCGTCCTCGTCCCTCCTACGAACAGCATCCTCTTCCTTCCCTGCGCAGTGACTCGGTTCCTCATTCAAGCGCTCGCTTGTTTCTCCCTCTGCCTCGCGCCAAGCACCCTGGCGTCTGACTCTCCTCTTCTCACCGAGGATCCTTCTCTAACTAATGGTCGCTGCTCGTCCAACAGGCTTGCGTGCCCAGTTTTTTCTACTCTGTCGCCGTTCCTCGCGGTATCGAGTATCGTTCCCCCTTTTTCTGTCGCCGTCTTCGTCCCTCTCCCTCGACGGTTGCATCCCCATCCTTCTCACCTTCCCTGGAACAACTCCGCTCCCCTCGACTCTGTCGGCCCCTCTGTCGTTCCGTGACTCGCGTCACGCATGTTTTTTTTTTGCGACCCGCTCTCCTGCTTCAATCTCTCCCCTTCCTTGTCAGACTCGCTGCCCTGGCGCGTACGCTCGTCCCTGTTCGACGTGGACTGCTCCGTTCCCTGTTAGACCTCGTCCTCCTTGCTCCCACTATCGTTTCACGATGCTCGACCTCCTCCCTCGCCGCTCGCCCTCCCCTCTGTCCTTCTCAGCGGCCCTCGGAGGAGAAACGGGTTCCGTTGGCGGTCTCTGTTGCACGCTCCCTGCGTGGCCCACCCACCGCAATAAGTTCCACCCGCCCACGTTTACCTCTCACGCACTTCTGCCCGCGCGATCATCCGTTGCGAATTGGAAAGCAGCCGCGGCGGTTATCTAGCCTCCCGATCTCCCTCTCCCTTCGCTCCCTTGCTCCGCGGAGAGCTATCGCGGACGTTGCTGCTTCCCTTTCGCCCACGAAATCGTGAGAAACTTGCTGGGGGAAAAATGAGCCCGCTTTTCGTGGCGCGGAGGATATGACAGATCCTTGCCCAGGGGCTTGTGCCTCAGAAGGATGATGCAATGAGGTTGTTGATAGAGTGGAGGGAAGCTCGAGCGTGGGTAGGATCGTGGATGATAGCTTCGTAGTGGAGATGGAAGTTGGGTTTGGAAAGTGAACTTGATTTGCGTTGGTTTGGTAGCGAGGTTGCTGTTGGCAGAGGGATGGGTATTGAAGTTGAGTAGGTGGACCTGTGGATCTTATCGTAGTGGTGTGTACGATTGGGAAGTCTGGAGTTGGGATGACATTTAATTCCTCCTTTGTCGCTGCTGGCACCGATTAGTAGATGTGATTAATTTGGCCAGATAACGAAAGTCCATGTGTATGGGCTACAGGATTGTGGGCAAATAAGTTGACTTATTTCGATTTTATTATATATTTATAATCATAGTATAAGCATTTCTTCCGTCTGTCAACTTATTTGACGTATACAGTAAATAGGCGTAGACTTTGGAAGATGAATACAATAGGAATGCCTTGATACTGAGTTCACATTTAATGAAGTGATGGGTATATACCGAAGTTGTATGAGTAGATTTGTGGGGAGTCTACAGTGTTTGACGACAAATTGTCAAGAAATTTCAAAGAGCGATTCTACATGGCAAAATAAGTCGAATTTTTTAACAAATTTAACAGTGGATCCTAGTCTAACAACTCCTAAGAAAAATGAACTGTATGTATCATCACTACCTTAGTATCGAGCTTTCAGTGAACAATTGGGTCACTGAAGAGATTGCTAGGGCAAACTGGATTTTGAGGCTCTAACTATTATCGATACTATCTATAGTATAGAAGCAGCCCTTTTGGTGACGCAGAATACCTTCTGTCCTCATCGATAGTCACTATTCGTATCCAAAATTCGATATTCAATCTCAAGCAATCTAGAGAGTTAAACAGCGCTTGTAAACTATCCTCGCATGGCCACAGTCGATTAGCAACAGAGATTCCTCCGTCGCCCTTGAACTCGCAGACCGTGTACTTCCTCGACTGTTTCCCCGACTTCCAACAGCCAGTCAAGCGAGCCGTACTTCACGGTCGGAAGCTTCATTGTGATCCATCGGCGAACAAAGGCGCTTCTCGCTAACTGCGCTGAACCTCAACAGGCGATGACGTTTGACTGTCGCCAAAGTTCCAAACTGAATCGAGAACAATCTCGGCTTCTGAAGTCCTGCAGAAGTTCCCTGTGGTTGTCTTTCGGCCAGTAATGAGTAGAAGTAGAAGCTTTATTTTAAAAGACAGGAAATTGCGCTCCTCGAAGCCTGAAATGGACTTTAATATAGGAACTGTTCAACAGTGCTAATAACAATGAAATCAAAGGAACAGCAAATGCAAGGGTAGTGCATCTTGCTGAAACTTCATGGTTTAATTAAATTTAGTAGCAAGAGTATATATGGAAGTTCTTCAGTCAGAAAGTTTTGATCTTCTTGGAAACTCGGATGCAATTGAAAATAAGTAATTTTAAGTGGAATGTGATCCTAGGAAACAAAATATGAGACCCAAGAAAACTGTTACTTATTGACTCGTGTAAACTTGTCTGGCGCGCCTAGATTACAAGTTTAAGTATCTGTTGATAATGTGTTGAAGTTGAAAAATGTTTCCTTTGCTTGGCGATACTCTTCAGATTCTACAGATACTATCGTGCATAAGTATTTGTACACTTTCATGTTATTGCAATATGTAAAATACACCAAGTAAAATTCTAGGGGATTTGGCTACAAATCTCATCTCAGACAATTATATAAGGTTTAAAAATAGCAACGAAAATAACATCCAATATCAGTTAAGTTAATGTAAATTATAAAATGTAGATATTTCATGCATTTCCAATAATACCAAAATGTCCAAATACTTATTTATGATGGTGTACATAGAATGAATGAAAGATTCTAGACTTGGCTCTTCCCAAAATTTGTGTCTAAAATAGTTTTCCTTTATGAATATTTTTGAAGTTATGTTAGAACTTAGAAGCTTCTTTTTTTCCTTTCATATTTCTCACAAGGCTGAACCCTAAGCTCTTTGAAAAATCGCAGAGAAGCTACACGAAGCCTTCTTCCACATTTACTAAAGTTTCATTAAAATTGTGTATTCTGTAGATCGCGAGCGCTTCTCAAGAAGAAACAGAGACTTCTCGTCTTCCGGTTCGCGAAATCATGGCGATGCGGGACGATAGTGGTTCGCCTGGTCCTAATGAGAGGCTCGGCTGGACCTGGCAAAGGCCATCGGGGTCCGTGGATCGGCTGGGTCCCCGTGCCACGACCGCGCACGCCATAAAAGCGCTCTCTATATTTAGCCAGGCTTCCCCATATATGTTCCCCACCTACGTCGCCAGCTCGCCACGTGTTTTACGACTACGCGCCCGCCACCTCGACATGTTCGCGCGTGCACAACCGAACCAGGGTCGCTCCAACCCTCTCGCAACCCTCTGTCGACCCACGATATTGCTTCGTTTATTGCTCACACCTTTGTAGTAACGAGCAAGCGTCTGTTTTCGTATGTTTAGCGATGGGAAGCAAATTGTAGACAGAAATTGCACGAGAATTCAAAGGCTCTGGGCGGAGACCAATTTGCTCCAGTTTGTTAAAGTTTCTTGTATTAAAAAAATATACTAAATACTAAAGTATATCGAAACTGGCACAAGTAGTCTTTTCTGTTTTAAAAATTGGAGCTGATCAGTCTTTGCACCGAGTCCTGCAATTGTAATTAAAGTTGAAGCTTTGAGTGTTTATCCATTTAGAAAGATAGAAGAGTAATTTTGTGGAAGTATAGGAAAAAGAGTCGGAGATTATTTGTTGGTTTTCACTAAAACTGTATTGTAGTTTCGTTTGATCTAAAGTGAAGTTTTGCGTTCAAGGTATACATAGGAAGTAATTAAAAATTTGCATACAGATTTTAAAGAATACACATTTGCTTTCTCAAATATAATTCGTAAATTCTAATTCGATAGAAATATCATGAAAACTATCCATCCCTAGTCAGTGAAACGAATCACTTAAATCTGAAGCAAGAAACGTTGACTAACGACGCCAATGACTGCTTGTTGACCGATTCAGTTCATTAGTTGCAACTAAACAAACGTCGCCGCTGGCTGTTCATAATCGATTCGAACCGATCGTCAAATGAGTCAGATAGTAAAGATCGATTGCATTAGGCTGCTGAGTGTCACAATTTGTGTGACAACCACATTGCATCCAATTTATCCATCATTCGACGTCACGCTTTGATTTCGCCTATCGTCGATTCGCTCCGTTTACTTTCGCGCGTCGAAGCTCTTTATTATCGGCCGCGATCTAGCTACGATCGATACGTACACAACCAATCATTTGCTCGATTACGAACGGTAGCGAGAATCGAGATTGCGATCGCAATTGAAACACCGAGCGAAGAGATCCATGGGCGCGGAGATCACGACTCGATGGTGGTACAAATTCAATCGATTGTTTATTTATTTCTTAGTCGAAAGGGCAAATTTCTTGAGGTCTAATGAACCTACTATTATCAGTAGTAGTAGTATCATCGACTATTATCAATAGGAACTATTTCTGATACTGAAAACTGGTTGAGCTAAGAGATTAATTTAGTTAACTACTATGTGAATAGTACCTACAACCTCGTTCAAAGGTATTAAGACATTTGCTCGATCACATTATATGTATTTGGAAAAAGTTCTGAAATCAGTAACGAATTGCACTTGAAATGTTTAAACTTTGTGTCAAATGTCAGAGTTAGAACTTGTTCTGTTGTCGAGGTGCACTAACCTGATGAGGTACACCCAAATCAGTAGAATATGTCTCAAGTCAGACATAGTAAAGCTAGTAGAATATGTCTCAAGTCAGACATAGTAAAGCTAGTAGAATATGTCTCAAGTTAGACATAGTAAAAGCAGTAGAATGAGTCCCGAGTCAGACACAAAGAAATAAGTAAAATTAGTACTAAGTCAGACACAAAGAGATAAGTAGAATTAGTTCTAACCCAGACACAAAGATATAAGTAGAATTAGTTCTAAGTCAGACACAGAGAGATGAGTAGAATTAGTTCTAAGTCAGACACAAAGAGATAAGTAGAATGAAGCTTAAGACAGACATAAAAAAGTCAGTAGAATAGGTCCCAAGTCGGATAAAGAAAAAACAGTAGACTAAGTTCCAAGTCAGACACAGCGAAATCTCTTCTTATTTGGCATGCAGAATCACCCCTCAAAATTTCTGATCATTGATGATATATAAAAATTTATTGACGACACTAAATATCCTAATACTTTTGAACGAGCTTGCACATGCACGAACTGACTTAAGAATTCTTTCACAAAAGGTTATGAAATTCTCATATTCAAATTCTGAACATAGTCTACTTTTTCTATAAAAATTGAGAGACCTTTTATTTCAATTTAAAACACTGTACTTCAATAAAAGAGTACTAAGTAGAATAATTATCTTCCCCAATTCCAGCAGGCAAAAGTGAAACGAATCATTAAAAAATTACAAAATTAACTAATCAAAACATAAAGAAGTACTTTAGAACAGTTATTCAAAAATACTTTCAACACTCAAGTTCGAAACTTTGCTCCATTTCATAACATGGGTATATTTTCTATTAAACACAAAACATTTCAAAAACGTGCAAAATTTCATGACACTATTAAACTATTAACTCCTCAATTAAATCATCCCTTGATCAAAAAAAGTCTCTTCAATATATTCAAAAGTAATTAAAAGCGTGCAGCTTCGCGCCGACTGAAACCCCATCAAATTTTAAAACCTGTTATAATTTATTCCTGAAACGATACAGAAATGGTACAGCGGATGTACAAGGGAAAAATATTCGAAAAAATACGTTCGAGTTTTACTCGCCGCGGGTCGACACGGCAGGTCTCGGCGTTATCGCGATGAACCGATAAAATTAACGACACCGTGGACTCTGCGCAGGACAACGTCCTCGCCGCGGGGTCTTTCTATCGCGAAAACTTTCGCTATTGTTGTCGATCCAGCGTCACGTACATGACCCAAGGTATGCGATCTTTTAGCTTTCTAATCCGATTTCCATCGACGCTCCGAGTGGGAGACTGATTTCCATCGCGTATCGAAACTGCGATCGACACTTTTTGGGTGACTGCCGTGACTGGGGCTCCATTAGCTTACTTTCGTCTGTGTAATTTGTTTCTGATTTTCATTGATAACATTGTTTAGGTCATTTACAGTTGATGTAGATATGTGGAGGTATTGAAGAGATTTTTGTTAGATAGTATCAAAGAATAATTTTGAGGCGAGCAATGTCTAATTATAGATTTGATTTCTATTTTAGAGTATGGTTGTATTTTCTGTAATTTCTTGGTCTTCTTTATGATTTTTTTTCTCAGTATAACCTATTTGTGATTTTCAAATATTCAAACATGGTAGAACCTCTATTGGATCATCGATTGAGAGTTGAATAATTATTTAAGAGTATCCAAAGATTATGAAATTAATTATCAAGATTTGATTCAGGTTTTGAAGAATTGAAAGGATTGAAGGAAGAATTTTCTAATTCTTAGATTTCTTCACTTTCATTTATTACAGTTTTGAATCGCCTCTATCACCCTGATTTAAATATCTATCACTACTGTTTATCAAAGCTTTTCACTTAACTTTCTCCTACTTTTAATGTTGATAGGTTTCTGTTTGCAATTTTAAAGGACAGCGCTTTCATGGATATTGAAGTTGTTTACTAATTTTCGTTAATTATTCACGTTCTAACTGACTTCTTTTACAAGAAAATCTAGCTGCATGTTTAAAGATCGTTCAAATAAATTTCGAGGAAAACCGCCTTTTATCATAATCAAAGATTCGATTGCTTTTTTTCAAACGATTAGATCTCCATTGTTATCAATGATGGAAACGCTGTTCCTATTAGATGCAGAAGCTTGAATCGATTTTATGACACGAACAGAATTCCAAATAAATTGAATGTGGAACGATACAACTGTTTCTAATGACATTTCAGTTTTCATTAATTTTCACTCCTCACGAACGTCTCGACGCTTTCAACAATTATCATGTTAAAATTAATTTTATAAAGTCAGTTATTTAACCATCAATTTCTGTCATTTTTGCTCGTTGTCAGACATTTCAAATAATTATATTTAAATGTTCAATTTCTTCGAGAGACTGTACTAACACAATACAATCTCTGTGATCGAATTAAAACGGAAGTGTTCCTTCAATGAAAAAACATCCAATAACGGAGTATCGATCGCACATCTCGAAACATTTGAGTACGAAGCTTGAACTTGGTATGTGTACGCCGCAAGATAAAAGTAGCACACGACACATTTCCACGTTATTATTAGAACAGTCATCTGGACACGTTTTGCAGAATAATGGCAAGGAATGATAGTATCGTGGACAGTAATGACGCGTGAACATGCGAGGAAAGTTGCCACAAATCCGATAATCATTCTTTCGTGTAATTCCTCATGAAAGCCTACAAACCTTTTCAACAAGAAACGAATATATTAAACAAATATTGAAATATGAATGAAGAGGACCAAAATAAAATATTTGAAACTGTTTTTATTGAAGATATAGGTTCTAAACATGACAAAGAATATTCAAACGTAAATCAAATAATAATTAATAGAATAAACAATACACTACGTAGGGATACTTAAATTATGCGTTATTTATGCAGGTATTCATTTTTTAAATAAAGTCAGCTTGAAATTATAATATAGTATGGAGGTTTTAAAAATTAAAGTAGGTAAAATTTTTGACAAGTAGTTTTAATGTAAAATAAAAATTAGAATAATTCAGTAAATTTCTTAATTTGTGCCCCTTAAAATTTCTCAAAAATGTGTTAACGCTGCATGTTAAATTATATTCGCTTGAAATTTACAAATTATTTAAGCAACGACGCAACATGACAATTAAACACCTCTGAAACCACCGATTCAATATTACCTCACCATTCGCGCGGCTTGGTAAGCGGTCTTAGGCGCTTATTAATTAAACAACTTACCAATATAAATTACATTAAATTTCTGATTACCATAATTGCTAACGAGAAACCGGTATCACGACGTTAATTTCCCAGCATGTTCGCGCGATTATCGTCGCTCAACGCTGCTCGCCCAAGGAACTGGGCTAAAAATGCAACATACGATCCCATGTGAAAGTAAAAATAACATTTTCACGTAACTCGACCGCTGGAGGCCTGTAATCCTGTTTCACGCGACTGCACAATGTTGACGATAATTATAATCATTTAAATAACTTGATTATTTGATCTTTACATGGGACGTACGAGTGATCAAGATGCTTTTTGTACGTTGCATAAGTGTCCTAGGATTTTGGAATCGTTGTTGAAAATTTCAGGCAGCCTATTTCTCATGTCGGTGCAACGATGCATCGCTGCAACGAGGCACGACTTTGAAACAGCGGCTCGATATCGATTAAATGCCTCTACGAAAGGTTAGCACGACCTCCATCTTGGAATTCCTGCTGTGGTTTGCCTCTAGCATCAAGGTCACTATTGACCGATTATTTATGCAAAATTGCAGCTGGTGCAAATGTGTCGAAATTCTTCCCTATTTCTTCTTTGAGGATATAGCTTTCTCTGTGGTCTAAGTTTTGAGGAATGACATGATGAAGCTATTTGCTGCTTCACTGAGATTGATACATTTAGTTTGGGGGATGTACTGACGAGGGATGTTCTACATATGTTGACAGTGGATGCATTGAAAACTAGAGGAAAGAAAGATGTCGATAATTTGCCATTTTTTTAAGAGAATTTGTGCAAGATCAATGTGGCGATTTGTTAACTTCAGCATTGTTTCAACAAGTAAATATAGGTGCATTTGTCACAAAGCTGACAGGTTAAATGGGCAACACTGATCGAATCAGTATGTTTATATATGTATATACATACCAGTACTATACAAATTTAATTTTAATATGCTGCTATTAGGTAGAATTTATCTTGCACAATTATCCTTTAAAAAGTAGGTCGAAACAAGGAAGTTTTCCTTCTATATCTTTCTTTCTTCTAAAATTGAGAGTATTTATTTGTATTTCTGTAGAGTGACGGCAAAAAGAAGTTTAAAATTGCAGTTTGTGTACTTATATTAAACAGTAACTTTCACACTACTTATATGGATATTTTCATATTGCTAATATTCATTTGTCATGCAATATCTCTTCACTCTCATGGCATAGGAGATATGCCATAATTTTAGTGGCCAAAACTACTATTTTCCTGTCGCTTACCTATCACTTTTTCAACTGCCACTATGCGCAGGCAACTCTCATTCAACAACAGCAATAACATAGAAAGCACTTCTTCCCTTAAAATCTCAAATCGATTCACTCCCCCACAAGACGTACTCTCAGCACCTTCAACCTAGATCCAAAAATAACCCCAACAAAGAAACTCCCCCAAATTCCTTCCCCACAGTCGCAAACGAGGCCCCCCTCCTCTCGTCACAAAGTTCACTCAACCGAAAGCACTTCACACGCCCTTACTTCGACTAAAGATTTCACAGTCGTCCCTCGCCCCTCGCGAGGGTAGGAACCGCGGCGCCAGCGACCACTGACCCACATTCACGTCCCTCCGCCGCCCCGAAAAACATCAACATTCACCCCTTTCACCTCCACGAACCACCGCCGCTGCGTTCACCCCCGAAACACGGTGACGCGCCCCCTCCACTCGCCGCGGCACGCTTGTGTGCGGGCGACTGCAGCAACGGCGCATCCACGGACCCACGGGAGGGTGTGCACCCCCATGCGTCGAGCGGAAGGTGAAGGGTGCCCCCTGTCCAGGTGAAAGTTCGTCCGCGGTGCGATCTCGCGTCCTGCGAATGGAGGCGCTCACCTTCGTGGCTCCACGAGGAGAACAGCGTTCCCTATCGATCTCCCCGCCCTTTCGAAGCGCTGCAGCACAGTGATCGCGGATCGAGGACCAGGACCACCGTCCTGTCGCCAGCCTGGTCACGTGATGCCGCTGGACACGGTGTCACTTCCGGCTGGGGCTCCTCGGCGACGTGGTCGCGCGTCTCCAGAAGCCGCGTCGCACGCGAAACTCTGCCTCTGCTCTCGCGCGTGCTGCCGTCGACCGAGGAGAGAGCGTGGAAAGGAGGACGCACGCAAGCGCAAGCGTCCTAACCTCCACTCGATAACGACGAGCCGGAGGAAAGCTCCGAGAACGACCAAGCTACGTCAGCGTACGTGTTGCGTCAGAGAGGAACGCGTGCGCGCACGTGGCGCGGGGGCGGAGGTGCATCCGGCCGGTGCACCCGCGGACCTGGTCAGCTCTGGGGTGAAAGGGAAAGGCGTCGCTGGGAGATTTATGGACTTTTGGGAGATCTTTCAGGGTGGATCCTCGTGCAGTGTTGTGTGAGCTTTGTTCGAGAGTCGTTGGTAAAGGGTGAAGGGATTGGCGGCTCGAGGGTGGTTTTTGAGCGATGGGGAGACAGGTAGTGGACTGTGGTGAGGAGGGATTGATTGCTTTATGATCTTGCGTTGTGTGATTTATTTTATTTGTTTGTATACAAGTTGAAGGTCCGGTAGGTGACATGGTTTTGTAACATGTGTGGAATCTATGGAATTATTAAATGAGAGATTGAAATGTTGAGATAGAAACCTTGAGAAAGGCTATAAAAGTGCGTTATTTGTTAGCTGCAGGAGTGATACGAGGGTCTGATTGGATCAATCGTGACGTGTAAAATGTGGGTAAGAATATACGGGTCAGTGTAACAGATCTTGATGGAGCATAATTGTTTGTAATTGATAGGAGCTGGGGACAATTTATTATACCATTTATAATTTTAAAAAGATGATTCGCAACTATCCTATGTGTTTCCAGTGATTTTAAGTTGAGTTCATGCATTGTATGACTGTAATCGTGATTCGTAATTTCCATAGGATTTTAATTTGGGAGAAAAGAAATCTATGAGTTAATTTATTACATTATGGGGTGGGCAAGGTGTACTGATGGAAATCTCTGTGGCTGGTTGTTTTGATGAACTTGTTTAAACCTTAACACACTGTGACCTATATGTATCTGGGACAATTTTTATATGTTGAGTAGACTGCGGATTTTTATGCATTTATGGAAATTTGAAATGTGTGAAAAGTTACAGAATGCATACAATGTTCAAAAATATACAAAATATGGAGAATAAAGTAGAAATTATACGTAGTATTTGGAAAATGAAGCAAATTTTTATAACTGTGTTTATGAAAACATGAAATTGCATAAAAATTTGCAGACTAATACATAGTGACGTTAACTTACACAACATTTTTATGAATGATATTAGCTAACAAAATTATAGCGACAGTTATTAGAAGAAGAGAAATATTGAACTTAAAATTAATACGAACATGGATTAAAAATCTGTACAAAGTTGTTGATATTTTATTAAAAGAAGCATGAATATTAAAGTAATTTATGCTCCATAATTTTGCATTGTATATCACGTCAGCGTTGCATCGTAATTCACGTTTTAATTGGCGAGTCGTAATCGTTGGTATATAATAATAGGACTTAGGTTACCGGAATTACTGTTGAGAGGGTGCAATTCTCTGCTTGATAGCAATGGCGAAGTTTTACGAGGGGTGCTTCATTTTTATGGGAGGTTGTTTTCTATAGGAAATTACATCCCTCTTTCCCTTGACCCCCTGTATTGAGTTTCTGTTTATTGCAGAGTAATTTCAACCTCACTTAGTCATCAGCAATTATTGTTTCGAATTTATGGTGATTCCTTTACGATGAAATATAAATGTTACAATTACTTAGTTTCAACTCTTTCGATGATATTATTTGCAATCTACCAAAATCTTGCACTCAAAATAATTGAGTAGAATATTTTGCAGTTGAGTAGAATTTCTTCAAATTTCCATGAAACAATAGGAAAATTTTTTAACAAATTTGTTATCATTTTGTGAATACTCCGAAAATAAGAGGGATATTCTGGTGAAAGGGAAAGAGGCGAAATATGCATCGGGGACAATCCACCCTCTGTTGAAGGAGAGTATGTCGGTCGAACTTGCGCAGAATGTTCGAGGCATTTCATGAATGAAACCGCGCGCTAACGATCGACCAGGTTCAGGATTCTGAAAGCAGCAACTCATTGTATAATTCTATTGGACCTTGTCAACTACCTTTAACTTTTCCATCGTCTGAAGTAGCGTGAACATTTTATTATATTTGAGTACCAAAGACTGTATCTATACACATTTCTTTGACTCATTATTCACGTATGTATAAACGACAGGGACATTTTTGTACCTAATTACACATACCTTGTATATTCAAAGCAATTTAAAAAGTAATTTAAACAACCAATTTAACGAAATTAAATTAAATTAAGAATTAAATTAAGGCATAACTAGAATAAGGTAGATTAGAATAAAGAAATTAAGAACTATGAATTCTGGTGAACATATTCGTCAACTTGTTAACAGAAAAGCCAAATTAGGTAGAATCTAAATTAACCAGACTTTTGTGATCTACATTCGCCGCTATTACTCCTAGGGGTTTAATTATTCAAAACATACCGACAAGGGTATACTAAGGTAGAGAGTAGAAAGACACACAAAGGGACTCTTTAGTTTCAATTTTGACGTCAAGTCGGTTAATGAAAATCCTACTCTACTTGTTAAGTAAGATAACTTAACAAAATTTAGGAAATTGGGCATGAAAAAGATACTGTATCTTTGAACGTGGTTTTAAACCGATTAACAAAGTGTCAGCCCATTGTAGCAGAATCGTACACACTAATTATCTGTAGTACTCGTACACACAACTCCAAACTGTTAATTAATTAACAAAGCTACTTTAGAGACTACTTTACTCCATTTTATCTTCCATCTGACTCGTTTCCAGCAGTTACATTCAACTCTTGCCCAGTTTCCTTAACTGTAGTGCAGAATATAAACCTCTAGAATCTATTGTACATGAATTTAATAATCCTTCGTGAGCAACATCATGAGTCATTCTGAATTAACTCAAGAGATTTTATCAGATAACTGTGAACTGCAAAATTATACCCGAAAATTTCCACCTAAAAATACTCCGCTCAATTATTACCAGTTACTCTGGTGCAACGCCGAATAACAATGTAGATTGCTCCGATTTCACGCCGTTAATTACAGCTCACAGAGTTAGCCAAGAGAATTAAGAAAGATGAGAATCGGCGAGTAAATCGTCGAAAATAAACGGTATTTCTTCCTGAAGCCGTCGAATCACGCAACTTTGTTCGTTATTCTGTGATAACTGGCTTCGCGAGTGCATTACACTGTCGCGCAGGCGCCACGACAGGAACGGAAGTCGCGTTCAGCGGCGCGTATCCGATGACTCTGACATTTCGTTTTGCAACCACGTGCGGATGGAGTGACTGACCGACAATTCAGTGAAAACGAGGGAAAACCACTGGGGAACGCGTCGAGAGCTGGAAACTATACCTGTTGGTCGAAATGTCACGCGAACTGTATTGAAATGACTATAGATCGGGATACGGATTGCGTGACTTTTCGGCCACCCTGTGTGTAGCGCATCTGGGGAACGAAACGATGATACAAGTTGTGCGACGTGTTTCTGTATTAAGTATGAAATGTGTGTTAAGAGGAAAAAGGCAATAGTTTGTTTTCAGTGATTAGATTTAATTAGAATTAAGGTTTCAGTGATTCATTTTGTGTTACAAATTTTGAAGCTTCTTCGGTCTTGTATGAGTTTTGAATGAAATTATTGAATCCTTTTACATTAGTGGTGGACTGAAATGTGTTAAAAATTGAGATTTTCTTGGTGATGTTTTGTGAGATTTCTTGTTATTTTCCCTATTGTTCTTCATATGGTTTTCTATATGTATGGATAGAATAGATTAATATTTAGTACGAATTTTTAGTATAATTGCTTCGGATGCTTCTTGCCTTGTATCGTTAAGATAAAGTGGAAATTGGGAATTGTACTTATTTTAGAATAAGGGGATCGATTATGAGACCTTACTATGATTTCAATTAGAACTTGTGCAAAATCAATTACCTCCATATAAATTGATTTGATAAGATAGCAGTTATTGCTTGCAAACTCGTTCTTTGTATCGTGTCCCGTGATTATAGTGAACGATACTCTACAACTCTATCGTTATCCATACATATTCCATTGGGTTTTATAATACTAGATACTGTATAACAAGATGTTGCGATAATTCCAGACACCCAATTGCACAGTTTCAATTCCAGGCAAATACTTTTAAAACACTTAAAAGTTAAATTATATACAGCCAAATATCTACTAGAATAATAATAATAATCTATTAATTCTACAAGAATACTTCAATTTAAAAACCACGTACATAAACTATATTCTATCTAGCCCCTGTATAAGTATATAAAAGCTTGATGAAATTTAAACTGTATTTATATCTACAAAACATCCCTTGTAATCTAATTTAATCCTAAAACAAAAGCTTTACAGAAGAATGACATCCACATAAAACCTCGAAGACTTTCCATAACACCCTCCACAGTATCAAGAACAAATCCCCTATACCCTGCAGACTACTTCAACGAAGTATCAAATTAAATAAAACTCGAACCACCCCAATTTCCCTCCCCCAAGCGAGCAGTGCCACCACGATTCGCGTGATTTTCCGCAAGTTGCTGGTTATTTCGCCGCCAGCCGATAAAATCGCAACCCCCAGGCCAGAATTACCAACCCCTCGGCAGGGAAGCTGGGGAGGAAAAAGCTCGTCGTCGCGAGAACAACGCGGTGGTTCCACGCACTCGAAGGGGTGGTGGTCGTCCAGTGAATAGAGGTGAATTGGGGAGCGACTGCGCACTGAGGGGGAAGCTTTTCCTACCGAGGTTCGAAAGCTCGCCACAGGATGGCGACGCTTCTCGAGGAAGCGAGAACCCGCGTTCGACCCCTGCGAAAGCCAAGGGCGAATCGGCCAATCGGGGATGGAGCGAGAGTCCGTAGTTTCTGCAATTCGGCGAGGAGACCGCCATTTTCGGCCCGGCCCTCCTCGATCGCCGACCCTGCTGCCGATGATTAATGACCCCTGAGTTCCCTTCGATCCTCCTCAGCGGGAGATCGCGCGTGAATCTTGGGAAGAGGGTTGATTTAAACGAAAGATGGTTTTCAAAATTGACTGGGTTCTTCGAGATGTTAGGTACTCAAACGAGGAGTTGGTTTATTGGGTGGTGATGCGAGCTTGGACGTGGAGGCACAAATTTTGTGACTTTGGATATTGCGGAGCTATTTTAGATTTCAGGGAAAGGTGTTTGTAGGATTCACTGTGTTTTTTTAGATGTTACTTGAGAGATGAATCGGGTCATTGATTGACAATGAAAGCTTTAAAGTAGAGACTTAAGTTTTGAGATATTAGAAATCTAAAAGAATCCTACAGTACCTGTTTTTCGAATCTACAGTGGATTTTGAGATGAGACTTAAGTAGGGAGTTAGAGTTCTTGCTTAGTGATAAAGATGAATATGGGGATCAAAATTTCTGAATATTGTAGATACACTTAGATTTTATTTTATCTTATTTTCAGTTTAAAAATGACCATTTAGAGCACAGAATCTTCTTACACAATTTTACAAAAGTTTCCGAAATAAAGTACAGTATTATGTACCTAATATCTCTCAAAAACATCGTAGGCACTATACCTATTCAATGCCTACCATACAAATTACCACGAACACAGTGATTATACTTGAGACTCTCACACATAGAGAAAAAATGTATTCCATGCTAAAACGAATATAAAAAACTTACTTATCAATATCCAGGGAGAACATTTCTTATTACAAACTCATCCCATACTGTATCTCTGTCACAAAATGCTTTCATAAAAACCAGTAAAAAATTCTCCTCAAATTTACATGTTCCAATTTTGTGCAACCCCTCCCAGCGACCTCTATCTTCACAGTACCTGCGTACATCAGTATTCCCAATACTCCCGAAGTCCATGTAGTTTTTCGAGAAAACGCCGACGGTGGAACGCCTCTCATTAAGAAATCAAATTACACCCGAATTACCGGCATTATAACGTCGTACATCATAAAAACTTAACAGCTTTGCCGTAAAACGTGCTCAAACATGCAGATCTCCTGCCAATTTTATCGTGGCAGGACAACTCGAACCATCCTCGCTATAATTGTCCGCTGAAAGTATCACGCGGGCCGGACACTACACTGCAACATGTTAATTATCGGTCGTGTCAGTAGCAAATTATTACTTGCCGCAACGTCGCGCTGCTTTCCTGCGAAGATTTCGCAAGCAACATCTGCCAGCGTCGATGTCTTTCGTTGAACGATGAAAAGATAGGTATCGATTGCTGGAGTTATCAGTTTATCGAGATCATCGATTTGAATTTTCGAATCAAATCGTCCATTAGGGGAAATTAAGTGTTTCGTTATTTTTGATATTATTATGGAGGAGCATCTGGCAAATGGAGCAGGTTCTGGGTCCAGTAGGTTAATAGAGGTGTATTTGGTCGAATTTGTAGCACAGGTAATTTTGGTATCGGAAGTGAGTTTGGAAATGTGGTTTTGATAAAGGATTACAAATTTCGTAATAATTGTTACTTGTAGCGTGGGTTTGATCTTAACTTGTATTTTATACAATACTAAACCTTATTATAATTCAGTAGGTATTACAGAAAATTTGAAATATCAACTGTGGCTAAAAAGTTCCAATTTGAAATTTCACTCTGAAGTTCCCAAATATTAATCGATTTGAATAGCTAGCTTTCTTTCCTATATAGAAAGTTTACATTGTTCTTCTGAAATAACTTATTATCAACTCTATCAAAGTATTTACAGAGCAAGCCAATTATAGCAACAATATCTGTCACAAACTCCCCTTTCTTACCCCTGTTACAGAATCTTACTTTCATTCACATAGCTTCTAGTCTAAAATCAGATATATCAAATTGCTATTTTTCGTATTGCTTCATAATCCAGTCGTTTAGAAGATATTTATCTAGACAATAACCAAGGGTTAAGAGAAATCCTCAATCGAAGCCTCCCCCAGCATCCCCTCGTTCCTCTTCCGCGCGCCCCAGCGTCTCAACGACATCAATGAATCGAAGCACCGTCAGCGTACGCTGCTCGCTGGAAAAGACGCGACGCCAATTACATCGTTGCACGGTTCCGCCGTTCCAATTATGCAAATCGCGTCTGGTGGTCGACGAAGTCGCGACGCGAGAGACGGTCGTTTGCATACCCGGCGATATTCATACGTACTTGAGAAATGTAAATGCAGCGGCGAAAACGGGCGACCCCGACCCGCCAACGCCACGGACTCGCGAGCCAGAAACCGTGAACGGGAACAAAGGAAACGTTTGTTTTAACGGAGGACGTGAAGGAGGGCGAGCCACGACTCTGGCGGCGTGGGGGGGAAGCATTGGAGAAAAATGAAACGGGAAATTCGCGAGGGCCGTTAAAGCCTGAAGAATCACCAATTAAAGCGTTTAAGCGCGGCGATGCAGTTCCTCGCGAAACCGGGACTAAAATCGAGCCGCGGTTTTGTGCGGGCCCTTCGAGGTTCGTAATTGCAAGGTTAAGTCCATTGATCTTAAGGAGAATGGCGGAATATGGCTGTTCGTTTATCCGTGGCAATGCAAGAGATTCTCTGAACGCGTTTGTTGGCGAAGTTGAATCGACCATGGACTTGTTAACCTTTTTAGAGGGAAGGTGAGGGGTTATTGTGGAGCATCATGGGCGCAACTTGTGATTCTGTCGGTTTAGTAAGTAATCTCGTGTGTTCTTCGAATATATTCGATGATCAGAAATGAATAGAATGGCTGTTTTTGTTGAGTTTCTGATTCTCTTTGCTAATTGATTGGTAGAAGAGAACTTGTTACGTAAAGAC
Organism: Calliopsis andreniformis; assembly: GCF_051401765.1. NCBI lineage: Eukaryota > Metazoa > Arthropoda > Insecta > Hymenoptera > Andrenidae > Calliopsis > Calliopsis andreniformis. The sequence continues at coordinate 5,715,119 of NC_135065.1, read as the reverse complement.
ATAGATAGAGCTTTCCAAAATAGGTTTATGAAGGATATTCAAAGTGCAAGCCTTAAAACACTAGTATAGAGAGCTAAATCTACTTTGCAAAAAGCTACATTGAGTTTACCTATTTCTATTCCAAAATCATATTTACGATATAAAAAATTTGCACATTTTTACCCATACAATAGTAACAATTTTTAATCAATTACATGCATCACCAAATTAAAAAGTAGATATTATTTTACTAATCCTAAGCCAATAGAGAAAGGCGAACCAATTTGCTCTAAAAATTCAATAAGAGAATCAAGAGAAATAGAATCCAGATTACTTTTGAAGGTTTAACGACAAATAAAGGAAGAAAAATGTTCCATGTACGAGAAAAATTTCATACTGCGAGTAACAATAAGCGTCTTTTTTCCGCGACAAAGGGCGCGTTCCGTTGCAGCGCGACTCAAAGGGACGCAGAATTTGCGCACAGTGCAAGCTGGCATTCATCGGCTGAATCGCCAGCAAATCAGCTTTGCAGTCTGCGTTAATCCGTTCGCGTAATCACGCAGCGATTCAACCGCGGCGAAACAATCAGCAATATCAGCGCTGCGTTGTCATTATCATCACCGGCCGGCATTCAATTCGCGCTGTTGCACGTCCGTTGGTTATTTTTAGCGACGCTCGATATGTTATCAAGAAGTCAACCAATGATGATTTACGCGTTGAAGCAGCTGAAACAGGAAAAGGAATTGAATTCGCAAAAATGGGAGGAATTGGCAAGAGTATATTTATCATTTTATTGACGATATTCATAAATATACGCTGTAGTATCTATGTCTATTTAAGTAGATACTTTGACAAGTTTGTTATCTTGTAAGGGAAACTTGAATCGTTTGCGTAATAGGGTGGCTATTGCGAAAATTGTTTTGAAGAATTAAGTTAATTGTAAGCTTATCCCTTATGCGTTGTTCAAATAAGGAAGCTCTTCTTCCATTACCATCTGCGACTTGGAACAAAGCTACTGTTACACTTCTATGTGGACACCTTGTTGCTAGTAACATCTGTTGCCTTGACATTAAAACAAAATCCAAATTTCCCTAGGATTATATTTAATGCTTCAGTCTGGACGAAATATTTCAACAAGTTAATACTTGATGGACACCTTCTATAGCAACAACAGGAAACAAAAAGTTCCTCATTGCATCGTAAAAACAGAACTTGAGACCTATCTCAAGTGGAGTGGATATTAACGCAATTTTGTGAGCGAGTTTAAAAAACAATCTAACAGAAATACAGTATCTCTTATATCGACTTTATGATTAGTACATCCATAACTACAAGGCAGAACTATACAAACATCATTCTCAAGAAACTGAGCCTCCTTCTCGGTCAAAGTGTACAAGATATAATGCACGCTTCTCACGCGTGCACATTGAATCAAAGAAGTCTCCTCCAAGCTTGCAATAGGCTGCAAGTCCACGCGGAACCAAAATCCAAGCCTCCAGTATCTCGAAAACAGAAATACGACCGTGACTCGTATCGCAAAGTCGGCGACACGCGTCCGCCTCCGCACCTCGACGCACCTCCGCGCACACACGCATGTCGCATGCGATCCTGTTTCCGCGTCGGCCGCCAGCGACGACGGCGTCTGCGTAGCGACAGCTGGGCGTGCCATCTTGCACGTCTGCGTCCGGCTGCCCATGGTATCAGGCCAGTATCAGGAGTCAGGAGGTCTGGCGACCCGAGTCGCGGGAACGGGACAGCGAGCGACGGGAACAGGAGCAAGGGAAGGGCGAGAGAGGGCTTCTCGCGCGACACCGTCGGCCGAGAGCGCGAACGAGGAACGCCAGACGAGGGAGGAGGTGGTCTGGAATGCGGGACGGAGAAGGAGGTGGCTGGGAACGCGAAACCGAGCAAGAGGTGGCCGAGGACTACGGAACGAAGGGGTGGAAATGGGGATTCGAGGGGGAGATCGGAGCTGAATCAGCGGTTCGGCGGGACCAGACCGGTGCTGCCGCGACGAGGAGAGAGCCACGCTCTCTTTGCTGCGCCGCGTCGCGCTGTGGAAGAAACGAGGAGAGGGTCGCGATTCTAGCAAGGCGACAGGAACGCCAAGAAGTGGCAGCTGATGCTGGGGGGACGAACGAAACGTTGGGAGCTCTTTTCGGGTCGCTACTGGGAGACTGGGCTTGGGAAACTGGAGAGGAGGTGGCACTGGGATCATAGATCGGGGGATATGTATTGGTTGTACGTATGGAGCAGAGTTGGAAAAATGAGTGGAATGACACAGGGACAAGAGGGCACTCCGTGATTCTGCGTGGCCCTGTTTGTCTTTTGTCTACGAATTAATGACGAGTACCTGCATAATTTCGTGCAGTCTTTACTGTTGTGATTTTAGGGAGTAAGTGTCCTGTTGGATAAATGTTCCCGACGTTTCGCCAATATTGCAGTTAGCTTCCTCAGTGGATTGAATGATCATTGAATTTCCAACAGGACACGGCTTACTTCCTAAAACCACAATAGGGAAAACTGTGTGTCTTTGAGCCGTGAAAGCGTCAAATCCCTAATTTCGGAGTACTGACACTCGCTTGGCTGTCAGAACAAAAGAACATGCTGCAGTAGCCGATGCCAGGAAAGGTGGATTATAGATCTGGACTAAATTTCTATCATTCTCGCAAGCTGATAGACTACATGCTCCATTATGAACTGCTGAGGTTAAATTTTGCTTCGAAGAATTGACTTCTGAATGGTTTCAACCCATCTTGGATAACCACTGTAACCGCTGTCAGTTAAGGGCTAAAAGGAAAAGCATCTCGATTCCAACGTCCCCTTGCTCGCAACGTCCAGCGGACAGCAGCCGTCTCAATTAAGGCGGAATCAATCCACGAAGTTCGTCGAAACCAATAGCGTGCAAGGAAGGCAGCAGAAACTAGGTCAGCACAATTTCATAAAACCCCTTCCTGAAACAGCAAACAACGCTACATAGTCACTTTCATAACGTAGCATCGACCCGCGTCCTATCGCTTTTTTCGCGCGGCTGCGCCAAAAACGCGCGATTGTGAACCAGAAAAGAACACCTGAAGGTTTCGACATAATCAAGAAGAATGGGATCAAGTTCCATATGTATATCTACCTAAACCTTGATTGGCTCTATTTCTTTACTATTTCAGATTAAGTTAATCAGTATACACTGAAGTAATACGCTTCATCCCATCTCTACCAATCAAAAGACTCAAGAAATCTAAGAAACCATAAAGACCCAATAAGCTCCTCAATAGTGTTATCAAACAAACTTCCAAGAACACCTCTGCCATTTCCTCATCATCAAATGGGTTTCAAAAGACCTCAAGATCTGATGATTTCTCAACTCTAGCATCTCTGAAATCCCATCCCCAAAAGCTACCACACAGAGATAGAGTCATTAGTCCTTCGAAGACCATCAGCTTCGATACCATCGATCCCTTCTTCGATCCATCTAACACGACAACGATCAACCATCGCAGGCGCAGTGGTTTCAGTACTGTTCCCTGAAAAATCTCCGACAGGCACGAAGCCGAAGCTCGCTGTTTCATCAGACAACGACACGAGGGGGTGTCAGTGACCCTGCGGTCGAGGCTGCTGCTGCAGCAGCAGGAAAACGTTGGAACCGCTGCGCGCGAGTAGATATCGATTTGTCTGTGTTCGCTAGGAAAAAAGTTGGCCGGCCTTCTGACGTTCACCGCCGATATTGCCCGCAGTCCACGCTGACGTGCCATTTACTCGCCTCGGCGACTCGCTCCTGACTCGCTCCTTCCGCCTCCTGCAGTTCCACGCACGAGGCGGTCGAGGGCGCAGCTTTTCGAAGGGCTTTTGGATCCCTCGATTCAATTATGACCCCCTGCGCTGATTAATCGAGGCTCGCGTGGGACATATGTGTCACGTTGCCTTTGATTTAAATTAAGTAGTAGGTACTGAAATTGGTATTCCGTCAGGTCCTTAATTTAAGAAAGCAATTATTCTTCCTTAAAAAGGATTCATTTTTAAAACTGAAGAAGTAATAAGAAACATTGTGGATCTTCTAGGTGACCTAGTGCCATTTTTTATCCTCCTTCCCAAGTACTGAAATCTGAATACAGACTCAACACACGTGTCCCGAGGTGACTACCCAAGTTGTCAATCTAAAACAGAAACATCAGAATCCTAGATAAAACTGAAATAATAAGGAACATTGTGGATCTTCTAGGTGACCTAGTGCCATTTTTTATCCTCCTTCCCAAGTACTGAAATCTGAATATAGACTCAACACACGTGTCCCGAGGTGACTACCCAAGTTGTCAACCTAAATCAGAAACATCAGAATCCTAGATAGCAACGTGTACCCTCGTGCAACGCACCAAGAAGGCTCCAACCTCAGTCTCATTATCAGTTATCAATTTTCTCAGAATCCTATCCCTTCGAAAAGGTGTTGCAATATGCTGCAAACAGCCACACGCGTTCAGTGGCCACGTTAAGCAAATGGGACGACGATCGCGCCGCGTGGAGTGCCCGGGACGTTCCGTCCCAGCTCCAAAGGGTCAGGATGAATGAGAGGTGGAGGATGAGCGGGCGGCGCGGTGCAAAGGGACGATGGAAAAAAGAGGAGTCTTCGGTGGCAGCCGGTCCAGCGAGTTTTTGACCGTCTGGCGCTAACTGTTGGCCCCCGTACCACCTTGTCGGGTACCACGGTGCCGTCCCACACGCGGTCCCACTCCAACCGCGGGGCCCTTCCGACAGAGAACCCTTCCTCCCGAGCACACTGGACGCCCACAACTCGCAACCACGGCCCTCGTGATTTATGGGTCGCGCGCGTCTCCTCGCCAGGCGGAACCTGGCGATGTTAGTCGCTCTCTATTGGAAAAATGGTAACGGGGGAGCTGGGATGATTGGTGCTTTGAGGATTTCGCTGATTTTGGGAAGTAAATGGTTATACAGGTCTTGCAAACGTCTCCTAAGTAGATTTAAAGACGATATACGTTTGTAAGATTTGTTATAGATTTTTGTAACATTAACGAAGACAGCTTGACTACAGTGAGAGACAATAGTAAGAACATTGTTAAACCTAGGTCTACTATTACTGATTCTATTAAATTCGGGCCTGTTAAAGTATTGTTGTAAATTCTGCAGGAGACTTCAATAACTTCGGCTGAACATTTGTTCGGTGTGGGGTATAGGAATTGATGTCTTTTAATGTATTATGAATGGGGATTTAGTCTGAGGAAAAACATCATTCCTGGTCAAAAGGAAGTGGTCATAATTTTCGCCAGAGACAAACTATTCAGCTTATCAATCCAACTTTATAACTCATTGCTGTCACTCGTTATAGTAACTAAAAAGAAAATGATGAAACTAGTGAGAATCTTTAAAAGTAGAAAACCTGCTACACGGAAAAAAATGATCATACAGATTTTGCAAAAGTCTCTTAAATAGATTTAAACAGATTAGACTTTTATAGGATCTGAAATAAACCCTTATAAAATTAACAGAGGTAACCTGACTACAGTAATAACAGCTCCTTCAAATCTACAAAATTCACTCTTACTGATTCCATTAAACTCAGACCAGTTAGAGTTCTTTTGTAAATTGTAAAAGAGACTTCAATAACATTAGCTTAACATCTTGTTCCTGTAATCTTAGAGAAGAAGATTGAATTGACCCAAGTCATAAGCTTCTAACGAGACAATACTGTCCTCCAACCACCCATCGAGACATCGTCTGCTCGATGACCTTGCTCCCATCCTCTGTTCGCCGACGCGCGAGGGAAGACGATCCGTGAAAAAGGAGGCGAAAGAAGGAAGCCGGGAGCGAGGGGTGGCGATAAAAGGCGACGCGACAGGAAGAAAGAAGCAGGGCTGTCCTTCCTCCCATGATTCCCTCGAATTTGCATGCGAGCCGCCTTGGACCGGTCGCGATATCGATTCGCAGGTGGCTACCCAAGGGGATTGCTTACAATACGATTTATTACGGGGGACCACCTGCTCGCAGAAATCTCAATCGTGCCGACTCGATGCCGCCATAGACAGGAATGATGGAAGCGCTTCCGCCGCGCTTCCCACGGATCTTCATTAGGATCTCTCTCTCTCGACCGACTGTTCGGGCATCAAGCTTGCCCCTTGCTCCCCTCTCGCCTCGATTACCCGTCGATTGTCAGAGCTTTAAGCAGCGGACCTTTGGGGACGCTGCTACCGCGAAATCCAGTTTTGAGAGGCGAGTCTGCTTTTTGGGAGAACGTTTGGTAAGTGATGCTGATTCAATTAACTGAGTCCTGGTTCGAGCTGTCTTTAAAGTGTAGGTGTTTATTGAGGATTGTACATTTTTATAGACGTAGTGATTAGAGGAGTGAAACCTAAGTAAGGGTTGAGGTATTGCACGTTGTATTAGGATCATGTGCTGTGCAATGATTGTAAGCTGAGACCTGGGACGGCACAGGGCCAAGAAGGGCACACGCGATGATACAGGCAGGGATTAGTAGTTGTGGCCAATTCGGCTAATAGCGAAAATGTGTGTGACCCTGTTCAAGGATTTGATCAGACCCACATTCCTTCCAAATATCAACGTTTACAGTACATTGTTTTAGGTAGCTGTGGGGTGGATGTCATTAAGCGTTTTCTGTGCTTTCTGAATTCTACTTAAAGTTCAGAATTTATTATTTCTCAGAGTATGTAACTTACTAGGAAAGAAGGTAAATTCGCGCAAAGGTACATTGAACAGTTGCTAATGGATGAATCGAAGTTATAGATAGTCTAAGTAACAGTCGTCTATGTTTTTCCCTCTCTCCATTCAATCCAGGCGTCGCGTCGTTCCACTTGTTGATATTAGGCTTCGTGCACATTTGGAAGCTAGCTGTGAGAACATTAGCGACTCCATTTAATTGTGTTGCCATTAGCATTATGCTTAAAATGGAAGCTACTGTTCACGATAATTCTAATTTGAAGAAATCCTTTTGCTACAACATTTTACTGTACGTTACTGAAAATATGGCAAGGCAGAATATTCCTTGAAAACACTGTTCCATTAACTACCGTGATTTGTTTCTTTCCATCCTAAAAAATGGTAAGAAATAGTGATCAATGAAAGGCTGATCAGACCTCTGAATTATTAAAAAAATTAGAAGCTCATTAGACTGTCTACTGTATGTATATATTTCTATCAAAACAGACATTCGCAATGCAGGCAATCATTTCTTTTCATTCCTCTCCGCGTGCACAAGGCTCTCATGGCGATCAGTATCCCATAACAATTTTACTAACATCATTATCAATATTACTACATAATGTTTCGTGTTTACAATACCTACACAAGTGTTTCTCGATCCCCCTCACAAGACATAGCAACACTCTACCAAAGAACCACGACCTTATCACAATCCACACAGCCGAAGAGCCCAAGCCTCCGCGTACCCACCCAATTACCAGCAACACGTCTCACCCTGATTACCAGCGCAGCAAGAACTTCTTTCAACCGAAGACTCGATTCCCGACCGTATTAATAGCCGCGCGTTAATCGAGCATGCATCACGCCCGCAAATTGCCCCCGCCGCCTCGACGCGGCCGAAGCGATACGATCGCATTAAGGCGTAATTTCTATACAATTAATCGTTGATTAACCATCAATCGAACTCCCACGAGGCGGCCGGTTCGCCTACGCGGCCGACACCGCAATTAATTACCAATAAACGCGTCGGTGCGCGTGCATAAGCTCGGCCAGTTGATTACACCTGCGAACGGAAATTGATTCCTAACGGCGGGACCTCGATTACTTTTATCGCGACAAATTGCTCGTCAGTGGCGAGGGGAGGGGGACAGACTCGAGGAATTTCAGATTGCCACATGAACGCCGCGGTTCCAGCATCGCGGCGATCCTCTCGTTTGCGCGACCGTCCTCGCGGTATTAAAAGTCAAAGCGACCAGTGAATTATCGTTATATAGATGGCTGCGGGGGAATCGCGACTCGGGCTATTAACGGAGCACCAGCGAAAGAACGCGGACTTAAAAATAACGTGTGAGGTGTCGTGCGTGGGGCTATTCTCGTCTGTCCCCCTGCGTGACCCCTCAACATTTTCGTCGAATTTGTGGGAGGTACGCTCGATGAAGATTGGAGAGGGCTCTGCCGCGTTTGCACGTGAGCGATCGATGGGATCTAGGAGGAAGGGATTTAGGGGGAGGATTATTTCTGTGGTTGTAAGGCGGAATTACTTGAATCGTATGTTTTGGTTTTCTAGATATCGAATACTGTGTTATGGACTTCTGCCTTCTTGAACATCAAGCGAAAAAATTGTTTTAATATCCTGTCTTTTTTCTATAGATATAAATTGTGTATTTTAGATCTCAATTAAGGCTTTAGCTTAAATTTTTTGAAAATGTGACGTGAGTTGTTTTACCTTACTGCTACAGATTTGTGTGGTGGACAGACGTGGATGAAGTTTCTCCATAGTTGAGCAGTATAGGTCCCCATTTAATATACCTGCGTATATATTTACTTGGTAGTTATATATTCTCACAGAAATAATTGAATAACCAAGAAACGAAACTATTAACACTTTCTCGCATTATCGAGAAGGTAACTCGCATTTTCACGATTTTTCCCCTCATTACAAATCCAAATAAGTTGCCAAATGGCAAAGGCGACGGCCAGAATCAATGAATCGATACCTAGGCCACGGCGAGGAGGCATGCGATGCGACTCGCCGATTCATTATTTAAGCAGAAGACGGAGTTTCGGAACGGCGACGACTGAATTATTAGGTTTATCGGAAAATTTCATCGGGATGTTTTAATCGAAAGTCGATTTCGTAATATTTACAGTGAATGTAGTTTTAATGTGTTGCTCACGGTTTTCCCATGACCGTCAGACAGTCGTGCATTTTTAACTTCTGTAGTAAAAATTGATTATTTTAATTTTTCAATATTACATGCTATTGTATGATACATATATTGAGTAATATTCTTTTTAATATCTTTTTTCCCCGTGTTTTAAGTCGCATCTATTTCTTGGTCATTAGTGGTTAAACTGATTTAGACTACTTTGAATAATAATTTGACTTGTTTTAAAAACTTGATGAGAATTTCTGTGTTCTCTTTTTGTAGATTGCCCTTCAGTCGTGATTAAATTTTCCTTTCAATATTATAATATCTATTATTACGTTATATTATATCGCACATATAATATTAGAAAAATGATACAACTCGAAGAAATATGTTTTTGAGGGGAAGCAAAGAACTATTTATGAGCTTAAGAGAAAATTATTTATTAAATACATAATACTGGCATAAAAAGTAGTTTGAAAATTTTTAATGAAAGTTATCTTACTTGAATAACTAATCTAAAAAATACTTATGTGTTACTTGCATTCAATAATTTTCTTCTTATTTAAATAATTTATAATTTACATTCGAAGAGTTCTTTGAATAAATTCTACAATTTCGATCGTTAACCAGTAAACTTTTTATAACCAACAGAGATGCATTTACCCAATGATTTATAGCTATAATTCAGAAATCGCGTTTTTTGAGCTGTACTTATTACTTTTGAAGCACCTTCATATGCTGGGATATATTTCATACAGTATTACTAATGATGTCCGCCAAATGAGGCCCCATAATTCCATTTCGGTAACTTCCTTAGGCTCATTACTGCGCCCGCCATTATCGAAGGGACGAATTAACATTGAACCTCGCTCGAGAGCCTCGGGAATCGCTCTCGCGTCTTCGTGCCCATAGAAATATTCATTTCCACTGTCGTCGCGCGACAACACAATGCGCATTCAGGCCTCGGATAGCCTCCTCGTGTGCTATTGCGATCGTTTCCTTGCGGTCCCGTGAAATTATGCGCTCGATCACAGAATTATGGGGTCCGCTCGACGATAAATCAGTCCCATATGCGGCACGCACGTGGGCAACGCGAAACGAACGGGTGGCTGCCTGTTAGAAGAGGCCACTTGAGCCTTTCTCGTCCGATTCGATCGGTTCTCCTGTTTTATGGAGAACCGCGTCGTTACTGCCTCTTCTGATCACTGTAATCGCTCGACGACGAGTGTTCCTTGCTGTGAGAGGCCCGAGACGCGAGGGTTTAAATTCACTGAATCTGTACTGATGGAGGGAACGAGAATTTGTTCAGAAATTACGAGCTTCGAGGCAATCACTTTTGGATTCGTGCAAAGTGATTCGAGTTTCTTAGTTTTAGGGTGTATGATCGTGAAATAACTGTTGCAATCATTTTAGTGGGTTTAATCATTTTTCGAGTTTCTGAGCAATAAGCGACATCCCTCGATTTTCATTCGATTCGACTCTTTTAAGTACGGAATTGTAGAGAAGAAAAATTCATGTTTCACGGAAGCTTTATTCCTATAAAATTTGACGAAGTAGATTTACTTTAATTATTAGGAAATTGCTGCGCTTCAAGTACTGGTATAAAAACTGTCACTCTATGTACATTTAGGTATCAAAAAGGTGGGACACTTGTGACTCTACCATGCTTCAAAGAGTTAAGATATCCACTGTCTATTTTATCCTATCGAAATTATAACTGAAAGCAAAATAATATTCTTTTTTCTCTTCTTGTGTGATGACCAAAAAGATGTCTGACCCTTTGGGACTTTCTTTAAGGTTCATCCTAAACTGTAAACTGATCATGAAACTTCAGGGATTTCATAGAATTTGCTACTTGATTTCTCTGGCACTTTCCTCGCTCTCCAACAAACAGGAAATTACATTCCTGGATCAGAAAAATATGTACCCATTCAGAGACTCTCGTGACTGATCGATATAACAGCTCCATACACGGAACACTCGCGGCTAGGGGCGCATTTGCATACCACAAATACTAGTGTATCCTTATCATATTACTGCTTCCAGGTTGGACTTCATACAAAGGTAGAATATCATTGGCAAGGAGTCTGCTGTAAACCAAAAATATTGATTCACATAAAATTTTCTTGCCATCTTTTGCGCATAAAGAAGAGTTACTGACTTAAATATTGATTGCTGGACTAGGATATCTATGCACATTCCGATTTTCATAAATAGAATTAACCTGGTTAGAGATTTGTTTCTCCCTCCAAATACTACATAGATTTAACCTTCAATACTTGGTAGAATTTTATACACTATTTGAATTCTGTACGTTTTTCATATTGAAATTGGCCACAAATGCATAAAAATACACAGTCTACTGAATACAAATTTTCGTGACAAGTCTCCCCAGAGTGTCAATTATGCTACATTCCAACAATCATAGCATTGAACTCGTTAGACACGATAATCAATGATCCATGTTGAATCACAAGTGTTCAGGGTGACGCGTGAACGGCGTCAAGTCAGCGATGCATGGGTGCGCTGCTTAACAGGATTTAGCGGACCCTCGCGAAATAAATCTCGGTTATTTCGGTCCTGCTACGACCCCGTCGCCTTTCTGCTTAGGGAAACTCGCATAAATTCCCTCGTTAGCTCTCCAGCGACGTGCCGTTCTCGCTCGTCACTATCACTTTTGGATCAACCTGATTCTGAATTATGAATTGTTTGTACCGAAGCGAGCAGCTACTCTTACATTCATTTTAAGTAATGAGATGGCTTCTATCCAGGAATGATAGAATAAAGTTCAAAGGAAATTGTTTTTTCTTAAATTCGTTAATTGTATTTTTTGAGGAATTTTTTTAGGAATTTAATTCTTGAAACTAGTAGATAATAGATGGTAGGTGTTGGAGTAAGCAATTTAATGTAAATCATTAGTAATCAAAATATTAGGTAATTAAATTTCGTTCATTAAACAGAAAAACAATTTAATACTCGATTATTGATGTCCTTCTTTAGGATTATTCCTCTGTATAATTCTCATTATTAGACACCAGCTCTAACACAAAGTTTTCGATCAAACGCAACAATACGCAGTTGTTAAAATATATTGTACTTTTTGGAATGTAAAATGTTATTATATGAATATAGGACCTAAGTTGCTGATTACCCAGGTGTAAAAACTTCTGTCGCCGTTCCTATTCATTTAATATTATTCAATTAAGGCAAGAGTTTAATTTGATTAAATTCTGTTTGTCTGAAAAATTAATAATTATAAATGTAGTTATTATTATATTGTTACTTTTGCTAATAAAAATTTTAAAATTAATAATAAAATTTTAATATGCTAATAAAATTTAAAATGATTGTATTTGATCGCGAACTTTCTTGCCAGGGGTAATATTAAGTATTAGAACCATTTTTCAACATCTAATAATTTAGTTAGCATCAATTAAAAAAAGGTTCCTCAAGTCTTTCAAAGCAGTTCAAATTCAAAATTTAAAAAAGCATATTACGTGTCTATGTAAAGTATATTCGTCCTCCGCAGCAGACATTCATACTTCAGGGATATCATAGGGGCTGTCATTATAGACAGACAGGATCATCAATAATTTCTACTCACTGTGCGCGCACGAACACGAGCAGATTAGGGAAACGAGAAAGAGCAAAGGCATGAGCGACCTGTGGCAGAGCAAAGTGGAAACGCAGAGGCCTTAGATGGCAGAACGAACGATTCAGGTGGAAGAGGCTAAGGCAATTGTGCCGCGTATACAGCGAACACGGCAGCCAAATTGCTCGGTTTACTGGCGAGCATGCTTTGAATCTTAAATGAATGCTCCTCTAATCGAAATGTGAGGCATACGCGTTTTGCCAGTCGTTAGCGCGCTGTATCGTTAACGCTGGTCGAATTAGGTCTGTCGTTGAATTCGGTGGTCCCTTGGACATTAGCGATATTGGCTAATTGATAAATAAGTATCTGCTGAATTTATTAATATTATAATGTTCTTTTTTCAAGTTAAAATTGCCATAGTAGCATTTTTGTGTAGTCAACCAGTATTACTGTTGATCATTTTTCAGCAGTAGGAATTGCTAGCGTGACACCAGCTCCCATTGCAGAGGGTTATGAATATAGCGCAGCGGATGTTAGGTCAAAGGGGACACCATTCCTCATCGTAGAATTAAATTATGTCATTCAATTTAATATTCGCGTGCGCGTTGATCTCGTATCGTTAAATAAAATTTAGCCTACATATTGCAGTTAGATATTACAGCTTCTCTTTACATTTCAAATTTTCAAGTATTCAAAAATTCAAAAATTCAAAATATTCAAATATTTAAAAATCCAAGTTTTCAAATATATATTGAATTTTAAGAATGTTTGAATTATCAAACATACAGATTGTTCAACTTTCACTTCAGAAACTTTGATAATAGTAAGATACATGATTGACAATTTGCATGGAGCATAAAAAGATTCTCAGTTCAATCACCAATCCAAAGTTGCGCGATTTAAACACTTCCAGAAGACGAAGTCAGGTCCCAAAGGTGCCAAGAGTCCAAGTTCCGCATTCGATCCCGATAATTAAGGAATTCCCCGAAAATTAAGGGTTAACGAGCTGCTAACGAGCAACCACTCATCACCGTCGTCAGGATTAATACCTCCACTCCTGCAATCGCTCAAAATCAATCCTCATCCTGCAATCTTCGGGAAAGCTGAAAGGTTTAAATAATCAAAAGCAACTAATAATAAGTATATCAATCGTAGGAGAAAGTATCGTCACAAATATGTCTTGATTTAATGATTAGCTGGGATGCAGCTATTCTTCTTCTCAGAGTTCCTTATATTCTTCCTTCTCTCGTTTTTATCCTCCTCGAGTGCAGATCTTCCTTAGTTCACCGACCACGTCTTTCCTTTTGCCTTGTTTTCTCTCCTTTTTTTGTGAGATGCGCCTCGGTGTATTCGGTTTTAATGAGTCGTCTTGCAACCTCGCCCTTCAGACAGTGACGCGACACTTCCGACGACCGTGACTTTTCCGACTTCGGCCTCTGGCTATCCTGTTTCAGGTCCTTCTGATCTCTGCACGCGATTCTACCGCTGATAATTAAATCTTTCTGCAATGCACAGCAATATTCGAGCGTAAGCGTATATTCTTTTTTCTTTGTTTAGAAACTGAAATTGAGTCTTCTGGTCTGTGGAACAGTGTTGTGAAGGTGGTTTAAATTCAGTGCTAGAATTTTTTAAGGTACTAAAACAGTGATAGATCTGTAAGTTAGAGGTTGGGTCCATAATGCATTATACAAAGGATATAATATTTGTGATGTATTTATAGACTCTAGATTTTTATGCATTTATGGAAATTTGAAGCATGTAAAAATTATAGAATATATATAATATTAAAAATGTCACTTACACTACCGGTTAAAAGTATTTGATCACACATTTAGAGGAACATGTATTTCGTATAACTTAATAGTAATACACATACGCGTAAATTAAAATTACAAAACTGAAAATATAATAAAAAAAAAATGTGTTAAATCAATATAGACAAGAAAAAATTAACTATGTATTTTGTGCTGTACTATATTTTTTGTTTCATCGAGCCCACATGTGATAGGTGATCGAATACTTTTTAATAATAGTGTATGTAAGCAGACAAGCGAATGAGGAATAAGTTTGATAGAGTACATCATCACAACTGTACTCTGTATTCCCCATGTTTTCTATTGTCAACCCACTCCCACCTCCCTCGAGCTTTCAATATTTACGTAGACCCCCCAGTCCCGAAGAAAGACTACGGTCACGCAAGAACAAAGTAGCTTCGTTAGATGCAAATCACTTCTGGAACCGATCCAAGGAGAGGCGTATAAAGGGAGGATGAACGCGGGAACAAAAGGCCCCGCCGTTCGCGTTGGTATTTCTGCTTGACAAATTCGAGCGACTGGCGCGCGGAATCGACGAATGCCAGGAACGTTTGGTCGATACCTCCTGTGGATCTTGATCTCTTGGATCATTTGGAAGCTTACATTTAAGCACGACGTTTATATTCATTTCTGTCTTTCTTTTAATTGTCGATGATATTTTAATGTTTGAGTTAAATCAATTCTATTTAAAGCCTGGTGATGATCTTAAATCCTTTCTTTGAATCTTGATCTCTTAGATCGTTTAATATTCAGGGAGCTTGGAGTTGAATACATGGACACTGTTTACTTTGAGTTATTGTTAATGATCATAAAGTCCTGTGAATCTTGACTTCTCAAAAGATTCTAAGAGATTTTATTAGATCATTCATGATCACTTTTCAACGCTCAAATATTTTCTCCCTAATTTGAGCTCATAGTTTCCACAAGTTTTAGATTCTTATCATTTATTCTATTACCTCGAATCGACCAAACTCAGACTCGTTCAAACGTGGGAAGCTTCCACATCGCGAGCAATTTTCATCGTAAAATTTTGCAATTACATAAAGCTGTACCTCCGCGAGACATCGATGTAATAACGAGACGTAGCACACGTTTCACAATTACTTGATTGCGGTCGGAGTTTCAAAGGCAATGCAGTGGAAAGAGCAAGGGTGCAGGGAAATGAAAAAGCGCGAGCAGCGGGGGTGGAATAAGCGCCGGCGCCAAACGACTCAGTCGATAAACACCCTGACGGACCACCCTCTCGGCCACCGTGAAACACCCGTAAAGCCCAATGACATAAAACGCAACAGGGGTGGCGAGCTAGAGCTGTGGGGGTTGGATGCACGGGATTTCATTAGCAAAATCGAAAATCGTATTTATATACGCTCCAAATAACAATATCAATTTGAGAACTTATTGGATTGTTGGGAGATTTAACGATTTTTTATGAAAACTAATTATGTTTTGGTCTTCTATATTGTAGATAAGGGTAGGTACACATTACAGTATTCTCTTATGATTAATTATAGGCGAGAGACATGCTTTAGCAATTTCATAAAAAATAATTCAAAAATAATTCATACCATTTCCATGCAACCAAATGAAAATTAAAAATCTTTGACTAGATGGAACTTTTTTCACAAGAATGTGATACATTACTTATATAATACATATATGAAAAATTAGCAATAAACACTGCTCTCTGTGGCTCACTTTTTTTCAAGAATTGAAAACTTTGATATTTCATAAATTTGAAATTTTTTAATTCAAAAATCCTAAAATTCTATTGAAAATTATATTTAATCTCTCTGATAAGTTGAAGCCTCCACTTGGAAATCGTCCTAAGTGGCAAGTCAAGAACTAAAGTAACATTGGAAGATTTCCCTAGCAAAATCGAAAGTCGTATTTAAATACACTCCAAAGATTTAACGTTTCCATAAAAAGCAATTTTTTTCTTAGTCTTCATTAATATGAAAGTAAACCTTCTTTAAATACTCTAAATAATTCGAAGACTTAATGAATGCAGCAATAATTTTATAATGAAAGAATACTATGAAGGCACTCCTAAATAAATAATAAAATTCTGAAGTCCTCAGATTTCAAGACCTCCAAATTTCGAGTTCCCAAAACTGAGCAGACTCACTAACCCATTTGCATCACGAAGCGGAATATTCCGCAAAAACTGTGTGGTCTGTATTACTAAACACAGAATAACCCGCGTATAGGCACCTAAAGAAATTGTCGTCAGTGATAAGGGTCAGGTCGTGCAATAAGAGCTGCGATACAAATGGGCTAAACAGCCAGCGTTATACTCTGGAAATGTTCCTCGCGCGTACTGAAACCTAAAACTAGACCAACAAAAGCAAACATCCAGGTGCACATAATCCCTCTTATCGACCATGATAGATCTCTCTCTCGAGCGCATCGAGATTCTTCCGGCTGGTCGAGCAATATCGATCCCCCGCGTAGACGAGCATCCTCGCAGAGGATGATTCCCCCACCCAGAGGAAACCCCATCGTGTCCTCGACCTTCCCATCGAGCCTCTCGCGGTTGGGAGTCTCAGGTCGTCGGGGCACGAGCCAATATTTACCAGGAGAGCACGAGCCAGGAAACTTCTGCTCGAGCGAGAGATCCTTTCTCGCCGTGAAGGATCCCGAGGTTCGCGAGCGTGGAGGGGCGAAAGGAGCGGAGGGGGCAGAGGATAGGGTTTTCGGGACGAAGGCGTGGGAGTCGAGGAGCGTCAAGGACAATAGACGGCTCGTGAAAGGATCAGAGAAGCAGGACCAGACTGCTGGTCCACCGACTGGCGATTTCGTGGCGCGACGCTGATTGGTCGACCGGCGGGTGGATCTTCGATTTACGATGCTGCCGTGCCGCGAATGACACGCGGCTTCCTCGCCACGCGGAGGATTTAATTAATTGCCCCACGCGTCGGGTCACGGAGTACTCGACGCTTTTTCGTGATGGTACGCCGCTGGCGGAGAGAAAGTTTAACGCGTTCCTGGGTCCGATTGCTTTCGAGAGAGATTGGGAAAGGGTAATCTGATTAATGGGGAAAGATTGTGGCTGAGGTGAAATGGAGCAGGTGATCGTGATTAATGAATAATCTGTTTTAGAAAATGGTATATGATATGAGTATGTGTTAACTTTTAGGTGGTATTCATGAAGAAGATTTAATGACGCGAATGGTGTTTCAAAGTGTTGAACGACGACTTCTTCATAACTTTTATGTAGATAATTTGTGCAAGCAAAGTTGCTACTCAAGCATTAGTATTGTAAAGATAACAAATTTGTAAAAGTAAATCGGTGTGTGTAAAAATATGGAACCAACATCAGTTCTCAAAAGCTTCTAAATGATTACATATCTCAGAAATCTATAGTCTTTCTTCACTAAACTTTTTTCTAAGTATTGAGTCTACTATTTAGATTACTAAGATCCTCAAATAGAGACCCATACATGCTTCAATCGCAATATGACAACTGTAAGCATAGGTTCCTACATAAATTCCTAAAATCAACTGTCTCACATATTAAGAAACCTTAACATCCTTGTGGTACCTCTATCAATATCGCAATAATAATTTACAAAATTAAGTAGAGAACTAATTTAGACTCTTACATCCCAAATTTTGAAATATCTTTGAAACTTTAGTCACTGTGACATTCAGCTCATATCGATGGCTTAATGCGCAAACGTTGTCCACTTTTAGTGAAATTTCAAATTATGTTACAAATAGACTTTATATTATAAAATCTTAAACTTGAGCAAAACTGGACAACGTTTATGCATTAAGCCATCGATATATGAAAGATTGACCCTTTTAGTGCCAACGGAAGTACTTTACCTTTGCCTTAAAAAAACGACGATGTATCGTTGTTCGATACTAAAAGGGTTAAGATACAAGTGAAAAATTGGCCAGGTATAGTTAAAAGAAATGTCTGATCGTTTATTGGAGAGTATCATAATCATGATAATTACATCAGCCTACGTAGTTACTGGGCCCGAGACACTGTTAGGAAACTGCAATCACTGCGTTTCCGTGGTGTAGTGGTTATCACATCCGCCTAACACGCGGAAGGTCCCCGGTTCGATCCCGGGCGGAAACATTTATTTTTCCCTTTCGATTTATTTTTGTCTTCTAGCGTATGCAAACATCAAAAACAAAATAAGAAATCATCGACGAGTCGATTTTACAAGACACTATTTTTATTCTTGCCTCCATATGACATTCTTTTTCTTCAGTTTCAGATAGATGCACATATTGCGTTCATATTAGGTCATTCTATAAACAGTCACGTCCTGTGTTTCAGATCTGGGATAAAAAAATTGACCTGAACCTTACCTGAATATTAAAACTCGTATGAAGCATAAGGGCCAATGCACACGAGCAATATTTTAATGCACGATCTCGTTGCGATCGTGTGTCTGTCTTCGTTGTTTGTAATTAGGAAAATAAAGAGAAACATATGATCGCAGCGAGATCGTGTGTAAAAATATCGTTCATGTGCATTGGCCCTTATACTTGAGGCATCAGTAATTAAAATTTAATTACGAATATTAATGTCCTTATAAGTAAAATAACATTGAGAGCCAGTGCTTATAAGACAATCTAATATTTTTCCACATATTGGAGGTTTCAGTTAAAGAAACAGAAATATATTTTACGATGTCATGGTGCATTTTTGGAGTAATACTTGAAGATTTGAATTTCCCAAAAATCATACTTCATTTTTTTTAATTTTCCTTACTTTTACGAGATGAATCTTCTAGTATTTATCCTTTAATTTAGAAACTATATTGAAAATACAATGTATGTATATTTATCTCATTATCGTGATCCAATTACTATATCTAGAATTTAACCTTTCACCACGTTTCCGTGGTGTAGTGGTTATCACATCCGCCTAACACGCGGAAGGTCCCCGGTTCGATCCCGGGCGGAAACATTCTTTTTTACCTTCAGTTTTTTCGCAAACATAACATTGAAGCCTTTCAAAGTTCATCAACAATAATTTTTTAACACAAAAAACTGAAATCCACCGAGTAAGAATCGAATACATATTTTTAACTCTGACTTTATCGAGCCTTCTCGTTTTCTATTGTCCCAAAAATGACTGCAAAATGGAATTCTGAACATTCTGAAACAAAAGCTGCAGCAAGCCCTTCAATAAAATAATTAAAAAAGCCTAAGTAGGTATCTTTAAAAAATAATACCAAATTAAAAGAAAAAGTTAGCTACCCTAATAATCTCTTAGCTAATCTAGCTAACTCCTTTAGCTAATCTCTATATTCTAAGTATATAATATGTATAAAACTATCGTCCAGTTAGCACCAAAATTCACGACTCACGAGTCTCCTCTGATAAACGAAGATTTGGCAGTGATTCCCCTCTCGCGACAATGAATTCCACACAAACGCTCGAGAGACTGGGCTACGTGAAACGCGAGGTGCAAGTGGGTTAATTATCGCGCCGTTTCATTGCAGCCCGTTGTCTTTTCGCAACTTCGCTCCCTTGTTCCTCTTTTTTCGGTTACGGTTAATCATCGCGGCTCTGTATCGTCGGCAACGAGGCGAAAGAGGCCTCGGAATACATAACGCGATGACCTCGATATGCCAGCCAGTCGTGGCCCGTTGATTCGCTGGTTGGCTCGCGGCCCGATTTTTCTTTCCGATATCTTCCTGCTGCACCCTCGAAAACCCACCCTCTCTATGCATTCATCAAAAAATGAAGACTCGCGATTTTAACTTCTATGGTGGGTACGCAAAATTGTCGACGTCGATTATGACGATTTCACTAATAACAGAATTGAATAAGAAAATTTGAAATGAAGTAGAATACTTACTTAGGTAGGCTTGCTTAGACACCTAGACAGAAAATGGACCAAATAATGACAGTCTGAAGGGATTTTACTCCTCAGTGATGAGATTCGTAGGGGCTCGTATTTTTCCTAAATCATTTTCATACTAGGCGTCCATCTTGTATATTTGGTTAAAATTACGTAAACTACATGCATGTAATATACTGAAAGAGTACACTCGTTATATTAATTAAATTAAATTAAATTCTCCAAGAAACTTCAATAATAACTTCAGCTTAAGTGTGAGCCTACACTATATATTATATAACACAGTTAGAAAAGAAGTTTCATATATAACAAACACAGAAAACAGAGATATTACACATATGTCTTTTTCTGTTTTCTAAAAAGTTATATAACTTTGTTACATAATATGTAATATAGATCCACCTTAACATTTTCCCTCAAAACAATCGCAAGAATAACAGGAAAGGGTAACCCAAGCGGCGCACAATGAAAGCCTAAATCATTTTCAAATACATATAAAATGCATTATGCTAGGCGTCCATCTTGTATATTTGGTTAAAATTACGTAAACTACATGCATGTAATATACTGAAAGGGTATACTCGTTATATTAATTAAATTAAATTAAATTCTCCAAGAATCTTCAACAATAACTTCAGCTTAAGGGTGGGTCTACACTGTATATTATATAACACAGTTAGAAAAGAAGTTTCATATATAACAAACACAGAAAACAGATATTACACATATGTCTTTTTTCTGTTTTCTAAAAAGTTATATAACTTTGTTACATAACATGTAGCATAGACCATTAACATTTTCCCTCAAAATAATCGCAAGAATAACAGGAAAGGGTAACCCAAGCGGCGCACAATGAAAGCAAGATGCACCCATCGCCTATCGATTTTCTCGCCGCAGAAACCTCGTGGTTTCTTCCCTTATTCGAGAAGTAACGCGCTCCTCGGCGAGACGCGATTACGAAGGGATCGAAAAGCGCGGAAGAGGCGAAGAAGGCGAGAAACGGTGCACAGGGTGGATGCGATCGATATCATCCCCCCTTGACGTGTCCTGGCCCACGCGTGAAATCAATGCCCGTTGGCGCCGCGAAGGGCCGGTCACCATATTGCAGCCGCTCGACACGAGCCCCAAGGAGCTCTGATAATAAAAGAGGCTGGTAGGCGCGGCTGCTCTGAACCGGTAGTCGCTGCTCAGGGCGAGGATTAGGATTAGGCCTCCCTTTCGGCGAGATCATTCGTCGAGGCGACGAGGTCCTGACGTTTGACGAGTCGACGAGAGGTAAATGTCCCAATACCTAAATGCTTAGGATGTCGAATGTCCCAGTGAGTAAACAGTCTACTATTGTACGTCGTGATATTTTAACTATGGGGTTCCAAAAACTGTAGATTTACTTTGACAGGTTGGAATTGCTTAAATAACATCTGAAAATAGCTGAAAAATATGTTACAAGAGTAATATTTGTTACCATTATGGAGAATTATGGGCAGAGTAGTAACGTTGGAAGTCGAGGCGCAAACACCAGGCGTAGACCGATTTCCTTGGACGGCCGCCAGAGCATAATGTATTCCTTCTTTTGATGTTGTCGACGTCTTTTCTGATCTTCATGCATCAAGCAAACGAGGAATGGGAAAAAATCCGCGATTCGAATACCCACGAAAGGACTAAATGATTCCTACGCAAGCTTGTTGTTGAAAGGGAGCAAGTGAGGAAGGAGAGCTCCATTTTGGAGATTGAAGTTAACCCTTCCCACGAAATCTAATTCTCTGATCGAAATAATCTTTTGCAATAGATTCCTCGTTTTATTACTTAAATAAAGCAGCCAGGAGGCAACGAAATTAAGAACAATACTTAAGAAGCAAAGTTACTAAGAGTTCTCTGTTCTCTGACGAATAGACCGACTTAAGTTCACAAAAATGGAAGATTTCTCATAGAAATAAATTATACTTACAAATTGATAAATGAATATTTCGGAATACTTAATACTCTGTCATCAAAGTTGCTTCTTTTCTATTTTGCAACGAAATTTATTCACTTAGCTGGATATAGATAAAATTTATAGGACACAGACTGGAGATTAATCACTCGATTTACAGAATTCTATTCTTTGGTAGCTCAATAGGATCGCAATAGAAAACTGCAGGAAGCTACATTGCAATGTACCTACTATATTTTATACATTAACTTGTTGGGTCTCAGATATATATCAGCAAGCAGAGAGAGAATCTCAAAGCTATGTGAAAATACTCATCGTCAGTGAATGGGCCAACGAAACCGAGTGTCGGTGGTTCACTCGGCCGCGTTCTACAGTCGCCATGTTGACGGAATGCGGCCGAGATTCCTGCATAAATTTTCGAACATCCTCCGACAGCTATCAAACGATTCATCGCTGCGTCGATGCAATGAGACAATCTGAATATTCTCCTTGCATTACATACTTGAATACATAAAATCGAACTGTATCTAGTAAAGAAAAGACTTGAAACCTTTAGCTAGCATTTCTATCGTACAAATCTCAATACAGTGAGTCTCGAAAAAATTCACTGTTAATGTCAGTTGTTACATGAGATATTTAATTAACTGATCTCGAATTTTATTAGCAGCTAAAAGCAAATATTAAAAGGGGAGGAAATTGAGGAAGAATAATAGTGCTCCGAAATGAAACGTAATGGGTACATAGTGAAATTAAATAATGAAGTATTCTTAATGCTCTACTGCCACTAAAATAAATGTTGATTTTAGCATAGAAAAAAGTATTTTCTTTTACAGTGTCTATAGGTTGGTGATATCTATTAAGAGTAAAATTATTAATATTAGAGCAAACTTTAACCCTCTGACAGTTTATCCCGAGCGAGACTCGAGCATAAGACGCTGACAAAACTAAAATAAAAAGCAAACCACGTTTGCTTTCCCATTTGTTTCAATCTATAGAAGTATTTACCCTATTTTGTCCCAAAATTTGCAATTTTAATAAACTGTTACAAGGTTACAAACACTTGAAGTGATCAACTCTTAGAGTTTTCATTTCACAATCAGAAATAGTGGATTCAACCTGTACACATAGTATAAGTCTGTCTCAAAATACAATACAAAATCATTAGTTATTAACTGTGCAACAAAATTATAAATTCTACTATTTAAACTCGCGTTGCTTATTCCAAAACAAAGTAAGCCATAACCTCGAGATATCACAGTATTCCCAAAACCGTCGAGAAATCCCGTGGACCCGAGGGAACGAAACACGCGGGCAGAATCGAGGGAATCGCTTCGAAGCGCGAGGATCAACGACGGGTACGCGTATCTCGAATCGCCGATATTTTTCACGGCGCGGCTCTGACTTTCGAGCCACGCTGGAACCGGTTTTTTATCCGCTCTAAAGGCGCGCGAGAGGACGAGCAGAGACGCTGGAAATTCTCGGCGTAATGGCGAACGCGCGTCGCGTGACGAGATACGGCTGGCCGCGCGCGGAATCGCGTCTCTCGGGCAAGGACACCGCGCGTAATCGCGATTACGTAAACGACGAGGCGTCGAGGCTCGCGGAATCGCCGCGCGATAGGGGCCCATACGTGACTTTGTTAAGCCACGTTCACACGTGACGAAGTCGCTGCGGGGACGTTGTATTATGTAGACTGCAGATGTTTATGCAAAGTCGTATGAAGATCCATTTAGGCAACGAACCGAGCCAAATGGTTACAGCGACGAAATATGTATTGATAGTGGTTTATCATTTCTAGTTGTGTGTTTGTGATTTTTTGATAGGATTTATGATATTTGATTGACTTGTGCTCAGCTCGTTGGTTGCATAAATGGGCTGAGCATGGGCAGAGCTGATCGCTTACAGCGATGAAATATGTATTGATAGTGTTTTATCATTTGTAGTTGTGTGTTTGTGATTTTTTGATAGGATGTATGATATTTGATTGACTTGTGCTCGACCCTCTGGTTGCATAAATGGACCTTAAGCCCATTTTATACTACCGACGAGCCGAGGACGAGCAGAGCTGATCGCTGACAGCGACGAAATGTGTATTGATAGTGCTTTATCATTTGTAATTATGTGTTTGTGATTTTTCGCTAGTATTTATATTTGATCGGCTCGTGTTCGATTCTTTGGTTGCATAAATGGACCTTAAAGCCCATTTTATACTACCGATGAGCCGAGCACGAGCAGAGCTGATCGCTGACAGCGATGAGATATGTATGGATAGTGTTTTATTATTTCTAGTTGTGTGTTTGTGATTTTTTGATAGTATGTATATTTGATCGGCTTGTTAGTTGCATAAATGGACCTTAAAGCCCATTTTATACTACCGACGAGCTGAGCACGAGCAGAGTTGGTCGCTTAGAGCGACGAAATGTGTATTGATAGTGTTTTATCATTTGTAATTGTGTATTTGTGATTTTTTGATAGTATGTAATTTGATTGACTTGTGCTCGACTCGTTGGTTGCATAAATGGACCTTAAAGACGATTTTATACTACCGACGAGCCGAGCACGAGCAGAGCTGATCTCTGACAGCGACGAAACGCGTATTGATAGTGTTTTATCATTTATAATTGTGTATTTGTGATTGTTCGCTAGTATGTATATTTGATTGGCTCGTGCTCGGTTCTTTGGTTGCATAAATGAAGATTGAATCGTACTAGAACTCCATTTATCTGAACTCCGTTATACCTGTTGCAGCACCCGATTTATTGAATATGTTCTGCAAAATCCAGTTATGTGAAACTTAGCTGTAATTATATGAGCGAATAAAGAGCGTGGTAGGAGATCCGTGGACTCCTATTATCCGACAAATCCAGTTATTCGAACAGCCATGTCTTCCGATCATGTCGGATAAATGGAGTTCTAGTGTATATTACATGTCAACAAATACTGTAAAGCAATTGACTTATTTAGTTGCGAGTCTAGTTGCAGATGTAACATTCTTAATGTCCTCTCTAGCTAGTAATTTGTATTTTTAATTTGTTATTATATACTAAGAGGACATACCCGAAAATAAAGAAGTAATAATAAGAAAAAGAAATTCTGATTTTCGTAAATGGAATTGGAGAAGTACAATCTAATTAGAGATTTGTTTCTGTCTCTAAATACTATAAAGTTTATTCAACTTTCGATATTTGGTGGAACATTATATGACTCTAATGTAATTATGATTATCATATTTACATTATGGTGATGGTACATTATATGGATTGTGTATGTTTTCGCATATGTAATGAAATTTACCATGAATGCATGAAGATGTGCAGTCTATTATGAGTATTATGCAAAGTTCCAGGTAGCAGCTGTATCTTTTAGAATCTTGTATTCAAGGTTTCGCTAACATTGCAGCTAACGATCCATTTGGGTCCTTGAGCAAACTTGAAAGTTTTTAATTGACCAGCTGGCCAATTAAAATTAGAATGATCGATGGCCACTGAACTACGATCTAGACACAGATAACGTACACATTAGTAGACTACGAATCTTCATGCATTTATGGCAAATTTCGATATGCAAAAACTTCTAAAATCAATATAATATCAAAAGCTAATATCCTAAGCTAAATAGAAAAGTTAAATCTTAAGGCAAAGTTAAATAGAATTCATAGTAGTTATTTGCAGGATGAAACAAATCTCTAAGCCCACTTAGATGTCTTAAGCCTACTTAGATTAACCTATTTACATATCTACTTAGAGAAGTACAGCCTACTGTACTTCTAATTGCATTTAGAATTATGGAAATTTGCATAAACATCTACAATCTACTTATAAGCACCAACACTGGAGGTTCTACAAACATCATTAGTAGGTCTATGAACCCGTGATGAAAATAGCTGCAATGTTAGTGAAATATAGGACACAAATTCTTGAAAAACACGGCTTACACTTCGAAACTTTCAAAAATAGCAAACCAGGTCTTAAAATTCTCAAATGCATTACTATTACGAGTAATTGATCTAGAACACTTAGTCACCACAGAATTTTCTTATTTCCTAAACTTCTATATAGGTTCAATTTCATTGGTAGAGTTTCTGAAACTATGACTGTGCATAAACTTCTGTAACCTAGTTACATACGTTGCCATGGGAGTAAAATTTCAGGCTGCTCCAATAATGGCATCGCAGACATATCACCTTAATTTTATCACATAGAAGTGTCCCCATTAAATTCTCGACTTAGACTAGGAAAACGAGGAAAGACGTACGATCGTTCGTCAAAAGTCCCTAGCTAGCTTAGATTAAATATCTTAATGTATATGTATACATAGATAGCATAGGACTTCCAAAAAGCTGACATTCAGTTTGACTAAGTGATCTGCTAAGTTCCGTATTTATCACGTAGCCTAAGTTCAGAGGACTTTCTTATGGTCACTGTATAGTAACTGTAGTATTACAGTAACTAGCATTTCAAGAAGAATTGCAGTTTTTGCATATCCCTCCAAATATGCTTTTTTTAATTATAGCTTATTTCATGTTAACCCTATTTAGAATTTTTACATTTTTCGTATTAGGTGTTGTACCTCTTTTTATTTATGGGTGTTCATTATTATGTGAACATTTCTCGCTTCACATATCTTTTACGAGCGTTCAAGACTGTAAAACGGAGCGTGGTTAGTGAGACGTTGCGTAGGTTGTAAAAGGTCTATAATCCAGAAGATATCTTATGACGACCCTCCTAATTTCAGGGGCCAAATATTCTGCCTATGATAAAGCGTCACCATAATCGGTTCCATCTATTTCACGTCGACCTACGTCTTCATCGACCAATGGCACCGATACCGATTCCTCTAGAACCAATTAAGTCGCAACTCCTCGGCATTATATAAAGGAACTCGAAAGAAATTCGATCGTCTCGAAGGGGATTCGACTATCTCGAATCTTATCGCATCTACAGCGCATCTGGGAGCCATTCAACGTCGCTCACCGTTGAATTCCAGCGCAATTGAGGACAGCTGAATAAATTCCGCGACGATACAGCCGTTCGCACGCCCACTTGCCGACGATGCGTCGACTGTGCCGATTATCTTTCACCAGTCGATAACAGTATCGACGTGGACATGAGAACGTGGATCTACTGGGTGACCCACGGCCACCGTGTGACACGACGAAACGAACGATCGGGTCGCGGGCACGAGCGAAATAATGGCCCTCGTGCCGCTCCCGCGATCTTCCTCAAGGTTTCACGACCGCTGGGACCTCTCGGTCTGCAGAAGGCGAGAACTCCGATGACCAGCTCGCCTCGATTCAATTGAACGCGAGCAGAACGCGGTGGAGGCTCGTTTCGTTCAATTAAGCCGAGTGGTTCGGCTTTTGAGTCTGTTTCGATGTACACTCGTGGCGAGAATTTGGACACGTTTCATGTGGAGCGTGGCTGTGGAGTTGTGAGCAGAGGTGGGCATTGTTTAAACGGTTTTGGGTGAATATTTGTCTGAAATGGTTACTGGGGTATAATTCATTTTAGTTACATGTTGCTTCTCTATACTAGGATTGTTCATTAATAACACGTTATGGCGCGTTGAAGCCAAGTGAACGAGTGCTCGTTCATCCTCCAGTTTAAAAAAATTCAAGGGACACAAGCATTCTTTCCCTCAATAAAATCACTATTGTAATCTACAGCAAATGTAGGTTTTATTAGATTCTAAGAATTAGGACTTCCAACAGGTTCTGACATCTTGCTTCTAGAGTACCATTTTTCTAAATCAGGAACAGATTCGAGCCTCTGTAATAAAATTTTAAAAAAGCACGCGTGTCAGTCGACTCCCCCGTCTCGAAATCACGTCGATCGACGCCCGAACACTAGTCATTCTAAATGGCAATGCCACCAACCCTCGGGACACCCTCGACGCCGACAAATAAATACAAACTGTGGAAAGTACCCGCCCTCATTCTGCCATTATCAGCCGACAGTCTGTAACCAGACCGTGAACCGTAAACGAGAATTCAGGACGAGAGTTTCCCCCTGTTAATCCCATCAATTAGATCGTCGTTACGAAAATTTGTATCGAGATCAAGCAGATAATTCTCTTTTTGCAATTTATGTCCAGGGTTTTTGAAATCTTTTTGGAGAACACTGAGGGAGATCGTTCTTTTTGTTTATCTATCCTTCTTTTTGGTACGATATGAAGACAGTGTTTAGTTTCCAATGAGTAATCTATACTTCTATATAAAGAGTAAAGGGATAAAGTTGCTTTTAATAGGTATTTATACTCTACACTAATATATAAAGAGGTAAACTTGCTTTGGTTTTTCAGGGCAAACTCTGAAACTACTAAACCGATTTGGAAAATTCTTTCACTGTTTGAAAGGTTATTTCTTCCTGAGTAGTATAGGCTATATTTTATATTGTTTCAATATTCTGTATCTTGGTATAGTTTCAATCAATATACAACATCCACGAAAGCAAAGCTACAAGCAAAGACTGGTCTTTAATCATTGGTCTTTAAAACACATTTATTTCAATCATATTGTAGATCTTAGAAGAGAATTATATCCTCTTTTAAACATATACATTTTAGTTAACAAATCCACAATGAAATAAGTATAAATGAGTGGTACGTAAGTATTTCAAAGCTAACTTTGAACTCTCTACTGTCCATCGTGGTGTTCCTAAACACTATTCCAAGTGTTTACAAATACATGTTCCTTTCGTGAGAAACTAAAGAAACAACTGCATAGAAAAATTCACCTACCCCTTATCTCTGGAACCAGTTGCCCAATGATTCGCTAAATTCGCCTGTGACTGACATGTGTCACAAGGTGTGTCGAACCCTTATTCAGAGACACGTCAAAAGTTAGCTACGTTCCAGTCGCGCACGACCGTATAAGTAACAGCAGACACCCTTCTCTCCATTGTAGTCTTCTAATACGGAAGCGCGTTACGATCGAATTTTTTTGCCCTTCGTTCTTCCTCTTCTTTTACTTTTCCTTTTTTTTTTTTTCTCTTCGGCGCTCTGAAAACGGGAACGAAGAGGATTCCGTGGACACAATGCGACGTAATTGGAAGTCGCCGGATGCTGAGAATTGGCCGTTTCCCATGATTCTGTGGATTTATAGGGCGAGCGATGTCGAGGGACGACTTCCTGTTCGTGATCACTTCATGACTTTAGCACGCGAAAATTAATTTATGGGAATATTTCTTCTTTTTTAATCTTCTCGCGAATCTTTGGGAAAATCAGGCTCTGTTATAAAGACGTCGATCATTTCTTAATTTCTTTTTCTTACGAATTGTAGTTTCTCGGTATAAGCTCATGGGTTACTGATGAGAGGAATGTTCGCTTAGAAAAGGGACATGTCTTTGAAATTGCTTCATGTGTTGCAAGCTTTGTTTGGAGTTGGATTAGTTAAGTTGGATTCACATTTGTTTATTTTTTCAAGATACTGTGATTATATAGAACATATTTCTATATGTATATATTAATTTTATTCAGATTATGGAATTTCGGTTGAGATCCTACTGTACTTATTTTCTTCGCTAAAATAATTCACAACTTCACAATATTTAGGCTATTGACTAAAGTAAGTGCCTGCCCAGATACTCGATAAATGTGGACTAACAGTGTATTTAAGAGTTATGGTTACTGAAAAGAATTTTCATCCACATTTTCCTGACATTCTAAGAGATTAAATTAAATCCTGAATACTGGAGTCATTGAAGTATTTTTAGAGGCTTGCAATAGGAGAATGTTCAGGCTACTATTATAAATGACGATGGGTACATTATTGTGTGAAAGTGTACTGTGTACAATGTCATTAGGAATATGTAGGTATTGCATTTATTACAGAAATGCAATAAGAACACTAAAGGCCAAACACATTCACTCGATATTAATGCAACATAAGCACAAAAAATTGAAATATTGATGAAAGGATTTTCTTACCTTCTTTTATAACTCATCATCTTCTTATGCATAATCACTAGATACGTAAGAAATTGCATCTAAAAATACCTACATACTTTCTTCACTCACAAATTATCATTATTCTTACTTTGTTTTCTTATTGCAGAATACCTACCAAGTTTCTTAGATAAGAACATTATCCTGTAATGCAAGACTTCATTCAAACGACGCAGTCTCTTAATAGGGTTAATACCCTAGAACTCCTAACGGAGGGGTTTCTCGAACTCACCAATCGAAAAACATTAAAACAGACTTTTTCCAAGTAAGTCAAAAATTCTCTAAAATCTATTTATTATCGTGTACACATTTTGAGTACAATACTCTGAAGTCCACGTTGTCATGTGTTAAAAACACTGTGCACAGAAACAAAAAACATTCTCCGTGTTAACAGCTCAGAAGTTCTAAGATTAATTTACTTTCTACTCTTCTATTATTACATGTAACCAGTGTGTACAACAAATATCTGTGATTACAAGGCAAAATGACCTAAGTCACGTATTTATGTTATCGACAAATTGACGTTTGAAGTTTTCAACTTCAATATTGTCTCATGGACCAGGATACTTGTCCATATGTCTGTACTTATACCTATTTCTGTGCTTTCGGAATGAAATCACTTTCAAACAAAATTTTTATTGAAAGTATAGTACTTTTTTTTAATCTTACATGTTAGTAAGTAAACTTGAATAAAAGTACAAAATTGGGTATGAGAACAGAAATATAGATAAGTACCCTAGGGTCTTCTCAAACCCTTGATTTAGGTGAAAAAATCTTTTAATGATAATTGTTTCTAAAAACATAAATTCCATATTCTAAATGGAAATTAAGGCCTTAACTCGTATTTTTTGAAAATATGACATAGGTCGTTTTGCCTTATAATCATACTATTAAAGCCTCAACTGAAATTTCTTAAAAACGTCAGTGACACAGGTCGTTTCAGCTCGCATTTATATTTTACAAATATATATTCATATTATCTAAAAATACAAATTCTATATTCTAGATGTGAATTCGAAATTTCCGAAAAACGTCACCTCGTGACACAAGTCGTTTCAGCTCGCATTTATATTTTACAAATATATATTCATATTACCTAAAAATACAAATTCTATATTCTAGATGTGAATTCGAAATTTCCGAAAAACGTCAGCTCGCGACACAGGTCGTCTCAGGTTGCAGCCGCAGATATTTCCTCGACTCGCGGTATTTCTGTCTCCTCACGAAGGAAACCATAAAACAATCGCTATGCTCGGAGCGCACGTGAACGGAGGTCGATATCTCTGAGCCGTGGCGACGTCCACGCGCGTCAGGCTCCTACCATTAAAATTACCAGGGACGTTAATGAACCGATCGGGCAAAAGCAAACGACGCCGGCCGTTTCGCGCGCCCTTCGTGTGCGGCGAGCGACGGTCAAGCCTCGCCGCGCTCGTTTCTTCCTCCCGAGTTGCTCCTTTTTCTCTGGACGTCCTCTCCTCCTCGCCGTGGCGGCTCTCTCGGCGAGATTTATTAACGCGCGGTGCTCGCCTCGCGGGGCTACACACGCGTTGCGAATTACGGACGTCTCTCGCTCGAGCGAGCGCCGCCTAGCGAGAACCCGTCACCCAGATCGCCTATTTGCACACAATGCGACTTATGAAAAATATCTGTATTAAATAACCGCGGTTTCGACGGGGCGCGTCTCATTGTTCGCCAACCTGGCCGCGTTAAATCAACCGAGCGATGGCTAGTGACGGCGACCGAGTCGCTTCGAATTTGTACTGTACGGAGCTGGTGACGTTGCAGCTGGAGAAAACGTGGATCCATGTGGTCACTGAAGGTTGGATCGCCTGATTTCACGTGTACTTTCAGATTTAACGTATTATTGGTCTAACTAATGGTTACTAATGCCGAGTCGACACTTGTTGGTGAACAGCTCGTGAATAGCTCGTGAACAGCTCGCGAACAGCTCGCGAACAGCTCGCGAACAGCTCGCGAACAGCTCGCGAACTGTGTTCATCAGTAGTATAGACGTTTTTGCAACCAGCGAACAGTAAAAGGACCTCTTCCTGAGCTCACAGTCTGCAACTGTTCGAAACCAGCTCACAAGCTGTTCACGAGCTTCAAACTGGTCACCCTGCAGTTTTCGTTCGTAAACTGCTTGCGAGCTGCTCGCGAACTGCGTTCGTCAGTAGTATAGACATTTTTGCGACCAGTGAACAGTAAATAGCGAGCTCCTCAGCAAACAGCGAGCACTGTTCGCTCAGGAAGCGGAACATCAAAGGACCTCTTCCTGAGCTCACAGTCTGCAACTGTTCGAAAACAGCTCACGAGCTTTAAACTGGTCACTCTGCTGTTTTCGTTCGTAAACTGCTTGCGAGCTGCTCGCGAACTGCGTTCGTCAGTAGCATAGACATTTTTGCGACCAGCGAACAGTAAATAGCGAGCTCCTCAGCAAACAGCGAGCACTGTTCGCTCAGGAAGCGGAACATCAAAGGACCTCTTCCTGAGCTCACAGTCTGCAACTGTTCGAAAACAGCTCACGAGCTTTAAACTGGTCACTCTGCTGTTTTCGTTCGTAAACTGCTTGCGAGCTGCTCGCGAGGAGTTTGCGAACAGTTCTCTGCGATATGGACCCAGCATAACTGAATCTACGTATCCTCTATAGAGACAGAGTCAAAATTAAAATTCTCATCAGACGCCTGCATAGTGAATTTCTGAACGAAACAGCCTTAATTCTATAGCTACACCATGGACAAACGTTCCTAAGTAGCTTCTCCAGCTCCTAGAACGAGATGGCCCCTTTCATTGTGGTTGGGACATTGTCGCGCAATTAGAAATTCCCACAGCAGAAATGGGGCTGGGTTCTCCCCTTGTCACTCTCTCGATCTCCTTTCGATTTCCTTCAATGGGAGCATCCTCTCATTTTCCCCTCCAAAGTAGACACTTCTTTTCAGTGTTGCGATAAAAAGGAGGGTCCACGAGGGACAGGCTTGTTAAGCGCTTTTAAAGATTGTTAATATTGATGAGCGCATTTTGATGCACTACGATGCCCTGAAATCTTTAAAACAAAAGATTCAAGATTTCGAGGAAAATGAAGCAGAATCTTAAAAAATCTGAAGGGATAGAAAAAAATGAAAACACAATTTTTCTATAGTTTCATTTTTATTAGTAACCCCTCTTTTCCCTTTTTTTAAATCAAATTTAATATCTGGAATTCGCTAGCTCCTCGATGAATTATGAGCTTATAGTTAGAGAATACAGTGACTTAAACTTCGTGACTTGAATTCACTCACACTTAGAACCCTAGAAAATATAAGACACTTCGAGATCAATCTTTGCACCCATGACTTCGATTTAAATCCTCAAAAGACAAGGACCACGTAAAATAAAAGAATTCCTAAAAAAGTCCCAAGGAAACCCAACTTTACTATCGAGCTTTTATTGAGATTACAGGATGACACTGCATCTAACAATATTCACTAACGACTCAATGCTCAATCTCGAATCTCCTCTCCGTATTTCTATAAACAGTCTCGCCTCGAGCCTGCTTCGCGATTCTCCCAGCGTTCAATTCCAGTTTGCGAGAACATCAACGCGACGAGCGACGGGGAAACGTGTCGGTTGTGCATTTAGCGCGGTGAAACCTCCAGCGGCGAACACCGTTAAACGTTCATCCTCGTCTGGCGAACGCCAGAGTTCCGTTAGCTTCTTTTGTGATAGGCTTCTTTCGCCTTTTTGTCAGCGAAAGACGGATTCCAGGATTCTCCACGGTGCAGTTCGATTCCTGGACTCGCGTGGAGAAACGCCAGCGCGTCTGGCGTTCGCGGAAACGACGTTTCCACATTTGCAAGCAGAGCAAACACCGAGCCTCTCTGCGGGCACCGTTTACGACGAGGCGTTATTAAAAAATTAGGAAAAAGAAGTGGCTGGGGTTAATGAAGGGGTTCAGGTAACGCGGACACCGACTCGGGGGCCCGTCAATAAAACTCCTTTTAATTTAGTAGCGGGGCCGCTTTAATTGAGCGCATTCGTTTTAATTCGACGTAAAAGCCGCTGTTTAATTCGATTTTTCTGCGTCCACGCCGGGATCCCAGACGCTGCACGCGATCGCGTCCCTCTTAATTCACTTGGCCTTGATTTGCCTGAGCAATTCAGCGGTGGCGTTCGCTGTCATCCCTGCGTTAAAAGGGGAGGAGAGGTACGCGAGTGGTGGATTTTTTGACGCATGTTTGCGAAACGTTGGAATCAAGTTTTAATAAAGCAGTGTCTTGCTAATGGGAGATGGTTAATTGAATTCGAAGGCCACGGAGGGATTAAGCTGCTTAGTGGGCTGAAGAGGGAGGTTCCTTGGGCAAAATTAATGGACATCTCTATGTCGAATATTTTGGAAGTGAATTTAGTTTTAACGATGGATTTGCACTAATTGCATTGAATTATTACAAAAAAAACAAGTATTCCGATTAAATAATGAGTAATATAAAGGTATCGAAATGGTCTTTTCACATTGGACGTAAAAAAAGCGAATCTAAATTTTCTGTGTACCTAATCAGTCATCGGTTCTCTTTTCTCTTTCTTATATTCTTCGTCATCACCATCAACCTCCATCGTGGCTCAGTCCTGTGCAGAATTAATAGTATCAGAAATGGCGTGAAATAGAGACTGCGCCATCGAATTATGAAATTCTTTTTACAATATTTGTGTATCTATATGAAGAAGGTTTAAAAAAAAAAATGAAAAAGCTGCGTGGCAGTAAACGTGTCGGAAGTGTATTTCAAGTTCCATGTATCTGTGCGTCTATACATAAAATTTATTTAACAACTGACATGGTCAGGTACTTTTACGATCAGCAGTATATGGTATCTCATCGCGTGGAGTTATTCAGCAAATGATTCGCGAACCGACGAGCGCGCAAATATTTGCAAGTCGCGCGGCGCACGAACTTCACCGTCGAACGCTCGTAAATTCAGAATTAATGCGGGAAAGTGGAGCAGCGGTGAAAAAGTACAGCGGCGCGAAGTAGAACGCTTTGGGTGAAAAATTCGCGACTACGGGTAGTAAACGCGAACGCTCGAGCAGAATGTTGCAATATGGAGACAAAGGAATGCTTGAAATAATTATCGAAAAAGTCCGTTGCGAAGGCAAAAGGCGGAAAAGTTGCGGGGAAAACGTTGACTGAAGTTTTTAAAGGAATAGAAATATTGAATCCCCTGGATGGAAGGTGAGAGAAAAGGTGGAAGAATCTGAGGGGAGCAACAAGTTTGTGATTTTTAAATCGCTGCAAAGGGGAATTCTAATTTTGGGAATTTAATTTTCTTCCACTGTCGAAGTTTCAACTATTCGCTACATTTCATTACATTTCTGAAGATATTATATATTATATATTATATATCAATTTTGACTCAAGAAAAACTGAAAACAGTAGCTAAAATTGAAGACCCAAAAATAAAGACTTCCCCATAATTCATAATATTAATATCCTCCCTAAAAATAGAGGAAAATTCTAAGTATCAAATTTCAAAACTTTTAAGCCCTCCTCTTTCTCCCCAGAAATTTCACAGACTTCACCACCCAAATTCGATCACTTACACCCCAATTTACGATCGATCCCCCCCAACGGGATCCAGTAGAAAAATTCCACTAGAAGAAGACTCGGATAATCCCCCTAATGAGAGAAGGGATTAAAAGAAATCCAGAAAAGTATACAGTGGATAATAGCAGAAGGGTAAAGGGGGGGGATGAAAGGAGGCACGAAGCGAGCAGAAGCAAACGATAGAAGAGGCAAACGAGCGAAAAAAGAGTAAAAAGACGGGAAAGGCTGGCAGGAAGAAAGGAAGGAAGGTAAAACGAGAGAAAGCGAGGGGAGAGAAGGGAAAACGGGAAGAAAAGCTATGGGGGAATGTAGAAGAGAGAGGGAAGTTCCAGTTAGAGCGAGAGGGGGAGACAAATAGAAGAGGAAAGCTAGAGAAGACACGAAGGGGGATAGGAGAGAGAGAAATCACGGTCTCTCCCACTTTAACACGTGGTCCTTATGAATCGAGGGGAGGGCGTAACCCAGATTACTGCTCACCGGACTATAATATTACGCGAACAGATCGGTCTGAGCGTATAACGGGTGATTCACGAGAAACTGTTTCATTTCATCCTTTGTGACTGATCTTAGGGATTCTTTGTTTCACGATTGACTGGTGATTTAAAATGAAGAAACCTGGAACGAAATTCGAGAGAAAATTTTGAGAATTTACATAGGGGTACTCTCCCTATGAGCTTATTGCTATATTGTGTCTTGAAAGTAAGGGGTATCGAAATTAATGGGTTTGTTTGTTATATATTTCTATTTCTGTTCTGTTCTTGTTGATGAACCTTTAGCAAAGAAACATTGTAGGTATTTTCTTGCTATGGGATCATGATACATTGGCAACTAGCTTATAGCGTGGAACATGTTTCTGAGATTCCATGGGTTACTGATTTATTATATAGGCACTTTACTTTTAACTAATTTTAAGAGATGAGAAGATCTATAGTAGTCTCTAGGTATTATAATTAAATTTAACCCCCTGCTTTGCAACTTTTCTTACGATTAGATTATACACAAGGGAGATTATTTACACAACATGAAAATAAGTACATAAATTGCCTAATTAGCAGGTAAATCATTATTACTAGATACTGTAGATAAATGAACCCTTAGTTTCTCAAAGTTTCCATAACTTCACCTTCTTGGCAAACTTTAGCAAAATAGCAATACCTGCTTCAATATTTGCAGCCTAATTCACATTACAAGTAGATTATGAATCTTTCTACATTTATAGGAAATTACAATACGTAAAAGAGTGCAAAAATGTGCAAAATATGAAAAATCAAATACACTTTGTAATATTAAGTAGTTCTGCTGAAAAGTTTAATTAAAGACAGTATGCAGAAATCAGATAGACCTTTTTAGTTAGACCTAATGCATATTTTGAGGGTGAAATGAATCCTCAAATAGGCTCTATTTCTATCTAGTTCTATTTATGAATGTACATAGTAGTTTGCATAAACATCGGCAATCTAATTATTATAACATTGAAAATGGAATAAGCTGGATGAGGTTGTAATGAGCTTCTCGCGAGGGGTTGAAAATAAGAAACGAATAAAAATGTATACCCATTACGTACATGTACCAAACATGGTAATGGGTATACATAGAATTTTGGTAATTCTAAAAACACAAAGCTCACAGTTCATGCCATCTTTCCGTCGCGGAAGGTAGACAAGCGATGAAAAAAACGAGATAACAAGAAACGAGTTCCACAGAGAGAACCCCCGAACCGATTCCCTCGGCTTACCCGGTAGGTATTCCCGAAGGATACCTCGGATTGAAACGAGACGTTCCCCCTCTCATTTTCTCCCTCTCGGCCTCCCACCATCCCTCTCTCTCCAACTCCCTCTGTTTCGGTGGCTGGCAGTGAACTGTGTGCGCGGTTCAGGTAGTGTCAGAATTCTGGTGCAGTACGAAGGGGTGGGAACCCTTGGCAGTCCGAATTCCCAACCCCGAAACACGACCTTGCGCGCCTGCACATGCCTCCACGCATACCCACACAAACGAACACGCACACAGCGTAAGTAAGCGCTTAACCAGCTACACTCGTGCATAGTTCTCGCGCGGGATCCTGGCTCCTGTCTCCTGATAGCGTGTCCCTCCGTCAGGGAAGGATGCGCGTGCGCGTGTGCCCGTGTACACACACATCGAGGCGCGTATGCACCGCTGAGTATGCACCGAGCTACGTGGGGCATTCCAGCGTGCACTTACGCGCGCGTTCGTGCCGGATACACCGCCACAATTTCTGTTCTCCGTCTGCTCGTCGACTCCAACTCGCCATACGATCGCTGTCCCCTGAGCTGAATGTGATATGGCTAGGAGTTTGAGCCTGAGGCCTGCGTTGCGCCTCTGGACTCTTGGATTCGAATGGAACAATTGGAGGAGTTTAGGACCTAGGACTAAGAGTTTGGTTGTTCTTAGATAGCTGAGGGGTTTTTTGTGGGTTTGGGGCTGGGAGAGTTGACTTGTTTAGTGGAAGATGCGGTTTGTGGGCAGAGGTACATTGAAGAGGATTGAATTTTGTGAGAGTAGGTAAAAGAAATACAGTATTGTCTCGATACAAGTTCACTACTCATAATTAGTTATTAGTAGAGGAATAGTCTACATCAGGGAACACTTCGCGAACACTATTCGTAAATGATGTTTGCAAACTGTTCGCAAACTTTCTATCAGCATTATTCGATTGCTTTGAGAGAGTCAAGAACAGTATTGGAGTAGATACGCGAACAGACGATTTCTAGGAAATTTCATTTCATATTGGTCACGAATTGTTGGCGAACTTTGGTGTATTCGTATTTTAACACACTCGAGTACGATAACCCATCTATTGGATCAAAAGGTAACTCTCCTTATTAGCCAAGGACACAATAGTGAGTCATTTTTGTGCTGAAAAGAGTGTCGCTGATCGCTGAGGACAGTTTTGACAAAATACAGTGGTCTCGAATGTGTTAAGAAATTCATTTCTAAAATAAGTTTACTTCATATCAGCTAGAATTTGACTTCTCAAAGTGGAGGAAAAGGTAAATTGAAAGAATAATTCCAGAGGATCTCGAGTGTTGTTTTGAGACAGTACTGTAATACTTATTTTTGCAGGAATTTTTATCTGTTTGTGGGACTTTGGGGATGAAATACATACGTTAATATCTACCCCATTTTGGAGGCGTTTAGACAATACCTTTTAACAGATATCAATAATCAAAATTTCTCTGTGGCTCTTATCTTCTTGAAAGATTTACTGATTTCGAAATCTCTAGATTTTCAAGTATTCAAATTTCCAAATTTCAAAATCTATAAACTTTCATGTTACTGAATATTCGAATTTTCAGAATCTGAGATTCTCAGGCTTCTACTTCAAAAATTGTTACATATCTCAAATCTTAAATTTTCTAATTTTTCAATTTTCAAATTATTGGGTATATAGTGAAATTTTCAGATTCTCAAACTTTCAAAGCTTTAAATATTCTCTCAAATTTTTACATTTTTAAATAGACAGACACTCTTATCTTCTTACTGAATCCAATAAGTGCCAATAATTGAGTCTTCTACCTACCATTTGCGAAAAACAGAGCCCGAAAGTCGAAAACTTTCACAGCGTTCAGCGTTCCAAAAAAAACTACAGCAAAAAATCTACTTCAGCTCGAAGCTCCACAACAGAAGCCCCCTTCGAAATAAAAACAAAACTGTCCTTCACAGAAAGTATGCAGGAAGGAAATGATAAGCTCTCAGTGTGTCGCGATTTTTCGCCCGATACGGTTTTCCGCGGTGAATTGGTTCGTCCATTGACGACACGGGGGAATGATAAACCGGGCGAAATCTAGAGCGGCTCTTTCAATCGCGTCTCGGTACGTACGACGGCGACGCTGAGCGTCTATCTGGGTCAGCCGTGCGACCTAACTTGTGCACCCGTGTGTACGTTCCCACTTACACGAGGCGACGAATAACACGGGAACGTGAGCGTGCATGTCCGCGTTTCGATCGGAGCTAGGCTGGTCAGGTGTGCGAACGATCGCGCGAATCAACGTGGGTGCCTGTTTCACGGTCAACGAGGTTCGCGTATCTGGTCAAACTTTCGATATTTCTCGACCTGGCGTGTGTGCAGACACTGGCTTCGGTAGTGCTCGCTGTGTGGGTGTCTGGGCGATGGAGTCTTTTTCTGTAGTTGATGCGCGAGAAATGTGCAGTTTAGTTTGTGTACAAAGTCTTAAAGAGCTATCTCAGTCTTTATGTGATGGAGGATGATTCGTCTTGGAGTACAGTAAGAGCTGAGCTATCTGGAATACAGTAGAAGCTCGATTAATTGGCTTACCATGAGTGTCAAACTTAAAGGATTACATAGATTGCAAATTTGATCGGCTTTTAATAGGTTTTTATTATTAAATTATAGATTAAGTTGTAATTAATGCTCTACTGTACTCTGAATAAAAGAAACTAGGGATAATTGAGATACTATTAATCGAGTTTATTGACCGCGAAATTCAAGTCTGGAGTATCTTTTTATGGGTACTTTTATTGTCTTAGAAGTATAATAATCCTGGGATTACTGCTTAAGTCTTCTTGCTGCTTAACTATTATTAGATACTTTGAATGTGCGCAATATTGAGTAACAGAAGCTCTGAATAGTCGATGTTCTAGTGTATTTATTATCGTTTAAGAATAATTAAATGTAGCGGAGGATACTTTTTTTGACAGACATTAAGAAATGCTGACAACAGGTCAAGTCCAAGAGAAGTTATATCTTCAGCTCTTTGCGACCAAAGAGCAAGGTAAATGTCTCAGTAGCCGATCATGTCCCGTTACCTGAGCAATAACATTAATTTTATCTAAGTTTAAGCTTCAGTTCTAATGTACCTAATAAAAAACTTGTAAAATAGTATAATAAAATAGCCATGAAATACTACAGGGTGATTATTTCGCCAGTGAACTCAGAAACGGTACCGCCGCCTAAACATCATAGCAGAGACCCTGTCCCTCTACCCAATAAGCTATTAAATGTGTCATCGACGACGAAGTTTGTGACCTGTAACCTGTAAACATTTCACAATGATTTCGTCCATTTCTTGGATACTTAGCATTTGAAACTTTATACACTCAATAGCTTATAGGGTAGAAGAACAGAGTCTTTATGATGTTTACGCAACTGCTTTTGAGTCCACTAGCGAAAATATCACCCTATATATCCAGGTACAGGGACGCAATTCAAGTATCGAGATTTCAAGTATCGTATTTTTCTATTGTCCACTTACTGAGACATTCAATATGTTAAACTTTGAAGCATTGAGAAATTGAATATCTTAAACTTCCAGACATTGAGACATTTAACATTTTAAGCTTTGAAGTATTGAGAAATTTAATATCTTGAACTTCCAGGCATTGAGACACTTTAAGCTTCCAAATACTGAGAGACTCAACATCTTAAACTTCCAGGCATTGAGACATTTAACATTTAAGCTTTGAAGTATTGAGAAATTGAATATCTTAAACTTCCAGGCATTGAGACACTTAACACTTTAAGCTTCCAAATACTGAGAGACTCAGCATCTTAAACTTCCAGGCATTGAGACATTTAACATTTTAAGCTTTGAAGTATTGAGAAATTGAATATCTTAAACTTCCAGGCATTGAGACACTTAACACTTTAAGCTTCCAAATACTGAGAGACTCAACATCTTAAATTTCCAGATATTGAGGCGTCCATCTTTCCACCTAATTTAATCTAAAGTATTCTCCAAGCAAACGAAATTTCCCTCTTTTTGAAAAAAGTATCTTCAACGTCAAGTGTCTCTGGGACACCCTCCCCCCAGCGACAAGTGTCGAACGTCATTGGTCGATCAGGAACGATGCAAAACAAAGTCGAACGGAGCGCAAGATTGATCACCAGTGGCAGGAGCGCGTGGAGAGGGCGCAGAGACAAAACAGATCGAAACACCGTCGGGGTCCGGGACGGGTTTCTATTTGAGCACCCTCAGGCACGCTTGAGTGCCTTGCTAATTCGATTAAACGTCCCGTGCCCCGAGCTTCCGCGCCTGCGACACGTGATAGTCTAATTAGCGTGCGATTATTTCTGTAATGTAGACGACGCGATGCTGGGACCCTTTGGAATAATATTTGATTCGAGGTATCGTCGATGGAAGCCCTTGGCTCTCCTTTTCAGGACGCGCGGAAACGTGAGCAAGCCTGTAGATTAAATATTTACTGTGGTTGCTGGAATTGAAATGAGGGTACGCCTTTTGGCGGACGCGGAGTTAATGAGTGCTGCGTTGGAGGGATTAGGTGAATCGTGTAATTAACTCTGCAGGTGGATCCACGTTAAATGGTACGCCTGGAATGAGGCATGGGATATTTATGTTAGTGTTATCTGTAAAAAATGTGGATCGATAAGTAGTTTGATCGTGACTGGGCCCTCGACTGCGGTGGATCTGTTTTGCATGTGCACTGCGCGGGAACTCTACTGTCTTGTGTATTGAGCGTATTCGTGTGCTGGAGAATTTCGAGGTGAATTGATTATGGTAATGATTTTATAACGAAGAAACTATTTAGCTACTTAGACACCAATAGTAGTCAAAGGGTAATATGAGTAACTTCCATCAGGCACAGTGTTCTATGTTACATCGTTAAATTTTATAGTGGTTTGTTAAGAGTACCCATAAGGCATACATTCTTTAGATAAGTAGATTAAACCCCAGCACATTTTTAGGAGAGAAGTATATCTTCAATTTACCAAAGTGGTGGAAAATTATCGTGAATAATTGGTATTTGTGATTGATTAGATAGTTAATGATACAAATTTGGATTCACATATGTGTTCAACTATGGAATAATCGATTACTTATGGGTATTCTTAATGTATCGAGGTGAGGTCTGACCTTGTGTTGTGACTACTATTTTCTACAACTAATCATTAAATCTTGACGATACTCCTTTATACTAGTATTTTATACATATACTCAAAAACACAGTTTTGTACTCACACGCTATAAGCAACAAGAGGCGACAAAATGTTCCTCGTTGTTGCATCAGCGTAGACACAACTCGATAGTTTCATCTATTAAATGAAACAGTGGAACAAAGTCGAAGCAAATGGCATAAAACATGCAGTTCAGCTTAGCAACGTCATAGCATCAACTGCGGAAAAGTTCGCTCGCGCGATGTAACCCGTACGTCATGTGCACCGCGCCAAGGTCGATGTGCATGACGCACTGGCGCATTATAACCACTTTACCAGTTAACCCTGCATAACCCGATGTAACTTTCAGGTAACGTGTTCGTATTGCTTCATTATTCAAAGTTCCATTACACGGTTGCGCGTCTCATCTTGGGTGGAGCAGACGAAGCTCTGCAGAGTGTTAATCCTTTACTGTCCTGATTCTTTTGGAGCAGTGGGTTATACTAAGCAGATCTGCATTGCAGAGGTCGAGAAGATTTGGTAAATTTAAAAGGAATTGACTGTTGCTCTTTTGATAGACCTTGGAGCTAGCGGAGAGTCTGAAGTTATGGTGAGAATTGGGTGGATGTTTGCTCAAAGTAACTATATGTATCGAGAATGGGGTCACTGCTTATGGTGAATAGTCGTGTGCAAAGTAGAAGGGAAGTGGAGTTCGAAACTTTGACCTAAATTGATTTCACCTACATATCTGTCACTACAACGCAAAATGGCGTAAGTCGTATTCTGGAACAATTTGAGTTTCTGTTTTAATTGAAGTGTACGAGATAGAGTTTGTTACTGTTTGGAGAGGAGTTTGAGATAGAAGAACTTCTTCATTGGAAAACGAGAATGTAATAGAAGGTATAATACAGAACCATGGTTCAAAATTTCTAATATTAGTATTGCGAAAATAAAAATCTAGGTATATTTGCTGTTTTCGATTAGAATCATAGATATGTGATAGAAGTTCTTAGTCTATTGGATTTTTAATTTAGTAAGTACATAAGTATACTACGTTTCTCTAAGTCAGTGGTCTCTTAGATCCTTCATTAAATCTCAAATGATTAAAATCCTCAAGCTCGTAAAAGCCTCACTTACTGTGCAGTCTAACTTTATACTACCAAATCTTCTGGCTACCTGACTCTCAGATCTAGCTTACTTAAATCCCTCGATTCTTAAATTACTGTTTCTCAATATCTAGACCCTCGAATTATTCCAATTTCAAATCGCTAGGTTCTTATGTCTAGACCCTCAAAATACTAGATCATCCAACACCTAGATCTTCATTTACATATCAAATCGTCAGACCACCAAAACATCAGAGGTCAGGTAGTCACTTAAATCTCTTTCTTTGCACCTTTCCATTTAGCTCAAATTCCCTCAAAAGTTGATCAACAGATTTTTGTTCCAAATGAATCACCCTCTATCAACAACTTAAAAAATTCTAATAAATTGTCTCATCAACTTTGGTTAACGATACATAGTTTTAGGTGAAAAAATCGCATGTTTTCTTGCCCTGGTCCTCAATGAATTAAATCCTCTACCATCATCTACCCAAGTTCCTCATCACTGACACTGTCAAATTGCTTTCTACCAAGCATCTTTCAATGTCCCCTTACCAGGACCACTTTGTTTCTTCTTACCTTCTCCAATGACGTCAAATCTTGTCCACCTCGCATAATAACATACTAATCGCCAGCATATCGCGCGCAATTAGCCGCGCGTGTAAACATCGCATGCAAATAGGGATAACACGGTTAATCGTCGACGCGTGTTCCTCGAACGATGGATCACGCCGATGGAGCTGTTGCGCAACGCGTCTGCCTCGAACAGTCGATCCTCTGTTCTTTTAGTGGCTGTTTTTCCGCTTCTCCTTGATTTTTATATCAACCTAGCGTGTTACGATTCGTTGATTTCATCTCTCGTGGCATTTGTGGTTCATCTGGCAGAC
Source organism: Calliopsis andreniformis (assembly GCF_051401765.1). Lineage (NCBI taxonomy): Eukaryota > Metazoa > Arthropoda > Insecta > Hymenoptera > Andrenidae > Calliopsis > Calliopsis andreniformis. Next base: position 5,670,781 of record NC_135065.1, on the reverse strand, counting down.
ATCGCTTAGAATGAGTCAGGGAATATAGATGAGGGACATTCGAGACGTACTTCACAGATGAAGTAGAAAATTACGAAGTTTGGTAATCTATCTCTAATCTTCTGGTCTTTGAAAGCTTAAAATCCAGATCTAATGGATATTAAATGTAGAATTTTGGGAATATGTCGTTATTGATAAAGATAGTCTAAAAATAAAAAATGTATAAAAGTTGAATTTTTCAGTTATTTTGTGATGTGAATCAATGCAACGCCAGATGAGCGATAAAGTCAGTAGTCGTATACTTCTATATATAGCTTCTTTAAATTTTGATTAATAACTGACGAAAAGAGTGTCTCGACAATCCAACAAAATTCAGTCTTGAGTTTAACAGAAGTGGGACACGATACATATTATATTGCACTTGCGCGTTCCAAAAAAGGGAGTTAGGACGATGCACAAATACTGTCCACGAGATGTTAATAAATTTAGGAGGTTTCGCTAATTTTATTACTATGGGAACCTAAAAACGAAATCAGTTTCAGTGTGATATCTCGGTCATGATTACCGTCAGAAGCTGAGTTTAATGTTGTTAACAGTTTCGATTCAAAAATTAAATTGAAACGTCACTGTGGGGCGAAGAGGATTATTAAGGATTATTTTGGAGCAAAATTTTCCCTGCCAAATTTCATTTTTTTTACCCATTTCAACTTTTCGTTTTGGCATTCATGCAAGTGTTTGAATATAACACAGAACCACAGAAACATCTTCCATAAACCACCAGAATAACTGGTGTTTATGAGTTCACGTACAAATGGCCGCCACGGTGGTTCTGCTGCTGAGCATGCCATTTTGTCCCTTAATGATTATTTACTCGTTAGCCGTGTTCATTTATTTGTTGTGTCAGACCACAGAGAATTTGTAGTGTCATTAACGTAACGATCATTGTTATTCAGACGCTTATGAAGATAGAATAAATCATTGCGGTCAGACGAAGTTCCACACTTGTTACAGTTGAGCTCTGAGAATTCTCTGAACAATCTTTCATTACCATAGTTAGTTTGCATAAAAATATGTAGTCTAAATAAAAAAGCAAATTTCTATTTTCATAAACATAATTGAAGAAATTCATGACGAACTGAAAAATTTATTTCACCCTTTAAATTGCTATTAGATATAAAGTGTAACTGTATGTTTATTTAATTTTGGATATTTTGTATGATTTTGCATATTACTAAAATTTCCTATAAGTGTTCAAAGATTCGCAATCTATTCATAATCATATCATTCAAAGAAAAGAACTGAATTAAAATTTACATTAAAAATAACCTACATCCTCCAAAAAAAAATTCAAATTCATTTCTTAATTCATCTCATTTAATTCGTTTTAAGTAACCCCTCTTTTTAAAGATCTCACGCAGAAACAAGTAATTTCCCAAAACAATACTTACCTGAATTATCTTCCGCCAGTTGACAGGGAGTGTTATAAAATCGGATTCGAAGATATGCCATTAGTGTTGCTTTTAATCCCATTGCGCCACCCTTCAACAAAGTGAACCACTAACACCCTTACCTCGCGCAAAAACACCCCTAGTCTCTTTACCAGCTTTCGGCTGATCCCATCAAGCCGATCCTGATCGCGAATAAGGATACGCTGCAAGAAGAATACGACTTTAACGATAGCCTTAATGATGACCCATTACGAGAATTACCATTGCGCAATAAATAATAGTGATTACAGAAATCACTATAATTAACCGCGATCCCTGGCCGCGCGGACTACCGACGCGCGAACTTCTAATTTTCTGCAAGTATGGACTGGAACAGAGATTTCATTTTCCACTTAATCTGCGTGCTTTCCTCTCGTGAAACCTTCTGTACGCTTTTATTAACTTCATGGTGTTTGGTACTTCAATTTTATTTTTAATGAAAGCCAATTTTTTTATTACCCTCTTGCTTTCTAATTTTATTTCTCATTTCCTACTAGCTATACGAACTTCTTCTGTTCCTGTTACTCTTATAAGATAAGATTGAAAAGATATTACAGTTAAAAGGCTTTCTATTTAACTATATCAACATTAGTACATCTTCTCAATCACGTGCAGTGTTCCTGAACACTCATCAAGTTAGTGAATCAAGTTTACTAATTCAATGTAGGTAGGATAGATAAGTGTTTTATCCTCTTTGGTGTCTTTTCGCTTTCTAGAAGTAATTGATATCTGTCATAGTAAATTTTGACCAGTCGATTCAAGAAATATTAAAAATTGAGGAAGTTACTATTAAAATTCACAACATTGCCCATATTCATAATAAAACTTTGAATTTGGCGCCAATCGAACAATTAGAACTTGACATATCATGGCAACCATTTGGAGGAATCTAGTTTCCAGAAAATCGCGTTTAAAGTGTACCTAATACCATACAGTAACGCTGTGTCGTAAGTTCCAGACAAACGCTTCTAACTTCATTAATTTTGCGAATCCAGCAATATCCATTAGCATAAATATTATCCAGGGCATATACTTTCAGAAAATGAGTTTAAAAAGAAATCAATTGTTTGAAGTTTCTAGACGAAAATATCCCCTTAATACATTATATCTATGCTACAAACTATACCCAGTTTTGTCCCAAAAACAATTTCCATGCCAGTGGGGTCTTCGCGGTAAACTCTTAAAATTTGAAAATTGGGTGAATCTGAAGCTCCCCGCGGATCCAACCGCGTTCCCACGCTCGCCCTTTAAGACCAGAGGTCCTCATCGTCCGACGGATTAGCACAGCAGTTCCCCATTTACCATTTCATCCGCGACTCGGCCGAAATACCGGGTGGAAAAGGGTCGAGGCAGCGATTCGGAGTAGCAAGGCGATCTTTATTACCGGGAGGCAAGTACACGATGACGATGCGGACGGTGGCTGGCGTCGAGCCAGCGAGAGATCCCGCTGAGCCTCTTCATCCTCTTCCTCGTACGTATTCACCAGCCTCCCCCTGCCCCGATTTCCCCATTCTTTCGACGGCCATTCTTCCACCGCGAGTCGATATCGAGAAGTCGGTGCAAGCTCGCGGTGACCTAGCGCTCCCCTTTCTGACGTGGCTTTTCGGTAATTTCGATTAACATCCGGTTCTTCTGTGACTGTTTCGGGGGAACATGAAGGGAAATTGGAGAGGAAATAAGTGTAGGTCGAGGAGATAAATTAGTTAGCCGTTTTTTGAGAGGTTTTTTCGAACTTTTTTTTATTAGATCCAGCGGCTGTAGGTATCTATATGAGTTTTCAAAATGAATTGGTAGTGCTGCAACAGAGATTCTAGAGACGCCATTTTTTTTCGTATTTATAGATAGACATATAAAATACTTAAGCGTCGTTTGAATTAATCAAGTTACTTGAATTCAAGTAACTTGATTAATTCAAGTTTATGTTCAGATATATGAAATCGAAAGATTAAACTTCCACTACAGTAGAATAAACTTCCTTGCAGACAGGAAGTCAAGTGAAGTCTTCTGGATCATCCTCAGTGATTCCTTTTTGGATAAGGACGAATTTGTTCTTTGTTTGATCACTGAGGAGTCTAGACTGCTGTGAGTAAATCTTTTTGCAGTATCCCTGATAAATTCTAAATTCAGAAAGGTGTGAAGTCTTTTGCATCTCTGCCATGCTTACTCAATGTACATTAAACGCAGATAGACTTCAGTAGTAGGTAGGTAGTTGCAGTTGCTAAAGTTCAGCAAATTCCTTACAATTAACTTCTTATGCCAAAAAAGCATTAACTCTGCGATCCACGTACTTTCAGCTGTTTTTACCGAGACAGGATATCCACGTTCATTTAGTCGCTCTCGGTTTAGTCGAGTCAATCTAGTAGGTATCAGCAGGAACAAAATGCGACGCGAAAGCAGATTTATAGTTGGACTAGAAACATATGTCAGTCGTAAAATGAATCAAACGACAAATAAACATGTTTGAGACACTAGACAAGTGAAGTGACAGGAGTATTGGAAAATGAGGGCTTCAGTTTCTCGTAAAACCAAGATTTATTGTTATTACTTGTTTATATTCGTTGCCACTTCCACTTGATGCCTCAATTTGTCGCGCTATATCTGTAGCTATAAAACAAAATCACCTAAGTAACACGTATCTGCTTTCAAGACATCAACGTCGAAAATTCTCAACTTCAATACTACCTCATGAACCTCAAGACTTCTCAACCCTCATTTCTAACCAAGAAAATTCTCCCTACCCCTTCTTCCCCTAAACACAAACTCTACATTCAACATCCCCATAAAGCCCTCAGCTCCAATTTCTAAAAACATAACATAGATATCTTTGCCTTCCACCTACAACTATTCCTACTCCAGCTGCACCTAGATACAAAATCCCAAAGGCAGAAAACCCAAACCCAAAGCCAAGCTTCATCTCCAACCCAACCACCCTACACGTATCTGCTTTCAATACATCAACATCCAAAATTCTCTACTTCAATACTACCTCATGAACCTCAAGACTTCTCAACCCTCATTTCTAACCAAGAAAATTCTCCCTACCCCTTCTTCTTCCCCTAAACACAAGCTCTACATTCAACATCCCCATAAAGCCCTCAGCTCCAATTTCTGAAAACATAACATAGATATCTTTGCCTTTCACCTACAGATATTCCTCCTCCAACTGCATCTAGGTACAAAATCCCAAAGGCTGAAAACCCAAACCCAAACCCAAGCTTCATCTCCACCCTACAATAATTAAATCACCCAAGCTGAGCTCATCCAACAACGAAAATCCAGCGCCTCAGAAAATGACGAAGCCATAGAACCCCGACCGATTAAACCGTCCAATCCCACGTACCGATTAAATAGTACAAATGGCGGTTCTTGGACGCAAGGGAAGAGCGTCGTATGGGTACGGGCAGATAGGCCCCGAGGGAATGTCGTTTATCTCGAGATTCCAGTTAGTCTCGTCGCTGGCAGGCGGGCTAAATAGCGAGCTGGCTGTTCCACGTTGCAGCGGATACCGGGGTAGACGTGTATACATACGCGACCATTAAACGGGGTCGTCGCGGCGCGCTCGTGCGCGCTCGCCTCGATGCAACGCTGCACTCCGCGCGTCGTATGCGCGGACGATCGCGTGCGGACGCAGCGCGCGCTGCACCGACAATCCGGCCGACATTCACGGACATCCGCATAACCGGCCAGTCTCGCGTTCATCGCGAGAAATATGCTTGGTAATGCTGCTGCCCCGCGCAGAGCGCTTTGAACTCCAACACGTCGGATGCCGCGGCGGGTCGGTGACGGTGAACGATGAATTTTTCGCTGGAGGGGTATTGTTGTGTAGATCGTCGTTCCTGCGAGTTGTGAATTTTTGGATTAGGATAGGTAGGTTGCTTTGTGTTGAGATTTTGCAGGTATTTATTCGTGATATAAGTGTGTACTGTGTTTCTTTTTAGGTAATGATGTTAAAAATTGTGGGAGTTATCATTTTTCTTTTAATGGCTCTTTTAGAAATGGAGCTTCATTGGATTCTATTTCAGGTGATCTGCTAATCTGAAACTGAGAGAGGAAAAGTGTCTTCATTAGGAAGGATGTAGTTATAAGGAGACCTAGGGGGAAGTCAAAATCTTGATAAATGAAAAATAAAAAATGGCAACACCTTGAATTTAGGATTAGTATTTTTTAGAGTTGTTTTTGTTTATAAAATAGTTTTAAAAATAGGAAAAGACTATAGTTTTTAAATTCTCTAGTTCCAGCAATAAAGGCATGTCTGCTGAAGATTCTCTCCAAATTTGAAGTCAATTCGTCAACTGGATCTTGAGATATTATTAAAGCCAGTGAAGCACCTTTATTAATTTTTGAGGCCTTCGTAATTTAACACAGTTGAAAAAAATTGAATTCTATTTTTCTTTTACTAATATAATTGTCAAACATATCTACAGTAAATATATCTACAGTGTATGTCTACATATACTTTAGAGGATGATTCTACACACAGAAGACAAGTTCTGATTAAAATTCATAGTCCCAGAAATATTTTCTTAGAAAAAATATTGTATAAATAAAAGTTTAAAATTTAGAATACTAAAGAGAAAATGGCTTTTGAGTTATTCGTTAATCTAATATCAGAATATATCTATCTGTTAACAATTTGTAAACCTTTAGTACAGTATCAAAGAATCAGAAATGCAGATATTAACAATTCTTTAACAATTCTTTCTTAATTTTGAGAAAACTAACGCTGGTAAATGAAACTAGAACCACAACTGGGTCAATAAAATACTCTCAGTACTAAAATACACCCCTTATGCATCTATAATACTAAATTCAAAATTTTAACGAGATATACTGTACCCATCGAAATCTAATTCAAATTAAATAACTCGAACTTAAATTCCTTAAATAAATTGTCCACGACAATTTAATCCACTGACACGACGAGCTGCCTCCGTTATCATCTACGTCAACAACAAAGGCATTATGCATAGAAGCGCAAGGAAAAGATGAAAAAGACAAATGAATATAGTATGCAAATAAGAAAACAAGGTACGAAAAACGAGTAAGGGACGATACGATACGCAGAACGCATTTCCCCAGCGAGTTTTCCTCTGTTTTCACATCACGCTCGATCCAGGATCGCGGAGTAGCCAGAAATCGCGTAAGTCCTGTCAGGACGAGGGAGAAGGGAGCGATTCGAGAGAGAATTATACTTGCATGAGCCAGCCCTCCCTCTGGCCCTCCGGCTTGAATGGTAATTAAAGCGTGCGAGACTTTCGTACGGGGAAAGAGAAGCCTCTTAATTCCCTGGACGCGAGGAGCGATTCGTCGACGAATTTGTAACTCGTTTTGAGAGAAAGGAAAAAGGATCAATAGGTGATTCTTACTTTCAGCAGTTTGAGGCAAGGAAGCATAAGTCAAGGTAAATGTCCTGGTAGTTGGCCATGTCCTGATACTTGAACACAGTGTTAATTTCATTCAATTTTAGGCTTACAGCTAATGTATTCAACCTTGTTCAGATTAGTCGAGTTACCTGAATACAAGGGGCTTGAATTCGAGTAAATTGACTAATCTGAAGAAGGCTTTAGCTATACCTAATTAAAAATAAAAGCTAGTGTCGTAAAATAGGATCCTTAGTTACTGAGATCAGTATTTAAGTATTGGGACATACAGTTTTAGATTCTTCACATACTGGGACATTTGACATCCTAAGTATTAAGACGTTTATCTTATATATTCTTATTTTTAAGATATCGACGTTCCAAGCTATGATTCTCAATTCTGTAATACAGAATTTCGTCTCATTATATTGCACTCTCTTTCTTCTTCTTCAAGATAAATGTCCCTCTCACTCCATGCCATTCTGACTCCCTCGTCATAAACTCATTACCACATTCGCTATGCCTTGAAAAGCTAAAACTATTGAGAGCGAAAAATTTCATAAATTCTATCATTTCCATGCACTGGAATTCCCATCCCTGGTAAAACCAAAATGCGTGACCATGATCAGTTGGCCACAGAAACACGTGCCCCTCTCTATAAATTCATCAGATACGTCACACGACTCATCCAACTCACCTGCGACGCTTTCATTTCTCAGCAATTTACAATTCATTTCTCTGCCGTCTTTCCTGAACAATTCCAAACCGTTTCTGCTGGCAACGGGGACGATAATCGTATCCACGGCGCATTTGCATAATAAAGGTCCAATTAGATGGTTGAGTCGTGTCAGAAGAGAAGAGGGATAGGGCGAGTTCGACGGTAGGACCGGTCCTGCAACCGGAAACGTCGAATTTGTTTTTGCTTCCGGCGTGCTGCGAAGTCGTAGCGGCGCGATCAACAGGTGACCAGTTGAATATCGGGGCGAAACGACGTTCGGGACGAGGCGGGGGGACACAATAACGCGAAAAAAAGGCTGGACATCTTGATCAGATCGTCTGCCTCTGAGACGCTCAAGAGCCTTCGATGGAGATAATCTACCAGTTGTTTTAATTAATGTTTCCGAGGTTCTTTCGGGAGGATCTGGGAGATTCGGTGGGAAGCTAGGTTCAGTATTAGCTGGGAAGCATTGTGGAATTGTAGTAGATAGGATTCATTGAGATTTCGATCGTAGGTAGGATGGAGGAGAGCTGTTTTTAGATTAAGTTAGGTCTGGGTGGCCTCATTAATTATGAATGATATTCTCCTTACTTTTCTCGGGGAGGTCTCAGAGCATGCAACTTGTACTTTTGAAATTTTGGAATCTTCGAGTAAGGTACTTCAATTTCTAAATTTTTGAATACTGGAGTTTTTTGTTTTACATATTTTTAAGTAGTCAAGTACTCGATTATGGAAACTTTCAAATAAGTACTTCAGTATCTAAATTTAGAAATTTTCAAATGTTTGAACATTTAAGTATCCAAATTTTTAAAAACACAAATATTACAATACTGTAGTATCACATTTTCAAATATTCGAACATTAAATTACCAAATAACTAAATGTTTAAATTTCTAGATTTTCAAATTGCTAAATCCTCAAATTAACAAATCTTCATATATTTAAGTCATTGAAATCTCGAAACCTTAAAATCTTCAAATTTTCAAATTCTTCTTTATCAAAATTCTCAAACCACCAACTCTTCAAATCTTCATACAGATTACAGTAGGACCTCAATTATTCGAAATAGGTATGAACCACAAGATTCAAACCTGAAGCATCCTTTTGATAACTAATTATATCCTCTCCATCAAACTACTGATTAAGTCTTAATCGATATTCTACTCTAGTAAAAATTCAAAAATCGACCAATTAATACTCCCATTCAAAGCTAGGTCCACGGTACAAGTTACACAACAAACTTACATAACTTTGTTATTTAACATGTAACATAGATCCAGCTCAAGAGGGTGCCTAATTAGAGGACCCAAGCTTTTCACCACGCCAAGGGGACGCACACCACGTTACGATAAATTCCCCCATATCCTCCAGCGCGAATATTGTTCCGTTTTGTCGACGTATTCCGGTCGATCGACTTCCCTCAGCGGATCGGCCACCAGAAATTCCAAGGGACCTCGGAGCGGCTCGAGTCGTCGACGAGGATAAATCATGCCCGCCACCGCGCGAAAGGCTACCTCCCTTTTTAGCTCTCTTTCAGCCCGTCTCTGTCCACGTGTCCTCGCGTGCTCGCGTGTGTCCGTGCACACCGATAGCGGTATCCACCGCGAGCATCGCGAACCTCCGACACCAGAGAGCAACAGACTGTGAAGAGCTACGCGCCGCGTACTTGTTGATTTATTGGCAGATACACCCGCGCCGCGGAAATAACGGGACCCTCCGTGTCGAGCTGTCGCGATCCCCATTTTCTTCCTGCATGCTGCGAAGGCGTGCTGAGGGACTCAATTTAGGAGAGGTTTTTGGATAACTTTTCATACTAACTTATGAGGAACACAGTGTTAGTAGAATTTTTGTGGATATTAAACTCTGAAAATCTGTTGATATTTGTTCATTGTTCAGTGGCTTTAAGCATCAGGCTCTTGGTTCATTATTCTTTCTCCTCTGATTTTAGATATGTTAGTTTCTATTTCTTTGTATGAATCTCCTGCTAATTACTAATTATCATGTATCTGTGATAAAGGTCTCATCAGTTAGTCTTTCAGGTACCCAATTTTATCTCAATTTCAGTTCATGTTGAAGCATGACGATTAAGACTAATAGCTACATCTACTGTCTTATGTAAATAAGCCACCATTGTATGCATGCATCTGTGTTATGGATGCCTTTCGTGGAATCGGCTAAAGGTACTCGCTTCTTGTTCCTTCGAGTATAGCGATAACACTTGCATAAGGTGAAGAATTCTGTCTCCTATTTATTTTCACCCTACAGCCTCCAGGAGTTCAAAATAAACTCCCTGGTTCCAAACGTCCCATCAAGCTTCTGCCCATCGCGACAGCACTATCTCAAGAATCAGTCCCACCCACCAAAACCGCTTCTCCCATCGCCAGAATCCCGACCACGTCCCTCGATTGCGTAACCCTCCCGCCGCAACGCATCGGGCATTCCAAGCAGCGCTCTAATTGATCGAAATTCATCGCGGCTCTAATTAGATGCGCGCGGCTGGGCCAGCGTCTGGCGAGAGCAGCTGGTGGGGGGAGCTCGAATCGTGCGAGAAAACGGCCGTGCCGCACGATTGCACGCGGAACCCGAAGCGTTGCGCTCGAACAACGTCCCGTCGTGGCTCACTCGGTCGCGATCGTCGGTACGTGCGAGGCCCCGCGATCCTAGGGCCCGATAAACCGATCCCCCTGCCCCTCGCGAAGGCCCCTCCCGACAGACCGATCCCTCACGCGTTCGTCGTGTCTCCTTCTTGGCCTCGCAGCGCCTCGCGCCCGTGAAACGCTGGAGACTTGTTCTCTCCTGCTTTGGGCACCGGTGGACCTCTTTTTGTTGTGTGACGGATCGAAATGGGGAAAGATAGATGGAAGGTTGAAGATTGATTGTGGATAATGGATATTGTTGGTACAGAGTAATTTTGATTTTTTTGGGGGTGATGTATTGAGGATGAATATACATACAGAGGTTTTTGTTGAGTATTTTAGTTTGTTTTTGGTCAGTCTTTTTAATAGTTTTGAAGTGAATAGTTAGGGGCTTTAGTATTTCTGGTTACACGAGTCTAGGCTTGTGGAGCTCAGTATCAGTTGGTCGATGATCTGAAGGAAAGCATAATGGGTACATAGTTGAATAATATTGCAGAGACCACACTAAAGTGTTTGTAACTGGAGAAGCAATGAAAAACATGTGATCACAGCGTCAAAATATCGATTGGACCTAAAAGGGAGATTCCCTAGAAGTGTCTGACGCTGCAGTTGCGTCTACATCCAAAAACACACAACAGTTTTCAATATACGTATGATGTACTGTATTTATTTTTGCATTATTTTCAGGATGTGTATGTTGGACACAGACAGACAGAAAACGAGGCAAATTCGGTAGAGGCGGTCCTAGCAGTTAACTATCGACTTACATACACACTAGAAAGAGACTGCAGATGAAGGATAGAGAAACCTGCGTACGAATGGAAGATAAATTCCCATGAGGACTTTTCAAACAACTTCATACCCACATTTCTCTATTCCTCACATGCAGTCTCCTAATGTGCATATAGTTCAACAATCGACTATTAGAAACGTCTCCAAATCTGCCTCACTTTTCTAACGACCACTAGCAACATCCCTACTCATCTCTAATCAGACACTTATAGGAAATCCCACCTTAAAACATACCCAAAAACTAAATATACAGTTACCTTTTCGTCATGAAGAGTCAGTAAAATATTCCAAAAAAAGACTACAAATTTTAAAAGAAAGTACTATAAAGCAAGAAAACAGGTTCCAGTACGCGAGGCAGAGCGTCCCAAAGCGCTCCATACTGCCCATGTTAAGCAGCTCTCGCAATTACCAGCGCAGTAGTCAATAATCCAGGTTCTATTGTATTCCCAAGCTCGATAGACCGCCACCTTGGGCTCACGGCTCGTTCCGTGTTCCTGTCCCTCCGTTCCCAGTGTTGCTCCCGCCCCCGCCCAGGCGCGAGCGTCACCTCGACACCCTCGCAGACCCGCTGCCACCGGCTATCCTCGTTCCGTTCAGGAAACGAGGGTCGTACCGTGGGCTTCCACTCCCGTCCAGCCGGTTCCCTCCTTCTACAGAATCGGGCACCCTCTGTCCTCCTCGCTCCACAGCCTCAGCTCGCCCTCGTCCTCAGACAGTCGCCCCTTTCCTCGTCCCACGACGTGACTCCTTCCTCGGGACTGTTCCTTTTTTTGTCCCCCTTTTTCCCACCCCGATCCTCGCGACTCTATGGACGCGACCCGGTTCTTGTTCTGTTGTCGCGCTTTTTGCCCTTCCTCTGGCCTTTCTTCCGTGTTCATTCATGGGACTAATGCTGGATGCTGGATCGAGCCTGGTGTCTGCGAGGAGTTCACTAGTCGGATTGCTTCTTTTTTGGTTTGATAATGTAGACTCGACTGTATAAGATATGTGCACTTGGATATTGTTGGCTGTGGTGGCTGTGATTTGGGGCTCTGGAGAAGGAGAGTCTGTGGGATCATGGTTTGTGGTTTTAATTGTCCAGCTGAGTAGTTAATATGGTCAGTATGGGGCGTTTTCGAGAGTTCTACTCGGTGTTCTGGAATCTTTTCTTTCTCTCTGTTCTCCTTTGGCCTGTGATGTCTTAAGACATCGTCTGTGTTTGATGTTTTGTGACATTATCGATACTGAATGTGTTCAGCAGGATTTTTGAGTGATTAATTATATTAATAATCGCAGCTAACTGGAATGCTTGTGGAAGGTTGGGAAATTTTTTCCGAAGAAACAGAGCTTCCACTCGAAAATCTTAATCTATTATATTCTTCAACATGTGTTGATGATTATAAAAGTGATCTAACAAAGCCAAAAATCTTAAAAAACTGAATTTTTCACATATTTGTTGGTGTTTCGATTAAAACTACAAGATAAGTAATAAGTTCAATGTTTACTGTCTGACTCTTCAGTCTTCACAAACTCCATTATAACAGCGATTTTCCCCTTAAATTCCACTGCAGTTCACCTTATCCATTTTTCAAGGAGTAAAATATTAACCCTTTGTACTTGGCTGTCCCCTCTAAGAGACCAAATGTATGGAAAATCAAGATCTCTAATTTTAGAAAATAATCATTGAATGTGCTACTTGCTCTTTCATAATTCATAACTATTCAAATGTAAAAAGAAGTAGGACGTATACCATCAAGCATTCCACGCGTTTCAACTTCCTCAGGCTTGTCGCCTCGCTCTAACATGCGTGAATACTATAAAGAAATACATATGCACATAGTGTCAAGCCAAAGGTGACACACAATCGATAAGGGGTGATATCGTTCTTCTTCGACTTCTCTTGACCACAGAAGTCAACAAAACGTTACATAATCCTCCCAAAATTGATAAACGATTTTAAGAACCATAGTCTTAATCTATTGTTCCAAAATAAACTGCACAACATCAGTCCTGCCAATTTATTAAAATTAAATTTGTACGCCTGTGAAGAGAAACCTTACTTTTCCTGCTGTCGTCAGTTCATAAAATGCATTTCATTTTAATAGTTGAGTATAGTCTGCAAACAATAAATAAGATTAACGCGACAACTTCCTGGAACTCTCAATAAACCGCCATATTGGTCTCACATAAATGTTCCCCAAGAGCAATTACAAATACTCCCTCCATATCTTTCTTTTCTCTAAGATCCCAGTGTTCGCCTAAGAAAAAAAGTACATTGTAAAATCCCCACTCCAGAAAAGCCTGCAGCGTTAAAGCCCGTTCGGAATCCCGAGCACGCAGTTTCACGGTCGAATCGTTGGCCAAGAGCACGCGTTCCGAAAATACATACCAGCGTGCCTTTTATTATTCGTAAACCCATCGGTCTGGCGCGAGCATTTTCAAGAAGTTCGCGAGCCGTCACGAGAATTGTCACGTACGTGGCGACACGTACGTTTCGTGTCCCTCTTCCACTCCCTAAACATTCGGAGCTAAATACGTGTACCGTAGTGGCCATAGAAATTGTGATGCTCGTTGTTTCCATTAATTTTTGTGAGACAATGAAAAATGGTCGATTCGAAAAAAAGCAAGGACATTTGCTTAACGTATAATGCGAATTCATGTCATTTCAAATTTCAAAACTCGGTGCAAATCAATGCTGTGTACAGAAGTGTCTTCAAAAGAGGTGGCCAAACTTTGGTATCGTGTTCCACTCCCACTGAGGATGAAAAAAGGTCATGTGAATATAAGTTCAGGGACTCTTCCTCTTCGAGGAATGAATGCTTTTTGTTTGTAACAGAATATTTTAAAAAGGCTTGTAGTTTACCCTAAATAAACTGATTTCTGAAAGTAATTTCTTTGTACAATGATATAATGAATAATATATGCTGAATGTTCAAAAAGTTTCAGTGTATTTCAAATTCCACAGTGCAAATTGCATGTAAATGCAGCATCTCGAAAAGGAAGAGTTCCTGGATCTATCTTTATATAACTCTTTTTCATCTTCAGGCTGTGTCTGCACTGAGCCAGCAAGGAGGAACATTCTGTCACCTCTTGTTGCTTGTACCATGTAACTAAAACGCTATACGTTTGGACATACGTGTATTTGAACATCGTCTTTGGATTCAGAACCCATCCTCCAAAAGTGTCCTGCATTTTTCTTATTTTTTCCACAAGAGACAACAGAATGTTCCTCGCTGTTGCATCGGTGTATGCATAGCTTTAGGAAGAGGTAGAATACGATGCCAAAGCTCGATCTCCTATTTCTGGAGCAATCTGCGCTGTATTTCTATTTAATACTCGTTTTACGACCAATCTAATTTCTTTCTGTTGAATTTCGCTCTGCGATTACTCATTATGGGACTTTTATGGCACGTGTTCCCCAGTTAGAAACGCGATTTAGCAGCGATTCGATAACGCCGGATTCGCAACGCACGGATCGATCGAAGTACCGTTTCTAGAACCGATAGTTCCCGAGCCTGTCGCGCTCTCGAGGATTGTGATTTATCGTCGGCGAACTGTTGCTCGCCACGGTGTCGCCGACGCTTCCAGGGCTCCACGATCGTTACCGTGTCATTTTCATGGGGAAAAGTCGTGAGAAGTTCCCATTGCTCGCTGCCTCCGGCAACTTGCAGTTCCTGTTCAATTACACGCTTCGAAGCTCGATAAATTGTGACTTGACTGATACAGCTGAGAACTGACGTTCTCAAAAACAGTTGGAGTTTAGGGAATTAATTCTGGGGAAATGAAAAACGTGGTTTTATTTATTTTGGGGTATTTAATATGTACACCTTTGGATCCTAGTGAATATAAATTTAGAATTCTATAAACAAATATTAATATTCTTTTGAGTTATGTGTCTTCAACGACGTTCTTCAGGCGTGGCTGAAGGTTTTGTCTGACTTTGACCAGCTGGTTTGATCTGAAACAAAAAAGAAACTTTAGTACCTATACTTTCTCTGACGTGATTAATCTTTTATTTCTTATCTTCAATAAAATAATTCATAAAATCTATATATAATATAATATTCGTAAAAAATATGTCTGAATATTTTTCGCGATTTCTGTCTCAAGAATTTGCATTAGTGCCTACTACTCATATTTCATAGACAGAAAAGTCGACAATTATTTAATTCTCAAAATCGCCACTGCTTTTTGTGGCCTCTTACGAATCATCGCGCAAGTACCAAGAAGCTTTATCACACTCCACCCCTTTTCTCCACGCGCGAATCCACTTTATCTCGTTCCTATGAATCAGGGTCAACCAATTGCCCGATATTCGCGAACTCTCCTGCACCGTGTCTGATTAAAAGTTTTCCCTTGTACATACCGCTGCGACGTGCACGCATGCACCAGCGAGCTGGGCATTTTATTCGCCGAAAGATCAAAGATAAGCGACTAAACAGCGCGCCTCGTGTTCGAGCACGTGAAGTATCTCGGCGCGCGTCGTTTCCACGTGCGCTCATGCGAATCAACCTGATAGTGTCATCTGGCCGATTCCTGGACGCTCGAACAAGGGATTGGCATGCGTGTCGAAGGTTCCTGGGGAATTTTTTCGGTACTGGGGGACTCGATAAAGGGCCTGCCTTCGTGTTGACAGAGAAACGAGCTGGAAGTTCTGAGAGGTGGATCGGTTTCTGATAAGTAGACGAGTAGATAAGTAGATTTTTGGACAGACTCATATTTTTGTGAATGTGAGTGAAGAAATGGCACCTGGATATAAATCTTGTCTACCCACAAATGTAATAGTATAACGTGTGTTTTAGGTAGTTTGTATATTTTTGTGAATTGTGTGTGGTCTGTATTATTTTTCATATTTAAATTTCTCGTAAATGTGTACACATCTGCAGTCTATCGATAAAACAAGAGTCTTAAAGGCGAGTTTTGAATTGTCACCTAAAACATGCCCAGTGGAACTTCTGTTAGCACTTTTAATTCCTAAAAGGTGAAACTGTACCTAAATTCGCTTCAAGGAAACGATATTCAGAAGATCCATTTCAAATATAGTTTCAGATAGAACATCGTTTCGCTTTATAACCACAGAAATAATCGCCCAGAAATCCCACAATAATCCTCCACATCACCTCTCCCCGCGAGCAAACTGCCCAGCACTGGAAGCAAAAGAGAAAAGAAAAACAGAAAGAGGCACACAAACCCGAGAAGACTCATCTCCCGACCGCCAGACAACGGTCCAAGAGTGGCGAGAAAAACACGTGAAAATGGTCAGGGGTGAGACGTAGGGTGGACAGCGTCCCGTAACGCGGTCGGCATGGAGAAGTCACAAAGGCCGAACTCGAGGGTGAGATTAGCCGAGATGGACGCGAGGCAGCGGACCAGGGAACCCCGAGGAGCGACCCAGGGAGAGCGGAACTGGACAATGCGCGAGAGAGAAGCGGGACGAGCGTGGGAGGGAGGGAGAAGGGGATCGGTAGGCGCCTCGTTTCGCTTCATAACGACCTTCGGCGTTGTCGGTGTTGCTTTTCCCGACCCTCCGCGGCAGAAGAGAGTCGTCGACTACTTGTCCTACAATGAGGACCGCCGCCACGCCAGGAGGTGGTCCCTGACCGGAATAACGAGCCGAGAAAGACGGAGCGCGGTGTCCTTCGGCCTCTGCCTCGCTTCTGCTGCATTTCGCTGCACCCGCAGACTCGGGGGAACGTAACGACCCTTGAAATCGTTTGCACCCTGACTGGCGGAGGGACAGAGTGGAAGAGAGAGCGTTCCTTTAATTCTAGACACCGCTGTCTGTGTACAGACGGCCGCGATGACGCTACGTGGGTGGGTTCGCGACCTCCCTTTCGATTCGAGCTGCTCGATCAAGGGTATTGTTTGACTGGGTCGTGGTGCAGGGGAGCACGGGTTTGCATTGGGCTGTTGACTTTTGGGATGGTCGACTTTTACGGTGGCTGATGGATTCCTTTACAGGTACAGTAGTCCTTTTTGTTGGAGCCGATTTGTTGTGTTTGCTGTGACTTGAAATTATCTCGTGTGGAAGAGTTTCAGATGCATTGTTGGTCGCGATTTTTGAGTGGAATGAGGTGGACTGAGTGAGCAGTGGTTGATTTTAAAATAGTGGTCCATGCTGTTAACTCAGGAGGAATCGCTGTATTCAAATCTGTTTTTGGAATTATTTTGGTAAAGGTTTAATATTTCTAATATCGATTTCTGAGTGATTGGGGATGAAATCTCTGTGCTGAACAAATTGAATATGCCTTATTAAATAGCCAAGAATATTTAGACTGATTTAGAAATACAACATTGTACTGCAACCATAAGGCATAGGTAGCTCTTCTGCCTATCCTTATCAATTTCGTGTTTCCTTAAAAATCATAAATCAGTTGAACAGAATCGTATCGCTTCCAAACTCATTCTCAGAAATACCTACTGTTAAATAGTTTTAGACTGTGTTAATTCGCTTGTTGATGATTCTAATCCTATGTACGTAATTAGCAAAGTGTTTTTTAAACCTTTTTTCAAATGTGAAACCAACATCGAAGAATATCAGGAACAGAATAGTTTTAAAATTAAACGTTGATTTTTTTTAGAAGGAAAATTGCAAAATTTGATAGTGTAAGTGAATCTCTAATTTAAAAAATGAGAAAAAGATATTGTGCCAATATACCATTAACGTTCAGAGGTGCCAAAATACCAAAATTATTGGCACCACAAGAGGAGAGGCTTTAGGGCAGACATATTCAAACTGGTAAAGCTTTGAGTGCATTTATGGCCACAAATTTATTAAATAGTGGTACAGGAAAGTCAATTAGTAAATGGACACTACGTACATAATAGCTTCACTGTATGTTAATTACAGTAAATTTAATTACAAAATAATTTAAAAGATACATAAATAGAAGTGTAAAATAATTTAAAGCGGCCTTAACAAAAGAATTCAAAATTAGCACATCATTTTCTTTCTCTGCCTTTTAATGGAGATTTCATTATTCAGCACAGTACAATGCACATTACCTAAATTTTTAAATTAACCTAATGAATGAAATCCACGTGCCTAGAAAGTGACTTATTAAAATTAATAGAATGTGAAATCTATGATGCAAACGAAACGGTAGCTGGAAAATAGAGGCAGAGAGGTAGCAAACTCGCGAGTATCGATTTCCCGCGATTTCCAATTACGGGGAAAAAGTGCCGCGAGAAATTTTCCGTGCGACCCAATTGCACTTGTGTTTTCTCGTTCAGAATCGGATACTCGAATTCCAATTACATATTTAAACTGTATGATTTGCGTCATGACAGTTTACTCTTCCTTGCTTCTGCGTTTTCCACTCACGTTTTTGGACCACGAAAATCCGATTTTTGATTAAAAAATTGTTCTTTTCTTTTTGAACGAAAAGGTGGCAAGCCATTCAAATTGATTGCAAAGTTTTATTTGAAATTTTTGTCCATGTATTCTGATGGAACCTTGAAGTACCAATTACATTGAAATAGTATATAACATAAATTGAATAGGTATATTTAAAACTTTTATGGTATTTAAAAATTACAAATATAATTGTCAATTATAAATTATGAGACCAAAGGCCCTTCGCAAAATTCTGACCAGCCTCAAATTTTCTTATTGCCTTTTTTTCGAACATTCAAATCTCAAAGGAGATTCATTAGCTTTACTAATTACAAGTAAAGAAACAGAGAATGCAAATAATAGAAATAACGTATAAATTAAACATTGAGATTACAACTTTTTAAGAAAGAAAAAATACAAGAAAAGGCAATTATATTAGATTTAACTAACAGAGCTTCAGTGCTGATTGGAGGATGAAGTTTCAATTCACGAAACTGTTTATACAAAATGCCTCTTTGATTATCATAGAGAGGACAATACCAAATTACGTAATCAATGTCCTGATCAGCAATGTTACATGAGCATTTGAAATCCTGAATTAATCCAACTCGCAAAAGGAGAACAGCCAGACTATAATAGCTGAACCTGCAGCGGTTGATCGTGACAATAAGATCCTTCTCATTACCTTCTTCATCATCTACTCTATCACTCTATTCTAAACCACCTAATAATTCTCCTTCTTACATGAATTCTATTTACAATACTGTCTCGATACAAGCTCACATTTTCTTAGAACTGATCCCTCCCTTTACTTGTCCCTCTCCTTTGAGAAGACTCTCCTTTACTAAGACTCTCCTTCTCCCCTGAGAAGACTCTCCTTCGATAAGTATACATACTTCTGATTGAAACTCGTACGCTTGTATCGAGACAAGCCAAAATAGCTCCAAAGACACAACTACCCCAGCGATCCTTCATCAAAACAACGCAAAAAGCCATCTTTTTCTCCCATTTATTCAAATTTGAATGACTCTCGCGATGAACAGAGCATCGTCCACTGCGCAAACGCGTCTTTTCCCAAGCACCACGGTTCCTTTCTTCTTCTTCATCGGCCGTCGATCTCGATGGAACGCGAGCACCGCGCGCGGAGAGAAGGCTTCGGCTTCTTTCTGAAAGGACGAGGGCCAAGGACAAGGAACGGGAGAGCATTTAGCTAAGCATGCGACTAGTTTTTGTCGCGTAACTGCGAAAGGAAGAGGAACACGACGGTTCGATGGAGGAGGTAGGGTGGGGAGGGGCAGAGGCGAGGATACTTCGCCGCCAGGTGGCAAGTATGCTCTTGAAACCTGCCGTACGTGCTGAAGATCTTCCCGAGATACGGGTTTAACAAGGTCAGGAGGGCTACGGATTTATAGCATGAAAGGTGTTTTCGACCGTATTTATGCCCCCCTTTCTTTGCCAGCCAGCCCGCCACGAGTTAATCGAGACCAATCACCCGTGGAAATCGAATCGAACGTTCTTAACGCTTTAGCGAGATGCCGAAACAGACGCTGGAGGATTTCGATTCGGTTCTGTTCGGGGGAATCCTAGGAAAATAATCTCTCGTTTTTGTTTCGTGGGTATTTAGAGTACTGAGGAGAGTGTGGAGTCTGTCTCCTGGGGTCACAGGATTGGGTTGAAATTTTAATAGTAGTAACTCCTTAGCTACTGAAATAGAGTAGGTACCTGGTTTCTTGTTTTGCTATCTCTGAAAAGGACTGTTTTCTAAAATATTTTTCATTTAGTATTTTTGTGGGGGATACATGCTACGTCTCACTGTTATAAGTAGCTATAGTAGCTTGGTGTGATATTGGTTTTAGCAATGTTTAATGGCAATTGGTTTTAATTCGAATCTAGTAGACTCCATTCTTAGGTATATTAGTAATCTATCTTGTAATTTTAATTCAATTATTGATATTTTTCTGCCTTGAAATATTCTGATCCTGTATTTGTATAAATATGTACCTGCATAGATATTTTTTTCTACACATTTCATAGATTACACAGTTACAATACTTCCTCGGTACAAAAGAAAGAAAAAGTGTACTGGGTGGTCACCAAGAGTCATTGCAATGCAGAAAGTAGCATTTTCTTGGATCCTTCAAATATTGAACCCCTAGGATTTAGGACACAATCCTCAATCACTACATACAGCTAGTAAATCCCTGGTTAAATGATCATAGGAATCGATATATCTCAGAATTATCTAGATATCTAACAATACACTACCACCTGGCACACAATAGAAACTACCTGAACCTATTCCTCAGATGAGTGATCGTCCAATCACTGTTCACCATTAGCAACCCCCCGTTAAATGCTCGCATAAACTAACAACGATCATCTACAAGTTGTAATCTACAATCAACTAATAGTAGCTATGATAAGCAGAACTTTATCACCTCAGATAAATAATCATCCAATCACCCTGTGCTATTATCAAATCCCCATTTAACTGATCACGTAAACCAATATCGAGTGAATAGAACCAACTAACAACACCTCTCTATGATCAGCAGACCTTTATCGTCTCTGATAAACGATCATCCAATCACCTAATCACCCTCTGTCGTTATCAAACCCCGGTTAAGTGATCGCAGAAATCGATATCGATTATATACAACCAAATGCAACACAGTAGATAGTACAAACGTTATCGCCTGATGTACGTTCAATAGAAACCGAAACCAGATGGAAGTAACGTAGCCAGGTAGCCACCCAGCGAGTGCTAGACTCAGGATCGATACTCGCGCGATTTGCGCCTCCCAGATCGCGGTGATCCTCGCTAGACACGGGCACGAACGCCGACACACACGTTCCCGTCCTCGTGGAACGGCTGACGATATTTCAACGTCGCGGCGGCAACGACGATTAACGTCCCTGCAAAATTGTGACGCAGAACCGCGCGAATTTACGAGGTGAACAACGCGTGCTCCAGGGGACCGTTATTCTGGAAATCGAGCTCTTTGAATCCTGTTTTCACTGCGCGCCATCAACCTTTCTGGACGCGCAAAGTGATATGGGATTTCATGCGTTTAGCGAAATTTCGATTGAAAGGTCTTGGGGAATTCGGGTGATTTTTGGTTGTTAGAGGCGAATTTGTAGAACGTGTTGGAGTCAAGGTAAACAGACACTGATTATAACAAGGTATAAATAGTATAAGAAATGAGTGGAGAACTTGAAACAATCAAATGTACCTAGTGTGCAGAGCTGGTGAAGTTGCATCTAAGATGTTCACATAGTAATTTTCTGTATATAGGGAATACGTCGATTTAATTAGTACTTATGACCACTTTGGCTAATAATATGTGAAATCGAGTGGTCCTATCTACAGATACCACATAGATTTGCATTTCCTTTCCAGATGCAATCTTACTACCTCTGTACAGAGCACAGGTACATACAATTAATCTAGAGTCTAGAGTCTACAACAAGTAGTATCAAACCTGAACAAACTTGACTCAAACAATTTCTAAAGTCCATGTACCCATAAAATACATATACATCTAACTTATCGATTTTGATGAAAGAAGATGACCTCTACTCTTAAGCTACATTTGCATTAAGCAACTTTTAGTCGAGCAACCGAGTTGATCAACCTAAAGTCCATCAAAATTGTCATTTCAACTTAGTTGAACTTGTATTTACACGAACAACTTTGATCAACTCGTTTGCCTGACCACAAGTTGCCTAAACGTAGCTTTAGTAAATAACTACGTGGGTAATTCAGACAGAATTGCGAATTCAAATTTTGTAGGGACTGTGGTTGAGGCTGAACCTTGACCCGCCGACACTTCTTGCGTTTTCTACACACATAGATGCCTCTGTACGTAGAAAATCGACGTGGATGATCACGGTGGTCGCGCGCGATGGCACTCATTTGTCGCGCCTGGTGCACCAGCACCAACGACGAAGGAAACGTAATCGGCGGCTGTGATGCTTGATAGCGCGTGACGGAATGACGTCATAATCCTAGTCGCGACTGGAACGAGCACGATCCACGCGTATCGTGCATCGCGCCTCGCCAGATGGAGGATAACGGTTCGTCGTTCCAGTTTACCCGCGCTCTTTCTTCTTCCTTTCGCATTGTCCCCGTCGAAATTTATTCCGACCTCTCGGCGTCGACGTTCCTCTTATCCTGGAACGATTTTTCGCTGGTTCATTGGAAGCTTCGACATGAATTTTTTCACGGCGACTCGAGTGGCAGGGGGGAACGAGGAATCGAAGCGTCTAAGACTCGACTCGTCGTCATTTGATACATTATCGTCTCCTTGCGATGGTAGAAAGTGTTAAAATTAGTTTGTAATCGATTCAGGATCTATTTAGGGTCATTTATCTATTCGAATGTGGCGAGCTCCAAATTCTAATTTTAAAGATATTGAAAATTAAAATTCATTTCCTTCGTCTGCAAACTGAGTCATTTGCTCCATATATCTTTCATATTTTTATGTTTCAAAAAATCCTAATAATATTTGATACCTGTCAAATTTCTAGAATATTGTCCAATAGCTTCTATTGCTTCACCTGTGATACATATGCCCCTAAATTCCACCTCTTTATTAATATTAGAAGTAATTAATAGTACTTCTAATATTATTCTCATGTAGCCTTAATATATTTCTATATTTCAAACGTCACTATATAGATATATACATTTACTAATAATCCTGTAGAAGATTACAGATCTTAATAAAAGAAAAATAATACAGACAAGCTAGAATTTTTCATTCTCTCATACTTCTGCAAGGCATGCAATCTTATCTGTGCTAAACGACCCAGGTTGCAGACAGAGGATTAAGCTCCAGGTCGTATCGTTCCCAACAAGGAACACAGTTTCCAATAACACCTTAGCAGACCATTCTTCGCTAAGTAGAGTCACGCAGAGGTACGTCTACATGCAAAGGCATTCCCAATCATTTCCCTTCCACTAAGAATCCATTTTCCCCTTTCGAATAACCGAGGACCCTAGCCGATCGCACCTGTCGCCGTAATCGATGGGGTATCGGCAGAACCGCAAATGACTGGCTCGAGAAATGTGATAACGATAATAAGAGGGGATTATGGTCGGATAATGACGATAATGAGAACGAAGTGACATTAGGCTCACATCGAGTCTGTAATTCATGCGGCGAGAACCTCCTCGAACAGTCGTTGCTAGGCGCGGCGAAAAACGTCGCTGATAATTGCATTGCACCTCTTCGCCGAGCCTTTTGCATAATATGATTCTTATAGAGTCACCTTTTCATGAGATTATCGCTGGGAAATTGATTCGCAATTGTCGACTAGCTTTTTCTTCTTGTATCGCGATTGATATTGAATATCCCAGTGCGAGGGAAGATCAGAGGGAGATAGACCAATTCGAGGTTTCATTCTTGCGGAATGGAAAAAGGGAGAAAAGATCTTGGTGAATTGATATAAGAAATTGGGACTGGTTTTTGAGAATTTACTGAGTTACCAAGAATTCAATAGGGATAATTATCTGTTTTTACTCATTTGTGGTGACTGAAAGTTTGTTTCTTAATATCTTAGACTTGAGTAAAGTTTTCATCTTTTCTGATTCCATTAAGCAATTTCTGTTTCCCGAAAATTTACATGTTTAGTAGAAAAGTTTAGTTTAGTTTAGTAGAAAATTATTTCTCTGATATACTTACTAAGGAATTTTATCCTTTTTTGTTCAAGTATTCCTGTATCAATAATTTAAACTCATTTTGAATTATCGTGGTTCTGGTTGCAGATAGAAATTCTTGATTGTATTTAAAGGGGTTTTACAAATGGGTCTTTCCTGACTCTGTTTAAAGAAAAGATTTCGCGGTATTCTCGTTGAAAGCGCAAACTCGCGGCTATTTTTAACACGGCCATCTATTATTGGCCTTAACACGGCAGCCATTTTTACGAGGGTACTTAGAAATCGGACTCTTTCTCGGGGTCTAAATCTGTACGGTATGCAAGTCCCATTGAGCCTTCTGTTACCATTTCACTTGTAAAAACAAGGTACACTGATGGTAACTGATCTCCTATTAAAAAATCTATTTTTCCTTTACAAAATAAAAACACATCACAGGTTTTGAAACACATGTCTAAATTTTTATTAAAAAATGCTATAAACTTTTGCTCCAATCCATTACATAATATACTCAGCTACTTGGACGTCATAATTCAAGTATCCATACATGCATCTTAGCCCTTTAACCGTAAAATATTGTTTTAAAAATGTGTATCTGTAAAATCAAGCGATGACGAGTATATTCGTCAAAAGCAGAATCAATACACTTACTGTAAATTTGAATTAATTATAATACAATGAAAATGCCTACAAACGGTACTTTATTTCTTCACGTGACGAATATACTGGTCGTTACCCTAAAACTGAGCATTTCCTTATGACGAGTATACTCGTCTAACACCGTTAAAGGGTTAGATTGTCCTCTTACTGGGACATTCAACATCTTAAGTCCAATTCATGCTACCGACGAGCCGAGCACGAGCCAAGCGGAACGATTACACCGATGAAACACGTGTTGATAGTGTCCTATCATTTGTACTATTGGAAACCCAGCAGTTGTCAGCGAGATGGTACAAGGGCTAGAGGAGTGCTTGGTTCGCTGCAAGTAGTAGTAATAGGTGTGACCAATTCGACCAATGAGATAAATACATGTGTGCCATCTCTGTCCTTTTCTGCGGAGCCAATCAAATCCAGTGACAACCTCTGAGCTCCCAACAGCAATTAGGTATTTCTGATTTTGTACTAGTAGCTATGTACAGTTATTCAATGTAGGAGGTACTATAAACAAAGCTTCAAGCATCCAGGTACTGTGACATTCACCTTACCAAATCGCGAGCTGAAAACAACGAAAAAAAATCTCTGCCTCAAACACCAAAGCCTCGCACCCCAATAACGACGACCAAACCCAAGGATCCACCACCACAAAAAAGGACAAGCTTAGCACGCAGGACAGGCCAGAAGGCGCACACTTTTGAAAGTCATCCCGAAGGAAATTTCCGCTCCTTCCGTCGCCCATCGCGTCGCTCGTTCCTTTTGTGTCGCGGCCGAAGCGTATCCCGGTGTCAAAATAACGCACACGTGCTCGAGCGTGTAGCGTGCAACGAGCCCCGTGTAACCGAGGCCCGATGGAACGAGGCTGGCGGAAAAGCCCGTTTCGCGTGAGAAGAGGGCACACACGCGAGCTGGCGTCGGTGTGCGCGCGGCATCGGCGCGTGTCGCCAGCTGTCGGCCCCCGTCCAACCATTGTCAAAGGAAAAAGAAGGGAAAACGGTCCCCTCGGGGAGGGTGGCCGCGGGGTTGCCCGGATATATCGCGTATAATGGCCCGAAATGGCCAAATTATAGAGAGAATCTCGAGTACGTCGACCCTATTATGCGTACCAACACGAGCGCGTGCATATGTCGGGATTCGAGTGATCTGTGTGCGCGGAAGTGTGTTTGCGAGTAATTCCTCGTGTTTGGAGCGGTTTCTTGTTTATGGGGATGGAGGAGTTTTCGAGTTGTTGAGGCAAAGCGAGCTCGGAGTTGGAGGAAGCGAGGCTGAATACTGATAGCGGGGATGTGGAGTATTTATTCGGTATTAGCTCGATGATATGTGTTGTTAAATAGTGGAGGGTAGATTGTGGAATTACAAGGTGCTTTTAAAATTGTGATACAGGTGAAGAGGAAGTGATTCTTAATGTGTAAGTGATATGACTCTGGTACAGGTAATTTTGAAAAACAATTGGTATTAAGTTTGAATAATTTATTTAGTTTACTACACTGAATTTCAGCAGTATAAAAGCACTCTAGAGCTTTTCACAGTTTTAGTTTGGAGGTACATAATTCAAATTGAATTAGGGTTTGGTACTTTTTATGGGCCATCGTTTTAGGCTTACTCAAATTTAGTCAACTCAAACTTAACACACTAAATTTATTATCAATAAAAATTCTATTGCATTAGCAAAGATTCCACCTTAAAAACAAAAACATTTGAATGCAGGTAATGCAGGATAATTCGACGTAGTAAGGTAGATCATATATAATTATAGTACAATATAGTAGAGTGAAATAGAGCATAGAAGATTATACTAAAGTGCTGTGGATCATACATCTGTAGTTTTAAGGCAAAATGACCTAAGTCATATATTTTTGTTTTCGAAATGCTGATGTGTAAAGTTTTCAACTTCAATACTGCCTTATGGACTTGTGTCTTTTTCAACCCCCATTTTTATGTGAAAAAATTCTCTGAACGTCCTTTTTTCTTTCTATAAATATAAATTCTAGGTTCTCCAGATTCTTTAGCTCTAGAATCCCTAGATTCTATTTTCTGTCTTCTAGCTTCTATATTCTAAACCTCAAATCCTTAACTCAAATGTTTTGAGCACGCGACACAGGTCCTTCTGCCTCACAATCACAGAAGTCATCACATGTTCCCACACAAAAAGCCACTATAAAGCAACTCGCTACCTTTCAATACCCAAATCCCTGCCATCAAAATTCCACAACACATCTCAATCCTCCCCCACCACCCCTATCCAACCCCATCTCTCGTCAACCACCGCCATCAGGTTCCAAACCAAACAGAGCTATAACAATCACCATTCCGCAAACCCTACGAGCAGTCAGAAGCCCGATGCTTCGATCAGATAGCGTCCACTAAATCCTTCGACCGGTTATCAGCTCGCGGGCACCCCAAAAGAAAGCAGAACGCGCGCGTTCCTTCGCAGAGAAAATCCCCGTGGATCTCGTGGGCAGAGTTGTCCTTGATGGACCTCCTCGAAAAGAGCCAACGTCGATAACCATCGCGACACGCGCGTTACACGCATACACAGGCGCGCAATTATCGCGTTCCTCTTCACAGAAGGCGGTCGTCGAAGCGTGCTCTCGAGTCGCGCGGACTTATCGAGGAGGAAAGGACGCCGAGGGAAAAAAAGGAAGAGCGGAGGCATCTGAAGACTCGAGGGATGCTCTCGCGCGAGAGGATCCGATCTCGAGGATCTACCGTCGAATCAATGACCGGCTGAGAGGCTTGTCTCGGTTAAGGGGCCCCTGGGGGAGGGTTAACTGAAGCGAGTTGCGCAAAAACCGACCGAATGAATCCTCCACGCCGCTCGAGCCTCTCCTCGCCTTCGTTGGGGAGACCGAGGAACGTCAGAAGAACAGATTCCGCCGTGTGCCGTAAATAATTGTTCCAGCGGCCCGTTCTGGGAACTGGGAATGTTTAATGCTGGTCTTTGGTAATGGCTGTGGGTACCTGCTGGGGTAAGTGTGAGGCGGAGGGAAGAAACGAGGTACAGAAGTATAGTTTTGTCTTGGTATAAGCTTATGAATTGGACTCATAATTACAGTCTTTCCTTGTTATAGCCTCTATAGTTTGAAGTTATAAAGAGAGGAAGGATTTTAAAATAAGTTTGATAATATAAATTTGTGCACACTGTCGTGCACCATTTTTTAATTCACTGACAACCACATTTCTACATTTTAGTAATTAGTACGTGTTTAACATACCAGTACTTCATCGGTTGCATTTTAGTAATTAGCGCATACTTCGCATACCAGTACTGTATCGATTGCGAATGATTAAAAGACCAAAGTGGAATTCTATGAACATGAATTGCAAATCATAATGAATCCTACAGTATGAATTTTACAATATAAATTCATCTGTAAATAGAAGACCTAAAATATAAATTTGCAAACATTCTTTGCTGTCATTCACCATTTTTGAAAAGGCCAAAGTAGAATTGTGTGAGCATGAGTGGACCATTATAATGAATACCACGCTATAAATTTTACAATATAAATTCGTAGGTAAGCAATGGGCCAATGTATGAGCTTTAGTATTTTCTTATATCAAGGAAAGACTGTAATTAAGAGGTCAGAACCTAGGGAATTTGTTTGTAAAGTCAATTTTCGTCCTAGTGACTTGAATTCGATTTTTGAAAGTAAGGAATAGATTAAGCGAAGGAAAAATAATTTAAGAAAATAGAAGCCTTCCTTGTAGCTTGCATCGAGAGAACACAATAAGTAATTATAATACTAGTGATTAATCTATGTCTGAGAGTCTGTGGATATTGGCTAATCTGTTTATTTAGTTGGCATTTTTTGGAAAGTACAGGGTTGAAAGAGGACTCAGGAGATTTCAGGGTCCTCCATTCTCGTCTCCACTGTCAGTGAAAGCACGTAATGCTATTTAGTAAATTAATTCCTCAGGGACGAAGGACCTACACCTTAACTTGCCATTTTATAACTACCTACAATATATGTATAATATTTCTCATACATATCTAACAATAACTAATAGCTAGTCCATTTCCTCCTACAATTAGAGTAGGTTCTTGTACCCCAATTCTGTGCCTTCAGATTAAAGAGATTTAAAAGATTTAAAACTGTAATACCTACTCACTATCGTTCAATCTTGCATGTTCATAAATAGCCTTAAACAAAATGAAAAATACCTCAGTTCACGTATGAAAGCTCTTTATCTTTATACCTAAACGATTTCAATCTGAAGGCACAGAAATACGAGCAAGTGTTCTATGAACTAGAAAATTATTACTCTAGCGCGTGCAGTATATAAACAACACAAAAAAAAATGTAAATCAGAGTCATTGCGTCACACATGTAGGACAGTGGTAGCAAACGTGTTCAGAGTGGTCCAGCGAAGGATTTCACTAACCATTTTCACGAGCTCCATTCGAGCCACTCCGTGAAATAAAGGTAAGAAGCGAACGGCGTTAAAGGTAGCGCGGTATTAAAATATATATAACGAGGAACAGTGACCGCTGCTTGCGCTACCGGTCAGGCGACATTATGCTGATGTGTCTGTGGATAGGATTACTCAGCGACACCGGAGACTCGTGAAAACCGAGCATAAGGTCTTTAAATCCGGTATCAAGAAGAACCGTGACGATTGCGTGTCTCGGGGCCTCGCTGAATTGCGCCGGAGTAAACAGTTCCTCGAGGTCAGAATTTGCAATCCCTCTGCCGTTCAGTGGCGACTCCGTTTCACGACAGAATTCACGGTGGAAGTCGCCAATGGCTTTATTCAAAACCGTGCTTATCTCATTTTATTAATTAAGAGAATTTTAAAAAAAGTAGAAGAGGTATTGAGAATATTAGATATGTATTAGGCACGTCTTTTTAAATAAAAATTGTGTAAATAAATGAAAATAAAAATTGGGAAGAGAAATATTGAACAAGAGATGGTAGCATATGTAGAAATTTTTAGGTACTTTAAAATGGAGCAGAGGCTCTACTACTGTGAAGAAATAGATGAAATTTTAATTTTTTATGAAATTATAGTTGAAACTGATATTATTGGTATTTCTGAGGCTTTTAAAGATTCTGTATGATAGAAGGTTCAAATAGAAGGATTATACAAGTTTAACGACACAGGTTGATTATA
This sequence comes from Calliopsis andreniformis, assembly GCF_051401765.1. Taxonomy (NCBI): domain Eukaryota; kingdom Metazoa; phylum Arthropoda; class Insecta; order Hymenoptera; family Andrenidae; genus Calliopsis; species Calliopsis andreniformis. The sequence goes on along the minus strand of NC_135065.1, from coordinate 5,641,066 downwards.
CTTTGATCATTTACGACACATTTCTTAAAATATTCAAACTTATTCAAATCATATTTAAATTACTCCGATGAAAAACTAGTCTTACTGAATGCAAACTCTTGTGTAAGAATAAGTACATTTGGGAGATTCAGAAACGTACAAAGATCCTTCGATATTAGCCTCTTCCCTCAAATTAAATAATTACTAATTTAAGTAGGATAATTTACACCATTTTTTAATTAAAATAGGCACCTGTACCGGTCCTATATTGTATCTATATGTATACGTATATTCCTAACACTATCTTAATACAAAGATTAGATACATGTACCTATGATTGATCAACCAAGTACTAACACTTTAATAATAGACGCATTTTTGCAGAAACTAGTCTGCTGTTTTACACACTCCTCTCTAAAGACCTCTGAATTCATCCACAGGCCAATATCATTCTACTATCAAAAGACAAATTAATACGTCTTCGATCATTAGTGTTAATACGATCCACATTTCTAAGCGCCATTAAATAAAATCTGTCAGTGCAAGCACTTCGACCTCGACCCACTGTACAGCTCCTTCCCCAAGGAACGAGAATCCGAGGGTCACGGGGACAGAGGTCTCGGTTCAAACGCAAAACATCGCGACGCATTTTGGGTTTCTGCGTCGCAATTTCGGGCGAATTAGCCCCAGCCGAGGGCATTCCCCAGCAGAGAGAGAGAGGATCCCCGCGAGCGTCTCGGAGCGTATTCGAAACGCGCGTGACCTCGCTTACGTATACCCGTGGAGCCCACTTAGCCAATCGCTCGATACTTCTTTCCCTCTCGTTCTCTCTCTGCCGTTCGTTTTTGCCCCCTTCTCGCCTCCCCGCGGGGGCGAGGGCGACGAGAAAACCGCGCGCGTCCTTCTTTCACCGCCTGGTCCTGCATTCCGCGGCGAGAGGAGTGCATCGAGGACCGTAAGAGCCGCGACTATTTAGTAAGCCGTAAATCAACGGAGTCGTCTCTTTGACTAACGGCCCCTGCCACGGAACGCGTACTTTTCCCTTCTCCATGGGCTATCCGTGACCCGCTGCGGGCTCCTTCCGTCTTCTACTTTGCCAGCTGCCCCGAGGAGCGCGACCGATTCCTCGATTGCGAGGAGGAATTGCGTGGTATGGGTGTCCTGTGAGGAGTCAGGTGGAAGGGATTAGAAGTGGTGATTTTTAAGGGAGTTCTTGTGGCACCTTTTATGGGGACTTTTATGAGAGTTTTCATGGGACTTTTGTTTTCGTGAGACTTGTGTCTTTTTGAGGCTTTGGTTTTCATGAGACTTCTGGTTTCATGAGACTCCTGGTTTCATGAAACTTCTGTCTTTATGAGACTTCTGTCTTCGTGAGACTTCTGGTTTCATGGGACTTCTGGTTTCACGAGACTTCTGTCTTCATGAGACTTTTGGTGTCATGAGATTTCTAGTTTCATGAGACTTCTGTCTTCGTGAGACTTCTGGTTTCATGAGACTTCTGGTTTCATGAGACTTCTGGTTTCATGAGACTTCTGGTTTCATGAGACTTCTGGTTTCATGAGACTTCTGGTTTCATGAGACTTCTGGTTTCATGAGACTTCTGTCTTCATGAGACTTTTGGTTTCATGGGACTTTTGGTTTCATAGGACTTCTGGTTTCGTGGGACTTCTCTCTTCAAGAGATTTTTGGTTTCATGGGACTTCTGGTTTCATGAGACTTCTGGTTTCATGAGACTTCTGGTTTCATGAGACTTCTGGTTTCATGAGACTTCTGGTTTCATGAGACTTCTGTCTTCATGAGACTTTTGGTTTCATGGGACTTTTGGTTTCATAGGACTTCTGGTTTCGTGGGACTTCTGTCTTCATGAGATTTCCTATCATAAGACATTTGTTTTCATAAGACTTTTCCTAGGAAACCAACAGCACTGTGTACAGCTAATAAATTGACAGTTGAGTTAGCACCTAATTCCACCTTTGCCTTCACAACATGCAATACAGGCACCGATTTATCCATGTAACCAATTCAGCTAAATAACAAGAGTTCATATGGCCCCACTCTATGATTGTGTTCGACTAGATCTGTGCTGGTTTGATTAATAGGTCTGGGTTAACTGACTTATTTCGCTATAATCAGTTAGATCCACGTTCCTTCCGTTTACCAACTCCCCAGCCGTAACGCAGTAGATGCAGAGATAGCGTTGGGACGAGGGGAGTGCTCTGTGCTTGGCTTGGGAGGAGAGGGTATCGATTTGGTGGATAGTTCGGGCTAATTTGGGTTAGAGATGAATTTTTAGAGATCTGGGGTACATATGCTGGTGGCTTTTACTTGGTGAGAGTTTATGGAGTACAAAGTACATATAGTTCGTGGATGCACTTTCCTGAGATGTGTTGAAACGTTGGTACTCGGGGTTATAGATATTCTGGAGATATTGAGATTTAAGAACGCTAAAATTTTTAAAAGTGACATTAAGAGTAGGTTATTGGTGATATACGATATACAGTGACGGAATGAAGGATAGCTTAAATAGGTACTAAGCGAAACATGGTGTTCTTAGGAGGAGCTATGGGATATCTATCCTGCGCCAGAATAGATAAAAGTTACATACAGGGTGAGTCATGAAACTGTATCACCTGAATCTTCTCGCTCCTTTCGATACAGAACAATTTCATTTGAAACATTTTTTCACACAACAAATAGTTCAGAATTTTAGTTTTAATGTTAGAATTAGAAATTTAGGTGATGCACTTGTGTGATTCACCCTGTATAAACCTAATAAAATAGGTGTAGAACAATATTCCCCGACGTAGAGCATATTGCCATGGTGTAGTATCGTCGTAAATACTGACGTAAATACTGTACTCTGCTGACCAAAACGACGCCTGAGACCAACAGATCTGCATTGCTGCCAAGTGCCAGGGATCTTGTTAGTGGAAGCACTATATCTATCTCATGAATAATCCACTTTTCAATTATCAATAGAGATAAACAATTCTGTGAGTGTCAACATTACATCAATTTCTAAAAATCTCGAAAACCTTTGAACCCCATCAACTATCACAAATACCACTTCCAAACTTCCTTTATCCACAACTGCATATTCCATAACCCCATATCCCTAAATACCTACTATTCTAAGCATTCATAAATCCCACACTTTCTTTCCTGGTACTGAGAAGAATTAACCCCGAAAATTCACTTCCTCTTGATCCCCCAAAACAATATGTAAGTACCTAGTACAGGTGACAAGCATGTTAATCAGCACTTAATAAATTTCAGCCCAACGACTCCATCGCCGATTCCAATTGCGCAAATGCGTTGTCCAAGGTTGTCAGGGCTGGCAGAGGGAGGGGTCAGGATTAAAATACGCGCAGAAAGTCGAACCCGTGCGAAGAGGCACGTGCCATCGGCTTCCTCCCTCTCTCTTCCGCCTCTGGTTTCGTCCCTATTCACCTCGGCCAGTCTTCTCTCTCGTTTCGTGCGTCCCTCCGCCAGATTCGAGTGTAATACACTCGAGCAAGGCCGCAGAGCGGCGTGCCGCGCCAGATACGATCGATCGCCCCTGGACCCACGAGCACGGCAATTTCGGCTAAGGTGCGCTCGCCATAGATCGTTTCCTGGAAAATTGCGTCTACCTTCAGCCACGAGTCCGTGATTATCGGCCACGGATAAGCAGGGAATGATACCCTCGCGGAGGATTATCGCGGTGATGTAATGGGGGGATTGCGACATCCTTGGTCGCGGTCACCTGGCCCTTTCTTCGAAAGCTGTTCTTTATGGCGAAGTTCGATCGTAAAGGATTTGGGAGTGGTTCAGGTGCTGAGGGAACATGGGTCAGTGAAAGTGGGACAGTGGAAATTGCCCTTTGCAGTCTATGTTCTTAATGTGAGCTACTATTTCAGATATTTGTTATGGTTTTGTTGGTCACCCTTGTTGGTTGCTGTCAGTTCTTGATACTTTATCAATTGTAGGTCTTGGTATGAAAATTGGTCGACTCGATTTTTTTAAATTTTGTAGTATTAATAAGAGAATTTGGGAGTGCTTCAGGTGCTGCAGGAACATGGAGCAATGGAAGTGGGACAGTAGGGATTGCCCTTTGTATCCTAGGTTCTTAATATGAGCTACTATTTCAGATATGTGTTATGGTTTTCTTGGTCACACTTGTTGGTTGCTGTCAATTATTGATACTTTATCAATTGTAGGTATGAAAATTGGTCGAATGGATTTTTTAAAACTTTGTAGTATTAATAAAAGGATTTGGGAGTGCTTCAGATGCTGCAGGAACATGGAGCAATGGAAGTGGGACAGTAGGGATTGCCCTTTGTATCCTAGGTTCTTAATATGAGCTACAGTTTGAGATATTTGTTACTCTTTTATTGGTCACTCTTGTTGTTATCAATTATTAATACTTTATCAATTGTAGGTCTCTTGTATAAATACTAGTCAGATCGATTTTTGTTAAATTTTGCAGCATTAACAAGAGGCTAATGAATACAGGAGAATTGTAACAGCTCTTGGGTGCTCTTGACCTGAACACCCTACTCATTAGCAGGGGCACATAATTGTCCATGGGTGATCGAGTCATTGGAGCCCAGAAATAAAAATCCGGGTTGAGTGGCACGATAACAGAAGGAACATGACCAAAGATGTTGAGGTGTCAATATACGAAAACAGACTATTCAGTAATGAGTCCTCAAGACGATCGAACCTTCCGTGCACTTTTAAGCTAAAGAAAAATACATTCTTACATACATGAAGAACCTCAGAAAAAATTATTTTAAATTCAAAATTTAAAGTAAAAAAAGGGAATCAGATCAATGACAAATTAGATAGATGAATTCATGAATACTCATGTATGACTTAAATCAAAATTCTTACATATTTTATAGTGCATGAAGAATTGTTTAAAAGAATTTTCCTGAATGAACCCCTAGTATGGTCCATCGTATTCATATTTGAGAATAATGTAGGCAAAGATGAAAGTGCATTCGAAATACGAATCCCGTCAGGATTAACAATAATCCGCTAATACTGGTTACATAAGTTAGTCCTGTCAAGAACAATTGATTTCAATTTTTTATTTACCTCTTATATTAACAATAACGCAATAAACATCAGTGTCCTCACCGCTACCAATGCTCATATAAGTTCCAATAATAGATGTAGTCGCGAAGGGTTAAAAAATCTCAAAAAAGGTTGCACCAGCGCAGCTCTCGCGTGGACCCTATCCCATGGACAGAATATTTTCGTCGCAGCCAGAGCGACAGGAAAAGGAAACGTGGACTTTCGAATGCCGTGTAGAACGAGCCAGGGGCCGAAGGTCGAGCCTCACCACCTGTTGCACAATCGACCAAAAGTCACGCATGAAAGGAGATTAAGGGAGCTCTCTTTTCCCGTGGTACGCCCGCGCGCGCGAATCCCCGTGAGTAATTGTTTCGTTCGCAACGAACCGACGGGGGTACTCGTCGGCCCGTGACTATCGCGCGATTGTCCGCGTGTTTAATGCAATCGGTGTCGCAACGACACGCTGGTTAATTGGTCGCCAGTAACCTCGTCGAGGAACCTGAAACCGAGCTCGAAGCCAAGTCGTGACGATTTCCTTCGAGATATTTTCAATGCGTTCGGCCATGCCGCGAGGTCTGGGTATATTCGATGCACTGGGCGCATTTAGCGCGGCTGTTGTACCTGAGGTATTTCGTTCGGCTATCTGCTGCATCGATTGCACTGGCAGCATCTAGCGTATTGAATGCACCGAGTGCATCGGGTGCATCTGGTGCATGTAACGTGTCGATTGCATCGAGTATTCGAGTGTGTCCAGCGAGTCGTAGAAAGTTTGGAACGGGCCTGGTTCGCGTGCTGCAGTTGCTGCACTCGATTGCACTGGATACGCTAATGCAATTGAAGCAGTTTTTAGTGTCCTCTGAGCTTCTCGATTACTCGAAACCGTGGAGTTATATTTAGACGATAGAGTGTAATAAATCTTCGTGCTTTAATTACGTTGAATTAATATAGTAGTGTATCTGGTGCATTTAATGCAACGCCTGTAGCGAATGCAGCCAGCGTGTCGGTATATATTGAAGTGCATTTAATGTGGTTTATGAATCGAGCGCATTCCTTGCATAGTCAGGGAAGATCTGCTGCATCTTATGTGTCGATTCATCTAATGCATCGACTGCATCCACTGCGCGTATCTAGCGCATCGAATGCACTTGATGCACTCGGTGCAGCAAGTACCTGCATATGTTGCATTCAATGTAATTCGTGTATCTACTTCATCGAACGTATTGAACGCATCGACAGCGTTGAAATTGATGAGAAAAATACGCTTCTCGGAATACGAGAAATCGATTGTAAAAATGCGAAACAAATGTCCCGTGAAGCACTTCCACCCTTGGAGCTCGATAATCGTTACTACACTGTATCTCAAGGCTGGAGCTACAATTGCGTGTCAGCCCTAAATAAGGCTGCTTCCAAGGACTCTCGAAGCTGACTTCCATAATTAGACGTAATTATGGAGAGAAATGTGGTTATTGTGCGTCAGTTTATCGCCATTTTAGCTGAGTAAATTGTGAGGGGAATTAAAAACATTTATGCAACTATTTTGAGCTTCGTTTGGCTCTTGAATAACCACGTGGTGGCCTCGACGTATCCATGAGTAAACAAGTGAAACAGTTGCTAATTTGATGTTATGAAAATTGATCAAATTTTACTATTGAAGATTCAAATTTAATTAACTCGATGTTAATTTGGACTAATTTATTGAAGGTTTACCTAAGGAGCTCTTACAGATAGTCATCGAAAGGTATTTTGTCACTTGTTTATCGTTACGATAAGTAATGATTTATTACCGCTATTGAAGACACATTCGTCGATAACGAGATCCAAAGGTGATGCCAATGTAACGATAATGACTTCGTTATCAATTCCAGGGAACCTATTTGTCGATCGGAATTCCCACATACTTCTCAGTAATCAGGAATCTAAGGCATTCATTTCAGAGATTCAATCTTTGTACAATAGCTTATTTGAAGTGTTTAGAACCAAAAAGATGCAAGTGGCATTTTTTTAATATTGAGAAAGTTGAATTTAAAATTCAAATGTGTTTTCAAAATTCTAGAAACTTAAAAACCCTTGAATTCTCAAACAATTAAATTTCAAACTTTCATACAATTTAAAACTTTAAATGTTCAAATATTCAGCTCTTTAACTTTGTGCTTTCAAAAATTTAAAATTTTAAAATGTCCAAATATTTAAACTATTAATTACAATTTAAATTTAATATTCAAACGTGTTTATACAGCATTTACTTATAAGTATATATCGATTTTGTATACATTTTTGTCACTTTTTAGATTTTGGTTCCTGAAATTGAATACATATTCAAGCTCCAAGTGATTCCCCCTCGTTAAGATAAGGGTTCAGACTTTGCAGCGACAAAGCAAAAAAGAAAGAGATATTCCACAACACAAGGTAGAATTCTCGAAAACTCTGAGCGTGATAAACAATTATTACTGTCCCAGAAGAAACGTGATCGCCAAAGCGAGTCCACAATGGCACCTCGGTTATCGATTTCACGCTCCCCTGAAACGCAGGGTCTCAACAGAGCATGTACATAATATTTCCATCAGAACCATATGCAACCCGTCAAGTCACCTCCGCGCCTCGATCCTCTCGTTTGCATATCACTCCCATTTCCTGCAACGAGAAATGAACAGGCGCGTCGAAGAATTATGCTGGAATTTTGCAGAAAATTCTCAACGAATTACGATTTTCGATTCGTCGACGTCCCCCTCTCTCCCTCTTCCCAACGTTTCCTTTCACTTTCTGCCGATTCCCATTGCCAGTCCGCTTTTCTCGTCTCCGTGGCGCGATAAGACGACCGCGGGATAAGAGAAAATCGCTGGTAACTTATGGCACCCTTCCAGGCCGCGGCGGCCAGCTAACAGGCGGCGCAACAACCGCCAGGGATACACGGCCGCAGGAGAAAATTGTCAGTAACTTATGACATCCTTTCAAGACGCCACTCCTGCGCCGAGGATGCACCGCTGCAGCTGCAGCTCGTCGCGAGTTATGACCGATAGACGTTCCCCTCTGGGCCCTGCGACCTGTTGGTTTCTTGCACGACACTTTGTGCCTCGTTCCTTTTATGCCCCTGACGCGGACGCTTCTTGAGTTACTGTGTGTTTAACATTCTTGCTCGGTGCTTGGGAGAAATTAGTAATACTGAGTGATCGATGGGAGGGAGCGATGATGGGCCAAGTTTCGTGGGAAGAGATCCACTCGCTGTGCAACGCGAGTGTTGGTGGAGAATGAGAAAAGTGAAAAGTGAGTGGCTGGTGTCGAGGGAGCAGTTTGTGGGCTTGGATACGTTGGTTTTGGTTTGATTTCAGTTTATTTGTTTGTTAAGACAAGGAATGAAGTCCCAGTAGAGGACAAAAATATGAAATCTGTAAATAGAGGTAGGTACAAGAGTATCAGTCAGCTTAAGAGATGTGATAGGTAGTTCCGTAATGTTTTAAATAACAAATTTGTACAAAAAGAAATACAATTTAAGGGATCAGAGTTGCCAAGAGGTTTTTTCATTGGTGATGAAAAGGAAAAAGTGGAAAGCAATTATGAATGAAAAGTGAAAGGAATATGAAAGAATCTATAACCAGAATATATCTACCACGCCTGGCAATCAGTTTTCGACCAAACGCAAGAACACAAAGTTATTTAAAAATATTATAGTTTTTGAAAATGCAAAATACTATCACACCAAACCCATCTAATTTCCCCATATATTTCATAGTCATACGATAGCATTTTACATTTCAGAAACTACAATATTTTTAAATAACCTAACGTTGTTGCGTTCCGCCAAAAACTTCTTGTTTATACCAGCAGTACTATTATATTTTAATTATTCTTAATTTGATCTCTGCTGAAATAGTGTATTAATCTGAAAAGTCAGTGTACGTGAAAAATTCTGCAACAATTCATTCTTATTTTGTGTTGTTAAAAGAGTGTACTGAGTACAAATTTTGACGCCAACCTGCTCCAGTATTATCTACGAAATAAATAGCGTAGTGTGTACATTCGCAAAGTGTCTCCAAGAACACCATGGTTGCGCAAGGCTATAACCAACGACGCGACATGTCGCGTGTGCTCTTATCTGGGACAAAATACGAATCGTCGGTGACACGAGTCCGCAGATAAGGTGCATGCCTCTCAAAATGGACGGCTGGCTCGGGTCATGCCCTCGTGAACGGATCCAAGGTACCAGCCAATCGATATGTGTCGCGGATATCGCTGGTATTTTCGCTTTTTTCATACCGGCTCACCTGCCCTCCATTATCGAGGAGATTCTTTCTCGCGATGCAACGGGACGATTTTCAATGAAAATGGGTCGAAAGAAAAGGGAAAAAATGAGGAACTAATGCGTGTCTTTTTATATTTGCCCACTCTTCCGCTCGAAAATTTCATCTTTGGAAGCTTCTTCGATTTTAGGAAAAGACAATGGGATTCTTTATTTGAACCCTCTGAGGCTATTTTTATGCGCAGAAATTATTAAGAAAGGGAAATAGAAATTTTTTATTGAAATTCGAATTTGAATCTGAATTCCAAGATTCAAGTTCTAAAGTTCAAATGGATTAGGAAACTTGTGTTTTCTAAAGTAGATACCTAAATTGGGTTGGTAATTATGAAAATGGTCTGAATCAAAAATCTAAGAAAGCTAAATCGCTACTTTATCACTTATCTTTGATGTTGCGTCGATTATCTTACAGAATAACTAATAAATTCAACTGTTTTAGATTTTCCACTTAGACTACTTTTATAATTACCAACACAATACTGTTCGAACCCATTTCTTAAGATCAAAAATATTAGAGGAATTTTTTACGAACAATGACACAGTGTCCACTGTCTCATATTACTAGTTGCTCCATTTTTCCCTAATTTAGAAAAAATAAAAGACTCAAAGTGCTCTATTCTATAGAATTCACAGTACTCATTCAAATATCGCCCAATTTATGCAACAATGTGGCCCCATAGACAAAACAATCTCCTGTCACATGTGGCCAACGTGGCAGTCAACGTATTAATATACACAGCGACGTGTGTGTCGCTAATAGCATCGTTTGGGGTTCAATAGCGTAAATAAAAAATAAAGAAAAATAGACTAATAAACAGAGCTTAACATTTTCTCCTCTGCACCGAGCCTACAACAAGGAAATATCGTAACTGGCACCGCGAGAGGCTGAGAGCGAAAGGGGCAAGCCTCCTTTCGCGTAATTACGAATTCGTCGGCTTAATGAATCGAGCGTTACACAAACTGGTCTCCGCGAACAGCGTAATTACACGCTCTGTCACCGTCCAGTTTCGTTCGAGCGACAGAAGAGGAATGGCAGGGACAGAGGAGGAAGGAGGTGAGGCGATTAAGTGAAAAAGGCAACGAAGGAGGGCGATCGTATCTGAGGACTTGAAGGCAAGGCCGCCTTAAAAGTTGCGTCGCTTCGCCTGCCTTGTTGCAAATAGAATTTCAGATGCGACCGCAGCTGCCCGCGAAAATTGATAATAAGCATGAATAACTTGTCGTTGGTCGAACTTAATGGCGCCCCTGGGCAGGCTTTTATTCCCCAACACGTCCCTTTTTCGATTCGCGGTCCCCTTCGCAATCTGGAATCGTTAATTAGAGGGTTATCGTGTCTGTTTGAAGTATTCGTGTTTCGTTTATTTTCCAGATATGCCAGTATCGATTAGCCACTGAAATTTCAGAAGTGTTCACGCTTCAGAGATATTTATCGATTCACTGATTATACTTCCTGGATCCTGCGTGACAATTAATGCAAATTAATTGGTTCCTGATGACATGGTTACTGATGAATGGAGATAGGGATACGTGAAGAAATGTCGGGGAGTTTTGGAGTAATCTGTTAAGTTTGAGGATTTAATGAGACATAATTCAATATCTTGAGTACTTGAAAAGGATTTCCAATTCGTCTTGCCTTATTACGTATATTTTTCTAGCATTTGAAATTAATTACAGAAGATATTATACGTACGTCTCATTTGTATTTTCTAAAAAGTTACATAACTTTGTTACATAACATACAGTATGGACCCACCACTAAAAAGATGGAACACTCTTAACCCTCTATGGGCCGAATTTTTGTTTTAAATATAGACAGTTAGCACAGACAGTTTATTTTGGTATTTCTTTATTTTTAGTCCTAGCGATCGTCATGAATATTGGTATTGGTTGTCTCGGAGAAATTATAGAATTTTTCCGAAATTCTCATGAAAAGAACTAAAATTATTTGATAAAATGTTGATAAGTTAACATGTGACCTGAAAGTTACACTAGCCCATAGAGGATTAATTCCCTAATCCTTCAAAACCTTAAAATCACTCATAGAAAAAGGTCTAACAGACTAAGTTAGTCTTACAGACTAAGCAACTAATTTTTCTTATTTCCCTTTACTCATCCACACCTAAGATTAAAAAGACCCCCACACTCTTAACAAAAAAATTCTTCTCCTAAAACCGACTCGAATGCAAAGGCGCAGAGATATGGACAAGTGCCCCACCATAATAAATCACCTCTGCGTGAACGCGAAACACTTTGCACCCACGTGCAAGGTACGCCAACCTAAGTGCACCGAAACTCGCTAAACGCTAGGGCGACGCTGTACAGCGTGTTGCATAGCTCGACGTTACACAGGGCGACGTTATCGTCGATCGCTGTTAGAGAAGATCAGCGACGATCGGGGTAGGAAAGGGTGCGCGAGGCGAGCGTGCAAGGGTTGGGGGAGAGACAGAGAGGGAAGAAGGGTCTGTAGTTATAGGAGTCGCTCTGTGGAGTGGAGTAAGCATTGTAAATCAATACCCTGACGGCTGCCGGCGCTTCGAGCGCGCCCCGTATTTCAGCGTGCCGATACACTCGGGGACTATCCTCCATCGCTGCTGGATAGCGGGATACAGCGCTCAGTAGACGTCGCAAACGGGGGCGAAACGTGTGTCAGGGGGCGAAGGATCGTTGCACGTGGTCTCGAGATCGCCTGCATAGAAATTTACAGGCGTAATTGGGTCGCGAGGCATGTGCGCTTCTTTGCTGCGCTGGAGGGCTGAAAGGGGTTTTTCTGTTTGTGCATTAGGCGATCTTGGGGGGATTGGGGATTATAACTATACAGAATGTCCTAGATTTTAGTAGCCAAACTTTGTCAGTGGATTCTGTGGGCCTATATAAAGAAAAAATATTACATAAACATATATGTAGATCGTTTGGAGCTTTATTCGGAAGTTATAACAGGAAAACTATGTATGGAAGAAATAGTAACTTGTGGTCACATTTAAGTTTGTCTATCTTTATTTAAAGTAGGATTTAATCTATTTTTAGTCAGTTTTCAGGATTGAGTGACGTAGTGATGTTGAGTGATCAACATGCCTGCTCGATGAGGTCTAACAAGTGATTAGTAGTACAGAGTTCAGAGAGTAAATACAGCTTCCTGTTTTGACTGATGAAAATAACATTTGATAGTAGTTAGTGTAAATAAAACAGCGCAGGTGTGTCATGAACTTCTGATTACGTAAGAGTGTCCAAATACTTATGCACGATGGTATATGTACTTACAGCGGGCTCTAGGAGGTTTCTAATTTTTAAATTGAGTTAAATACTTATGAACCAATTTAGCGCATTATTCTTCAGGAATGAATTACATACAGATTTTCCATTGACGCAATATTTCCAATACAAAAATAATATTTTTTCGTTCCTAGTGATGACAACTGAAACATTTGGAATCGCTTCGAATCTATATAAATATTACATATGATAAAAATTCGATTCACTTCGAACATGTTTCGAAGCTTAGAACTCCTAAAAGTCTTGACAAATCTTAAATCTTCAATTTTGATAAATCTTGAGTTATGGAAGTCTTGAAAGCTTTGGTATCTTGAAACTCTCAAAGCTTCCAAAGATGCAATAAATCTCGAGAGCTGATTAATACTTTAATATCTTAACATTCCCAATATATATTTTATCTAAGCAGTACCAACATAAAGAATGAAAGAAACTTTGAAAAATTCGACTTGTCCATCAAGGCTTCCAAGAATCTTAAGATGCCACTGCACTAAGCCTACAAAACCCAAACGTTCCTCACATTACGTTTCTCCAATACGCACAAAACCTTTCCCCAAGTTAAAATTAGTTTAAAACCTCTTAAAACATGCAGCAACAGGAAGCAGCAAAACCTCGCTCCTTACTGCCTCAGTAGAACCGCACCTTTAGCTATCGATTTATATTCGACGTTCGAAGTGATTCGAATCTTTCGTCACATCAATGATCATAAAGATCGAAGTGTATCAGTTGGCATGACCAGCTATCCTTTCCTCCCCAATCCTCTCAAGAGGAAGACCGCTTCCGGGGCCAGGTGCTCGCCTCTTCCTCCCTGGCTCCAGCGTTCGGTCCACGATCGCTCGAGGAAGCCACGGGGTCAAAAAGCGGCCGGGATGAGCAGAGCGTTGGCATCGCGAGGGCAGGTGGAGCTATTTGGAGAACAGCCCACTCGAGAGGCCACCGTTTTCCTCTCTCCTTCGCCTCGATCCCTTCCTTCGTTCTTCGTCTTCCTCCGTCCGCTTCCTCCTTTCTTCGTCGCTCCAAGCGGCTCCTTGGCCAGCCTCGGAACCCGCAACGTTCGCAATCTCGCGACCGAGGAACGACCAGATGGTCCTATATATCCTTGCGGCAGCTGCGATGGTCCCCGTCAGCCGAAGACGCTGCGGTATCGAGGCGGAAGGCGAGGACCGTGAACGCGATTGTGGATCTTGCTCCTTGGGGATGATAGATCTCGTGTCGGTGGGTATGTTGAGGTTTGGGGTGGAGGGCCCTCCTTGGCATTTATTGGCGGGCTCGGGGAGATTAACGATGGCAGGATTCGAGGGCGAAGTGACACGTTCAGAGATCGGGAAGAGTGGAAACTGGTACTGGTATGTGGACTGTGGATACTTGGGCAGATTGAATGGATTTTGTTGTATAATTGACAGGATAAATTAGATATTTAGAAAAAATTATAAATAAAATAAATTAGATATTTATTTCCTTTAAATTTGATATTTAGATTATATGCACATTTGGGTTTGTCTTATAATTCTCGGTATTCTGGGTCACTCGTAGGTATGTGTACTAGAGGTACTATGGGTATACCTATATAGGTACTCGATCAGTGCCTAATAGTCGACCAATTCAATAAATAATAAGATTGCATTACTTGAACTTTCTTGTATGAAAACAGCTTGAAGTGTTCAATTCACAAGTAGATTTGAGAAAAAGTTAAGAATGAGAAATATCAGAATCTTAAATTATTAAAATACCACTACGTAGTATATCTATAATTTAATATAATTACATTCTTAAGATACAAGAAATAAAAGTTCAAAGTAATAACAAGGAAACATACATTAATTTTATCTCACTCTATCTGAAATATTACATAAAAAAATCGAATAATAAACAAGTTATTCCATCATCCGTAGATCCGCTTATTCGAGCTCTTTAATCTTCTCATTAAATTCGGATAACGAAGGTTCTACTGTAGCTGCATGTGCATATAAAACCCTCCTTTTTTGTGTTATCAAGCTCCGCTACAAATTCATTCTGGAATGGCACACTGGGCTCTTTCATGGCCCCAGGAAAATACTGGTTCTTGTTATTATACTGCAAAATAATTGAAAATGAAAATGTTCTTTAATTCTTTTTTAATATTTCAATTTTATTACCTTAAATTATACAAATGAATCTTTGCAGAATTTTTGCTTAAGTATACAAAATGTGTGAAAATGGGGCTCAACCTGGAAGACTCAGTACGCCGTGTAGCAGTTCGAAAAATCAGTGTGAAATTGAACTATTCCAGGGTCAATAAACTGGCAAAATCCTCGCCACGATCCCTTAAGAAAATTCAACACCTGCAGCGGCGTATCATTTATAGCCCCTATTCCAATTGAGTAGTGAGAGGCACTCACTCTAATAAAGCACTCCAAATTACCGAAAAGCTAGTAATGCAGCTTGAAATGGCATCGTAACCTCCTCGTAAGAGATTCTGGAAACTACAGATGTTTTAATCTTTTTTTCTTCTTTTAATTTTATGGCACCCATTTTGAATCCTCCATCTTAAATTTTATTATTATTAGTATTAAATTTACGGCCAGTAGAGACCTTTATGATTACATTCAAGAAGGGGTGAAAGTGAACACGATGAACTCAAGAATATACAACCAGATCAATAAAAAACTAAAATAAATAAAATATCAAGCAAATATAAATATAGAATAAAATATAAAGCAAGAAAATTACAATTAACTACTTCTTAGAACTTTTATTTTTGATGTCAAATTCACCATGACTAACTTCGACAAGCATTAAATATCAAGTTTCAAAGAAGCTCGTCTTACCTGGCCCACAGTGCAATGCAAACATCGATACAAACTAATATCACTTGAAAAACAAAACCCTCTCGATTTTCACTTGCAAACGCAAAAACACTCGAAACGCCAGGATCAAATGCAGAATCCCTGTCCCAATAATACGCGAGCAAACGCATGAAATATGTATAGATGTGCAACAACCCTGACAAAAAATCTGGCACAGATCGTTGAGCGGAATTTCAGTTTCGATCGAGCGCTCGACGATTGCGCGTCGTGTAATCGAAACCTGCCCGTGAATATCGCGTGGATTTGCGTAATCGTGACATCAGAGAACGTCTGACGCGGATGGAACGATCGAGGGGGCCGTATTCCTATGCATGAACACGAAATGAATATTTAAGAGGGATTCTGTATCCTTTTTTTCCAAACGGTCCGTTTGTCTTTAATATCCGCGCAGGTTGTATTGATGCCCTGGTTTACGTGGTCGTTTTCGAGGGCCATCGGACGAGGACACGCTGAAAATTGCGCGCAAGGAATGGTACAAATGGAACCATTTGATTATATCGAATGACATTGTACGAGTGTTTCATTAGTGCTCCATTTTTCTGCGCAATTATCTTTCAAGCAGTTTGCCATTTAAATGAAAATGTTACTGTTACTGGTTTATTTTTTTAACTGGAGGTATAATTTACTTTGGAATTTCATTATGTCGGAATTTCAGGATCATTGAATGATCATTGCAATAGGTATGCGTAACTAATTTATGTGGCTAAGAATTGAAACCTAATAACGAGCAATTTGAAAATTTTAGTAGGCACTTATTCGAATATTTTAATTAGAATATTTGGGAATTGAAATGTGTAGATACTTGAAGATTTGATTATCTAATATTCGAGAATAATATCAAACTAAAACTGGAAATATTAGTGTATGATTATTCAATATATATGATTATGTATGATTATAAATGTTTAAAGCTGAGTGATTGAATATTTGAATATTTGCAATTTAAATAGAGGTAGTCTTTTCAACCTTGTTTTGTATAATTCAGAAACCAAAATTTCTTTGCATACACTTCCATATTTCCATATTCAATATTCAATATTTAGTATATACCTAAGTGATTATTATTATAACACACACTCAATACTAAAATCCTAATAATAGCTTTGTCGAAGATTATCATTTACATTTCACGAAAAGCAAAATATGGAGCCCCATTATTTCAGATTCCCGCTGAAAAAAGATGCTCATGCATATCTGGGCCGCGATTTCATCGTCGATTCACGTCCAAGCCCTCCCTATTTCTAAGTAATAACTCCATTTCACCTGGACGATTAAGAGCTCTATTGTCGGCGGTGATTCGATCGTGCTGGAAAAAAAACGAGGTCGAAGAGGGTTTCAAAGATGGCTCTATTCTTATGTTCGGAATCGTCCTTTCACGGCTCTGGTCGTTCTGCGTCATCGGTGCAGCTACCTGGCCGCAGGATGATAATGAGCGCACAAATAACGTGCTTGCTCGTGGTGACTAACGCGGGATCTCGTGGTAAACTTGTTTGTCACTTTTCGTCCCCCTGGAAAGATGAATCTCCTTGTTTCAGTTCAGAAAATATTATCGTATGACAGTTATTTTGTCATCTACAAAATTCCTATTGGTTCTACCTACCTGGTAGACCTATTCTATTTACCTCTGTTTACTGTCTATTCTACTTTCCATTTACCTAATATTGCTTTTGATAATCGTTTTATGAGACGTGTTTGTGGACTAAAATAGACTGCATCAAATTTCATTGCAGCAAAATCGAACTGCATAAAATTAAATTAAGGAGTTTGGAACTGGGATGAAGCTAAATGCAGGACGAGTTAAAGTTAAAATTTGATATTTGGTTTCTCTTGACTGGAAATTTTGCAGAAATAAATGGTGACAAATTTTAAGTAGAATATCAGGTATTGATTTAGACAGATGCTTATTTAAGTTGGTAATTAAAAGCCCTCGTTCTAGTCATTCACAAATTTCAGATCCTTTTAGAACATTTATCACTCACTGATCCCGAAGAGTAACTTGTTGCATCTTATTTCGTACTTTATTTCTCAAAACAAAAAAGGGCGTATGTAAAACAGCTGTTCCTTCACCTGCATAGAATGACCAACGATATATCTTTCTCTCCTCCAAAATTCATGAAATGCAACACACGCCATTCCAGCCACCTATACAATCATACTCCCACTCAAGAGCCAAAAAACAAAAAGAAAATTCTTCCCAAAAAAATAGGTGCATTCACGACTTGAAACCTCTTCCCAAGGAAAACCCATGGGTCATAAATTATTGTCACGCGTCCTTCAACCCCGACCATCGCCCAAACATTCCCCCAGCGAGGAAGGAGGAAGGAAGACGACCCTCTCCCCCCAGGATCACTCGCCAGAGGATTTCCAGCGGGCGAGACACGCTGACCCTCTTCGTACCTGCCAAACGAGCACACAAGCCCGAAGGTGGTGGTCGTAATAAATATATTTACACCGACGTCGTCGCCGTAATACCGCAACTCGGCCCGACCCACGTGGCCGCCCACGCAAGCGGGGGGGCC
This sequence comes from Calliopsis andreniformis, assembly GCF_051401765.1. Classification (NCBI taxonomy): domain Eukaryota; kingdom Metazoa; phylum Arthropoda; class Insecta; order Hymenoptera; family Andrenidae; genus Calliopsis; species Calliopsis andreniformis. The sequence continues at coordinate 5,623,103 of NC_135065.1, read as the reverse complement.
CTGACCGGAAGTTTATTGCCCGATTATCCGGACCGTAACTCATTTTACGCGGTGCCATAAAATCTTGGCCACGGACCAGTCGACCGAGTCCTGACTGCATCGGGGCCACCTTGGTTGTTCCTGCGTCAATTTTTCCTGTACGTGTCGTGGACAGAGTTCAGTTCAGCTTTGACGAGCGAAGACGTGGAGTGTGTGCCTGTGGTGCTTGGGTGAAACGATCGGGGATTATGCGTCTGTGTGAGGTTACGGAGGCAAATGTTCTGTGGAGAGAAATTGTTTAATGTGTATGGTACTGTGGTAGAGTGGAAATGTTTGTTTATTGGGTGAGATAAGTGACCAGGATTTCGTCACTGATTTTGCAGTCGCTAGCCATGGGGAACGCGTGAATTAGTAATTTACTTAAGGAGGGGTAGGAAAAAGTGTATAGCTTGTTAAAAAGCAGGTTTATGTTGTAGAATGTCGGTCAGAAAGGAGAAAGAAGTATAACTAAATAGTCTTTGGAATCCCCTTTCGTAATAGTGACATGCAAAAATAGAATTTGTGTAAATTTATTGTTAAGAAAGACAGGGAATGAAATGAAACTTAATGGGCTAAAATCGCAAAATAACATTTCTGTTCGAGGCGTCAGTTAAAACTCTAGTCTTTAGGACATCATTAATAATTTCACAAATAGGTATTTAGAAATCTTGCAAAATACTTTAAACTTTAAATATTAGCTACTATATGTTTTACTTTTCTTGTTTTTATACAAAGAAACTGAGCTTTTATAAAAATGGACTACAGTAGGATCTTAATTAATCGACTTGATCAAAAGACTTTCACGAAGTAGGAAAGAGCGAGTCTATCTCGTTTTCAAGAAATTAGTTATTGAAAGTGTGAAAATTTTCATGAATGAAGGGTGATTATAGGAATATTCTAGTTTCCCTTATCGAACTCAATATTCTTACGGCCGATTTCTTCATCTTCAGTTAAAGTTAACTAGAGGTTCAGGTACAGTGAGTCTCATCGGTTCACGATGATCTGTGACGATCACCCAAAGTAAAAAGTCCAAATTCGACTTTAGTCTACTGGTAAGCTCTAAACATCTTCAACGTCATTAATCTCTTCGTAAGCTCTTAACACTTTCAACATCCTTAACCTCCTTGTAAGCTCTCAACACTCACACTACCCTCAGTACCCTCAATACTCCCAGTATCCTCAGCCCCTCAACATTCTACAACATCCCTCAAATTTCCCCAAATGATTTCTCTATCTCAGAAACACCGACACCCAACAAACATCCCTCGTTTGCAATACATATACATTCCCTTGCGAGTTCCTCGTGAACCACACAAAGTAATCGAGACACGGCGACACATTGCATGGTCGTCTACTGGACCATTTATCTCATTCTCATTTTAAGCAATTTAACGTAACTATCCTAACATACTTGTTAGGATATTATGTTAACAATTATAATACTTTATAATTGCGAATTGATGAGACTCACTGTACCTGAACCTCCAGTGAACTTGAACTAAAAGGTACCTAGAAGTGAAGGAATCCACTGCGACACATTGCATGGTCGTCTACTGGACCATTTATCTCATTCTCATTTTAAGCAATTTAACCTAACTATTCTAACAAGTATTATAATTGCGAATTGATGAGACTCACTGTACCTGAACCTCCAGTGAACTTGAACTAAAAGGTACCTAGAAGTGAAGGAATCCACTGTTCCCCTCTTTATAAGCTCTAAACACCTTCAACATCCCTCTAAATTTCCCCAAATGACTTGGCGATCCAAGAAGCACCGACACCCAAGCAAACATCCCTCGTTCGCAGTATGTACACGTCTCCTCGGGACTTTCTCATAAAGCAGGCAAAGTAAACGGGACACGGCGACACGTCGGCCCATAAAGTTAGCCAGGAAGAGACGGACGATCGCGAAAGGCCATCGTCCAGGCGGAAAAGATGATTCGAGCAGGGACGTAAATCCAGCGCGGCTACCTGCGCCAGCAGGCCGACCGGAAGCAATCAATATAAGACGGTTTAAATTACGGAGAGAGAGGATTGTCGTTGACTCGAGGAACAGTGGGGCGAGCGCTAATAACCCAGATGCAAATTGATAGTACTCATTATCATAGTAACAACGAGCGTCTGTACACGATGGCAGAGAGAGGGAGAGGAGGGGGAGACTCGTGTCTCGGAGGCTCGTAAAACCTCTGTGGCGCGAGCGCGCGAAACGGGGCTGCAAGATTTATTTCGCTCGTTTAAATTCCCTCCTGCTTCTGCCACGCGACGAAAAGTCCCTGGGTAGAAAGTGTCGTCGGCTGTTCGCGGCCAACAATTGAGGAGCCCCTCGGCCTCGGGGGCGGCGAAAACAGAAAATTAATCGACGACGAATGGCTGCGTCGTGACTCGCGTTCCTATCGTTCTCGATGGGACCTTTCTTATTCATTGCCTATCGTTTTGTCGCTCAGGCTGCTTTAGAGTTGGGATTGGTATCTGTGAGGCTGATCATATCAGAGTTTTGTGAGAGAAGTGTTATAAAGGGGTGGAAACAGGCTTCATTTTGTACCTCTGCTTATGAACTAAGTAAATGTTATATTAGCAGAATTATTCACAAACAAAAATACTTGTATCTTTTTTCCCATTTAAAAACCATGGGAGAAAAACTGAACAGTGTTATATATCTCAGGTAACTCACAGGTGAAAAAACTACGGTCAAAGCTCATTTTTTGTTCTTTTTAGTACCCACTGTTTTTAAACTGTTAGCTTTATTTATTAAGGTAGCTCTACATTACATATTGTATAAGAAAGTTGTATATCTTTTCAGAAAACAGGACACAGATATACATTTGTCTCTTTTCTCTTTTCTAAAAAGGTATATAACATGTAGTGTAGACCCATCTTTAAGCATTTTATGTTTTGTCACGCTGAAAAGAACACACTAAAATTGTTTATTTAAAAAAAATGGTAACAAATTTAACAACGCAAGCCTCATGATAGGCAACTGCACTTAGGTGATCGGCATTCCCCCATTCTCTTTTATTAAATAGATACTTAGAGGCTCTAATTAAACCTCCAATGCACGGTTTGGGTCTGAGGGATTCATGAGGATTATCATTTTTAATTTGTTTCGTTAAATATCTATTTAAATGTTAATAAATATATATTTTACATGTAAACACAGTACCTAATGAAACTGTATTTATTAGTAAAAATTTAGTCAAAACGATAGATCATTGATATCTTCTCTGTGCAGGAAGGGTTAAACCCATGCACTGAAGGGTTAAAATAGTTTCCATGTGTCCATAGTCTTTGTCTCGCCAAAAGTAAGAGAAAAAAGGCCAAACACTAATCCAAAGAAATAGTCGAAATTAGTAGAAGATTAGTAGACTACAAATAGATGACTTAATAATGAAATAAACACTGTACTACAACTACAAATATTGTTCGTGAACATTAAAACTTCAATTCTCACGTACTGGTGTCCATTATAAATTTTATCAAGACTTGTAAAATGCTTCTAATTTTATGCACTACATGTACAGTCAGTATCATAAACTTTTAAATTTATTTTACAGTGCCACTGCTTAGTAACCTCTCTACAAAATTTGCATACAAATCCAATCACTGTTTGCATGAATACAGATATTATTTTTGAGCTGTAGGTACTCTATTTCATAAATACCTACTTTATTTTCCACTCTATCGATTCCGCTAGTCCCACTGACATCCGCTAACAGAACACTTGTTGCCACCATGGGCCACATTTCACCTGAAACAGTATAGGTTTTTCTATTCGATACTCTATCGACACGTTGCACCAACTCCATTATTCCACACGCGGTTCTCGTTCGATACAAATTGTTCCATTCGATTGCTCGTAGCATTAAGAAGCTCTGCTTTCAATGGTACGTGGGTACTATAGTCGTTGCCTCGTCGTTGGCTGTTCCCCTCGATTCCTGCCCACCGTTTTCATCGCGACACATGTAATTCCCAGGGAAACGCGCGCGTAGCGTGTTTCGCGAGCCGGCTGAATTCAACAGGTGACGCGCCTCTTCTGCACGCTGCTCCGCGGACAGATTCTGTGCAATTTCCACGATTTTCCGACGAACAATTCATCTCTGAAATTAAAAGTTGAGCGCGTATACGAAGCACGCTTTGATAATTGTTATCGCCACTTCCTTTCCATGGCTACTGGCTGTGCTTCCGGAAATACTGTGCGAGGCGAGGTCAGTCGTGTACCATAGTTGTTATTAGTAAGTATTATAGTAGATATTATATCTGCAGGTATTATCTATTTGATAAAATATGGGATCTTTGAAAATTCAAAATTTTAAAGTCAATGTGGGAAAATTTTAAATTTTGCAAATTTGAACTGTAAAGACTTTCCAAAAGGAAGAAATTTCCCCACATTTTGCAAATATTGGAGATATAGATACAGTTTCATGGTTTCATCAAGGGATTAAATGACACACTGATAGTATATGTAGAATACTAGGTCCTGAAAACCTCAAATCTCTGATAAACTCATTATTTAGGTATATCACGTATAAACAAAAATTTCTAAAAATTTTTTTATTTTCTTTTTGTGATCATCCATCACATTCTCGAATGACAGTATCTGCCTACCCTCATTAACGTCAGAATCATGCTATTTCCACATGATTTTTCACTAAGGGAGTATGAATGGGTTACGTTCTTGTAGCTTTCTCATATGAAATGATCGAAACAGCCTGAGTAGGATGTCCATAGACCATTAATTCGACGACCTTTGATCACCATCAAATGCATAGGTACAGGTACTAGGAATTGAGAAGAGTCTAGAACTAGATGATAGTAAAACAAGATGGTTCTAGTACCTAGTAGGGAGTTTTTGTTTCCTTACTCAAAGGTTAACTTAGAGAACGCAATCTTCTTAAAGATACCTAATAATTTTCCTTGAATCTCAGGCAATTTGAGTTCAATCAATTCATCTTGACGCAGTAACCACTCAAAATACCCACGAAGAAATCCAGATAAGTTGCTTTTCACGTAAGTCTTCAAAACATCCATGTAGCGTGTCTTTAAGACGTTTCATGGACGTAAATTTCTCGAGTCTTTAAGACGTACGCTGTTGGATATTTATCAGACATCAAAATTATATCGTAAGACGTTCAAGATTAAATGGACTACAAAATAGACGTCTTTAAAACGTCCAAAAGCATAAATCTTCAAGACGTCCATGTACTGTGTCTTTAACACGTCTCATAGTCGTAACTTTTACAAGACTCTAAGACGCGCGCTGCTGGACGTTCCTCAGGCGTCCAAATTATATCATAAGACATTCAGGCATAAAATCGCCACAAAACAGACGTCTTCAAGACGTCCTGTATTATCTGAGATGCGCCAAAACACCCCAGATAGCACACGATGTCTTAAAGACGTCTATTTTATGTTAATTTTCTGCCTGAACGACTTACGACACAATTTAGACGTCTTAAAAACATCCAAGAGCGTACATCTTAAAGACTTGAGACTAAAGTCCTAAGACTAAAGACTAAAAGTCCTAGACTAAAGTCCTAAGACTAAGACTAAAATCCTAAAGACTTACGCTTTTGGACGTCTTAAAAACATCTAATTTTTGTCTGAACGTCTTACATACATAATTTGGACGTCCCTAAAAGGTCTTACAAATGTTTCTTAAGACGTCCCAAAGACATACTGATTTGTAACATCAGACATCTCAGAGACGTCTTTTGGACATTTTTAGCACTTTACTGGATGTTTTTAACACGTTTTTAAGATGTCTCTGTGCTATTTGGGTTGTTGAATGTTATTCAAACGTTCAAATTATGTCATAAAACGTTCAAGCTTAAATAGACAACAAAATAGACGTCTTTAAAACGTCCAAAAGCATAAATCTTCAAGACGTCCATGTAATATATCTTTAACACGTCTCATGGACGTCAATTTTACAAGACTCTAAAATATACGCTACTGGACGTTCCTCAGGCGTCCAAATTATATCATAAGACATTCAGGCATAAAATCGCCACAAAACAGACGTCTTCAAGACATCCTATATTATCTGAGATGCGTCCAAACCACACATTCATCCAACTCGCAAGCAGCGCACAGAAAATCCCTCCTTTAACGACCCCGTATCGCGAAGCTATCGCGCGTAGAAACGCGCCCGTGGGTCCGCGACAGTCACTTAACTCCGTGCACCATCTGTACCAGAGAGTCGTGCCATTACGGTAATTAGGGTGTAATTGGGCATAAATTGTCCGTCACGCTGGCATCGGGACCCGCGGCCGTCGGGCTCGAGCGACGCGCGGAGGAGGCGGAGACAAGAGGGGGAAAACGACGAGCGTGGAGGGGAACTGAATGGGCGGGGAAGGGGGAAAACGAGGGCGAGCGTGAGCGAGAGGGATGAAGGGAGAGCGACGTCGAGCGCGAGCGAACGTCGGAGTGGGACAGCGCGAGTCGATACGATCGAGAGAGGGGGCGGAGGAGTGGGTAGCCGTGGACAGGGGAGGGGAGGAAGCGTAGCGTGAACAGCGACCGTGCGTGCCTCACGGTGCGTATACATGTCGGGGCACGCGTGCACGCTGACCTCTTCTTGCGAGCCTTCGTCAGCGGGACCGCGGCTCTTGGCTGCCCTTTGTTCATGGGCGCCAGGAGGGGGTGCAAGGGGGTGCAAGGGGGAGCAAGGGGTGCGTTTGCACCCCCTGGCTTTGAAGATACACAGAAAAAAATATTAAGTATTTTTACAGTTGTCACTGTTAAGTTTTCGGGTGTATTTCGGGTTAAGTTTTCGCCGTGTCCATTTGGAATTATTTTCCTAGCGTTTCTACGTTCTACGTTTCTGTTACTGATACAGTATCAGTGTGTGTGTCTTGAGCCCCCCTGATGAAGCTAGTTGCAATACTAGTGAAACGTTGGGAAAATAATTCCAAATGGACACGACGTACACGAAAAAACTTAACAGTGATAACTGTATGATGCCGAGGCGTGAAAGTCTCAGATCTTTGATTAAGTATTTTTTTTAAATTAATTTTTTATTCATTACTAGACATCGCAAACCGAATTGTTTTAAATGCACCCCTCTGAAAATAATCCTGCAGGCGCCCATGCCTTTGTTCGAGGGTTTCTTTGATTAGGGAGTTTCGAGGAATCGGTGAAGCCTTGGTCTGATTAGACAGGTTGCTTCGATTCGAGCGGCTTGAATGAAAGTTAGTTGAGGCAATTTGATGGATGGGAATGTGGTATCTTATTTGACTTGAAATGTGTGGTATTTTATTTGGCTTTCAAGCGTTGAGCCTTGTTCAGATTAGTCATGTTACTGGGATTTGAACTGAATGGAAAGAGTTTGAGCGATTTGACTAATGTGAATGTGTTATTTTAGTTGATCTGAAGCGTCCCTTCGGGGTTCTATTTCGTCTGGACATGTTCAGGTTAGTTAAGTTACTTGCATTCAAATGGATTAACTGTGTAATAATACTCCTTTTTCTGTTTATTGCGACAGTGACCAAATCGTGGTTCGGAGCTGCTTGTGGTTCTTCTAGATACCTACTATGGCTCTTAGATTTTAATTGTTAGTATTAAAATTAATAGGTATAAGGTTTAGTGAAGCTATCCTTTCAAACAAATATTTTTTGCATATTTTTTAGAACCTTTCATCGCTGTGCAGGCTAATACAAAAACGTCTGCGAGACATTTCAATCCACCAGTGAGAAAGCAGAGATTTTACCCTTTAAAATGAGCCTAGAAGAACTACTGTGCGCCTTTTTTCGCAAAAGTAAAGCAGCTCAAAAATTTCCTCGCAGTCCACAAAAATTCTGTCCTGAAATCGTTAGTCAAGATCCCACTATGATTCTATTTTTATTTCCCCGCCTTTAAACCCCTCTTACCCTCTCACCTCCCTCACACAAAACAAGCCCCTTTCCTCAAATTAAGTCTCTCATTATCCAAATCGATTAACTCCACAGAACAAATATACCTGCTTCTACTTATTTCAAATATAAAAGTCCAAGCACCAGTGAAGTATACAGGCACCAAAATGAAAAAAAAATTTGAGAAAGCAGAATTAATCACTGTCCTGTGAGCAGTTCAATTACCCCTCGATCCCCCACAGAATCGAGTCGCAGTTGCACGAAACGGGGGAAAAATGAACGCGATAGGTCCCCAGGAAAATTGCTAAACGACTTTCCATCCTTTATCACTCGAGGGACATAAGGGTCGCGTCGTTCGGTCATTATCGGAGATCCCTGTCTCATGGCCACGTCAGTGAGACACCTTCAACGAACGGTTCTGTTTCCTGGAAAATTGTCCCGAGTGATCGGCAGAAGGTCAGACGAAGTTGCACGCGGGTGTGGCATGTGGAAAACACGTGCTCCCAGCGCGGCCTCACCTTTCGAACCTGGACGCTGCTGGTCGCTTGGGCCTCTCGTTTAAATCGAAAAGGTGGACGTCCAAGGACGTTCTCTGACGCTGGAAAATATGTGGACCTGGAAAAGTGAAAGGAGCGAGGGAGTGTGGAGGAGATAGGGGAGGTTCTGTGTGTAAACACGTGGCAGCGCGCGAAGTAGTTTGCAGTCGGGAAGTTGATTTAGTGTTGGCAGCGGTTTTAAGCTGAAGGGTGCCATCGGAAGAGACGCTTTGTGATTTTAGTGGAAGTTCTTCTGTGAGAGTTAGCGGATCGCAGTTATTACTATAGGTATAATTTGTGTGTGTGATGTTTGGTAACGCATTAGCTTATTAGTGCTTCTGTTTTCTGGGGTTTGTGTTTTGGTTAATCTTCAACTGGTTACATTTTGTAGTCGTCGTATTGTGTTTGTAGATGACCATATATGGATTTGATATCAAATGCAAAATACATTAATTTAGAATTATAGTATTGTAAGCATGGCTGCGTTACCAGTTGAAGATTAATAGAAATAGATCAAAATTGAGCTGTTTCTGCCCAACTATGAAGGAAGGTAGTGACTATGGAAAAATGTAAAATTGAGTTTTTTCCATCTTTGGATAATTTTGAAATTTTATAAAATAGAAATAACATTTTTAAATTCATTGTTACATTTTTAAAATACAAATAATGTTTTTAAAATAGAAATAAAATGTTTCCAGTAGATACTACTTTCTTACATAGTTGGATAGTACCTATAATGTTTACTAGAAATATTATGAATGCAGAGATACTGTAATGTTACGAGAAAGTAGATGTTCAGAGCAAGTAGAAATTCCTCAAAGAATGACTTAGAATTAGCACTGTTACAGTAGGTAACCTGTTGTTTCGATATAGACTCAGGACTTAATATCAATTAGAAGCGTAGAGAATATCAGAAAGTTGTTTTTAAGCTCTGTTTATGTACTCAACATTGCCTACTGTTACCCAAACTTTGGTGATTCACAGAATAATAAACTATGATAAAGCGATCCGATTTAACCCCAGAAACACGGTTTCTTGGAGTTAAGACATTATCGAGCTCCAGGAAAATCAGTGTCGAAAGCAGCCAGAGGGGTCGCAGTCTCGATGGCAAGTGGTATCGTCGACCCCTAGACATCCGCCCTTCGACACTCGTCGATATTTAATGAGACAATCAAGAAACGGGGGAAAACCTAGTGAACTGGTAGAAAATTCAGTTTCCCGCTACTTGCTCGACAGAGATTTTCCTTCTATAGGTATACGGTATCAAACTGTTACTGAAACTGACTGGTTATACAACTTTTTCTTCGAAGGATATTGAATACAGATTTCTCAATTTATCTACATTCTTCCACGTAGTGACTTTGGAGATTTTTTGTTGCAGGTGCTGTGGCCAAAGCGTGACTGGAGTCTTCAAGGAGAAACAAGTGATGTCAGGGAAGAAAGGGAAGGAAACTATGGAACTACTTAAAAGTGATAAATAGAAAACTGATCTATAGCTTTACTTTTTAAGACTTTTGCAACGAAGGGATTAGGTCTGCTAGATATAATTTGTAGTCAATCTTTAATATTTTCTATATTTCTAAATATTATAGATATTTGTGGCTGTAAAGTAAAACGACCTATGTGACATTTTCAAAAACTTCGAGTTAATGCCTTAATTGAGATTTAGAATTTTTTCTCGAAAGAAGACAGAGCATTAATAAAACCTTTTCTCTTAAAAATAAGGGTTGAAGAAGACCTAAATCCATAAGACAGTGCCTACAAAATTTCAAAACTGTGAACCTCAATATCTCGAAAACAAGAACACTGACTTAGGTAATTTAGATAATTTTGTCTTATAACCTCAGATATGTATTCTATAACTTTGTACACATTTAAAATTTTCATAAGCGGTCTCCTAACAACTTAACATTGCAAAATGTGAGCTATGTATGTCTGCACTGAGGCAACAACGAGGAAGTTTCTGATGCTGTTCCGTGTACCTCGTAAAGTCTCCACTTGTTGCTGAATGTATCTCTAGTTTCTTCATGTGTCTGTTGCCAGCAATAAATATTGCCGCGTGTTTCCTGTTTCCATTCAGAGCAGCAACATCTATTCTTCAAATTACATTGCTCCAGTGTGAACAAAATGTTTCTATAAGTTGCTGTTCCTGGGAATCATTCTTGAAAACATTCCTCGTTGTTGCTTCAGTGTACATAAACGAAAGAAATAATTCTACAGACTCAGCAAAAACTCTCCTAAGTAAGTTTAAACAGCGTTGACTTTCGTAGGATCTGTTACAGACCTTTGTAAGCTTACCAAAGGTAGCTTAACTAAAATAAGAGCAGCATTGTAAAACTACAAATTCAACTGTTACCTATTTTGCTAAACTCAGATCTATTAGAGCATTTCTGTAAATCCTACAAGAGACTTCAACAACTTCAGCTCAACATATTTCTCCTTGGGTAGACACCTTTATAGTCACTTAATTATCAGAGCAAACGTGATATGCAGAGCCTCAGCAACCAAACCATCGACTCTGACATCCCATAGAGTTAATCTCAGTGAAAATCTCACGTGTCAGCTTTCATTTGATCTCCTCCACTCTGGAGCATGTGTACGTAGCAGTGGCCAGAGTCGTCCCTGGAAGGAAACGCGGAACCGTGAAAACGAGTCCCATGGGGGAGTAGCGGCAGTCGTTATCGAGCCGCGTTATACGCCGAATTAAAGGGGTATGGTGAAATACCATGGGGTCGCGGTCGAAGCCACGCCTCGTTCCCTGCTGCTCCTCTCTCCTTCTCTCTTCCTCTCTACCCCCTGGCCAGCACAAAAAACACGACGAACTCTAAGCGATTTGTCTCTGACGCTGGATCCCCGCGAAACTTTCGCAACAGGCTTCATCCCCTCGCTGCTCTTCCGTGGGATTCACTTTCCTGGGGCACCTGTTTGTCACCAGCCAGATTCCAGGACGCAGGATAATGGGATAGAGGATGCTGACCTGGAGAGATTCTTTAATCCTTGCGTACTGTTCGGGGCTAAAGTCTGTATAGCGAAAGATTTTGAACTCGGAATTTGGTTTCAATTTTTGGTGGTAATTATTGATCGATAAGTTAAATATCAGGTTTTCTCGTACCAAGATAGCACACGATGTCTTGAAGACGTCTGTTTTATGTTCATTTTATGTCTGAACGTCTTACGGCATAGTTTAAACGTGTTAAAACATCCAAGAGCGTAGATCTTAAAAACTTGCAAAGTTTATGTCTATAAAACGTCTTAAAGATACATTACATGGACGTCTTAAAGACTTACGCTTTTAGACGTCTTAAAAACGTCTAATTTTTGTCTGAACGTCTTATATACGTAATTTGGACGTCCTTAAAACGTCTAATTTTTTTCTGAACGTCTTATATACGTAATTTGGACGTCCTTGAAACGTCTTATAAATGTTTCTTAAGGCGTCCTAAAGACATCAGTCTCAGAGACGTCTCTTGGACATTTTTAAGACTTTACTGGATGTTTTTAAGACGTTTTTAAGATGTCTCTGTGCTATTTGGGTAGCGAAAGTTTTTGAACTCGGAATTTGGTTTCAATTTTTAGTGATAATTTTATTGATCGATAAGTTCAATATTAGGTTTTCTCATAAGTACCCATAAAACATAGAGATGTCTTAGAAACGTCTTAAAGGCATCCAGTAATGTCATATAAATGTTCAAAATACGTCTTTGAAACGATCGAACTTACAAATCGATATGTCTTTAGGACATCTTAAAAGACATTCATGAGACTTAAGGTGGGTCTATACTACATGTTACATAACAAAGTTATATAACAAAGTTATATAACATGTAGTGTAGATCCATCTTTAAAGACGTCAAAATTACGTGTACCTATAAGGTGTTCAGAAAATAGACAGAAAATAGACGTTTTTAAGACATCCAAAAGCGTAAGTCTTAAAAACGTCAATGTCTTGTGTCTTTAAAACATCTTATGGATGTAAATTTCGAAAGCCTCTAACAGCTAACACACTATTGGATGCTTTTAAGACGTCCAAATTATGTCGTAAGACGTTCAGACATAAAATGGACATAAAATAAACGTCGAGATACAGAAGCAAGGTTTTAAAAAATGTTTTTATTTTTTAATCGATAATATAACAGCCATTATTATCTATAACAGCTTGCCATCGTATCTAAAGATTCAACGCCTCGCTCGCCATTAATGGCAAATTTGCTCCTGCTTGCTCGTCTTGGTTCTCCTATGTCATTATTTATGGGAAAATCTGATATCTCATATGTGTAATATAACATACTAAAATCGATTTGATTAGTTTAGATCTTCGTCGACAACTAAGATTTTACTACAGAGGCTATTGACGATGCTTGGAATCCAATTTCATTAATGGATTCGTAATTTCATCAGGATTCTATGTGCTCCATTATGAATATGAAAAGCCTTTTTCGTGGCTGGCGTAACAGAGAACTGAGTTCCTTTAATTCAGAGTATGCTGCCTTGAATCTGTAGCTCTGCATATGACCTTAAAATTCTATTCAAACGTTACTGCATATCTAAGTAATGAATTAATTTCATCTACTGAAAGTAGCTTCATGATCTTCAATCGTTCAAAATTCTGTAGAATCCTTATCGTTCACGTCCAAAGCACTTATCATACATATTAAAAGAATAGTTCAGGAACAACAATTGAACTTAACCATTTCATAAATTGAATTTGTTAAAAGTCACAGGGAAGAATTGCCACAAAGGACACTTACTCATATTCATCAAATTCAATGCCTCTGAAACCTCAGCTTCGTTAGATCTAAAGTCCAAATACTCATGTGTTTTTACCCTAATACGTCAAATAATCGAAGTTGTTCGAAATTGAAGTTGTTGGATTTACCATTCAGTGTTCCAATTCTGAAAAGATTAACAATCTTTGTCAAATTATGAGTTTCATTTGCAGGACCTCGTGAAGGTTACAGAAGCTCCGTGGAACCAATAGTTGGAACCAACAGAAATGGGAACCAACATAGGTGGAACCAACATAGATGGAACCAATAGAGATGGAACCAATAGAGATGGAACCAATAGAGATGGAACCAATAGAGATGGAACCAACATAAATGGAACCAACATAAATGGAACCAACATAAATGGAACCAACATAAATGGAACCAACATAAATGGAACCAACATGGAACCCTCTCAAATCAATCACCCAAAATTAGACCTTCCATCCTCAGACCCACAGCTCCCACGAGTCCCCAGTTCCCATCGATCCCTAATCGCAAAATATCCAAAATATCCATCCTCAGCAAGCACTGACCGATCGATAACCTTCGAAGGGTCCGTTGATTAAACACGATGAAGTCGATATTTAAGATGATTGAGATATAACTGCTCCCATACCATGGGCCCTTCATTAAACGGTGAGCCGTGCAAGAAACAAGATCGCCAGCTAAACGTTCGGTTTCGTTCTCTTATTAATCGGCCCCTGTCGACGCTGGCTGACGATCGTAATTACATAATTACGCGCCGCGATGCGAGATAATGGTACGCCGAGGCGAAACACGTTCCCTGCCTCCTCGTTATTCGTTCGATGTTTAAGATCTGGCTTGTGCCAACGGGGAGCGAGAAAGAGAGAAGAAAGACGAGAGGTGGATTGTTAGCTCTCGCTCCGCGTCGCAGTATCAGGAACTCGTCGGATTCTGATAAAGGATGTATGTATACCTTTGAATTTTTCTGCGCGACCACCGTCTGGAGCGCTGCCAAAAATACTTTGCTGGCTCGCTGAACAGCATGTACATAATGGGGAAAATATGGTCTCTTTTTTTCAATTGTCTTTTTTCAAGCCTTGATATTCTAAGGATTCCTTAAAGTACCAGTTATATTGGAACGCTGTTATTAGAGATCCTATTTCCTTGCAGTAATTTATGAAACATTAATATCTATTATAGATTACAGTAGTAATTAATATCTGGGCTATAAATCTAGTCTAGTTCTCGATTCTGTTTATTAGGAATATCAGAAATGCTGAATGGGTGTTTAACTCTTTGATGCATTATGGAATTGAGAGTGTCTCATCTTTTTAATACCTAAATATGCATGGTGGGATTGTTTACATCACCTTGATAAATTTAAATTATTTGAAACACTCTAATGATTCCCTGCTAATTAAAATAAACGTACTTTGTTAAATTTTATAAAAATAAAATTTCTGTGCAACATGGATTGTTTAATTTTCTAAAATTATGTGCATCAAAGAATTCAAAAAGTAGTGAATTAAAAAATGGATGGTGGCATATAAAGCAACTGGTATCTGGCCCTACTAATAATTATTTAGTAAGTAATACTTGATATAATTATGAGGTTTTTTGAAGGTTACAATTTAAAAGAAGCATCAAATAGTATTACATGTTTCTTAGTATCACATGTTTCTATTTTTGAGATATTAGTGTAGAAAGTTTTCAGCTTCAGTACTATCTTATAAACTTCTGTCTTCTTGAACCCTTACTTTTAGGTAAAAATTTCTTTTAACTCTCTTTTTTCTTTCTGAAAACATAGATTCTATTTTCTCCACGCCAACTAAGACTTTAACTCGAATTTTTTGAACCCGTGACATAGATCGTTTTGCCTCACAACCACAGATATTACAGTAGAAAAATTGAATTTCAGCCCATAAATACCTACACTTTTACACCGCTCAGCGTTACCAAAATAGTTGCATACGCTCATCTCAGCGCAGAACCGAATTTCTCCAGCTATTAAAGAAATCAATTCTGCCTCTCGGGGAATTTTCCCCCTAACTAAATAATAAGAGAGCAGCAATTCGATCAATTCGCCTTCATCCTACCGCGTTTTCAGTCTCTCGCTCGTTACGAGCCAGAACTCGATACGATTAAACTCGATGACCTTCTTTTTTACGCATTTCTCCTTTTTCTTCTTTCAATTCCCCGCGGTTATATTAATTGGACAGCGCGGTTAACCGGCGGCCAAGCGAGCAGTAGCACGCTCACTTAGGTCCCGCTGGCCCAATGGCTAATGGATAAAGCAGACGAGTTATGCTAATAAGCGTGCAAACGCTCCGGCCAGAACGCATGCGCCCCGGCTCATGAATATTCATCGCGCTATCTGATTACGTCACTGATTGCCGGTATTCGAAAGTGTTTGCTCGCCAAAGTCCAGCCCGAGTCGGTATCGCGCGAGACGATCGTCCACGGCTGCCTTCGACTTCTCCTTTGTCCAGAGGAGATACGGGAAATTTCGTGGACGCGACGATTGGCAATTCGTCAGCGAGGAAAGCCATCTTTGCGGATTATTTGGGGAGGAACGAAGGAATTAGTGATTGTGGGTGGAGGATTTTTTTGTTATTTGTTGAGATTGAGGACTAGAAGTTAGAGGAAAGGAAGATGTAGAAGGAACATTTCCTTGTTTCGATGTATTTCTTTTTTTTAAAGGATAATTTGTGCAAGATTAGTTCTACCAACTTTATCAACCCTTAACTACTATTGTCGATTTGTTAGAACGTTACTAGTTACTTATTTAGGTCTATTGTACTTCCTGCTTGACTTATGAGTCAGTTAAAAACAACTGATTTTGATTTTTCATTTGCTGCTTTTGTGTTAACTCCTCAACGATGGTGCATTTTTGCTTGGAAAAACAGTGTGTAAATGGGAATGAAAATTAAACCATTAGAAAGCATGCGTTTTTTGTTCATGTTTTATAATGCATGAAGAATTGATTAAAAGAATTTTCTTGAGTAGACCCCTAGTATGATACATTTTATATATATTTGAAATGATGTAGAGCAAGATGGAAGTTCGTACGAAATACGGATCCTATCGGTGAGGGGTTAATAATAACGCAATAAACATTAGCGATCTCACAGAATGGAATAGTGGTTACGTAAGTTTTAATAGGTGTAGTAGTTAAGGGTTAATACTATTACAATTGCTAGGTTCGATAATCGCTTTAGAATGACGCCAATGTGCTGTAAGCAGACATGAAAGTGTTAAAATAAAATTTGTGCAATATTAGTATGTGTACATATAAACAACGCTGAAATTTTGAACAAATCCCTATGTTAATTTTGCACAAATTTTTCTCAGAACAAATTACCAGGGTGCCAAAATTGCAGGGTTTTTAGCCAAAATAAATACATTATTCACGGAAATAATATTAATATAGATATTTAAGAAGATTCACAGAAATTAATAATTTTCACTAATTGCAAGTTCAAACTCAACTCAATTTTCCTTACACAAACAGAAAACCAAATACACAAAATTTAAAATTTCATTCACTAAAACCTGCCACAGGTACTTACAAAAACAAAAAAAATTCTTCTTAGTAATATAACAGAATCAATTTTCTTGTTGAAAGGAACAAAAATTGTATCCCTAATCTTAACATCTTTCACCCAATAAAACATCTTAACAACCAAGATCCAAAAAATCCCCCATCACCAAATCCTAAATCCTCGAACACCCTAAGCAAAGCATTAATTACTCCAGAAGAGTCTCCCAAAAATCCCTCCACCTCCATCCCCCACAAGTAAAACAAAAGGAGCCCAGCAACTCCCCCGAAAAGGAAGAAAAAAAAATCGACCATCCGATCGATGGAAGTAGCAAAGGAGGCCTGGCTGGATATTCCGCGGGACAGCGAAAAGCTCGATGGATAAATGATCGTCTCTAGAAATGAGCGGCAGGGTGCGAAAATAGAAAATCCGATTGGCCGGTGCGAAAGAGAGCGGAACAAAAGCATCATGCAGAATTCAGTGTCGGCCGCTCCTCTATAATCGGAGCGGAGTATCGATCGCCTACCACCAGATACACCTGCCCGCGCGGGAGACTTTCCCCGTGGCTCTCCCTTTCTCTCTCTCCCCCTTTTCAGCGCCCCCTCTCTGTCCCCTTTCATCCAGGCACGTTGTCCCTCTGTCTCGCTCCCCCCTCGTCGGCGAGGTCTCTGTCTCTTCCCTGGAGGAATTTCGCCCAGGGCTACCTTGTTAATCTCGCCCACCGACATCGCCATCTTTACGGCGGCCAGCCGACCAGATCGTGGTCGATACCAGGAAGCCCGCGATAACGACCGATTACTGGGCATACGAGCGTGCGTGGAGAAAAATGATCACGGATGTTGGGAGAGACTGCTGAGGAGATTTAAACGGGGGAGACTTTTCGAGGATGTGCTGGGAACCTTTGGAGAATTAAGGAAGGTAGCTTGAGTATAGTGAAGACGAGTTTTATTACTGAGTCTACGGGGTGAGGAGTTTAACTGGAGGTCCGACGGGTTGGGAGGATTTGTTGTGAATGTTGGAGCATTGTAAGTGCTGCTAACATTTATTAGAGTCCTTTTTTTAGAGGTTTCCAGTTGAACTGATCATCCTGTGTTAACCTCGGGGCTGTTAGAGTATTTTGTAAGTTCTAGAAGAGACTGGTAACTTTAGCTTAACATTTGTTTTGGGGTATAACTGGAGAGTGATGGTGGTGAAGAGTTTGGGTATTTGTGGAGTTTGATACTTGGTGGAGTGGAAATTTGGTGATCTTTTGATGCTTCTTGGAAAGCTGGAAGACATGGATCTAGATAAAGTTGACGCCCATAGTGGACAGATTTGTGAGTTTAAGTGGACCAAGTGGGATATTGTTGTTGAGGGAGTTGGGGAGAAATTATTTGAATTCTTAAACACTTGCAATGGAATGTACATGTCACGCATGTTCAGAGTTTTTTGTCTCAGAATTAGAAATGACGTTCCATGTACGTTGATGCAGACTGTTATCCTGAGAATAAGTATGTTTCTTTTGCGGAAGAGTTACCAGGGCAAGGTGATTAAAACTGTGATTAAAAGAGTTGTAAAACGTGTGTTCAATCCTTTCAGACCTGGTGCACATTACAGTGTAGATACTGCTTTACTACTCCAGTATCTGACAGAATCTTAAAACTGTGACTACAATCATGTATACGCCTTTCTTGTAAGTTTCTTGCGTTTGAAAAATGAGATCTGAAAGGGTTAATTTGGGGCACTGACTGCAAGAGTGGACTAAGGCACCTTCTTTCCGAAATTGGGATAGTAGCATTAATTTATTACGAAGCAATCCTATATTTTAGATCTCCTTTCCGATTTTTTCAAGCAGGGGGTTAGTTCGTTGTTACTTTCCCACGAAAACTGTTTCAAATAGAACAATATAGGTGTATGTTCTCGTCACTTTTATAGTCTGATTGTCTAATGAAACAAGGAGCATGGATACGTTCCCTCAAATTTGTTTCTAATTCTTTTAGACTCTTGAGCGTGTACACCTGAGATTCATTTTACATCTTGGGCCTAAACACGTAAAAGAGAATAGTGTAAACAGAGACGTGTAAAAATTGATGTGCAAATTGTAGAATGATAAGTTGCAACTCGCCAATTAATTTTTCACATGACTTTCTTTACACAATTCTTTTTTACCTAGTTTCGATCCAGCAAATGAGTATCAGGTGTATTAAGATATCAACGCAAGTTTGTAGCAAGATCAGTTCATAGCTCCATTGTCTATTCTTTGTACTCTCTGATTCCTATTGACATATATACGCAAAGTAGTAAGATCGAGTTATATTCCCATTGTTTGCACCCTTTAAGTACCATTGATGCATATATGCATTTAGTTACTTAATCGATGCAAATTGTACATTAAACATCTATTGACGAGGAGTTGATCACTGCACATAGATACAAAATTTCTGCAGAAAATACCTAGGTATTAAAGATCTTTACTCTCCTTATTCAAAGAATCAACTACGCAAACAATTCTTATTCTTATCTTTATCTCATTCATCCCTCTATCATATCTAATTAGAGATCTCTCATCAAAATCAATCCATGTCCACTTCTGTCTTCCTATAAGAAACCAAAAGAGGTACCCACTCTAGCGTCTTCCATTTCTGTTCAATCCCTTCAACAATGTATACATTCACCATATTGCATATACCAATTGCATTCTGAATAGAATAAGTTCCATTACGTCCTTTCTTCTCAAACCTCTAAAATGTGTTCTAAAAATCACAAAATTCGTCACGTGCTGTTCCAGTTACCTCATCAACTTCCCAAACGCACCCCACCCTAGTCTGCCCAATAAACCGCCATCTTCGCTACCACCGATCCCCAACGAATCACCCAGAAGCGCTCCGAGTTCGGCCGCTCGAAAATCGTGGTTCAAATAGGAAAATGAGTCCTCCGATCGACACCACGTTCAGTACAAGAATACTTCATTATTCTCGGAGGCGGTGCGTGCGTGGAACGTGGCGTTCCCGAATTAGCGTCCGTTTTTTATCCGCTGTTCGAGGGTCCGCGGTGGAGCCCGCACCTGGAGACGTTCCAAAAGTCATTCGTTCCCGCGCCAAAATCGCCCCTGACGCTGTCAACGCCGAGGTGAGGGGGGAAAAAAAGCGCAGACGGCTCGAACCGAGCTTCTATTTGGCCAACGACGCTCGGTTCGTGCTGACGAGCCGTTCGGAACGTTCAGAGACCGTGGCCAGGAATTTCGGGGCTTTTTTTTTTGGCTCGCGTTCGCGCCAATTCGATGATCCGCGAGCGCTGTCGCGGCTCTGCTGGGTATACAAAAATGTGAGCGTTAAGTTCACCCTTTCAGCGGGCGCCTCAGAGCAGATACGTAACTATAGTCGAGTCAACGAGACGAGCCAGCAGGTGGAAACAAATGCAAGAGCTTAGGGCGGCAGAGGAGGACTAAATTTATAGTTTTCAGTGTGAGTGGACCTAGTGAAGACTAATAATTTGATGAGATGAAAATATAGTTAAGGTGGTATTCTAGTCTATGCCGCGAGTTTTCAAGTGTTTTTTGATATAATAATATTTGTTTTTGTGCGGTAAATCATTTTCGTATATTTTTCGCCTATGTCTGAGGAGTATACACAATTTTTTTAATGTAAAAATATTGAAAATTGTGAGAGATACAGCTGCTTTAGTTATAGCCTCTTCTCTTGAGAGTGCCTTCATGGTTGCCATGATTCCGGCCGATCTGCTTAACTAAAATGAACGAATCGAGAATAATCTTGTTCAATATGAAGGCAGTTATAGTTGGCACTAGAATTGTGCAAAAATACTAAAATAAAAAAATTGTGACAAAACATTGAAGTTAAATTATATCTACTTTACCTGAAGAATTTGTGTAATATGGCCGTAATATTCTATATTCCTATATACTTACTAAAGAAACTTAGTTCTACGTTAACTAAAACAATATTTAAAACTCATTATGTATACAAATATTTGAAACTTGGATAAAAATCTCCCAAAAAAACAAACAAAAAAAGCGCGAAATTCCTCTTCATGTTCTACAATCACTAGGTCTCATAAACCGCTATGAATGTTTCATCCTATTTAAATGAAATTACACCACATACCAGAGGAGCAGAGATTGAATTAACAAACTATAATCTACTTTAATACCACGCTCATTAAACGTGAATACAGTTAATTTACGAGCACGTTAATCGACAAGTACTCACGCAACAAGGCGTTAAGGATTAATGAGTATTAAATACACAAGCACAGCCGTCGTTCACTTACAATCGATACGAACGAGTCGAGCGATATTACGACACGATGCGCTTTGTTTCGTTTCTAGGAATGCGTGAGTCGATCGGATTAAAATCGTTCCAGAGGCGACAATGAATCGCAGGCGCGCAGGTTGTCGCGCATGGGTGTTTTTTCGTGGAATAATATGTCGAGATCTCGATGATCCCGAGTCATTGTGACAATTCACAATCGGCATGCATACGCTTTCAGGGAAACGCTGATGATTTCATCGCAATACCATTTCGTTGTCTCGATCGAGGTGGAACGAGGTGTGCCTTCGCGATGAGCTGCACATTTTGCAATTTTAAAAAGCAGAGACACGATTCTTATTGTTTCATTACAATCCAAAGAAATAGTTTCAGTTTTGACTTCACTTTTTATTACAAAATCTGACATGCATTAATGTCTCTGAAAATGTTTCTTCTCTTAATTGAGTTGGATTTATTTCTTATTTTTTGCTTGTTTTAGAAATACTTAGTATTATCGATAACTTTTTGTCGCTAAGTATTTGACGCATATTTCTGAGACAATTTCTTTAATCAAGCCCTTGTTTCAGTTCCTTCGATTCTGTTCAAATTTATCTCGCTACGATTCACAGCCGAGAGTCGAGGTACTAATAATCGCAATTACTCGTAAAAAAAGTAAAGAGGAAACGAGCGAAGTTAATTAAAGAGGGTCGGAGTTCTGTGAGACGGGGAACAAATAACTGCCATCGGCTCGATTACTTATTAACACGGCGATATTCATCGTCGTGTATGTCGACGCTTTTATCCCGACGCGATAAAAATAGGTGCCTTCGATTAAGCCGTGACGGATCGTCGCTTATTTTCGTGCTTTAGTAATATGGATAAAGCGATTCCGTATCTGGGATCGAAATCTCGATCACGTTGATATTAATTAATACCATTTTCGAGAAAAACGCGATAGGAATTCGATGAGTAACTGTAACAAAAACTAGCTGTAACTCTTTTAAGGCCAAGATTAAGATTCCATTGGTCATGTTCAGTCGTCGTAAACTAGGGACTCAGTAACTACATAT
Organism: Calliopsis andreniformis; assembly: GCF_051401765.1. Classification (NCBI taxonomy): domain Eukaryota; kingdom Metazoa; phylum Arthropoda; class Insecta; order Hymenoptera; family Andrenidae; genus Calliopsis; species Calliopsis andreniformis. Next base: position 5,601,116 of record NC_135065.1, on the reverse strand, counting down.
GTACAAGTAACGAGTTTATGCAAAATAGGAAACCTCTTACTGAAGTCAATTTATGCGTTCATAACTCATGACTGGCTTATCGAATATATTAGTAAAAGAAATTTATGTCTAGTAATAAGATAAGTATCTAGTTCCTTTATAATAAGGAAATATTATGCAGAACTATTACATCTGTGAAAAATAAAATCATTTATTTTGAGTTATTCTAATATTATTACTATTAGGTAAAAAGAAAACGCTTTTGCTTGTCTTTCTCATGCTTTTCATAATACTTTACGCGTAATCTATTTTATTTAGATTATTTCAAATTGCAAGACATTCCTAAGAAACTCAATTTTGGCTTTACAGTGCACAAATGGTAAGGTTGCACCTAAGACACATGTTGAAATAGCAATAATATTTTGTGTATTCGTAAGGAATACGTCAATTTAATTAGTAGCTATGATCATTTTGATCCATAACCCTATAAATTTATATTTTGTTCTTGATACAACCTTACCAGCTCTGTTAATATATAGGTACATACAATTAGCATAGAATCTAGAGTCTAGAGCAAGTAGTACCAAATCTAAAGAAACTTGGCTGAAGGGATTTTTAAAATCTATGTACCTCTAAAGTACATAAACATGTAACTTATTAATTCTGGTGGAACAAGATGACCTTTTCCCTTAAGCTACACTTGCATTAGGCAAGTCTTAATCGAGCACCCGAGTTGATCAACCCAAAGTCGATAAAAATTGTCATTTCAACTTGTATTTCTTTATATTAAACTCGTATTTACACGAACAACTTCAACCAACTCGTTTGACCACAAGTTGCCTAATGTAAACCTAGCTTTAATAGGTAACTAAGTAGGTAATTATAAGAAATCTGTGAATTCGAATTTTGAAGGGACACTCAGCGCAGCGATGAGTAATATCTCCTCAAGCATAACACCTAAACAGGCTAATCCTCACGAAATTACAGTGATTCACCTAGCAAACAATTACTCACCAAGCATTACACTGAAATTCGCGGGACCTTTAGGTTACCATCGCCCGCCAAAAGAAGCGAAATCGAACAGCTACCAAATGTCTCCAACAGATCTCTACCTCCTGTCCCCGCTGTCGAGGAACAGCCGATCCTGCCGAAGGGCAGAACAGTGGAAGCCTGTAATTCGCGAACTGGCGAGCAGCAACGTGGAGGCGAGCCTCTCGTTGGCCTTTGTTCGCGAAAATCGTCATCCGGTCGTGTCGAACGGGGACGCCTCGTAGTTTCCATTCCTGAGCCGACTTTTTCGGGTGTCTTGTCGCCTGGACGAGCAGAGGCGAGGAGAAAGGGACGGGAATCCTGCGAGAGAACGAAGCGTCGTGGCGTGCGAGAGCGGAAGTCGGGAATGTGGGGCGGTGATGGGCCGCTTCCGGTGGTCCCGGTACACGGGCTCGTGAGCCAAGTCAGTCGGACTGTGACCGCGACCGTCTCTCTGCCTGTCGGCGAAACCGCAGACACGACCGTCTGTCTCATCATTCCATTAAATGGACACTGTGCACGGTGACAGCCGATCCTCTTGCAACGCTTGGAAAGTGGGCTCGGGTATTGGGTGTTGAGTATGTGCAGTGGTTCGTTTTGAGAGAGGATCACTGTTCCATTTCTTATGGTGTTTTCTGGATTTGAGATCACTGTTACACTTGCTACAGTGTTTTTTTAATATTGGCTCATTGCTTCACTTGCTACAGTGTTTCCTGTAATATAGGCAGATTGTTCCATTTCTTACAGTGTTTTCTTTGATATAGTCTCATTCCTCCACTTGCTAGAGTGTTTTCTCTAATATAGGCCCATTGTTACATGTTCTACAGTGGTTTCTTGATGTAGTCTCACTCCTACAGTTGCTACAATGTTTCCTCGATATGGGCCCACTGTTTCACTTACTATAGAATTTCTTTGGTGTAGTCTCACTCTTCTACTTACTACAGTGTTTCCTAGATATAGTCTCACTCTTCTACTTACTACAATGCTTCCTAGATATAGTCTCACTCTTCTACTTACTACAATGCCTCCTAGATATAGTCTCACTCTTCCACTTACTACAATGTTTCCTAGATATAGTCTCACTCTTCCACTTACTACAATGTTTCCTAGATATAGTCTCACTCTTCTACTTACTACAGTGTTTCCTAGATATAGTCTCACTCCTCCACTTGCTACAGTGTTTCCTGTAATATAGGCCCATCACTCCACTTGCTACAGTGTTTCCTTTGATATAGTCTCATTCCTCTACTTCCTACAGCGTTTCCTCTAATATAGTCCCATTGTTCCATATTCTACAGTGGTTCCTTGATATAGTCTCACTCCTCTACTTGCTACTATATTTCCTCCTATAGGCCCACTGTTTCACTTGCTATAGAATTTCTTCGATATAGTGTCACTCTTCTACTTACTACAGTGTTTCTTAGATATAGCCTCACTTCTCCACTTGCTACAGTGTTTTCTCTAATATAGTCCCATTGTTCCATATTCTACAGTGGTTCCTTGATATAGTCTCACTCCTCCACTTGCTACAATATTTCTTCCTATAGGCCCACTGTTTCACTTGCCATAGAATTTCTTCGATATAGTGTCACTCTTCTACTTACTACAGTGTTTCCTAGATATAGCCTCATTCCTCTACTTCCTACAGCGTTTCCTTTAATATAGGCCCATTGTTCCATATTCTACAGTGTTTCCTCGATATAGTCTCACTCCTCCAGTTGCTACAATGTTTCCTCGATATAGGCCCACTGTTTCACTTGCTATAGAATTTCTTCAATATAGTCTCACTGTGCCACTTGCTACAGTGTTGCCTCGATATAGGTTCATTGTTCTACTTACTACAATGTTTCCTCAATAGAGGCTAACCGCTCCACTTGCTACCGTGTTGTCTCGAAACAAGATCAATGGACACTCAAGATTCGTGATGGCAACTGACACGTTTCGAATCGCTTTCCACGTCATTATTCTACATAAAACGACGACAAGTTGAACCATAGTGTCTATAATATTTTTGATCACGTAGAGATTGTATACTGTACACTATTACCTCATTATAAGTTCTCATAATTATACAACAACGTCTGTGTTTTATTTCAGAGCCGTATTTAAAAGAATTTTAATATTTACAAGTCCGCGTCGTAATAGATATTAGGAAAGTGCATTTAAAGCTTCTATAAATACTGTAGAATATTTAAGAATGAAACATTTAGAATATTTCGACCCTTTTAACAGACTTCTTCACCCCCTAAATCCAAACTCCACAAACCAAAGCTTAAAAGAACTCGAAGTCTCCTCCAAGTCGCCTGTCACCCAAACTCCAGTAGAGCGACTTCTTGGCAACCGCTTGATCCCAGCTTGGCACTATATCACGAAAAAAAACGCTGGACTAGCTAAAATTCCAATTACCTCTCTAAACGACTATTCCCTCTCTCTCTCTCACCATCCACTACAAACACAAATAAACTAAAACCTAGAAACTACAAAGCACACACTAAACCACTTAAAACCAAAAAGATCAGTAAAGACCTCCACAAACAGTTCACAAGAATCCACAAACAGAGATTCCAAAAAACGCAAATTTAATTAACAAAACGGGGCTCCAATCAAAAGGTTCATACCCAGCCGAATAAAGGGTAAAAGTAAAACAATCGATGAATAGGAGGCAAAAGAGAGGGAGACAAGGTGAGAGAAAGAAACGGTCTCTTGTCGTTAACACGAAAGGGTAATTATAATCGTCCCTCTCCCTCCCTCCCTCCCTCCCCAGGGCCTTCCTCTTCCCCTCTGTCGTCCCTCTCTTCTCTCGCTCGGTCTCTCCCTCTCTCTCGCTCCCGCGGTGGATTGATGGTGGCGCCACGGGCGGAAGAGAGAGATAGCGAGTGCCACTCATAGGAGCGTAACAATGGCTTTCCATGCTGGCTCAACCAACCAGACGACCGACTGACGATCATGACGAATCGTTCCCCGTGGGATTAGCGGGATCCAGCAACCGGGGGTTGCTCTCGATCTTTCTCGAACTCCTTTTAAACAAAACATGCTCCACGCAAGTCGAAGACTTGGCGATCTTACCCTCAAGGTAGATACACAGGACAGTCCTGATAGCACATGACGTCTTCAAGACGTCTATTTTATGTTCATGTTATGTTTGAACGTCTTATGACATAATTTATACGTCTTGAAAACATCCAAGAGCGTACATCTTAAAGACTTGCAAAGTTTACATCTATAAAATGTCTTAAAGACACACTACATGGATGTTCTAAAGACTTGCGCTTTTGGACGTCTTAAAAACGTCTAATTTTTGTCTGAACGTCTTATATACGTAATTTGGACGTCCTTAGAACGTCTTATAAATGTTTCTTAAGACGTCCTAAAGACATACTGATTTGTAACATCGTACATCTCAGAGACGTCTTTTGGACATTTTTAGGACTTTACTGGATGTTTTTAATACGTTTTTAAGATGTCTCTGTGCTATTTGGGAATGTCCTGATAGCACATGATGTCTTGAAGACGTCTATTTTATGTTCGTTTTACGCCTGAACGTCTTACGACATAATTTAGATGTCTTGAAAATATCCAAGAGCGTACATCTTAAGACTTGCAAAGTTTACATCTATAAAACGTCTTAAAGACACACTACATGGACGTCTTAAAGACTTACGCTTTTGGACGTCTTAAAAACGTCTAAGTTTTGTCTGCACGTCTTATATACGTAATTTGGACGTCCTTAAAACGTCTTATAAATGTTTTTTAAGACGTCCTAAAGACATACTGATTTGTAACATCGGACATCTTTAGGATTTTTTAGGATTTGATTTTTTTTTCGATAGACATTTTTAGGATTTTACTGGATGTCTTTAAGACGTTTTTAACGCATCTCTGTGCTAGATGGGTGAACACCTCCCCAGTGAATGAACGTTACTCCACATTATATGAAAAATTAAGATTTATCAAGCTCTGTTAACGTTGAAATTTACACAGTACTTAGTTCTAATGAAACTCCATAGATATCTCACATCAGCGTTCTCTGTTATGCTTAAAATCTGCACGCCATTACACTTCATGCATTCAACAGTTATCTTGATGGCATGTAACAAGTTCACGGTAGATCTTGTTACTTGACATCCATAATTGATATTTGGAGATGCGCTTAATGGTCTTATGATAAGTTAGCGTTTATAATTACATTGCTTAGGCATTTCTTTACGGAAATATAATAAGTCTATCGTAGAAAGTCTGTTTTAATACTATCTGGATAATTCAAACACGCTGTATCTGTATCGAAATTTGCAATAGAGTCGAGACGCCGCTGCTCTAATCGAGTGAAATTAAATAAGAAAAAAGAAAGGCCAAGAAGAAAAGAAAAGGTCTCATTAATAGAAAGCAGTCTTGAAAAAAAGGTGTAAACTACCTACTTAGTCTTATGGTTAGTATCTAAGTACTTACAAAATGTTCTATTAAGACTCTCTATTACTAAAATTGTTTATCGTTTTCACTATCGTCAAGAAGTTCTAGTTTTCAAATTTTCATATACTTCACGCTTGTATCGTTCATTCTACAAAGCACAACATCTTTAATGACATCTACAATATTTATTTGCACGATAGGTATCAACTTCTACAGACCAAATGCCACGTCCTCGAAAAATTAACTGTATTAGATAAGTACTTACCCATTTCATGCTTCCACTTTTCTCCAACTTTATTTCTCGACTTGTCTTCACCTTAAAACCCAAAGGAAAGAAGGTGGCTTTGAAGGAACAGAACTATACTAGTAATTACATATAGCATATAATTGCCAAGTTACATAATTACAGAAGGCCATCGCATGCGAGACAGAGGACTCGAGAAAATGAGAACACAGATCGACGAGATCCCACGAGCAGAGATTCAGGATCGTTTGAGAAAAGCGAAACGCTGGTTTCCTTAATAAAGCAATCCTTAATGAAAACCAAGACGGTCGTATTGTGCATCGCGGTTAAGCAGCCGTGACGAACAGCGTTTATCGTCAGACGGACGGGGGAGTGCATTTTAAGCGAGCATCAAGCGGGGATACCGACAGGAACGATAGAAAGGCAAAGAGGCGAGGAAAAATGCAGCCGTGGAAGCCACGGCCTCGGAAGATAGTTATCGCGGAAGGAGCCACCTCGAAGTCAGTAGGAAGCCGTATTTTATGGCGATAATAACGACTGGTAACGCAGCGAGCTGTACCCCTGATAAATGTTAATGGCGGGGAACTGTCGGCGTGCAATTAGCGATCGAAGAACGCATCGAAATTTTTCGCGATTTTTCATTTCTCCTCGATGAGAGCAAGGGTATGGATCTTGAGAATTGAATTTAGCTTCCAATCGGGGGTAAATTAGCGAGATATTTTTGAGTGAAGTTTAAATGGATTGCAAGGGATTGACAATATCTGTGTGAGGAAGAACATTTGTTTTATCAGATCACTAGCTTCTATATTTAGGTACAATAATGTTCAAAATTACGTAGAATTAATTTCTGTAAACCTTTATATCTTACAGTTTCCAAAAAGTGATCACTCGAGGTATGTACCTAATTCTTTGCACTTAATTTGAGACCAGTGGAATTATTTAGATATTTTCTCTAACTGCAAAAAAGGAATCTTTATGCAACCAGACGAATTTGTAGAGTAGAGAAATATTTTCGACGCGTTCGATACCAAGAGAAAATTATAAGCTACCTGAATAACTTCGCCTTCCTTTCGCTTGCATCTTGTTTCAATTTCAAATGCCAGAATATGTTTATCCCCTCGGCAGGCATCGTGTGGCACTTGTGACTCACGAAAGATCGAAAATCCTCGCAAAGAGAAATAGATACAGCACATTCTGTCACAATCTTATTCTACTCATCTTATTATATCTTATAGTGTTAAGTGTTTCACTACAATAACACCTACTTTGCGTAGATCCCAATAATATAACAAATGATCTAATTCTAAGTAAAAAAAATCTAAACTCATTTTGCAACACAAAATAATACAGATCTGATTTCTTTAGAAAAAGATACGAGACGAAAGACTCAGTCAATAAGGTTAGTACGTGTTTAAATCGAGTAATCTAAACGTGGAATCTCTACAATTCACAGTAGAACCTAAAAAGAAATTAATGTAGGCTTCTAACTTATTTCCAAGGTTGAATATTCTGAAAATTGGATCATTAACTAAACCGCCACCTATTTCAACGAAACACCTCGTCCTTCAATGCAACTTGGTATCACAGGCATTCAACTGAACTGAACTTCGAACTGAATTCAATTCAATAATTGAATTAAACGCAACGCAGTTCGAAGTTTGTGTCAACAAGTTAGAAGCTACCCATATAGGAAGAAAAACAGATGGCATAATGTTCATTCAGCCAATTTACGCTGCGTTTCCACAATACGATGAAGTCTCGGTGCATCTCTCGGCGTCAGCGAAATCCTAAGCGGGCGACTTCGAGAGAAAAAAAGTGCAAGTCAGCAAGAACCGATCGTCGCTGGCCACGCGACGGTCTGTCGATGGTGAAAGAAAGAGTCAGGCCGATGCTTTGTCTCGCTCCAACCTCGCGTACGCGCGTGAACCTGTTTTTTCTACTAGACCGTCTTCCGCGAAGTAAAAACAACTTCTTCAGCCTTTTCTTTGGTCTCGTCGACAGGGACAAGCACACGCGTGCGGGGAGACAGAGAGAGATGGACGATCTACGCTTCATCCTTTTTTCTATGAATGAGAGCGCCGCGTAAAAGGGCATCGTCGACTTTCATTCTATCGAGAGATTTGAATGAATCTCTCACTCGAGTGTTTGTATTGATTTTTGAGAGTGTTTGCGTTGGGAGAGAGATCGTTTTTTCTGGGTGTAAATTCGCTTTTTCGTGGAAGATGTAAGGTGCTTATGTTTATGGAAAATGAGTTTCAGAGATCGATTTAAATTGTGGTAAGTTACTTTCGTTTTATGGAGTTTTTGAATATTTCCATCTTGGGATAGAGTACCTACGTAAAGTCTATGCATTTTTTGTACATTTTTGTATTTCAATACGTTGAGTGCCATGTGAGCCATATGTGGATGATAATTCATAAGTTACACAATTATGAATGATAGTAATATAAAGAATCTCAGCGATAGTTAATAGAAAAGGCAAAACACTTTAAAATAATTACGAAACTGAATTAAAAACCACTTTTCACAAGTGAAATCCCTGCCAGAGTGATGAGATTTTTAACAAACTCAAAGTAACAGTCAACATATTAAAAAGTTCAAAAAAATTTCCACATCATCCAACAATTTTTATTCCTGCATAACCCACTAACAAGCTAAAGTAACAACCTCCACTTTTTGAGTACCTTTAAAATGTTAGTACCAAAGCACTTAATGCCCAGTTCTTTCAATTCAAAATAAATCTGAACATTGTTACTTCATGAAGTTAATCAATTTGGCAAATGGATTTCTTTAATTTCTCCAAACAACCCAGGAGAAAATTCACAAACGAAAACAGTCCAGGTCACAAACGACCCAGATTCGAGCCAGAGGGTTAACAGATCGCCTCCTCGCTGCCCCTAGCCACGAGGTTCCCAATCCCAGGTTCCCAATCCTAGGTTCCCAATCCTGGGTTCCCAATCCTAGGTTCCCAATTCTAAGTTCCCAATCCTAGGTTCCCAATGGAACCAGAATCGTTCACGCGTCTGAATCGCGCGTGCAACAAGCCGCTGCACGTCGGCGCCGTGGATCCCGCGGCAGAAACAGGGCAGATCGCGCTCGTTATCTCGCTCGCTTTCACCGCGCGCGGCCGATAAAGCGGGACGAAGACAGCGGTTTCTTTATCGCGGCCACGCGAAGGCGTCGAGGGAGGGGGGAGCAGAGAAGGACGCGCGACGCGAGAGACAGAGACAGGCCGCGGCGAGATAATCCCTCGTGGCAGACGGAGGGGCCAGGCAGGCTGGCTACGATCGAGTCGAGAGTCGCGCTACTCGAGCGCTGCGCGTTGGGGAGAAAGAGAGAGGCGGCGGGGAGAGAGCGGAGGCGATCAAAGTGAAACAGAAGAGAAAAGGGCTGGCAAAAGAGCCGCTCTCTCGATGCCTCGCGTTTCAAACTCTCCGCGAGGTTCGAGAACGTGGAACTTCGACCCAGAACCCTTTCGATGGTGGAACTGAACGCGGGCCTCGGCGGAGGAGATCCAGGTGCGATTGTTGGGCACGGTCGATGGACGCCCATGAGCGGTTTACGCGCGGAGGAATAATTAGACGCGTGGAGGGAGTGAGAAATGATTGAATAAGTGGAATGTAGGTGCAGTAGGTTCTTGAAACTTTTTGAAGTATGGTGGGACTCGGTGTCCTACGTTTTTTATACGTGCCATTTTTATACCATCTTGAAAAACTGAAATTACTGGAAGCACCCTAATGATTATATAATAATTACCTAATAATTAAAATAAATCTACTAAGTTAAATTTTACATGAACAAAGTTGGGCCTTTTCTGTGCAAGTTGGGCCTTTTTATTTCCTAAAATTCCGTGCTTCGAAGAGCTAACTCTTAAGTGATATGGTGTGGGTCATAGCATTGGTATTAAATATTAATTGTACCTTCAATTCTTAGTACGAAAAATATTCGAGAATAATTTATAGATTACACAAGCTAAATGGACCTCAAAGTTGCGAATTTTTTGTATTTATTGTGTATTTATTAGTGTATTTATTATTACTCAAGTTAGTTAAGGGTTGAATCTAAGATTCTCCTATTACATTATAAAATATTTGTTATTCACTATATCTTGATATTTAGACTCTACCTTATTTAGAGCTGGGATTAAAGAGTTTTAATTCGATCATGTTGTCATAGACTTCTTGGGAAAGACTATAATGAGCTATCAGTTTATAAGTTGATTTTAGATACATGTCCCTGCTTATAAACTCGCCAGTGAGCCGTGGGTCTATAGCGAGGAAACACTGTACCTATAACTATAAATAAGCGAGATTCTGTATTTTTATCTGACAGAAGTTGTATACATGTTTGTATGGTGTATCTGATTCACGTAAAATTCTATTATCTCATAGATACAGTGCTGTCAGTTATATTTAGGTGATAGAATCCTATTATCTATACTATCCTATTTTGCATCTTATTCAATCTTTTATCTAGGATAAAATTACCCACATATCTTACTTAATATTTTCCATCTTTTGGAATCTACTATTTAGCCACCTATCCAGCACTTTCGTTCAACCACAATTAAAATCTGTGTCACTTCCACCTATTAAAAAGGTGAGCTTGTAAACTCAACAATATCTCAAGAGGCAAACATGTATCTCAATAAAAAGAAATTGACTGACAAAAATATCCAAGGCAAAGATACAACAAACCACAAATTCAAAATAAAGAACAATAGACCTGAACAGTACCCAAGGTATATTATTATCAATAAATAAAAAAGGATAAAGAATACTCAAAACTCGCGAGGACAATAATTTAACACTAGAGTCCATAGAAGAGCTGAAAATTGAACTCATAGTAAAAAATCCATTTTTTTCAGAAGCTCCTACTCCTCCCCCCTCGCTGCATGATCTATCCCATCGATCATCGAGCAACACGATTCGTCGCGACGAGAGAGGTCTCCCATATTCAAACGCCAGAAGCAACGACGAGAACGACCGTGTTAGAATCCCGCTACTCGGGTAAAGATAGAAAGAGGAACGGAAAGAGAGTAATCAGAAGGGGGCACCAGGCGGGGATCGAGGCGGGGGAAGAGGGAAAACCGAGAGGTAGGGGTTAGATCTTGTTACGCGCGGCGGGTCGCCGCGTGGCTTTCCACCTAGACCTACGCTGGTAAACAACGTTGTTCCCGAGGACTCCTAATTCCATCCTCGACCCTTCTTTCCTCGTCGATACACTTGTCCTACACGCGATTGCCGTGTGGGCTCGAGAACGAGGCCTCCTGGACCACCAGAGAGTTTAATAGTTGCTGTTTTTATTGGGAGGTTTGTTGATTCGCGTTGCTGAGTGAAAGAAGAGTTGGGTATGTGGATATTGCTGATATTACAGAGTTTTGGACAGGTAACTGTTAAACTGGATGTTTAACTATACTTGAGACTTGAGTTTTTAGGATGCAGAGACTCAAATTGGAGCAGATTTTGGGTAAATATTTACCTGTGAAAGTTTGTGAACTTTTAAAGATATTCACTGCTGTGTAAAATTAAGGCATGTGTATTAGATGCAAATTTTCTGTGGGAAATAGATATTTTATAAGTTAAGAGAACAATTTGTGGTAATAACCTAGCAATGATAAGAAAAGTATCACATGGAGTCTATTAAATTAGGTATAAATATAGGTATATTTTAATAGTTAAGAGTAAAAATAGATTTATAATTAAATTAATGTACCAAGTCTCCTATTTCACCTTTATAGCCTTTTTATTGCGTGTAAACCAGTAATCTAGACAGTTTACGTAGTACATAAAAATGCTCTTTTACAGCAATTTATTCTCTCAGTTTCTTCCTCTGACATCAGAAAGACACTTCTTAATTCTCTATAAATAAACTCGTTACATGATCCAAATTGTGAATTTACACCAAGTGAATACAGTGTTCATATCTAGATCTATATTTTGGCTAGTCGTTCCTAATCATTGCCAACAGATCAATCTTATCGCTACATAGAATCGCTAATATCTTATTTTGATTAAATTAGCTAGCTTAAAATAGCAAGCTCTTTATAGCTTAAATCTTCCATTTGGTAGATTATAGAAATTCAGCCACTATGCAAAGTATTACGAGAAATTCAACATTCTACAGGTTTACGATACTTGTTCAAGAAAAAGTACTCAGACGCGTGAAGTAACGTGTTCCTAAGATACAGAGTATAGTCAGTGGAAAGGACATAAGGGAGTCGTAAATTGGGCAGTAAAAGTGTTAGTACGAAGTAAGTCCAGGGCCTTCTAGTGTCCCATTTTGGGGTTCAGTGCAATAAAAAAGTGAGAAAGATAGTTTTTACTGGTCACACCATAAGCCTGCAATATTTATAACGCCATATGGTGCAATGAGATTAGTAGGAAGTAAGTCAGTCCTGTATCATTAAAAAGAGAATAGAGATAGACTCAGCACTTCAGACTCGTAAAAGTTTAGTAAAGATTACTTGATATAATAAACGTAAAACATGTTGGATTAGCTAGTTCTTCATTCCTCGGGGAATTCCTCGAAATCCTGAAGACTAGTTCTACTAACAGTAAAAAGAGGAACTCTAAAAATACTTACTTCGAAGTACCGTTTGCCCTATCAATCGAACCGATAAAGCAATTAGAGTGATTGGATTCAATGACTTCGCGCAGTAATTTCTTTCTGGGTTCTTCGTAAATACTAGAAATTTGAAGAAGCGACTGTTTAATGGCAGCTACAAAAATCCTTCAAGGTTTTTAAGAAGATCTAAAATACTCCTATGTTAAGCAATCATTCTCAGAGAACACCAATAACCTCAAAACCTATACTCTCGTGAGACATCAACCTTCACAATCATTTCTACAGCAACAATGAATATTCCTGCGAAACTCAGATTTTCCTGTGACTCTAATCATTCTCTGCCCTTGTCAAACACTGAAGAATTCTTCGAAGATCCCAAGAAGGGATTATCATATTCTAATTCTGAAAAATAATCTATCCTTTTAGACTCCTGACTTTAAAAACACTTCTGCATACTAATGCATCCACTCGTTTCATTGCTCTCAACAGATAGGTATAAACAGTTCAATCAGTAATGGAACCAATAATAAACACAACCCAAACACTCGTAACAGAAGACACTCATCTCCTTCAGCTCTAGGTAAAGAGTGAAGACTCTTATCTCTCAAATACTTCAAACAATTTACTCTTAAATGCAAGGTACCTATCCATGAAAACCTTGAACTCTTAAAAACGATCAATCCCCCCAAAACTCTACTAAACATCCATGTTCACCACTCTCAAACAAAATCAAATCCCACCTCAATCCCTCAAAAATACTTCAGCCATCACTCTCACCAACAATCTGAAACCCCCCAAAAATCAGCACACATACCAAGCAACCCTAACACCAACTACCAAAAGACTCCCAACTCTGAACCTCAACCTCTCTCTGCACATGACCTCCTGTCCCTCCCTCAAAATCCCCAAGGCTCCCCATCCTCCAGAACCCCCAGAAGCACCCTGTCCTCCGAGTCCTCGAAAGGCTCCTGGAGCATCCATTCATCGTCCTCGAAAGGCACGAAGAGGCGTCCTCGCGTATCGAATCAGCGATCCTCGATCCTCTCGATCCTCAGCGTCGAAGACAGAGTCGAGGGACAGATCGGGATCCAATAACGCGCGATTCCTGATAGCGAGCGGAGGGGGATCGCTGGAAGGGAGCTTTGGTTCTCGTTTCCCGTGGAAGGGGTTGGCGACGCGAGGGGTGGCAGCGGAGAGAGCGAAAGCGGACGATCCTGTTGTCAGTAACACTCCCCGTGGAAACACGTAGGACCTCGAACTCGTCCGCGGATCGATACCGAGTTCCTGGTGGACTCGCGAAACGGGGGGCTTCAGGAGGGGGCTGCGCGGGGAGACGGTCGAGGGGGCGAGGGAGGGCTGCTGGTGGTCGTGGGGTGCGGGGGTGGACTGGCACAGGGACGCCTCGGGGGTGTTTCCATGGCGACGAGAATTATCGGGGTGGGTGTAGAGTCTACCACCCTCTCTCTCTACCCCTTGAACGTTTCGCCCTCGATGCTCTAGCACAGCACGGTGCCCTTTCTCCCTTTTCTTCCTAGCCGACTTGTGATTTCGCGACGCTCCCTCTTGGAAGGGTTGATTTTTTTTCAGGGAGACCCAGGGAAGGATAGGTCCCTGAGACACCTATGGTGAACGTGGCCTGGAGTGTTTGAAATCTCGGACGAGAATCTAGAGCCTGGACTCTAGACTGAGTCATTGTGAATTAGGGGTCTCTGGGGCTGGAGACGAGGAGTATAGACTTCAAGGCTCGTTATAGTCTTGTGGTTTGGTATCTTCAGCGAGGTTGCGGAATGAAAGAGATGTAGTGAGGAAGAATGCTGGTTTATGTGGTGATCCACATCTGTGTTTGGGGATTGATGGAAACGTTGAAGAGAAGCAGAGGAAGTAGACAAAGGTGGTTAGGTTGTAGCGAGTGAATATTGTATATCGAAGGGATTTCTAAGGAGAGATTCGACTGAGGTGTTCGAAACGGGTTCTCCTGGAAAAAGAGAAGAAAACGATGGGAATCATCGAACGTGGAATGCAAGAGTAGATTGATGCGCTCTCTAAAGAGTGGAGTATTCACTCCCTAGAAGTTCAGTATTGTATTCACTGTCCTCTAGAATCACTGTCTCATTTTCCTAGAATTGTAACTTTTATAGTAAACGCAAGAATCCCTAAATTACTCATAGTTGAACACAAAGAACGCGAATCTTACGCTCTGTAAACTCGTTGCTAAGCTCATGATCATAGCGAGTAGAGACTGAAGTTCCTTCTAATCTTTCAAATTATCCTGTAATTTCAATCAGCATTTCAGTCCTCCATCAGCTAATCCAAGAATCGAAGTTGTTGATCATTCCTCCCGTAAAACAGGAAAGAAAACAGGTACCTAGTATCCAGAAAGCCCTAAATAACTAGATTCCTCTTCATTTACATAAACCTAAGACCAAGTGTCTAACTCCTTTAATATCAACCCAAAGAAATCGGCCGTTTTTACATCAAAAGCTCTAGAAAGAGTTCCTCACAGCAGAGTAGTAAAATTTCCTAGATATCTGTAAAGGACGAACAGGTCGAATTATTAATTCCATGGGAATTTCGTGAAAAATCGGAGGAAAATCGGGCGGTGCCGTGAAAGGCTCCGATGATCTCACCTCGAGATATCGATACTACCGTCGAGGTCGTCGGGTCTTGAGCCGTGGAAAGTTCCACTTGGCTCGAGAGAGGCAGGCTACCTGCGCAGACGAGCACGCGATTTCATGCCTCTCCGCGCAGACCAAATAGCAGCAATTTATATCTCGGCTCTTAAATAAGATATCGACACAATTCCTTCTGTATTCGATTATATACCATTTCGCCGCATTATGTTTCAAATTTCATCGAAATCTGCCGCAAAATAGCGGCGCTAGATCGATTTTCTGGAAAGCCATTCTGCGAACTATATTATCGCTGTGTATGGACTTTCTTTGGAAAGTATGAATATAATCGCTTTCTGAATAGTTTGGTATTGACCCAGGAAACTGTTTACTCAGGATATTTTTGGAAAAACGGGATTCTTTGGGATGAAATATCGTTTATGCAGCGGAGGAGTTCTTAGCTTGCGATGCGTCACTGATTTCAGAAAATTATCGGTATGATCGTCTTTTGGATTGATTCTTAGTAATACACAGAAGAAATTAGTCGAGACATCAGTGTATATAGGATTATAATAATGAGAAATATCCTCTAGTAAATATTTCCCTAAACGCACAGTGTTCTCTCTCCATCAGTGCCACTATGGCGAATGGCGAATGTTTCTAAAACTGTTTCAGTTTAAGTTGCAATACTATAAAGAAAAACAGAATAGGTTCTTATTTCTCAGATATTAGTGATAGAAATGGTTACTAAAGATATTCACCAAACTGAAAACTTGTTACCTACTCATAAGAATATTCTCGCGAAGTTTACAAGATATCAACTCATTCATTTTCATTGAAAGCTTCATAGATAATCGAAACAGAGATCCATTGATATCCAAAGGCTACTATTTTAAGAGGTACTCGCAAATAGTTAGGTATAGGCAACATTTGAATCACAAAACTTGGACACTAGCGATCGACATAGGTATTTCAACAAAGATTATTGCCTTCGGAATTGCAATTCAGAATTCTTATTGCCTCAAAAATGGAACACTAACTCTTACTGTGTTAAACAGGCGTCTTTCTTGATCCGCCATTTTTTAAAAAACCACATATCTCCTAAACAAATGGATTTAAAACGTTTGAAGATGTTACCTACACGAATTATTTCAGACTTTTCCAAAAAGTTTTACTCGCTCAAAACGTGTTAAATCTAAATAACCCCTGCTACAACAATGAAGTAACCGAAGAAACGTTCACAGAGGGTTAAAGGTTGCGACGAGCAGATCAAGTATTAATCGCTCTTAACGGCCCTCTGATATTTTAAGGAGGATGTAAATCAACAGTGCGCCACAGGTTTTTGCCCGCGAACAAAGAAAGGGTGTGACAGATTTACGCGGGTTTTATGGCTCGAAATCGAAAATAGAACGACCAGTAAAGGCTGGCACGACTGCCAGGACACGTGAAATTTAACACGTTGAAAAGACGCCAGTCATCGAACGATTACTCGCGCCGACTTCGATGCCACCTCGATAGAAACTCATATACTGAGGACAGGAACAGCAGAAAACCGAATCCCTGGGACGCTACAACGCGTTTAAGGAACTATACACAGCTACTCCGCCTTCTCTGATATCATAACTTCGAAAAATGATAGAAGACGCAGAGGAAAGGAGTCTCGTTTCGACGATCCATCGCCACGAGTCTTCGAGGCAGGGTCTGTGACGATTCATTGTTCCAGTAATTTGTAAGTGACCCTGCCAGGGGCCGAAGGATGCAGGGGCAACAGAATGGGGGGTGGAGAATAGAAGAGACCGAGGCAACGAGAAAAGCGGCTACAGCTGAAAGCTGGCCGCATTCGTGCTGGGACGAGTTTCGAGGGAAGGCCCCAGGAACCCAGCGAGCTAACAAAATGGTAGGACCCGCCGGCCTGGACCCCGAAAACGAGCAACAAGTCGTTAGCCGCCTCTGGCTCCTACAGGGTGTACTTAAAATAAGCCGACGCTTTCGTTTTTTTTTTTTTTTTTATTTGCGCGCGCAGCCTGGGAGAAATCGTGAGGATAAGGCACGCCATGCCTGCCGGAAATGGTGCTTTTATTTCTTTTTGCATTCGAATAAGTGAAAGGGCATGGACATCGGAGAATCGCGAGGCAGTCGACCTATTAAGGCTGAGGTTACAATGGATGCGTTTTCTGGCGAATAGGTCTGACTATTTGTCGTACGAGAGAGATAATGTTCAGACATAGTCGTCAGAATATCAATTCATCAGTGTAATCACAGCCTAACGCAATGTCAAGCTATGTCTACACTGTGGAAACAACGAGCAACATTCTGTCGCCTTTCGTGTAAAAATATGAGGAGATCGTAGGGCACTTTTAGGGTGCAGGTTTTCAGCACAAGAGTAATTTATTTATTTATATATAAGGGATACAGGGTACAATATAGAATACTGAGTATTTTATACAAGGTAGCAGGACATACATAGCGGGAGTGTTTTCGTAAAACATTGACTTATAAATTAGAGTGGGTTACATAACCTTAATCCATCTGCATCATCGCTCTTATTGCCAATAGCTTGGCCCTCATCATCGACAGCAATTTGTTTCTGTACCTACACGCAGATTATTCCGCGTTTAGTAATAGAGACCATACATTTCTTCGAAAAATTCTGCATCGTGATAGAAATGGATTAAGATAGATTGCATCTGATAACAGAGTTAAAGAAAAGCTCCACACTGTTTGCAATACCATTCACATAATTACAAATCTGATGGAGTCACAATATCTCATGTCCCTTTTAAAAGTGTCAATATGGAAGACTATGACGCTAAGCACGAGAACGCAAAGTTCAACTGCGTATATGCTAAAAAACACAGTTTTTTACTTGTACGTTATTAGCAACAAGAGGCGACAAAATGTTGCTCGCTATTTCAGTGTAGCGTAGCTTAACCGTTTGAGTGCCAAGGAGCGATTTTGCGCTTCTTCTCTGTCGCTCGAACAGTGCCAGCGCTCTGGGCTGCGAATCCGACGATCACAACACGCCCGATTTTTGTCGATACGTGACTTACTGTTACCATTCAATTTTAGATAATTTAAAACAAAATTGGAGTAATATTACAGTCTGTAGACGTACTTGTTTTTTTCTTATGAACAATCATGACTATAATAATATAATAAATTTAGTAATGTAAAATAGAGTATAACAGAATATGACACGCGTTATCGCGTCGTGTGGCAATTATCGATTGGGAAATAATAATGACTAGTTGCACTCAAACGGTTAAAATAACGAACGTTCTCTGTTAGCGATGGAAGCCTCGGCAGGCTTCTATCAAGTAGAACCCCACGGTCCTGCGTTCTAATTATGCAACATGCGATTTCGTCATAAACTGGGGCTTCTAACGGCACTGACAGTTTCTCGCGCAGTGGCAACGTTCCCTAGATCATTCCGCGGGCTCGTTGCTCGCGGGTACTCGCGGTCAGCCCTAGTTTCGTCTGCGAGGCGAAAACGCCTGGTTCCCCACCCCGCCAATGGGAGAAAGCGTACTCCAAAATCGGACGAGTGTCGACAGACAGCGATAGGATCGAACGGTATTTATCGGTGCACGCTGTCTTCCTTTTATCATGCACAGGCACGTAGAACAGGCTGTTACACGATAGAGAAACAAGGCTCGGTTATTATGGAAGGATAATCGAGGGAATTATGAAAGATTTCGAGAGTAGCCTCTTGGTACAAGTGTGTTGCTATATTTACTGGATCTTGTAGTGTTCTGTTTGTTGCTCGCTGTCATTCTTTGATAAGACCGAATTCAGATATCGATACGTGAGCTGTCCCGCGTTACAATCTCGTCGGGGAATCGTGAGCCTATGGCAAGGAAATATGGCAAACTCGTTATCAGAGTACTATTACTTTCTGCGTTATTTTCTTTCTTCATTTTGGGGGCGTGAAGAACTATTTATAACGTGAAATGAGATTGAACACTTGTGTTATAATTGAACTGACAATGAAAAGAAAAGCATCTGTGGAACTGAGCATCGCCGTACTGCTTTTGCATCCAAGTTCAATATTAAATCTAAGCTCACATTTCTGTGCCTATTCAGTTTCTCAAATAAATTTGCATTCTTTATCCACAGAACAACACTTAAACTAGCTGATATCACATGCAGCAAGTAGTTCTTATAGAGAATTGTGATGCAATTCGAGAGGACTTGGAAGTTACCTACATCCACACCATCTGCGTTTAGATTTGCATTTAGAATTGAGTCTCCCAGATAAAATAATATTTAGTAAAACAGTGTTTCCTCGAGGAATAATTGCAAACGGGGACCGACGACAATATCTCATCGTAATTCTTGAATATCTACCATTTTTGAGACCCATGGGCCGCTAGTCGCTGCGTTTATCGCGGAAACCGAGCGTTCAACGAGGGACCAGCGTACTGTTAACTGAACAAGTGGAAGCGTAAAGTGCGCGACACTGTACGCACGACGAAAAAGAACGTCCTCGACGCCTTCCCACGCGTTATCGCGCGTACCAGGCTAGGCTGCCCGCCAGCAGCCGTTTTCGACGTTCGTAAATTTCGGCTGGCAAGCGTTTGCCAAATAGAAAGCCTCAGACCGTTATGAAACGGTTGCTCCACGAAAGTCGTTTACGATTACCGAAACGACTTAAAATTGAACCCACCCACTCCTGGGCCAGTGGCTGGGAATTTTGGTTGAAGTGCTTCGAAGCGAATTGTCGTCGGTTCGTAAATAGGTGAGGACAGGAGACTTCGCAGACTGCAAAAGAAGGCTTCACTATTCCTGGTAACAGTTCAGTTAATACCTAGATAGTATTTATTGTAAGTATATAAGAGACGCTATGAAGCTTCGAGAATGATCCAGTTACGAATTTTGCTTTGAGAATTAAACAGACAAAGGATCATAGTTTTCAAAATACATAGTCTCTTTTGGAAGACTGAGATCTAAGAAGATGAAGTAATTTACAGTCTAGGGGCTAGAAGACATTTAATCGCAACGTGTTTGATACTTTGATAGTTGTTTCTTGGTATCTTTCTTAACTATACTTAGGAACATTGAGTAGATAGGTAGGTACTTTGAATATCAGAAATTGCGTTCGTTGGAACCCTTCCTTTATTTGAGGAAATGAAATATAGTACAAGGGAGCAAATCAAGAGAATTAATTTTTATTTAAAGTTCTTTCATCGTAGATTCTGCATTGTAGCATTATTTCCATACATTCGACGACTCTAGAAAAGGAATTTTTAACACTCTTGTTACACTAAGTTTGCTTATAACATACATAATTTTAAAAGAATATCCATAAAAATCTATCAAAGTAGCGCGAAAATAAGGTCCAGTAATTTCGTATTTTATCTATTCATCTCAAGTAGCACACAACGTCTTGTAGACATCTATTTTCTGTCTGAACATCTTATACACTTAATTCTAACATCTTTAAGACGCTTCATGGATGTCTTTTGAGACACCTCGAAGACATCTTGATTTCCAAATTCGATCATTTCAAATACGTCTTCAAATACATCTATAGAACTTTACTAGATATCTACAAAACGTTTTTAAGACATCTCTGTGCTACATGGGTGAATGAATATATCCAGTATATCACTGAATACACACCTTCAAATAATAACATTCGCCAATTACTCTACCCAGTCACCAAAGCATTGAAATGCAACATCGACGACAGAAAACTGCTCCAAGCAGTCCCAGTCCCCTTCCCCCCGAGCCCTCAAACAAGCGCAACCATTCGCCACGGGATAATCACAGCAAGCCCTCGACAAGTCGCGAGGTTTTTCAATCATCCTCGTACGTGGGAGTCGCGGAGGTCGCTCGAGCTGCCGCGAGAGGAGTTCGCGCGATAACGCGGGCCCGATAACGCGTATACGCTGTGTGCTCGTGACGCAGAGCGCGCGGCCGCGAGCACACGTCCACTGGGCGATAGTGTGTGCCTGCGTGCGTGTGCACGTAGCCGTTCCGCATAAAGAGCGGTGCATTGCGCCAAGCCTCTGTGCCGCCGAAGCGCTGCCGCTGAATTAATAATCGAACTTACGTGGGCTAGGTGCTCGTCTACCGGGTGTCTGCAAGCGTTCTTGACGAAATTACGTGCAAGGCCGTTCCATTGGGCCTGTGGGTCCTGGGCAGAGGCAGGGAAGCGACCTGGGAAGAGAAGGGGAATTTTATTAATTGGAATGAGGAGAGATTTATGTGCAAGGTTCATTGATGCAATCGAAAAATCGGAAATATATAATTGCAAATGGTAAAAGACTATCAGTACGTGTTTCGTTGGTGTAGGAGAGTAGGTGATCGACTTGTCTCGTGCTTGGGTCGTTGGTAGTATAAATTGGGCTTGAAGGTCCATTTGTGCAACTGACTAATCGAGCACGAGTCGAGCAAATGTTATATATATTACTGAAAAATCAGAAATACACAATTACAAATGGTAAAACACTATGAATACGTGTTTCGTTGGTGTAAACGATCGTCTAGCCTCGTGTTCGGGTCGTCGGTAGTAGAAATTGGGCTTGAAGGTCCATTTGTGCAACTGACGAGTCGAGCAAATATTATACACTCTAGTGAAAAATCGCGAATAGACAATTGCAAATGGTAAAACACTATCAATACGTGTTTCGTTGGTGTAAAAGTGTAAATGATCGACTCGCCTCTTGCTCGGGTCGTCGGTAGTATAAATTGGACTTAAAAATCCATTTGTGCAACTGACTAGTCGAGCACGAGTCGAGCAAATATTATACATACCATTAAAAAATCAGAAATACACAATTACAAATGGTAAAACACTATCAATATGTGTTTCATTGGTGCAAGCGATCGGCTCGGTTCGGGCTCGGCTCATCGGTTGCATAAATGAACCTTCAATGATTTTGCTAACGTAGCGTTAACTATATAGTGTCTACATGGGAAAAAATATTAAACTCAACTTATTAAAGTCTATTGTAGAATTTACGAAAGTATATTAACAGGCCTGAGTTTAATAGAATCAATGAGTAGACTTTGTAGATTTAACAGTGCTGCTCTTACTGTAATCAAACTACCTTTATTAAGTTTACAAAGGTCTATTACAGATCCTACAAAAGCCTACTCTGTTTAAATTTACTTAAGCGACTTTTGCGAGAGGCGTATATTCATTTTTTCTACGTAAAACATGTGTTCAGTGTTCAGGTGAAACTGGGTCTACACCAGGGCACAGTTTGCGAACACTGTTTGCAAGCAGTTCGTAAACTCTTTATCACTCTTACTCGATTTTTTCGCGGATACCAAATCAGCGATTTTACGAACAGATATATAAACAGACGATTTTTAGGAAACTTAATTTTCATATTTTTCACGCGAACAGTTCGCGAACTCTGTTGTATTCGCATGGTAGTCTGGTTTAATCCTAGAACGACACCCTGGGATCGTCAACGACCCCCAAAATTCTAAACTTGAAAATCTATTTAGCATACACTTTGAAAGAACTCAAAAATTTTGTTTCTTTTTTCCTGCAAATAGGAAGCAAGCTGTACAGCTATCTTTTCTTAAAAAGCTCTAACGATCTGTTTTACGCGAGCAGGTAACTTTGTGATGAAGTTTATCGTAAACAGAGTACGTAATATTTTTTAATTTTCCTTCTTCCACGATATTGATATCGTTTCGAAGATTCCAGTAAAGTTAAAATTAAATTGAACGACCGAGAGCTTTGATTTGCCTTTTTTCCCATCGCAATCAGTATCGAGCACTTTTCTGGAGAGACGAGGAAAAATTCTCAAAATACTTGATGAAATTGAGGAATCCGATACGAAATATTCCATCGAGAAAAATTGTCCCAGATTCAGGTTTTCCTTTTTTGCATCCAGCATGAATATTGAAAAAAGGAAACTTACAACGTAGGATTGATTTCCGCGACTTGAGACCGTATCGATGAGAACTGAATAAAAAATACCAATTTTCAATTCTCTAAAATAACATGTACAAATATTCATACGAAGCAAAGCTCTTATCTTAACTTTTTCGCGTTAAATTACCAATAAAACGCATTTTCTGAATAAATATCGAAAAACGAGGTTCCAGAGAAGCTCCCACAATCTGCGATTAAGTTAGCAAAAGTATCGATTAACAGACTACGATAACCCAGACGACGCTAATTTATAAATCCTAATTTTTCCCTCCCTCCGTGAAACGCTAATATCGAGCACATAGGTACCTATATATTCTCTGCAGAAATATCGAAAGGGGTCGGAGGAATATTCCCAGCATTCCTGGTTAAATAACCAGGAATAAAAAAGACCTGTACCCAATAATCCTGAGTAATCTACCGATTCAAATAACACAGATTTTCGTTTTCCGCCAGTTGCAGATACTGCTGCGGAAAAATGTGGAACCATAGCTCCCACAGTAAAAGTATATTATTCAGGAAGGTCCTAATACCCCTAATGATCCGATATATAATACCAACATAAATATCTATAGATAAAGACTCAAGTGTTTCAGGATTAGACTATACTTGTCAACAACGCTAAGAGTAACACGAAGACAAGTGGTCCTACACTTTCAGCAACCTCAGCGATAGATAGACACCTACAAATAGATACTAAATACAATGAAAAGAGCTTTAATTAATATCTTCCCAAGATCTCAATTTCCCCAAAAATCGTAGATATAATTTACACAATTAAAAGCAATAGTGGCTTCCTTATCAATGCACCCTTCGTAACAAAATTAGCAGACATAGAATTGTGCTCGCAACAGCTCGCCACAGAATGATATTGAAACGTTTTAATACGCCATGGCGGCACATGAGCGGAGTAAAAGACAAAAAAGTCGACGCGCTCTTTGTACGGTATAGTGGAAAGAGGTTTAATGAGGATCCCTTTGACTGTAAAATGTATGCGCGCGTGCATCATGCTCGATGGGAGCGCGGTGGTAACTCGATTTATGCTAAATCAAGATTCATCGGATAATCATGACCTGAGGAGTAATTGATATGAAATGTTAATCGAGCCACTTAGCATACATGTACATGATTTATTTATTAGGAATGATTGTGTGGTTCGAGGAATTTCGTTACGTGAAGGTTTCAATACTTCTGTCAAGATTCTGTTTCTATTATAGATGAAAGAAATGAATAGGAACGTCGAGTTGAATGCTTAATGTGGGTTTGAAATTGAAAGTCAGATAATAAAGGTTCTATTTTGTCATCATTAAGAAGATCTAGTTTTACAAATATCTGAGTAATATTGAGGGTAAAAACTAAATTCGAACTAAGGCTGTGATAAAAGCTCGTGAACAAGAAAGACTGTATAATGCATGAATACATGGGTAAGTAATGCATGTAGTAGATTAATAGGTACAGGCGTGAGTGCATCTTCGAGTTGCAAAGTTGTTCTGGAGTTAAACTACTCGAGCTAGACTATAGTTATACATGATCTAGAATGTGAAAATATAGTAGGAGCAAAATGAAGTTTGAAGAAAGTCATGATAAAATCGATCGATGCAAAATTAAGATCTAAATTAGCAATTTAGAAGCTTTGAAAATCTACGAATTATCATTCTCTTTATTTATACTAAAAATTTATATAGTCATCAGCTATAAAACCTGAAAAAAATCAATAAGAAACAATCCTTTACGAAACAAGAAATGTCGTTACACACCGACTGTTATATTAAATATTTAAATCTCCTACATTGCAAGCATTAAAATTAAACAAATACTCCGAAAATGCATGAAAAACATGATAGAATTAAATAAATAAACTATAGCGACGCCATTTTGTACGAAAAAAGGAACTTTTTCAGAAGTCGCGGGCAATTTAAACTGAAAGCCGCTTCCAGCTCTCTGATTGGTCAAGTCCTGGATGCAAGTCAAAATTCCACCAATAGCGATGTAGGAATTACGAAACCAAAAGCAATGGCGCGCAGTGTTCGTCAAAATAGCAACACCATACATTTATTCGAGCTAAGGCATTTTTCGAGCATTCCTCGTGGGAATCCGCCATTTTGACGGCTGAACGATAAGAACGTCGCTATTTGGTAAGGTTAAAATATATTATATCAAAGAAGATATCGAACCCAACCTTCCAAACGCGTTCGGAGATGTCCCCATCGCCCTAACCTAAATTGTTAATTTTCTCGAAATCTACGCGTCGATCCACGACGAAATTTTAAAAAACGAGCATGAAACTTGATGAAGAATAATACATGGAAAGTTTCATCTCGATATCATTTACCGATCTTGAAATATTAAATAGTCACTTTTTCCAACCCAGCTGCTGCTCGACCTCGTCTCTCTTTGTTCCTCCCATGATGAGACGCGACGTCGAAACCGCTCGAATGACCGCTTCGCTAGAGTTTTCATATTATTCATTACTATACGAAAATTATGGTTAAACTAAACGTGCACCACGTGTATATACACGTGACTTTTCATTCATGAATTAGATAACGATTAACAATCGTTCACGAAGTTTGCTTCACAGCAATGGTTAAATAGACGAATAAACGACTGTTTAATGGCGACCCCCAGCATCATGAAATTGGTCCATAGATCATCAGTTTCTAGTTGTCCAGCGATCCCATTGCGCAAAAGACACTGCGCAAGTTGTGAACGCCATAAACAAAAATTGATATCTATCGCGCGTTTCGGTTCCCGCGTTCCACTTGTTCAGTGACCATCGGAAGGTTTGCAACCCTGTTGGATAACCTTCGCTGCAGACAGGATGTACGACATGTATGGAAAGGATGGAAAGAATCGTCGTAAATATTAGACAGCATTCGATCCGACGCGACAATCGCAACGACGAATCGACGCGGCGTTGCCACGTATTGACCACGTTTCGTGATGAACAAAATCCATGTTGCTTCCTTCGATCGATTTCGTGATATTTGTGATTGATAATCTTCGATGGAATGCTTTGAGGTACGCAGTTACTCTATATTTCATATCTAAAACTCGACAGTCTTTTCTCTTTACCTTTCAATTAAGCGTCGTGCTTCTGTTTCGCAATCCATGCGTATCGCGACTTTTTAACCTATACACGTCGCTTCTTTTTAACCTTAATGCACGCTCGGTCGAAGCAGTTCTGTGGCTAACGATTAATGTGGTATATCGATTGCGTTTCAGGTAGATAAGTCGGAATAAAGGATAGAGAACATGGGAACATTTCTATATCGCTCAAAAGAGGCTTAAAGACAGAGGATAGAGGTACGGTAAATCGAACTGGTTCATAGACCACAGCGCAGTATAGATGCGTAACATCCTAGCGGTTCACGCGAGAACGCTATGTACCATGAGCATGGTTTAGATGCCTGATAGAGGATCTTTCAGGGGACAAACGACGTTCCGTTCGATTTAGATCCCTGAAGAGCAGCGCCACGCCCTGCTCTCAACGTTGCCGTGTCCGCGATGGACGGCCCGCATAATGAGAAACGCGAATCAGTGGCCACATCGTGCTCTCGCGTATCTTTGGTCGCGTGCGCTGCGGCTACGTGCGCGTTTGCCCTTGCTTATCGCGTTCTTGCGCAGCTTTAATTAGCTCGCCGCCATCTCTTGGTCACCGCGGCTCTTCCTAACCTCCCTCTCTTCCTCGCTCTCTATTTATTTTAAAGAACCATATCACCGCGCTCGGGCCATAGCAGCGGACTTCGTGTCTCGTAACACTCAAAGACTAGAATACGAAATAGTTTATGGCGCATCGATTCGGGATATATATTAAGTTCGTAGAGTTCGAGAATAGACAAAAATGATTGTCGTATATTTTCATCGCGCAGCAGATATTGCGGTCTGAAATCACTTCTCATTATCGATGCTCATTGCGCGCACCGCGACCGTTATTGTACCGCGACTTTAGCATTGATAATCGCTGTGGTAGCGCCCGCGAAATCGGGCGTTTCAAGATTTTCGATCAAAAAGTTTCATGTGTCGCATCGTTTCAGGTCTTCGTATGCTTCGGGATCGCTCTCTGGCGAGTGGGACGCCTAGAGAGGCACGGTATTAAGATGATCAAGGAGGTTGCTTCAAAGGCGCAAACCACGGCAGCGATGACGAGCGAGGAACAAAGGAGAGCATCGTTTCTGCGGGGGGAGAATGAGGGAGAGGGGAGGGGACGTGCCATAAGCTGCGTACCCGTGGCACGCCATCTACGTTGCCTTTGTGTATTCCATGGTTGCGCAATGCCCCGCGCGTTCGAGAAAACCCAACGTGCGCGCGCGACACGTACGCACGCAAGCTCGCATTTTTCCTTCGGTGCGTCGGTCGACGCGGGGTTGCGCGCGGCATTTCTATGTACGATTGATTGCGCTCGAAAGAGGGAGGCGAGCCTCGAATTGGAATGGGGAAGGTACGGGGGGAAGGGGAAAAACGAACTCGTCGACAGAGGGTACGCAACTCCCCATCCTGCGAACCGTCGCAGCAAGGGCACGTCGACCGAGAGAGAGACGGATCGCGGGAGCGTTGCAACCGCGAACGAAGAGGGATGGAGGGAGAAGGGCGGAAGACGGTAGACAAAGAGACGAAGAAAGGGGAAAGGTGCATGCCATGAGAAAGGGTGGGGAGGAGCAAAGGAAGGAAGATCGGTCTCTCGGTGCGGAGAGCGTAGTGGTTCTAAAGAGAAGCGGCATCGCCGCACGGCTACTTGCCTCTCCAGGGCCAGGATATTTCAATACCGACGGTGGTCGGCCACCGCCGACGCGGCCACGGAGGAGGGAGGAAACGCTTGTGACGATGTACTCTCCGCGTGTATATATGTAATGTATATATGTGCTTCCCCTTGTGCCCCCCTCACCCACGTGCCCGCCCTACGCTTGCATACACGCGATATATACGACTTTACACACCCGTGGGCGTTCGAGGGAAAGAGAAAAACAGGGAGAGAGAGAGAGAGAGAGGTTAGGACGGAGACCGGTGGCGGCACGGTAGCGTTCTGCTATTCGGGTTTACTGCGCGAGGAGAACAGCCGAGGGGGAAGAGAGGGGAAGGAGACAGAGTCCGTCTCTGTTTTAACATACAGAGGGGGAAAGTTGCGGCAAAACGGAAAGGCTGACACGTCGACGGGGAATGCTGGCGGGGTGCGGGGCTAGGGACCTCGGGAGAACTGAACCGTCGACCGACGTTCGTCCGTGGCCCCGCCCCCCCGACGAGTCGAGGGGAACCGACGTGGGCCGTGCCACGCGGCGATTGGCCGAGCCGTCGCGCGGGGCTCGGTGCATCGGTGGCGCCTCGAGGCACCCGCCAATCGGTCGCCGCCGTCGTGGCTTTTTTATCCTGCTATTTACGCCGAAGGACGGAGAAGAGCAGGCTCCCCCATCTGGCTCTCTCGCTCATTCCCCTATCCCTCTCCTTGTCCATCGCTCGACCGCTCTCCCTGTGTGTTCGTCGGCACGGGAGAGGACACTCTCGTTTCGGGATCCGTTGAGGTTGCACACGTTTTCACGAGAGGAGCGCCGCCCGTTTACTGCGACGCGCTTCGTTCTACGGTTACTCTCGCTCGATACTGTGCGCCGTTACGATACCATCGTCGCGATTCTTGAACCTTTTCACCGACCGTCTGTTTATTGTAAAAGCGGATCGCGTATGCGGCGACCGATGCCCGTACGGTGGTGTGCGGTGTACGTGTAGTGTGTGACAGTACGTCGCAAGAGGATACAGCGTTGCCAGATCGTGGGCGCGAACGCACGGCAGAAGCGGTGTTCGGGCCAGAGATACGTCTTGATAGACGCGCGTGTACGTTCGTAATAGAACGTAACGATCAGTTCGTTTTGATTTTGACGGATGGTAGAGAACGTTCCCCGAACGTCGTTGGGATACTCGAGTCTGTCGAGGGATACGACTGTGACATTTGGTGTGTGGTGCTATCGACGGAATAGAACCGGCAACGCCGCATCGACTGCTCTCGCACACAGACGCACGGGTATACACGTACCTAGAAGGGAACTTGGGGTGGCTGGCTAGCAAGCAGGCGGCAGGCAGGCAGGCAAGCAAGCAGGCAGCTTTCTTGTTCCGAGGACGGCGCTCCTGGTTGCGCCGTCTCTCTTTTCTACCTCCATTGCGCTTGCTCTTCTTTCCCTCTCCCCTCCGCCCTCCTCGTCGTCTCGGTCACACTCAATCACGCTCTCCTTCTTCCACTTTCTCTGTCCCTCTCTGTCTGGTCGCCGTGTGTGTGCGGCGCACGTACCGTTGAGAGATTCCCCCTCCCCTGTTTCGACGCTCTTTCTCTACCGCTACCCCCTCCCTTCCTAACCTCGAGCGGGTCGGGCGAGTCCACTAAGCCAGCGAGGGGAGTTCGGCAGACCTCGGCTCTAGTCGGCCTCGATCCGCAGAATGTGCTAGACGCTGCGAGTCGGTCGCTCCAGTTTTCGTATAATCGTACATAGAGAGCCTGTCCTGTGTTCACGACGCTTGTAAACGTCCTTCCGCGATTCGCACGCGGATCCAGGACCCGCCAGTGCCCGTATCAACGTCAATTTTCACCGTCAGTTTGGGACGCACTCGACCAGCGTATATCCGTACGACGGCCATGTTTGGTGTTTACGAGGTGAGGGGGAATCGCTGACGTCACGAGAGCCCCGATCTCGCACGAAGGGAGCAGCAGTAGCAGCAGAAGCAGAAAACGTGTTGCCGGCCGACACACACACACACATACACATACACAGTGAACACCGTCGGGATACTTCGCGCAACACGAGCGACGACACCGAGGGAAAAAACGACGAGACGCAGCCCCGTGGGCCGTGGTGCTCCAACCGAATATCGTACGCGAGATAATTGTGCGGTGAACACGCGAAGAAGGAACTCGCGGCGCGCGAATCGTGCCGCCTGAAATCCCCTTCCCGATGGGACGTGCGTGTACGCCGACTTCGCTCGTGTTCGCCGGTCTTGCCGCGACTACTGGCCATTCAAAAAACATCGGCCTCACCGCCGCCTCGCCGCTGAAATAGCAGCCACTCTAATCACCGGTCGGTCGGTGGCGATCTGTGCGGAAAACATCGAGCAATGCCGAGCGTTCTCGTATCCGAGGCAACACGTGCTGTGTCTCACTTCACGTGATTCCCATCGAAGATGCTGAACACGTCGAGGATGCGATCGAATTGATCGCGTATCGCCGGTTACACAGGAATCATTGTGTATTTACTTTCATGCTGTGCAGAATCGTTCCCGCTAAACTGCTCGCGACGAGCATTTAGCGAAGTCGACCCTGTGTTTCTTTATCGTGAGAAACGACGATCGTTCCCCCTCGCGACGAGTTTTCTCGTGCGTTCACGCGTGTCATCTCGATCGAGTGCGAGCCTACGAACCAGTGTCGGTACATATGGTGTTACGTTACGTGAAGTTTTATAGTGACACGCATCACCCCCTCACTGGATATATTTGCAATCTTGGTGTCTGTGGAAAGAACGAGGATTAAAACATCATGGATCTGGGTGACAGAGTTTACGCCGCGGAACGGATTACGAAGAAGAGGGAAAAGCGGGTAAGTGAGAACGGTGTGAGCTGTCGCCACCAGGTGGCACCACCACACGGAATCTGTTTGTCTATGCGCCGTTGCCGCTTCCTCCCCTCTTCGTGATCTCTCTCTTTTTTCCCCCCTACTTGGAGGCTCTACGATCGTGCCCCTCCCGTGGCGATTTCTATCGCGTACGATGCTTACCAATATCTTCGGATACCCATGAACGACACATTTTCTGTGCAACTCGTTGCCTAATAAAGATATTTGGAAAATTTAATTTTCTACTTCGAAAGCATGTATTTATGTACGTTTAGCAGCAGAAGATCAGGAATGATTCTTTGAGATATTTGTCGCAGATCTGTTATTTTCTCGCGTGGATGGGAAATTGTACTGAGATTGTATATTGGGCATATGGGAGGAGTGTTTGAATTATTGTCACACGTGAATTTTGAAAGACTCGTGATTTCTGCGATGTCGTTTTCGTCATCTACCGGTGACGTTGAGTAACGACGCGTCCGAGGCTAGCTAAATTGTAGATCGACGTAGAACACGCGAGAGAGTTTTCAGCTGCAAACAGCTCATGCGCTGTAGAGACCGACTGTGTGTCTTTATACTCCTGCACAGTTATGTCATTGTTTTCCAACTGTCACACTGGCTGCGCACTACGACCGGTCCGGCACGCTTTCGTTCGTTGGCCGATGGCCAATAGGTGAGCCGTACCAGCGGCTCTCGTGGAAGTCAACGCCGCCCGTTTTATCGACCGTACGCCACCGAGATGGATTCGAAGATCCGCTCTTTGACCATAGACGACATATTAAGACAGGCCTTTGATGCATTTTCTTGGCTTTGGTCTTTTTGGGAACTCTAGAATCATAACATTTTTGTATTATCAGTGATAATACTATCAGGTTGTAGATGTCAGTCAAAAATTCGTTAATAACACAGTGGAGCACCAAATTTAGTTTTTAAAGACATTTACTGGAAAAGTTTATCCAAAAAAGCAAATACTAGTCTAGAGTTTTAGGTCGGTAAGGCAGTTGTCCTTGCCCAAAAGTTCCTCAAGATTCATCTACGTCCTTATGCCTTGTCTATGTTGAACATAAACGCGCGAAACTGATTTATGCGATCGTTGTGTATAATTAATTAGAAAACATCTTGTTTTCTGATACGAGTGTTCTGCTAGGCTTAATGTATCTGGTAATTAAATTGATTCTAAGTGTTTTTAGTATTTAGAATTAGTCAAATTACCAATGTTTTGTCGTCGGTTCTATAGCTAGATTACCATTTGCAGAAAATTTGAAAATTATAAATTGAGAAACATGTGCAAGCAATCGTAGATTATATTACTAGCAATGTATTTTATGTTAGTGTACAGCACATTGTTCAACTGATTGTACGATGATGCTGACGACTGGCGCCAAGGGATGATAGGTTATGTCTGAACCGCGTCGTAAATGTCTTTTTAGCCGGAGTCGTTGGCGAAACACGCATTTACTTGGTTGGAACCACGTGACAAGTGTACGCTGCGCAGTTAAAACCACACTGCGAGAATCTTCTAGATTTTAGGCATTATTGGAATGCGTCGTTCTTTTTTCTATTGTATTCTTTTTAGGCTTGTTCTGTACTCAATATGAAGTTTTAATCAGTAGTAATTAGTTTGTTACGTGATTCGCAGATGGAGCAGTGATGTAATATGATGGATTTTTATGTTAAGTTGTCACGATCCTATCTAGTAATTTTTTTAGCAATTTTAATCATTTTTGTAATTTATGGCGCTACATATTTTGTAAATCATTAGTGTATTGTTCTTTTTAAATAATATAGCTTTCGAGATTAAACGATTAAGATTTATATACATCTTTTACATTGACATGTTATTTAATAAAAAAAATTTCAAAACTAGTTATAATCCTGATCACATGGAGTTTCAAATAAGGGAACTCAAAATAGGGAATTCTGAAAGATATGTTTTGTTAGAAACCGGAACTTACTAAACATTAAACTCAAAAATTATATCTATGAATAATAATTTAAACATTTTTCTCACACAAATCGTTCGTTTTCAGTTTATTACCCAGACTAAATTCGAACAGAACAGATATTTTTTAACATAACTTTGTTCAGCGAATGAAGTGCTTCTTTTTTGATAGGTACGAAGATACGAATCTTTTCTATTTTTCTCATTCTAATTGGAAATAACATGCTTACTTCCAAAGAAGAAAAATTTTCAAGTGTAAATCATTTTTTCGTTCCAGGGTAAAGTGGAGTATTTCGTGAAATGGAAAGGCTGGAGTAAAAAGTAAGTTGGAAGCGATGAAACCATTATTTAGCTTTGTTAGAAGGTGACTATAAACATAACTTTTTTTCTATTGTAGATACAACACATGGGAACCAGAAGAAAACATTCTAGATGTCAGGTTAATCGAATTATACGAAGAAAGTCAAAAAGGCGGAGATGTATCTACGAGGAGACCCAGGCGAAGGGATACCAGATACAATGTAAGTATCTTTTCACAAATAATTTTACACCATATAATGAAACTTATAAATTTTAAAAACGTGGAAAGTTAATTTCTTAAAATTAATAACCGTTTTCATGACTAACGTAGAAGACCACGGTAATCATTATTACCACTATTATTCTTAATTAAAAAAAGTAAAAAATGAAAACACGTATTTACTGATGATATTTTTTCATACATAGGAACAAGTTCTCGCCAACTTGGTGGTCGAAGAAGAACCAGGTGGAGATGAACGAGTTGGAGAAGACAGTCAGGACGAGTCGACTACCGGAAGTACGTCGGCTCCTCGTTTGAATCTCGTAGCACCTGACGAAGACACGCTTCCGAGTTCCCTTGATGGACATGAATCGCCCATCGCTCCAGATTTATCAGCGTCCGCGTTTAGCGTCGATTCAGACAGCTCCAACAGCAGTGTGGATGGTCCTTTGCTACCGAGGAAAGAGCCATCGGGCACAAAGAGGAAAGCTGAGGTTCTGAGCAAAGAGTCGGGAAAAATTGGTGTCACCATTACGACCAGTAGTCCCAGTAGCGGGAGCGGAAGCCCTCCACCAAACAAGATTCCTCGGTTATTGCCTCTGAAGAGTAATCCTACGTCTCCTTCTTACCATGTTAGTTGCAACTTATACTTCAGCAAGGTGAGGTCATGTCTGAGTTACATCTTTTGTGGTCATTCAGATTTTGATCTCGTCTTGTGAAGATTTATGGGCGTTCTTATGTGTGAACTTTGTCATTGTTTTTAATACTGGAATGGCACACTGTTTTTTGGATTGCCACGCGACGCAACTGATTGCCAATCAGTATTTTGCAGGAATCATGAAAGGCTCCAGTGTGTTATTCCAGGATTAATATTAGTTAGCAATAAATGTAAGGTTTTAAAAATGCCAGGTTTCAGTATTGACAATACATTAAAACTACATAGAAGACCCAAACAGTTGTCTCGTCTTTTTAGCTTAGAATGACGTTTTATGCACAGTAGCTAACTGATATTTTTAGAAGAATGTTTCAAGTCAGTTTTATCAGAAAATGTTCACACAAAAGAGCTTTTAAATCTACCATATCATACGGCTTTGAAAAACAAAAAATGAATTAGATATTGTTTCAGAGTCATAAGGTTAACGGCAGGCGGCCGTCGTCCTCCAGCGTGAAGTCGACGCCAGAGGAACCGCTTCCGGCAGTGCCGACGACGCCAGCTCCAGCGGTGCAGGATAAAAAGCGTCCCGAGGCGGACGTCCCACACGGTCCTCCACCCTCGCTGCCACGTGCACCACCGGCGCCCCTGTCCCCTCAGATAGACACGCCTCTGGAGCAACCAACAAAAAAGAGGCACTTGTCGGAGCAAAAGCAGGAGAAGTCCAACGGAACCGTAACGCTGGACGCGAACGGCCACAAGTCGCCCAGCCCCACGGACTCCTACACGAACAACAACAGGTTACCCACTGTTGTGAACGGGCATCATAGTCATAATAATAATAATAACAGCCACAATAATAACAATAACAATAACAATAACAACAATAACAACAACACGTCGAGTATGAAGCAAACGGAAATCACGAAAACGGCAGACATGTACGTCCCTCTCTCCAGCCCTGGTACGGATTACTGGCACGCGAGGAATCCAGTCGCCGATCAGGTGTTCATCACGGACGTCACGGTGAATCTTAAGACCGTTACCATCAGGGAGTGCAAGACTGAAAAGGGATTCTTCCGGGAGAGGGATCCCAAAAGCGATATCTATTAACTTCTCCTGTCTGGGAGAACCGTTTCACTGTGAAATTATAATTGAATCACTGTAAATATAAATTATTTTCGCACGTCGAGGGTTAAGCGGAAAATATGCAGGGTGTTTCAAAACTGTCGATACGAATTTTTGAGGCTAATAGGAATCATGGGAAGGGATGAAACGATTCTGATGAACGCAGATCCACAAAATTGTGAGGAATTCAAGGGTGTCGACAACAGTGAACGGAATCTATAGTGCATATTGATCAGGGGATCTGTGGTTACTTAGGGATTCTTTGTACCTTTTTGTAAATTCTATTATCTGGTTAAATTTGGGCTTGGGTAGCTTTGAAATATCCTGTAATTTAATTGTACCAAGCGATAAAAAATTTTGTAAGAAACGGACAGCTCGTGGGCGTGGAGCGTAGTAACTTGCGAAGAACTCGCTGCTCAGTTTCCGGTATCGTATGTTCCGAATCAAGTTCCAGAAACTTTCAGCAAAAACGCAAACCTGAAATTCGATTAAGCTTCTTCGAACTGAGAATAGAACGGTCAGCTTCAGGGTTGGTAAGGAGTACATGTAAATCGACGATTTTACATGGGGAAATGATAATATGGGTCTTTGACACGTCGTGATATAACACTTGTACATTTTAAAAACGCTTGATAGATCTTTAACTATGTACTAAAGAGATCTGAGACAACGTTAGAGAGAATAATACGATTTCTCGATCGATTGCATTTCCGCTTCAGTATAGAAATTCAGCCGTGGAAACTGTGTGTAAATTAGTTAATTTGAAATTTTACTATTGATAAAAATAGTACAGATCTGGAAAGAGAATATTTTTCTAATTCGTTTTTAGAATATCGAAGCAGCTTCGTAGAAGCAAACCTTGAAGTAAAAAGAAAAGAATTTTCGAGTATAGAGACAAAAAAAAACTAACGTTATTAATCTTGACGACGTATTTCTCAACGTATTATGATATTATAATTGTATTTATCGATAAATATTTCTCTCTTTATTTTCAACTTTTCTCTTAACGACTAAATACTGCGTCAGAAAAGAGAAAGGGTAATTTATTCGTTCGTAGATGTTAGAGATTCGTTTAGAACAGTTAAAAAGATAATTGATTTCTTCAGGTTGTTGTAGCATCACAGTTCAAATGCACAGAAAAAAGAAGAGAAAATGAAAACGTATAATCGTATGTTTGTTAACGGAATAGCACGCAATTACTTTATTATAACTTACGATACGTGTTCTATTGGTTTCCGGTTTTTGTTATGAATTGACTTTGTGTTATTTAATGTTAGCTGTTGCATTTTTTTATACCGTCGAATGTTTTTCATTTGTATGTTTATGGACTGACTGCGCATGTTTGATAAAAGAGAGAGAAAAAAAGATACAAAATAAAAGTTCGTTGCGCGCGATTCGATTCCAACGACATTGAGAAACCGTTTTGTAAACGTATATCCACGAGGGCGCGACTTTTCTTTTTTTTAATTCCTAGATAAGTTGTCGAGATTGTTCTATGTCACCAAATAGATGTTCCTACCTCGAACGGTCATCTTTGAATGGAAGTAATCGAGTACAACAACCAAATTCTAATCTTGTCGAACGTTGCAACTAATGCTACCACTCGAGGGCATCGATTTAATTTTTAAACAAAGTTTGCACCGTAACATCCAGCTTCGCGCGTGCACCATTCAGAACCAGTAAAAATCCGTGATATATAGTTAAATAATATAATAAGTGTAAAACTTAAAACATATACGTTGCTTATTTATTGTAACTAATATAAAAGTTTTTAGGTTTTTACATTCTTAGTATAGTATTACTAGACTGTGTACTAAATGCGTCCCAGTTTTCTTAAAACAAACAAAAGGACGTCATCGAAGTAACATTTCCCATCTTGTATGGTCAGTACAAGGAGCGTTCTTATCATTTTAAAATCACTAAGAGATTCCAGAATCGCTTGATATTTTGTATAGATGCTGTATAATTGGTTCACAACAGATGCAGAGAGAGAGAGAGAAAGAGAGCGAAAGAGGTTTTATCTTTTTAAAGAGAGACAAAAATGGGGCTATTTGTGTACAGTTAGGTCACGAATCGCCTGCAACGGAAGTTGCAACAGGATTCAAATACACATTTAAATTGTTTGTACAATGTACTGCTGTATATTGAGAATCAGCGAGAGAACGAACGAGAGAAGTCCTGTAAAAATTGTAAATAGTCAAAATACACACTCTACACGATAATTGTATGAACGAGAGAACGTGAGAAAGAAATGCGTAACTTTAGATATTCTTTGGTTATTAATTTGTAAATAGACAATGCGAGAAACCCCCCTTTAAGTTGTAAATGTAAAGTCGAGAGAACTATTACAGGTCTAGAGAATGATCCTTTTTAGCTTTAGAACTTTCAAGAATAGACTGTGCGCGTACCTTCGATACATTGTTTCTGTACTTATAGAATATTCAGACTACTTATAACGATACACACGGAGAGATAACAAAAAAAAATGATTACCCAGCGATTACGCAGGCATATACGATATGTGAACCCCGGTAGTACCAAATTCAACGGTAATTTTAGTTCTGTCTGGTACAGATTCCTTATATTTCAATAAAATCTTTACTTGAACTTCGTCTCTGCGTGCACTGCTTGTTCTCCATCCACTTTTAAGCGATTGTATGATTTATTTATGTAAGCTCGAAATTCAACATTCTTTAAGTTTCAATTTGTTTATTATCTAGTGTGTACAGTTGAGAATAAAACAACGGTTACTCTATTATGTATTAAAATTGGCGCTAATATATTCAAGGAAATAAAAAATTACGTATACAATTGTAAATACTAAATCAGTTTATTTATTGGAATCGTTGTCTACAACTTTGTAGAGGATTCATTGCATATAAAAATTGTATACAATTCTAAAATTTTCGCTTTTATCATTTTCATGCCACATGCAACGTTATCGATTCAGTCTACTAAATGAGACTACAACGCCACAGGTGGCAGGAATTAAAATCAAACGTATCTAGAAACTTTTTTATTATTTAGCAAGTAACGTGAAAGTTCTCTTTAAGTACTTATTAATTGATTGACTAAGTTCTCAGATCGTTTATTAGAGAATAATAATGCATCGATATCATTGAGACGTAGGATCATCGACAAAGTAGACTTATAGATCTACCACTCAACTTATACTTCTGTCACATATGTTTAGGGGGCACTACCATTTTCGTGTAAAATATATTATCGACTCAGTCTAGTGGAAACAGAATTACGAGTGGTAAAAATTAAAGTTAAATATTACCCAGGAATATAACAATTACACGTTTGTCCACTGAAACTATTTCACAGTATTGCTAATAATATGTGTAGTAAAAATAATTGTCACAGCATTATGTTCTTAGGAATATCGATTTAACAAAAATTATTCTTTGGATCACGTTTCCCTCCACTTTTACAAGTTGAATCAAAAGGGTATAAATAACCCCGGTAGTGAACAATTCCTCAGTCACTTTCAAGTCTCTGTTCGGGTCGGATCGTTTTGGTGATTCCTCGGTTGTTATCTGGCCCGACTCCGATACATAATCGACGTAAGTAATAACAGACCAGGCCTCCCGCTCCTGATCCCTAACCCCGACCAGTCCTCTTACTGACCTCTGACCATGCACTTAGTTAGTCATACCTGTACCTTAACCAATAATCCTTCTGGTTATGCATGAGTCGTAATCAAGTCTCCCACTGGTATCTAGTTTGATACCAGAGTCTGATACCATATTTTAAATTATGTTTAAAATTATATATGGGAAACATCTAGTATTTGTAAATCTATCGGTTCAACTGTTTGTCATCAAGAAGGCATGTATACTCTGCGCGACCAGCACGTTCGTCAGTCGCTCGCGAGTTTTCGCATGGTGCAGTTCGTGGTGGTCCTCAGTCGATTCCTAGGTTAGTCTCACCTGGTCCGTGTCAAAGGCCTATGGGGCTTTGAGGGCGCCTCATCCTTGATCCAGTGGTCAGACCAGGCGCCGCGGGATGCAACATCCACGGAGGGTACATCATCAAGTGTCTTCGTTTAAGAATCGAATCATAGGTAAGTTTACGTTTATGACAGTAAGACAAAAATGTAACATATTTTCTGTTACTGGATTTATAACAATAAAAAGAAGGTGAGTAAAAGTATATGCAATTAGTGTTTTATTTAACCCATCATACATCCATTTCCACATTCAAAACAGTATGCATAATTACCAAACCCCTATTACCTACGATACACCTCTGATAGTACTGTATTCTCATGATACTTTCTTCCTGCGCAAAATATATTTTGTGGCAAAAATGGTGAAAAGTATCAGGAGAACATGATATGCAAAGAGGTATTCCAAAAATTGGCGGGAAAGGAAAATTAGAGTTTGCCGAAAAATCGACTAAAGTATCAGGAGAACATGATATGCAAAGAGGTATTCCAAAAATTGGCGGGAAAGGAAACTTAGAGTTTGCCGAAAAATCGACTAAAGTATCAGGAGAACATGATATGCAAAGAGGTATTCCAAAAATTGGCGGGAAAGGAAACTTAGAGTTTGCCCGAAAATTGACTAAAGTATCAGGAGAACATGATAGGCAAAGAGGTATTCCAAAAATTGGCGGGAAAGGAAACTTAGAGTTTGCCCGAAAATCGACTAAAGTATCAGGAGAACATGATATGCAAAGAGGTATTCCACAAATTGGCGGGAAACTAAAGTTACAGTTTGCCGAAAAATCGACTAAAGTATCAGGAGAACATGATATGCAAAGAGGTATTCCAAAAATTGGCGGGAAAGGAAACTTAGAGTTTGCCCGAAAATCGACTAAAGTATCAGGAGAACATGATATGCAAAGAGGTATTCCACAAAGTGGCGGGAAACTAAAGTTACAGTTTGCCTGAAAATCGACTAAAGTATTAGGAGAACATGATATGCAAAGAGGTATTCCAAAAATTGGCGGGAAAGGAAACTTAGAGTTTGCCCGAAAATCGACTAAAGTATCAGGAGATCATGATATGCAAAGAGGTATTCCAAAAATTGGCGGGAAAGGAAACTTAGAGTTTGCCCGAAAATTGACTAAAGTATCAGTAGACCATGATAGGCAAAGAGGTATTCCAAAAATTGGCGGGAAAGGAAACTTAGAGTTTGCCCGAAAATCGACTAAAGTATCAGGAGAACATGATATGCAAAGAGGTATTCCAAAAATTGGCGGGAAAGGAAACTTAGAGTTTGCCCGAAAATCGACTAAAGTATTAGGAGAACATGATATGCAAAGAGGTATTCCAAAAATTGGCGGGAAAGGAAACTTAGAGTTTGCCCGAAAATTGACTAAAGTATCAGGAGAACATGATAGGCAAAGAGGTATTCCAAAAATTGGCGGGAAAGGAAACTTAGAGTTTGCCCGAAAATCGACTAAAGTATCAGGAGAACATGATATGCAAAGAGGTATTCCAAAAATTGGCGGGAAAGGAAACTTAGAGTTTGCCCGAAAATCGACTAAAGTATCAGGAGAACATGATATGCAAAGAGGTATTCCAAAAATTGGCGGGAAAGGAAACTTAGAGTTTGCCCGAAAATTGACTAAAGTATCAGGAGAACATGATAGGCAAAGAGGTATTCCAAAAATTGGCGGGAAAGGAAACTTAGAGTTTGCCCGAAAATCGACTAAAGTATCAGGAGAACATGATATGCAAAGAGGTATTCCAAAAATTGGCGGGAAAGGAAACTTAGAGTTTGCCCGAAAATTGACTAAAGTATCAGGAGAACATGATAGGCAAAGAGGTATTCCAAAAATTGGCGGGAAACTAAAGTTACAGTTTGCCGAAAAATCGACTAAAGTATCAGGAGAACATGATATGCAAAGAGGTATTCCAAAAATTGGCGGGAAAGGAAACTTAGAGTTTGCCCGAAAATCGACTAAAGTATCAGGAGAACATGATATGCAAAGAGGTATTCCAAAAATTGGCGGGAAAGGAAACTTAGAGTTTGCCCGAAAATTGACTAAAGTATCAGGAGAACATGATAGGCAAAGAGGTATTCCAAAAATTGGCGGGAAAGGAAACTTAGAGTTTGCCCGAAAATCGACTAAAGTATCAGGAGAACATGATATGCAAAGAGGTATTCCAAAAATTGGCGGGAAAGGAAACTTAGAGTTTGCCCGAAAATTGACTAAAGTATCAGGAGAACATGATAGGCAAAGAGGTATTCCAAAAATTGGCGGGAAAGGAAACTTAGAGTTTGCCCGAAAATCGACTAAAGTATCAGGAGAACATGATATGCAAAGAGGTATTCCAAAAATTGGCGGGAAAGGAAACTTGGAGTTTGCCCGAAAATTGACTAAAGTATCAGGAGATCATGATATGCAAAGAGGTATTCCAAAAATTGGCGGGAAAGGAAACTTAGAGTTTGCCCGAAAATTGACTACAGTATCAGGAGAACATGATAGGCAAAGAGGTATTCCAAAAATTGGCGGCAAAGGAAACTTAGAGTTTGCCCGAAAATCGACTAAAGTATCAGGAGAACATGATAGGCAAAGAGGTATTCCAAAAATTGGCGGGAAAGGAAACTTAGAGTTTGCCCGAAAATCGACTAAAGTATCAGGAGAACATGATATGCAAAGAGGTATTCCAAAAATTGGCGGCAAAGGAAACTTAGAGTTTGCCCGAAAATCGACTAAAGTATCAGGAGAACATGATATGCAAAGAGGTATTCCACAAAGTGGCGGGAAACTAAAGTTACAGTTTGCCCGAAAATCGACTAAAGTATTAGGAGAACATGATATGCAAAGAGGTATTCCAAAAATTGGCGGGAAAGGAAACTTAGAGTTTGCCCGAAAATCGACTAAAGTATCAGGAGATCATGATATGCAAAGAGGTATTCCAAAAATTGGCGGGAAAGGAAACTTAGAGTTTGCCCGAAAATTGACTAAAGTATCAGTAGACCATGATAGGCAAAGAGGTATTCCAAAAATTGGCGGGAAAGGAAACTTAGAGTTTGCCCGAAAATCGACTAAAGTATCAGGAGAACATGATATGCAAAGAGGTATTCCAAAAATTGGCGGGAAAGGAAACTTAGAGTTTGCCCGAAAATCGACTAAAGTATTAGGAGAACATGATATGCAAAGAGGTATTCCAAAAATTGGCGGGAAAGGAAACTTAGAGTTTGCCCGAAAATTGACTAAAGTATCAGGAGAACATGATAGGCAAAGAGGTATTCCAAAAATTGGCGGGAAAGGAAACTTAGAGTTTGCCCGAAAATCGACTAAAGTATCAGGAGAACATGATATGCAAAGAGGTATTCCAAAAATTGGCGGGAAAGGAAACTTAGAGTTTGCCCGAAAATCGACTAAAGTATCAGGAGAACATGATATGCAAAGAGGTATTCCAAAAATTGGCGGGAAAGGAAACTTAGAGTTTGCCCGAAAATTGACTAAAGTATCAGGAGAACATGATAGTCAAAGAGGTATTCCAAAAATTGGCGGGAAACTAAAGTTACAGTTTGCCGAAAAATCGACTAAAGTATCAGGAGAACATGATATGCAAAGAGGTATTCCAAAAATTGGCGGGAAAGGAAACTTAGAGTTTGCCCGAAAATCGACTAAAGTATCAGGAGAACATGATATGCAAAGAGGTATTCCAAAAATTGGCGGGAAAGGAAACTTAGAGTTTGCCCGAAAATTGACTAAAGTATCAGGAGAACATGATAGGCAAAGAGGTATTCCAAAAATTGGCGGGAAAGGAAACTTAGAGTTTGCCCGAAAATCGACTAAAGTATCAGGAGAACATGATATGCAAAGAGGTATTCCAAAAATTGGCGGGAAAGGAAACTTAGAGTTTGCCCGAAAATTGACTAAAGTATCAGGAGAACATGATAGGCAAAGAGGTATTCCAAAAATTGGCGGGAAAGGAAACTTAGAGTTTGCCCGAAAATCGACTAAAGTATCAGGAGAACATGATATGCAAAGAGGTATTCCAAAAATTGGCGGGAAAGGAAACTTAGAGTTTGCCCGAAAATCGACTAAAGTATGAGGAGAACATGATATGCAAAGAGGTATTCCAAAAATTGGCGGGAAAGGAAACTTAGAGTTTGCCCGAAAATTGACTAAAGTATCAGGAGAACATGATAGGCAAAGAGGTATTCCAAAAATTGGCGGGAAAGGAAACTTAGAGTTTGCCCGAAAATCGACTAAAGTATCAGGAGAACATGATATGCAAAGAGGTATTCCAAAAATTGGCGGGAAAGGAAACTTAGAGTTTGCCCGAAAATTGACTAAAGTATCAGGAGAACATGATAGGCAAAGAGGTAT
Source organism: Calliopsis andreniformis (assembly GCF_051401765.1). NCBI lineage: Eukaryota > Metazoa > Arthropoda > Insecta > Hymenoptera > Andrenidae > Calliopsis > Calliopsis andreniformis. The sequence goes on along the minus strand of NC_135065.1, from coordinate 5,558,259 downwards.
TCCAAAAATTGGAGGGAAACTAAAGTTACAGTTTGCCGAAAAATCGACTAAAGTATCAGGAGAACATGATATGCAAAGAGGTATTCCAAAAATTGGCGGGAAAGGAAACTTAGAGTTTGCCCGAAAATCGACTAAAGTATCAGGAGAACATGATATGCAAAGAGGTATTCCAAAAATGGCGGGAAAGGAAACTTAGAGTTTGCCCGAAAATTGACTAAAGTATCAGGAGAACATGATAGGCAAAGAGGTATTCCAAAAATTGGCGGGAAAGGAAACTTAGAGTTTGCCCGAAAATCGACTAAAGTATCAGGAGAACATGATATGCAAAGAGGTATTCCAAAAATTGGCGGGAAAGGAAACTTAGAGTTTGCCCGAAAATCGACTAAAGTATCAGGAGAACATGATATGCAAAGAGGTATTCCAAAAATTGGCGGGAAAGGAAACTTAGAGTTTGCCCGAAAATTGACTAAAGTATCAGGAGAACATGATAGGCAAAGAGGTATTCCAAAAATTGGCGGGAAAGGAAACTTAGAGTTTGCCCGAAAATCGACTAAAGTATCAGGAGAACATGATATGCAAAGAGGTATTCCAAAAATTGGCGGGAAAGGAAACTTAGAGTTTGCCCGAAAATTGACTAAAGTATCAGGAGAACATGATAGGCAAAGAGGTATTCCAAAAATTGGAGGGAAACTAAAGTTACAGTTTGCCGAAAAATCGACTAAAGTATCAGGAGAACATGATATGCAAAGAGGTATTCCAAAAATTGGCGGGAAAGGAAACTTAGAGTTTGCCCGAAAATCGACTAAAGTATCAGGAGAACATGATATGCAAAGAGGTATTCCAAAAATGGCGGGAAAGGAAACTTAGAGTTTGCCCGAAAATTGACTAAAGTATCAGGAGAACATGATAGGCAAAGAGGTATTCCAAAAATTGGCGGGAAAGGAAACTTAGAGTTTGCCCGAAAATCGACTAAAGTATCAGGAGAACATGATATGCAAAGAGGTATTCCAAAAATTGGCGGGAAAGGAAACTTAGAGTTTGCCCGAAAATCGACTAAAGTATCAGGAGAACATGATATGCAAAGAGGTATTCCAAAAATTGGCGGGAAAGGAAACTTAGAGTTTGCCCGAAAATTGACTAAAGTATCAGGAGAACATGATAGGCAAAGAGGTATTCCAAAAATTGGCGGGAAAGGAAACTTAGAGTTTGCCCGAAAATCGACTAAAGTATCAGGAGAACATGATATGCAAAGAGGTATTCCAAAAATTGGCGGGAAAGGAAACTTAGAGTTTGCCCGAAAATTGACTAAAGTATCAGGAGAACATGATAGGCAAAGAGGTATTCCAAAAATTGGAGGGAAACTAAAGTTACAGTTTGCCGAAAAATCGACTAAAGTATCAGGAGAACATGATATGCAAAGAGGTATTCCAAAAATTGGCGGGAAAGGAAACTTAGAGTTTGCCCGAAAATCGACTAAAGTATCAGGAGAACATGATATGCAAAGAGGTATTCCAAAAATGGCGGGAAAGGAAACTTAGAGTTTGCCCGAAAATTGACTAAAGTATCAGGAGAACATGATAGGCAAAGAGGTATTCCAAAAATTGGCGGGAAAGGAAACTTAGAGTTTGCCCGAAAATCGACTAAAGTATCAGGAGAACATGATATGCAAAGAGGTATTCCAAAAATTGGCGGGAAAGGAAACTTAGAGTTTGCCCGAAAATCGACTAAAGTATCAGGAGAACATGATATGCAAAGAGGTATTCCAAAAATTGGCGGGAAAGGAAACTTAGAGTTTGCCCGAAAATTGACTAAAGTATCAGGAGAACATGATAGGCAAAGAGGTATTCCAAAAATTGGCGGGAAAGGAAACTTAGAGTTTGCCCGAAAATCGACTAAAGTATCAGGAGAACATGATATGCAAAGAGGTATTCCAAAAATTGGCGGGAAAGGAAACTTAGAGTTTGCCCGAAAATCGACTAAAGTATCAGGAGAACATGATATGCAAAGAGGTATTCCAAAAATTGGCGGGAAAGGAAACTTAGAGTTTGCCCGAAAATTGACTAAAGTATCAGGAGAACATGATAGTCAAAGAGGTATTCCAAAAATTGGCGGGAAACTAAAGTTACAGTTTGCCGAAAAATCGACTAAAGTATCAGGAGAACATGATATGCAAAGAGGTATTCCAAAAATTGGCGGGAAAGGAAACTTAGAGTTTGCCCGAAAATCGACTAAAGTATCAGGAGAACATGATATGCAAAGAGGTATTCCAAAAATTGGCGGGAAAGGAAACTTAGAGTTTGCCCGAAAATTGACTAAAGTATCAGGAGAACATGATAGGCAAAGAGGTATTCCAAAAATTGGCGGGAAAGGAAACTTAGAGTTTGCCCGAAAATCGACTAAAGTATCAGGAGAACATGATATGCAAAGAGGTATTCCAAAAATTGGCGGGAAAGGAAACTTAGAGTTTGCCCGAAAATTGACTAAAGTATCAGGAGAACATGATAGGCAAAGAGGTATTCCAAAAATTGGCGGGAAAGGAAACTTAGAGTTTGCCCGAAAATCGACTAAAGTATCAGGAGAACATGATATGCAAAGAGGTATTCCAAAAATTGGCGGGAAAGGAAACTTAGAGTTTGCCCGAAAATCGACTAAAGTATGAGGAGAACATGATATGCAAAGAGGTATTCCAAAAATTGGCGGGAAAGGAAACTTAGAGTTTGCCCGAAAATTGACTAAAGTATCAGGAGAACATGATAGGCAAAGAGGTATTCCAAAAATTGGCGGGAAAGGAAACTTAGAGTTTGCCCGAAAATCGACTAAAGTATCAGGAGAACATGATATGCAAAGAGGTATTCCAAAAATTGGCGGGAAAGGAAACTTAGAGTTTGCCCGAAAATTGACTAAAGTATCAGGAGAACATGATAGGCAAAGAGGTATTCCAAAAATTGGAGGGAAACTAAAGTTACAGTTTGCCGAAAAATCGACTAAAGTATCAGGAGAACATGATATGCAAAGAGGTATTCCAAAAATTGGCGGGAAAGGAAACTTAGAGTTTGCCCGAAAATCGACTAAAGTATCAGGAGAACATGATATGCAAAGAGGTATTCCAAAAATGGCGGGAAAGGAAACTTAGAGTTTGCCCGAAAATTGACTAAAGTATCAGGAGAACATGATAGGCAAAGAGGTATTCCAAAAATTGGCGGGAAAGGAAACTTAGAGTTTGCCCGAAAATCGACTAAAGTATCAGGAGAACATGATATGCAAAGAGGTATTCCAAAAATTGGCGGGAAAGGAAACTTAGAGTTTGCCCGAAAATCGACTAAAGTATCAGGAGAACATGATATGCAAAGAGGTATTCCAAAAATTGGCGGGAAAGGAAACTTAGAGTTTGCCCGAAAATTGACTAAAGTATCAGGAGAACATGATAGGCAAAGAGGTATTCCAAAAATTGGCGGGAAAGGAAACTTAGAGTTTGCCCGAAAATCGACTAAAGTATCAGGAGAACATGATATGCAAAGAGGTATTCCAAAAATTGGCGGGAAAGGAAACTTAGAGTTTGCCCGAAAATTGACTAAAGTATCAGGAGAACATGATATGCAAAGAAGTATTCAGGAATGTGGTTTAATAAATCAGTAGACACAGATTATTGTTTTACAGTAACTTTTATTTTTGTAAATGGAAACGATTTGATACAAGTGCAATGTACAATGTTGTACATCTTATAAGTATAAAGTTCGTATGTATAATATGTATGTCAATTTTTAACTTATATAATTCACCACTAAATCACTTAAAGAATGATGTTCGGTCAAGCTGTCCTATAACCAGGGTACTCCAAGGGTTGACCATCGGCTATGGTAGTCCAGGAGGCCAGGGGATTCCAAGGGAGAATCCTCACATCGATGTGCACCTTCCGAAGTCACCGGAGCAACTGAGAAATTCGTCGTCCTTCTGGGCCATTTATATCCTCCCGACCAGGAGAGGGAGAAAACCAATGATTGAATTTGGAAGATTGATCAAATGAAGAATATTCTGCAACAAATTAATATTTCTCATCAAATTCTCATAAAAGTTAATATCAATTGCATGCAGTAACTCGTGCAAATTATTAACACTTATATATTAAACTAAAGGAATTATTATTTTCAAGTACGCACCTTAAGGTCTTGTGAGGGCTTCAATTTGTCCTATCTCTTTGCCTACGACCGAACGAATGATGTCTTCACGTTTGAAGCACGAAGGTGAATGTTTCTACCCGATAACGAGTGGGAATCTGCTAGTAGGCTAGATATCAGTGGGAGACTTAGTTAAGAGTTAGACATAACCAGAGGGATTGTTGGTTAACTTACAGGTATGACTATGACTGAAAAGGATGTTCAGAGGTCTGGGACTGTCAATGAGAGGGCTCAGGGTCAGGGAGAGGGTCTGGGGCTAAATGAGATACCCTTATCTGCTGCTATTAGCTAGCTCAGCTATGAATCGGAGTGGGCACAGACAACGACTGAGGGATTGCCAAAACGATTCGATCTGAACGGAGGCTCGAAAGCAACTAAGGAATTGCCTAGTCTCGGGGTTGTTTATACCCTCGTGATCCGACATGCGAAAGTGCAGAGGACGGCGTGATCCAGCGAAGAATAATTTGTGTTAAACCAATATTCCTGATAAAATAATACTGTTATAAAAATTAGGGATCTCATTTAGAATAAATATTGTCACTTTGGTACATGTTTTTTGTAACAATATATCTTTTGTAAATAGCATTTCCGTTTATTACTTGAAATAATAGGAATGAATAAGGAAGATAGTTTATTGGGACACCTTGTATATTGGATGGTATGGTAGGAATATTTTCTCGATTGTTGGCATTACCATCGCCAGTGATTAAAACAACGCGTTTCCTACATTTCCAGCTCGAAATCTCAGAGGGCGTATGAAAAGGATGTTTCTTCGAGTAGTCGGTATTTTAGAAATATAAGGAATTTAAATTACAATTCTTACTACAGTGAGCGTTATGATCGCTTTATATTTGTCGATAACGTCGCTAGTTACACCACCGATCAATCGACAAGACCTCGTTTGTGGTAATATGGAAATAGGAATGTGGCGCTTCAGTCTTCGAAAATGGGGACACAAAAATACATTGGATGACATGTCTACTTTTATATCTAGTCCGCGCCTATACCTCGTTTATGTGAATATTAACACGATCAGCTTCTATTACTCATCAGTGATAGAATGTTACTACTCCCTCCAAAATTTAAAAAGCATTTCGATAAAGACAATTTCAGGTCGTCTAATGACGCTTCTAATCAATCATTTTGTCGATTAAAATTGATATTTTATTTACGAATAGTATTAAATGCTTTTATAACCAATTACAAAATATCATTCGACAGGAATGCATCTTAATACTGCGAATATTTTGCAGAGGCCATAGATTAATTACATACTTCAGACGCTATGCATAAAACATATGTATGTTTGTATAAATATTTAAGAAAGATCTGTGGAGCAATGTCCTTCCACTTGCTTGGCCCTCACAAATATGAATTTGATATATCGTGTTAAATTGATTTTTATTAAGAAAAAACATAAAAACATGAATCTTTGTAACAAATGTTGCAGAACTTTCATTTGATTACGAGTACGCGAAACCAATACGAAACAAATACTGATAGTGTAGCAACAACATGGCGCATATAATAAGATTGCAAATAAATATATGCTGTATTATTTCACGTATAATTATACTATTATTTTACCTCTTGAGTGATGAGAAGTCCAGCTTCTAAACTTCTAAACCGACGAATTTATAAATGCAAATGCTTATAATATATCCCGTTTCCCTTGCTAACCGACGGAATCATAACGAAGAAACAAATCACGTGCAAAGACTATTCATACAGAGAATGAAATGATCGTTCCGCATATAAATGGAACATTACGCGTGATCCTTTCTTCTTTTTCAACGGGTTTCAAAAATGACGCGTCGAGCCGTGCTGAATTTTTTTTTAATCATAATTATTATTATCGTTAATATCCATATAATTATCAATAACTACAAGTAAAACACAAAACAAAAATGGTGATATCTGTACATTTCTTTCCTTAAGTAAGTAGTAACATAAACTTTTTTTTTTGTATACCAGTAGCCTATAATAGGAAGAAACTAAATCGTAATATTCACAGATATTTTACAAGATAGATAAGACACGAGACAGGACACGTACGTCACGGTAACTTTGAATTCCATATATATATATATATATACGTATATATATATTATAAATGACCTCCGAGAGTAGATTAGAAGAGAGGAGAGAGTAGGGAGACAGAGAGAAAGGGTACAGGACGCAAAGGCAGTGGAAAACTAAAGAGTTATTTATTTTCTGGCGAAAAAAATGAAACACCGCGACGTAAGGGTCTCGTTCGCGTCCTATTATATACTTATCAGTAGCTGTAATATATATGCTTTTCTTTATACTTATCATCTCGCTCGCTCACTTATACCTCTACACTGTACATATGCACAACGCATCTTTTACACTGTACATGCACACGCTCCACGAGTATCCGCGCTGCCTTAAATTAATCGTGTTTTCTTAGGGACCGCCAGAACACGAAAACGGCTTGGACAATGGCGTCTCGTATACGCTTCTCGATGAAATAAATTATACAACTAAATACAATAATATCGAACATTAACGCGATTCGATATACACGTTCATGTGTTGTACTCCTCTCGAAAAGAAAAAAAAAATGAAAAGATTAACTCACGCGAACGAAAGACAACGAAAGACGCTGAATGTACTTTTCTCCCCTTCTTGATCGATTCGAATAATAACGGTCGTTCCATGACCGATGCGAACATGGTATCAAAAAATGATTAAAGTACATGTTTTGGCGATCCCTAATGATTCTTTTTTCTTTACATACGTTTATTCCCTAGAGGCATGCGCCCTACACGCAGCAGCAATAATATCGTAAATAGGTAAGTTTTCTTTATATTACTTAATATGTTTTTTTCCACGGCTCCGTGTGATATAGTGTAACTTCTGGTCTATACACGTAAGCGCATTTATTATCCTCGACACGATTCGCTAAAAGAGTCTATATGACACATCGCGCAGAAGGCGACACAATAGAGCGGGGTTAAGAGAAACGGGGCAGGGAGGGAAGATGGGGGCGAGGATGGGGAATGGAAGTGTGTAAAAGAACGAGGCGACGTCAATGGTCAATGAGATCGGTCGTGCTGGTATCTGTTCTCCCAGCACGACATACTTTAAGCCCCTTCTTTTAATGTGCGGATTGGTACGTTTCTAACTAGCCTGATGTAATAACGTTAATAATAATCGATAGCAGCGATAGTAGTAGTAGTAGAGTAGTGGTAATAATAATAATAGTAGTAGTAGTGGTGATAATAGTATAGTAGTAATAGTAGTAATAGCAGTAGTGATAGTATTAATTAATAATAATGACAATAATAATCTTAATTATAATAATAATAGTAATAAAAATAATAATGATAGCTGTACTAATGATGATGATGGGCGACCGAAATAATAATAATAATTATAATTATAATAAAGAAATAAGAATATTAAAAATTCTGTTTTATAATGTACATAGTGCTAAGATGATAATGATAATAATATGTTACATCCTGCTATGGAAAATTTATATTACATTAGGGATAAACGCTTCTATCTTTTTTAGGTAATCCATTCTCGCTGTTTTTCTTTTTCACTAGATGTCTAGATCGTAACTTTTTTTTTTCCTTTACTTTCTAGTTCGACACGAGCGGCAGCAGCAACAGCAACTATTGTTTACAGTAATATAATACATAGGTATTTATAATTATAGAGCAAGTATTATACAAAAAACACATCACATACCGCGCGGACCAGAATTCGGTCACCGTTTTTTATAATGTTTTTACTTTTTTGTTTTTCCCGTCTTTACGCAGACATATATATCGTTAAATAATTAAAATCACAGTAGTTATGCCCTCGCTGGCTCGCTTATAATTTACACAGTATCATTTATAATATATCTAAGCCTTACTTTAAGGTAGGTCGTGTGTGTAGGTGTATGTACGCGTGTGTGCCTCTCTGTAATACGTGTACGTGTACGAATGTTCATTATGTGTATGTATAGTGGTTAAGGAGGGGTACGTTTTTCATTTTTTCCTCTATTTCTTACTTACGAAATTCGACTGTCCATCTAGAGCAACGGTAGGTATCGATTTACTGTTTTCCTAGAGGAGGGACGAGCGTGTTGTAAGAGTTCATTCTTTTTTTCTTTTCTGTTCTTTTTTTTCGGTTGAGGACATCGCGTTTGTTCTTCTCTTCTTAATCGAAGGTCTCTTAACAAAGGGCTGGGGTTGTGTCTAACCCGCTTGTCAGAAAGACCAAGAGTGACGTCGGTCGATCTTACAAACGTTTGTCAGTGGACGAGCATCACGAGTAATGACTTTTTACAATGGTAAAAATCAGCTCACCCCTCGTGGAACCTTCTTTTCTATTCGAAGAAAGACACGCCCGGTGATGTACACGCATTGACCGTGCTAGCCTCTCTACGCCACGCAACCCCATACCTCGTCTTAGGCCTACGATTGCTATTTTTTTTTTTTAATCGGCACGATTCGCCGGAATCCGCAATTTGATTGTCAGTGATAAATATATACTATATATTCCCGAATGAGAAACTATTTTCCCCCTCGAGAATATACCTTCTCTCTCTTCTCTTTTTGTTGTACGACTCTGCAGCACTCTGTCAGAGGGACACTCCAGGCTTCATGCCACATGCGAAGCGTCCTACGGTGCGTGAAGGCGAGAGATATGGGTAGATTGTAATCCAATAGACCACTGGTTGGCCTCAAACCGTGGCGATGACGATGAGCAAATGAGCGATCTTGGCGACGCGGTGTAACAGGTCTGGCGCGATTCGCGCCAAACTTTCGTTCGCGAACTCACACGACGGAAAGATGTGGACCACATACGCGGGCTATAAATTAAATTCGTTACATTGTTAAAATCAAATTTCATTTATCAACTGATATAAAAGGGTGTTCCATTATAATCTTTGCACGATTTCAAGATGTCAGACATTTGTTCTCTAAATAGAAACTATGCATACATTCTTTGCCAAGTGTGGAGCATATTCTGAGACAAGTTCAATGAGTTTGTGGAGCTTTTAAAGTCATTGTTCAAAGTTTAATTTGGAAAAATTGCTAAGGGGTTGCCTGTATGTTACTTTAAGTAAAATAGCTAAATTTGTTTTGCATAGTTATAACTAAGTTTGATTGAATGACTACTTTTAAAAGGGAAATAAATGCAATATATAATTTTGCATACCTGTTGCGATCCTGGTGCAGCGATATTAACAATTCCAGCGGCTTGTTTTTGTTGCAAATACATTATAAATCCGGTCTGAAGATTCTTACTCTGTTGTAACACGTCCACCTCGTCTCGACCACACGGTAATGCGAGGAGCATGCAATGTTCGTTATCCATCTGTAGAGAAAGAAGTACAGATCCTTAGCTATACATTTTGTCTCTTGTAATTACTACAATAATGCTATTTAAACCTCAAACCTAAGATCTAGGAATCGAAATGAATTGAAAACTACTTTAAATGCATTACCAATCCAGCTAATCAATTGCACACCATTAAAAAGAACTAAAGACTAGTCCTAAATCTTTTCATCGAACTGGTGATGCATTTCTTGTAGCAACGTGAAGATTAGCACTATGTTCCTTAACATACCTGCATTTTTCTTGCTACGCCCTCGACCTGTGTCTGTTCTAGCCTCATCCTCTGAGCGATTCTCAATGGTGGAGTAGAGCCATCGCTGTTGCAAGGTAGACTGTCCCTCGCTACGTTGGGATTACCGAACACGAAATGCATCTGTACTGCAGCCTGGTCGTTTTTAAGAGCCAGAAGACCCTGCCACATGACTGGGTAACGTTGAAGCAGCATTTGAAACGAGTCTGCCTGTGGCGGCACTTGCGAAGCGTGGGGCGGTGTGACCACCTGGTGTTTTCTAGGCCTGTCTGGTGTAATGGCTCTGTCGCTCGGCGCTTCGCTTGCGGCGATGGGATACTGGGAACGCAAGTGTGCTGGTGGCGGTTCGTAGAAGCCACCTCTGGCGGTAGCTGGTGCGCCTGTTAACGATGGATTGCCTCCTGTGTTATACTGAGGCGGAGGCGGTGGTAATCTCGCTGCTCCGTGTAGCATGTACACTTGAGCTACTTGAGGACTGTCGGTAGTACGATCTTGAGGCGTTCTTGTGCCTCGTCTCAGCTCCAGAGGAGGACTGTGACTGTCCTCGATGCCAGTCTCGAGTTTTGGATCTAATGGTAAATGAGGAGATCGTGTTCCTGGAATGTGATACGCTATCCGCGGCGCGGTCAAAGCCTCCTGTTGCGCACGCAAATACTGATACTGGAGTACTTGCGGATGAATGTAATGCGGAGGTAGCTCTGCGCCTCTTGTCAACCCTCCATAATGATTCACAACGTCACCCTGTTGTTTGGACAAGAAATATTGGTTTAATACTGTTTTAAAGAATCAATTTCTGCTGTAAATTCTGATATCTTATAGTTTTAAGAATTAAAATCACTCAATTATTAAATATATGTATATGTTACTTCTTGTTTAATATAATCTTTTGATTAATATAAGGAGACCAACGAAACAATTAAGAATGTTTCAAGTATTTAAGTGTCTTATTATGCTGCTATAAAGCATGAAAGTGTTTTTATCTAGCTCGAAAGAAACTTGTGATTATGTCTTAATATTTCATAATGCGCATTTAATTAAAATAAAGTTAGAATAAGTAAGTACCTGAGAAGCATTAGCATGATGGTGAGCAGGTGGGGGCAATGGAGGACTCTGGGATCGATGTGGGGGCACAAGTCCATATTGGCCCCCTGGTGATGGAGCAGCACCCGCACTCCCATGCTAGCCAAAACCAAGCCAAGTTAGTACGTACGTCAAGATATTTTTTTCAAAATAAGTACATTTCATATGGTTACAAATAATACTTAATATATTAAATTTGCTTCTACCATACAAGGAAACATTAATTTCATATCTATACTGTATCAATTATAAAATATGCTTACCAGTGGACCTTCGTAAGATGATATTGGTACTGCACGTGCTTGAGGACTTGCAGTCGGTACCATGATGCAGCCTGACATTGATACTTCCACTTTTGGCGGTTCCATGGGACCCGTCACCTAAAATTATTTTCAGAATAACAGTTAATACTATGCAAAGAAATAATAGGTTGAATAACTACATAAATTCCTTTAAAAGAGATACAAAATATTCTCAATTCCAAATTTCGACAAACAAAGTAATTACTTACCGGTGGCTTTGGAGCTGGAGGTCTGACACAACCAACGCCAGCGGGTTGCGCGTTCATAAGATGAGGCTGAGTGGGTGGACTCACGACAGCTGCTGTGACTATGGATGGTACTACTGCTTGTAATAAGTGAGCCTTTGGATTCAGAGGATGCGGTTGGCCGTTGATACCTTTCAACGCTGTTGGTTGTGAAACCGACTGATGAATTCTGGGAGCCGCTGGCGCTGTTGTCACACTGGCTGGATGGACGTTCATTGGCAATTTTTGAGTAGGAAGGTTCACTATGGCTGATGGTTGCTGTTGTTGCTGCTGTTGTTGTTGCTGCTGCTGTTGTTGTTGTTGCTGCTGTTGCTGCTGCTGTTTGGCCGCTTGCAGAAGATGTTGCTTTGGATTCGGTGGAACTCCAGTATTATTCAAGACCGGGGACATAGGCTGACCTTGATTCTTTCCATTTGCAGCGCTGATCTGAGGCGCCTGCTTTGCACGTGGACTCAAACTAGGAGACACAACTCTGCCACTGGGTATTTGGAGGTGGAGGCCTTGCATTGCTTGTGTTGGTTTAACCATATTTTGTACCACTGATTGACTGGGTACACTTGGAACCGCTGGTTTGGTAATGACGATTTGCTGTTGCACTGGTGTCGCCAGTTTGCTGGCACCCAAGACATGAGCCTTTAGACTCGTGGGTTTCGACTGTGTCGAACAAGTTAGTGCTGTCTGCGGTGTTGCTACAGTAGTAGTGACTATGGAAGTGACAGTTGTGGACGTTGTTGCCGTCTGAACCATGCTAATCGCAGATGTGACCTGTACAGCAGGAGATTGTGGTTTCGTAATTACACTGGTCTGTGGTTGTATCTGTTGGCTCTGAACCGGTTCCGCAGTCTGTTCTTTCTTCAATTCGTCGGAAATCGTTAAATTCTCAGGCTGAGGTGCCTTCGATCGCAACATCTCGGCCGTTGGACTGGCGCTCATCATTCCAGCGGAAGCAGCTCGCGACTCGCAGGTAGTAGTCCTGCTGGCTGCAGCCTGCATTTGCCCAGAAGCCGTGGAGACTGGAATATACTGACCCTCCTCCGACTCTCTCATCGGTATCAACATTCCAGTCACTGGGTCAATCAACGTCATCGGTTCATGAGAGACTGGTTTCTGCGTCGGCGACGGAGCAGACTGACTCGTTTCCTCTGGTTTCGGAGTTTCTGCACGAGGTGGAACGCTTTCTTCTTTGCTCTGAAGCTCCTGTGACGTTGGCTGTACTTCTTTCGCCTTCTCCTCGCTGCTATCGTCGTTGTTCTCAGACGTTCGTCGAACCGATTTACGCACACCTCTCGGCGATTTTCGTGGTTCCGCTGCTGGTGCTGTGGACTGCACAAGACTACGAGGCGCGTTGTTATGCCTAGTGCTTCGTCTAGTCGCGTGGACACTACCAGGAGCTCCACTGACCAGTCCTTTGTTCACAGCTGTCCCGCGTACTACATCTTCGATAATGTCGTCAATAGTGTTTCGACTGCCATCTCTTTCCGCCAATCTCTTAGATTTTCTCGTGTTAGCAGCTGGAGAAACAAACTCTTCGGGTGGCACTTCTTTGACCGCAGCTATGGGTGTTGCAGGCTGCGCGTTGGGTCCAGTTAAGTTCGGTACAGGAGACTTGATTGTGAGAATTAGACGTGGACGTCCAGCATTGTCCTCCTCACTGTCATCATGGAACTCGTAAACGTCTGCTGGCAGTTTATTCTTTTCCACGTGGTGTTTACTTCCCCTAGGTGTTCTACCTCCTCTCCTGTGCGCGACAGTGGTCGTATTCCTGACGCTTCGCCTCGTTGTGACACCACCACGACTGCTAACTCCTCGCCTGTTCTTCGTTCTACCTCGACGACCTTTTGTCGAGTCACTCTCACATGTCTCCACTCCCTCGTCCTGATCGTCATTCGCTGTGAAGTTCTTCTTGCTCTCGCTCTCCACTGACTCTGCATTGAACCATTCCGACTCATTCTTAGACTGTTCTTGACTCTCGGTGCTTATATTCTGACTCTGTTGAGTCTCCTCGTCGCCGTCTTCATTACCTTCACCATCACAAAGAGCGTCGACCTTCTTTATCACACTCTCGATATTCACTTCCTTCGCTGACCAATAGTCACTATCCTCTTTGCTATCAGCAGGATCCTCTTTGGACACATCGATGGCAAGGGGATCGGTGCTTGGTTCTTTCAATGGGTCTTCCGCCGGTTCCTCCTCCATGTCCACCTCTTCGTTTTCTTTCACGATCTCCTCCTCTTTAACTTCATTAACAGGTTCAGACTTTACTGGGGGCTCAATCTCCATTTTAAGGACAAGACTATCGACAACTTCAGTCTTTGGAACGCATATTTTCTCTGATTTTACCAAATCTGCTGGCTGTTCTATCTTCGGCTTCGTGTCCACATTGACACATGGCTGATTCAGTGGGAATTCGAGCTCGGTGTTAGGGAACTCTTCCTTTACTTTCGTTTCTTCGAGTTTCACAGCATCGACTGGCTCATCTTTTATAATGTCCATTGGCTGAGTGGATTGAATAGGCGGGGTAAGCTGCATAGGCTGAGCTGTTTGTGCCATCTGCGCATTAGCGTCTAATTGTAATTCTTGCTCAGATGGTATGCGCGGTTCTATACATTCAATTGTGTTTTGTTCGTTAACTGGTGACGTGGATGTAGAGGAAACGGTAGACGGTACAGCTCTGGTTATAATTGCTTGGGAAACCGTGGACACGAGAGGAATGTGTGGTTTCGAAAGTTGGCTTGCTTGCGAGACAGGCGAATGTCTTTGACTGGTGTTCAATGGTAATGGCGTCTGTGGAGTCACGCACTTTTCTTCTGGTATGGAAACTGCCACACTGGACGTGATCTGTTGCGAAACTATAGGTACTACCGTCTTGATGAGCGATTGATTAGCTGAAGAAACTGTTGATGCTCCAATACTGTGCACCACGGATTTGTGAACCAAATGAGGCTGTCCATGTGCGACTATAACGGGACTAGGCGTTGAAGAACGTGGTACATGGGTTGTCAGAAGTTGAAGATTCGACAGCTCTTGTTTCTGCCTTGGTGACAACAAATTATTATCTGCCGTGATGGATCCAGGTACCTGTTTCTGAGGCCGAGACGATAAAGTACACGTGTCCGCCATAGTGGTCGGCTTTCCAAACACTGGGCTAGACGTGCTGGCATTGATCTCGATCTTCGCGGTCTCAGGAATATACGTGGGTGGTTGATTAGGAGAAGGAACTTTAGGCGACGTAGAAGCTTTGTTCGTGGGCTCTGGTAGAATCGCTGGTGATAATTTAGGCTCTTCTAAACGTTGTAGAGGTTCGTTGGGGTTGACTGGAAGTAACGTCTCAATAACAGATTTACCGCCCAAGGTTGTGTCCCTCGAGCTCTTCACTTGCACACCATGAGCCAATGGCGGCACAGACATGTACGAACGATGTGGAATATTTAACGTCAGTGGTGGCATACCACCTCGAGGACTAGGCGCTAGAGCTCTCATTCCTGGAGCGTGTTGAATGACTGGCTGTTGAGTGGCGGCAGTGGAGTAGATTTGTTGAGGAGGTGTCTCTTGCCTATGAGCAGAAACGCTGACACTGACAGCGGTTCTTGCTGGCGGTGGAGATGGTTTACCAACGTTAGGCATGTGAGGACTCAGGGCTGGGTTTCGTGACCATTGTCCGTTGGGCGATAGAGGCTGTGAAATTCTTGATGGAACTAACAATGGCACAGGAGTTATATTCGAAGAGGCCGACGAGGAAACTGTAGGGATACTCTGCATCCTGGGTGATGCTTGTCGCATAGGTACCATCTGAGACTGCGGTGAGACAGGAAGCTTCTGGTACAAAGGCTGCGAGCTAATCGGTGGTGGTCTTGGACTAGCTGCGGTGATTCTAGGTGTCTCACTGGTGATGGGTACGCTGCACGGACCCATGGCTGGCTGTTTGTACTGTGGTGGTGGAGAGGTCGATACACGATGCTCTTGAGAAGCTATTCGCTCTGAACTAGCGACGCTGACAGTCGTTTCAACCGTTTCTGCTACTTGCACGGTCTTAACGACTTCGCGTGGCTTCTCGTTTAGATTCCAAGAATGCGCGATCACGGACGCTGGTGGGCTTTGAGGTTTTACGGGAACGGACGGTATACACGTTTCGATCGGTTTCTCTGCTGCAGTTAAAGAAGGCGCTATAGTATTTACAGTCTTGGTAGGAGACTTGTAAAAGGATGGAATGTCTGGTGTCTTTGGTGGCTGTGTCAAGTCGAAAGTCTCGTAATTCGGATCTTCTTCCGTGTCTGTGTCTATCTGCAGATCGTGCTCACTTTGAGGTGTATCAGGTTTCAGGTCTGTTTCACCTTCTCCTGTGGAAGCATTCAGACTCTCCACGGCCTGTTGCATTTCTTCGACGTCTTCTTGAGGCGCCTCAGGCGGCTGTCCAACCGTTTCATCAGCTTCCGCGTCTTCTTCTTCTCCCTCGTATGAGAAATCTTCTGTCGAGCCTCCAAAAGTTTCCTCTAGCAATGCAGCAACAGCATCCTCGGTTTCCTCCTGAGAAATAGCTACACGTGGTTTATCTTCTGTTTGCGCAGGTGGTGTCGTTGGTGCAGTCACTTCAGGTTCTTCCCTGCCGCTGCGTGACTGACAACTGCTTTCGCGTTCTTCTGGCTCTGAGATGCTCTTCACTGCGTTTTCGTGAATAGTTTCGTCAATTTCTATTCCAAAGCCAGGGATAAATTTGTCTTTTTTCTTTTCTGGCTTCGAAGGCTGAATACCGCTGCTGACGATTGGTGGAGTCATTGATGGAACTGTTGTTACGCTAGATACAACCTTTGGAATGGGACTCAACAAAGTATCTCTAGGTGTTGGTAGAGTCGGTGACATAGTTTTCGTTATTAGGGGACTGCTAGCTCTAGGAGGACTAGGGTCTGCACCCAAGTATGGTAGCTCGCCACTCTTTTCGTGATGGTGATGGTGGTGGTGATGATGATGGTGATAATCTTTCCGACTACGTTCCTCTTTCGATTTCTTCCGTTTCTTCTTCTTTTCTTTAACTTTCTCTGGCACTGTGGATGGTGTAGACGGTTCGACACTGTCATTATCGTCAGTGAATCGAAAAACATCGTGATCATTGCTTTCTGCACACGTTATACTGGACTTCGGCGAATTTGGTAATCCTAATAATTTTGCCTCGATTTCTCGACCTGCTTCGGCTAAATCTACACTGTTCTCATCTTCTGGTTGGTGGCGACGTTTCTTCTCAGTCTTCCGCCTCACTCTTTCCACGTCCAGCACAGGACTGTGACCACCATCGCTGTCAGAAGCATAGGTGTTGTTCTCTGGTGGTATATTGCCTAAACGATTAAAGAAGGTGTTCGATGGACCATCATCAACATCATCTGAAAGAGGACCGAAAATATCCTCCATGCGTTGTGAATCTCTAGCTTCCTGTCGATTGAGCCTTTTCCTCCTCGCTTTCGCTTTCTCATCCGCATTTCGATCTCTCCTCTTGTCCTTTTTGTTCCGCTGTTTCTTATCCGAACGTATTCTCTCCTCTGCATTTTCCAACACTGTTGTTCCCGATGTAGTCGTAGTGGTGACAACGACAGACTCCGACGTGTGGTTTGGCCGGCATTCCACGTTACTTGCCGCAATATTGGATTTGTTCTTATGTTCGCTACTTTCGGAAGACTCTGTTTTCAAGCTCTCCTCGTTCGACATCGAATTCTTCTGTCTCTTCTGCTTCTTCTTATGCGATTTCTTACGCGAGTCCCTCTCATGATTATTTACAACGATACTAGGATGATTACCACGGAAAGGAACGGAAATCCGCTCGTCATCGTCCGACGTACGCAACTCCTCCTTCGCATTCGAATGAACACTATTTACAACTACGTTCGAGGTCTCTAAGGGGTTGTGTTTCTCCTCAGTGTCAGCAAATCCGAGATCAACGTCGCTTTCCAAAAATCTCTCGGTCTTCACCTTACGAATCTTGTTGTTGAACGATTCTTCTTCCTCGCTAGTGTCCGAATGAATTCGAGATCGAGAACCCTTCCTAGACAGAGACTTCGCTCTTGCAGAATCTGATTCAGACGTCGCTTCGTCTTCCGTCAAAGCCTTACTAGACACCGAGTCTCCGTCCCAAGATGTACTCTGCTTCTTTTCCTCTCGTCTAGCTCGGCACTGCTTCAATTGCGAGAACTTATCCTTCAGAAGCACCTGCCGTTTCTCCTCTTCGAGTTTCTGCATGTTTTTCGTCGAGCGCGCCTTCACCTTATCGTACATACTGATATAAGCAGGTTCGTCGTCGACGATGTCGAAGATGGAATGTTTCTTCGGCTCGTCGCTGTCCGTGTCCGTAGCTGATGGATGCCTTGCTACTTGCATTTCGTGAGTAGAGAGTGGTCCATCGTCTACGTCGCTGTGTAAATTCAAGGAAGACTGTTGCTGGTGATGTTGCTGTATCTCTCGAGAATGATTAGAACCGACCGAGGTCTGTTCGCTCGGCGAGTTCGAATCATTGCGTTTCGAGAGTTCCAGTCTCGATAGGAACTCTTTATCAGATTCGTGAGAGACCCGTGGACTTCGTTCTCTCGACTCCTTCTCGGAACGATTCCGTTTGCTTCGCTGCTTCTCTTTACCGCTGCTGCTTTCCCGATTGTTTTCCCTGTTTTCACGATTCGACTCCCTGCTCAGCTCACTGTGACTCGTGTCCCTGCTATCCTGCGTTTGCGTGGAACCGCTGCTCTCTTTGCTGTCTCGACTCTCCCTACTGTCCCGACTCGAACGATGAGAATCGTTGCGGTGTTTTCGATCCTCTGATCTTCTGTTCTGCCTAGGCCGGTCTTTGCTGTCTCTTCGGTGTTCTGAGATCTTCATGCGTTTAGCTTCGTCCTCTATCGGTCCATCCTGTGATGAACAGCGTCGCTTGATGGACACAGGTGCAGGAGAAATCTGATTCTGAGATTGCGAAACGGACTGATGAAGGTGGTTTTCGGTGGGTTGTCTCCTGCTCTCGTCACGATCTCTCTTCTCCTTATCTTTCTCCTCTCGATCCCTCCTCTTGTCACGCTCAGACTTTTCTTTCTCGCGCCTCTCTTGATCCTCGCGTTCTCTTCTTCGCTCGTGCTTCTCTCGCTCCAGCCTCTCCCTTTCTTCCTCCCGTTTCTCCTTCTCCGCCCGCTCTCGCTCCTCTTTCCGTCGCTCCCGCACCGTTCGTTCTTTCTCTTCCCTTTCGTGCTTTCGTTCTCTTTCAAGACGCTCTTTCTCCTCCCGTCTTCTCTCACGTTCCAGTCTGTCACGTTCTTCCTTCTCTCGCCTCTCCTGCTCTTCCCTTTCCTTCCTCTGGCGCTCCTTCTCTTGCTTCTCCCGTTCCAGTCGGAGCTCCCGTTCTTTCCTCTCTCTATCTTCACGCTCCCTCCTTTCTCGTTCTTCTCTCTCCCTACGTTCCTGACGTTCTTTCTCTTCCCTCTCTCGCTTCTCACGCTCCAACCGTTCCTTCTCTCTCCTCTCTTTCTCCTTAGCTTCATTCTCTTCTCGCTCCTTTCGTTCCCGCTCTTTCTCCTCCCTTTCCCGCTTGTCCTTCTCCTGTCGCTCTTTGTCCAGTCTCTCCTTTTCCCTCCTCTCCTCATCTTTCTCCCGCCTCTCTTCTCTCTCCTTGCGCTCCTGCCGATCACGGTACTCCTTTTCTCTCCTCTCTTGCCTCTCACGATCGTCTTTCTCCCTCCTCTCCTTCTCCTCCCGTTCTTTCCTCTCGTAACGCACCTCCTTATTCTCCTTGAACTCTCTCGCATGACTGTCAGAATCAGCGATGTCGTTTACCATGGACGAGGTGTCCTTCTCCTCACGGTCCTTGCGACTTCTTTCGATATCCGTGTCCTCTTTCCGCGACTTCCTCTGGCAATCCTTGCCCTTGCTGTACTTGGAGTCCCTACTGTCCTTGCTGTCGCGGGATTCTCTACTTTCCCGATTACTGCTGCCGCTGCTCGCCTCCTTCCTCAGGCAAGAGCGAGAGCTGTCCGCGGACGAAGACAACGACGACGGGCAAGAAGAGTTCGACGAGGACGTCGTGGAAGACGGTAGCACCGTGGAGGTGGTGGACATGGAAGTTGAGTACTGACTGCTCGTCAACGACGACGACATCGTGCTCGGCGTGGAGGCGATCGTTGCCGTCGTCGTTGCTGCAGTCGTCAGCGTCGTTGTGGTCGCTGCTGTCGCGACGACCGCCGCCGTCGTCAGCGGAACCGAGAAGGTCGTCGACGCCGTCGTGACAGCAGACGCCAGTGACGTCGTGGCGCCGTTCAATCCTCGACTCGTAGAGGCTCCAAGGGCGTGAATACTACTTACACTACCGTTGCTGCTTAAAATACTACTAGCTGACGCTAAACCGCTACTATTGCCGTTGCTGGCTGCCGTTCCGCTACCAAGACCGATTGGTAGAGAGACCGGTGGTAATTCGGGGCTAACAGTTTTGATTGACGTGCCAGGTGTGACGGGGGTCGCTGGTGTCGGATGAACGCAGTTATGCTGCACCGTTGCCCGCGGGTCTGCCTTCAACGCGGACGACATGGTCGTCGTGAACGTCAAACTCGAAGACAGAGACGTGCTCATGCCGATCTGACTGGTAGCTGAGGAGCTGCCGGTCAGTTGTATCGGCGGATGACTAGGAAATGGATACTGTAGACAGACTTTGCTGGTGCACCCTCCGCTCGACGTGAGGCCGCTGGTGCTGCCGATCATCGAGCTAACATTCAAAACGCCAGTGAACTCCCTCGGCTCGTACTTCTCGCTGAAGTTCTCCAGTCGCTTCGAGTCTTCGTCGAACACGCTCCGTTTGGCAAGAACCGACTTGACGATGTCGGACGGCTGCACCTCGTGTAGATCCAAATCGAGAAGCTTGTGTCGAAACCTGAATCGCTCGGACGCCGTGGCATCGAGCTTCGCCAACGCGTCACCGCCAGCTGCGCTCAGCGCTCTGGACCCGGACCATTTCTCGTACTTCTCGTCGAGAGAGCGTATCCTCTCCTCAAGGCTGGGAGACTGCGGCGCCGTTTCGCTGTCCGAACTCGTCGGGCTCGGACTGGGATGTCGGGGTGGCGGCGAAGCTGGCGGCTGCGGAGCGGTACGAGGGCTTGGTGCTGTTGACAGGTTCGCACACGGCGGACTGGTGACTTTCGCGAGACTGGAATTACTCGACCGATTGCTGCTGCTGTTATTATTATTGCTACTGCTGGTGTTATTGTTGTTGTTAGTGTTCAGCATTTGGGCTGCGAACCTAGGCAACGGTAACGAGAGAGGCCCCTCGTGACTCCTCTCGCGAAACCGCCGTGGCTCGCTAGGCACCAGATTTTCCGGTCTCTCGTCGACCAGCGGTGTTCCTGGCCGCGAGCCGTCGTGGTGCTCGTGATGCCTACAACAGAAATTGTATCATACATTAATAATGGACTTCCATTGCCTCAAGATACAATGGTCTCGAGATAGCTGCAGCATTCTATTCCCATCAGTTTTTGAAATTTAGATGTCTGTCATTTCACTTGTTTCGGCACCCTACTGAGTTAAGAACCTTGCTATAGTATCTCACTCACCCCCAATACGTCTAATTCTAATTTCCATTCCATTTCGACCCAGTAAAAGCAAACAGTTGACCCTTCCAAAAACTCTACCTCCCTCGATAGCTGCACAAATAAGATCCCAAATGTACCACAATTAACCCAGCACTACTGTATCAACCAAAAGTGTCAAAAGTCTACAAGGCCTAATATTTTTAGTAATCTCCCATACATTTCACATGAAAACTGTTCCTAACCAAGTACCTGTAAACGAACATACCTGCTAGTAACATCACGTCGACGCTTGCAAGGCCCAGGGCCTCTCCCCTCACAGCTCCCTCTCCTCGTCCCATGATGCACCACCACCTTGCTGTCGCTAACGCGCCTGATGTCCATGCCTTTTCGACTCGAATGCGAAGTGACGAGCAAGGACGCGATCTCAGGCTCGTCGTCCTCGCACAGTATGGTGGTGGATGCTCCATCGAGTTTCGCGCGCTTCTTGGGCGCGAAGCCGACCTCGTCGCCGCTGCTGTGGCACTCTTCGAGTTGCTCCAGCAGGTGCACCCGCTCCTTCTGGAGGTGCCTGATGTCTGGGGGCGGTAGGAGCGGCGGCGGTGGTGCTGGCGGATCGACGCTGGTAACTACGCTCTGCACGGTGTGACGACGCGATGGTGGAGGACAGTCGTCGTCGTTGAGCTTACCGTCTCCGAGCACGCTACTCTGGTAGTCGTCGTGGCTCGCCCCGCTGCCTTGACTGAACTCGTCGTAGCTGCGGAATCGTCGAGGCGCCGGCTCGCTGTAGTCCCCGTCGTAATAGGTGTCCTGGTAGGACCGTCTACTGCTACGGGACATCGCAGTCGGATGAGCTGGGCTCGCGCCAGGCGTGCTGCCTCCTCCAGACGTGCGGGAGTAACTTGCTGTTCTCGACCTCGGGGGCGTTTCGTAGCGGGTAAACCTGCCACTCGAGTTCGATACCGCCACCCCGGAGTCGAAACTGCTGCGCTCCCGCCTGGAAGGAATCCTTCAAATAACGGTTGTACTGTATTTTATGTTCTCATGTGTGTGGCGTTTGTGGTATGTACACGAACTATCTCCTGCGGGGTTATCGACGAAACTCAGCGTGTTTAATGTATCCTTAAAGGTAGACCTCAAGTGGTACACGGTGTTCAAAGTGAATCAGGCCACAAATCTTCTGTTTTTCATGGTACGAAAATGGTCCATGGTACAATTTTAATGGTTTCATAACCCAGACCTTGTGTAGAATCAAAGTTCTTGGTCTTTTTCATTTTTCAGTTAATCAAAGACAGAGGAGATATTTAAGTAGCCTGCTTCAACTTGGACGCCCTGTATAGCAACATTGTAGTAAGAGAATAAAACTAACTTATTTTGGTATTTGAATTAGGAAGTGCATTTCTTAGAGGTTTTGAATATTTGCTTGTTAAGAGCAAATCAGGTGTAGAACGTCAAAGATAATGTGACCCTCTGTGGCTGCTATAAGTTTATGGTTAATCTGATGACTAGGACGCAATCACAGATGTGTCGTATTGTATTGTTAACAGTATACTTGTAAACCAGAGTCTGCATCACATATTTCGCGAAGTGGATGAATACATTTGTGAGTCATAATTACTCCACTGTATAAAATATGAATTGTAACAGTTTATCATTAATAATGAAATGTTACATATTATACATATTATTAGTGATTTGTTGTAGTTATGGATAACAGCAGAATAGATTGACATAATGATTATGTAACAAAAGCATGTGTTGTGGATCTACATAATGAAATATTCCCGAATATCCATTTGACGTGGATTTGACTATCAATATGCATGAAGTTTTTACGTCAGGATATCCTATTAAACACGCTAGAATAATTTATCGACTACCTCGTGAGATACTCTAATCGTCAAAATGTGTCTTCGGATTAGCATACAAAGACACCTAAAACAAAATAGCATCATAGATGAGAGTACCATAACGCAGTGGAAAATATACATACGAGACATCAAAGGTTGACGCTGGGGAAGGCCTCGTGTCCCAAGGTTTCTCGCCAGCGACACCCTGTCGCTCAAGGTGCTCGTAAAACGTTTCCTGGCACTCTCGAGAGGCGAAATCGACTTGAAGCCGACGTCCACGAAGAGCAGCCCCTCTCATTTCCTTCACGGCGGCCTGCGCGCAGCTGATCTGCTCGAAGAAGACTAAGGCATGTCCGCGCTCTCGGTCCACTACGACCTGGGATATCGGTCCAAACTGATGGAACTGCATGTTCAGGTACTTCTCCGACATACAATCTAGAAAATACAAACAGATTGCAATACTGTTAAGGAAGAGTTGAAAAATGTATAGTATTCTTATAATCTCGAGATATTATTTTAAATGATATTTTCAGCAATAAAGAATATTTCTTTTAATTAATCTCTACTATACTGACTTAGAACTCTGTTATGCTAGGCTCAGGAAAGGAAATACTTTCGACGCCAGTCGAAAAAAGGGGGCATAAAGAGGCCTTACAAATCTAGGGCTATTTTTTAAATACATCAAAAGAGCAGTTTAATGAATAATTACCTCCAATACCATCAACCCAAACACAGGACGTGGGCATCGACTTTCCGAATCCGAGTTTAATTCGATTTGCGCCCAGATGTTCGCCGTCCATCGACCGCATAGCTTTAACGACGCTACCGATGTCGGAGTATTGGCAGAAGGCATAGCTAGACACCGCGCCCTGCTTCTTAATATCTATTTCCTGCAAGATACAAAACACATTGTTTGTACTTTCCTATCGTGTAACTACAACACCTACGACTAAACTTGTATACTATCTAATATGATTTTGAAAGACAGTTTTCTGAAAATTTCATATGACATTTTCTAGTCAGGTATAAAAACTGGGTGAAGCTTTAATAATCCCTAATTCTGGTATCAAAACTATTAACCTTTTAACGGTAGAATTTCTATCTGCTTGCGTGAGTAAAATTAAAGGACGATGAGTATACTCGTCAAACGCAGAGTAAATACACCTACTGTGAATTTGAAGTAATTATAATAAAATAACAAGGACTACGAACGGTATTTTATATTTTTTAATAACGAATGTACTTGTCAAACGTCGTTAAAGAGTTAATTAATTAAAATTGAAAAGTTTTGGCCGCTTACAGCTATCTTTGTAAACAGATCTAGGGGAGGTCGCCTCCTAGCTTCACAGCCTCGCGCATGCGTCGCTACTATCGAGGCATGGAGGGGGAAGCCAAGCGACATAGTGGGGATAACCCCTCAACAGCAGTGAGCGGCCAAAACTTATTAACCCGAGTATAGAGAGCACATTATCCTACATTTTTCACACTTTTATCAAACTAATCCCTTTCCATTCCACAAAAAGGTCCTATCCATATCCCTATAACAAAGTCCGTACTGCCCACCTATGGAGAAAGGCGGTAAATACCTACAGAAAAATATGAAATTCAGTTTTTTACATTTTTGGATAACTTCAGGGATGGTATTAAACCGACTGTTCAATGACGTCACAAGGTAGAAAGGGAACTTTTTCGAATGAGAAGAGAATTACCCCACCACCTAGTGATTACTAAGAATCCCCACCTCCTTCGAAAAGTCCCCTCTCTATCTGGTAACGTGACCCAACAGCAGGTTTCATGCCATCCCTGTATAAGTCTGAACATTGTACTAGTTGTTCCGAACTAAATTACTGTCTTGGTTGAATGCAAAACAGCAGTAAAGCATTCCTAGTAGATACTGCTCGTCTCCATAGTTAGGCTCCGTAGACGTCTCGGCCGAACTTACTATTATTTCGCCGAAAGGCTCGAAATGCTTCCTAAGCTCAGACGCGGTGACGTCCTTCTCGAGGTTCCCGATGAAGAGCGTACGCGTCGCCTTCGGATGGTACTCGTCGAGCTCCGCCTCGTACGGTCTGAACTCGTTGTCCTCGACATCGTAGCCCTGGTAGGGAGCGACCTCGATCTTACAGCCGAAAAACAGCTTGTCGTGCGACACCTCGAGGGCCTTCTCCACGTCCTCGGGCTTCTTGAAGCAGACCAAGGCGTACCGATCGCCGGCAGCCCCGACCACCTTCACCCACGTCACTTTCCCGTGTTTCTTGTACTCGTGGAACAGGCCGTCCTTGAGGGAGGTGTCGCTGCTGCGTGCCGGCAAATTGCGGACGCAGATAGCGAGCGGCCTGCGGTCCTCGGTGACGGCGGCATTTCCGGTGCGGTGGGGCGAGCTACCGGGCGACGTGCTGCCCCCGGAAGTGCTGCCAGCGGAGCTGCCGCTGCGGCTGCTGCTGCTGCTGCCGGAACGGCTACTGCCACTCGGCGAGCTGCTTCCGCTTCGCGATTTTCTTCGCTGTTTTTTGTGCTGTCGCAGCGCACCGCTGCTGCTGCTGCCGCCACCTCCACCGCCGCCTAGTGGAACAACACGACGAATGTAATCTACACACGTGGATGGTTTATTATTCGTTATTTTCCGTCCCTCTGGCGAACATGTCGATGCGTGGGCATTTGTTAACGCTGTTGCTAACTAAATTCGCTTATCGACCGAAGCAAGCACGGGCCTCGACGTTTCGTAATTATTGTGCAGTCAAAAGCGACGCGGGATGGCATGCACGGACGTGTTTTACCGAGGTGCTATTTAATGGACTACGATGACTTGGTAAATCGAAATCATGCATCTAGGACGAGCGTGTATCTCATTTCGCTATTGGCAGGAAACGTGTTCTCGTTTGTTCGAACGTAATTCCCGCGTGTTTATTCAAATAGCGTGCATTGTAGAGGCTGAGGAAGAATTTTAGCGGACGTAATGGATATTTTAAGAAGCAAGGTTTGTTCGGTAATAAACATTGTATACGTGTGAATCGATCTGTACAAATATTTAGGTCTCATTCAGAGTATTATTTTTCATTTTTCAAAAACGTATATTCTTCTTTTATTTTAGCTGTATAATGCATCAAATATATAATCAATACTTATTGAATGATTTTTCTTTAATACTGATTAAAAATAGAAGTTCCTTAAAAATAATTTGAGATATACTGAGTTCTCAGCTATGAAAACAAATCATGAAAGGTAAATCCTGAACTGCATGGTGAATGGGGCACAAACATTAATACAAACAATTTCTGATTTTTCTAGGATTTTTACTTTCCCACAGGATTAGCTACATTTCCTGTTTACTTATTATGAGGAAATTGATTTAGTAACCAATTAATGAGCTATTACTATGTCTGTGTTTGGTTGGAGTATAATTATGTGTACGTGCTGAAATTGGATCTGCTACAACAAAAATCTATCACTAATTCAGTGACATCATTTCATATGTAAATACATATTGTAATTTCTGTCATTGATTCTATGTATATTCGTGTAGAGAAGAATCTCGATTATTCATAACCCTCGTTATTATGACTTGGACTACGATTTAATAGTGGTCTTCCAAAAATACCGAGAACTATAAAAAAAAAAAATAATTTAAATTCGAATCCCATATTAATTCAGATAATAGACTATTAGGAAGAACCCAAATAAGTAAAATAAAAAAATTGAAATACCCTGCAAACCTAACTAACTGCACGAGAAGTTACCATCAAACATTCATAAAAAAAAGAGAGAAAAAACAAGCGTTCAGTGACATGGCAAATAACAGAATCTCAATCAAAACCGTCATTACAATAATCACAGCTCGTTAAAGAATCCCCAATAAACGCAGCTGCAGCCAAAGACACGCAGATGCGAGGCTGTCGCGCGTGTCCCGAACGTGACACACGGCACATACAGCCACCCACGTCCCGAGTCCCATCGCGAAACACAAAGCCGTCATCTGCGCGTGAGAGCGACGGGGAACAAGAAAACACAGAGACAGAAATATCCACCTGCAGGAACACATGCGGACGTGGACGCAGACGCGGACGCAGACGCAGAGGTTAGGTTGCAGGCATGCAGGGGCTCATGCACGCACGGCTTTGGAACAAAACTGAGGCTACTCGAATAATTTCATATGCGATTAGAGATTCAGAAATATCTTACAATACAAGTGGACCTCAAATAACCGAGAATTCAAAGGTTATTCCTTAAACTTGAACTATGAGGGATCATTGAAAAATATTCTTGATAAATAATGTACAGTGACCAAGTACCCATATTTCGATATTTGTACCACTCCAATAGAATACATATGTCACCCATAAATCGTATTCATTCCTTAGATTCGCCATCGTTCTTCAAACATTATCGCCATTCAACGTAAAATATTGATACAGTACCCAAATACTTCAATACCCGAACGACACATTACCCCAACGAAATATCATCGCGTAAACGCGTTTGAATGTTTAAATAAAAGAAAATTGCCCGTGTAGCCCCAGTTCTATTCTAGAAGCAAGGCTGTTGTAGCGGTACGTATAAGGGCAATTACCTTGCTCGTCCTGGTAGGCGTCGTTGTTGGCAGGCGAGGGTGGCGGCGGCGCGTTTCCGTACCTCGAGGTCGTCGACTCGTAGGCCGACCAGGAGGACGGCGGCAGGCCACCGCGGTGACGATCTAAGTGGGGCGGGGGCGGCGGTCCGGAGGCATACGGGCCAGTTCTCGAGTATAGCCGATCCCTCGCCCTGGTCGATGTCACGTGGTACGAGCTGGCAGGAGGTGGACGCCCGCGGGATATGTAGCCGCCAGGATCACCGGGAGAAGGATCTGCCGGATGGCCGCCAACGACGACGCCGCCGCCGCCGCCGACACCACCGACACCACCCCCGGAACCGACCCCTCGACTGCTTCTCTCGCTGCCGTAGAAACTGCTGTGGGAGCCACGTGACTCGAATCCCTCGCCTCCTCTCTCCCTGTCTCTCTCCCTGTCTCGCTCTCTGTCCCTCTCCCTCTCCCTCTCCCTGTCCCTCTCTCTCTCCCTGTCTCTCTCCCGCTCCCTGTCTCGGTCTCTGTCTCGCTCTCTGTCCCTTTCCCTCTCCCTCTCCCTCTCTCGATCTCTCTCTCTGTCGCCGATGCTGCCGCCGCCGCCGCCATTCCCGCCACCGCCACCGCCGCCGCCGATTCCGCTTCCGACAGCGCTGCCTCCAACGCCCGAGCCTCCGCCGCCGCCGCCGCCACCGCTACTGCCGCTGCTGCCACCGCCGCCGCCGCTGCTGACTCCGCTAACGCTGCCGCTGACGATGCTCGAGCCGACGCTACCGCCTCCGACGACGACGCTGACGCTGACGCCGCTGCCGCCGCCGGACCCGTGATCCTCCGAACTTCTGGAACAGAGGGTCCCGTTAAGGGTTTCGGGAAAGAGGACACGGTGGATGTCGCTGAGGAGCTACTTGTCATGCTGCGTTGAAAGTATGGGGAATGTCGCAATACTTGGACGGTTGAAATGTTGTGTATCTCAGTAAATGGAGAATCGAGGAACGCGTATCCTTGTAGGAGAATCGTGTTCCAGTAATTAAGTGTGCTAGTTAGTGGTATTTTTTGTTTATTTATTAGTAAGGTTAATGTAATAATAGCTGGAAGCTTGAAATGTCGAATATGTCTCTGTAAATGGACAACCTTTTTAGGTATTTATATAGATGTTGCTATGCTTGAATTGTGCCTCAGTAGTTGAATGTACTATTTTTTGATATTTTTAGTTGTTTTATTAGCATTATTGGTTTTTGGTAGAATTTAAGCTTGAAATTAAATAAAATTGATGTAGTGGTCGACTACTGGGACATTTACCTTATGCAATGGGAGGGAGAGTAGCTGTTGACAAGGGTTTCCCAAGTGTGCGCTCAGTTTTTAATGGGAGACAGTTTATAGAACTGTTTACCGTGAATAAATTAATAGTCTACTTTGTGAATGTATTGTCCATAGCACTTGGGCGATTCTTTTAAACTCTTACTGTTACTTTTTAATTCTGATTGTCAGTATTACAATTAATTTAGTATTACAAATATGGGTGACCTCGATTTACTAAGTTTTACGCATAAATCAGCAATAATTTAATATAAAGCGAGCTTTAGAATTGGAGAACTCTCCTCGTTAGCTGATTATTTTGCCTTTAGATGTCGGTCAAGCTCTTAACCGGTACTATGCGCCGACATCTGTACTTGTGTCCATTAATCATATTGATGGACATCTATGACCGCTTAACGCAAGGTCTGCATTAGTTGCTTGAGTTCATGCAGCCGCCCATGGCACTTACGAGGCTCAGAGGTTCATTTGTATTAAAGCGTACTATATTTTTTGAATTATAATAAAGCTAAAACGAGACCCTATACCATAACTCAATATATCATTAAAATGGACCTACACCCTTTTTCTTATTTCCTCCGTACGACTTAATTTGAATCTGACAGCTAATAGAATATTAGCACGGGTAATCACGTGTTTTACAACCGACCAAGAAGTATCTTTCGCTATAATGTACAGCTGTAGCGGTTGTAACATAACCTATGATTGGTCCCACGCGTATCTTCCAGGACAGCGAATGACCTAGTTGACGATGCATTTAGATTAGACAGCAAGATGTTTTTTGACTCTATATAGAGTGCGAAGTATTCACCAATCTTATTTTTAAATGAATCAGGAGAACAATTTTAATGAATTATTTGTAGATTCATTGTAAACTGTAATGAAAGGAAAATAATAATTTCTGAAGTAAAATAAGTTGAACGTTTCTTTGACTCCCTCTACCTCCAAATTTATCCAATTTATCCAATAATAAACACTGTCTTTTTTTGGTGTAATTAAAAAGGTTATAGTGAAAATTGTTCCGTTTTCTTGGAACTAAATTGACATCACTCAATATAATCACTAATAGTGTATTAATTGTAAAATATAATATCTAAAAATGGTCTATATAAAATATGATAAAGTAGAAACAAAAAGGTTACCGCAAAGGGTATTAGCCTCTCTAGCCTAACGTTCTATCTTAGTATGTATGTACTGACCCATATATCTGAATTACTAATAAAAGTTAGCACGTGCTACAGGCATACATGCTCTGTGTTATTGCACTTACATTTACGAATTAGGTATATCGTACAGGTCATAGGTACATAAAATCAGTAATTTTCAAGTTATTAGATGAAGTTAGGTTAGACTTAGATCTACATAAAAGTCCCTCCACACTAAACAGACATTATATCTCAAATATATAAAACAGTACTATAAAAAAAATAAACAATTTTATGAATCATACTTTACATAATTATTGAATAATATCGCGAAATTCTAGAGCTACAACCACAATGATTCTCCTCAGATATGTAACGTATTAAAACTGGGGATCCAAAAAAGATCAGAGCTCCATCTCCACAAAAGTACTCTACAGTATCACAACACAATTAGTAAACCGAAATCAACTTGTAACACAAAATGAATCAGAAGCCACAATTTCAAATTCCAGAAACGCATCAGAGACCACCTACACACGACCACCTCAATTACCCTTTTCCAAGAGTGTACGATTTTCCTAGTCCCCCGATACTGTTCGCTCTTTCTACATCTTTATCGTAGCGGACGTGCTCTTCGGGGGAGGGGTCAAAGTTCAGAAACGTGGCCAGTTATCATGATGCCGCGTCCAAGTGCGCCGTGTATCTTACGCCCCCTTCCAAATGTTTATGCACATGCACAGGCTGGCTCCGTCTGTATGCAACACGACATGCACGAGCCGTAATCGCGGCCGAAGAATCAGCGGCCTTTCACCCGATGCCTCCTCTCCTGGTTCATTCCGTTACCATACGGTCACAGCGTCGAGCTTATCTCTCTCACCTTCGCGAGAAACTTCGACCTGAATTTCTTTAAAGGCAGGATTACGCGTGGCCGTTTCTCGTTTCTCGAACGATCTCGTTTGCGCGCGCGTTGCCATGCGCGCGCACGCTATTACGCGCTGTTTGGAGAAATTTTCCGTTAATCGGACGACACCCTTTTTATTGGAATCGCTTTTGTCCGCTTGGACACACCTTTCGACTGCCGAGGCATTTGCATAATCGAGTCCCGAGCGCGCACAGTATACGACGAACGTTGCTCGTGTGTTGGCTACCACACACGTACGATTTCTTTGGATCTTAGTAACAATTGGCTAGTTGGGAATTTCGCTTATTTAGATTTGAATTGGATGGTCAATTTTGAGGTTGCGCCATTTTTGTTGGATAGTTCCTAATTTTCATTAAGGGATTAACATGTAAACAGTAATAGTGACGAAAATACGTTGCTTTTATTTTTAGTGTGACAAAAATATAAAAAAGAGAATAGAAACGACAAAATATATAGAACTGTTAGACAAATGTTGGCATAAATAATTTAAGTAAAATGTCTACATGAATACTGTACCTATACTAAGTCAGAAGGGTTTAGAATTTAGAAACTGAGAATGCTTCACTTGCTTCCTAACTGGCATACATTATTTATCAATTTCATGAATGATTGTAACTGTTAATCGGGACATCTCACTTATTTATATCATCACAATTTTTTAATTTAAATCTTTCGTGTTAACAATGCTTATTTATTGTCGACATATCGACTATATCGGCATTGTAGCCACCCGATCACGTTGATAAATGTTGATAAAAGAAGATTTGTACACAAATAAATATAACTGCCGGTCCACCTTGAGTAACCTAACCTAAATGAATTTCGTCAGATCCTTTACGAAATCGTGCGTTAAAACTTTATCGATGCACAATGATGAAATAAAGTAAAATTTGCATCGTAGTACACAACTAAGCTAAATATTCCAAAATGTTAATAACTTATTTTCCACAATAATAAACAATGCAGTTTCCATGAAATGTGCTTCACAAAAAGGCTGCCACTGAATATTCCAAGTAAAAATGCAAACAATTTGCTTCCTTTAATAAAAAGAAAACAGTGAACTTATAATAAAAAGTAAGATAACTAAAATTTCCTCGCTGTAATAAGCATCTATTATTAAAGAACACCACCCTACCATTTCGCAAACTAAATTGCAAAATAAAATCATTATACAATTGCAACACGATATCGTAACAACTTTCTTTCTCAACTAAGTTGCATGAAACCTCAGCGTCAGAAAAGCTTCATTAAGAAATAATCCTATGCATGTTTTCAACCAGGTTACGCAAAACTGATAACAAACAGGGGAAAAAAGGGTACAGAAATCCTCCTTCTACGCGGATCACGCGAGAATGACGTTAATCACGCTAATAGAGCCAAACGTATTACGTCTAGTCGCATCGCAAACGTGTTAATCGCGTAAAAAATCCAGATAGGCGATCGTTGGGGAAAAACTCGGTACGCAATTTGTCGTAAAGGAATACATTCTCGATAGATGTTTACGGAGTCAAAAGATAAGGTAAACCGGTGGCAATCGTTTAATTATCGTATAATCTTACACCAGTCTGGATAGTGATACGTTCGAAAACGCGTAAATAAGCGGGAGCCACAATAAAAGAGGGCGTAATGGCGGCGGCGCTTGGTGGCCGTCACGAACGAGGACAACGGTGGGGTTCGTGTGGTAAAAGGCAGCTTCTTTCGCGCGGGGAACGCGATAATTCTTTTTTTGTCCACGTGCTTCGAGAAAAAAAAAAAACATGTGACCGATCTAGAAAAACATCTGCGCGAACGACAGGGCGCACAGTCATCGGTTTCGTGCACGAAGGACAAACGATATACGGTATCGGTCACGCGATCGATGGCAACTCGATATCGTCGACGATGATGCGAACGCGGGGGAAAACTCGTCGCCTTCGGAAAGTCCACTTCGCAGATCTGACCGTTGTTCAGGATCACACGCATCGGTTTATCGATTCGACCTCGTTATGTAGAAATTCGAGCTCGAAGAATTCTAGATAAAAACCGGGCAACCTCGTTCCGCCGCAAATAATATACCAGAGGGCAGGGAACTTGTTGACGTTGCGTCTGTATCGACCGCGATAATTCCGCTGGTATCGATCCTAGGTGACGCTCTCTATAGATAACGGGCTTAAAAAAGAACGAGAAAACTAGTTGCTTCTTGTTCGAAACGCGGAACCCAGGAGCGTATAGAAGAACAACGATCGTGAATTTACACGTAGTTATGTATCTAGGGGTGATCCACTTAAATGAGACCAGATATTTTTTTCAATTCTAATGGAACAGAAAATATTTTATATGCAATTTGAATGGTATCGAGGGATCTTTTTTCTTTTCAAAAAACCAGTTTCTTGGAACTTTCAAGATACTGTTTAAATTGTAGATAAAATGTTTGTTGTGTCATTAGATTTAGATGATTTTATTTAAGTGGACCACCCTGTATAGTTCCCTAAACAATGGTGCGATGTCTTTATCATGACAGATGGCGCGCAAAATTTCCTAGAAACCTATGCTTAAGTTCGCCATAAAGCACTAATTGGCATTTGCGGCATAACCTCGGATAAGATACTTTCAGGGTCGTGTTAATGTATTTGCGAAAGTGTTGTGAAACTATTAATTTTTTTCCAAGCTGTTAAAAAATTTTAAAGAAATAATCCGTTTTATTAGCACGGCAGATAATAGCGGAAATATGGAAGCGCAAATATTGGCTGCGATTGAAAGTGTAATTTCTTCCGGCTGACAGTTGCGTTAGTCAAGTGAAACGAATAAAAAGGAAATTAAGCGACCACATATGATTCATATGCAAATCGTAAATCTCGTTATCAATTCGTGAACCTCAAACAATGATGTCATCGTCGGGACGTTGCTACGTACGCCTCTATTTGTTCGATAACCGTGTCGATAAACTAATTGAATATCGGCTTGATCAGCATCGATGAAAGAGTTAGTATACTAAAACTCTCCACCGTTTCGCTGAACATTTTCTTAACCAAATAGAGTGATAATAAAAAAATGGATAGCATTGTTTTACGAATTCAAATAACGCTGATATTAGGTTATGTTTGCATTGTTGAAATTGCTAATTTTGTACAGAGAATCCATTAATGTCACATGACAGTGTATACGAGATGTAGTAGTTCCCCTTTGTAAGAATATTTTACAAGTTTCCTTTTATCATATTATTATCTTACACTGAGTATCTTACATATTGCATTGTTTAAGAATTTTAAAATATTACTAAAATAAACATGAAAAACATTACATTATGATTGATGGATTCAAACATTCATTGTTACAATAAATTCATTAGAGTCTGCCCAAGTATACATACGTAGTTTGATAACTATAGAATGAATACTAACTTCCATCCAATCAATCATATTTATCAAACTGCTGCTATACCATTTACAATAAGCAACAAGAAAATGTTAGACACAATAGTGTTTCTTTTATGCACTTATTTCAATCAATATTCAAGACTCTAAACCTCTAAAATACTAAAGTTATTATACAGAAATCCTGAAACACTTTCTAAAACCCTAAAATATGTCTCCAGAAAATTGCATCAAACTCAAAATTCCCACAAGAATATCCCCAAGAAACCAGAAACTTCTGATGAAAAATAATACTCATTTTGAATAAAATCACCAAAGCGTGAACTGACACGGGTTCCCATTCTCCTACCTACGTTACTGACAGTCAAAGCAACCCTCCCCTCCGCGGTCGCGGTTCGCAGCCGCTCGCGCGCGCGCAGGCGTTCGTACATCCAGCGACGTGGCAACGCCGCGAACGACCACGTCGTCACGGTCACCTGACTTTTCGTGGAAACGCAACGCCACTGCGCCCGCGGATAAGGAAGGGTATGCGACGAATACCAGCTGCGTATCCGCTTTATTTCGTTCGAGTCTCTTCGATGGGATCGTTGAATTCGCGAAGGTAGCCGCGGAGGAGATGCGCGAACATAACCTCTGCATCGGCACCCACGCGAACAGAGGAGGCGCCGAGGTTCTTTCCCGAAGTCGCACGCGTAAGGTGATTTGGAGCGCGCACGGAGACGGGAATAGCCAGGACAAGGGAGCTGGGGATAAACGTGAATCACGTGGCCTGGTAAAACGAGTGCGTGGCAGAAACGTTTTCGACACGTTCGAAGAGCGGCACGGCTCGGAACACGATGGAACAGGACTGATAACAGCGGTGTGTCCGAACGATGATACGAATAATCGGCCCCCGATCGATTATCGACCCGTTTATTTCCACGAATGCGTCTACGTGGCTCGGCGACAATGCGACACCGCTGTATAATTGTATTAAGGCTAGAACAACGCGTCGCACGTACGACGAAAAAATAAGCGTAAAATACGGCTTCGGTGATATTATATCACGCGCATTAATTAGCTTATACACGCGACACCGATAAAACCTTTTTATTGCCCTGTCGGTAACGAAAAGCGCTCGTAGCGGGTGCGGTTGCCGCTATTTAGGAGGTGAACGACAAATTTATAGGAAGCACGCGAGAGGCCGCGGGCTAGGATCGCCATTGATTAATGGCGCTCGTTATTAGAGGAAACGTTCGAACCTGGATATAAATTTCGCGATATTCCTTTGTTCGGTCGCGCTTAATGTGGGGCCCTCGACTGATTGTTTCGATTTCATTTACAGCCACTCGCCTACGGGAGCATATTTCTTCGAAACGGTATCGAAAGCTACGATATACTTTACTGGGTTATTAAAACGTTCGACTGGTTGCAGGCGTTCCACGGTGAACGCCTGGTGAAGCTGTTTCACGGCGGAAAATGAATGCACGAGCAATTCAGGAAATTAAGGCTTTTATCGATCGCAGACATTTAGTGGGCTCTCTTGCGTTCTGGACCGTGAAAACATCTCGGTGATTCAAATGCCTTTGACGCCTTCCTTTTCTCGAATGTTGCTTTCAATTTTTATAGACCGTGTGTGCATCAAGAGTTGACAATTTATGTTAATTACGTCCTCAGTATGGTTAAACGTGGGATATTTTGTACTGACGATTTTTTTTATACTCGAGAAATAATAGGTTTGTATGAAATAATAGAATTTTGTGTATGGAAGAATAGGGAATATTCTATTTAATTTATCGCAATCTTTAGTTCAATGTACACTGAGTAATTATATACATATATACATGAGCATTTGGTTAATTTCAGTTCTTAATTACGTTCAAACTGTTTTAGATCATTTTTACACGATTTTGCACTACGTTTCTTATCGTTGCCATGAACATAAAATAATACCTCAACATTTAAATGTTCTAGTTATTACTCTTCCGTTAATAAAAGTATCTTCCATTTCAAACATAACCTAAGCAGAATCTCAAGTAAAGGAAAAAAATCGTAACAGCTCGTAATTATCTTGCTGTGAGTATAGAAGACGCCACCGTAATTACGCCAAAGACTTCTTGCAAGAGATTGTTGCAAAGAAATATTTATCCAAGGCCGCTAAATGGTTTAGAACATTTGCATAACCTACGGCTCGAAATAAAAATAACTATTATGAAAGATACGACGCTGAATTGGCCTTGGCCGTAACACCGCAAAGGGTTAACAGACTATGAGCAATCTGCGTGCTGAATCGAAACTATTTTTATCTTCATGTCGAGGTTTTAAATAAATCTATACACACGCAGCGGAGTGTACGATCGGTCCAAACGAATGAAAAGAAAGAACCTCGACGTCGTCGAACGTTCAACGTAAGCTCGGGAAACTGGTAGAACCTTTGAGTTCGTATTTGATACAATCGATATACTTGTCGGCAATAGAACTACTTTTCAATAGTACTCGTTATAATCCAAAATCGTTGCAATCCAATATTGCACTTGCCTGAAGGATAGGAACGAAGAAAGAGCATTTTATGATATTTTGATAAATAGCTTTATGGATTCTTTTTTTAAGTTAGAAATGTGAAATACTCCCAAGGCAATTCAATGATAAATTCTTCACTATTTTTCGTATCATTAAAAAGGAAATGAAATTTCTATGGACCTTCCAAAAAATGAGTACCAATATGGCGCTCTCTGAATCCTTAATCTACTACATAAACATTCAACAATTCGCAGATATAAATATAAAATCAAAAAAATACCCCATGATTCAAAATATAAAAAATTGCATTGGTTTCAGTTAATAAATTTGCATTGCTACACGAATGCAGCAACAATTGTAAAGTGACGTTATAGTGAAAGTTCTGAAAAATGGTATACACTGTGAAGAATATACGCAGAGCGTACACGAATTTTGTTAGGAGAAAAGAGATAATGGAATAGCCGTTCGTTCGTAACGACATTTCAATGTCGTTTCACCGGCTTCCTGTGACGTGCAATTTAATTAATTCCTGCGACGTGACTCATCACGAAAACCACGGTTTATACGTGCCATTTCTGTAACCGGAATATCTCGCTGTCTAGACTTTACACCGCATTACATTAAAAAAAAAAATAACCAGAAATCATTTCTGACAAATATTTATAGTGACTGTAAAAATCAACAGACAGAAGCTGTATATTTTCACAAGCTTTCAGAAAATAAATCAAGCATTCTTCTCACTAAAATTCATTTAAATATGATAATATATAGTCTCTAGAAGATAAATATCAAAGATGGCGAGTCAGTATAGAACGAGTTACACTATTCTACTATATCATTTGGAATATTATGCCTACTAAATTTGTATATTCAGAATACACTTCATACTTCTATATATCTATAAGTTGTATAAATAAATAAAAATTTCTTTTCCCTATTTTAATAGAGACAAATTTTTATTTTATTTTTAATTTAATTATGTAATACCTCGTCGATGGTTCTAAGCTGTCTTAATGAGAAGCGTAATAAAACTTACCCGTGCGAAGGAAACCTGTGCTGAAGATGCTGTGGTTCGTAGTATTGTGTGGTAAGGGCTCGTTCGTCCAAGGTATGCTCAGTCGCGTGGGCCTTCGCTGCGGACTTGATATCCATGAACGCCACCGTCGCGGAGGCACCCCCGGTGCTGCTCGAGGAACCGCTACCCCCGCCACTGCCGCCGCTGCCAGAACTGGAACCGGAACCACCCTCGTTGCCTTCTCCGAGGGAACCACCGGAACCTCCATCCACGGGGCATTCTTCGCCCCGCGGCAGCAGCTTGACGCTCTGCACGCGTCCATACCTGAAACATTTTAAATTTCTATTTAATCTCAAGTTGCAAATGTGTATACTGGTCAGTGCGTAAGAAAATTGTGTCATTTGTGGATGTAGCTTTATAACGATGAGAAATACTAGATATATCGCTAGTTTGATTAGTTGCATATAGGTTTAGTAGGTTTAGTATTCATATTTATATTCTTATTATGTACATTTTCTATTTCGTTTTCTATACCACTATGTAAAACTTTATAGCACACTTTCATTATTGTGTGATAGGTATAGGGATATTTATAACCATGTATAATAGAGCACGCGATTTTCCCATACATCTTGTAATTTTCCTAGCACTATAATTTTCCCGCTATTTTGCATGTAAATAAATTAAAAACTTTCGTATCCCACTTTCTACAATTTTCTTGCTTTATTTTTGTTTGTATTCAATTAAGCAGTTTAGAGGTTAAGTTTGGCAACGTGACGCCATTTTGATTACCTCGTATCTTTTATACATGCTGCAGGTAGTAACAGCGTTTATCTTTTCGGGCATTAGTTGAATAATAAACATGGTATTACACTGTAACACCAGTATAATTAGTCTGTAACTTGTAATACTATTTGTACCGTTCTTAGGCCTGTAGGTAACACATAGTATTAATTTTCGATATGCAAAAAAAATATAAATTTCTATCCCATGCAGAGTGCACAGTTTTCTTTTAAAATTTGTTGCGAACCTAATAAAATATAAAGTTACTCAGTAATTTGAAAACGTATTTTGTTACGCAAAAACAATGAAGTAAGCTAAATAGTATTTAAACCTTAAATTTTCTACGATATACCTCACGATGAAAGGCGTGAAAAAGATATTCCTTTAAATCGCTCCGGATTTCGAAGGAAGGATATGAGTTCAGAGAGTGTAATGCTGTGCTTCCACAAAGCTATCTCGATGCCTGACACGAACGCAGGAAATTAAGTCAAAGGAAGAGGAAGTAGGATAGATACCGCAGGAACTGCGACAAGGAAAAATATCCACCGGGACCTTTTTCTTCTGTATTCACATTCAGATTGATAAAAATCTGTGTAATAGATGGTTCGATCAACCTGTGTGTTAAAATAGCAAAACAAAATTCTATATAATTGAAAATAACCGGACTTTCAGTAAATAAAATGAACTAATACTTCACTATTAAATGCACTGCTAACCGCGCAGAATGGCTCTCAGGATCGAATTACTTTTTCCAATGAATGCAGCAAATGCGTGTGTTTATTCTGAAGAATCGAACTGTTTGCGCCTTATATTTTTCTGGGCTATAATTTCAAATCGGGACGCTTTAAAAAAGCGCATCTTGTTTTCACCCCTATAGAGAGCTGAGATATTGAATTTCGACGAAATTAAAAAGAAAACAAAGAGCCAAAGTTGTTTCTGGCACACCCTATGTACAGAAACCTCGGACAGTAGTAGAAACGGACTGGCTAAGCGAGGTAGGGTAACCCCGTGGCCAGGGAGTGGGGCAACAAGCGTCGCGATTGGCCGATCGGGAGAAGAACACTACGCGCAAGCGCAAAGACTCGAACGGTCTCGTAGTATCTCGGGGAGTTGTTCGTCTAATCTCGCGTGAGTCGCACGTATCTCCTTGTGCGTTCTTCCGAAGAAAGCCTCTTGTTTTTTCTCCCGGACTATATACACGCAGCTTAACAATACATCAGGAAAAATGCATTAGAATAATCCGTTTGTTTGTTCTTCACGTTACACAGGCGTCAGTATAAACGCGGAAAGAGGGAATGCGCGAGGCTTGGGCGACGCACCTTGGACTATAAGTTCGCCTGGATTATAAACTGCGCAAAACTGCTTAACCTAGAACCGTTAACGAGAATCGAAGAAACGGTGGATTTAGTAAGCACAGAGAGCACGCGAGAGGACGCCGACTCGAATTGCGATACATCGATCGCTCTTTTCGCAACCGTGATAATGCCGAGATCGCTTTTAATGGGGCGTGGTCCCTCTTCCATATGCCGTGTGATTCGATATCCGAGAACGGGGAACGCCGACTCTTTATATAACGGTTTTTTATCTTTCTCGTTGCACTTCGTTTCGTTCCAACATTTCGAGCATTCGCGTGCCGTATCGGAATAGATTGGATCTCATCGTCCAGTAGCAAGACACGTTACTCTGTCTCAGGAGTCATTCTAGAATGGTCTTCCTCGACGACAACTAATTTTCGGAGTCGTCCCTCGGTCGCTCTGCGAAAGGAGAACGAGGTGGAAGAGAAACGAGACACGTTGCAAAATTGCAACGCGCACGCAACTTCTGGAAGATCGTCTACAAAATGGCAGCCGCAGCAGCGATGTGCCGTTTACACGCGATTCCCCTAGTCATGCTTCTATTTAAACTTTCGCAGCTTCCGTTGCTCGGCAGAGAGCACGTTTCCTCGGATTATTCGACGTGTGATGTGTGATGTGCAATGGTAAAATTCCAAAATTCTGTTTCTTCGACCGTACCTACCGGACGCTTTACTCGTCCACGCGTGGCTGTCGAATATAGTGGAAAGAAAGCAGTGAACACACGAGAATCGATATTAATTTGCAATGATTATCGTATCGGGGCGTTATTCTACGTGATATGGTCTCACGAAAAGGGAACCGATCCGTGTTCTGGTGCGTTCTGGTCGCCGCGCGAGAGTTCCTATCCCTCCTCGCTCGGGATTCCCCCTCTCTTATATCCTCTCCCACACACGCAGCGCGTTCTCGACCGAGACGCGCGTGCGCATGCGCACAACGGCGTCGCACTGAAAAGTCTCTTGCACACCATGGCGAACGTCCTTTTCCGAGGCACACATGAGTGAAAGCGGGCGAGAGGGAGGGCGACGAGAGGAGAAGAAACAAGATAGAAGGCCAGAGGAGGGGAGAGAAGCAGTGCCACGGTGGCTGGCTGCTGGCAAGCGAGCCTCTCGACCCGTACCCATTCCCCTCCCAGAATCCTCGCTCGCTGCTCGCCGAGGAATTTTACTCTAGCAGACTCGCTCCCAGGCCCTCGATTCCTTCGCTTCTCTTCGAGGTCCTCTCCTCTAGCAGAGTTCGCTCCATGCGGAAGCATTACCATGAACTTTCCATACTTTTCAAGTCTCTAGGTCAGAGTTCTATCCTACGAAGTCGCGAGGAAACTGCAGCATGAAATTCCCTAGTCGCAGCTGTCTCTAGGCACTAGAGTACGTAATCGCATGCGAGCGTACCGTGTCTGTGCGAGATGCAGCTACGGGTCTACGAACTGTACGTTATCCGTCGTGCCAAGGGAATACAGTGGTTCTTCTTTAGGACTCCTAGAGTGCGTGATGTTCCTCGTTTTTGTACTTCGATCTGCGAGTGACATCTTCAATGTTAGAATTTCGTCTCGTCGTCGTTGCTTTGATAGGGATAACGATGGAACGCTGTCGCTCGTATCAAGGCGCCTAGTGATTTTTTCGACGTCGACGGTTCTACTGTTACCAAGTGGAATAGGGATCGTTATTCCCACACGTGTGTTTCGTTGTGCGTTTAATCGGCACCGAAACTGCCCCGAGAAACCGAATCCTAGCGTGCTGGAATCCACTTGGACTGTCTGTCTTTCTACATTTAAAATGGGAGTTCTACAGGAAATCAATACATTGGCCCACGGGTTAAGAGTTCCTACGCTCTCTGCTGTGTGTACGTGTACGTGATGCGTGTATGAAAGAGAGAAATTCTATGCTTCCACGATGGAATACATGTATATATTAAATTATTTCGCTGGAGTATAGGCCACGTACAGCAAGAAGGGAAAAAAGGAAACGGAAACGGGCGATTTTCGTAATTCTGTGAAAAGCCATTGTAAAATCTGTGCCAGAGCGGACTTTCATCGTAATTCTCCGCGTTACGTAAACGACAGCGAGAAATTTTCGTGAAGTTTTCGCAGCTGTATTTCGTGGTCTCTCCACGATCCTCGCGGACCGTCGTATTAATTCAGTAAACAATTAAACTCGTAAATATAGCAGCGAACCAGGAGAGCAGGAAGCCTCAACGTTGATGGAAGAAAACCAGGTCTACGGTGTAGGATGATTCTTTATATTTCTTCGGATCTCGGAATTCCTGACCCCTCCGCGAGTGTGTCGAGTTAACCTTAACAATACGCGCGGAGGTTTTACAATTCCACGAAGAACAGCGTGAATAAAAAAGCGCACAATACAGAACAAGCACACGGAATAACGCAACAAAGAAAGAAGCCTTTTGTTCCTCGATTTTTTCCTGCCCCTACCCCCTCTAGAGTCCCTCGTGATTCCGCTTTGCTCTCGTCGAATCGAATAAAAAAACCAACCCTGACGCTGCGAGGACGTTAGTGACTCTAGAAATCTCGCTCGGCAATTTACTAGTTCCCCCAGATTCAACATTTCTTGATATTTTTTCGTAAATCTTCTAGCTTCTTCCATAAACGAATACTGAAAACCATACCAGTAATAATGTTTGCGTAGACTTGATAATGGATATTTTTAGCGGATAGAAACCGTGGATAACCTAACAAAGATCCATCCGGAAGTTTTAATATTCTCAAGATTAGATACCATTAAATAGTGCAGTGCCACGTCCCCTGCAAAATACGCGTAAAAGGCACGAAAAGCGTCTTTCGCGCAGTACCATTCTAGGCAGACGACACTGACATAAGCCGCAAACGTCGCAAGTAGCAACGCTGGGACGCCTCAACGAGGCCGGCGAGGACGTGGCAACAACGCTATGACTCAGCTCTCCTCGTTCCAACCGCTTCCCTTGCCCCTTGGCCCCGCTTGGGCTGCCTCTGCACGCAGCTGACGCCCTTCTCCGCCAGCCGGGAACCCCGCCGTCTCCCCGCTCCGCGATTCTATCCTTCCTCGTGTGTCGTGTCCAACACTCCCTCCCTCCGCCCCTCGCTTCGCTCCGCTCCCCCTAACGGCTCACCGCTCCTCGCCATTTCCCCTCCACGCCGCCGCGACCCCGACTCTCTTGGGGTACTGACAACTCGTTTGTCCTCCCGCCCCCCCCTTCCCGCCGCGGTGGAAGCGTGCGCGGGCCGATTCCTACACGGCGTCGTGCCACTGCCAAGACGAGCGTGCAAAGTCCCCTTTGGAAGAAAAACACCTACCTCTCTTCTAGCCCCCGTGCTCTTTCTGCCTTTTTCCCTCCCCTCTCCACAGCTCACGTCTATCACCCTCCATCGCTCTCTTTGTCCTTTCTCCACGCTTCTCTCTCTCCACCGCCACCTCATCCCTCCCCTCTCACCCTGCCCAGCGTCGTTCGTTTTTCCCCGTCCAACGGGCTTCTTCCTTCTTGCTCCTTTTCTTGCGGATCCTCTTTCTTTCGGGTCTCTCCAGCTATCTGTCTTCCTCTCCCTCTTTCGCCTTCCATTCTACCGCCCGTTTCGCTCCTGTATATCCGCCGGCGGAGCGGGCGAACAATGCAACGTGATCCAGGTGCGGGAAAAAAGGAGGACGGGAGAGGAGGCGCGCGAGTAGACGGGAGCGTAGATACACGAAATAGAGGGGGACAGAGGAAAGAAAGGTCGGCGGACACGGAGCCGGGGCTCGGCGAAGAAATTGTGTAGTTACGCTGCGTTCCGGCGAATTTGCGCAGCGAGATCCTCCCCGAGGTCTGCGCCGACTGTTTTTACACACGCGTGCCGATACACGCCGTGACGTTTCCACGCCCGACGATAATCGATTATTTACTGCCACGGGTGATTAGATAATTCGGCGTTATCTAACTGCCTGTCGCCCTTTGGCGGTGGTTACTAGCACTGGTTGATGGTAGCGGGCACGTGGGCGGAAAAATTAATTTTGGATCGGTCTTTCCGACCACGTTTGAGGTGTTTCGTGAGAAACACGCAAGAAAAGGGGTCGTGTTGAATAAAATGGCTACCTGTGGTTGCAGTACTGTAGAAGGAGCTATTTTGGTTATATAGGACAGCTCTTTTTGTGATATTTGAGATGTAATGAACACTTACTGATAGAAAATAAATACAAATTTATAACCTACTTCTGTATTTCATTCTTGTTGTAGATCAAATATTTATTTTTTTAATCCTCTGACCTTTTAGTCGTCATCGAAAGGAACCATGTTTAACACCTAACCACTATGACTAATTTTAACTGCTCAACGTTTAAGCAACGTTAGTAAGATTGAGAATATTTAAGTTATGCCACATTCTTTGTTCAAGCATTAATTATATTTTATAAAATGTAATTCACGTGTATGAGAATATGAAGAATTTTCATTTTTTATGTAAAATGATAATATATTTCCGAGAAACACTTTGCTAACGAAATGATAAAAAGAAATATTAAATTAATTGTGGAGAATGATTTTTATTTTGCAAAGAATGCAACCTTCTAAGAATACTTAATATGGAAGTGCTAGTAAGCACGCTTGCTTCTTTCGTAAGTCGACCTCAATGATGTAAATGAACGTAGACACTTCTATTCAGTATCAACTTTCCGTATATTCCACGCGTTTCTTTCAACTAAATAGGAACTCCTGTTTACTTCGAAATCATTTTTTCAGCCATGAGATATAATCAGTTGCATCGTGTCTGAAATAAACGATCTAAATCTAACATTTATCGAAGATAACCTGAAAACTGATTACATGCTAGTTTCAAAGCGTATCAACGTCGACCTTAACATTAGTAATTTATATGACTTTGTATATAACTTCAGAAAAGTACGTCCGTCTTGACGATAACAAATTCTACGTTTGCATTTTTAACTTTTTTGTTTAGGAAGTATGTAATGCTTATTTACGCATAATCGGAACGAAAACACTATTAAATAATTATTTCTGAAGGCTATAAACATACATAGCATATGTATATTACCGTGAGACAGCCATTTTGTAACACTAGACCTAGATAACTCAGTTAACTATAGTACTCTTATCTAGTCAACAATAGATTTGCATCGAATTTGAAATGTATCAAGGAGCACAGAAAGCAACACGTGTGTTTACAATTTTTAAAAGCG
The DNA here is from genome assembly GCF_051401765.1 of Calliopsis andreniformis. NCBI lineage: Eukaryota > Metazoa > Arthropoda > Insecta > Hymenoptera > Andrenidae > Calliopsis > Calliopsis andreniformis. Next base: position 5,513,363 of record NC_135065.1, on the reverse strand, counting down.
AAAATTATATTTTGATCTTTCTAACCTTTAAGTTTTATACACGACTAACTTTCAAGTAGTGTAACATCAGTATTATAACATGACGTGATGAAATGACTATGCTTTCACTATGGAAAATAGTTAATAGTAGCATAGAGACAACCCTCAAATATTACTTTATTGATTTCTAAGTTATTTATAGATATCTTTCATATCAAAAACTAAGTCAATATAAGCACCTATATCAGGTATGGGATAAAGATAACTCGAGATAAATCAACTGACTAAAGTAGTCATCGAAAGAAACTAAAACTGAAAGCAAGGAATAGAACTTCTATTTAAAAAGAGTCGTTAAACAATTTAATATCCTCAGTTAACGTTAACACTTCATAGAATTTGCAAAATATTCCAATAAATTTAAGACACGTACGTTCAACTGTCTATAACATCACATATATTTGATTTACATACTAATTTCAACACCACAGCTAAACATTCACTATGAAACGCTTCATCAAGAAAGTAAGAAGTCCCAGCACACTGAACACCTACAACAATAAACACAGTCAACTCTCACAAATCCCCCGAAGAGGTTAACACAATTGTTCATTAATCATCCATACAATAAGGGCAGACTGATCCAAGAAACCTCCTCGTGCTCAACGATCCAGAAACCAAAACGACAGAACAGCTCATAAAACTCGCGCACTTCCTCCTAAAAGTCCTACTATCGGAAAGCCATCGGCGACAAGTGAACTCAGGTTCAAGCCCTCTCGCGGACAATGTCAGCAGCGTCGATACTATATTCGTTATTTACGCTCGGGTGTTCCATAGCGAAGGTTATCAGCATCGGTTATTACAATATACGCGGCGGCGGGCTATTATTATCATCGTTCGCAGAACGCGCCTTGGTCTCCGTAGAAAGTTCCTTGGCACACTAAAACCGCGAGTACTTAGAACAGAGGAGAGAGACGACGAAAAAATCGCGCCACGCACCCAACTTTTTCCTCGTTCAGTGGCTCTCCTCTCGCGGATCCTCGGGACGATGGCACAGCCGACTCTAGTACCATCAAACTCACACGATTCTGGTTGCATTGACATTTTCTTTTTCTCTCTTTCTCTCTTACTCAATGGCTGCAGTGTAAGAAAGAGACAGGGAGTATCAATGCAGCTAAATTCAGCTAAGCTAGCTGTACTAGCCATGCTCAACGAAAGGAGCAACACTGCGAGAGTCCAATTTTGCACTCGATAGAAAGAGTACGCAGCATTGTGTGTCTTTGTTCAGTGCAAAATCGGACTCTCGCAGTTTTTCGTTCAGCATGCCTGGTATTAGAGTCTGCTGTGACGATGGGAGTGAAAGAGAACCAGAGGACAGGGACGAGACTCGCGCGAGAGGGTCGATACGAATGCAATCGCAGCAATAATTCACGCGTTATCTGCTCTCTTATTCTAATAGAAGCGAGAGGAGCGGAGGCAGGCATAGGCCGTCGACTACGAGGCCGCGTGGGTTCGAGGTCGAAGCTGTAGAGTCACGTTAGGCGACTGCCGTCTGTGTCGTAGCCGAGGTGCCGTTATTTTAATGCAGATACGCAGGCCGGACGAGAATGAAAGGCTGGAGGAGATATTTGCGCGTACAGTGCGCGACGGATCTTGCGTTCAGCCGCTGACGCGCTGCCAATCCCTTTTAACATCGAGCCTCGACTCTTGTCACCTTAAGGCTAGTTCACGCTTGTCGGGCAGAGGTGAACTAATTGCTTAACCCCTTCAGACCTGATTCTTCCAAGACGAAAAATAAAAGAAGGGCGTGTATATGACTGTAGTCACAGTTTTAATATTTTAAGTCAGGCACTGAAATAGTAAATCAGTGTATAGTGTAATGTACACCAGGTCTGAAAGGGTTAAAGTCGAGTGGAGGTAATGTTTTTAGGATCGGGAGTATTTGACGAAGTTTTCTGTGTTTGAATGTTCAAATACTTTGGGAGTTTACTTATTTGGGGAATATGATCCGAATAACTGCATTATTGGAACATTTGTGCATTCAAATGTGTTGTATCTTCTAAATAAGAATAAAGTTTAATAAATCAAGTATTTCAAGTTCGTTACTTTATGTAATTTATTATAAATATGATATATTCGGCTGATAAGAATATTCGAATGATGATAGTTGCATACTGAGCTAGTCGAAGATTACTCGTAATCATAATTACTTGATACATTTTCTAACAATAATGGCCACAAAAGAGTCTTATATTTACGCTGTATATTGACGCACAAGGTTTTTTCATTTTGCTGATAAAAAATAATCAACTGTCCTTGTTTATGTAGGAGGTTATAAATTGAGTATATTATATCACATTTTTTAAGTTCTTAGGAATGCACTAAGTTTCTCTACATGTTCATTGTACTTGCCACTATACGTATTTGTGAATTTTCAAGATTTCCATGCCCGCATGTATTACGAACGCGTGTATTAAAAGGTTAGGAAATTACCACGTTCAGTATAAGCGATGTAAATCTGCAAAACTGAAGTGTTACAAAATTACATATACACCTGAGTCTATCTAACACGCAACACACACATAAAATCCCTAGGTTCAGTAACTTAATCTAAATCCAATACCATAGAAGAATATAACCTCAAACACTCTTTAAGTAGCCTTCAGATTCTGAGTTGACGACCTTTAATAACTAAACGGTCTTCATCATTTTTTCTCTGACTTAATCATTCCCCAAAAATAAGATATATAATCTTAACACGCCTACTGAAATAACGGAACACTTGCAAACTCATGTTAACTCTTCCAGAACCATAGGCATACACTTTAGAAGTCACATTTTATCCTCATCATTAAAACCATTAAAAGTCGAGTATAATTACAAAAGTCAATAATATCCTGGTTTCTTCTTTACACAATTGAACACCCACATATAATCGACATAAATGATATATTATCATATTACTACTTTCGAAATACTGACATGCAAAATTTTGTGCCTTAATTCTATATTACAGACTTGCATCCTGTATCCTAGTTCTTTTTTTAAGGTTAAGCTTCGTTAATTCATTTACCTCCTTTCAAAAATATAAATCCCACCTCGAAAACATCAATTTCTTCGTCAATACGACTTATACCATTTCGCATTACATATACATATATGTAGATCAGTGGCTTGGATCTGAAAGGATTAAATAGATGACCCAAGCTGCGCGCGCATCTTTCCCCAAGATAACGTACTCCTGACATCAGCGTTTCCCTAAATTCCGTTTCGATCAGAATATATAAAGGTACCTGGAGATTTCTGTCAGCAACTGAGACCTCTAAGGAAGCTATGCCCTATACCTGACGATGGTAAAAAAAAAACAATCGGGACTTCTAGAATATTCTGGCTCGAACCATGAGCTAGAGGAGGAAGAATCGAAACGTCGCAGAAACGTTCGACACCGAAGCCGTCGGGCAGGTCATAAAAGAGATCGTTAGGCGGAAGACGGAGAGGAGAGAAAGGAACGAGAAGAATAAGAAATAACGGTAGTCGGCATTACAACTCTACCGCGCCTATATTCTGTGTTGCGACGTTTGCTGTTTCGAGCGTTCTCGCACCGTGGAGAAAGCCAAGGCGTCTTGCATCGCGCTTGGTGTTCGTCAGCCACGTGAGAAAAACAGAAAAAGAGGATTGCGATTATCGTCTTGTTTTGCAGCATTCAAGACTTCACGCTAAAAATACACATTACGTTATTGTTGAGTATATTATTACAACTGCTACTGTTTTGTATTAATGTCTGTGGAAACTGATTTTGATTCGGATTCATTTTGGCGCGAAAGATGGCTGCCGTTTGAATCATTGAAATGAAGGAAGATACTATTCAAGACGAATTTAGACTTTTCACTTTGAGTGATCATCGTGGATGATTCATCCATAGTAAAAAGTTTGAAGGTTTTCATCTGCATTTCATTCAAACTGAAAATTCTAAATTCATCTTTACGCTTTTCATTCTGGATGAATCATCCACGATGGTTACTTAAAATAAAAAATTTAAATTAACAACAGAATACTCCACGTAATGCAAATACTAGGATCATATATAAAATTAATTTATTATCGTATTTCTAGCTTCCCTATACAGTATTCTATCTTCCTAATGGCAAATTACAATGTACAACATAGTATAGTTGATTCTTTACTGTTTAAGATTATTTTTTACTCTAGTTAACCCTCCCTCCATAAAACTGTAAACATATTTTTGGTTACCTCGCTCTGTAAAATGGGACAATTTCCATTCAACGCATTTTTGGACGAGTAGTTCATTCTATCCCCAAAATAATCAGTTACTGCATCCCCCAGAAACTCGTCTCACCATCTCACCCTTCGCCCCAAAGTCATCCTCGCCGCGCTCCACCCCCAAAATCCCCATCTCGAATTCGCCTCGATTATTCGAAATTCCCCGCAATTACCTCCGCAAACTCAGGCATCCCTGAAGCGCGGTTCCCGCGGCAGAGACGCAAGGACAAGGTGAGGCTAATAAAACGGAAGAGCGTGGGTTCTCGCGCGTGCAGGCGCCCATAGGGAGGCAACCGTCGGCGCGGTCGAAAGAGGGCGAAGCGACGAGAGGGCTGGAAGAGAAAACTCGTACGCGCAAAAATATGTTGCGCGACGTCGAGGCCTTTGAGCTTCGAGAGTTCTTGCCGGCGCTGAAGGAGGGTTCCTCCTTCACCGTAGACGGGGCCAAGAGGCGCAGGGGGGGCGAGGGGGGTCGAAGGGGAGCGAGAACATTGTCATTTCTCGCTCCCCTGGCGGGGCGAGAGCGGAAGAATGCGAGGGAAGAAAAGAGCAAGACGCATATCGCCGCGGAGGGGAAGAACGACCAGGGCAGAGGGCGCAGGGGGGGACAGCAAGAGCCACTGGCGTAACTTCCACGCGAAATGATTGCAGGTGCAGCCGGCTCCGCTGTTTCAAAAGACGCGTGAAGAAACTCCCTTTTCCTCCGCGCCCTCCCATTTTTCACCGCGTTCCTTGCACATTGTACGCAGCGCCGACTCTTTGCGCCAGAACTATTGTTCGGCTTGTACGACTCCCTGCTCCTCCGCGTTGCTTTTGTGCGCCGATAGGTGTGTACAGGTGCGATGCGCGCGGAGAACAATGAGGAGGAAGGAAGAGGAAGGACAATTAAGGGTAATGGGGTTGGGAAGAGGATGCGAAGGGTGGCGAAAGGGGAGAGTGGGGATCGATTAGAAATAATTTTGTTTGCGTTTGGTTTTTGGTGCCTGTTACAGTGGGAAATGTGGATTTTAGGTCTTTACTTTTGGGGGTTGGTTAGTGTTACTTACAGATATGCTACTTAGGCAGTCGAAGAAATGTTTGTACACTGGATAATAATGATTGATCTTCGAGATTGGTATGTCATAATATGGAGGTGTTGGTGTATCGAATATAAAATGAAGGATGTGAAATGTAGGAATTTCATGAACTTTAAAATTTCTAAATCGTAGGGCAAGGCAAATGAAAGGGATAAACTAGTATTAAAATATAGATCACCAATAATCGTAATCATTAGAGAGCGGATTTGTATGCAAATTCACATTTTCATAAGTACAATTACAGAAATTGAACTTGAATACAGATCTTATTCACCTTCGAAAAATAATATTCTAATGTGTACTTTAGATATTTTATATATTTTCGAAAATTATGTGTATTGTGTACTATTTCATAGACTTAAATTTCTCATAAACGCATGAACATCCGCAATCTAGTAATAATAAAAAATTAACAGTACCTAAGGCAGAACACCGAGCAAAAGTATTAAAACAAGATGAGTGATTTCATTATTAGACATACTTAAACTTGATCATGTAAAAAAAGTTGTACTTTCGATTAAAGCATAAAATTATGATTAAATTTATCTTTACGTTTGAAACGAACCAGTTTGCCGTTCTAGATTAATTTGTGTTTCCACTAATCAGTGTTTTAAATATATGTTTTTCGTTTATTATATCAAATTATACTGTAGATATGTATCTAATAGATTTTTACATGTATTGCAACAACTTAAGTGATAGTTATGTATGCTCTATTAGACTTTCATTGGTCCCATTACAAGCAATAACGTCAGGACTCTATCGTCCTCAAGGAAATAAATGCTGAGCAACAAACCCATTCTACTAACTAAGATCCCTTGTAGGTAAAAATAGACTTTGATAGCAGTAGATTAGAAATTACAGCAGCTGATGTACGTCATCCATATAACCATATCGAACTATAAAGGGTTAATAATAACGAGAACATCAATTTTAATAATTATATCTAAATAACAAAAACATCCATCTCACTTTCCATTAAGCTGCCCATAACTATTGATTAAAAGGTAAAATAAGTCTCTAACTGGGAACCATTTCTCTAATTCTGTGTCCAAAAATAGGAATTTCCATAAACATCCACAGTCTAGTCACAAAATCATTCAATGCTTCAGAAACCTGTATGTATTCAGTTTCCCTTTCTATCTCCCCCAAAGAAAATCAGAATCCGCGTAAACATCCCCATCCTATCGATAACAATTGCGACAATGGCGAAAAAGTCCGACGAGTAACAAGCACAATGGCCAGCTAACGAATAAAATGATATCGTAATTGCGACTGTCGTAACAACGCAGCATTTCAGTCGCGGGATTTAATTACGCTCGTTGAGGGAAATTTTTCGCGGTGTTACACGGCGCGAACGCCATCGTTTCGAAACTCCTGCGCGAAACTATCCGCCGCGAGGAGCAGAGCGCCCGAGGAGGGGTGGCAATTAAAACGCGAATGTGTAACAGCTGGAATCGCACCAGGTGAATGTAACCGAAGTTGAGGCTGAGACTGCGAACGCGGCCAGGCCAACGACGTGAAACATGATTTCGAGTCATTCAGCGAAGCGGCGAGAGCGCACGGGAGAGATTCGCTCGGCTCTTCGCGTGACGTCAATGCGGAAGAGCGTTCCATCGTTCGAGTGTTTGCGACTGGAAGAGACGAGAGACTGTTTTATCAATCGCGATTTCCATCGGCCCGTTTAAAAATTCACCGCCTCTCTCGATGCTTGAATTTTAGGCGAGGAAGATTCTGCTGGGGCGTTCCATCTATTCGCGGATGCTAGTTTTTTTTTTTTAAGCGGGATCGAGGGAATTTCTCGCGGATGTTCTATTTTTGAGGGAGTTTTCTTGAGTTCATTTTTATGCTACCGTGTGTCACTGCTGGTGATCAATATTTCTGCATCTCAGAGCGAGACTAAGCTAGGTCCATTTTTTTTTTCAAAATTACGTTTTTTATAGGATCTTATTAATATTGAACTAACAAGTTTATTATTAAGAAACTTGCATAAAGTGCCATCCCTACTATGATTGCTCGATAATAAGACGATTTTTAGGAATTTTTTTGGCACTTAATTAGATTATTTCTGTACTTAAGAACTAGACAAACCCAAGTTCATTTTTTCTCAAAATAAGATTTTATACAGAATTTTACTGCTTTCTTTTCATTTTAGTTTATTTAGTTTAAATTAGTTTAGTTTAAATTTTTCATTAGCATTATATTATTACGGATTATTTTAAAAAATATCGTAGTTAGTGGCGTCTTATATCAACAAGAGATCATTTGTTTATTCAAATTTTCTGTTTTCATAATATTATTTAAAAGAATATTAACCTGAATGACTGTATCTTTTTAAATTATTTATGTTGCTTGTAAATATAACAGAAGTTTAGAAATAGTCCATAATTATATTTATATGCTATTATTCACCAATATAATATTCTTTTAACTAATATCCTTCCTATTGTGTAATCCTTAGCTATTACTCGATTGCTTCAGAATCGTTAAATTAATTGGAAAAAAGAGGCGGAGACTTACTACATGGTCCATTATATCAAGTAGATTAGAAGAATTACAGAATTGTTCTCGATGTTCTGTTCGAATATGTTGACCCCGAAGTAAGGTCCACTTACCTGTAAGCAGAAAAAGACAATATTTAGATAAAATATCCAACATTAGAAAGAACATATAGTAAACTTTATACTTATAGAATAAATGCAAATAATGAAGAATAAGTTTATCATTCACGCTTTTTATTCTGTTTGAGATGGGGTAGGTGCTTAAATACTTCCTCACGAAATTTCTAGCACCGAAGAGCTATTTTACTATTTATTATTGCGTAATTAATCAGATTCATTCACTCATACAAATACTTTGTAAAAGAAGAAGAATTTATGAAACATGCTATACAAAATGAAGAATCTAAATATTATCTAATGCCCTTAGCAATGGATATTTAATAAATTATTAATCCAATACGACCCAAGACAAAGTACTTATACATTTATCAAAACTCATTCATAATTTCATAACTTTTGCTAGATATTTATTATACCTAGAGACTAGATTCTTCTGCATGTATCAAATTTGAAATATATAAAAAGTTAGCTAAAGAATGCATATAATTATCAAAAACATAATCAATCCGAAAAATAGACTGCAAATATAATTATCAAAAATATAATAAATCCGAAAAATAGACTGCAAATATAATTATCAAAAATATAATAAATCCGAAAAATAGACTGCAAATATAATTATCAAAAATACAATAAATCCGAAAAATAGACTACAAATTACAGTACTTGTAACGCGAATCAAATTTCTATTTATGTTTAATTCCATTCCTGCATTTATAAAAATATGATACTGCATATTTATGCAGTCTACCTACAACCAAACAAGTGCCCTAATATATTCGAACGAGAGCTCGCGTCAGTCACCCCAGCAAGACAATTTCCATCAGGGAAACGACTTCCCGCGAGCGACAGTCCCGATGCAACAGAAGTTACGCCACTGTCTACGCGTGTGCATCGTGCAACTGCAGCCTCTCGGTGTGAACCGAGAGCCAGCCAGCCTTTTTCTAGGGCTCCCTTTCTCCATCCTTCCGACGATTTCACCACGCTTATCCGGCCACGGTTCTCCTCCGCCAAGAGCGCTCCCCTGCAGGTGCACGACCGAGGGTAACTTTCAAAAAGCCATGGAGTTCGTCGGTACGCTCGCTCGTGCCTTCGTGTGAAGCGCGAAAAGATCGGGATAACGAGAGCACGGACACGACCGTGAGGCTTCGCTGCAGCACGTAGAGAATCTCTGCGACAATAAAGGCGAGAAGAGCGCGTAGGGGCTCGCGGAGGTGGTGACGAATGGAGGAGAAAGTCTCGCGATTTTATAAGCACTCGGGGTGCGTGGAAACGCCGCGACTCGTGGAAGTTGGTTTTATGAGCTCGACGAGGAAGTGTGGATATAATATTGAGCCGTTTTCTCTGGGGCGAAAATCGTCACGAATCAAAAATTGTTCGTTTTTATTCGGTTGCGTGTGTGTCTTCTGATATTCTTTTACAGTAACTTCTCTTTTTTAAGCTCGAGTTTGTAAGATTATATTGTATATGTTCTAATCTATTTTTATTTTTTAAGTTCAAGTTTAGAAGATTATATTGTATTTAAGTTCGAGTTTATAAATTATATTGTACATATGCTCTTCTTCTTCTACGTATATTGTTATTACTAAAGGACTTCTGCCCGTAAAATCAATAAGTAAATTTGAAAGAACTTGTTTCTGAGAACATTTTAGGCAATGAAGATTTTATTGTAGTGTAATTAACTTTTGTTACTTTTTTAAGATTGGTTGCCAAAGACTTCTACCATTAAAACAAGGACAAAAATGATAAAATTTGGTTTAAAATGTTATGCTTCTAAAGAATTGTTCCTTGATTGCAAAATCTAGCAGCGAATATATCAAGCAAGTATTTGCAAGTAGAAATTTTTCTTATGAAATTCATATCCACTAGTAAAAATTTTAAATTTTGTATCACAATATATTACTGCCTGTAGTTTTCAGTAATATTTTCTTTAAAATCCTGAATTAAATACTATATGAAATATAGTAATACCTATATTAACATAAACACTAAAAACAGTATTAAAAAGCTCTGATTTTTCTAGTCACAACTGCATTGCATTTTGATATGTAATTGAACTCAATTGTACTCAATTGTAATTTACACAACTGAAACCAAAAGTGAAGATATTTTAATTATTATTTTTAATTTCTAATAATAATGTTAGGAAATGAGAAAATGTCAGCAATTTTAATTTGTTTAGTAAAAGACAACATTGTGGTGGGATATCTATATTTTGCGATGTAATCAAATTAGAAATTACCAGAAAATTTAAATTCAAAATTGATCAAAATGAAGTGAGGATGATATGAGCAAAAAACATGTAAAATAAATAATTTCTAAATTTTCCATGCCATCCTCTTATGTAATAAAAATTTTTACAATAAAGCTACCTCATAAACAGCTAAAATAAACACTTTCTCTGTTTTTAGTCATAAATTCCTTAATTAATTATAAATTCCACATTTGATACTCAATTTATTCATAATAACTGCATGTACTTAAATTATATTTTAATATACACATATTTAAATTTACAAATATTTCGTATTCATTAGATGGCATGTAACTGGTCATACAAATATACATGTACTTCATTAAACAATTTGCATCAACGTCATATCATCAATGTTAAAGAGAAGATCCAACTGAGGACCAATGAAATACATATACAATAAGAGAAATAACTTTCATAGACTTTAATGGCGTTTGAAAGTAAGACATGAACTAGTTGAATTTTTCTAACAAATGTGATCATTATTTCTAGTTCTAATTTTAGTTATCAAAATTTGTCTATGTATATTTCCTACTTTTACAAATTTATAACAAAAACACATGTACCTACGTATAGCTGAATTTTACGAAAACTATTTTTTCAAATTATTTGTAGTTAATGAAATCTATAATCTTTGTTAATAAAAATTGCAATCTCATAAGTATTTGTATCTACTTGTATCGAAGACTTGATAAAAAATTCTGTAAACCTTGAAATTCTTTATTTCAAGAGCAACAGCTTTGTTTCGTTCGCAGTTAATTCGCTGTGGCATTTCGATTAAAAAAATTCATTTCATTGTCTTGCTTCATTCAACAGCTTAATCAGCAAAATATTATCAAAAAAGACACGTCCAGTTCGGATGACCACAGTTTCTACATTCCACTTTTAACTTAGCTAAAAGATACTTCAAGACAGATGCCATTGAAACAAGCCAAATTGTATCTACAATAGTTCAATTATTTGAATAAACAACGAAACATATTTTAACACACAATTATTTCAAATATTCAAATAGCATCTAACCAAATAATATAACATATTATTTCAATGATCATTTTTCAAACACACAATTTATTTGAATAATGCCCAAGGATGTGTCCTGCTATCATCACAGTTTCACGAACAAAAGTTGAAGCAGAAAATGTTAAAATATTAATCCCCTCAAAAATATAAAATATCACTAGCATAAAGACAGCCTTAAACACAATTGAAGCAAGCCTTCGAGATAAGTCGAGGGAGAGAAGATTCGAGCTCTTTCGAGTCGACTTTCGGTCACGCTAGAATTTCCATGGTCATTAAATAATCACACGATAGAGGTACAACCGACAGGTTGACAGACCTACAAAGCTGGTTCCTTTTGATCGAGAGGTCGACGATCCAAAGGAGCACGATGGGCTCGCGCACTTTCAGGTCGAGGCGATCGAATTTCGCGAATTAAAAATTGCTATGTAGGGCTATGTAGGCCAACCTTGAGGATTCGCCGTGCGCAGCGAAATTCAATTGGCAAAATGGTCGCTGCTGCGACATCGAGCGTATGTGGAACACGGGGAAGTGGGTTTCGCTTTCTATCGAAGTCATCGCGCGTTTTCTACTGGGATCTTTATCGATCTATGGATATATGCTCATGCGAGACGAAACATCTGCCTTTCGTCGACAGTTTATAGGTAGTATTTGTGTACAGTGGTGGCTCGCTATGTGCACGAGGTTTCATTGTACCTTTATCATGTCAAGCAGGGTCACTTGGAGTTCAGATACAAGTTTCACGAATTGGAATTTAAGAAACTGAAGCCAAACATTTTCTCCTTTAAGTCTGTTTTGGAATTTTTCTTGTGGAATGACCTAATAAAAAAAGACTAAGTATTTAAAAATTCAAGGTGTAAAAATTGAAGAAACTGAAGAGCTGTATTTGAAATATTTGAAAATTTCCAGGTTTAAAAATTCCTATTTTAAATATTTGAAAATGTAGAAAATTTGGGAGTGTGAGAATTTCTACTTTAAATATTTGAAAATGTAGAAAATTTGGGAGTGTGAAAATTTCTACTTTAAATATTTGAAAATTTGAAGATTTCGAAATTTGAGAATTTCTATTTTAAATATTTGAAAATTTGAATATTTTGAAATTTAAAAATCTGAACACCTGAAGATTTAAAAATTAGAAAATCATTCTTTTTATTACATTCATTCTCAGTGCTTCTAATTCAATCATTAATTACTGTTACATTATTCGTAGACGTAACCCGAAAGAAATACATAGTACAGTGCAATTAACGTTGTTTATACTGCAATAATGAGCATTCAGTTATTTGTTGCATCATTTACGTTGCTTTCTGTTGGTTTTACATTTGCGTACAGATATCAATGCATATTTCCCCTAAACAACGAAACTAATACCGCAAACAAACTAACTACACTCAACGATATCAAATATACATAATTACACACCGTTTCAGTTACATTATTCCCATGAAATACTTATGTACCCACTTCCCAAACCAACAGGAAACGAACGACTATATAATTACACTAACTGCTATAATTACAATGTCCTAATTCCAATAGTCAAGCATACTATTTCCCGAAAAAAGAAACATTTCCCTTGTACGTACACGCGTAGCACAAAATTCAAAGGAATTTCGCAAATAATTAGCAGTCAGTTAGTCGATACAGCACCTGTTACCCCAGCAAACAGAAAGGCCATTCTCAAAGAGCGAAAGCACAGCTCCCCAATGCCTCTGACACGTGGAGCTGTTTCGGCTTTTGCAAGGTCGAACACGTTGAATCCATAATCGTCCCTGAATTCATATCGTTCGTATGGCACGGTGGAAAGATCGACCAACCACGCTGGTCGTCGATCAATGGCGCGACTCTTTTCGAACAGGGAAAAAGTCAATAGCGAGGCGTATTTGCTCGTTTCAATATTCTAGCTTAATATACGCCTGTGTCCCTGCAGCTCTCGATCAACGTACAACGCCTGTTAATATTTAATCGAAGTGCGTGCGAAACTGTGCAAACACTGATCAGGACGAACGATAAAATCGTAACGACGTTATCGAGTTACAGTACTGAAATCAGGGGTTTAGTAAGGCAAGGTTTAGCACGTGTTTTGTACCTTTTCCTCATTTTCGATTCTAAGCACTGGCGCAGCCGGTTTTAGATATGATGTATTTTATTTAATTCGTTGACAAGCTATCACTATGCAATTATATCTGTGGGTGGTGAAACTTTTGCTGATTGAGGAATACTTTATATTTATGGGATGTGGCCTGTCGAATGGCACGTATATGTAAAATTTAAACGTTTCGAAGAATTTAAACTTGAGAGCAGGAATTAGTTGAGAATTTTTTAAGCAGTGTCAATGGAAGGAGACTTGGGTATTTTATACAAAGTAGAATTCTAAATTTAATAGGATGAATAGAAATTAGGACATTAAACAAGTTTGCTTTTTTATGGAAGTCTGGTTACATTCTATGTGTACTGTAAATTATATGAATTATAATACTAATTTATCTATTATGTTTATTGTGTTGTACTGATATAGATATTTATATAATGCTTTGCTGATTAACTAACATTCAAAATATAGTATATTAAGTAGTGTTCAGTGTTTTTTTAATATGTGATATAATAAAAATTAAGATACACAGTTCTATGAAAGTCTGCAGTCAAATATAATAAATTTGAATGCAGTTTTTATTACTGAAACCCTCTAAAATTTCTCAAATTAGAAAAAGGAAATTAGTACAATTCAAATTCAATTTTAATCATTACTTCCTGTAATTACATAAATAAAAAATAAATCAATTCTAACGAGTTCCAGTGATCCAACGAATGAGTTCTATAAATAAATAATATAATTTGTTACAACTGACGCTAATCACTATAATTACATAATATCTATTTAAAGAAACATCGAGTAGTGACACAATACCCATTCAAAACTACAGCTAGTCTCAAGACGATCGTCATCCACCAATTATTTTTCCACCAAAACGAATACTCAGTTAAGAAAAAGTAATTGTATTTACGTTTTATCTTCCACAGACGATAAGATAAGCAAAAAGGCTTATTTGCTAGACCGATGGCGTAACTGAGACCTTCCTTCCTGATATTTGACTTTGGCTCATGAGTCACTATTCCTCTGAAGCGCCAGGGCCAACCAACACTACGAAAGACTGTTTTTCGATTTCTCGTTTCGAAAGTATAATCCCAGTGGGTTTACATTTACGACAGATTTTCTATATATCAGGGCGATATTGTATCCCATCGTAGCCACCGAGTTAAATTGAGCCATTAAGCGGCGAAACCATGTCTTACCGACAGCAAGATAAATTCAATCATCGCACTGATTTATTGCACTGTTCAAACGCCCCGCGGTTTTATTGTCCCGCATATAACGCCGATAGTTTACGTACGTGGCTGAGATGCTAACGAATCGATCGACTTTAAGGTCAAGGAATGATTCGAAGTTTTACGAGACGACTTCAAGGCTATACGAGGGATCTTGTTACAAACAGTTCGATTGTGAATGGCGGAACAGAGAGAGTGATGATGAAGCCAGATTACTTTTGACCCAAATTGAATATGTGTTTGCCTCGAGAAGTTAAAAAATATAGTTAAAAAGTTTCGATTTCTACAGGGTGTTCCATCAAATTATTTACATTTGAAGTTGAGTTTACATTTCAGTGTAAATGCTTCTATGGAACAGTCTGTACATGATTCAGAGGCCACAGTGACTAACTTCACTTGGTGAATTTTATACAATTTGACAAGAAGTTAAAAAATAAATTTAAGGATTAGATTTATATAGGGTGTTCCATAAAATTATTTACATTTGAATCTGAGTTTACATTTCAGTGTAAAAACTTCTATGGAACAGTCTGTAGATGATTCAGAGGCAAAAGTGACTAACTTCACTTGGTGAATTTTATACAATTTGACAAGAAGTTAAAAAATAAATTTAAGGATTAGATTTGTATAGGATGTTCCATAAAATTGTTTACATTTGAATTTGAGTAAAAATTTCAACACAAAAGCTTTTATGGAACAGTCTATAGATGATTCACAGATCAAAGTAATTAATTTCACTTTATGAATTTTATACAGTTTTAGTACCAAAGCACTTGATAGATCCTTAAATTTCTTTTTCAATTTATTATGTAGTGTCGCATCAACCACTTTATGGGTTATTAGCGACTCAGGTACGTTATAGTCTATTGTACAATTTAGTTTGTTATATCGTTATAGGTTCTCAGTTGCGTAGGTGTTACATTTTTATATTTAAAATAAACACGAATATTTTTAGTTTGTGGAGTTAATCAATTTGACAACTGAGTGGCTCATATTAAAGTACGTACACCTATTTAGACAAGGTGTAACATAGTATGTGGGTATTGTAAACTGCCTTCAACGAGGGTCAATTACTACAAAACAAGAAAAATAAAAATGATGACCTTTTATCTTTGATTTCTTTCAATGAGAATGTAAATAATATTTACTGTGGAAAAAAAAGTGATACAGATAATGGATACATACTTCGATGATGCAGGTGAAGGAACGATAATTCCGATGAAACGTAAACATATCTGACTTCAACGAGAAGGATATATATATATTACGTGAGGAAATACTTGAAAAACACAATTATCAATACATTAACCACGAAATGTCAAACCACTCTATTTATCAGTGACTTGTAAAAATTTGTGTGACTATGTGGTTTGCCAGTGACGTGCATATTTGATGCTGCACCCACGTGTATTTCCTTATACACAGAATTATTCATAAATTTGTATGGAAATGATTTTTTTACATGGAACCGAAGACTCCAGTGATATAAAATAACAAAAAATATATTTATAATAACGAAATGTTCCAAAGTACATATTTGCCAAAAATTTCTTACTACAAATAAACAGACGATTAAAATGAAAAATATCTTAGATTAGATAGATAGTAAAAAAGTAACTACTAATCGGAAATGAACATTTTTTATGAAAAATACTAATTCAATAAACGTTTTAATGTTTACTTAATCAAAAAAGGGAGAAATAAGCTCACTAAAAAATAGAATAAAAAATGTCATCAACCCATATTTATCTAGAAACGAACACTACCTCAAAAAGGTCTTCACATTATAAACAAAAGATAAAGGACGTACTACGTCAGCAGATGCTTCAATTCACGAGAAAGCATCGCACATCATCGTCTATCAGCTTTAATATACGAAACCACTCCTGATCATTTAACAGGGGACCATTGTACTCAGCCACACCCTGTATAATTACGACAATTATCTCTCCAACACACCACCAGAAAAAGAACTGCACTTTTAATTAATAAATATATCTCTCAAGCACTAGGTACACATGTTCATACAACACCAATCACGAAATATGTACTTAACTCACACGTGAAGTCTAAAAAATATTTAAAGGAAAATTAAGGCAACTACCAAAGTCAACCAGACAATTACTACCCATATCTAGTAGAACTTGTGTAAACCCTAGAAAAATGATAAAAAAAGAATTGCAGCAGCTACCAAAGCCAACTCAACTACTACCAATACCTAGTAGACCAAGCACCTAAGTATTACACTCATTTAACTTTATTGTAATTCAACATTAAAAAATTAAAGTCAAATGTTGGCTAGTGTAGTTGGAAGACAATCGCCTTTAGCACAATAAGGTACATTATTATTGTGATCTAATTGTATAACAGAAAATTTTAATATTCCAACCGATACATTACACGAAATAACGAAGAGTGTTTTTTCTTTTTCAATAATAAATGAAAGTCACAAATTATTATGTCTGACTCCAATACTTAAGTGATTAGCCTGCTATGAATTAGTAGTAACTAATATAAGTAATATTTTCGTATTTTCCCGCTCTGTTTCTTATCCAGCCATTATATAAAATAAAACACAATCGATCCATCCTCGAGCAAACCATGTCAAACACAATGTCCTTCAAAAATCGCTATTCCCAAGTACGCCCTCCGTGACTGGAGCTCTCTGAATTAATAAAACAATGGCGACCAGTCGATCATGCACGAAGAAAAATCGCGTGGATGGTTACCCAGTCAGCCGCGGCGCGAAATCAACGAAACAGTCGCAAACGTTTAATCGCGATCGATGGACGAGGGGGGGTTTTCCCGCGGCGGAATTCGCCTCTTCAGCGTTCCGCTCACGAATGCCTTGTTTTTAATCGAATCGCCGCGCTATGCCCCGGCAAGAGGAAACGTGCTCCGTGGAAAATTAAATTCTATTGCTTCCTGTTGACTGACGAAGGCGCGGGGCGAGAGTTCGAATGCCATCGACCAAAAATAGATCATCATTAAACAGAAGGCCCCCGCGCACAGGTTCCCCAGCCGCCACCCACGACGCCGCGCGAGAAACCGAGTCGGTTTACGAGTCGCCCCGACCGAGCCAATCCCGTTTTTATTTTTCCATTTCCCTCCTTCTATTTTTCCCCCCGTTTCTTCGCTTTTCTGTTCTCTTTCAACGGCCACGAGGGGAGCGGCGCGCACGTGACGATGACTAGATCGAGCGTTTACGGCACAGCCGTAAAGTCTGAACCAGGGACATTCAAGTTCGACGAACGAGTTTGTTCTCTGAGCGTAACGCACGCGTTGGATGACTTTTCTCGGGAAAATGGATTTTGTCACTCTGATTGGGCGACGCGTGACGTGACGCTACTTTTGTGCCATTTGTTTTTCGTATGTAGCGGGGGAGGTTTTGATGTGAGAGGGTAGTCTTTGCTGGATCTGTGATAGAAATTTTGATTGAGGTTTGAGTTGGAGATTTTTAAATGTTGTGTATATGTATGTATGGAAATTGATGCAACATTAAATAAATGGTAAGTTATACGTTCACGTTTAATTTTTGGTTTGGATTATTTTCATGGTTATTGGTATACTTACGAATTAATAGGTAAGTAGAATTTTATAAATTTTTGGTCTGTAATGTTAATATATTACTTATGTTCTCATTAGTATAGATAGAATATGATTACGAATAAATAAATGTTTTTAATTTGATATTAAAATGAAGGAAAATTTGTTCAAGGATTCTAGCATGATGATTATTTTTTTATCCCTTAACTGAATCGAAATAGTAAACTGCCTATATTAAACAAGTCGAAAACTACTTTGTAGGATACCTAAATATATTGAAATAATTATAATAAATATAATACCAAAATGTAAGCAAATTATTTAATATATACTGAATAAAATTTTAGATATTATTTTACTATTATTCATCACTTTCACTCAAACCGTAAATCAAACATTAATTTAAAAAAAAATTAAAACAGCGCATTATCCATTCATATTTTAGGAAATATTTTTATATATACTGAATAAAACACAAAATGTTTTTAAATGTTTTAACAGAAAACTGTATATCACGATCACTCGTATACACACACAACACTGGCACTGACAAATTCCTGAAACTACTCAGACGACAGCCAACCAACAAATGAGTAAGGAAGAGCGTGCAATTATTCATTGACCCCGAAGAATACTCTTTTCTGAACGAGAAACCGACAGAGGACGAAGTGGGGATGCCACTTAAACAAAAACGACTTCAGGTTACCGTCCTAGGGTTAAGGTCGTAATATTAATAACAAGCGAACGACAGAATTTTAAAGCTTGGAAAGTTTTTAATGATCAGCATGACCTTACCAGGTCGATGCACGTGAAATGTCATTTCCTTGGTCTTATTTATCGTATAATTTTTTTTTGTTACTTCATTTTATACAATCAAAATATTTTATTAAATAGAAACTACAAATTCTATATCTCGAGTAAAAATACGTTCAATTCCATTACTAAGATTTGTCTATTTTCTTAATAAATTAAGTTTCTAGCATTTTAATAAGGTATTTTGTTAAAATAATGAGAAATTTGATAAACTTCTTCAAGTTTCTCTATTTGTTACTAAAAAATATGTTCAGTATTTTTTCGTTCTAATTCCAATATTTGAACAGACATTGCATTGACGACGTTATCCAACTTTTAACGATGCATGTTTATTTAACAACTCCTACCATGCCATTATTCAATTTCAGTTCATATGAAAAAGGTAACACATTAGCTTGAGTATTAAGCCTATTTTAATTACAACCAGGATGCTTTTCTCTTCAGTTTATGCACACATTTTCCGATATGTAACGTATCTTCAGTATCATATATGCTCCCTGATAAAATGATAATGTGTCTGTTATTATAAAAAGGGAATGATATGAACTTGTAACTAATTATCGTTAGTACAAAAAATACACTAGATAATACTTTCCAATCAACCTGGTGAATGTAATTTATCGTAACAATAGTAAACTTTTGCAGCGATAAGGAGAACTCATTGTTGAATAATAACGCGCAATGTGACAACAGTGAATCAATCAAATCCACTTTGCCAGCCTCTCTCATACGCAGATCGGAGTAACGATACTTATATGTACCTGGTCAGAACGCAAGACACCGAGAGTTAAATTTCATATCTTGGACTTCGTGTCCGGTTACAGGTTGCCCACGCTTATTGTGATTCTAAGCGAGCCTGCTGCATCCGAGCAAGATTTAATTGCAATTGGTTCAACAGCTATTCGTGTTACACACGGTAAATAACGAAGCTTCTTTGCAATAATTAGTGTTATTTACTGTGTACGTAGTTTTATGTTTGCTTTCTTTACAACTGCGAAAAACTGCATTACTTATTCTTGGGCTTATTGTGCAGCAGCCATATTAGTGATTATATATTAATGCATATGTATAGAAGTCTGGTTGATGTAAGTAAAATTATTTGATATTTTTTTTTGGAAAAACAATGTTTTTTGTAATATAAAGAGTAGTAATATTTACGATAAACTTGAGAATTATTATGTAAGTAGAATGGCTTGAATAATGGTTTAAGTTTAAACATAAAAGTAATAAAACAGTCCAACTAATTCATTATACCAAACATGACTCTTTATTTTTTATTTCAAATAATTCTCGCTCAAATCATGTCACCATAGTTTCAATATCGTCCCACATAACTTCTAGTTTGTAAATTTAAAGAATTATTAACAAAGAATGATTTATTCCTACATCATTTAAACGAAAGTTAAAGGCTGAAAGAATGACTGAATTTTTAAAAACAGATCAATTATCAGATCAATTATTCCTGTGAAATTTGAAGACACTGCCTTCACACTATAGCTTCTTCCAGTGTTTTGGATATCATCAGAGATAACATAATTAAACGAAATAACTTATTTTACAACTGTGACTAGAGATTTTTCTTCAGATAGAGTCTCTTCACAATTACAATATCCACATTGATATCTATCAATTGATAAATCATCACGCACAAAAGTGAAGTTCGATTTCCATAACAAACAATTTCTACTTCTATTTTGAACAATGAACAAAATAATTCATTTTGATCTATTGAACGGAAGTCAAAGTGCTATAAGGGAGATTTGTGGCGCGATGTGACAACGGTCATTGGAGAAACTCTGGGAACAACCAAGCTACTAGCGCCAGAAGAAGGAGTCTCTTCTTGCAGTGAAACACCAAATTGCAACGAGCAATCGGTAATAAGTTGAGATCGTAAGTTCTGTGTCATCTGTAATGCTCTCATTTTGTTAATGGATTGCAAATTGATTTTCAGAATCCTAGGGATAATATACAGCATCTCAAGAATATTAATGCTTCTCACATAATTACTCACTAATCCTGAATTTTTACAAATTTTCAATCGCCAATAAACACAAAAACGATTTTAATTGTATTGCTCTATTTTCTTATTTCACTTTTAAATTTTGGACTACATCCATCGTGCAATGATAACAATTTTCGTCTGAAGAATATGACTGGCAGATTGAAGCTGAAAATGATCGCCGAAAGATCACATGCTACAGATTATTTTCGCTAAGACAGACCGTAAAATCAGTTTAATGAAACGCATATCACATCTTATGAAAAGCTTGAGAATCGTAGTCGGCAATGATGAACGATACTATGACTTATCAAAGATAATCCAGACAGGCGGAAAGAACGACGATAGGGCCATAAAAAGAGAAGGAAAAATTGCACTGTCGCGATAGAAAGATAATCTTTTATCAGAAAATGTTTCTGCCTCGTTGCTCTACTCATGTAATTTCTATCTTGAAGGCTTCCATCGATAATCGGACTCGCTCTGGTGAATTAAGTTCCATTCGACCAAATGGTCATTCTTGCTTTTATGGAAACGTTTTGTGTAGATAGTATTTTATTGAAATAATAGAAAAGTATGTTTCAATATTTTTAGTTTTCAATATACCCTCTTTTCAAGTGGACTCCAGTTCGACGTCTCTTTTAAAAAGTTTCGGTTAGTAATGAATTATTTTCGTCTTTCAGAGTTTATAATTTCCACAAAAATTGTATATGCCTATAGAAAGTACAATTTGTTAATAAAAGTTTCAATATCTCAATATAAACAATTATTTATTGTCTGAAAAAATCTTGAATCAATTTCGTCTTGTCTATGTATTTTGCATTTAAATTAATCATTTTCAATGTAGCAGTAAAAATGAGTTTATTTTCATCTTCTTTAATAACGTTATGCAACGCACTCATAATTGCTTTTATTACAACAATAAATGATGTCGTTACAAAAATTGATTGTTCTTTGTTTTTATATTCTTTTTCTCCTGAGTTGTATATTTCCACTTGTTTCAATTAAATGTAATTTCCTACATACTTCATTACACAACATTTCCAGTATCGATATTGAAAATATTTAATTATTCTATATTACTCTCCTTAAAGCACTTAAAATACATGGATACACGAAACAATTACTGTAATCGAATGTTTTCAAACTGAAACAATCTCACTTTGTCCATACATATTATTACTTAAATATAAATATCAAACTATTTGACAGAAATCATTATCTAAACCTTTATTTTTCGGATCGTAATTCAAATATTTATATTCGTGTTTGCTTCAAAAGTGTGGAGAAAAGTAACTACCTAACTTAATTTCCAAGAATCTACTAGAAAATTTAGAAATGACGTAGAGCTACGTCATCAGCGATCAGCTACAGATTTTAAAATGACGTAAAATTACGTCAGAAACAACCAGCTACAGAATTTGAAAATTATGTAGAACTACGTCATCAGTAATCAGCTACAAACGTAAAATGACGTAGAATTACGTCAACAGCAATCAGCTACAAATTTCAAAATGACGTGGATATATGTCAGCAGCAATCAGCTACAAATTTCGAGATAACCTAGAATTATGTCAGCAGCAAACAGCCACAGATTTTAAAACGACGTAAAAACATGTCCATAGTAATCAGCGACAAATTTCAAAACAACGTAAAACTATGCCAGCATCAATCAGCCACAGCTTTTAAAATAACCTAAAATTACGTCAGCATCAATCAGCTACTAATTTCAAATTGACGTAGAAATATATCGCTAGTAATCAACTACAAATTTCAAGATAACAGAACTCCGCTAGCATCAATTAGCCACAGATTTTAAAATAACGTAAAATTTCGTCAGCAGCAATTAACTGCTAATTTGACGTAAAAACATGTCACCAATAATCAGCGACAAATTTCAAAATAACAAAACTACGCCAGTAGCAATCAGCAACAGATTCGAAAATAACCTAAAACTACGTCAGCAGCAAGCAGCTACTAATTTCGAACTGACACATAAATACGTCAGTAATAATCAGCAACAAATTCCCAAATAACGTAGAACTACGACCGCAGCAATCGGCCACAGACTTCAAAATGGCGTAGAAATACGTCAGCGTCAACCACCGCGTTAAAAGGAATCAATATAAAAATAAATTCTAATTTCCTGTTTCCCACATGTAGCAACGACTCTCGTCGCGCATCCTCCTTCCTCCCCCGCGTGAGAGCACGGCTTAAGGGAGCGTTCAGCGAGCACAAAGAGAGGAGGCAACCTTTTCGCTCAAAGATCGTTCTCCAAGGCATCTCGGATGCCAACGACCATTCGAACCGAGGAGGAAGCCGTTCTCTTCCCTTCTCAGCTCGCTTCGGCATCTTCGGCGTTACGTAACCGAAACCCCCTGTCACCTCCGCGTCCTCGGTCGCCACCTACGGGAGTCTCGCCTCTGGAAAGGTACAAATCACGAGCGCGCGCGCGCTCCAGCCGCCACGAGCCAAGCGCGCCTACGAAAGACGCGAGGCACCGGCTTAACGATTCATCTTGGCGTCGGCGTGAGATTAAGAAGAAATCTATTCGAACGGAATGGTTCCTCGACGAAGAATTAGAGTTTGAATCCTGACTCAGCGGTTCAATTTCAGTTTTTTTTTATTCGTCCATTTTCTGAGGTTTTTGCGAGGTTTAGGGACGATAAGAGTCTATCCTGCGATTAATGGTTGCTGATAATTTTGAGATCCTTGCGCGGGATTGTGAGAGAAACTCAGGTGTGTGAAGATTTGAGTAGAGTTGCTTGGAGGTATCTATGTCAATCTGTGAATTTTATTGTATAGAACTAGTTTTGTATTCGTATTTGTTTAAATTTTTGTTATATGTCGAGTTGTGGACTAATTTTGCTTCGTTGGGAAAGAACTGATTAAACTTTAGAACGACAGTGACTGGTACACAAAAGTATCTGCGGTATCGCGAACTCGTTATGAGTCGGACCAATACGATTGCTCACAGGGAACCTATAGGATTCGTTCTACGCGTTTCTAATTGGACGCAGCTTGTGGTAGTGTGGGATGTTTTTCGTGGATGATATAATCTGAAAGGAAATTACTACGAATGAAAAAATAAACTGAGATACAACACTTTCTTAAGGAAGAAGAATTTGTTTTTAGCAAGAAAGCATATTGGAATTCTTGCAAACGTAAAAGTGCCTAAGTGCATACTTGATTGGGTATATTGCAGCGTCGTTATCACAGTTTTCATTCCTTTTTCTGATATGCTGTGTAATTCAGATAAAGAAGATATGGATTTTAATTTCGATCCTTGAGGCAGCAATTCCCATTGATGAATCTTCTAACATTACCCATTTTCAAAAACTGAAAATTGCTATTATGTTTTCGCAGTATATTTCTCGTGTCATAGTATGTTAAAAACTATCATGAGTCTCTTAGTTTGTAATCCCATTAACTTAAGCATAAATACCACTCATTTATTAGATATTCTATACTTAAAAATAAGTATTCTTCCGTGTACTGAATACCTCACTTAGCTGACTCAGCGATCCTACAAAGTTGTCATTTTTGCATACTACAATATTCTGCACATTCATTGTAATAACTTTTCTGTGGCGAAGTCCTCCTTCCATAAATGGTGGGCAATCATTGTGCGTACTTTATTATGTGGAGCATTCAAATAGAGTGACATGTAATTCATTCGAGGCCATGTTGATCGACGTGTCACCATTATGACGAACAGAGGTATTCGATTCGTCGTTAGTGGCTATAGCACAAATTACAAAGTTCGCCTCTACGCAAATAAATGACACGTTCTGTCGCGATAATAATTTTCCGCGTCCCTGTTCAAGCTTGTATCGCCGACATAATTGCCCTGTCAGAATACTTAATGACAGTGTTCGTTCCTTGCTAATTGACACCGGGGATGCATAGGATCGATGCGGGAGCAATCGACGCTATTCAAAGCATGGTATTCTTTCGTTTTAAACTCGCCAGAAGGGATTATTTCCTAAACTTTTCTGATCTACGCTTGGCAAGTCACACAGGAGACACTGGTGTATAAATATCTTTCGTTTCTTTGAATATTGGTTGTTTTCACCGAATTGCAAGTTTATAGCGAATTAAGAAATTTTGGAATCCAGAATTATTAAAGAGAGATCTGCTTTTAGTTGGGATCTATTATTAATTGTGGAGACGTCAATGTATAAATTTAATTCGTGTCGAAAAGATACACCTTATCCTGTATAAGCTCACTGTAATATTGTATCATTAATTTATAGCGAATAACTAAATTTCTGATTTCTTATTACTGCTAAAATATTTTGTAGAGTTTGTACATTCATGTCAAACTGTTCCTTTTTCTCTGTAAGTCTACTACTTGTACCAAACTGGAAGCTTATAGCGAGTGAATATCATATTTCAGAATTATTTAAAACTCGCAATTTAAAATACTGTTTAAATCAATTAGAATCATAAGAACCAGTCATCAAGCTTGAAAAAATAGAACAAAACTTAATACCTAAACAATAATAACTATAATTATTACCCTAATATTAAATCTTCTCACATATTATCATAATAATAATACTACTCTTCAAGTATATGTGTGCACTATAATAATATCTTGAATTTATTTACAAAAAATGATTTCTAAAAACAGAGCAGACAGATACCTCGCTATAAGCTCCCCATCATCGACTTACGAGGCTATAACGAGAGAATATTTTTTCAACGACTCCAAAAGTATTCCATAGGAACCTCGCAGTCTGATTGTAAGTGATTGAAACAAAACGCAATTTTGATACGCAACGAATGAATAGACTGCATCGGTCGGTCGGATATTCTGAATACATTTTTTCCTCCCCAACGCGAGACACGCCAATAGATACGTCGCGATGCGTGAATCCTTTCCGATTCGACTTCTTTTTTATTTACGTCGAAAGGTTATTTGTTTCGCGACACAATGCTACCCCTGTCCTATGGCGCACCATGCAAATCGATGAACATCAAAACAATGGTGTTTCTAGTTCTAACCGATGCATCTTGCGAGCAGAAAACCGAGGACGAGTATGTGTGACTTTAATGCATTAATATGTGTTTAGAAAAAATAAAATTTCTTCAGGTTTGTAGTAGTACAGATGCAAAACAATATTTCGATCATTTTAACAACCCCTATAGATGTGTCTTATTTGAATTTGAAATAATTTGAAATGTTATTTAAATGATTTAAATTTTGAGAGATATTAGATACATTATTTACTGTATTTATATAGGTACATTATTCTAATATTCGTTTCTTATAACTATGATGTCAAAATGCAATTTCTCAACTGACTGCTTCCGTTAATTATGGAATTAATTTCCAATTAGCATAATTTGTAACTGTTTATAGGATATAAATCATTGATGTTAAATTGCGTACGGTTGAAATTAAGAAGAAATTGATTTGAATTCATGCAACACATACACAGCGTCTATTTTTAAAGAAAGGATACTTACATATGTATTTTTCGCATCTAGTTAAATTAGTTAGTCATGCAAATGAAGCAAAATTAGAAAGCAAGCTGAAATCTGACTCTAGCGATGTCACGCTTACGATGCAACAACAGAAGACAATGAACGTGTTCTTGTATTTCGATAAGCTAGATCAGTCGCAGGTGAGCATTAATTATGAATGAATCAGATTATTAAATTTTGATAACGCACCCTTGTCATTCCCATCATGACAAAAGGAATCAGTTTGCATAATTATCATTCTAAAAAGGTTACAATTACAGTGAATCACACTTTGTTAGTATTTCTTTGCGTCATTACTCATTATAGTAACATGAAATTCATTACATTTAAAAAAAGGGAAGACACAATTGAGACTGAGAATCATTGAAACAAAAATAACAGAATCTCTAACACGACAATCTTCCTCCAAAAAACGAAATTAATTTGAACTTAAACCTCAACTGCCACGCAATCCTGTTTCTTATTACTCACTTTCTCTCCTTAATAATCATTAAAATTAGTTGATGCGACAATAAACTGAACTTAAAAGAAACAAGAAATAACTCCACAAAACCACAGCAAAGGAAAACATTCAATAAGAAAAGCCTCGATAGTTGCGCACGAAGGAGCCCCCAAAATGGCGCAACTATCGAGGCCAGCTCAGTTATAAAGGTAATTCAATTCATCCTAACGTCGAAACTTCTACCACCTACGTCTTCTAAACCCTACACTTAGAATTACACATTTTATGACCCAAGCCATTACTTCTGTTCCCATCTTCAATTATCCTCCCCATCGTTCGCCAACCAATATAGCAGACAAGCCTCGCGTGTGAGCATCGAGGTTATTTCAGCAGACCGCTGCTGAAATATGCATACGATCGCATTGACGCGAGGCACATCGTACTGTGACAGTTAAAGGGATTGAAACTATAATGGAATTGAATGGCGACGTTTCTATAGTTCCGACGTACCCCTAATGCCATAATGCGCCCATAGACGTTGCACGGTTCTGCGTCACGCAAAATGCAACGGTGCCTGGTGGAAAATGTTTTCCACATAGTTCCCTCGTCGGAACTGGGTCGTGACACACGGACGTGTACGTTGCCTGTGTACACGGTTCAACTGGCTGCGTCGCGATATAGCCACCTATCTATTTATCGTTGCCATATCTGCCCTTGTGAACTTCACGGGCAAACAAGGAGACACCTGTGCTACGACTGATAAATAAAAACGTACCGATGACTGTTCCCTCTGCAGACGACGGTAGTCGAGCTTGTATAAATTGTCTTTCTTAGGGGACACCCTACTGAACTTCGTGGGAATTCCTATTGGTACACTGGTTCGCGAAGTTTGCACCCTTGGTGCTCCCCCTTTTGTAGCTTTCGAGAGCCTTCCCCAGAGTTTATGCATATTCTGGCATAGGACTGTGTCACGACACTAACCTATATAGGGGCAATCTTATTTATGGGATTATGAGTAATATTAACTTTTAGGGAATTTCTAGTGCAACTGGCTGGGGAATATTAAGTCTTACTGCGTAAATATGGGACATTTTAAGAGTTAACAAATGTAACTCTTTATTATGTTCACTTAATGTAGTCTTAAAATATACTTTCAAGAGGTCGATAAGATAATTTAAAAATATTTTTAATTGATGTAAAGCATATCGTTTAAGATTGTTTTAGAACAGGATTTTTATTATCACAGGCTTATATCAGTGGTGAGATATTGATTCATCAGATTACTTTGAATGGGAAAATTTCATTTAACTCTACTTGCAATCGTTTATTTGAGTACAAGATTTATAGTTTAAAACACAAAAATCAACTGAAACTAATACTACACAGTTATGGAGGAAGGCAGTAACTACAGAAAAATGTGAAATAATTTTGAACATTTCGCGTCCTGTTTTAGTGCAAAATAACAGGAAAATATTTATACTAGAATACTGCTTTTTTCCATAGTTGGGCAGAATAAACTTCTCAAATTTTACTTTCACGTGTATTCTACATTAATTATAAAAAATAATCCCTAAAACAAAAACACTAGGTCCCAAAATGGACCAATTTATTATTCCACGTATGATTTTTTATACATCACCCTCGCTCTCTACCTCCAACATTCTCCTAGCCACATCCCCCATCGCAAGACCTAATTTAAAACCTAAAAAAAAAGATACACATCCATTCCCCTGACTGTTCATTTCGCTCTGTAAAAAGGGTTACCATCCAAAGACCAGACAGCTCCACAAAAACACTGAAGGAACCGAGAGCAAGAGCTCGGTCCGAAAAAAATCTGTGCCACTAATCCCCCCAACTCCTCGACCTCCGCGAGCCTTTTGTCCAGTTCCCAACGAATTCCCTAGAAAAGATCCCCAGAAAGGATCCCCAGAAAGGTGGCCGCCAGTAATATTATAATCGAAATAACGCGAGGTAGCGTAGCCAGAGGCGGATTATCGCGCGAGAGAGGGCTGGATCGCTGGAAAAATCGACCGTTCGCCGTCTATTTTTGTTTCATCAGGCTGTCGGCGGAAAATTCACGCAATCTCGAGTACCGGTACTTGACTTCGAGCGCTCCTCTTCGCCGACGTCCATACAAAACCGGAATCCCGGTCCGACGAAGGAGCGGCGAGAGAGCAAACGAGGCGAGGAGGAGGCTGCTCGCGATATATTTCGATACGTAAATAAATACAAGGTCGACCGGCAAACGTTTCTGGGATATAAAGGGCTTGGAAACTGCTGTGCATAATTGGCGCTGGGCAACTATTGACCGAGCGACGCCACGTCGCGGCGCGCGCTAACTCGTCGCCGAGTGGACCAAAGTTTCCCAGCTGACGGGAGACGCGCGTGCGAGCGCTCCAGGGTTCACGCTCGGCAACGTCGCCATATATCGATCCAGCTGTCGCTGTAGGGAACAAGACTGGGGCACGGACTCGATATCCACCGAAATTCAACTCTTTCGCTGCCCGAGACTAACGCCTCTAGCTTAACTTTTATTGGCCGATTTAGACGGCTGAATAGGGAACTTTTCTCTAACGCCTTTGTGGGAATCGTCTTTGTGATGCTTGGATCGTTTCAGGCTTGTTTCCATGGAGCATGGTACGGCAGACATGCAATTGGACATAAAATATCTTGAGGTTTATTAGGAGTGTCTTGCTAGTGTGCAGTAATAGCTAGTTAGGTTAAGCGAGAATTTTTGGGGATTCAGAATATCTTTGAAAATGTGAGATCGTGGATGTATTTTTAAAGCTGAGAGCTTTTTTTTATTTATTAGAGTCTGATATTGATGAGAACTTTGTATTTATAATTGATGCCGAATTCATTTCAATTTTAGTATAGAATAAAATGACAGCAAAAATGAAGCAGATGTTTTAAAACAGTTGTAAAATGATTTTGAACTCTTTTACTTTGCATTAAAATGCAAAATATTTGTTCACTAGACGTACTATTAGCTACAAAAGTGCGTTACTAGTAACATAACCTATGTTTAGTTCTACGTGCTTCATCTAAGTCTCTGACAAATCACATAACTAAGAACATAGTAGATATCTAATTTATTTATATTAGAATGTAAGATATATTTTTCAACCATATCCCACATTCCTTCTCCAGAATTTCACGATCGCTCACGAGCTTATAACGAAGTGAAACTCTTAAAACCGACTTTTGCTTCATCCAAGAAGCAAGTAAAGCTGCATGAATGAAACCAGAATTCCTCTATTCCTAGATACACACAGATACTGAATACGTTATGCAGCTCATAACGAAGAAGTACTGTAAACACGGAAGACAGATGACGCATCGTAAAGCCAGCGTCATTTGAGGACGGTCAAGATATTGGCTGAGATGAACCACAGTAAATGATGTCCTTTGTATTTTTAACTTCCTCGTTTACGCAGACACAGCTCCGCTCGAGATGCTATCGTGTCCGCGTACGTACGAGGAATAACAACGAGGTGGACAATCGGGCCTGCAAGAGCAAGGCAATGGAGGCAGCGTTGCACGCTCGCAAACCGCGGTCCAAGCGTTCCCTGGAAATTCCAGCGTACATGAAATATTCGATGACTCGGACAACCTCGGCCGTCCTTCCTGCTCCCGACGAGCATTATACATGACGACGCGGCGCGTCCGTGTTCTGTGTCTCATTCCGAATTTAGTTTTCCGCTAAAACGGCCGGGAGAGTACTTTCACCCGTTAATTCTTAAAACGCGAATCGAGAACGGCGTCCGCGTTCCGCGTCGATGGATGTCGAGGTGGAATGGTCGAGAAGAGATTCGCGACCCCAACACCCACCACTACCATCGGGGACTCGACCAACCCTCGACGAGGGGGGTTCAATCCAACCCTACCCGAGGATTCGAAGAGTGACGAGCGAGCTGCTCTGTGCTTGGCGCACGCGGATTCCCTTTTCTCTTCATCCCCTTCCTCCGCCATCATCCCTTGCCCCCTCCACGTAAACGTTCCCCTTCCCCCACCGCGCTATTATCTCGCTCTACCCTTCCATCACCATCGGCCTACTCCCCTACCTCGCCTCGATCCCCCTACCCTATTTTGCCCCTCCTCTGCCCCTTTCTTTGTGATTTCCCTCTCGGTCTGTCTCTCTCTCTCTCTTTCTCTCTCATCCCTCTGCGCGCTGCCGTGGCGACGCAAACGGCACCAACGTTACACTCTTCCTTTCTGGAATCTCTAACGAGCGCCTGTTCGAGAAATTAGCGGGGTGGGGGTATTTCGAGAAATATCGTGCAGCAGAGGTGACGCTTAAAAATTGTGAAATCGCTTCGCGAGAATTTTTACCCTTGATGCACTCTTTGGAACGTTTCGCCTTCCGTGATGGTCAACGGGGAGTTTTAGAGTTAAATGATGATGAGGATGTAGTGTTACGTGAAGTGAATGCATTCGCTATTCACTGTCACGTGGAGGCTGGGAATTCCCGAAAGTGGTCCAGTAATGCAGGCGTTATGAGTGAAATTTAATTGAAATTTTAGTCAACTTCGGCGACTAGTGAATACATGTTCTATGTACGCGTGTTCTGAAACGAGATAATTCTTCTTAATTTTAATTATGTAGTTATGTACATGGCTGTTGGTAGAACGGAACAAGTTTGTTTTGTTTAATAGAGTTTTACCGCTACAGTAATATTGTTCAGGGTGTAAATAGTTACTTTCCGTGTTACAGTCACTAAAATTCTTGTTACACGCGTTAAATGTATATACTATGTTTGTCAAGGCTATCATTACTGTTAACACACACAGCTAGGGTAAATTTCTATTCATTACTGTTCACACATAGCTAGGGAAAATTTCTAGCAGAGTTCAAACAGTTACACGAACTGAATAGACTGATAATTAACTCTAGGAGGCAAGATAGATGAGGACAAATTAAAATTATGAAATGCTCGTCGCAGCGCGAGGCGACCTAACCTAACGTAACCAAATATAACCTAAAATACCTCATAGAATATTCCAAAATATTAATGTAGAGCAACCCTAACAGTTTAGAAAGCAGAGATATGTTTAATCAAATGAAAAATAGAGAAAATTAAACTCGTCAATATCAGCCATAAATTACAATAAATTACTTACTCCTAATCGAAGACACTCTTCTGCACAGAATGAAATTCAGCGATTGCACTATCGCTGAAGGATACAATCTACTTCCTTTCCTCGAGCAACGAACCGTGTATAAAAGTTCGACGATGGTATCGCGTCGATCTAAATCGAAATCCGATCGAAAGTATGGTAGCGTCTGAACCATCGATGGAATAAGACGTCTGATAGGTTAAATAAATAAGTTAGCTCGGTTTCTCGGTACGACATGCGCGTCCTATCACGCGCAACAGTTTCTGCGCAGCGAAATCGTTGAAATTTCAAGAATACTTAGTGAAAATAAATCACCAGAGCATTTAAATACAGATGTTTGATATTACAATATGTAGGATGAATCGAACATCGTAAAACTGCCACTTCGTGTACACGAAACACCGAGACTATTTAATAAATTCGTGGAAAAAAGGAATTCGATACAAGAACATTTTATTAAATTGGTATTTTTCCCCTAGTTTATGTATCACTAGATCTTCGCTAGAATTAACTTCCTTAGTTTTTATATAACAGGTGTAACAACGGCTATCTATGCAGGAAACGTAATTCGCGTCAACAAGCGAATCTGCTTATTCACTTGGTCGACAAAAAGAAGGAGCTGATTTGTGAAAGAGAATTATGCAATTTCTTTTAATTTTTTCATTTTTATCCTAGCGTTTTATCTTAATGCAATGCTGTTTGATTGAAGTGAAAATTGTTGTTTGCATTTTTCATGAGTATTATTTTTAATATGTGGGGTTTTATTGGTCGATTGTGTTTATATGGTACTTTCAACTCTTAGGGCGTGTACAATAATCTTGTTATATTTGATAACTATTTTTATTCGCTGATGCCTCTACGAGTGTGTATCTCTGAAGGTACTTCATATTTCAGATTTACAAATTTATGGAATATGCTGGAAATTATGCACGTGATCTAAATCAAAAATCCAAAACATTTGAATACATCATATATTTAGTAGTTACATGGATTTGCAATAAAAAATAAGTGATAGATAGAATTTAAAAAAATATTTTAAAATTACTTTACACTTAATTCATAATTAATTTATTCTTTGATTATGAAATTTACTTATTCACTGGAGAACTGATTTTTTGTTAATTGAACTTTTTTATTTTTAATCTTTATGTTATTGCTATTTATTTATAAATTGTTTTTTTCGGATGTGTGACTCACTGAGACAAGTAGTTTGGTACGGATTAATCCTCTTTATATTTTCTACAACTTCTCGTGACTGCTTCTGATCTTTAAAGAAGTTTATTTTGTGTTATTTACTATCTTGATACGAATGATTCCAGCACCTGCACCGGAAGTACTACGCCAGAGTCTACTTGGATCCAAGAATCGTAAGCCAAGGATTAAGTAATCAAAGATAATTTCTCATTTTCCTCAAAAGCATCACTCGGTATTTTTTAATCATATTTCATAATGATCTTACATTATGAATAATCAAAGTATTCTATAGATATTAATGTCGTAAAATTCTCTGATCCAAATGGAATATGTGTAGCGTGTTCCAATAGCGTTTCTGAATTTCTTTTTGTTGCAACAGAGAACAGCAATTGAATGCTGATCGATCTGATATGGTGATGTAACACTGCTAGAAAATTAAATTAATATCGTAATGTCAACTTGAAATGTGATGCGATGAAGTGTTACGAAGACGTATTTTGATGTTGTTATCTAACAAGGTTGAATACAGATTAATATCACACAATACAAAAGTACATATATACTATGTGTATTATATACAACCATATTAGTGTGTGTATTAAATGGTGAAATAAAATACAAGGAAATAAAATTAAACATCTAAAAAAAAAGTTCTTATTTAATTTTATTTTATTATATTTATGGGATTCACCAAAAACCTAAAATCTCACGATATTAATAAATGTGTAAATAATTCACACTTTGTTGTAACATTTTTTATCCCACTGTCTTGCCTCACTTCAACTCACTACATGTATTTTTTATTTGTTTCTAATGAAATTTCTAAGTAAAAAATTACAAATCTGAAACCAAAAAATATGAACAAGGTTTCTTTACTAATTCCTCATTCACAAGAAACCTATAATCACTTTTGAATTAAACAAACGTAAGGACAATAACAGAATTAAACACACTTAAAATACTCATATTTAACCACTGTCAACGATACAAATTTATAAACATTATAAAAAGGAAGCTTCAATAGTACTGTAAGTACTAAAGAATTAAGGTATCTTCCTGAGTTCAATTAATGCTTCGATAATTCCATGTTATCGTGTCAAAGATAAACACGCAAGGCGATAAGAGAATATTTCCAAGAAATAACCAGGAAAACTACGAATGTATAACAAAAAACCACACCACGTTACCTAATATTCAAAGTAACAACTATCATGAAAGAATCCCACATCAACTCACTCACAACCTAAACTCTGTCCACACAGAACATCCTCTGTCCCAAACCATCCCAAAATTAAGCAAACTCACATTAAAATAAGACTCCACGACCCTCACAAACACCAGAAACCAGCAACACGCAAAAGAAGCGCCATCAGAAGCTACCAGTAACAGCGAGACGTCAAATCGAACACTTAAAAAACATAAAAAACTGCAACTGACCACTCGTTTCCTATCGAATCGATCCGCGAAAAGAACCGCGAGTCCTCGAGCCGCTTTCGTAACCATCGACCCAGTCGATACCCACACCAACCAGCCAATTAGCCACCCATATTTCACCACGCAAGGAGCCACGCGGCGTCACGGGTTTCTCTGGTCGCGTGACTTCCGGTCGCTCGTCTGAGAACAGCGCCCTTTCTTCGCCCCGAGCGAGCGAATCGGGGCCCAGCTCTGGGCCGTGCGTCAGGTGCATTGATTCGGCGGGATCGCGCGCGAACGACGCGTTTCCAGCTCGAGGGCCGCGTGGGAGGCGACCGCTGTGTGACCAACGACGAAATGAGTCACTTCGACGCGCGACCGATCGACCGGGTACCAGGTACCTCGCGGCGCGCACACATGCACGTGGTCGCTGGCTTTATCGCCGAGGCATCGGGGCAATTTTCTTCGTGCGCCGTGGCGCGAGGTGGAACGAGCAGGAATTAGCTGTAATGCGGACGTTGACGATCGCCGAAGGAACGCGAACGCCTTGGGCGGGAAACGAAGGGTCCAGAGATGGGGAGGGGTCTGGGGAGACGAATGAGTTTGGGAGAATGGTTTCTTGGATGGGCTTGCTTTTAGTTAGGGAATTTTTTTATGTGGATTTTTAGGTGTGAGAATTTGTTTGTCTGGATTTCTAGAGTTGTGGAGAATTTGTTGATGAGGATTTCTCTAGCTGTGAAGAATTTGTTGATGTGGATTAGTAGCTGTGCAGAATTTGTTGATATGGATTTCTCTAGCTGTGTAGAATTTGTTGATGTGGATTTCTCTAGCTGTGTAGAATTTGTTGATATGGATTTCTCCAGCTGTATAGAACTTGTTAGATTTCTCTAGCTGTGTAGAATTTGTTGATGTGGATTTCTAGCTGTGTAGAATTTGTTAATATGAATTTCTCTAGCTGTGTAGAATTTGTTAATATGGATTTCTCTAGCTGTGTAGAATTCGTTGATGTGGATTTCTCTAGCTGTGTAGAATTCGTTGATATGGATTTCTCTAGCTGTGGAGAATTTGTTGATGTGGATTTCTCTAGCTGTGTAGAATTTGTTGATATGGATTTCTCTAGCTGTGTAGAATTTGTTGATATGGATTTCTAGCTGTGGAGAATTTGTTGATATGGATTTCTCTAGCTGTGGAGAATTTGTTGATATAGATTTCTCTAGCTGTGTAGAATTTGTTGATATGGATTTCTCTAGCTGTGTAGAATTTGTTGATATGGATTTCTCTAGCTGTGGAAACTTGGTTGATGTGGATTTCTCTAGCTGTGTAGAATTTGTTGATGTGGATTTCTCTATCTGTGTAGAATTTGTTAATATGGATTTCTCTAGCTGTATAGAATTTGTTAATGTGGATTTCCAGATGTGTAGAATTTGTTGATGTGGATTTCCAGCTGTGCAGAATTTGTTGATGTGGATTTCTAGCTTTGGAGAATTTGTTGATGTGAATTTCTAGTTGTGTAGAATTTGTTGATATGGATTTCTAACTCTGTAGAATTTGTTGATATGTGTTCTTAGTTCTATAGAATTCTTTAATACCTATGTGGTTGTTGTTTTGTAGAATTTCTTGATACCTATGTGGCTATTGCTCTATAGAATTCCTTAATACCTATGTGGTTGTTGCTCTATAGAATTCCTTTGATATGTGTTTCTAGTTGTTATGGAATTTTTCGATATATTTTCCTAGTTCTATAGAATTTTTTCAATGTGTTTCTGGTTCTATAGAATTCTTGCAATATATATTCCCTGCTCTATAGAATTCCTTAATATGTACGTGATCCTAGCTCTATAAAATTCCTTTCATACATATTCATTATTTTGGAGAATTCCTTCAATATGTGTTCACTGCTCTATAAAAGTTCTTGATACATATTCCTAGCTCTATAAAATTTCTTTGTGTATGTTAATATATGTTCATTATTGTAGAGAATTTCTTTAATATATGGTCCCTCTCTGCTCTTAAAAGTAGCTTGGCATTATTTAAAAGAAATGAATGCTTGTATTATGACCTTTGATAAGACCGAAATGGACTATCAGCAGGCAAGATCTAAGAAGAACAGTAATCAAAAACAATAAAACTACCTATCAACAATAAAATTGCTACTATCAAGAGGATAAAGATATGTACAGAAATTATATAATTATTCATGTAATCATAAATACGCAAATATGTATGTTTCCTTCTGACTCTAAAATTCTTACATTTACTAGGTATATTATTTATTTATAAAACATTATTAAACACTTACACATTATCTTTCTCTCTATAGCGGATTATCAGTTTAAACAATTTTTGTCATAGCATCACTTGTTTGAACAAAAATGAGGTGTACAAATAGTTTCTTGACTCACTGTATTCGATAAAACTAAAGTGAGCTTCCAGACAATCAGGCCAAAAAATGCTTCACTTTCTACCACAAATGCAGTACTGATAACACACATAATTTGTTCCACGCATTCCAGGCCAACGACTAGAAAAATTGACAAACATCTGTATGCAAGATCTTTGCGCACAAATTGACTTTAAAAACATATTCCTTCTAACAAATTATCAATAAACCATGTGCCTATACCGAAGAAGTTCCACATGTGTGCTTAATAAAGAAAAACTGCAACGAATCTTCTGTACACAATACTAATCTATTTCTCTTTCCTCACACAGATAACAAGAACACCTCATTTTTCATGTATTCTCGCTTCATGGTTTCGAGTACTCATAGTATTTCTTCATTAAACGCTCAATAGACACTTGTCGCTATTTTCACAGCTTTTTGGAACCACGTGGAGCATCGTCAAATAAATAGCAGCCAACTGAGGACTGAACAGACTTGAACAGTGGTACCACGTCACAGCAGATTTGTCAATTTGTCTTATGTAACTACTTTTGAATCTACTTCAAAGGATCGCTTCTATTTCTCGAAGTATTCGTGTAAGCTTTGAAACTGTCTGGCTAGATCCCGTGCCTGCTTCTAGTATACTTGATCCCATCCCTTGCGACCGAACCTCATCAGGCTAGAATCCCCGAGATTCCCTTGGAATCACCTCGAATCCTCTAGAATCAGGTAGACTAATGTCGACGTGAGGAGGACGAGGTTGGGAGCAGAAAAGTTCAGCGAAGTAACTGATTTAACTATTTCTGTAGCATTAGTATAGAAAGACGATACCAGGCAATGGATAGGGCAGAACCTGGATGACAAATTGTATATTGCAGATCGTGTTCTATGATAGTACAGGTCATTAATCCTCAGTTTGTATTATGGACTTTTAATGAATGACGGAAATATTAAGTTAGTCAAGACATTCTGCTGGCTGAGCTTAATTCATCATTTTAATTAAAGAATATGATATTTCACAGCTGCTCGGTAGTATTCCATTTTCGTTACTGTCTGGCTATTCCACAGTTTATTATACATTCATATTATGCAACACTTGAGAACGATTGCACGGAGGACATTTTGAATAAATGTATTCTTTATTTTTGCTATAATTTAGTATTGTATTAAAGAAACAAATTATGTATCATTAAAATTGTGAGAAAGTTTATAGCTATGCTATAAATAACAGTACTAGAATTTCTGTCGTTTTTTCTTTAAATTACTTGTAAAAATAAATATGCATCTGTGCAATTGAGGTATCAAAATGTCTCTGAGCTTTAATAACATCGAAATTTTTCACAGTGATGCAGGCTCACTTCATTTAAATATAGAGAGAAAATTAAATTTAATGATTAAATATTCTTAACTGGCCCAGTTCCTGTGTATAAGAAAAACTGGTCCAAAAAATTGTTACATCTTACTCGAAAGAGTTAAAGATATAAATCTGTGATTTTAAATACTACATTTTAACATTATTAAAAAAATTACACTTCAATAAACCTACGCTGCATTTGAAAAATTCTCAATTTTTACTTTAGACATTCCTTTTCATTTACGAATTTCCAAGAAATCATTATCTACCTGTTTATAAGTCCTCAACTGGCTATCTTGTACACAATGCTCCAGTTTTTACAACATAAAAGTGGTAATGCATACACATTAAATATGATACATAATTATATTCTTGATATTCTACAAAAACAAATCCACAGAAGAAGTCATCATAAATGCTAAGACGTTATTACTAATGATACTCTAGGATCATTAACAAAAACAATATAATTTCCGTCTACGCAACAAATTAGCCGACATTTTTCCTACAGGCTCGTTCTACACGCTTTTTCTTCATTCAACACGTCCAGATCTTTGTCGCGCACGCACTAATTACTAATTACACACGTAATTATTACTGATTTCCCGACAGGTCGATGATTCAATCCGTCGAACGAGCAATTAGCTTAACACGCAAGACACGCATCAGAGGAGCTCTCAAAATTCGCCCAAAGTGCTGATGCAACGCCACGCTGAATGTGTTTTATCGGTGAGTCACAGTTAAATGTCTGCATTACGAATGATAATTAAACACAATGACATTAGTACAGGACGCTGTGACAGGATAATGCGTTTCGCACTCTACACGGCGAAAACAACGATCTACATACGGAAAAAAATTCGTCGTGAGTCACCAAACACCCACCGAACGTCTTGACTCTTTGTGGTCGAATGACGAAGTGAATGTGATAGTCGATCGCTGTTTGCATAGCGAGATATTGGCTTGATTATTTGTTTGAAAATTCTTATCTTTTATCGCTCGAATAGAAAACAAAGAAGCTGTTCTGTGAATTAATTGACACTAACACTGAAGAATTATTTGTTGAGTTTTACATGGTTATTTCGAACTTTAATCTGAACTTTAATTTAAAAATATTTCAACTTGTGTGTTTATTTCAAACTCAAATTGAATGAAACTAAAGAAGAAAAGTATAGAAAACCTTGAATTTCTTGAATTAACCGTAAATTTTTGATTAATGTGATAATTCAAAGGTTTCTGATTATAAAATGCTTCTGTTTCTAATATTTATTTCGTTTCTTTGGTTAAGCCAGATTATAGTTCTGTCCTAGTAGAATACCCCATTTAGAGAGCTAAACTCTTCTTGACAATTTTATTCTGAAATTTTTAATACTGGGTAATAATAGTTTGTCTTCTACTTTAAATTCGATAATATTTATAACAATATCTTATTTATTAATAATCTAATATATTAATTTTATTGAATGATATTCCCTGTATATAAGTTCATTACTATATTCCTCACATTTCAGAATTATTTAAAGTAAACGAGTTCCATTGATCGTATTTTCGATAAGACAAAACTAAGGTACCAGCATAGGAGTTGACCTCGAAAGTGTGTCCCTCGTTGTGAACTCGTTATCAGTGACTGTGAGTCTATAGCGAGGGAACACTGTAATTATGTTCGCCACGAACTTTTTATAAGTACATACATATTTATTAACTTAATACTTTGAACAGCACGCTACGTTTGCCAGAAATTTTATTAGTCCCTATAAAACGACTACATTTAAATAGAATTTAATTAATTATTTAATTAATTTCACTAATAAATCTTGTTAATTTCAATTCGAGATATGTACGTTCGTACTGTCCATTGTTTTATAATAATAATATTCAATAATATGTATTCTAGATTGGATCATTCATTT
Source organism: Calliopsis andreniformis (assembly GCF_051401765.1). Taxonomy (NCBI): domain Eukaryota; kingdom Metazoa; phylum Arthropoda; class Insecta; order Hymenoptera; family Andrenidae; genus Calliopsis; species Calliopsis andreniformis. Next base: position 5,473,147 of record NC_135065.1, on the reverse strand, counting down.
TTTTATTTAATTTCATTTTACTTTATTAATTTGGGTAAAATATAAAATGTTTTTTTATACAATTTTTACTGCTATTTGTTTAGATTTCGTCATGTGGTAGGTGTAGATTAAATTTTCAATGAATTCAAGTTTTACTGTGACTGTAACTAGAATATAGAAAATTTGATGAAGTTTCTAAAACAAACTACACAAATATCCAAAACAACTGAAACGTCTTCAGTCACTGTTAACCAGAAAATGTTGATGTGACTTAAAACACAAAGGAGAAAAAAAACAGAGAACTTCTATTATTCTTTGTTAAGTAATATCTTATAAATATACAATAAAACTTCTACTGAACAATTCTAAGGCCATTTGGATACTTCACAAATTCATGTTAATAATTACCTATCAACCGACTTCTCACACCCCCATTACCACTGTGTATACGCACAACGTATCTCCAAAAAAGCAGCACCTCTTTAAAAAGCCAGCAAACCAGTAAAAAGCCTGCACTGAACCCTCCCAACTCGCCAGCCTCCGCAGGCAGTGTCAGTCAAAGTGTTAAAAGGCCATTTAGAAATTTCATCAAACAATTTCCGCCTGAATGCAAGAGCTACGATTCGTCGCTCGACGCTCCGACCGCAGCGTTAACTGACGCTACCTGCTCGCGAGCTACGAAACGTCCCAGCGAATTAACGAATTAGCAGCAGTTAGAGAGCCGAATGGATCTTCGAGGCGCTCCTGTCGCGGCCCTTTTCTTTTCCATTGGCACCGATGACGCAACGAATAAAGGCGTCAGGGAACGTTATCAGCGTGGGATTATTAAGCGGGCGTCGGAGTTTGAGGGTTGTGTAATGTGTAACTAGACGCAATTACAGGTGGCAGGCGCGAGGGAAAGGTAAATAAATGTCAAGCTCCCATTACGTAACCCCTAGGAAAATGCCATTTCGCGATCGAGCTCCTCGCGACCGTACGATCTCGGCGCGTACAATTGAGGACAATCGTCGAGCGCGCGAAGGAAACGGTCGAGCAAAGGTGGCAACTTGGACGTTTATGTAACTTTGGCCGAGCGTTATTGAAATAAGTGGCAATTGATTCAATTTGGAACGAACGGCCATTCAGTCCTCTTTCAAAATGCAAACGAGCCCCTGCTCGCCGCCCACCCCTCGAAAAGCGCGCTGACCGAGGAGAGTGGCTGGAGTAGGTTGCCTCTCGAGAGGCTGCGACGAGCAGGGATCAAACTTTTCGTCGTTATCACCGCGTAATTCTCTCTGTCCCTCTTCTCTCATCTGAGGATCAACTTTTCTCTTTTTTTTTTTTTCGCGGACAAGAGGAAAATTGCATATGTAGCTCTCTTTTGATATCTCTGACTGAATTCTAATGCAAATACAGTGGGGCTCTTCAAAGTGGTCGGCACAGCTCGTTGAGCTTGTAGAGGGTCCAGGAGTGTTTATTTGTGCGCTGCGAGTTGCAGTTTCATGTTTGAATTTACACCAATTTTTTGTCTGTAAGCGACGCAAGCGGGGACTTTGGTTTCGAATATGAATTGTAAATATGTGGGACATGTGATGAGTTTTGGGGGAACTTTACGCGGGAAATATGGCATGTGATGTTACAAGATGTGTTAATTAAACGTAATATTGTAATTTGAATATTATAGAAAATGTTGTATGTAATTTTTAAAATATACAGTGCAGAAGGTTGGTTCAAAGGCTAGAAATCCTCGAGAACAGGCACTTAAATTATTTAAATACTCTGTCTGCAATGTGTTAATAATTATAGATACAATTAAAATAGTGTATTAGATATTACTATTATGTCATGTTCAGAATACATACATTTGTGTGAGTGTGCAAAGAGGTCTATCTAATAATATCGTTCTGAGAGAATAGACCTTAGGCTGCAGTGGATGGGTTTTCTGACGAATATGTCCAAACCATTTATCCTACGAGCGAGACAAGTGCAGACATATTCGTCAGAACAACAGGTCGTCAGAAAACGCCTATTGTAAATTAATTTTAATATGACAATCAGAACCTAGGAGTCACACTAGTCATCTAGAAGAGCTACACATGGCTCACGAACAAAGGACTCACCATCGCTGCTCTACAGGGTGAGTCACGTAAAAGTATCACCTGAATCTTCTTGCAAACCCTTCGTTCCATGAACAAATGTTTCAAATAAAAGCTGTTTGTATCGAAAGCTTACTCTCCATACCAACCAATTTTCATTTGAAATATTTCTTTATACAAACAAAAGTTTACAAGAAAATTCAGGCGATACAGTTACACGACACTCTGTATATAAAGCATTCAACCCTTCCCCAAGAAACGATTCGAATCTCCCCAACCGCCGAAGACAGTCACCGAAAAAAGTGTCGAAACGGCGCAACGTCACCTGGAGGCAATTTCCTCTTCCAGGGCCAGTTCCCCGACGAAGCAGGTGATACGATATAAGGTGTCTCGCGAAGAGGAGGCTGCTTTGCATTCCGCGGCAAGTGAATTATGGGCGTTAGGGTGCCGTGGTCCGTCGACCGGAAAGAAAACACGATTTCTCGTCACGCGTCGCTAAAGAACAAGAATAAGGAGAGGATGCGCGCGATCGTGGAGCGCGACGAGGCAACAAAGAACAACTGGACGCAACAGCGGCCAGTTGTGGTAGGCGTGAATCGATCTGGAGCGACTCCGAGGGGAAGGAAACGCGGAATCGTTAGACGATGAGGCTTCCACGAGGCTTCGGCTAGGCAACCAACCGGTAGTCGACCCTGTAATAACCGGTGATAAGCGACCAGTTCTGTAATCATCGTCCTGCCTCGATCCTTCAACGCCCTGGCTGGCCAGACACGTCCGTGAAAACGTTCGAGTTTAAGGAAACGACCCTGAAACGACTGTGCTCTGGCTCCTTCACTGGTGTCATTTAGCGACCTCTCGTCAGAGCTTCTTGGAAAGTCATTTTAAATGGATTTTCAGCGATCGTGATGCTTCTGCCTCGGAGAAATCGTTAGGGGCTTGGTTACTTTGTGCTCCTACGCACGAAAGTCGTCAGGATACTTGAGGCGCGGTGATCAGGCTGCGCAGTCGGAGACGTGAGAACGTTTTTCTCTGGCTTCGTGCTGGCAATGAGAAGACGCTGGAGTCGTTTCTCGTATCGTTTATTTATGATGATAATGGTACAGGGTGTGCCAGAAGTGGCAGCCTGCAGGCGGTGATTCTGAAAACTGGTGATTCTACGTGAAAAAATAAGTCGAAAACTCGTTTGCTTTGTTTAAAGAAACAGGATGAATGAAAGATCAGAATTTTTGAGTGCAGAGGGTTAGTATTGTGATTCGTTTTTGAGACAATTATGGTGACATTATGATAAGGCATACTGATGTACAGTTTTGGGTGTTTGAAGCTTTCCAGAGGACTTCTCATGGAACAAGTATAGTACATGTGAGGAGTCTGACCATTGACTTAATCTACTGTAAGCTAGAAGCATTCTTCCCCATTTATTCTTCCAATCCCTGAACCTGTACGTTGATATACACGATCTGAGTTAAAATTCAGAGTCAATTTTCTGAAATTGAAAATGAAACATGATACAAAAAAATTGTATTCTACATTTTCAATTTTTTCATATAGAATCACCACCTTTTCGCTTATGCCACCAGTTATGGGGCACCCTGTATATCTAATTAAAAAGATAATTAAGTCTTTGAGTCATCAGTATAAGAACAGCAATTCTTGAACTATGAAGATATCACATTTCTTGGAAAATGTATAATTTTTGAGTTATGGTAAGAGCAAAATTGTTTCCAATAATAATAATCTTCTCTATCTTCAGTATATATTTCGATAAGTATTAAATTTATATTTATTTTAATATGTTATATAATGCACTTATATAGAAATAAAATGCATAAAGTTCTGAAAGACGTCCAGGGCAAAGAGTTAGGTCTGAAAGTGAAGTTGAAATAAAAGATCGTCAATAACAATATATGTATAAAATTTTTTAACCGAATATTATTGGAAGTCTGTTTGCAATAGAGCCTCTGAAATTTTTGTATCCAATATCGATACGTGTAATGCGATATTTCTGGCGGGTTGATTGCACCAAAGCATTGGAATCGATGCCATAAGCGAAGAGAAAACGAACTAACAGGTCCTCTTGCTATTTCAAAATATTTGGACTATTACGTGTCGAAATTTCGTACGGTTGAATTACAAATGATCTGTTGCGACATTAGCCTTTCCTGCAACCATTCGTCGCATGAAAATCAATTCATTCGATGGAAGTTTTTCGCCTACAATTTAGTATTCGATTATGCAAGGCTAAGACTATTTACGTTGAGAAGACTAATTGTAATTTGTTTCGCGTCTGCCCTGCTTCATGGAACAGTTTCAATGAATTTAAGTTTATATCTATTGAAGGATGTATTCATAGGAATATATATGCAGTTTTCTATTTGCCACCAAAAATAGAAGAAACCATTCAAAGGAAACAGTTTCATGGTACACCTGGTGCTCAAAGTGCTTTCTCTTTTGAGGTAAACAATAATCGATGTTTTTTATCGGAACTATTTATATAAGAACTTTTTATATAATAACAGATTTTTTTAATACACTTTTTTACATACATAAACACTTTCATATGATAAGCTATAATGTTATATTATAGTATGGCAGTCTTTCAGTATCTATTCCATATTTATAAAAGAACCAGTTCTCTTGTAATTATTTATACGTTGAATATCTATGACATATGTCTACATCAAGAACAGAAGTGAAAGAAAATGATAAAGAATTCCAAGAGGAAATATTATAACACCAACGAGATTATAACAAGAAAAAAGACTATTATCTTGAATCCAAATATTAACACGAACATTAGGTATAACGATTAAAGGTACACAAACAATTGTCTCATTTTCAACTACACATTTTTCAAGCAATTAAATCTATGACGTCCGTGTAGGGCAAACGTTATTTAGAATAACAGATAAAAAGATTAGATACAAATAAATTCAATTTACTCCTTATACACGAATAACTAGTATGTAGTTATTGTTTTCATGAATTTTTCAAAGACACTTTGTTACCCTAAATATGAACCAGTGCGGCATTCAAAAGATTAATAACAAAAACGGAAGTAGGAGAGGGAAAAAAGCCCATGGTCTACGTTTATAAAATTTAAATCACTAATATAACTAATTGAACAACTCATAAAAATTTTGTTTATTTAATACTCAAGTGATGACAATAGAGTGACAGTAATAGCTCCCGAGCGACTGTTTTCAAATCAACCAATTTTTAAATAAAAGTTAAAGATTCATCCTTCACCATCGATTGTCCCCTCCAAGGGGAATAAAATGAATGGAAAATCAGAACCCTGAGTGCAAAGGATTACAAAAATCGCCGAATTCTTAACCTCAAGTAAACAGACTGAATAATATTAAATATCAAGAGAAACATCTTCCTTTCGTCAATAAATCAAAGAAAAGACTGTAAAATAGTATTAAAATCAATCCTCGAAAGAACCCCAATAGGATCTTCAACCCCAGTACCCGTGGCGCAAGCGTGAACGCGGCTTAACGCTCCACGAGGCACCTGGCGGAAGAAATATTCTTGGCCGAGTCGCGTGGATCACGCGAGGAATACGAAAGACAAAATTCGCGGGAAAATACAAAGATCGCGAGAGAGTCCTGCCGCGGGCGTCGTGTCGACTGGAAAAAGAGAGCGCGCTTAGCATGCGAGGAACGTTGTAATTGGCACGTCTTGCCGAGACACCAAATGCTCTTTCGAGGTTAGAAGTGCAATGCACTGTTGCGTTCACTGTGCGCTGCTGCACCAGCAGAATGTTTATGCCGATGTAACGGTGTCCAAGGAAATGTCTATGAATAGACACGCCGTATTTTTAAAGCGCGTCCGATCCCTCCCCCCTTTCCTCCCCCTCTTTTTCGTGGAAACACCGCGACGCTTTGCACGCAACACCGTTAATGCCCAGCCGTTTATTCGCAGCGACGTGTTCTCGCGGTTTGTCAGAGATTAATCATTTTTTAAGCATCGCTCGCAACCGGTATCTTTAAACGTGTAATCAACGTCACGTGACTTCACGCGGTGATCGATCGAGGAGATTGGAATTATTCGATGTAATCTCGGAGAGACTACGTCCTCACATTCGTTTATTTTCTTTATTTTTTTATTTTAATTCGAGGCTTGATGTCACATCGAGATCATTAGCGACGTGAGTTGTTGGTTATTGGTATTAAATGTATTCATTGAGCGTTTTGATGCTTTGAGGGAACTTGAGGGTGTTTCTGGTATTTTATGTGTTGCTGGAAATTTCTTTCAGCGAGTTTGCAACTTTTGCCTGTAGAAGAAGCCTTGTAGAAGAACAAGATGTGTTAGAGGGTTAATTGTTGGCTCATGTCACAATAGGGGTGAGGTGTGCCTCACCCCTAGCATTTGGTTATGTTCTGTATTTAATATGGGAAAAGAAATAAGTGGGTTAGGTTCATTTGTTTAATTCTTTGAAAGACATGGAATTTTAGAAAATAAAAATGACCGTGTTACAGAGAAATTTTGCTCTTGTTAAATTTAAGGAAGTAGGTTTATTTTAATTGTTAGAGAATTATTAGGCTGCTTCAAGTAGTTTTAATTTTTCGAGGTGGTATAAGATTTGATTAAATCTTAATCTATGCATTTTCCTACCAAATACCTCACTCTTTCTATGTTATAAATTTAAGAAAATTGAATTAAAAAAGAATATAATTTTCAGTGGAAAATACGATTGAATATTTCTAACTTTGCTTAAAAGAAAATCCTCCCCTTCTGTCTCATTTTGGGCCTCTAGGGATCTAAACACAATCCGCTCAGAAATATCTGAATACAAAAGGCTATTTCGATAATAAATTCGTTGGTGCCATAAACAGCCGCGCGATCGCGAAGAAAAATCGAGCTTTCTCTTTTGCATGCCTGTTTCAAATGCATTGCACATTTCTGTCGTTTATTAAATTCGTTGTGGTCAAAGATTTAATCGTTTTTTAATGGCTCTGGACACATTCATAAACGCGAATTTCACGTTAATGATTTGGTTTGATGCGAATCATGTATCGAAGCAATACGTGTCCACATTCGACAAACATTTGACAGAATTATAAAAACTGCATGTGACTTCCTGAGCTTTTTCTTTTAAGTTCCATATATTGTTCACAGAGGTGCAATGCACATTATAATATTAATAGATATTTTTCAACTAGAAAATAAAAAAAAATGTCACACTAAACTGAAACTATAGCTTAAGAAAAAAGTTAGCTCATTTTTTCAATTTTGAAAATTTAAAAGGGTTTGATACAACACCAAGTAAGTTATAAATTCAATTTTCTTAGATTTTTGTCTCAGAGCACTTGCATAATTATCAGCACAAATTGTTAGCACTTTGATCATGCAGTTAAAATAACTTGCTTATAATTTCTTATGTAAAATATTCACAAAAGTGTCTTTCCATGAATTCTCATAAGTTTTATTGCTAACAGTACCTATACCCAACTATGTAATAATAAAGTAATAATAAAGAAGAAATGCAATAATAAAGAATTGAAATAGATTCAAATTAAACGTGGGTAATTTCAACATTACTTGTTCCCTACATGTTTTCCACAAAATGTATCTGAGTAAAAATTACTGAACCCTTGATATCACGTGTACTAGCAACTAGCAATTTGAATTCATACTTTCTACATTAATGCAACGCCTGCGTGTAACATGTAATAATAAGATTCGTATTCTTCCTTTATTGTATAACATCTGTGAACAAAATGTAGATACTCGCTCCTGAGTTCCCTTTTAATTACACAATGAATATGATAGCTACAGATACACATCTTTTATGATTTATAGTGAACACAAGAAAAAATGTAGAGACACTTGAATCATCTTTGCAGACTCGTACGATGGATCTAATGAATGCAGATATACATCTTCCACAATTTATAAGGGAAATGTCTACATGTGTGGCTGGGGCAGTTCACCAAAAACAGAAAGTCTAATTACTTCCCTCGGCGTGGAAGATGGGAAAGGACGCTTTAGACAAAAGTTAATTGACTCTGAGGAAGCCAGAGATGAGAAGATAATATTTTCCTCAAGTTTTTCCCTCTGAAGTAATGAAGTTCGTCAATATTCTTCCAAAGATAAGCGTGCAGCTTTTTTTGTAAGAACGTAGAAGTCTGGTGACCAGAAGGGTAGAACTATGGTTGAATATTAATTAATCATATCATGTCTTTATTAGAGGGATTGAAATTATGCTAAGGATTATGATTAACTGAGATTCAGTTAAGAGCTGGGAAATGACTAGTCACTTACTGTTACAACTTTCTTTTGCAGCTGCTCAATGGGGATATTTATAGTGATTCTACAAAATTATATACTGGAAACTTTGTAAAGCAGAAAAGTTATATTTTCCTTAATGGTAGAAATACCTCATTTTAGTGTAAAACAAAATAAATTTAAAATATTATTTACTGTGCATAGAATATGAAAAAGATGTAATATTCGAATAGCTATAAAGAATATGGAGGTGTAAGAATTTCGATAATTAAATTAACTCAAAGATTATCAGTGAACTCTCTCTTATTGCAATTAATTTGTTTCAATGCATAACAGAAACAAGTCCATTGATTTCTATCAAAGTGCTCCGTAAATACATAAGCAATCACAATGGGAAAGAAACGCCATAAGATAAGAAAGACAAAAAATAAAGGCAACTATGAACCATAAACTACCAACTTTCGCAACAAAACATTCAAATGAATATGACGATAAAATTACATACTCATTTCTCTTGAAACAAGTTTCAAGTCGTAAACGTTTAATGCACCAGCGAGCAACAGAGGACATTTCTTGAGCTAAATACCTTGTAAATTATTAGAGCATTTTTCAATTTTCTATTCACCTATAAAATTTCAATTAACTCACAATTATTTAGCCCAGTTCATACTTCTTTGCTAAGTTTGTACAGTTCATGGAGAAATATTTTCAAGCTGTTACTACTTTAAGTAGTAACGAGTCCCTTATCTCGTACTTATACACACACATTTGGGTGCCAAAACAAAAGAACACACTGGTGCATCCTGAAGTATCCAATTCAAGAAGCAATGAGCCATATAGAGGCCATATAGAGGCCATACACAGGATATGTACTAGAATCAATTGAATCCATATTCCTTATGCGAGAATACTGTCCACTTCTGTAGAATATGTATTAGTATCAGGTGATCTCATCAGCAGTGTTGATTCCTGTTTCACATATTAATTCAAATAATTAAGAATCCTTCGTCGAAGAGCTTCTAAAGTTATCTGATAAGTACGAAATGGTGGAATTTAATATTCAACCGATCTGATTTAATACCAAAACTGTGAGTAAAAATAACAGTGAGCATGAACTTCTTTATAAAAATAAATTTCAGGAACATTATCTTTGGGATCACGTGACACATCTACAAGTTACTGAAAAACAGAATTAAACAGACAAAAGCAAGTAAAATAAAGGGTCTATCACTGGACCGCTTTACCCTAAGAGTGACGACTCTAAAGTTGAACCATAGTTCCCAGGGAAACAATACGTGCCAGTAAAATGCTCAGAGCTGCTAAATCAAGCAATACCAACAAACGTAAGGGTGTTCAGAATTAACCACTGGATAACAGACGAATAATAGGAATAACTCATGACTATCGATGCTATACATGCATGATTTACATACAGGGTGCCCCATAATTGGTGGTACAAGCGGAACGCCAGTGACTCTACATTAAAAAGTAAGTCAAAACTGGTGATAAGTATTCGAACGATTTCACAAATTTAGAAAATTACAGATTTATTGGTAGCAACTGATATTTATTGCATAGACTAACCACTAATCACTGCTAAAAATACGATTACTGTAATTATTATGGACTTAATTTGAAGATTCAATAGAAGTACGAAACAACTGTAAAGAATACATGTACATCAGTTGCTATAAAGAAACCTGTATTTTTCTCAACACGTGACATAGTTCGAATATTTACGAGCTGTACTGTACACGAAGAAGTCGAAGATATAGAATAAACTCTTTTGATATCAAGCCTCGTTTTCGATGCATGGTCTTGCTCTTCTTTTGATTCTGCTCTAACCTATTTCAGCAAAGTATATCTGATTCACGATAGTAGAAGACATGAAGTAGCACCTTATTTTAATTCATCTAATATCAATTCGTCTTATTTAATAATTTAGCCTGGCCCTGGACTCAGAGGCAGAATCACAATTTAACCTCTAGGAAACTAGGAAACTAACTAGGAAAAAATCCCCACGTCTGCTGCAGTTCAGAATTCAAACTCAATTTTCTCGAAAACGAAGCGTGACACAAAAAACGACCACTCTCAATTTTCGTCTCACTTTAATCGCCCCTTTTCCCCTCGTGCCAGCTCTGGTGCACCCTGTCAAACAGAAGCCACCCCAGCTCATTTGCGAACGAAAGTTTCGCGTAGACGCTGGCACCGCGCAACCAAGGGCCCCTTTCGTGGATACAAGCCAGTTTCATTCACTTGGCGCAATGCTCGGCCGGCTGGTTGCGTAACGCCTCGTCTACCCCAACCCGCTTTTTGCGGGCGCCGTCGCAAGCCGCGCGCATGCAAATCGAGCCTCGGCAGCCTCAGCCTCTCCTCGCTCGGGGCTGGCTCAAGATTAAGGACACGCCGCTGTGCAAGACGAGGGTTATCCAGATAAGCGAATTTCGAGTGACCCCTCCTCGCGAACTCGCCTATCGCGATGGTAGATGCCCCCCTGCTCGAGCAAAGCTCGCTGGAGTGCCTTTTTTTGCTGTGTTATTTGCTCGTGAGCAGGTGAACGCTAAGTACAGTGGGTGATCAGGTTGCTGGTTTGTTGTAATGGTGAGGTGACTTCAAATGTAACTGTTTTTGAGGTATTGGTGGACAGAGAGAAATTGGTTCTTGCGTGAAATGAGGCTGTTGCTTTGTTTATTGAAAAATTAGGGTCTTTTTGGTTGTGTTTATGGTATTGGAGGGTGTGGATATTCTGAAAGTATCACTTATTTGAAATTTGAGTAATGATGCTAACTAGTTAAGTATAGGATATATGTTTGTGTTTTGTTAAACGTATGTTACTGTATATGGTAATGATTTTAAAGGTTCTAACATTTTTTAATAATATGGATATAATATTGCTATTTCGTCACACCAACCCTTACCCCTGGGAAATAGTATATGTCCAAAAATCATATTCTGAGGTATTTAATCCCAACGTGTAAATGGTCTAGGAATCCATTTTATATATTATCTGGACAATAAAATCAGAGTGTATATAGTCCACCTTTTTCCATCTAACTTACCTAATACACTTTGGCTCTGAGGACCAGAGATATACTTTTAAGATTATTTGAAAATTACTTGAAAATGAGTTGAAAATTTTGGACATATAAAGTTCTTTCAAAAGTGACACAACTCAAACACTGCAATTTTTGAATTACGACCCTGAAACAGTTTAGTTACCAACCTCTCCTAATTGTAGATAACAATTTTATTTGACTAAATTTCAAAATTCACAAGTCTATCGCAACACTTCCTCAAATAAATAACGGAAAATTATCTCAAATAATGTGAACAAAATATAAATCAGATAAGTAACTTTCGTCATGTAGATAATTTTACACTTCTTGCCTAAACTCATAAATAGTACATCATTTCCTAACCTAACAAATAGTTTCGCTTTTCTTGAAAAACGTGTTTGAATTGTGTCTACTCTAAAATACATGTGTGACGTGCAATATGTACACGCACAATTGAACAATGTTAGAATAAATAATAAAAACAAACTTACGAATTACCAACATCAATATCATAACTCGTGAATGATCAACGACGAAATAAAATGGCAGCTCATCACAGACATGAGTTTCACTGTACACTGACCAAACGAAACACTGCTGCAAATATATCACAACATAGTTGTATATTTACGTGTTAAGAACAGAAGAAAAAATACACTTCACTATCCTACTGAAATCACAACACAACCGAAACCAGAACTTTTCTATCCGATTTGCTCAAATTACTCGCTGTAGTTTGTGCAACGCTCAAGTGTATCTGTGTTTATACGAGGTGACTACAGTATAACCTCGATACAAATCCACAGCTCGAGGGTCAGGGCAAAACTGAATCGTGAGCTGGATACTATTCCTCGAGGAAGTAATACTGTATTTCACTGTATTTCTGTTTCTCTACCTTTCGCGCACGCGTACTCTGTCTCTCCTACAACACGGATACACAAACCAAGAACATATTTTTTCTACCTCTCGAAAAAATCGCAAATTCACAGCGCAGCAGCGTACCGAAGATCGTTTGTTTACTCAGCTGCCTGGAGGCTAGTCGCGTGGACGCTGTCGATCACTTTTTGCTGGTTCCCACGTTTTTTCCCATGGTTGCCAGCGAAAGCAAGTACTCACAGTTTCGAGGAATGCTTGGAGATCATTTTTTTTTCAGGCTCTGCAATCTCGAGTTAACTTGAACGAATGTTTTGGAGGGAACGTGTATACTGTGTTTTTGTGGTACATTTTACAGATAAGTAGACTTATATATAATTTAGAGGAGTGAACAAAGGTATATGGCAAGAAGAAAAATTTGCAATTTTTTTGTTGATAAATTCAGTCAATATGTCTCCTTAATATATAATATAATATATAATATAATATAATATAATATATAATATAATATATAATATAATATATAATATAATATGTGTCCTTTTCAACATGCTAATTCTACAAGAACCAATTCCTTACATGAATTACAATCAAAGCAGTGGGAATACTGAAAGACTAGTATTGTAAGCTGGAAATTGGACTAGTATCGTGAGCTGGAAATTGGACTAGTATTGTGAGCTGGAAATTGGACTAGTATCGTGAGCTGGAAATTGGACTAGTATCGTGAGCTGGAAATTGGACTACTATCGTGATCTAAAAACTGAAATAGTATCGTGATCCAGAAATTGGAGTATTATAGTAAGTCAGAAATTAGACTAGTATCCTAAGCTAGAAATTAGACTAGTATCCTAAGCTAGAAATTAGACTAGTATCCTAAGCTAGAAATTAGACTAGTATCCTAAGCTAGAAATTAGACTAGTATCCTAAGCTAGAAATTAGACTAGTATCCTAAGCTAGAAATTAGACTAGTATCCTAAGCTAGAAATTAGACTAGTATCCTAAGCTAGAAATTAGACTAGTATCCTAAGCTAGAAATTAGACTAGTATCCTAAGCTAGAAATTAGACTAGTATCCTAAGCTGGAAATGAGACTAGCATGAGCCAGAAATTGGACTAGTATCACGAGCTGGATATGTGACTAGTATGATCCAGAAATTAAACTAGTATCGTGAGCTGCAAACTGAAATACTATCGTGATCCAGAAATTGAACTATTATAGTGAGCCAGAAATTATACTAGTATCCTCAGCTGGAAATGAGACTAGCATGAGCCAGAAATTGGACTAGTATCGAGGTCATACTATGTAACATCAACGTTTCCCACTGATCTGTTCAAATTATTCTCCCATTTTTCTCTTCGATTATTCCCACCTGGTCCCTTGTTCCAACTTACGAGCTTGAACGGGAGTTCAACGACAGGTCAAGAGAAAAAACATAATATATCCAGTCGATAGAAGGAAAGCATTGAGGAAGAAGCAATTTCATAAGCGAAATTGCGGTTTCATGAACCAAAACGATGTAAATCATTCGCAGACTGTTTTCTTCTCAATAAAGAAACCCGCGGCTCGTATTCCATTTACATTTACGCGCCACTCGCCACTCAACTTTTCCTTGTAATTGGTTCTTAGAAAAATTAGGTTCGCGTGAACCATTCCGCGCGTTTCTCTGGCTGATCTACGTTCGCCAACGGAAGTCACGACTTAAAAGCGTGGCTGTGATTTCCTGATTGTTGGTGCAATAAGGTGGTTTTATGGGATTAATTCAGTATCATTTCAATAGAGTGTCTTTCGAGCCTCCAGTGGATATCATTCGTTTTTACGCGTTGATCTCAGTAATTATATGTTAATATAAACAAATATAATATATTGCTTATTTTTCATGTATTCTGTTATTCGACTCTTGGACTATGGATGTTTATTCGAGCTCAGATTTTTGTGAGCATAATTAAAGACACTGAAATTCAATCGAGTTTTCTTCTTGTGTTTAAATATTACGATCTTCAATCCGATTTTTTGTAGTGAAGTTACTTGCTATTAGCTCGCGACTGGAACAAGAAAGAAACTTGAGAGAAAGTGAATCTTTTTGAAAATATTATTCCAAGAAAGAAGGGGAGCAGCAGTAACTTCATAATAAGAAAATACTGTACACAGAGTATATATCTTATTTGGATTTAAATTAAAAAGAGTGCTACACAGATTTCAGTTTCAAGCTACCCAAATATTTCGAGCTCTTGCACAGCCTTGCTCATCCATTTCACGCATCACTCAGAACCAAAATTAACCACTAGTGTATTTATTAACGCCACTCAAGCCTCGCAGAATTTACAAGAACATTAATCACGATCCACAAATCAGAAACCAGAGCAACACTCAAAAAGCACAGCAATACAAAATCTACATAATTTGAGCTCACAAAAAGCATAAAACATCTAATTCTAAGGTCCATTTATCTAATTTCGTATCACACGAGACAAAATAAAAGAATACATTAAAAAAAATCCACAAACAATATCAACAAGAACCCACTACAATATCACCCAATATACACTCACGACACCAGCAACAAACACCCAACACAAGTCATACAATTTTCAAGATCAATTCAAGCGTCGACAGCTCCATTTGCCCCGCCAGAAAATCGGCTATGCAGCCTACATCGAGAGCCCACTATAATCGTAATTAATAGATAGCAGAACAGCAGTCGCAGCACAAAAGATGTATCGCGCGCAACACGATTCCGAAGCGTTAGTTTCGAGGAATTAGAGCCACGTTTTCGCAACAGAATCTAATTTTCTGTCCATTCGTGCTTTAATGGACACGCTCTCTCCCTCTCCCCTCGCCTGGTTCCCTCAGTTCGTGAGAAAATAAGGATGCCTACGAAAGCAGCCGCGAGGAAAGGTTTCCTTTTGTTCCGAGGTGTAACGGACCGAGGGATAGGGTTATAGTGGTATCGAATTACCCCCCGTCCGTTCGGTCTTTGATAGTCAGGCCTCGGTTTCGGGAGCGGACCTTCGTCGAGAAACAAAGAGGAACACGTCGCTATCCAATTAACCGCGCAGCGCGCCGTTAAACCGAATTTCCATCCAACCAGTTACAAGAAACGAGATTTGGGTGTCGTGGGCCCGACGATACGGAGGCTGGGGGCCCCGAAAATATTCGAGGACCACGAAGGCTGGAATTTTTATCTAAATTGGGATGAGGAAGAATTATGGCTTTGTCGCTGTGCTTGACTTTGATTAGGGAAACCTACTTTATGGCCCTTTCGCTGTGCACAGCGCCGAGAGCTGGTGTGTAAAATTGAAGAACTACTGTGGGTGATCGGGTACTGGTAATCTAAAACATTCTGTACGTATCGTGACTGGCATTCATTTTTTAATTAAGGCACAGCGATGTATTTGCTTGAGAATTCGAATTTGTAGGTGAGGATGGTCTACTGTAGGTTTTTGAAAGTTGAATGTTTCTTGGAGTTGTTTATATTGTTTTATGATAGTTTTATGTATATTACTTAGGAGGTGGGCTAAGTTGTAAATTACATGCTTTTAAGATTCATGTATGAGAAAAACTTGCAAAATGTATCTCTAGTGTAAAATGGAATGAATAGAAATTGAATTATAGCTGATTCGAGGCTTTAATTCTTCTAATATTTCTGTCAGAAGAATTTGTCAAAACTGAATTTATTACCAAATGAGTCTGCTCAATATACAATAATATCTATAAACGTCGCCAAAAAATTGTTGTATATTGCACTCAATATTGAATAAAAATATAAACGATAGAAATAGATCGTACGTCTCAAATTCTAATAAATTCTTTTCGATGAAATTTTAATGATAAGTAATATTTCCATTCATTGTGCTTTTTAAATAAAGCACGAACAATTAATTACAAGAGTGGAACAAACAATTCAAGAGAATTCTGTACTCCGTATACAACTAGCTAAAAGATGTGCACTGGTATCTTAAGTGCATCACGAACCGGAGCAACAGGATTAGATAGACGAAAGCTATACGATTGCTCCAACACGATACTGACCAGACACAACTGCCGATATAATCACGACATAACGATCTAAGATTCTCCATGACGATCTA
This sequence comes from Calliopsis andreniformis, assembly GCF_051401765.1. NCBI lineage: Eukaryota > Metazoa > Arthropoda > Insecta > Hymenoptera > Andrenidae > Calliopsis > Calliopsis andreniformis. The sequence goes on along the minus strand of NC_135065.1, from coordinate 5,456,845 downwards.
CCTTTTTAAAAATGTAAAAAAAATGCAAAAAAAAATAAAATGCATTTAAAAAAAATTCAATAAAAACAATGCAAAATTAAAATTTAGAGATCGTCGAGGACTTCTAAATTCCATCCATTCTTAATATCGATTGGTTCCTCCCTTTTAAATGCATTGTTTAGGCTCCAGAATGCTCACCAGCAAACGCTTAAAAAAGAAACACATCATCTATATCAATGACAATATCTTTTAGTTAACAATATTTCTCTACAAAAATTTAGGATAATACACTTGAAAGATGTATCTTTCAGAAGAAAAACATTTGCATTATTTCCACTCACACTTAAAAAGAAAAATAAATTCCAGAACTTGTATAACTTTTTCAGGATTCTAGGTAGATGGAACCCTTTAAATGATCTTGAATGAAGAAGTCCCTGCTACAGAGAAAGAACACGAGGGTCGCCACAATTTCTGGAGCACGCTGTACCGAGATCAGGTTCTCCAACTAAACAGAAAAATGTCCTGCAACCCGTTCGCTGTTTACGTCCATCGTAGCTGGAATAGCGACGCGTATTTTGATTACACCCGAATGCAGTCGGTGGATATCACAGGAATGAAGTTGATACACGGATATGTAAGCGATAACGAGTACGGCCTTGTATGTGCTTACGCCGGACGATTAAGTCCGAGGACTTGTTATATGAATACGTACACGATAACGATTGGCCTTGCGCTTATGCTTGGTCACGTAGCTGCGGGAAAAGACGCATCTTCGGCGAACGAAACAGTGCCCGACCCCAACTCCCAAGTTGAAGGATTCCGAATAATGCGACGCTGGCGATACTTTGGTTATTAACGACGATGGAATTCGACTCGCGTTCGCGTTCTTTCTGCAGGGACACGTGAACGAGCCTGAGAATGGTTTGGGTTTTTTTCGAGACAGAGTTTAAGTTTGAATGGTACTTTAATGCTTGCGAGGCTGGAAGTTGTAGTATATTAGAGGCGGTGGATACTAATTTATGTAAATGATACGATTAGAAGAGTTTGAGTTCGATTTAATGATGCCTTAGAGCTTGGAGAATGCGTTTTATTTTGCGAGTCTGTGTGAAATATATAATAATAACGAAAGATTGTGTGGCTCGTTTTATTATTAGTTTTGGCGAAGAAATTATGGTATACGTTTAATATGTATAATTCTGGAAAAATAAATGAAGAAAGTTGAATTTTGGGAATTGGAAGTTGTGTATTGTAATTTATGAACGATTCAATTTTATAGAAATAGGAAGAATAATATTTGTTAATGTTGCAGATAATTAATGTTCTTGATTCTTTTTTGTAGAATGACTCTGATGTAGGAAAAGAGTCAGTTTGTTTTCTAAGTGCGATACAAATCGAAAATTAATCATGACGATAAAACGCATTTGACAAGCAATAATAAGCAATATATTTTGTCGATAACAGATTTTTTAATGAATAGGCATATGACTCGTACTATAGTTTATAGAATTTATGTAAACTTGTATTAATAAAATAACTTTACTTCTTTTAAGTCAAATACGACAACTATATGTAATTTTTTCTTTGAAGACAGTTCAAGCTATCGTTAATTATATAAAATGTTATTAAGAAAATCATTAATAATCAATACGTATACCTAAAAATTTCATATTATTAAAGTTTGCAAACATTTACAAGTCTGACGAAAGCATTGTGATACAGAGAGAAGCAAATAAACGAATGGAATGGAAAGATTTGCTTACAAATATGGCGTCGCGATCATCTAGAATTGTATTGAAGCAATAAAGTGGTGTGTTTAAAATTGAAAAACGCTAAAAGAAAAATTGACAATTGAAGAAGATTCAAATAACTAAAATAATTATCAGAGGAACGGTAAACATTATTAAATAATATTTGTAATGCACATGCAATTGTAAACTGATTTAAATGAACGTCGTTCCGCAAATTCTTTCGTGTTCACTGAATGGCAAGCTATTTGCAAGCATCGAAGATAGATATTATATTTCCAAACAAAGCAATTCAAATTTTATTCATTTACTCCAACACAAAATAATCCATGATTACACAAAGGTAAACACCCAAAGTACACATATAACGTACGTATCTACATACAAAACCAGAATCATCAATAAATTTAAATGTACCACTACGTTAGACCTTTCCTCCTCAGCTCAAACCCCTCAAAATTTTGGCTGCTTTCCAAAAATTCACTTAAACCAAAATCTTTTATGTCCCCACACACCCAAGCACGCACTTCAAACTGCAACAAAGTAAATTTCCTACAAAAACGTTCACATACGAGATATACCTTGTGAATACCCAGGACCCATCTTTATCAGATAAGAAGCTACGTATTCCACAAATATGTAGATAAAGTGGCAAACATTCCGTGAGAAAAGGATTTTCGAAAACGATCGTCTGACGCAAACACTGAGAGAGTCAGAGACAGAGTTGCCAGATTTGTTGACAGTTCCGATTTGAACGCGATAATTCAACACAGTCTCTAATTCAACAGACAAATTCTGTTCAACATAACAAAGACTGTATATATGTAGAAAACATTGTGTTTAATCGAGTTAACGAGACTCATTTAATTTTCGAAGACAGACTGATACACAACCTGCAACGAATAAAATTTCGGTGCTAATATATCTAAATTTAAAAACACTTTCTAGTCGTCCTTATGAATATTGCAAAGACCTGTAAATGGTTATTCTGTGACTGTTTTTATGCTATACTTTTGTGTACATATACAATCAAATTTGCTAATCATAAAAGGGGTCTAAGTAAAAAGATAAGTAAAGGTTGAATGTATCACTTACTTAGTGTTACGTCGATTTAAATTACAAAATAAGTAATAAATTTAACTTTTTAAAAACTTTTACTTACAAGTAGACCACTTTCATAATTACTGGCACATCTATACCTACTTACGAACATAAAAGGTCCACATATCTACACCAATTGTGATGACAAGAAATATTTTCCTTGAAACTATTTCATTTGACACTTTGAAAAAATGAAAAACATTCCTTGCAGTATATTAGTTCCTCGATACCACTCAAATTACATGTAAAATATTTGTTGTGTCATCACAATTAAAAAAGGGACGTAGGTACCCTCACTTAAGTGGACCACCCTGTACATCAAAATTCAATGAAAATTACCTACTTTTCTTCTATTCAATTTCAAACTCCCTAAAAAAATTGTTTCTAAAAAATTTCCCTAAAATGTTCTCTCAGAAATTCTGCCTGGATCCGTGGATTTCTAAGATCTGGCAACCCTGGTCAGACGACGCCCCCGCGCTGGAAGAGGCGCGCTAATTCCGCGAGAGCATCGCAATCGCGTCGGTGGCGAACTTTGGAACGAAAATAAAAACGGTGGGTGCAATCGGTGCGGCGCGGCGCTATCGCGTGTCGATTGCTCCGATGACGATTGTGCACCAACACTATTCGTGGCTCTTGCGCGCGCAACGCCCGATGAGCACGCTGTCTTTCGGCTCCCACTCTCTTTCTGCCTTTCTGCTAGCTCGCGGTCGATGATCAATCCGTGTGTGCATGGACACGTGTATATTATAATGCGCAGCAGCACGGATGCTGTTGACCTTGCGTTAAAAGCGCTGTCGAATTCGGGTTCGCCAGTCTCCCTCGGTCTGGCGCGTACCGCGATAACGATGGGACCTGATCGGCGAAGACCAGAGTTTTGGTACCACTGGGACCTGCTGGGAGAGTTAAAGGACAGTGGGAGTCCAGAAATCCACGTTTCGAGAGACCTGGTCTTAATCTATGCTTTCTATGTATTTGGACCCTAGAGCCAGAAGTGTTAAGACACACAGAGAGACAGTGGACTCACAATTAGCACACTCTTGGAAACCAGAAGCAAAGTGTATTGAGCTATGTAGAAGAACAGTGGACTTAACACACTCTGGCTCTGGGATCCATGTATAATTTTGAGATTATTTCTATAGTCATGTGGCAAACTCTGATATCTAGTGATTTTCTAACTGTTTAGTACAATATTAAAGTTAGATGAAACTATCTTGTATTTTTCTTAGATTATCTTATGTACGGGGATTATTTTTTGAGGACTGATAGTTTTGTTATTGGGGACAGGGAAGAACTGTGGGAGTCCAGAAATCCACGTTTCGAGAGATTTGATCTTAATCTATCCTTTCTGTGTATGTGGACCCCAGAGCCAGAAGTGTTAAGACACATAGAGAGACAGTGGACTTAGCACACTTGGAACCCAGAACCAAAGTGTATTGAGCTATGTAGAAAAACAGTGGACTTAACACGTTCATGAAACTCAGAAGCAAAATGTATTGAGCTATGTAGAAGAACAGTGGACTTAACTCACTCTGGCTCTGGGATCCATGTATAATTTTGAAATTATTTCTATAGTCATGTGGCAAACTCTGATATGTAGTGATTTTCTAACTTTTTAGTACAATGTTAAAGTTAGATGAAACTATCTTTTATTTTTCTTAGATTATCTTATGTTCAGGGATTACTTTTTGAGGACTGATAGAGTTTTGTTATTGGGGGCAGCGAAGAACTGTGGGAGTCTAGAAAGCACATTTTGAGAAACTTGATTCCAACGTGCAGTTCTATGCATTTTACGTAAGTGAACCCCAGAGCCAGAGTGTGTTAAGTCCACTGTTTTTCTGTGTGGCTTAATACACTTTGGCTCTGGGGTCCATATAGTTTCGAGATTATTTCTATAGCCATATGACAAACTCTTTTATAAAGATTTTGTAATTTTTTAGTATAGTGATTTTAAAGTTAGATTAACCCACAACTGCCACCTTATATTTTTCTTAGATTATCTGATGCACGTACATACTATTGCTTTTTACGAACTGATATATCTTATATAAACACGCATGAAAGAGTACATATTTCGAATTTGGAAAAAAGTTACGTATCAAGTTTTATCTGACTACAGATTTACAATCGTTAATATGTAATATGTAATTAATTTGGGAGAGTGTAGGATTCTAGTGAAAGGTACGATTTCAAATGTCTGTGATTTACTTGTGAGTTTGAAATTTAATTTTACTCGTATTAGAACGTTTTCTAATTAAAATACCATACAGCTTGTTGATGTATCTCCGATTAAAATATCGAAATTTATTAGTGCACGTGAATTTAAAAACTCACTCTTATATTCCAAACATAGTTCTAAATATTTTCTATAATAAATACATTTCGAGAACATGGAAGAAACTGAAGGCACAAGAACTAAAGCTCCAAAATCGATCACTGAAAAGCACAGTCAGTATTATCAGTATTCCGTATTTTGAACGACTTTTAAAAGCGCGTGTGCTGCTTTGATTTGAATTTAAGATGAAATGTTAGCGTTTTACATGGCATTAAAATTGAACAGAAGAGCATTCTTTTCATTCAACATTTGTGTTGTTCTTGAATTATTAGCAGTGTCACAACATTCACATTTCTTAAGTTTAATTAATTTTAATCATATACTGATTCCACAAATTTCACTCTTTCGCAATCAACAGTCACGGAAGCTGATTCTTCTCATTAAAAACATTATTAAAGTAGGTATTAATTAACTGAAATTACAAAAATATTCTAAATAGCTGACGAAACCCTTTATTACGTATAATTTATTTTTTTAAGCCACTGCGCCTTTTTAGTTCACTCAGAATGAAATTAATCGCTAATAGGATAGCTCGAATTTTTTAAAGGGACCACAGGAATTCCAGTATCCATGTATCGTCTACAGGTGTAACAATTTTAGGAATTTGTTAAGTCATCTTGCCGTATGCACTAAGTTATCGCATAAAACGCTAGGCTATTATTAGGAACGTAATGCGCAGTTTTACTAGCTTTTATAATAGCTGGGTCGGTTGATCGATTCCTGGGAAGCATAGCTTCGAAGCGTGTTCCTTGCAGTGGGTGCTTTAAAGTAAAGGGGAGATACCCTTGAAAACAACCACCGAGCGAGTCTTCAAAATTTCATCGCTTTTAAACGCGTATTCTGCGCAAGGGAAACTCAAATTATTCCGAAAAATGTTACGCAACAGTTCTTCTAATATCGAATTAAAACTAACTATACTAACTATAAAATCATAACTAGATCACAGAGATTATTAGATTACTAGATAATAAATCTAGTTTACTAAATTGCTTGTGTCTTTATGAAAAACTTGGCCATGTATGCAACCATCTACAGAGTACACATAAAATACAAAAATGCATAAATATTCAAAATAAAGTAGACGTTCTATCTTTAGAGAGTGAATCAAAGATCTATGTAGTTTCCACTTCTTCTCTTAAGCTCACAAAAATACAAATTTGCATACACGTAAACGTAACACGTGAGAAGCTTTAATATTAAAGTTACGACTTATAATTCGTTGTTTTTCAAGCAGAATCTAAATGTTCCTATTGCCTAATATAATCCAACAGGCTTGAAAACACACGGTTTACTTATACATTCAACAAGGTGAAGGCGAAACTCGAGGAAAATAGAAATGTCACGACACTTCGATAAATCGACCTGTTCGAGGCAAATATAAGCGTTTAACTGAATAAAATGTTTCATACGGAGCATCTACAGGGATTCACTTCTGCGTGAAAACTTTCAGCATTCAGAAATCGTGTCGTACAATTTCTCACATTCAAATATTACAAATATATGTACACGTTTATACAAAATGTATGCAAATTATTTAATAAAATAAAACAACGTAAAATACGTATGTAAGGATATTCAAAAGTAAAATGTAAACTTTAATATAGATGCTTACATGAAAGTTTGTGGTTTGCATAATAATAAAGTTCGACTACTTAGAAAGTATTCCACTGCTGCTTAGTTAATAGAGATAAATGTTGCATCAGTTACAGGTTTATAGATTCTGGTAACATACAACCCTTCTGAATAAGTAGGTGATACTAAAGGTTAGAAGGTGACATATTTGTATTATCAATTTTTGAAAAGAGGTAGGAATATGAATTATAGTTACCAAACTCAAACACGTTTTGAAATTCGAAACTCTACATTTTTCTCGTAATTTTAAATTTTCGACAACTCTAGTAAGAAAACAGTATTCAAATTTAAAGAAATGATCAAAAAAATATCAGGCAATTATTATAATATTCTTTGAAAGACTTCAATACATATAACACTACAGTGTTCTTGAATAAAAATCGTGATGAGACATCTTTGCATATTGTTACGTTTCTATTGTCTATAGTCAATAAAAGTTTATACAATTTTTCTGAGAACTCACTTCTTTAAACAAATTTTCAAAGAGTTTCGAAATCGTACAATGTTTTTAAAAATTAAGCTTTAACCCTCTTCCAAAGTCGTACCCCTAAAACAAACCTAAGTGAAACATTCCTAGACTCGAATATTAAGATTCAAGTAATGTTTGCTTTCTCTCTGTTTACACTAGACAGTTTTTAGTCAGTCGATTAAAAATGACGATCGAGCTACTTCCAGAAACGATCAGAAACCGTTTCAATTTGATTGAAATCACGTTTACAAGGATAACTTGTTAGATCAATTCGGGTTAATCAAATCAATAGCCTGGCTAAAAGTTGGTTAATGTAAACGTAACTCAACTCTAGTATGGCATACTGTTTTCAGCCTATCACAGTACACACTGACGAGGAGAACTTCCCAAGTTCAACTCGTGTTTTTTAATGGCCCTTGATCAATTTGTAGAATTAGTCAAGTCAAACTCACCAACGCCCTTTTCAGCCACCAATGCTCGATAGTTTATGAGATATTAAAAATTATACTTATCAACATGAATAATGGAAACCAAAAACAATAAGTAAAATAAAACTGCTACAATTAATAATAAAAAGTAGTAGTAAGACTAATGTAAACAAAAATCTGCGAAGACGAGAATCGATCTCCAAATCTTTCAATTAAATATTTTTAATTGTTAATATCTAGAAAGTTATTAAACGCTGGCTAAAATGGTTATTGGTGTATTCAGCTTGAAAAATTCTAAAACCTGGCAAAGGGCCATTAAAAACTGCAAGTTAGACTTGTGGATTTCTCGCGAGTTCACGTTTAGCATAATCTCCCCACATTCAGAATACATAAAAAAAAATCAGTAAAAATCCCCCAAAGTACTTTCAATCATATATTCCAAGGCCACAAAATCCAAACGCTAAAAACCAAATGAAAGAGCACTACTTCCATCCGCCATTATTTTGCAATGCAGCAACAGAAATCATCAGTATATTTTGCTGATGGCATGAAAGACCCCAATGCCATTCCCCAGTCATCGCGAGCATAGCTTGAGCGTGAAGCGTCATCAGCGAGGCAACCCGTCCGATCGAAAAACCGTGAGATTTTCGTGATGGCTGCCACTTTGCTCGGTTGCCGATGGAATAAGTGTGTCACGGCCAGCCGGTAGTAGGAACGACGCTCGTTCAGTCGAGCCAGGAAAGCTTCTGTGCCGGTATATACGACCGAAAGGTGAGTGTACAGCAAAATGCCGCCTTTGTACGTGTACCCGGTGCTCGACGTGCACGCAGACACAGACAGGCCACGAGCGTGGAGGGAGAGAAAGAGAACTATTCTGTACAGAGGCGATACATACAGCGAACGGCGTTGCAGGTGGAGGAGGTTATTACGATCATCGCCTCATCCCACCCCCGCGAACCTCTGTCTCCTTTCCCTTCTGTCGCATCGTCGTGCACACCTCGAGCAACCGTTTTCTAACTCGCTCTCTCGATGGGACAGACTCGTTTAACCTTTACGAGCTGGACACAATGGAGAAGAGGACACTGTACCGATGCCTAGCGCGAAGGTGTCGTGCTAGAGAGTTCACCCTAGCTTCGACGGCGCGAAACGTCTGCAGGCTGGATTAGGGAACCGTGGGCCCTCTAGGCAGGGTCTCTCAGAGAGGGTTGTAGCTGGGGTTGTAAGGCAAAACTCTGGATCAGGTATGAGCAGTCTTTCCTATGGTACGATTTTCCAAAGTTGAGATTTGCTAAGGGTGCCATGAGCACATGGGCCAACAGGGACGCTAGATGGCATCTAGCTGCTAGGGAAGTCTACAGCTTAGTAAATTTTTATCACCCCAGAGTAGGGGTAGATTGTAGTGCTTATATAGTGAATTGTACAAAACGTAATTTGAATTAGACTTTCGATATGAAGGAGGCCCTTTTTTAAATTCCTGTGGTTTATTTTTTACATTTTGTTTGGTATTAACTTTTTGAGGAAGCAAAAGGGAGTTATCGACGAACAAGGTAGACTTCAAGAAAATCCATCTTACATACGTCTTACATTCTGCAATATTTGTTTGCTAGAAACTTGGGACTCGATGCAAGTAATGAGCTTATGTAAAATGGCCTCAGAAAGGTACCTCTTACGTTCTACAGTATATATTTACTTAGGATAGTAGGAACTCGTAGCTCGGTGCAAGCAACGAGTTTGTATAAAATGGTTTCAGAAAGGCACCTCGTAGGTTCTACGATACACCTATTTACTTGGATACTAGAAATTCGCGACTTGAGGTACATAATGAGTATACGCGTATGTAATAATCTCAGGAAGTTACACTTCACACTCCACAGCATCTCTTCCTTATGAGCTCGTGATTTGATACGAGTAATAAGTTTATTGGAAATAGGAGATATGCTTCCAAGATCAATTTAAGGGTCAATAACACGTTTCTGTCTTGTGAAATACACGTACAAGTGAAGGAAATCCTATGAAATACTGTACAGGTTTCTTTCTAGCAACGAGGAGTGAACTTGTAACAAAAAAATCTCAAATTTAATACGTATCAGTAAGCTTATGACTCATTATTAACGAGTTTGTATGCTAATTCATATGTTGAAATTTAATTAGGTGTCGTTCTTTTTAATATAACAATTTAAAAAATTAAACAATAATTTCTTGAGATGCAGAAAAGAAGATCCAGTTTGTGTATGAAGTATATAGCATTGGCAACTCATTCAATTTTATCCACATGACTAATTTAACGAATCACAAACAAGAAAAAAGCACCTAGAACCAGCCACACACGTTTTCTCTAGTATGCAAAGGTAAGCACCAGTTTCAGTTACGTTATATGTAAATATTACAGTAATTACAGTGACTCACGAATTTGTTTACGAAGTATTATTAGATGCACATATTCAAATCCTCAAGATATTTTACATTTTATATTAGAATGATGGAGACTGGACAATAGTTAAATATGAAAGTCGGAAACGATATAAGTAATGGAAAAACTACAACACTGTAATTTCTATGATTGACTAATATTCTGAATGCATGTGAACGAAACTTCGAGTCATTGTATCTTGCTTGAGTGTCCATGGGAGATTTTATTGTTCAACAATACTGCGTTACTACTTTCTCCAATTTGAACAAATCCATGTACTGGATTTCCCTTGTCAAGGAATATAAGCTGATGACGGTCTAATGCCAGTGTTTCTCATACAATCTGTTGGTATAGCAAAGAAATTTCATTTGCAACATGTTACGTCTAGCGTGTTAAAGGTCGCTTTTCGAAAAAAAAGGAATTACACATCGTACAAGCTTACTGTAATCCTGACCTTCGTCTAAGTCACTCAGAAATCATCGTCTTACATTATTGCCTTGCCAAGCTGAAAAATGAATCGGTATATTGTGTTTCCTCGTTTGAAACTTAATCTGACGATTGTAGTCCAACATCAGTGGTTCTCTTTTCAACTATCCTGACTTTAATTACAATTTTATTGTATTACAACTGAAACACGAAATAGAAATATTGAATTTCTGGTTACTACAGCCTTGTACTAGTGGTTCTCATAAAAGTTACTAGTACTTAGGTAGATGGGAACAGCGATCAATTAACCCTTTCCCTTACAATTTTCTTTCGTAATATTATCACCTTTGCTGCCGATCTGAAACGTGTAACTATCTTAAACTGCCAACAGTAAAGCTCCCATTGCGCGACCATAGACCTCTCACGCGATGGTGCGTGATCGGTTACTTGCAAAACATCCTCATCACGCATTACCGCGTAATCGGCAGCGAAGATATTGTAGAAAGTACACGAGCCAGACTCGTCAAAGTAAGGCAAGGGGTTAAATAAAAAAAACTTTGTCAGAGAATGATAGTTCACACTTAGAAGATTCAAGTAATTTTTAAATTATTGGAATTAAAAAATAGTTTTATGTCATTATATATGCAGCATTTGGAATATAAAATACACAAGCTATTATCATAAATGTAGCCTTATTGTAAGCAGTGGTTCTCACAACGAATAAAAGTAATTATAAATTTTCTGAATCCTCAGGTAGAAAGGATGTTCCAAGTCAAGTAATATACCACGTTCACATTGATCAAACAGTCCCAAATCACTCGTACTCAAGCCACTTGAATTCAACTACCTTGACTCTGCTCTGAACATGCCTAGACGAAATAGAAACTTAAAGGAACGTTTGAATCCAAGTAAAATAAGATCCACACTGATCAAGTCGCTTCAAATCGCTCACATCCAAGCTGCTCGAGTCCCAGTAACTTGACCAATCTGAGCAACGCTTAACCCCGCGACGTCAGCCGCGCAGCAGTGGTTCTCATGAATATTTATCATCGTTCGAGCCGTACACTTTCTTCCGTGTCCGTGCAATATTTCGTGGGAGTCGCCACTCGATCATACGCGCAGAGCCATGGCCCGTTGGTTTCTCCACGCGCAAAGGGGGTCTCTGGTCGCGGAGGGGGAGGTGAAAGAGGCAAACGAGCGCGAAGGTGGAGGCGCTGGCAAAAGAGTCGTTGAACTACAAAACAACAGACGTAGACGAGCGGCCTAAAAACGTCGGAGGAAGAGGCCAGCCTCTCGATGCGTCTCGCGGCGCGCTCGGTAATTGGCGCTCGCTTTTTCAGCCTTAAATGTCCTTCTTCCTGGCGGATGATGAAAGGTTGGAGCGCGGCGGGAGTATTGGAGTCAATGAGACGTAAACGCGAGGAAATTAATACGAGAATAACGAGAGGAGCGACGAAGAGGAGCTTCGTGGGGCGAGTTTTCAGTGCAACACCTTCGCGTCGCTCTTCTGGCCATCTTCTGCTCGAGTGTTCACCCCGTCTCGCCCTCTACAGAGCTTGCACGTAGCGATATTTTCGGTGTATTCTGTTCAAAATATCGCGATGACTCTTCGTTTACGCGGCAGCGTGTTTTCGCGTGCTCGTCTGGAGAACGTACTGTGCAGCCAAGGGTCGAGGTGGAAAATAGAATTTGTGGAGGTGGTTAACTTATGGTAGAGGGTTATTTAATCAGACATTGTATAGGTATCTTGGATCAGTACCTCGGACAATAAGAATACAACGTACACGTATCTAAGAAAAAAGAAATCAAGCGTTATTTTACATGCACAGTGACTCACACACTCGTTCATGTGTATGCAGAATATTAGCCAATTGTGAAAGCTACTGTGGCGTGTATTTTTTATTTCGTCTAACTCCGTTCTAACTCATAGGTTCTGCTCTGTAGATTTCTTTATTATAACCAGCGAAGAACGAAACTCGAGGTAACTAAAATTTTGTGTAATGTGGGATTTCCTTTATTTTAGATTAACCAGAAACTACTAGGTACACTGGTTTATTCGAATATCTATGTATTTACATGGTGCAACGCTGACTTTCTTTATTTTACCAAGAATACTGACTCTTCGACCATTTAATTCTTCAACAGAATTTAAACATTTAACACAAATTTTGCTCATAAACAATTAATACAAAAAACAAACTGTCTCTAAAATTTGTAAATTTGGTAAAACTGCATTCGAGAGTCACTATTCTATAGAATATTAATTAACTGATAGAACAACCACAAAAAAAGCGATACTACTAAAGGGTGAATCCTCCATTTTCACGTTCCCAAACTGAATTTCCACAAGGATTATATTTCTACATCAGGAAGCAGATGAGAAAACGAAGCTAATTTCTCCCGAAAAAATTATACACACAAACTGAGACAGGTTCAACAAAATAATTCAATAAATCCACATTTTTCATTATCCCAAGATCTACAACAAATTGAACTCCAACATCGTGTATTTCTGTAAACATCCAGTGTACAAACTAACGAGACAGAAATAAATCCCAGAAAACGTTGGCAGGCCGTATGCCAACGCAGCCGAAGCTCGTCGTTCGCTTTCTTGGAGCCTCGTCCCGATCCATTCGTATTTCAAGTGTCGTTATTTGTGAATGGCGACGAAGGAACAGCAGAATCCCCGTGTTCGCGGGCGGCCGCTGCCTATACACGTGTCAGGGAGCGTGGGTTGTCTTATTTCGCTTTCTCTAAACATGCAAACGCGCCTGTAATTGCGAAACTTCTGAATGAATCTAGATTCCTTGACGAAATTGTGCAACTCGCCGCGTCGCTCGCGAGGGAATCGATCCTCGAGTAGAGGCCAGATGCACGCCGCGCAGAGTACAAAAACGTAACAGTTCGTCTTCGTTATTAGCTCATTCTAATACTCGTTACACCTTCAACGAATTTAGAGCAAACAAGTTCTGCTGGTTATACTCGATCGAGCAAAACTGGGCTATCAGTGCGCGAGTTGACCTCGAAAATTGATGCCTCGATGAAAATTTGTTAGCCAGCTGTGAGCCTACTGCGAGGAAACAGAATATTTGAAGATTTGAGGGGAATGTGGAGATAAGATATATTGGGTTTCCATTGAGAAAACTAAGATAAAAGTTTTTTTTAATCCTGAAATTAGGTTAAGATTGAAGAGTTCATAAGAGTTTATAAAACAGTCCTCGTTAAATTCGAATATTTTTGTAAAAGGAAAAATGCAATATGTGTACTATTTTAATATCTTGTACTATATGTAGCGTCGAAATGACCCTGCATTTATCGTACGAGGGTTAAATGCCTAGTTAAATTGAGTAGCAAGGTTTTTTAAGCATAGTGTAATTAAATTTCCTATCTATATTTTCCTTCTTAAGAAAAGAAAACATATTGCCATCGATATAAGACGTGTTTCTTTTTTAAGCATTTGCTGGTGGACATTCCCGACATTAAGAATAGCTAAAATTTATAAACCCTTAACAATCTCTAAATTTTAATCTCGCATTTTATTACAAAATGACAATTATATAAAATAATAACCTGGAATTTCGATGAAAAAATCGTTCTTTTATTTATTATTGAAAAACTGGAAATAAAATTTTAAAAAGTTAGATCATCACGGGCAACGTAAGGTTCCCAAGAATATCCCTTGTAAATTTGAAGTGAATCAATCGAGGGGTTCTCGAGATATGTCCACCACGTTTGAAAATCGTATTTCAAGAAAAACGCGTTTAAAGTTTTAGATACGTAATTTCTTGTAAGAAGCAGCCCTCAACCACACGACCCTATATTATTCAATGCTGCATAGCTTTATCAATTTTCGAAATTTTCAGGATATTCCTTAAAACCTGACGTTTTCTAAAGATATAAAGAACAAAAACTCGATTTCTTAATTTACCTAGGTAGATGGAATCCCTCAAGCGTCCAAGCACTGGGACATTTACCTCCCCTATGTCTTTACTACCCCAAGCTTCATTTCTGCGCCTTCGACGAGGAGAGCCTCGTTTGTCGCGCGAAACGCTAAATAATACGTTTCGATCGGCCTCTGCAAGGCTAACAGCTGACATTACGGTTCCATTCCCGCCGCGGAAACGAGCGGAAAAGCGCGGCGAAACGGGGACGTCCATAGCTCGAACGAAGGAAGGGAACGTCTCTAGGTGCTGTGTTAATATGCGGAGAAACGTGACGCGGTTGCCGCGTCCCCGATAGAAAATCGATGCCTCGAAATCTAAGTTTAACCCGCGGTAAATTTGTCCGCAATTTCGAATACACCTGCTAATAGCGCCGTTTCCATTGCATAATTTCAACCTTTAACCGGCCGCTGACGCACTCCGCGCCTAGACTGCTGCAGAATTTTGAATAGAGTCTGTGCGTGCTTCGGTCGTTAACGGAATCGTAAAACTCTTTCCTTCGCGGTTTTATTTTCAGCGGAGATCTGCGTTGCGATTCGTGCCAGCGGTGGGTTCAATCGTCGAACGTCTGACGATTAAGAAGTAATAATCGACACAACTCGTGAACTCAACTTCAAATTAATGATCTGGAACTTTAATTAACCCATTGAGGACCAAAGCTGCGCAAACGCAACATTTCACTCGCTATTTTTTTCCTAGCGATTTTACAGCACTGAATTCTGTTATGAAAAGAGACTCTATGGATTAAGTTAACATATTTTTATCGTTACTGTTTCTCCTTTCTGATGGGGACTTCGTAACGTTTTAAACATTGGAAAAATTGAAGCATTTATAACGCTAGAGTATGGCAGGTTTTAGTGAGCCATGGACTTTATTTTGTAAATCTTTTTCATTTAATAGGAATTTATTAATAGCATTGTGTTTGGGTAATTTTGAGCCTTAATGACTTAAATAAAATTTGAAAAAATTCACGGTTGTGGCGATAATACACTATGTATCCTATATGTATATTATAGAAAGAATTCTTAGGGAGAAAATAGTTTACTAGATTTTCCTCGAAGTGTCGATTACCATATATTTTATTCTAGGGTATTAATATACTTCTTTTTTTTAAATATCGTATAGCTTTTATATGAGACAAAGAGTGCCTCAGACAGATGATGGTACAAAGGAAAAAGTAGTGATTATAATGCTAAATAAAAAAAAAAAGAATTGAAAACAAGCAATGCAATAGTTAATTATAAATAGTTGATGTAGCTTTTCGTTTCTGAGGAACTAACTTTGAATTTTGACCGAGTTCTCTAGTACACTAAAAGACTGTTTTAGACAGCTGAAGAGTACATGGGACAAGGGGAACACGCGTCAGACCCCAATTTTGTCTATAGCAAGGGGGAAGTGTTCCCCTTGCACCTTTGTACCCCTCAAGAACTATACTTCAGTAGCTACCTATATTCGTAGGTACTCGAATAAAATTCAACATCGATTGTCTCGAAAATGGAGCAGTATGTACCTACTGTTTCAAGCAAGCAAACCATTGATATCATTTAATAAGGTAATGTAAATCTAAATATACATAGAAATATATTAGAATTTCTCTAAACTGTTGTAACTCAGGAAAATATCCAAATTTAGAATTATTAGAATAAAACTAGATTAAATAGCATAGAACAAACAGAAATTTCTATGTTTACTTTTCTGCTGTCACTGAAATAAAGAATCACCTTTATCATACAGATAGAGATTCAAATTCGAATTTTTGTTTTCCAAACCCTTTCCCCTTGCCAAGTGCCTAACCACGTTCTAAGGGTTTAATAATAACGACTGACAACGTTTTTCACGTATTTACGCGCTTTCTCCCGCGACAGTTCGTCCTACTTCGGTCCAGCATCTTTCATTTACATAGAACGAATTATGCAAAGAACTTTCCAAAGTGTAAAGTGCATGACATGGGGAAAAAAGTGCTTGACAAATTAGCGTCTGGACTGTTTTCGTGGAATCTTGGCCCCAACGAAGTGGAGAACAGGGGAAAACTTGGTTCAAATAACGTTTGGCTTCTGTTGGATATTATAATACATAAGTGTGGAACTCTTTCTAAACGAACCGCGGCGGTGGCGGCGGTACATGCGATTTTCTCTGTCCTAGAAACGATCCTGATTAGAATAGTGACGTAACTAAACACGTATGCATCGTAAATGATCCATCAGATTATCTCTGTACTGTAGTACTGTCGTTGATGCAAGTACACATAGTGCGAAATCCTATTTTTCTCGAGTTTTATCCAATAATTCAATCGACTGAGGAATCATCTTCGAAGCATTTCATTCTTAATGCATTTCTCAGGCTGTTATTTCAAAATGTCTTTATATAGTGTGTTTAGTTTGCCTATTATTTATTCTGGAAACGAAGGAAACGATTAAATATACAGAATAAACAAAAAATAATTAAAACTCTATTTAGGGGAAAAAGTATCTCTCATGGTCTATTTACAAGACAATGAAGAAAGTTTACAATAGTTTGTTTTTCTTTAAAAATAAAATTCGAGTATTAAAAACGAGCTAACATTAAATATAGAATATTTCTAATTTCAACTAATAAACAATTTAACCCACTTCCAAAAATATTATAACTCTTAAGCTCTACATAGAGTTCCCCATCTACCATGAAATACTTATCGAAACTCCAAAAGAAATTTCTAAAAGAAATAATTTCCCACAGTCCCTTTAAATTGTACATTCCTACAGTCCCTCAACAGAATCTCCATCTCATCAGAGCATAGGATGGCCTTCATTGCTCACCTCTACTCCAAAATCATCACGATCACCGCGAGAGATACCTCGAGCTGGCATGAAGTCTAATAAGACAAGGCGAAAAAAACGTCCAGAAAAATTTCGTTATCGCTCACTTCCACGTACCATACATACCATCCATGTACACAGAGACATGAAACATACACTATCTGGCATAAGTATTTGGACACTTTCACGTTATTAGAAGTTCATGAAATACCTACACTCTTTTATTTGTACTAAGTGTTATCAAATGTTAAGATGCAAACATATTACTATTACGTCACGTATTATAACAAATCCATAGTGTGAGTTGACATTTTTCCCTTGTTTTAAATCTGTTTTGTTATAACATGCATCGTCAGTTCACGTGACATATTATAGCAAATCCATAATGTGATCAGACGTTTTTCCCTTATTTTAGATCTATTTTGCTATAATATAAAACAAATTTCCTATAACATGTCACATGAACTCATGTTACATGCTATAATCCATAGTGTGAGTCGAGATTCTTCCCTTGTTTTAGACCTATTTTACTATAATATGAAACAAATTTGCTATAATATGCATCGTGATTTGCACCCTTATTCTCATCAGTATTCGAGCTACTGAGAAGACGATCACCTCCATGAAATAAAAAATAGAGAAAAGTGACGATACGATAACATATTTTAAGATTTAGCTTAGAATAAACAACTAAAGTACTATAGTAAATTATTTAAAAGATAATTAGTTCTCTGCTTGGAATATTGAATTCTCAACAAAGAACTTAAAATTTGTCAACATGGCTGCAGAAGTATGTTGAATACTATTTATCAACCACTTTCATTATTTAACGACAGTAGATATAACTATGCAGGCAAATTCTCCAATTTCTAAAAAATCGCCTACCAACCACGCGCATCAGTAACAAAAATAGAATTTTTTCAAAAACTACACCTAATCACTTTGGCATCAAAGCGGCTCATTTGTGAACCTTACATAACCACCTGAGACGAGTTTCGCAGCCAAAACTATATCACAGAATTTTCCTCGCCATACTCAACATCCTCCAATAACGCGTGAGTGTCAAAATACTTCTGCACGGTGTGTATTTTCTCCAGACGAGCGTTCCTCGAAGCCCCGTTTTCGAGGGTTCCCCTTCGCTATAAGGTGGTTTTCTCGAACGTTAGACGCGCACACACGCCTCTGCGTGTATCGCGCGGCACACGAACAAGGGGTTGCTTGCAATGCCTCGTGTGACGCAGCAACGACCCGAAGGGTGGGGACCCCGTCATCGTGTCACGTCCGTGTGTGTGCGCGCGTTTTCCCTACCGTGTATAATGCTCCGTTCCCCTCGCTCAGCCCCTCACGCCATCTCCCTCGGCCGCCCACCTTCTGACTCTCCCCATCGCCCCTATTCTCCCCACCGACATTCACTCCCGGCGCCCCTCGGTGTATCCCGGCGACGTTGCCGGGTGTTACATAATAGCCGTGCGACGTTGCCAGTTCTAGACGGTCGACGTGCGGCGTTGCCAGGTCCGAGAACCGGTGTACCATGTCGGGCTGCCTTTGCCTTGCCTCGCTCGCCTGTTTGCCTAGCTCGACTTGCCTTGCCTGTCTACCTACTCGACTGACCGAGCCTAAAGCCCGTGTCCAGGATCCTTGGACGCGGACCTCTTTCGCCCCTGCTGCGATTAGACGTTCGAGAAATTCGGAAGAACAAAGCAACGGGACTGGGGACACCCACCTGTGATATGCTGCTTTAATATCGGATAGCTATTAATACTGGTCGAACGCCGAAGACGGTTCTGGTGGTGGCTTAGCGGACTTGGGGTACCGTTGAATAACATGTCGTGGGACGAAAGTTAGGTGGGCAAGATGAGAGGTGGCTCAGGATAGATCGTGCTGATCTTTGGGGTTGTGACTTTGGAATACTGTCCTTCTCGGAGGATTTATGTTTCAGTTGATTAGGAATTTATGGGTTTAATTTTGGGTGATTTTGTTTAACCCTGTCTACTAGCTGGGTACTTTACTACAGTATTTTTGTTTCTGAATTTTCTTCTGTGTTGTTTAAAAAGAGTAAGGGTAACATGTAGCGTTAGCAGTTACTGGGTGATGTTTTAGAAACTAGAAAGATTTAGGATTTTTTTGGGATTCTTTTTAAAATACAAAAACTATATGGACTCAGTTTGCAGATGGCATTAGTTAAAATAAGGTTGCTGTGGGAAGGTTACAATAAAAAACGACACTGGTTCGTGACACAGAATCGTTTCAGCTAACCATACCTAAAATATTCTTCTTGAATATATACCTTGTACTTAAAATATATTAAATTTTCTATTATCTCTTAAATCTTAAAGATATTAAAATACCTTGCCTTTGAATAGGTACTACACTGTCCAACTATAGAAAAAGGCAGTAAATACAGAAAAATGTGAAATTTAATTTTGTTGCGTATCTGTGTAATTTCGAAAATTTTATGTCTTCTTCTAGCACAAAATAGTAAAATATTTTTAGTAGATACTGCTTTTCTCCATGGACAGTATACGTCTCCCACTAGAAGTCCCTTGGAAAGCACTGTCTCTAACGTTTTCCAGAGGACTTCTCATGGGACACGACTAGGACAAATTCACAGCTAGTATCGTAACATATAATTTGTTCTTTCTACGCGTCTCTTTGGGTCCTACGCTTGCCTGCATCAACAATGCATCTATGTTAGAGCGTAAGTTTATTTTTTGCCTATCGTCCATATGCAGAGAAGATACCACGCGATTTCGCCAGTCAGAATGGGGCTGCTTTTTATTTGACCGATCTATTATAGTGACTCCCTTTGTCCCTCGTGCAAGTTGGGGCCCTACCCTAGTCCGGATGCCTTGGGCTGGTTCCGGATCTCAGATTACCGGGCCCCTCGAGGCGTTTCAAACGGAGCCTCGCTCTACTTATTCCTTGCTTGAAAAATATCAACTAAATATGGTGAGAAAGATTCCTTTGTTCTTCCTTTGCGTATTAACCTCGTGGCTTTGTTAGGGGCTCATTTTCCATTCAATTTATTACGCAGGAGAAACGTTACTCTGTTCACAGGCTCTGTAGCCTGTTACAGCCAAAACGTATCGTTATTGATTAGTATTTACCCATTCGATAAAATACAATTCATCTATCTTTAAAACACATCTCATTGTACTAATAATAAGGGTACTACGAGCGTGTAGTTGAAAGCTGGAAAATAGCTGTTAAAGATAAATGCATTGTTTATAGTCGTTCTTAATATTAATACACCAATCAATCAGAATTCATGCAGTTTATCAGGTATTTTGCTCGACTGTGACTAATCGCGTTTAGTGTCGTACTCAGTAGTAAACTAAACACTGATAGGAACTAACTACCGAGTCACTATTTATAAACGTGCATAAATATCGAACACGTTGCTGCGCAAAGTGTCGACAATCGAGGAAAGAAAAATAAGAATCTGAAGGAATGAGGTGTGCAATAACAATGCAAAGACACTGAAAAAGTGTAATGGGATAGATTCAGGTTAGCAACAGAGCTCGTAGCAAGGGATTACTTTTTAAAATCGAACATCGAGGTCTTGAAATCCGCTAAAACCCACGATCTGGTTGGTTCCAAGATGAAGCGGCGTTGCCAATTTTAGCGTGGGATGCACTGCACGGCAACGTCGCTGCAAACTCTATCGATTCCAGATCTACAATTTCTCTGAGCCCCTTTGGGTCACTCGAGCACGTTTCGGTGGTGTGATACGTGACTGCAAAAACTATTATGTTGATTACCAAAAATTACGACGAGAATGGAACGAAATCACCATACTATTCCATATATTCGTCTCCAGAGGATACATTTTATATCAGGTTTACATGATGGTACTAATAAATACGAAGAAATCAAAAATTACTCTGATTTTGGAAGAAAACAAAAGCAGAAAATTTGGGGAGTAAATATTGAATCACAGGATTATCTTTCAAGTAATTATAAGATTAAAAGAAAATACTAATAATAAGAGAACTAACAGAAAGACAAGATAGGAGATACAATTTTCGAAATTCTCGAATTTTCTAGAAATTTAATTAATGAGAATTCGGACTACTGAATTTTCCTTCATTGGAGTGTTTCTTTTATTACTGTCACCTTTTCTTGCAGTAATGTACAATTACAAAGAATATTGAGGAATGTTGAAAAGCCTTGGTACCGTTATTTGCGCATGCTGCATGCTTAAAGAAAAATGGGGGCACTCGCGTTTAACAACTATTAAACAGGGTCACTGAACGGTATACTCGTTCCATTCGATTTTATACTACTGAACGACACACGACCGAGGGTGACTGATATGAAAATGATACTACAGGTTCTATCCTTAATTCCAGGAAAAAGCACAATTTTCTGTGACACCATAATGTAAAGGAACGATAGAGAATGTTACAATGCCTGCATTTGCATTGTGCTAAACTGAGCAACTATAAAAGGTAAAACCTTTGACCTTTGCGTGTACTATTTACAGAAGCCATATACCGACTATTGATACGAAAAATTCCATTTACAGGGTGGAAGACGCAATCCTAGGTGTTCGAGAATCTTACTAATGGTGAATATAAATAGTTTCAATAAGCGAAAATATTTTCGAACCCTTTCATTTCTTTTTATACCTACAGGAGTTTGAAGAATCAGAGCATGCGTTAAACGTTCATAGACGTCGATAAATATAGTTAACAGATAGTGCTGTAGTGCATGCAAACCAGTTCATCAGCAACCTTAAAGAAATCATTATTGAAAGAATCGTTACTTCAAAGCTGATTACAAAAAGAACATTAACTAAAAATCTAGTACCCTCTATTTTAATCAATAATCTTGCGAAATCTCAAACTCTTATCGACTCAAAGATATCTCGTCATATTATAACAAATTCATTATTAATCATATTGAGATGTCCAAAATTCAAAGTCGTATACAATATTTTTTTTCTTCTTCTTCAGCGATTTCGAAGACAAGGCTGTCTCCAATTCGCCAATAGAGTAGCAAAATATGGCAAATTTGCAAAAACACGATTAAGAAACAGAAAAGAGCTGAGGTCAAGCTATAGAGACTTGAAGGGTCGATGTTTTCGGGAAGTTTCGTATGCCATCCACCTCCTTCCTGAACCCAGCGTCTTGGCCGGTGAAAGTCAGTCTGTTCTATGCGACCAAGAGCCCTTGGAGGAACACAATGACGAGTACATGTACACATCCATGAATCTACGTATACACGTACACGTATATCCTGGCATTATGCAGAGACATGCATAGACTGCATTACTGTGTAAGTATTATACACACTTGACACGTCATAAACTGTTTAAACCGGATGGTTCAGTCGCGAATGATACCGCAGCTATAAGCCTGACAGGACTAAAAAGCCGAGTGCAGTAAACGCAACGTATACGCAAGGTTACCATAAAGACGTTTATTGCTAAGAGTTTCGATTGATAGCTATCGGTTACAGTTGCAACGGAGGAAGGTGTTCCTCGACGCGAGGCTGAATACTATCAAAGAGGAGGACCATCGGCCATGTATTCCCCTTTTCTCGTTAAACCCGCTCAAGACCTCGTTCCCGTGCACGCAATTAAAGTAACAGATCCACTATGCTCACTCGCGAACTTGCGTGTCCTACAGCCGAGCGATTCGGATAAAGAGCACTGAAACTGCTGGGCTGGTTACGTAAACGATTTGCGTAACGCGAAATCAAGGTGATCCCCCTTGGATCCAGCACGGCACTTTTGCGAACGAAAAACTCCGCTATCGGACGAGCTGGATGGCGAAGGAACGAGCGACCAATGTGCGAGTTCGCAGAACGATGATCGTGGCAAGAGTATACGGAGTGTTCCGTTTACCGAGCCGCCAGCTCGCTCGGGTTCGCCGTGTGAGAGGGCGAAGATGCGACGTTGCCGTGCCGGCAGCACGTAAACGACCGATGACGGGACGGCAACGTCGCGAAACGAGAGACACGCTGCGAGACAGCGCGAAGGAGAAGGCGAGCGGAGTCGTTTCGGTTTGAAACGCAATGCCGGCTGCTTGCCAGATATCGTACCCTCGTACGCCAGGGTCGAATGAAGAAATTTGGCGGTATCGGCCGTTTCGCGGGAAAGGATGTCTGAAATCGTGTGACGAAATATCCTGTGGAACTAGGCGAATTTTCAGATTTTGCTGTTAACCTTCTGTGGATACACTGGGTACATTTTGTCCGCAGTGTATTTTCATGTTTTTGGAAACTTTCACGTTTTTCTTCTGATTAATTCTATAAATATGACTCAAGCAACGATGGTACATCAAAATAGAGACTTCGATGAGTATACCAGAATTTTTCCTGATTTTTTGAAAGCTTAGAAGAGTAAAAAAGTAGTCAGAAATCGAATGGACTCAATGTACTCAGGGAGAGTTAAGGTGTCCTCGATATGAATTCTATTCGAATTTAGGAATATTAAGGAATTTAACCAATATGGCGACAAATAACACTATATTGACCGTGAAATCCACAACTGACTTGAGTACCATGAAAATATAAAATAAAATCGAAGAAATTTACTTTTAGACGAAGCAAATCCTTTGGAGAAAAATGTTACTATAGGAAAACGTCTTCTGAACGCAGTGCTAATGTTTTTCTTTTCTGCCACCAGACGTCGTGGCGTTTATATCGAATCCCAATAAGGTTATTTTTTGGAATTTGTTTCATCTTAGGCTTCATAAACTCAAGAAACTCTATAAGCTTATTGACGATAACAGATTAAAAGTTGAAACTAAGTTTCTGATATGTCATGAAAGTAGAAAACGTACAAAATCGATTACAATTTTCTCTGAGTCCATGTTCGAGCAATACAAGAGAATTTAATGGAGATGAAATATATGACAAGAATAATTACATTAGAAACAAAATTCCCTTAGCACACTTGCGATCCACCCATCCACGGGACTCTCGTAATGCAATTAACCTCGCCCCAGCGACGCGACGTAACGCCTAGAGAGAGCAATGTTCCGATGAACCGCACGATTTTCGATACATCCATTTCTGTACGTGAAATCGGTGCTTTCTGGAAAGTTACGTTCCTCAGAAGAACGATTCTACACGTAGAGAATCTCCTTTACTTTAACTCAAATGTACATTGAATGAAAATGGGTGAATCGAGAGGAATCCAATCAGCCAAAAAGTATCTAGTGACTACTGCTAATAACCTCTGATTGGTCCTACGTGTTCCTCCTAGATCTCTGCATCAAAGTGCAAGCTATCTCAAGCAACTTAACTAAATTCCAAGATTGGAAGAACTGCATAGACCCGCTCATAGGTTTAAAATCACCACATTTCTATCAGAACCCAAGGAATTTTATCCCCAAATATGGATAGCCTTGACCAAAGCATATCTCGCACCCCAGTAACTAATCTTCAATAGATTCCACGCGTCCTCCAGCCCAACGATCGCTCGAGACACCTCGCGATAATATTTCGCCCGATTACAGCCGATTCGTTTAAGAAACGTTCGAGCGAAGAGAACCAAGGGAGAGAATTGCCGCTACAAGGAAGAAACACCCGCCCAGGCATCCAAGGCAGGCGAGTCCGCGGCACATAGAGGCTATGTAACTCGGATACATATTTGTGACAGCTCGTATATCATCGTGGCTGCACCAACACGCGAAAATACGTGTGACTGGAAGTTGTCGAAGAGTCGAAGGTTTTCGGATGGATGACGTCGAGTGGAACACGAGGACGAGGCGCGGAGAAAGGTGGGGTGAGCATGGGGTGCAGGGGCGCGGTAGGGTATGGGGTGGGGAGAGATGGGGCAGAGCGAGGCTGGAGAAGGGGAGGTGGTCGACCACGCGCGATCAATATAACAAAATACGCCGGCAACCCGCTGCACATACATACATGTACGCGTGCGCGCGCACAGACACAGAGGCAACGTTCTCAAGCTTCTGTCAATACACCGACCCACGCGTTCTCGCGCGCGCAACGTCGTGCACGTACGCGTGTGAGAGAACACTAACAAATTGCAAATATAATCTAAATGCGCGCACAGCCTCGAGTGGTGCACGCACGCACACACGTGCGAGCGCGAAAGCTGCGCGCACACTCTTATCTCCGTGTGACCATAAATTGCGAACGCGATACGTGTGCATATTACTTGTGCACGGCGGCACGTACGTGTACACGTATGCACGCTCGATGGATACGGTCGCATCTCGCGGCGTTTCCTCCTCGCGAATGGAGAAATTCGGAAGGTGTGCGTCGTGTGCGGCACGCGTGTACGTGCAGAGAAATGTTCTCGTCTTTCGGTAAGTGGGTGTAACGCGACGCGTTGCACGGACACGATGCACATATCGTGCGCATAAGAATGTAGCGAACGTGCGTTTCAAAACACATCTGCGAGTTCAGACACGGGGAACGAGGAAGCGGCTGAGGGTGTACCTGAGACGTGGCAAAGGCGAGACTTTTGCCGAACGCAGTTTTACACCTCCATGTGTGTAATAAATTTTCAGTCATTCTCGTGTACCAGAGGGCTTTTTTTGTAGCCTGTGAAATAATAAATGGACAAAAAATTATATCGCATGTGCAGGATGTGGAACGAGATGGAGCAAGGATTTCGGTCATACATGCAAAAAGGGATTTATGTACATAATATATATATGATACATGAGTTGGGAAATTAAAAATTAAGTTTTTGGGGTTATGAAGAAATATAGTACACGAATATTTTGTATCTACTCATGATTGGAAGTTTTAGAAACGTAGCATATTTTAATAAATTTGAATCTCCATGTATAAAGATTGTTCCAAAAGTAAATTTCCTGGAGTATTTCCTCAGTTTCAATGAAACATATTAAATGTGAACGCAATTATGACCAATTTAATGAATTAAATATTATATAATGTTAAATATTCGAATTGAATGTCAAACAATAAATATTCGATGTAAAATTTATAAATTATTTTATTGCGTGAATGATATCTTTATTTTATGAGTATGTATTTCATTAGATATTTATTATTATATGTACAAGCATTCATAATACCAATTCTTTAAAGTTTATATTTTAAGTTTCGTGTTAAATTTGTACAAATATGTTAAATTAAGTACAAGATCGACTACTGACTTTTTGCAACGTCGATGTGTTACAGAGCACTCCTATAAAAATATTTTTCAATTTCATCAGTTTAATTTTATCAACAAACGAGCTGAACGTTTCGAAACGTTTCGCCAGTCGAGTATTTATACCTCGAATTCACGATTTAAGTTATCTCATAATTTGCTACGCGCCGATGATTTCGACAATGTGTTCGAAGAAATATTGCAACGAGTGCTGTGCGTGTTTCAAGAAACGAGAGGTCAACGGCGTAACGACGCCACCCGCCATTTTAAGGACGAACCTTTAAGGCTATAACGCACGGTAGACGACCGTAAGAACGAAGATCGGCGTACAAACGAAGTATCGCCAGCTGGCAAGTAAAATGTACCGCCGTTGGCAACGTGAATATTCACGAACTTATGCGTTCTTGACTAGAAAAATTAATAGCGCAATGAAGATCGGAAGCTCTTGCTGAAAACACGACAAAAGCCTGTTTCTCCTTTTAAACAAACTGCCATCTAATGGTAAAAGCTTGTATATTACATTCATCGAGGTCCTAATCACTGCACTTGGATATTTCACACCTAGGAATGTTTTACGTAAAGCTAACGTTTCGTTGATTTAAGTGAAACTAGAAGATTATGCAAGTAATTTTAATATTTTATCGATATTTTATGATAAATTATTCAGGTAACGGTTAATGACGACAATTTTAATGATTTTGGAAACTAAATGTCTTCGTATAGTGAAATTTCTACCATAAAGTTCGAAGCAACGTATGTTTTTGTAAATTTGTACAAAATATCGGTAGAAATGTTTAGAAGTAAAAGAAGATATGTCGTCGTTTTTATATTTCGATGTATTATTTGTATTTTAGTGTATCTGAGTGATCGAAACTCGTTTCTTCGAGGATCAGCAAGTTGAGCGTCACTGGGTCACGTCACCGTTAGTTTTCACTTCTGTTTTCCTATTCAATCTTTCCTCCTTAACAATTCTACCTGCAGTTTAGGCACATCCGTACTTCATGTCCCGTACGATCGTATCCTGCGCTTACAAATGTGAGAAGAATATTAAAAGAGTAAATAGAATCCTAAAATTTTCGATAAAATAC
Source organism: Calliopsis andreniformis (assembly GCF_051401765.1). Classification (NCBI taxonomy): domain Eukaryota; kingdom Metazoa; phylum Arthropoda; class Insecta; order Hymenoptera; family Andrenidae; genus Calliopsis; species Calliopsis andreniformis. The sequence goes on along the minus strand of NC_135065.1, from coordinate 5,429,402 downwards.
AAAATAGTTATACCCTATGGCGATATAATAACGCCACTGCATTTGTATAATACCTTTACTTTGATTTTCACTACAAAACGATAGAAAGCTATGCAAAGATGATTAATATACCCAAGCAAACGTTACCTAACGTTCAGTGAATGTCCATCTAACCATTTGCACATTTTCTTTAGAATTCTCACTTCACTTAAACTCCACGTTCTCGAGTTCCCATCTACTAACGACTTCCGAATGAACGAAAGAAGCAGTAAACTGGAATTCCAACCTAACCAACAAATAAATAATATAACTAAAATAGTATTCAATTAGGATTTTCTGGTTGCTGTTCAAAAGAACTCACAACCAGCTTCATTTCTTCAAGAAACACCAAACATACCCTAAAACGCTACGTTAAATACACCCATTAACCCCTCAAAAACAGATCCCCAATAAAAAGGATTCCTCAAAGCAAAAGTGTGCCTCAGCAAACACTTCTTCGCCCCTAAAGCAACCCTTTCCTTCCCCAAAAAACCCTAGAACACTCATCCGCCGCGGAGCCGCGGTTTGAGCGCCACTGTCGAACAATAACTTCGTGCCGCTGCGAGCTCTCAAAATGGCTGTCCTCAGCTATTATTACTTCGGGGAAAAAACAAATGACGGCGCGCTCACGCTACGAGGAGAGGAGAGACAGAGAGCCAAGGCTCTCCGTATATCGCACACGCTGGTACGTGTACGTGCGTGTACTCGTACCCCGTCCTCGTCCGTGTGCGTGCGCCAAGTGTGGGTGTGTACACACGCGTTCAGAATTCTTGGTCTACGCACGAATCAAAAACATCGGCCACGCACACCTTACGTGCGCCTCGCGATTCCGGTTCTATCTGAAACGATAATGCTCTCTTTCGCTAACGCGGGACGTAAACAAACACCTTGAGTAAATAATAACGACAGACCAGCCGCGACTTTCCGCGTGTCGTAGATTCGAGCGATTCCTACACTTGTCTCGAGGCAAATATGAGATTAGTTCGAGGCAACTTGGAATTATTTCGAATCTTTGCGTCTTCGAAGATCGGATAAGAGTCGAAATGGTTAAACTTTGCAGGATAAAAATTACTAATATATTACTACAACATAATCTGATAGAATTTGATGCTGAGAATTGCAGATCTTGAAAATCACAGTAATAACTTGAGGAATGCATACAGTCAAAAGCGATGCCTGTTTAAAAATGCTGTATTTTACAGGTTAGAAGGACCGCCATGTTGATGTGCATCATGCTTGGGCTCCTTCACATCCACGCAACGCGTAATAAAATAGAAAACTTTCCCCAGGCGACCCAACACTCTATAAGGACCCAGTGAATTTAAATTGACTCAGTAGACGAAAATTAAATACGATTATATCCCGCCACAACTTCACGAGCATGATTTACAGGAACCAAGATGCGGTAGTACTACAGCAGCAGACCCAATATGCATGTGACGTCACTACGAAAACACCGCGTCCTTTCATTGGACGAGCAATGAAAAGGGTCAACATGGCGGTCAGTCTACCCTTAAAATAAAGCATCCTTAAATACGCATAGCTTTCGACTCCATGCATTCCTAAAAACGTGACGCGATTTTCGGAGTCTACTCATCAAATTCTACCAGACTGTGTTGATACTTAATTAATACTAAAATATGTTAATACTTTTTGGCACGGTAAAGTTCAGCCGTCGAAACGATACAAAGTCGTCTGGTCCTATCGTTAACCGCGAGACATGCCTCGAGGCGAATCTTCTTCACAGGTCACGAAACGTCGCGCGTATTATAGACCAGGGATGACGATCCTCGCGCCCTGGGATTGGTTGGGTGCACGATTGCCAGGATAAAGCCTTCGCAGACGCTAGGCAGGCACGACCGTGCTAGTCGTAAAATTCGGAACGAAATTGTTGTTGACCGTGCCTGGACTCCGCGGCAACAATAAAGGCGTCCTACCGCTTCCTGTGCCCCTTAAATGTATGCGCGCTGTCGACCCTGTATTTCTTTCCTCGCCGAGGTTAACCGTGGGACCCGAGATTCACGGTAAATTAGGAATATTTCGGCGAATTGACGGAAGCCTGTTGTGTAGATTCTCGCTCGAACGAGAGCCTTGCGTTCTCTGCGACGCAAAATTCTTCAAGTCTTTTTTTCCCTAAATTTATGTATAGGGAGTTTGTGAAAAGATAGGAAATTAAGTGGTTAGTTAATAACAGAGATATGAGAACGAAGAAAAAATAGAATGGGCTGAAACATTTTTTTAAACTGCAAAGCGGATTTTCGGAGCGTTACATGGAAATATTGTAGAGTGATTATATGGATAATTCAATGTTTAATACAAAATTTCCTAAGACGAATATATCTTGTATCTTTTTCGCTTGAATTTGCACGCTTTATCGTCGAGGTTATTATAAACTGTCATGGAAACATTATTTGTTGTGTCTTTCTTTGATTTTTATTTCAGTCTTGTAAGAGTTCATAGTAACTCTGGCGATGAAATGAAGGAAAATGTTATTTGGAGAGAAAAAGAAATATTTTTAGATTTATTTTGCTGAAGAAGTCTATTGAACTTAGTGAACTGATCTTTTATACACTTGTTAGATACGTATACAATCAAGAAATTATTCATATATATTTTTTGTAACTCAAAATAACTTTAGTGACAACTTCAAGTGCTGACAATGGGGAGTAAAAACAATTCAATAAATAACTCCAAATTTTAATAGAATATTTAGAAAGAAATTTCATTTTAAACTAACTTCATCGTAAATCTTTTGAAATAATTATTTTTGAAACAATTATATGTAGGTAAATATTTAATGTTAATACTGATGTTTTCATAAGTTCTTTTAGTTACAGAAAATATATGTAATTTCTTCATTACTGAATCTATTAATGTATTCTTAAACCTCAATCCATTTGGTTCAATAATAGTATTCTTAAATAAAATCTAGAAGAAAATTTCCTATAATCCAAATGATTCTTTTCCCTTAGTTAAAAGCAGAAATGATAAACATGTATATAAATTTACCTCATATTATTATTATTGTAATGTAACATGGCTAAATTGAATGAAAAATGTTCCATTTTGTCGTGGGGAATATTTTACAGAGTATCATTCTTGAAAATAAAGTATTTCTGAAAACACGATAAGCTGAAGTATGATACAATAACTGAACTTCCGATTCTCACGCACACTCCTGGCTTGTATACGGGTCAAGTGACTCTAAACATTGCGATTTTGTTTGCCTTTTTAACGAGTTTTATCAACCAGTTAAATCTGTACCTATAGTTCAAAAACACCCCCGCATATACGTATATGTGTACACCATATCTCGATTTAAGTGGATGTACACGAATATTCCTTTAAATATTTAAACACAAAGAAACTACTACTATAAACGTTATTTAACCTAAAGAAAGAAAAAAAGAATTTAAATATTTTGTGACAGTGACCATTCTTTCTTCAATGTGAGTATATATTTCCTATAACTTTTCAAATATGTGCAACGAAATGCATAAGATGTACGTTCGACGAACAATTTTTCACAAATCTGTATAGACATAACGAAAAATAAAATATTTTTATCTAATTCAATTATACCCACGCTCTAAGTCACTAGTACTCAGTGACTCTCGATATTTCTTACTAATATTCAAATAAATATGTGAAAAATTATTAACCAAAAGGCACACATATTACTCAGCTATGAAGAAAAGCAGTATACACTAAAAATATTTGACTGCTATTTAATACTAAAAGACACAAAACGTTCAAAACTATCCAAAAACAGTAAAAAATTCAATTTCTCATTTTCCTGCAATTACTACCATTCTCCATAGTTGGTCACCACGGGTACCCTTAATATCTTCTTTCACGCGTCTCAGAATCCTTGACGCAACAGAGCACAATAAAAACCTGCGTTTCTCTTAAAACCGATAAAACTGCCACGAAATCCTCGACGAGAATTCCTGAAACCCCTTTCCAAATTCTCCCCTGGAGCCGAACGAACGTTCACGCACGCAACCTCGCGAAATTCGAAAGAAACCGACGAAGCAATTCCCCGGTACACCTTAAAACCGTACCCATCTCACGCACACAGACGCCACGCGAGCGTAGTTACGTAAGACGGCAGAGAGCCTTTTGTTAGAAGGCGCGCAACGTCGGGTTGTGCCTGAAAAGGTAACTTACCGTTTGAAATGCTCTCGTATGCGATCCTCTCGGATGTTTTCCGGCAGATTTCCAACCCACAGGTGACGTGTCTCTCTAACCATTTTGCTCCGAACTCTTCATTTGGGATCGGATGTTGTGGTATCGTTTGGCGGCACACTGTACAACGACACACAACTTCGCCCGACGCTAATCACGGCACTCTCACCACACCACCGATATATCCAATACCGCCAGCGGGTCTCGCGCGCGCGGCCAAAGGAAGCCACTCTTCTCCTTCCCCCTTCACGAACCGACGATCTATCCCTCTCGTTCCCACCGACGATCGCTTTTCCCTTGTTTCGCGTGAAATCAATGGGATCCCCGGTGGCGGCACGCCGATAGAACGACACAGCTCCTCGATCTCCCCCTGATCACCGATCCGAGGGGCTCGAGAAAATAGCTCGCGTCGATCGCGGCCGAGCGACGCACACACGCGGCGAAGAGACGCGGAGGAACGAAACCGTTACCGTACCGTGTGGTACTCCACGGGACCGTAGAAGAAAGAGGAGGCTGCTTTTCGAGCTATCCTCTCACCTCGGCACTCTCGGTGTACTTTGTATTCCTCCCTTTATCCTCCCTTTATCTCTAAATACTTCGAAATCACTGAGGGAAAGGAAAAAGAAAAGAAGAACAGAAGAGACTTTCGGGATTTCTTATTCACTAGTCACTAGCCGGAAGGTAGTGACCCCAGGCAGGAGTGCTGTCGTCGGGGCAGCGCCGCGGAGCGATCGGCGGACAGTAGAGGGTGGCTACGGAGCTCTCGCGATCAAATTTTTGCGTCGCGACGCACGCCTCGGACGAGAAGGAGGAGCCTCGATAGCGTACACCACTGACGACGGCTGCAAGGATCAGGAACGTCGTCGAACACCACCACATCGTACACCACTGAATCGCGTATGAGGAGGCGGCTTAATCACACGTCACACCAACCACACCGGGCACAGCCGATGCATCCCAGCGCGTATTCGCCGTGCATCGCGTATCACACTCGCGGTGAACTCGGGTGTCACACGGTACGGCTCGAGAGAAGCCTTCACGACGGAGCCCCACTTCAAGAACAATCTACACGGGGGGCAGAAACCGTTGCTCTCGGTCAGCCTCTTCGTCACGGCGCGAACCACCAACCGAAAAATAAAGAGGAACGAAAAACGAGAACGAAAAACCCACTGAATCTTCCTCACTTGGACGTAGTTGCTTACTCCTTTTTCACATATCACTTGTTTTCTTTCTTTTTTCCTTCTCCTCCCGTGTACCGTGTAACGCGGGTTTCGGTGAAAGCGAGCCGCGGGCCACTCTCTCCCTTCTGGTGCCCCCTTGTCGTACCGCGATCGAGCGACTTCCCCTCGTTTCGAACCGACAAACCGCGATCAGATTCGAAGGCCTGCGTTGTCGCCGACTCGATCGCCTACGACGCGCGCCCTTGTGTATGGAACGCCTTGTACGCACTCGCTTCTTCGTTCACTCGGGCCATGTAACGCGGATGGAGCTGGCTTCGGCTCCTTCTCACTGCACTACACTACTCGGAGTGACGTCACCGTGGCGGGAGCGTAGTACGGCTCGCTGGCTAGCACCGCCGTCGCTGAGAGTGGTGGGGAGCGTCGAGTAGGGGAGCGAAACGAGTCTACCTCGAAAAGCGGCGGCGGCGGCTCGCAATCGCGATCGTCGCCCGCCAGCCGGTAAAGTGTGCCCGCTGAGGGGGGAACGAAGGGTGTGAGAGAGAGAGAGAAAGAGAAAGAGAGGGAGAGAGGGTGATCGAGGAGAAGGGGGGACTTTTCGTGCACGTCCCCGAAGAGGGAGCGGGAAGGGGGAGAGCGTGGAGGAACTCGTTCGAATCGAAGCAAGGACAGGTAGGGAGAACTCGGGGGACTCCGGGAGAGAAGGGATAACGGGTCGAACGAGCTAACCCGAAGCCCCCTACCTCGCTGACCCCCTCTGTTTCCAGTCGATTCTGTCTCTCTCCACGCCTGCCTCTCCTCTCGACTCTTCCCGTCTCTTCCTTTCCTCCCCTACGTTCCGCCCCTCTTAACGAATCGCCCCGCAACCCCGAACACTCATCCTCTTTTCTCCTCTCCTCTCTTCCTGCCCCCCTGTCGCCTCATCGTCGACGTTCCCCCACCCTCGCGGCGACGCCGCCGTCGCCTCTCGACCGCCATCTTCCCTCTGTCTCTCTCCAGGCCAGCTCGCTCCAGGGCCGGTTTAGGGGCAGCCAATTACCCGGGGCATCGGTACTTTCTACCGAGAAATAAAGACGGAAAATCGGATTATTGCGAAAAATAAAAGTGCGCGACTTCGCGACCTGCCTACCGCCCTAATCCAGGAAGTAACGATCAAACAAACGCGTCCGGTCGATACTGGACGCGGAGATGGAAGATCTAGGGGCGATCGCTTTGTGTGTAAATAGCGCCGATCGGAGGAGCGTGGAATAATGGTCGATTCGGTTGTGTTTTGTTTTCTTCGGGTACTAGCTCTCTTCTGCTGTGGGGATCTTACGCGCACGGAGGCTTTGTTGTTATGTGGCGGCAGGTTTCTGTGGTTCTGAGGAATTTAGGAATACTATGCGTAGACGGAAAAATAAATATTGTGTTATGTATGAAGTCGCGAGAACAGGTATCGAGAATGTGTAGCTTCTGATATTAAGCGGAAGAATAATACGCTTGGGAAGCATGAATGAAATTTAAGTTCGTTTCGTAATCATTCTGGAGTAGCAGGTACTAAAGGTCCTGTTTTACGCAGTATTTCAGTCAGTATTTAACTGCATCGAATCGTACATATCTTTTCATGTACTCAGTTCGCGAATATTGTGAAAATACTTGATATTAACCTAGAATGAACGCATAATGATTTTCTGTATTAGATGGGGCGCCAGGACGCGTTCAGCCGAGCCTGAGCCGTGCTCCATCTTGTTTCCGCTAAAATCGCGTCGAAGTTGTAGATTCATGGCGTCGATGTAGTAGCTGCGACTTCGCAAGATCCACTGTTCGTTTAGCCTTTCGTGGCGTAGGTTCTTTTGATGGTCGACGACAGTTTGCTCATACGGAATGAACTCTATCGGTGACAATACGGAGAACGTCCGTTTGTCGGTTGGGAGTACGTCATCGACGCTTAGGAGAAAGCGATTTCTGTCGTATTCGAATCGCCTCGGCCGAAAACGAAGGCAGTTCCTGTTTCGTGCTGCTAAGAACGTTTCGAACGAGAAACGCCTATTGCGTGTTCTGTGCTCGTGATTTATAGACACTTCCTAACATGCAGCGACCATGTACGAAGATGCTTCCATTGAATTTCAGTCGTATTTACTGCTAAATAAATTATTTGTGATATTTAGTATGAAATACGTCTAAAAATCAATTCCCAACTGAGCTTCAAATATTGAACGTTTCAGTGTAGTCGTTATTAGTTCTTGCAAGGCTTTGTTTGTTGAATCTAGCGTCTGTGGCGTGTGTTCAATACTATTAGATTTATTTGAAATGTTTTCGTTGAGGATCTTAAAATTCTTAATAGTCTATTCCGTTTTTTAATAAACAAATATTTATAAACTGTTCACTTAGCATTAAGTATACAATTTTCGATACTTTATATATTTTTCCTGCATTTAAAGCAATAAGAGAATTCAAAAGACCTTGAAAGCTACATATTTTGTTGATTCATTTATGAATGATATCATGAAACTTTCTGTAATTGTAATTTTCTGTGTCCTAAGCACAGCAATGTGACAATAAGTTAGAATTTTAATGTTCACAGTATAGATATTACGTACGTACATGTATATGTACAATACATTCATAAATACTGTATATGTGTATAATTTGCAATTGATAGATAAAATTGACATATTTTTAGTTCATAATTGATAGACCTCCTAGATTTATCTTAAAAATGATCTATTACGGTAATTTGCTACTTATCGTACAACGTTTCTCCTTCGTTTGTCATTGAATCATTTACTGTTCGTTATTTGCCTAAAGATTACCAGCACGTGACATCAAACTTATTGTAGATTAAAAGACTATATTTACAAGCATTTTATATCTTCTTTCCTTGTAATAAATAGGGAACACAAATTTCAAACAAAGGAGTTTCCTTCTTGTGTCGAGATTTAAAAAGAAGACTAAGATACTAACAGGAACATGAAATTAGAATGATAATCGAAAGTATCTATACAATACTAATTGTGAATATTAACTTATTAGTACTTTACATAATTTAAAAAACAATTGTGCTAGATTATTTGCTATTGTTTAATCTTTACTAAATTTTAGATAAGTTTTTCTCAAATTGTACAAAATATTTTTATTTAAAAAATGCAAGATTTTGAACATGTTGTTTTTTTGTGTAAGTGGCAACAGCTTTTAGTTAATATAAATCGTAATAATGAATGTTTGGCTAGCACCCAGCGCCATCTGTAGGAAGTAAATACTAATGATTTATCAGTTACCAACGACAGTAAACACAAACAACATCTTCGTATTGAACAAACAAAGTTGTTTTATTTCTCAAATCAGAATATATGCACTTGTTCCTTCGTTATCAGTACTCGTGTGACAGTAGTGTATAACCCTTTTTATAATATTTTAATATTTGAAGGAACGCACACGTGAAACTGAATTATATAGGAAACTATATTTTAATCAATTCTTTTTTTAAATGATATCAACGTGCATTTGATTGAATTAAAAACAAAAATTTGAAAATCATGACAACGATATTCGAAAGATATTCGGACGTTTCAACTGACGAGGACGAGCCATCTGTTTTATCAGCTGATCCAACTGAGAGAAAACTAGCTCGAAGACTTCGTATTAAAAAACGATTAGAAGCACAAATTCGGTAATTATGAATTGTTCAAATTATTTTTGAATGTTAAAATAGTGTCTGTAATATATCTGGATAATAGAAATCATTGCATGATATAAGTGCTCTTTCAAAAAAATGAGATTAATTTTGAATCGATTAATTTCTTACCATTTACGATCTAAATTTCGTTTTTCTTTGAAATTTTTTTATCATATCTTTAATTGTTATAAATATCTTCAAATATAATCTTCGGTATAATTAAAAGTATTTTGCTTTTAGGCAGGCGAAAACCGAAGATGAGCAAGTCGAAGAAATATCTCTCACTGAGCAACAAATACTTGATAGTATAGACGCTTTAGAAAAATTGTCTGCAGAAGGAGACGAAGTGGTGCGTTTCAATGTCTTCAACGACTCGTCACTAAAAAGTTAATTGTCATTTTGATAAACTAACTACTGTTTCCATATTTAAGATTTTATATTCTATTTATTGTTTTATCAAAATAAATTGTATCAAATAATAGCTAAATCAGAATATTATTTCATAAAATGTGCTGACTATTTGGAAACTATTCTAAATGAGAAATGAATAAAATATTTAATATAATCTTCAAATTTCTAATATTAATGTTAATGTTAAAATTATGAGGTCACAGTGACTCCTATAACTCGAAGAAAAATTAAAATCATTTTTCCAGAACTATTAATTTAATAATTATTATATCATTTAATGTACCGAAAAAATATAATTTTTTGTTTCTATCTGTTTATTTATACAAACCATGATAAATACAGAAACTTCAACATTCACAATAGCAATTATATTTGTGATTTCATTATTCCCTGCGTTATAAAAAAAAAATAATTTGACGTATTCACAGATTACTGGTGTAAGAATCGCGAACGATGCAAGAGAACTGCAGAGGCGAAAGGAAGTGCAAGAAACACGAGAAAGATTGCTACAGATACTTGAAGAAGAAGATGAGAAATGCATGGAAAAATACCAAGAGATTACTGAAAAATGGCCAAGTATCCTCGCCTCCAAAGATCCACTGGACATTCATAATCGATTGGATGCTCAAAATGCTGAGTGCCTCGAAATTTTGGAGAAAAAAGACGCCTTGATTGCAGAACTAAAACTAGCATTAGAGAATGCTGATCTGCAATTCGCCGAAGATATGAAGAAACAGAACGAAGATATCGATTTGATTATTGAAAGAATGGAAAACCAAGTTAGTGTTATATAAAAAAAAGCTAATTTTTAAAGATTAGCCTATTAAAATTCAAAATTTTTTACCGATTGAAGAGGATATTTTCTTCTTTTATAATATATTCCTCCCTAAATATATTTTTCAAAACAACTAAATCAAATTTTCCTTCACCTTATTAAATACAGATCTGTGATGGAAGAAACTCTAATTTATGTATATTTTTTTACGAGTAAATTGAACACTTTTAATCGTTTCAATGATCAATAATTACTAAAAGTTGAATTGATCAATTTTTTTTGAAGGTGCGGTCAATGACCAAAGCTTATCGACACGAATTAGAATTAATCGAAACTGTCATCGAATCTGAGCGAAAGCTACTTCTAACAAATTCCATGGAAAGATGGGAAGCGTTGTTTAATATGGTGAAGGACGACACTCTTGAAGGAAGAGAGAAGAGAAAAGAGATCATGCAAGAGTACGAAATAGAAATGAAAAAGGCAATGATAGAACATCAAGAAAAATTTAGAGAACAGAAGATCACTTTAGAGTTGGAAATAGAGCAACTCCAGCAGGAGGTGCAAAGCATGAAGGTTCTATGTCTGATGAACGTCGAAAAGTTGGATTACAATTATGCTGTGTTGAAGCGCAGAGAAGAAGAAAATCTTATCGTGAAAAATCAGCAGAAGAGGAGAATAAATAAGTCGATAGCGATATTATAATATTTATTTCTATCATCCGAAAAGAGCTCGTTTGGTACCTTGATTTTAATTTGGCACCCATCTTTCAGGCTGCAGGATGTTGTTAATGATTTAAAGAAGACCTACTCGGATTTACAAGAATCTACGAAACAGGAAATTCAAAAGGTCACAAATCAAATTTTAAAGACTCACAAAGCCATACTAGACTTGGAAGATAAGTCTAATCATCTAGCAAACATTAATGACAGGAAATATATGCAAATTTGGGACATGAATATCGAAACTGCAAACAAATTAGTTGACAAGGTACGGACAAAAATGAGATTTTTATTAAGTACTGATTTTGTTAATATGTATATTTTAGATTTTAGCGGCAGATAGAATTATACACGAACAGTTGTTAGGTGTGGAATGGCAACCACCAACAGAAAAATTATTAAAAAAAGAAGATTTGCCATCTTATTGTGGTGCATTGTGCACTTTCAAACAGAGTAAGACTATATTATGAATATTAACTCACGACATTGTAAATATGTGATATAATTAATTGTAATTTATGAGCACGTATATAATTTACTCACACTTCAAGAGAAGGAAGAAGAGAAAAGGAGAAAAATGATTTCTAAGTCTTACAAGCCAGCAACAACTTTGGAAGACATAAATTTAGAACGACGACTGTTGAATCATATCGCTAAGCTACTTTCCGATCATTGTGACTATTTCATTGAAAATACTTTGAAGGAACTACTTTCTACATATACAGAAGATGACAATCTATTAATTCGTTTGGACAAAGTATTTGAGGTAATTGACAATCAATGAGCGTCATTATGCACGAATTACAAACACAACTGAATTTTCAGGCAATAAAAATTACATCTGAAACGGAATTTCAGTTTTTGTTGAATTTCTTTTTACCCTATGCACATTGTCCTACATGTACTGTCAAAACTGTGAGCACGCCAAGTGTTTGTGGACAAACCAGTGAAACTACTGAAAGTTCTTCTATGTACGTGAGAAAATATTTTTTATTGAAGATCTATGCATGCTTAAAAATAATATTTGAGAATTCTACATGCTGAACGTGAAATTGTAGAACCGATTTACCTGAAGTTTGCGGGAGCGATGATTTCAATACAGAGGAAGCTAAATTAATTTCAGCTATGGAAGAAGCATTTTGCTGTGAAAAATTTAATGACGATAATGTTGGTGACGAAGAGGAAGAAGCAGCTTGTTCAGAAGAAGCTTCTTTAAGTGAATCACCGTCTGCAGAGATGCAGATTGCAACAACCTGTGTCCAAGAGGGCATTGTTGAAATTACTGATGGTATGAAGTAAAAGTTAGCTTGTTTTTTTTTGTTTTATATTATCTTATTATTACAGTAGAGGGAGAACCAAAAAGACTATTAACGTGTGATAAAGGTCACTTACTGGTAATTGAAACCGAATTTGTTGCAAATGCTTTAAAAGAATTTGTAGAAAGATATCAATTTGTTAAAAGAGAGAAAACCCCTTCGACTGTCGGTACAAGAGTTTTAACAGAAAAGAGTACAGTCTCACGAAATATAACGGAGCAGGATATGATAACATTTTGGGAAAAATATCGAAATATCTTTTCAAAAGACAAAGAAACATTATGGGACCATTTACTGGTTGGACTTAAGAAATATCACGATGTATTGAAAGAGAGACATCAATTAAATTCTGAGACCGAATCTTTGCGAAAACAAAATGCAGAATTACGTCGTTTATTAAGAAATTATTCAGAAGAGGTATCCTTAATTACTGAATAAATTAATTAATAAGTAAATTGTATGACACAGTGCTCAATTTTCAGCCTCAAGAGATGGAGTTAACGGACGAAGAAGCGAATCTTGTTCAAAGTATATTGCAAAACTAAGGAATTATGTCATTAGGTATTATTCACAACATTATATATTTTACAATCAATTTTTAAATAGACGTATATACACTCATACAATATATCAGTACTTTCTTGCACTATTTCATTCAATAATACGTGTATACTGTTTATTAGAAAACATGTTTCGCTAAAACATAAACCATGGTTTGTATAATCATTTTCACCATTAAATATATTTAATAAAAAAGTATATCAATTGTAATATACATAATACAGATTCCATTCAGTTTTGTTTTATATACCTAGCTATACTATATTAAAAAGAAATAGTGCAAAGAGGGAGGTATAAAATCTAATACTGTAAACAATAACGTTTATGAACTCAAGTGCACATGACAGTTGTACTTATAGAGCAATAGCTCAGTATTTAGTTAAAATATAAAATCGCTTTGATGAAAAATAATACGATTTTCAAATTATGTTTGAATATACAATTTTCGATTCGAATTATAAAATAGATATATCGATTTTATCACCATTTTCTCTATGTTTGATTTGTGAAACCTCCTGGTACGAAGGTATTTGATAATGACTGTACAAGATTCTTAGGATTTACACCAGGTTTGGGTTTTTTCCAATATGGAAAGAACCTTTTCTTTTTCTGAATTTTCGCTTGTTTTAATTTACTAGTATGTTTCTTTGATGTTATGTGCTGCAATGCAACAGAGATTATGTTATTAAATAATTATTAAAAATTTACTTCCTTCTGTTTACGTACCACATTATATTGTGCTGGAGAATTAAAGATTTTGTTGCACATAGTGCACGAAAGTGATACACCTTTAGATCCAGAGTTCTCCTGGACATTCGTGGGGGTCGATGCCGCGGAATTGCCAACTTCTTTGCCACCCCACCCACCTAAGCATCAATGTGCGATCAACACTATCTATGTATCACAACCGCTGCAGCGGTTAGGTGTGATAATAAATCAGCTTGAACACTACATTCATGCTATGGAAAAAGCAACCATTAATATAAACAGTTGTAACAAAAGGTATCATTAAAAGATTGTACTTGTGTATGTATAGATACATGTACAAGCCGTCTATTGTTTTAAATAAAATATAAAAAAATTTGTCTTGTTTAATCACTTGGGTACCAAGAAACAATGATAAAAGCTACTGTTTCTTTTGTTTAATAGCTGAAAATTCTCAACAGACATATGGAACTATATTTTGCTTTTTTTATTTGATGCATCAATACAGAAGAAAATAATATTTGAAAATGCTTATGAAATTGGGTTTCTTACTTTTTAAAACTAAAAGATTACTTTATTTCAAATGGCCAATATGTTAAGGTCTATATAAACAATTCATTTTACTGGTTTTAAACTGAATAATTAAAATGTAATATTAAAAACATAAAATGAATTTGTGTACCTATTTCTATTGCTTAAGAACATAAGTGTAATTATAGAACAAATAAGATTAGAAAAATTAAGTGGCTTTAATTATACGAGGTGTTACTGAGAATGTGTCACTCTATCATTCATTCATAAAGACATGTGTAAGTGTTCAAATACATTCGAGTTATAAAAAAAGCAAACAAATAGAATATTATTTATGTTTGTTAAGGGAATCCAGTGAACCACAAAAGGAGTCAAAGTATTTTGTGAACAGTATAAATTTTATTGAATATAATGTGTGACTTTATAAATCACGATCAAGTTGCTTTTTTGGCAATATGTTCACAAATAAATTATAAATATACAATTTCAGTCTCACAGAAATAAATAATAAACATTACAAAATAAATAATTAATAATAAATAAATAATAAATACTGAAGTATAAATTATAACAATTACAAAAAATATCACTTAACATTTTAGTAGCTATTGTTAAAGCTATTCAAGCAGCAAGCAGTTAATATTATGCTATTTTACAGAAATGTTTGAAAAGCAAAAGTGAGCGATAGCGTTAGGCATGCAAATGTGAACAAAATTAGGCAGTAAATTAGCGCAACAACATTTTTCTCTATTATTTTATCCATACACATAGTGCGACTACATCTAAATCCATACGTTAGCGATTTCCGTACCATATAGGATTTATTACCTCTCATTGCTTTCTTTTTATGCCGACTCCCTGTAGCAAAGAATAATGTTTTAAAGTAACCATTAAATGTATAAATCTAAATAAGTTCTTTTCTGATAGGTTCACAAAATACCATTTAAGTGTGTCTGAAGCTGTTG
This sequence comes from Calliopsis andreniformis, assembly GCF_051401765.1. Lineage (NCBI taxonomy): Eukaryota > Metazoa > Arthropoda > Insecta > Hymenoptera > Andrenidae > Calliopsis > Calliopsis andreniformis. The sequence continues at coordinate 5,414,380 of NC_135065.1, read as the reverse complement.
TATTGAATTTAAACACACATTACATACATTGCATTTTAACCCATTCGTTTCCTCATCCTTTGTAAATGCTACTTTTGTTTCTTCTAACGATGCCATTATATTTTTAGATCTGATCTATAAAATGTGTACATTTCTATATACCTAATCTGTTATTAAATTTGTGGACAATTATTTTCTTTCTTTGTTACTTTCCTTCTACAAACCTGTTTAGCATGACGAGCACCTTGCAAATGCGTATCTAATACTGTCTGACTTGTAAATGAGAGATCACAATCATCACAGCGAACAAGAGGTTTCTTTGTGGGTAAATTACCCATTATATTATCCACTACTGCTTTAGTTACTGGGTCATTAAGGCCTGGATTCATCACACCTTCTGATACAGCCATTATTGAAACTAAAACTATTACACATAAAATTAATATTTAATACATGTATCTTTACTATATATTTCATTATTCATATCGTGTATAAATAGATGATAAAATAATACATTAGATTCTGTTATCATATAGACAGTGATTTAATTCAAAATATCGTTTTGAATGAAGCATATCTACCTGTGATGTCGAATATGGCCAAGACTAAACTCAACAATGTTTATAATCGCGTAGTAAGTTCTTCCTCCTTCAATGAACTCTCAAAGTTATTTAGCGGATAGTAGTGTTTGTAAATGAAACCCAGCTTATCACACAACTTATCTCTCAGAATGTAAGACGTATAAATTTTCGAGTTGGTTGCCTGCTTTTCTTAGGAACATTATTTCGAAGCGTTCCGATTCAATACCGCGTTTGATAGGCTCTGGGAGTTCCTAGCGTGTCGTCGTTCAAGGTGCGTTCAGTAATTACATCGCGATCTGAATTATTGCGCACAATTAATTTCAAAGGAATTTGAAATTGTTATTATAGGACACGTATACTCGCGAAAAATACCTAACAAGTTTCCATTGATAAATTCACGATGGAACTACGAGAAAAATACATACAAATGGTACTGTAAATCTATATTTCATAGAACTTATAAATTATACGTCTCTTTATCGAATATCATTCATAAGCGTTTCGCCTACTAGACATTTAGCTTCTCTATTTTAAACGTATTATCTATATCACTTGTTACGCGTGTATACATATATATATTTCAAAATGTTATTCTTTCCTGTTATTGAATTCCTTTAAGATTTTAACATTAAACCCACACGAGGAAAATATAAATTCGTTATACAGAGAAGACAAAATAGAAAAGACAGACTAACGATAGTTTAATAAACACTCATTTAGGGAAATAGAAAAACTTGATATCATATGGAAATAAGAATTACTCATATCGAATGCTATATAGCGTCTCTCACAGGAGGTTGCGAATTATTCACATCGAAAATGTTTGTCCATTAAATATGCATAAAATCGTACAGGTGAATGAAGCTTTGCGAGGGATTGATCCAATCAGCGGTTTTCGAAGTGCGATATGTCGGTCGTAGTAGAGCGTAATATTCGCGGCTTAAGAAGAACAGCCAATTAGAAGGGTCGGTGAATATCGTCGGTCGGTACTTAGGCGCGTATGTTGTGCCAGTGCATATAGGTGACGGTCGTGAAATATAGTAGCAGCCATCTTATATTTTGTGTCGGAGAAAAACAATTTGGCCGTAGAAATGTTTCGCGATTGTCCGTGAAGCCGCTCGAGAACGGGAGGCGTGCGCTCGATGAGGCGTGACGTTTTTCGACCCTAGTACAGACCACTACATTTAGCAAAGGTTCGTAGAAACGATGCTTTCCTCCTCGGCTATCAGCAAAACCGACCCCCACTTGCGAAGCGTTTACGAGGAATCCGGTTTCGCAGTCGAAATATTCCGCCGTTTCTCCCGTCGCTCCTTTAAAAATAGAGTCGACCGTGTCGCTCACCGCTGGGCTACGTTCTGTTGACGACGGCATCACGCCGTCTTCGAGCGGTTCGCGTAAAAGTTATGCAATCAGCTGATCGTCCAGCTAGCTTCTGTCACTTGTCAAAGATAAATGTCAAAGCGATTGGTCTAACCTGACACGCGTACGTATGAGCGGAGCATGCATGGTACCGGAATTAAGAGTCGTGGCTACGTCGTCGTGAATTTTTGCGCCTGAACCGCAGTCGTAAATGGCGATTGATAGAGGTTCCCTGTCATGCAGGTGGATTGGTACGCAGGATATGAGCAGCTTGTCAAGCGCAACCTGACTCTGCTCCCCCATCAAGAAGCAGCACAGCAGCAGGAGCTGCAACAGGAACAGCTGGCTCAGCCACAAGAGACTGATATAATGACATCAATGTTCGAGCAACAGATCAAGAGCGAGCCTATGGGCTTCTATTCTGTTGCCTCGAGTCGTTCGGATGGTTCAAATTCTATGGTGAATCTGTCCGACGACCGTGAAGATCTATCCCAGCAGGAGGGTCATTTACAACCTCAGCAACAAACGACGATACAGTTAAGCCAGCAGCAGAGTCAGCAACAAGCTCAGCAGAGCCAGCAGCAGACACAGCAGGGTCAACAACAGGGTCAAAATGTGCAACAAGAAGCTCCGAGTCGTCAGTCAACTGGACAGCAAACTGTTAAAGAGGGTTCACGGTCAAGGCCACAGCCCTGTAAGGTATGCGGAAAGGTGCTATCTTCTGCTTCGTCGTACTATGTACATATGAAACTTCACTCGGGTAACAAACCATATCACTGTACGGTATGTGAAGCAAGTTTTTGCCGTAAGCCATACTTAGAAGTGCACATGAGGACGCATACGGGAGAACGACCTTTCCAGTGTGAGCTGTGTTTGAAGAGGTTTACTCAGAAGAGTAGTCTTAATACTCACAAGCGAGTGCATACAGGAGAGAGACCATATGCCTGCGACATTTGTCAAAAACGTTTCGCAGTGAAGAGCTATGTGACTGCGCACCGTTGGAGCCATGTTGCAGAGAAGCCTTTAGTCTGCGACAGATGTTCTCTCACATTTACATCCAAGAGTCAATTCGCAGTTCACATCCGTACTCATACTGCAAGTACCACATATGAGTGCAACATATGTGGACGTACGTTTGTACGTGACAGTTACCTAATACGGCATCAGAATCGAGTACACCGTGATATGAATCAAAGCAATACAAATCACAATCCACCAACACCTCAGAGCACTGGTGGTGGCACACCGGGCACAGATTTCGAGAGTCCAGTCTGTGATTTACGCTACAGCGAAGGACCGTCTTCGTTGGATGGTTTAACAGGTTCTAAAGGAGGCATCGCCGCCGAGATAGCAAGTTTAGCCAAACAGAACAATCTTCAACTTCCTCTACCGCTGCTACATCCGCAGACCACCAACTAGTGTTTAGATGGCAGCGTGTCTGAGTCCCTACCGCAACACCAGTCACCACAGCAAGTAGTATGTCCCACCTCGGCGTCTTCACCATTCACACTTAATTCACCTGTGTCTCACGAGCACACCATACCGCAGAGTGTCTACCAAACAACAGGCTCGTCCAGCTCTCTGGATAGCCTGAGCCCCCAAATCTATCCGCAAATGTCATCCCCCATAGATTCATCAGAGTCGCATCATCAACTGCATCGCGGTATTCCTCCGCCAGGGCTTCACCCTGCGCTCTATCTGTACGCTCAGTACTCGAACACGAGTTCACCGATCTCGTACCCCGAATACATTCAACGCAACAACTGAATGCCAGTTTATGCCAGCAATAACGATTTCTACCACGAACAGAGTGACGATCCGCGCGAAGCTAGACGCTTTCACGCGGTCTCTTCGATCGCGTGTCATTTAATGGTGCTGGTTAAACAAAGTGCCTAAATAAGCATCTGCTTTCTGGATCACGATGCGGATGCTTCTACTCAATCGTGAACGAGTAACGTTAAACAATTTTTACGCACCGATCTTATTTCGATTTTTTTAAAAAAAGAAACGGAGGAAAAAAGAGTGGGTCAATTGTAAATTGATTACCGTTTTGCACGTATTTACCGATACACCACTTTTGGTCCATTTAATGGATTCTGCGTTGACGAACGTATTTTAACGAGAATTAAATAGCACCGTTCGAAGGGACGTACTCGAGCAGCGATCGACGCTAATCCCTCGATCGTTGGATTTTCCTCGCTTCTGTCGATCCTCGTTGTCGTGGTACATCGATGTTAGCATAAACTAAAGAAGAGCAAACGTGTAAACGTTTCTACACGAGTTTTCCAAGTTTCCGCACTTCTTTGATTTACCTGTTTTTCAATCACATCTGCGAGTACATATACATATATATCTATCTATGTGTGTATATATATTATGCGCGAGAACCATTTACGCATAACATATTTATATTATATTTTTAAAGGAGTTTAGTCACTTGGATCTGTGATATAGATAGTAATTATTATCTACAACGTTTAAAACTATTGGTTTACTATTTTGATGATATCAAAACGAGGAAAAAAAAAAGTAAGAAAGAAAAGAAAAAAAGGAAAAAGCAATGTCACGGAGCGATGTAGCTATCAGAAATTTAACGGACATTGGTCTCTACCGAAGGTGTTTGGTAGACACCCTACTATTACTTTTACAAAAAAAGAAAAAAAACAGAGACAAGGATATTATTATTACTAATGCTGCTGCTACTACTACTATTACTACCAACTACTAGCAATTACTCTTACTAATACTCTCACCACCATTACCACCACCACAACCACCACCACCGATATTTCCCGAACTATATATTACTCTCGCTATTATTACTACTACTACTATTGCTACTACTATTATTATTATTAGAGACACGCAGATGTTACTTCGTTTTAGCGACGATGCATAGCGCGCGTGTTTGTATTGTTCGTGTCCCACGAGAAGTCCCATGGAATGCATTGTCCCTAAGTCGTTCCGCGTGACATCTTCTGAGACAGGAACAGTAAGGACCCATGACACCACTCGTCATGGTTTCTCGTTAGCTTTCGATCTTAAGTTTGTTCTTTCTTTCTCTTACCCCTCTCGTTCCTCTTAATTCTTTCTTCCACCTTCCCCTATCTTTGTTCTTCCCCCACCCTTGATCCTAATTTCCCCGCACCGCGTCCAGAAGATAGGAAACGCTTCGGTGTCGGTGTTCTGTTACCTTCGTGTAGAACTATTTGTACAGCTTTGAATCAGTTCCATGGGTGTACTTACTTTTCACATATCGGAAGTGTATTGTACACACACAGAATACATATTGTATATACGTATACATATACATACGGATGTATTATAAAACATAAAACACGACGAGCGGATGTGCAAAGGATTCATTAGTTTTAAGTACTAGGAGTGTAATAGCAGGGCTGTTGATATTTTTTCTTTTTTCTCTTTGGACTACTGTTAGAGATTAGTTTCTAGCGATTTATTATTAATGTCCTGACTCTATTATGATTACGGTTAATTATTATTACTATTATTAATCTTTCACCACTAACGCCACAAAGCTTAGACACAAGCGGGGGAAACCATGACAACCACGCGAGTTCAACGCGAGAACAAATTTTCGCTTACCAATCGAAATTCTGTGTACACGATCCAGTACGATATCGAATACACGTTTAGCTGATGAATCGGGAACCAGAAAAATCGAAATCGCGCGGCTTAAATCGGGAATACTAAATGCGAGATAGGGCGTCGTTTCGAATTTCGCGCGCGCGGGTTTTTCAAATCAAGCGAAGGTAAACGCGTTTATTTCAAGCAGAAGAAAAAAGGTACAGAAAAATGAAAAATATTCTCTCTAGTGTGCCTCGAACTTCCTTCATGCACTGGTAGGTTCGTTTTGACGATCGATTTTTGGTCTTCACGGTGAACAAAAGGGAAGAACAATTATTCTTTGCGCGCGTATGCCTGAGGCTTTTCATTTAAACGAGACGCGAAGTCATCGGGCAAGACTGATTTTACTCGCGAAGGATCGCGAACACGGAAAGCGGACGAAACGTTCTATTTTCCTCCTTGTCGGTTTTTCCTTGTTTGTTTTTCGGTTACGGTCGTTGAATACGCGCCATACGCTCCTACTCGCGAGGAGGAGTCGCGGAGTGAGGGATCCTCTGGTCTTTGTTTCGCAGAGGTGCGAAACGCTCTTCAGAGCTGGGTGAAATTTTAAGAAATATTGTAAATATTATTTCAAATATTGAGCACTATATGGAGTTAAAAATAGTTCTGAACGAACTACTATTTTAAATAGAAAGAGAAGTTTCAGCGAACAAAATAATTCCGTTTTAATGGTTTGAAGCACAGGGTATGCTTTTAAGTTAAAATTTTTATTTTAGTGCGGAGTTTGTAAATTGGCAAGGGTTAAACAAATTTGATTTTAGCTGATCAATATTACATATCGATTACAGAGACGAGATTATCGAAATAAAAAATTGTTGCAATATTTTAAATTGCTTTTCTGAAATTTTATCAATTTTAGACAGAATAATTTGAACACGAATATATTATTTTATTTATCTTGGTTTTGATTAAAAGTGATTTAATTTTTCTCTACAATGATGAAGGTAAAACAAAATCGCACTACTTTTCAATATCGTTTAAATTCAAAACACTAATTTTAAGGTAGTTCTTAGCCAACTATGCTAGTCAAACAATACTGTGTAGATTGTAGTAATAATTTTTAACACTATCTAGATTTATTAAAAAAGGTTAAATGTTAATATAATGATTGCAATATGAAAGTAGGATATTAAGTTGACTAGTGTTTAGCTACAATTGACTAGCTTCATTGCAATTGATAGAAAAATTTGTACACAAATCTCTTTTTTCATTAGCAATTACAACAAAACTATATTATGATAAGATTCTTGAACATAGTTTCCCTGTTTCAGACATAAAAAGGAACAGAGAAGTAATCTTCTTTCAACTTTGCCATACGTCACAGCGTTAAAATTCGTCAATTTCTATTAATAATTTTTCGATAATTATGCAGTAAATTGATTTGATATTTTGCATATGGATTTCTCGAAGTCCAAATTAATTTTGCTCAAAATTAGAAACGAAGTCTTGAATTCTGACGTTTAGCTAAGAACTACCTTAAGAGCTTCACCTGTATGGTACATCGCATATTATTTTATTTGCGCACATCTCAGCTGAAAAACAGAAGCAAACGTTTAAAACACACGAATATTTTACCCAGCCCTGTTCGTATCGTACCGTTCGGGAAACTTGTAGGTGCAATGAGAACGTGAAAAGCGATTTGACCTTCATGCTGGCTAGTCATTGTGCAGCTCTATGAAATACTAATCGTACTACTAAAGCTGTGATTTAAAGCCTCCGTGCATATGTCCGCGCAGCTCCTAATTAATTATACCTATAGCGATACGTATTTTGTAGCTTGTTACGACTGTAAATACTGCGTAGGTAGCTCGTAGGAATTACCTAAAAGGAAAAAAAAAATGATTACAGTTCCGAATCGATCGGTCGACCATTTATTACGATCTCTTTTCTCTCTTCCTTCCACTTGTTCTCTTTGTTCGACCGATTCGTTGAAATCTTCGTTTTCTCAGTTTCTCTCGTTTCCCCTTTCTTTTTCGTTTTTCTTTGTTCCGCTCCTTTCTCGTCTGTTGTTCTCTCTTCGATACATGCGCTTTCATGGTGCTGGGCAAGCGGACTGTCTCCACTCGTGACTGCGAAAAGATTTTTTGAACGACGTTACAAAGCTATCGAGCATCACGTTTCAAGAGTTTCTCTTCATTTCACTAAGTAGTTGTTGTGTTATTGTTGGAGATAGAGATGTACTTTCTCTCTAGATTTTTATTTTCTGCGCTGGGTCGTTATTGTTAGATTTGAAATGTCTTGGAAACGGATGAGGTTCTGTTGTAAAATATTTGTTCTGTTTTTTATAACTCTTGTTCTTCTTTGTAGCAGAATATTAGAGCGCTAATATTTTTACGTTCTGGTTTAGTATTTAAAAGGTCGCATCTAACAATAAGATATGAATGCAATAATGAATCGGGCAGACCATTTTATTATTTATATAGTGATATATTTTTTTAAGGAAGAATAATCTACATGAAGTCAATGATTTCTTTGATAAAGGAAAGCTTTATGTAAACTTGACGAAGCTGTTCATAGGAGTATTCGCTCATCCATGAATTGTACATAAAAATAGTCCTATTAGTATTATTTTACTTAGAATTGTACGAGAACTTATTCTGTTTAAGAGTTTATTGTGATTAAACTGAAACAGAATAATTTCTTAGTACACCGATTTAGTTTTGTTGGATATTTGTACTTTAGAATTAATTTATTTTAAAAGAAATTGGTTTTTATATAGAGATATGAATGAACAAATACGTATAATACTCTAATGAAATAAAAAATTTCATTTTAAATTATTAATATTCACTGATATTTTATTTAATTTTTATATTGTTTTTCTTGTAACAAAGAATACCCATTATTATTTGCTTATTAAGTAATACATTTGCATCGACCTTTAACTTATTACTTTCTCATTACCAAAATACTTTATTATACATTTTTATTAGTCTTTTTTTTAAGTTGAAGAAAAAATGATTAAACTCTCATTTAAATTCACTTTATCATTAATTTAATATGAGCGAATACTTTCAAGTCTTGCGAATTTAACTCCTTAACGCCTACGTCTGTCCTGTATACGTGCATGATTGACTCTATAAGATCATGACAACCACGGGCACTACCAATACATGATAAAAATACTTGACACGCTAAATATCTTCAAATTATAATTTTTCGTAAAAGGAGAAGGTAGATCATTTTTCCCAGCAAAGTGAACAAACGTGCGTTAAGTAGGTAAAGAGCAAAGGAACAGCTAAAAAATCCTCACGACGAGTAAACGAGTGATTTATCCACGACACGAACCATATCATGCAACCACAGTGAGATTTCGTTAGTGTTAACAGAAACGAGTGAAGATTCTGTCTAAAAATACATATTTCCAAGTAATACGGCACGTCGAAGCATTGTCCAGCACTGACACTCCGTAGCTCCCGAAATCATTTGAACGATCTCAACAGTTCCGACTCCGCGGACGTATCTGAGCGTCCTCACTTTAGTTCGCGCGGTACACGTATATCAGAGATCCGTGTATTTTTCATAACGAAGAAGGGAAGAAGGACAGGTCCTTTCTTCAAAGAGCACACAGTCGGACCAATATGTAAGAAACCCTAGGAAACAAAGAAGAAAAGAAACAAAGAAGATCAGTAGCGAGAAGTAAATTAATAATATACATAAACGATCTCATGGGCTTGCAAAGTTCATGGTCGAACGAATTAAATGTCAGATGCCGTTTTTGACGGAATATCCATTTTTACGACGTAGGATTGCCCGATCGTTTGGTCGAGGCATCGATGACCATCTTCTTTTTTCTTTTTGGTTTCTTTTTCGGTGCGCTCTTTTCCCTGCTGCCTTGTTTGATATATTGTTAGGGCGCGAGGAACGCGTCACAAATGACGATACAGTTGGGGAGGGTGAATTTGAGCCTGAAGAATATTACGAGACCAGGAGAACAGTTTTCGATTTTAATCACAGGTGTTAATTTCCTTTAACTTTTTATTTAGACACTACTGTCATTGTTGTTAATAGTAAACACTAAAGATGCGAAAAGTGTAATTAGGGTTTGTATTGTTTCATGCTGTGGAGGGATACAGACATCTTTTATATTCGTAAACTATTATTATGCAAAGTTTTAACTTTGATTGTTAGCTTATGAACACTTCAATGAAATATTCTTTTTAAATGCATCGCATTAAATAAGTGAGCATGTGATTCGTAGTACAGTAAATTCTCGTTATATGTTTGTTGTATCAGATTGTATTCGTTATATGTTCATCAATATTCTCGCCACATGGAGAGAGTAGGTTTCCCTTGAAACATGACTTTATCAAATAATTGGCTCAATATCATGGGAGGTGAAAATTGTCTTCCCTGCACGCGATACATGTTCCTGACCCGTCTCGCGCGATGAACATATAACGAGAATTTACTGTAATGTAAGTTCCAATAACGCAGCGCGCTGTGGAGATATTCGTATCCCTCTGCTATGCAAAATAGGGCAAACATTAATTACACTTTCCACATATTTATAGTCCACTTTCCAACATTGATAACAAAACTATCTACAGGGTGTCTCGTTTGAAGTTTCGCACGAAATCTCGACAATCTCTTACAATCTCCGAACGAAGACACTTAGAGAAGATCTGTGGCCATCGTAAGATGTCTCCCTCCCTTTCCCCTACCCCAAAACAGAGTAAATTTGATTTGAATTACTTCTTGAAACGAGGTACAGTTTAAGAGATAATTGGCTGCGAAATTTCAAGTGGAACACCCTGTATATAGTGGCGCTATTTGAACCATAAAAGTACTACTCGCGTCCCATGAGAAGTCCCCTGAAATACATTGCCTCTAGTGCTTTCCAGGAGACTTCTCGTGGGTCGCGAATAGTACCTATACTACTAAACTGATAGACGAAACAAGTTCAACTGAAGACATAATCAAAACTAGACCTCTTCTTCTCAGATTTCATACTTCATAGCCTGTTCCATAAAATTAAGTCCAAAGTCAACTCCTCTCGACTGTGCCCGCTGTTAAAATCGAAAAGGGAGCACTTGTGACCGCGTTTCTCGCGTAGTCGGCTAAGCTTGTACATAAGACTATAGTTAACGCGTGCAAAGGAATCAAAAGAGATGTGTGTATAATATATCGTAGAGTGTACCGCTCAATTGAGAGGGTGACGACAAGCACCGACGCGAGGGGTCGTAGGAAATGGCGATGTAAGAACGCGATAGCTGTTCTCCAGTCGAACCACGGATCAGAAATTCGAGGCGTTCGTGACCTAGGGCGCTTGCAGCTGACACTGAGGCTTTTAGGTGTAGGCTGTGTCCTTTTTGGAATTGAACATGCTGCCAGGCGTTGCGTGTTCGTGATACATCGATCTCTCGTGTACATCAATATTAACGCACATAACGTAGTCTGTAGTTTGCATCGACCAAACGAATGAAACTGTTTGTTTTGGAATATTGGGATCATAGAGCTTAACTAACTATTTATTTTGTTGATACTTTGACAGCCATATAACTCGCGTGAAGTGTCCACGAGAAAAAGGGAGAATGCCAAGTTTTATCCTTTCTCAGGAAACGAACATTTATTCTTCAATATAATGTCACAACTTCATATTTTCTCATGAGTGTATTGAAGTAAAGAATTTTAATTCGTTGTAAGACATAGCCAATTGCAGAATACACGTAGTAACTTTGTTAAAATTGATATTCCTTCTTTTTCCTGTGGACCCTTTATACATTTATGAGTCTTATTTATAAACTATCTATTTATTCAACCAAAAATGAAGTGAACAAAAATTGTGAAATTTTTGATGATCATGATAACAAGCTCGTGTGATATGTATGATGCTTCCTAATTACAAGTATATTTTTTATTTTAGAAATACACCTTTTATTTACAATACTTTTCTGGGGTAATAAATACGTTTCCGAAGAAAGAAATTGAGACAGTAGTTTTAAGAAATGGCGGAAATAGCGATGAGCTTATAGCGGGAAGATACAATAGAGCGACCCTATTACACTATTTCCGTTATGATATTAACACCGCACGGTTAAAGGTTAAATCTATTAGAAATTAATGAACTAGTGGACGTAGCGTGGTAGTCAACGCATTAAAGTTTAGCGCAGTAGAGAACTAATAAAAACGTCATTAGCATCGTCAAGTGCTTGCATTCGGTTAAAAACACGCGATGACGTTGGGACACATGGACACTTCCAAAATGAGAACACGTACACTGAAAAGCCTCAAACTTTTAGCTGAAACGCGAGCCATTAACAGGTTTCCTCCAGAAGTCAGTGTCATCCACTATCTCCCATCGTTGTCTTTCGTAGAAGGTTTCTTCCCATACTGTTGTCGATCTCTTTCCTAATCGTAATTTTAACCCAAAGTATTATTCTATCAATTACACGTTTTATAGTTGTACGATCTTGTTTTTCGTTTTCATCGTTTATTTCTCCCTGTAACAGAGGATTTCGTATTCCACACAAAACGATCCAAAATGCCCGGTTATAATCACGCAGATCACATTTTTATTTCCTCTATTCTTCTTTCAACTCATTCACTCTCCTTTGTAAGCTAAAGCCTTGTTCACGTTCACTTAAAACTACTTTGCCAATGTTAACTTGTTACTTCGAATAGTCACTTCGAAATTTAAAGAAACTTAAGATATGGAAAGTCGTGTAAATACAAACAAGCTTGCATTGGTAAAATAGTATTAAATTATTTAAATTCAAGTATCCTGGCCAATGTGAATGAAGCTTAACCCAGTTTAATTTTTGGAAAAGAATTCATTTCGCTGTGTACAATTTTATGAACAGATTCAATAAATTGGTGCTGTCCAAACAAGATACTATGCTACATTTACCAATAGTAAGCCAATGCCATGTGAAATGGATAGTTAGTGGAGGAAGTAATCACGTGACAAAATTAGGATTGCTAGAAGACGCTGAAGTAGGCGTAATTATGACCAGGCACCCTTGTATCAGGACTTAAACGTTCTCGATTCTTCTTTTTTCTTCCTGTCGATCATTCGCCGATTGAAAAACAAATGAAAATGAAAACTTGGGGAGTAAGCATGGTTTTAAGGAGAGGGAATAGTTTTAGTAGAGTAAGAGTGCTAATTCCTGTGTCCCCTCTTTTATTTTCACATATCTGCACCTCAGAGTTTGTAGTCCAAGTTCTTTTTTGTTATTTTTCAGGAGAGTCGAAAAATAAATGCGATTAGCCATTTATTAACATAGTATTCGAAGTACTTTATACTATTAAATTTCCTTCACTTACAACATAACCTAACTAAATTCCTATTACTCTCATAAAACGAAAAGAAAGCAATAAGATCTTGTAAGAGATTTAATTTTGAAACAAATAGACTTGAATTACTTTGGTTCTGAGGTGCAGCACTACTAAACTGAAATTATGTATGTTTTTCTAATCAAATTGAATAGTTTGAGTTTAAAACTGCTATAATTTGCTATATGTGGAAATAAAAAGGAGGCACAGTAATTGGTACCCTTATTCTGCACGTGACGAAAAATCAAATGCTCTTTGTACATGATAGTTACAAGTAATTACTGACCGAATAAGAATTGACAAATCGCGAGGTCATGCGAGGGGATGGCTTCGAGAATGGCGGTATTCCCTGTAATGTGATTGTTGTTTTCTACAAGACCATTTGAAAAGTGATTATAATTTATACATAAACATGTACATATCTACATAACTCTATGTATGTATATGTATATATTTGTTGGTTATACATTTTTCTTTGTATATAAAGAGATTATTACGTTTTCAAGTATACCTTTGTTATTAAAGTAATTATATTAGTTTCATTACTTCGTGCTCGGTCATGTCAGTATTATGTTTCTTAATTGAAATTTTGTCGTGCATACGTGGAATGCTTGGTTTTATTGGAGCTTTCATTCTCATTTAATTATAGGACGCGTTTCGTGATATTTATATGAAAATGAATAATCTCTGAATTTATAGTTTCGATTTATCGCCGACTGGATTGGGAGTGATCACTTTGAACGCGGTATTTTTCACGCTAATGTTGATAACAAAGTTAGCATCAGACAATAGATTAAATCGCACGACTAAATTAGTCTTAACAGAAAAAGGGCGAAAAAAATAAAAAAAAAGGAAATTAAATCGATTCCTAGAAGAGCATCAGTAGGTGAACCGATTTTGAGGGTGCAATCTATGTATAATGACGTCGCACGCTGATTAGTGATAATGACTTCGATCCATTTTCCGAATATGCATCAATTTATATATACGAAAAATATGTCTTTTATACATGAAAAGCTGCGTTATTCGATTCGAGAAAGTGGATCGAAATCAAAACTAGAAAAACGACACCCTTTAATCGCTTAAAATTTAAAATCGATGGGCGCGGAAAGTTCAAGTATTAAAAATTCGATGCAGAATCGCCTTTTAGATCACTATTGGCAATTGATATTGGAAGTATAGTCTGAAGTGACAGACCAAGAGTTCGTGTCACAAAGATCACAGATTTTTAAAGAGCGCTATTTGGTACGTAGGTGAATGAAACGTAAAGCCACGTTCCCACGTGTGGAAAGCACAAAATCATTTCGAAATGGAGATTTCTGAAAGACAGTGATGTCTAATGGGCTCTCTAATAATGGAAACGTATCTGTTTCCCTTTCCACGCGTTTATTGTTACTGTCTAATTGCACTTGCTGTTTTGGTTGATAACAGAGACAGAGTGAGTACATGGGCATATAATAAAATTTTAAGTGATACTACTCGCGAATATACATCGTCGAGACATCTTGTGCTCTGTGTTAGAACTATTTATGCTACAAAATATATTTTATACACGTGGGAGTGTGGCTTAAGCCTCGTCTTGGATTCTAGGATATGAGAGAAACGAACGTCCACTTTTTGAGTCAGGTGCATAACGAAACGACGCGTCATATGTCATGGACTATTCACTTGTTTCATGTATCTGTTTTATCAAAAATTGAATAATTCATCTGTGAACGTTTATCAGAACTCAATATCAATCCCTTTGGACTCTAGTTCATTTAAAGATTTTTTTAGAAAATCTCAAGTCATTTTTCTCCTTTTGATTAGCAGACAGAGAATTTCGTCGAAATAGTTTTGTTCGATCTTCTTATAATATTTAATGGAAAATTTGTTGAGAAGAATATCTATAAATCACAGTGAATTTTCTTCGATTGCATTGTTGACCGCAGAGTTCATCAAGTTTTAGTGAATGTAGCAACTCACGATGGCAAGAGAAAGCTTCATCGATATCGTGTTACAAAATTACATACAGAGTTGCTCGATCTATTTCTTGCAGATATACGAGCGACTTATAATTTAATTTACTGATTTGAATCATCAACAAGTCGAACTGTCTCTTATTTGCAATTTTCTGTGTATTTCTATTTGTATTCTTTATTACATTTTTCGTTACAAAATTTGTTTAACAATGTAATTATGAAGTTATATATATATGTATATAATTTATTAGTCATATTTTCTAATACTTAATGTGATTATAATTTAATTACGATAACGATAGCTTTAAATTGAAAAACTGTTAATTGTGTTGCGTCTTGTAAAGAACGTTATAGTAATAATAAGAAGTTATTAAGTGGAAACTGAAATTTATTTGTTGATTATGCTTTAATAGAAAATGTAATTATTATCTGTTGACAATGAATTGATAAAAATCCTCAACACTAGATTCTTTCTTTCTTCTAGTAATTTACAAAGAAGCATAAGTAGAAACTAAGATATTTTATTGAAATATAAGTGCATTGGTATCTTCATCGAAAATGACAAATATTTTTTTATCGCATCTGCAAAATTAAATAAAAATTCGTTAAAAGTGATAGGTGGTGATCGATTATAATTATTTAGTTTATAAATTATTTTCTAAGTAAAATATTGAATAAAAATATGGTTAACTGAAGTCGAATAATATCAGAATATTTCTATTATTGAGAGTTTCTCAGTATTATTTGCATATAAAAAAACTGCAACAATTATCATAGTATCTCAACATACACAAATGATTCAAATCAGTATATTTCAAAAACAATGACAGAATTAATTTCGATACCTAATTATCTAAATCAGTTTAAGCCAGAATCTCTCTAACTCATCAAACACGAAAGAGACTTATTAGAGAAAGAAAAAATGCAATTATTATAATAGCTACTTGAATATTTAGTTCAAAATTATTAATCAATAAATTGACTATTTTTCTCTCGTTATAAGCTCGATGCTGCTTTTTGGAATTGTTTTCTTATTTTCTTCACGTTCTTTTTTATTAACCCAAAAGTATTGTTAATGTGTAAAATAAACCTAGCTCTTTACATCTTATTTAGCTTAAGCAAATAAGGAATTACACTTTTGTTTTCTTTTGAAATTGAACTGATGTAAAGAGACCCCAAACGATCAATGGTAGACTGACAATAAATGTTGATAAATGGTAGCTTACCTCACAAAGTTACTATATCTTTATTGCCAATATTAAGAAAATTGTTTTTATTAGTATTTCTTTGTAAAGAAGAAAACATAACTTTAACTAGAAACCTGTGTATTCACAATGTATTGAGGTATTACCAAGACATGTTCTAGTAATTATGGAAGTGGTCCAAGTCAAAACCTCAAAAAATTTAAGTCCCTTATTCTGCAATGTAAATCTATACCACACTAAATAAGTGATAAATTGAAATTTTTTAGATTTTTTACCTAGACCACTTCCATAATTACCAACATATTAATCATCTAAGATTGCCCCCTTACATCAATTCAACTTAAAAACAAGCAAAAGTGTTATCCTTAAGTGCTCCTAGAGTCTACTGACATAGATTCCCCAAGCTATTCTGAAACTACAAAAAACCATGTAGGAATTTCTCATGACAGTCGTACACTTCCACAAGTCGTTTCGTATTCGTCGACCAGATTTGACCTCAACTTCGGCCAAGAAGCAACTCCTGAGCCGAAATCCAACTCGGGTGCTTTCGCCATGCCTGATCGACCCTGCACAACTTGTGATACGTACCCCGTTTCGCGCAGCCCTGGCTCGGACGTTACTCTCGCTCGTCTCCTGGTACGAGCTGCCGTAATTAAATCGACTTTCGTGGGGTGTGGCAGGGGAGGATGATGGGGTTGATTAGCGACGAGCGGAAAGAGGGTTAGACGTGGCCAGGGGTAGGGGGGGGGATGGGTATCGAAGGCGGTATACGAATTTAATAAGAGCAAAATCAATCTCGATTTATTATCAGGATAATCTACCTTGTAAAAAGGGACGGGGGAAGGTGACAGAGGAGATGGAGACAGAAAACGGGAGGGGTGGAGACGAAGGGAGGAGGAAAAAGCGTAGAATGGGAAAAAGATTACAGACGATGCTCGCGTCGCCTCGACATTGCGCCTGTACCATTTTGCTTCTTTAGCAGAGTACAATGCCATTTATTTTTGTAATACGTTTACGTAGGATAGCTCTTATTTTTATAGAGGTTTATCGTGCTACCCGTAAGTCTTATAGAGGCCTGCGTATATAATGTAGTGTTGTAGGGGTCTTCATAGGAGACCGCGGATTCCGCGACGGGATTCGACACGCGAACGGACACGCACTTCTAGCACTGGCTTTTACTTTACATTAGGAGCGCTGTGTTTTACAGCCAAGGCAACGGTGTAATAACTCCGGGGCGATGATTTTTGCGGAACGAGGCAAAGATTCACCCGTGCTAATTAGGGACGATGAGCAGTCTCGTTAGGATGAACTTCTTTAGCTCGTTGCACTTTGACCCTTTCGCTGCGGACGACCTTTGTACTCGTCATAGTGAAATGATCGTTTGTAAGAGACGTACAGTGCTGATCAGGAGAAAGTTTAAGGAGTAGGTACATGGTATTTAAAGTACCATTTTTATAGGAAGAAATTGTACTTTCTTCTTCTTGCTATGCGAAGCCAGAAAATTCCCTAGAATTCAGCTATACTAATGTGATAAGGGATTATTACAATAATTTTACATGTATGTGTACAAGAATATTGTGTATTAATTATAGGATAGTATGTTCAAGACATTGAATTTTTTAAATAATCGAATAATTCTGTTTTTATGTAAAGAGGAAACTTTTATACAGAAATATTCTGTTAATATTGATGTTGAACAAAATCAGAAACTTTTTAACAAAAATCTAGGAATCGTCTTTAGTTTCTTTCTTTATTTCTTAATCTTTTTATGTATCTACTGTACAGACGTTGTTTAAAGAATTGGTATTCAAAAGAGTTTTACGCTAAACTTGTGCTGTATATGAAAAAATTCTGAATTCACTATTTTATTATCACGTTGGTATTCCTGACCTATGGTAAATCTTCTAACTTGTGATTATCAAAAAGTGGGAAATATAGTTCCTTCCACCATTCAGTACTTAAACTTGTTTTTGATCAGCACTATAGTATAATCCCAAACATTATCATTTGATAGCTTCCATTGCAACAGACGACATAAAACTGTAGAAAAGTAATACGAAAACGCAGTCAAAGGGTTAAAAAGGGGAAAACAGCAATAAAAGAAACCTAGAAACGGTGACGTTCCCCCACTGCTTCGACGACAATTTCAGCACCCAAAAATTTCCTTCGTTCCTTTAGTGATCGATTATCGTCGAAGCAGCGCGAAACTACGTAGACGATAATATGCAATACTTCTTCCGCCGAATGATGATTTTTATTCGACAAATCAAGCTAGTTTTCGACAGTGAGACTTTTGACACCAAAACTATTGTTTCAAAGCTAAGGGTAGTTTTGAGGAGAAAGAAAGTGTTTGACTGTGTCGAGAGACTTGCTGTCAAACTGAGCGAATTTTTAATTAAACAGTCACTGAGGTTAAACATAATCTACACACCTTGATGCCATTGTTATAAATACCTAACGCAAACCTATCGAGTCAAACAGTGTAAGTTAAGATTGCCACCTCTCTAAGTCACAATAAAAGTGATTACTGGATTCTTTACACATGATTGTAAAATGGTACAAAATTGATTGAATCTGGTTTGAGAAGGGAATTAATAATATTTTTCCTTCATTTTAATACCATACACACTAAAATACGTTTTTAATGAAAATTATCCAGAGTGCACCTAGGACCATTGAAAGTAGTATTACTTTATTTATATTCTGAAGTTTTGGTAAATTCAAGAAACTTCTACTCGAAATAATGACTAAAATAATGCATTCAATACAGGCTCGTGTAGCAATATATAAAAAGACACAACTAGAATATAAGTGAAATAGCGTAGATATAAAAAGCAAGTGGAGACAGAGTGTCTGTGATCAGACATGGCTTACGAGCCAACAGCTGACACATCATATCTCTTTACAATTTCATACTTATGTGTTATGTACTTCAAACATTATTTCTAGTAGAAGTTATCAATACTAACACAAACTTCGGAAATGTTGTAAGTCTTAGATCAATTGCACTCTAAATTTCTAATCTACAGTTTCGTTTACTTTTCTAGGGATCATAAACACATTTCTGTAAAAATTCACCAAATTTTTCGAGTTACTAAACCTCACTGATTCTCAATAATTATTATGAAGCAGATCCCAAAGGTTTCCACATGGTCAACCACAAAACAGACAGAACTAGAGTCTCTTCAATCAAAAAGGGTGGCAATCCTTGAACTTGTGATAAGCAAAAAACGTCTAAGATCTCTCCGTCGAACAGTGTTCTACACAATCATTTCGTTAAAGGTGTACCGATATTTTTCTAAGCAAGAATACTCTCCACAGGTTTCGTTTAAATAGACATCTTCTTTTCGAACGTCTTCCCTTTCCAACTCGAAGGTGTTTCTCGCAATTCTACTTAAACGATAATTCTGTGTTAAACGAACAGAGGCGATAATTCAATTCGCTGGCACATCCACGTACACACATTTACACCTACACACGACACACAATTGGTCTACTTATACGAAGGGGTGCTAGACACCGTGTGAAAACCAATAGAAGGGAAAGATCGTGTTGGCTCGTTAGGCCATAAGTACAAGCGTAAGATTTTTTATTGCTAATATTTTTCCTCAGGTCGAGTCTCGAACGGTGCCTAAAATGCTTTGATTAAGGAACATACGGAAAAGCAAGTTCTGAATTGCGTGTCGACGAACGTTTATTCTAGAGAGGGGGTGGGGGGATGTGCTGTACAGTCGGGCTCTCGTGGTGTGCGTTTCGCGTTATCCTCGTGAACGACAGGATTTAGAGTGACGATATTAGAGAAGGAAAGCGGAGGAGAAGGGGATAAATCTAATCATCGGAGGAACAAAAAAAGATACTGAAACGATACGACGATAACGATAAGATATACCTATATACATACCGTCGATGCGTAGAAAGTACAGTGTCATATACATATAATATATACACGAAAAAAAAAAAATACGTGCGTGTGCATGTGCACGAACAATTCCTGTGCGTGTGAACGATGCGTATGTGCGTGTGCGTGCGACAATTAAAAATAAGGCGATTATCCGTAGTGCTCTGTTAAAGAATGTGCACGGAGTGTGGTGAATCTTGATTCGCAGTCAGTTGCTGAGCTGTTTCCTTAACAAATACGAACCAGGTTTATCGGAACTTGAGTAAGCTTTGTCGCAGTTTTTGAAAAGGTACTTCGAAGACTGGTGTGATTCGAGCTGTGCCATTTTAATGGTTAAAAACGCCATATTTTTAGTCAATTTGTTTACTCGTGAGTTAGAAAATATCTTACGTTAGTACCATAAATAAGGCACCAGTTGATCGATAAAATTGCTGACCCAAACTACAATTGGTCCTATGCCTTTTCGTGCCATTGATTAAATGATCGATGCAGTTGTGATATTAGCGCACAATATTTCTTAGTTTCGTAGACTAAGAAATGTATATTTGGAAAATTATATTTTTCTTTTTTTGCTCGATTGATTATCAGTTCCAAGTAAAACGTAAGCCAGAATATCCTGTGATCTAAACTGACCGCATGGCCTATATTTCGTCTGGCTTACGCGGCCTTGAAAATGGTTTATCATCCCTTTTAATTGCAATGGAAAATTTCTATATGAGAATCTGATCAGTTAAAAATGATTAAAATTTAAAGGGTTTAATTTATAAGCAAAATTATATAGAAAAATATTAGCTGCTAATGAGTTACACATAAAAAAAGAATTCAAAATTATATTCTCATTTTTTATACTCTAAAGTTCCTAGATATAATTAATATTTGCGTATGTACGAAAAAATTACGAAATTATTAAAAATTCAAGAGAATAATATCTCATTTTATAATTTCCAACAATTTTATCGAAAAAGTAAAAGAGAAATCGTTTTCTCTTCTGCACAACTAACGTGCCCCTTGATTACGGCTTTTACGAATGTTGGCATCCTAACAATCATTTATATAAGTCTAAAGTAGCCCGAGGTTCACACTAAAGCAATGCGACCTTCGTGAAATGAAAAAATAAAACGTGAGCAGCTGTTCGCAAACATACGAACAAAACATTATTTTTAACTATCCAAAATAAATCGTGGAGATTTTGATTGTTGAAACAATAGAAATAGTTGAAGATTCGCAACTGAAATTATATATTAAAATTCATTGGAAATTTGTTAATACTTTTGAATCAATGAATTGAAGAAAAAACTAAATATTTTGAATGATTTTCGACAACCATCAGCAGCTAATATTTTGCATATAATCCTACGACTAAGATTTATATTTAACTTTAACTGTTTCGCAGAAATTTAAGTAAATGAAAAACACGAATTAGCCAAGGGGGATCAGACTTAATTAACTGAATCATAAGCCCTTGGTTTCTTAATTAAGGAGAAGCGGGTATAAAAATATTGCAACTGAACAGGGACTTAACATTTCTCTCTATTTCGAATACGATGTACCCAAATTTTAATAATATGTAAATATCCATTATCAACTTATCACTGTAAAATCAGCCTTTTTCATCGAAATAAAATAGAAAACAGCTGAAGATCGCGTTATATGTTCTTCAACTGCATCGATCTTACGACCTTGCGGGTAGACGCGACAGAAACTTAAACCGAGTTACTCAATTGCAAGTACACTCGATCCGTGCCCGAAGTCGTTTCCATTCAAAAAGAAATTCTGCAACTTCGTTCGTCGTTTGCTTAGAAAACTTGCTCACCGATTCGACTGTATCGTTATTTTCACCGTATCCTGGTGCATTAAAGAGAAATAATTAAAGCTACAGATCTAATCTAAACGACAATGAACAAGTAGGTAGGCCACGCCAATACATGTATAATGTACCTATAAACGTAAGGCGA
The DNA here is from genome assembly GCF_051401765.1 of Calliopsis andreniformis. Taxonomy (NCBI): domain Eukaryota; kingdom Metazoa; phylum Arthropoda; class Insecta; order Hymenoptera; family Andrenidae; genus Calliopsis; species Calliopsis andreniformis. The sequence goes on along the minus strand of NC_135065.1, from coordinate 5,392,519 downwards.
GAGTACGCACTTTTGTAATAGTAGCTCGGAGATAAACGAGAAGAAGCGAATAAATGATAGTAAATGATGATATATTATATATATATATATATATACATATAAATATGTAGATATTATGAAGGAAAGAAAAAAGAAGTTGACGCTTGATAAACCATATATAGTTTTCACCGACATATCCTGATCGAACACATCTTTACGTACATACGGCATACGTGTATATACATGTATACACGTGGAATGATTTATATATATATATATAATTACATAAGAATTATATATATGAATATAATTCTTATTACGGTACACGCGATAATAGGGTATTTTACGATTAAACGATAATGAAATATTATTATGGATTATTATGATTATGAGTCGGATTATTCGTCATCGTCATATTATGATTATTAAGAGTATAGGTACATACGTATAAACGTAACGATGGTACAACTAAGGCAAGTATGTACTGTACATAGCTATCACTTATCCCTCTATTCCTCTACCCCCACTCGCCACTGTACCAGTATACCAGTATATGAATATATATAAATAGATATGCGAGTTTATATATATTTATATATATATATATACACACATAAAGCCATTATTAATCGTTGTTGTACTAATGATTATTTTCAATTACTGTCGTCGCTATTATTATTATCATCATCATCATTACTTTATCGACGATCATTGTAATTATTATTATCGTTATCATCATCATTACACGACAGGAACATACTGAGATCGTGTATAATTTTAGTTAGCGTACGGACATTATATCATCGACGAAAGTAGATCCTCACTCTTAGCACAGGTAGATGATTAGAAAATTGTATTATTACTTTCACAGATTGGATTCTACCTCAATTTTATCCTTAACCCTTCGAGTGCTATAGACGCGTCCAAGCGTATAGATGATCAGCAATAGGTCGTGCGTCGATCGCCAATTGGCGTTCGACGAGCACGATTAAAACGATATGCAAATAGAGGCTTTCCGCACACGGCGAAGCGTTCGAGTTTCAGTGCCCAAAGGGTTAAAAAGAAAACGACGCGTCCTCCACGTTTTTCTATCCTTCCGCTACCTGCTACGCTGAAGCACCTCTATTATTAATTATTACTATTATCATTACTAGTGAGAATCGTTGAAACTGCAGCGACCTCAGCCTGTGATAGTTACAAAGGATATTATTTAAAAACGAAGAGTTTTACTGTATTACATCGAACAGGATAGGTTGTCGATCGGCGATAATTCGAGAAGCAACAAATCATTTCTGTACACATTGCGATTGGGCTTTATTATTGAAACAGAAAAAATAATTAACGTACACGTAGATGCACGAGATGATTTTACGTATAAGTTAGTATCGTTACTCGGTATCAGTAAGATTCTTTCAATTTAATTTTGTAATGAGTTTCGTTGATGTCGCCACGAAAACCACGTGGCACAATATGTATATACGTTACGACGCGAAATCTTTGCTTTCACGATATTTGCGTGTACAACAATGTATATTTGCAGATTACATGTTTACCTTTGAGAACAATTGTATAAAAAAAAAAGAGACGCGGATTAATACTTTCCTTGTATTATGTAATATGCTATTATATTGTAATTTTATCTTGTAATCGCGATGTGATAAGAGAGGAGAGTACTCGGTAAAATGTAACGAGTGTCATCGAGTGCTTTAACAGATATATATATACATATATAAATATATATATATATACAACATACGTACATTTATATGTATATGTAACAAACGCTGTGCGCTTGTGATCTTAAAGGTTTACGTTTATTTCTTTCAAACTAATCCATTTTTCTTGTTTCTTTCTTGTATATGCTGTGACACGCGCGAACACCGGGGTTTCCGTAACGGTATGTTCCTTTTTAATTAGGTGAAGAACACGCAGAGATCGTTTATTAATTTAGCTGTAATGATCGCCTGTAGGGCTTCGTAATAACTTTCAGTATATTACTGTGTATTGTGATGTTAACTTAAGCCATGAATCGAGGTGTGGGAGGATAACTCGAGGTCGCTGTAGTATGAGCTCTACCGCTGAGGTGTGAGGGATCGCTTTCTCAGTTTTTTAGCTTGCTCGAGGAGCCCGAAAACAGAGCGGACCGTCGACTATTCTCGGTATGATCAGCAAGTAAAATGTAACCGCATAATTATCTGCGAATAATGGTGAAACGCGATGATCGGGAACTGTGTATTGTGATCAGCAAACAGACTACAATGTAGTTTGTTCGTAACTGAATGAACAAACGAAAAATACTTGTGTAATAAAGTAGATATCCATGAAAGAAAAGAGCTTTTTTATCTTCCTACGTTTCCCTTCTTTTACGTCTATTCCTGTGATCAGTCGGTGATTTTTACGAGAAGTCTTTCAGAGTAAGATTGAATAATATTTAACTTGTTAACCGATTCTGTGTAGTAAAGCAGCTTGAAATATTGTTCTTGAATTTCTGAATTTATATATTATTAACTGTGTATCAATAGGTTTCAAGACTTATTATTGTTTATGCTCGACGATTTATGCATTCGTCTAATACTAACTAACTAGGGTTAAACTTTTCAGTCCATCCTCCATTCATAACATTTTCCTTTTAGTTTTGGTTCTTCTACAAATGAAGAGGATCTTCAACGTACACACTGGTTTAATGTTTTTTAATAAAATTTATTTCGTAAAAGAATTTAGTGTAATATATATTTTATGTTTTATTCCATTTCTACGTCGACGATAGCATCCTCCACAATGACTTGTTCCGAGGTAACAGGGACTTGTATAATAGGCAGTGGATCTGGAGATCGAGTGTAAGTGTTGCTTGTTAAATGTTCCTTAAAATACTCGCCACCTTTCTCCTCGTATTCTTTTCTGCTGACTAAGAATTCAGGTAGATTTCCATTTAAGCCAAAGTCTCTAGCACCGTACCATGCATCTATGTTGCTGTTCTTCGCAATGTTTATTTGGAAGTTAGAACCAAATGGTCTCATTTCACGAAGCTCGCGATTCAATCTCTCTAATAGACCTGGAAATCTTGTCGGTCCACCAGTGAGAAACACATTTCCTACGAGACGTTGTTGCTGTTCAGGTGGGTATAGTTTTAAAACGAATTCAATTGTTTCAGCAATGCCTGCCTCCACAGAACCTATCATCGATGGTTGAAATAATATCTCTGGAGCTCTTAAGCGTTCTACTCCTACGTGTAATTGGTGAGTTTCCCCAGGAACCATAGGAACGTTTGATCCAGCCCCGTCGAATTCTGGATCATGGTGTCGCAATATATCTTCAAGTTCCAGTAACTTTTCTTGTTCTAATTCTGAATCTGAATCTCCTCCTTCCTGTATAAAAATACCTAAGTTGGAAACGTGGCACGAATTTAAAGCCAACAATTTGAAAATCGTGGTTACGAACCCTATTTATAACTTTATAAACGTCCCAGTCTTCATCCCTCATACCAAAGTCATCATCACGTTTTTCTTTCCGCGCTAATTGACTTATTATACGCATTCTTTCCTGAGCAGCAGCTGTTCTACGTTTAGCCATGTCTTGTCTACGTTGCCTTTTAGCCATTCGTTTATCTAATATCTCTTGCCTATCATAAAAGAACGTTTTATTCTACTATCGGTATAAAGACAGTTTCGAGGCATTGATGATTACCTTTGCTTTCTAACACCAGCTATCCATTCATCGAAGTCTTGTTGATCCTTGGGTTGTAAATTTGATTTTATTTTTGGCTTTTGTTCTTCCATTACAATATTCTCTTCCTGTGAATTAGCAGCTACTATTTTTTGCCTTGTTCTTTCCACTTTTGCTTGCAAGTTGTTAATCATTTTTATCAAATCTGCTTCGTTTGCAAGAGAATAGGTTTTTAAAGCTTGATCAAATTCATCAGTTTCTCCTTCTTCTAATAAATCTTGTACAGCTAATAATTGATTTAGTTGTTCTTCATCTTCTGCTAACTAGAAACATTAATTAGCTTGAGTATATCTTCATGTAAATTAAATTTCTTCGCATGAAAATAAGGACGTACTCTTTCTTCCCTCTTGCGTGCATTGATTTCCATAAGTCTTCTAGCCAACTCACGTTTTCTTTCTTTTTGTTGTTCGACTGTTAAGCCAGGTGCATTTGCAGGAGCTACGTAGGGTAATTGAACTCTTAGCACATTTGCATCATAATAATCTGGGTCAGCCCATTTAGAAATTTCTTCTTGATAATTTAGAGCTATCATTGAATGGTCATGTATCAACTCCTGGAAACCAATATAATAAATCTCTTGAAACCATAAGTAGCAACAGAAGCACACCTATTTACCTCTGCCCGACTTGGCGTTATAGCATTTACATGTACTGGATATTTAAGTTGAAGCAATCTATGCATATAAGATGTAATGTGATATCCGCCAACATTGATTCTTCTTGAATTCACAGGATCTGCTTTACCATCTAATATTGGTATTATGTGAGTAGTATGATATCCAATACTAATTACTAAACCGTCTGGTGGACAATTATTATGTTGATAAGAAAATAGGCAATCTACTCCGTATGCTATTGCAGGTACATTATAGCATTCAAATAAAAGTTCTGCCATCACTAAAAGTATCAGATTGTTAATAAATGTTTTTTAATTTATGTTTAAGGACAATGCATTTAATATTTTACAGTTTCGAGAATAATTTGGATTTAGAAAGGCTTCAGTTAAAATGATTGGATGTTTTATTGCGCTTTCTGTATCTATTCCCATATGAGTGAAAGTATAATCGAATATTTGCTCCTGTGCTTCAAAATGAGTTACCACATTTCTATCGAATTGTGTTTTCAGCTGAAATCGAACAGCTTCAATGTTTGCTATATCATTTCCAACTTGTGGTTCACCATCCTTTTTACCACGTTCTTTTCGTGGCTTAGCAATAAGATTTTTAAATATTAACTGTGGTTCCTTCTCCGTAGCCCAACCAACTCTACAGTTGTACGACCCTAATAAAGATTATTTGTGAACAATCACCGTGTAATATGTATATACATGTACTCTATAAACTATTATACTTTTCCTACCATTGTCAATAACAAGTGGCGTTCCCTCTAATTTTACTCTATCTGGATAAGGATGTATTATATCAGGTACAGCTTTTACATCTTTTAATTCGAGGATTTCCATCTTAATGGACTCAGTCACTTTTCTTTACAAATTGATATATTTAACAGAATTACTACTTGTATACAATTGTACTTTTGGGAACCAATGTAAACAATCACGAAACTGCATCATCTATGCAAGTAAAAATACTATAATAATATTGTACTAGTGCTACGATGCTTAATACTAATTTCAACACACATATTTAACTATAAAACTTCAATTGTATACAATTATTTAGACGAATATGATGCGTGAATTAAACGAGAAGTATCAATCTTAACCTTTTATTGTACTTCATTCAATTTTGATGTATTATATTAAGTATTTAACGTGTTTCGATACAATTAATTAAATATGTGTCATTTGATATATACACAGTATTAACTAGCAATATTGTTAATTAAAATTATTTTCAGTAAAGAATTTCTCGTTTTTTTCTTGTAGCCATCTAGCGTTCATGTTTAAAAACTGAAACCCTTTACTTTGAAATCTCGAAATATTCAACAGAATAAAATTTTGTTTATTCCCATTGTTCAAATATATTTCAAAGTAGAAAAATATGTATTGAACCATCGACGAGGTATAGGATAGACTTATTATTTTATAGGATTTTGTAAAAATTAGTTTTGAAAAAGTCATTGGTTTCTTGCGCCCTCTGTGATTACGAATCAAATACAATACTAAAGGCGGTAAACTTCGAACTAAGGAATATACGTCTGGTAAATTTATAAACTAAATTCGTACTTGGCTTTTAACCAAGTAAACAGAAAACAACTATTAATTTGCTATTAATCCTTAAAAAAACTTAGGAACTACTTAACATATTGCTTTCAACAATTAAAACGCCAGTAAAGTGGTAATAACGTTCACTTTGAGAATTATTAAATTAAATAATGTAATAAATAACGAATAAGGAATAGTACATGAAAAATGTTTTACATATAGATAGCTAGCAGTGGATTAAATCTAACTATGCTGTTTTGTTTTAGTCTAAGAAATATTGAGGTATTAAACACAGCCATTGGCTCGATTTCTATGTTCCATAATTATTAATTGTATTACAATATTTTGTGATACGATTAGTAATTATGTACCATATAAAATCAATTGCCCAGGTCTCACCACGAGGAGGTTGCTGCGAGTGGAGACCCGCCCTACCGCAATCCCATCCACCCTCCTTTTATATAATTTACGCCCTTTTGATACTTATTTGCCAAACGATTATAATTCTAATCGTTCCGCAAAGAAGCAGCAACAGGAGCTTTTCTCTACAGTTTTGAAAAAGAATTAGATATTATATTAACTTATCCTAAATTAACTTAATTAAAACGCCTTAACTTATACTACTTATAATAGCGCCGCGTCTTATATCTATTAAAATACTTATAATTACCCTTCACCACACTACCACCTTATCTTAAACGCACGATTAATACTTAAGTACTACTTTGCCTACTTAATACTACGTGCCTGCCTATCTAATAGTTAAAGAAAATATCCCCCCAATTCTTCTTAACGACGATATCCCACGATGATGGTCCCACGATGAATTTCTGAAACAAACTAAACAATGTGTTAAACAAAATTTCATGGAATATAATATTCCATGAATCCACATCCTGAAATAATGTCCCTGAAACAGAAAGCAGAAATGCATTAATATAAGATTCTTTTAACTAGAATTTTTTAATATGAATCCCGAGACTCGAGTCTCTTTTTCTTACACTTTTTTAAAGATGTTCTTCTTCCTTTCTTTCCTCCTTTCTTTATGTTAATTTCATATTGTAACTCTATAATCATTTCCAATCATTTCCATTTTTGTTAACTTTTATAATAAACTTATATTTTTCTAGAAATATTTGCTGTAACAGAAACTCATGTGCCTGATTAGTACATTTAATAATTAGATCTGGGCATACTTCCAAGAATATATTATTTTAATTTATAGCTATGTATTTCTTCTTGAAATACTTATGTATATATTATATTGAATTATTATTGTTATCTTTACTTTGAATAAAATATGCCCAGATCTATGCATATACAATATACAATACACAATATATAATACACAATACACAATATATAATATACAATACACAATATATAATATACAATACACAATATATAGTTTATATTATATAAAACATCCTACAATATACATTTTACATATAAATAAAACTCGTTTTTTAAATTTCAGTCTCTCATGTTGTACAAATACGCTCGTGATCGTCCCCAGGCCGCGAGCATTTATCGAATAAATTATGTATAGCATTTTGGTCGCGAGTATCGCGAAAATAGGAGGAGTCAAGGAACCCAGTCGAATTCGGATCCAATCCGCTCCCTCTCCTGAGTTATAAGGATGGGTGGAGGCGGATCCAGTCCGCTCCCTCTCCCAGGAGTGGTCGATGAAGGTTCCAGGGAAGACTATACAATATTTATTCGCTGAATGTTCGCAGTATCCAAAAAGGACAAACTGATCACGACACTAATGTAACGAACATGAAGAGTTCCCGCCAGCAGCCACAAAGGGCGCTAATTATTCGCAACACTATTTCATTTACGCGATAGTATCTAAAATAATCCCGACGTGTTTGCAATCTCTCCATAATTCATTAAATAAAAATGAAATGAAATTAATTCAGTGTCAAGATAAAAAGGAGTGAGATGGAAAACTAAATTTAAAATCAATAAGCATTTTTTTAATATCAATGCTACTACAAAATTTACCATCAATATAAAGTATTGAATCACGTTTATACACTTTTAAGTGCAAGCTCATATTATTCATAGTAGCTTACAAACAATCACGAATAAAATTGATTAATGCAGAGGGCTTCTTAAAATTCATAAAAAATATACACTACTCTATTGCATCAGTTCTCAAATACGAAAAATTCAATACAAAGAAACTAATAACGAAAGCCATTACTAATTTCAAAAAATTGTATAAAAACTTTATCAATAATTCAATTCAATATCTTAAAATATTTCAATCTTTACAATATCTACTAGGTACACATTTAAAATTTTCATTACATATTAGTACTCTTAATATAATATTCTTTTGGCAAAACAGATCATATTTTCCACCAAACTCTAATCATATTTTACAGCAGTGTTTTCAAAAACGGACATTTAAATTTCAATCACTCATGTTCTACAAATACGCCCGTGATCAAGTATCCAAAAGGGACAAATTGATCACGACACTAATGTAATGAACATGAGTTCGCGTCAGCAGCCACAAAGGGCGCTAATTATTCGCAACACTACTTCATTTACGCAATAGTATCTAAAAAAATCCCGATGTGTTCGCAATCTCTCCATAATTCATTAAATAAAAAAGCTCTCAAATGCATTCAAAAAAGGAATGCATGATTGGTTGCTATATTAATTCAATGAATATGAAGCACAAAATCCCTACAGCAGCCACGTGGGGCGCTAAAAAAGATTATTGCCAGAAGGGCTTTCATTTCGAGCAATCGCGTATGAACTATTTTCGCAACACTAATTTACTAATTAAATAATTAGCTCCCGACAGCAGCCACATAAAGGGCGCTATGTTATTTTCGACTCGACTGCAACATTTCAAAAAAATTCCCGAAGGTGCTTTTTCAAGAATATGTCTTCGAAATTCATTGAACATAAAAGCTCCCAATTGGTCGCAGTGTTTGTTCAATGAATACGAAGAACGAGCTCCCGTGTGTCAATTTCCTCGCAACACTATAATGCTATGCACCCATATCTTATCATACGCAACACTATTTCGCGGCAGGTCGTTGCAGCCTTCCTGAAGGCTGGGTGGTGTGCTTCCTGGTTCCAGCCTTTCTTAAAGGCTGGGTGGTGTGCTTCCTGGTTCCAGCCTTTCTTAAAGGCTGGGTGGTGTGCTTCCTGGTTCCAGCCTTTCTTAAAGGCTGGGTGGTGTCCTTCCTGGTCCCAGCGTTCAATTTGGGCTTCTTTTTTTCGCAACTCTACATGAAAACGCGATCAATCTTTTTCGCAACTCTAATTTTAAAAAAAGAACTACTGCAAAATTGCAATTGAATCTTCAAAAAGCTAATTGTAATACAAAACAAATTCTCTAATCAAAATAGCAATATTTAAAGGGAACGCGTTCAGCATCGCAACACTAATTCAAGAAAAAGGGGCAAACAATTAATATTTACTACTACTACTAAGTAAAAACTCTAATCGTATGAGGACTCTAAATGTATACTTCACTAAAAAAATACTATAATAACAAAATGACTAGTGCAAAATGACTCTAATGCAAAATGACTAATGCAAAATATGTATCAAAGCAACGCGCTTTATAATTCATCGCAACACTATTTCAAACCGTATTAATCTCGCAACACTAATTCCAATCGCGATTTGCCCAACATTGCTGGGTTCCCTCGTTGGGCCAGCTTAAGGCGGCCATGGCAACTTAATACTAACAAGCTAATATGAGCATAGTGACAAAGTAGTAACAGGAATGACTCTCCATCAGAGGATAGGGATCCTCGGATGGCGAGCCATTAGTAGTTTCCCAATTCTTGCAGGGACTCTTCGTCTTCTTTCTTCGGGTGCTCCACCCTGATGATCTCTTACTTAACTCTAGGCCCGAAGATTCCCCACCGCATTGAGGACGAACGAATCCTCAAGCTAGGGCGAAGCACGAGAACGCGACCAGCAATTGCGAGGGAGTCTAATACTCCCAGGAAATCTCTGTTCGTGAACGCGTGCTGAATCTCGGGCGCAACGTTCGACCTATGACTTTCGCGACCGCGGCTCAACGACCCTAGTGCAATGTCGCTGAATTTGAAGAGTCGAGAAGCAAAACTGAGGCGACAGTATTGCTACCATCGGATCAGCTTCAGCTCTCTCTACTCCCCAAATGGATAAACGTTTCGACCTGTCCTTCCGATCGCGGCTCAACGACCCTAGTGCAATGTCGCTGAATTTGAGGAGCGAAGAGGAAAGCTGAGACAGTATACTGCTGCTACTGAACCAGCTGCGCTCTTAATTCCCCAAATGGATAAACGTTCGACCTATCCTTCCGACCGCGGCTCAACGACCCTAGTGCAATGTCGTTGAATTTGAGGAGCCAAGAGGAAAACCGAGACGATGGTATTTCTACCATCGAACCAGCTACACTCTTAACTCCCCAAATGGATTCAGCCCCAGAAACTGATGCAGAATCTGGGACTTAACGTTCGAGCCTGTCCTTCCGATCGCGGCTCAGCGACCCTAGTGCAATGTCGCTGAATTTGAAGAACCAAGAGTGAATCCGAGGCAATGGCATGCTCCATCGCGCCAGCTTCACCTTGTCCCTTCAAATGGATCCCAGGATCAGGCCACCACACGAGGACGCGCCTACCCGACCAGAGACTGTGATGACCTGCCCTGGCCCTACCTACTTACATCTAACAGGCACACCAGAAGGTAAACTACCTACCTATCTCTTGATGTGATCTTCTGTTTAAGAAAATGGCAAAAATACAAGCACACCAATCGCGGCCCCTTTCTTCCCCCCACCCACGGCTCTTTCACTCCACGATTCTCACACATGACACCCGGGTGCAGGACCTAAACTAGGGAGGACGTCCCGGGACACCTCCGTCACCCGAGCTTAGCGCTCAACAAGCACACTCTAAGTTACGTACCATTTCCTGAAATCGACTGGCAAGGGCTAGTGATCCTTGAGTGTGAATATTAAAAAAAAGAGAAAAAAAGTACTGCAAATTTTTAATATTGAGTGATTGAATACACGCTATCGTTTTAAGGATGTACATACTCCAGTAAAGTGTTTACTTTACCATCATGAGTGGTATTGGAATATGTACGTGTGAAGACTACATTTGGAAAACATCGACGCAATTCCACTGCCTAACCACACACACACCAAGTGGAAAATACGTCGTGCATGATACACTAACACAGTGCCAGTCGCTGGGACAAAATATTAAATCTTATGACTAGGTCATCGTGCCCCATCGCCTCCACTCGCCCAAGTAGCACCTGGGCACGTGAGCGAGTCGAAGGCAATGGGTACGGGATTGGTACCTGAAAATCCTGGTCTAAAAAGAGTTATTAGCATAAACAGTATCTAACGGTGTAGCAAAAAAATGACTCTAATCTTTATATAATTTGGCAAGGGAAAAGGGAATTTTTTTTATTAAATCAGAGTCTTGATAAAGACTACTGTATTTTATAATCAGAAACTCTACTTTAGAAATCTTAATTAAACATCGAGCAATCCCGTCGTCAAAGTAAAGTTTCTAAAATGAAAGAAAGATGTTTTTCATCCTCAATACTTGACAACGAGATTTACTCGCCGCGAATGCCTTCTTGTACATAGAATTTAATATTCTCTTATCAAATCATCGGGATAATATTCTAATACTTCTTTGAATAATTTAAGTAATTCATAAACTCCTTTATTACAAACAAATATAGATATAGATTCAATAGCATTATTATATCACACTTAGTTTTCATTTCATCACTACTTTATTATTTTATGTATATTTAATATTTTAATATATTATTTTATATACTTTGAAAAAAGTATATAAAATAATATTCTAATATATAAAAATAAGATTCTAATATTGTAAACTAATATTCCAACATCCAACAATATACTCATAAATTATTATCAGTATATTTTGAATCAAATGGAATATTTGCTTTATTAAAGAACGCGTTGTACAAGAAGACCCTAGCCTGATCTAAAAATACACACAACAATGTTACTACTCACGAGTATAAATCTATACCCGTGGTCACTATGCTCGCAACAAATAAATAAATACAACCAGTCACTCGTGCCGTTTCGGACCTTTGTGTCCTACGACATGGTTGAATGACCGGAGGAACTTTAAACATGCGTTACCTTAACACCCGCGGGATGAAGGCAGCTCGACGAATTACCCAGGGGGTGTCTGCTGGGCCTGAAATAAAAAATGTAAAATATTAGAAAATCAGTTTTTAGAGTTTCCTGATTTTTAAGTTTCAAATATTCAAATATTCAAATATTCAAATATTCAAATATTCAAATATTCAAATATTCAAATATTCAAATATTCAAATATTCAAATATTCAAATATTCAAATATTCAAATATTCAAATATTCAAATATTCAAATAATCAAATAATCAAATAATCAAATAATCAAATAATCAAATAATCAAATATTCAAATTTTCAAATTATTAAATTATTAAATTATCAAATGATCAAATGATCAAATGATCAAATTTGTAAAAATACAAGTTCCCAGACTTTAAAATTTTTAAAATTTCAAAATTTAAGCTCTAAATTAAAATTCATGATATTTAAATTCTATTTTTAATCCAAGTAAAATAAAACAATACTTACATTATTCTTCGCGTTCCGGCGCCCGAACTCTCGAACTCTGGAACTCTCCTTCATGACTCTACATACCGACATATCGTCACTTTTGAGCAATAAAAAAAAATAAAAATAAAGGACTACCACCGCGAACGAAAATATTAGCCGGCGAACAACACTGAATCTACTCTCGCGCATCAGAGCCTCGCGGAGCTCTGGAATTGCTCAGAATACGAACAAAACAGAGACTCTACTATCGCGTATACCCTACCCTGTGGACGGACACTACTTGGGCCAACTCGCCCTTGAAAGCAAAACAAAATATATGCGGAGCAACACTGACTCTAAACCGCATTGCACGCGGTACCAGTTTGCTGAAAGAAAACACACAAAAATCTTTCCCTATTTCGAATGTGCGCATTGAAAACACTGCATTGTTTTAAAATATGATCACTGACCTTCTACTTCCTTTTTGCAAATGCTATAGTAAATGTAAATGTAATAATTTATTTAAGTTTCTAAATTCTGAATAAAAATTAAATAAGAAGTATTTAACTTTTATGTATAAAAAGCTTATAATATATATAAAAATTCTAATATATATATATATTAACAGCTTTCGTTATTAAAGTTTAAATATATTTTGTTATATGCTAAAAAATCACGAATTTTTTATAAATTCTTAGAATCCGTTGCAAAAATCAAAATTATGTTAGACTAAACGTGTTCATAATTCACGTTTAACAACGTACTGTCTATATAATTTACGAACTTGCATCAAAAACTGTGTATAATTGCAATTTCAATTACTTCATAAAGACAGATAATTAAAAATGATTAAAATACTGATAAAATTTCTGCAAACTACAATAGAAAACGTATAACCACGATCAAAATATATTAATATATCACTTCTCGCGATTTTTTGTCGAACTTTCATAACCGCCATATTGTCTACTTACAACGAAGTAAAAAGTCAGTTACTCGAAATAATAGTTCAAATATTTTTCCCCTTATCTCAACACTAAACTATTATAAAATCCCGTATTAATACACACGAACAATAGAAATTCAATAAAAACACAATAAAACATCATAAAAGACCATAAAAATAGATATATATAAATGTTACCACTTTTTTTTTTACCAAAAATTCAATTTTATATCAATTCTCCGTGAAAATTCGTTTGAATCGTTCCGTTATCCGTCATGGCGTCGGTTTCACTTTAGCGCCATTTCCTGTCGCTTCGATTCGAACCAGCGACCTGTCACAGAAAAGAAATACAAATTTAAACCAACTATATTAAAATAAAACACAATTCCGTTGCGATTAAGTAACAATTAAACCCGAAATATATCGTAGACAATGACAATTCAATGTAAAAAGTATAAAATAAATCGAGATGGAGAACAGAGAATAGCCAAGAAAACCGGTTAAATTTTTCTTGAATTATTGAAGAAATTTCTAACCGAAACTCTATTAGAATTATGTAAAAGTTGTATTAGAAGATATACGAGAATACTAATAGTGCTTGAGAACAGTTATATACAGTCGATAGGTAAATTACGCACCTTAATATTCACGGAGTTTTAAAAGCGTCCGAACTCAACGAATGCCACCAAATGAATGACGTCGTTCGTCTCATTTCAGGACTAACGAAAAGCTACCTAGGTGGCGGGAGGGGGCAGGCTACTGACCGCGAGGTATTATGGTTTTGACAAAGACAGGAGCATATGTAAACATTCAGGGTTAGAATATCTACCTGCAGTACGTATTTTCTCAGACAGGATATAAAAACGAGAGCCACAAAAGCAGCCATAAAACTATACTGCGATACTTTAAGGGCGATCTGTTGATCTCTGAATAACGCATGAAATATTTTCTCAAAATTGCCTGTCTTAACGTCTGTGGCTTTAGAAGTTATGAATATGGAATTCGAATGTATCGTGCATTTTACAGATACGGCAAACATTGTGAAATTATTTAAACTATATAGACTTGTGGCTATGTAATAATAAAATGCATTACCTTTTATTTGGAAAGTTAATTTCAGCAGTTGAATAAGTTTTTTAGCTGGGGAAACGTCTTGACTTTAAATACTGCTAAAATCTGTCTACTGAGGGCGCTCTTAGATTCAGGAGTGTAATATTGGGCACCAGTGCCCTGAAAATTCTTTAAATTACTAAGATACAAATAAGACAAACGTGTAAATTGTTTTTTTTTCTTTTATAGAATATTACCGATACCTTGATACCGAATTTAAATAAATTTTGCAAAATTATAATCTCCAAAATATGTTATTATGAGTACTGTTTAAAATAATAAAAGTAAAGTAAAAATTAATGACTAAAATATATACGTATAAAAAATATTTATTATCTTGTATACTTTAAAAAGAATATATGTATATATTTATTGATTTATTTTCTACAAAAATTAACAATTAACAAATAAAATTAAGAACATATTAAAGACGAACATTAAAATAGTTTTACATGTTTAAAACATCGATATATCGCTCTTTTGTAGCTGCATAGGTAATATATATCATGTGTAGACCACGTAGATATATCTTTTGTATACCTTTATTTCTAATCAGACGAAACGTGAAAATGGGATCATAGTAAATGTATTCGAATATTTTAAATTATATTTTAAAATATACATGAGAAATATTAAATATCTGTGAATTAACCGGTTCATCTGTCTGTTATCAAAAAAGCATAATTGATCATTGGTCAGTCCATACGCCGTGAGATACAATTACCAAGGGACATCGTTAAGTGTCTTTGTTTAAGAATCGAATGGTAGGTAAGTTTAGGTTTATATCTTGAATGTAAAATTTAAAATAAAACGGTTGTGTAACTGCGTTTTAAGCATGTCTTTTGTTTGTTTTGGTCAGACAAGACAGCCTGGGTAGGCATGTTGGTGCGGTGAATTCTCCAAGGCTTTGTTCGAAGATTCATCCCCTGTCCTATTATTTTATGCTTTAACTAGATTAAAATTGCGATTTAACCAGGTTCGAATCTATCCCTACTTCTAACAATTTTTTTGAGAAGTCGGTATTTCAGGACAGGAGACACGGAAGTCCATTGAATATCCTGTATACTTATCTGTGGTAGCACTGTATTTTCATACTTGATCGGTAATGTCGGAATTGCTACGAAAGTAGTAAAAGGGTTCGTGATTACGAAGAAATGGCAAAAAATACATTGATTGAAAGGTCTATCTTCTTAAATTATAAATTTATGATCCATCAATTATCATGTATTTTTAATTATTATCAATTACCAATAGAGTCGTCGATGCATCAAATGTTTCAATTGACTTTCTATAGAGGTCGTAAGAGGGGAACTTTCCCTTCTAAACGTTTTCAACTTTTCATGGATAAAAATTGTTTTACTACAGAATGTTGGACATATTTTTATTGAAGACAAAAATAGCTATTTGTCAAACTTAATTTTTTTTTCTTTGGTTTTCGTCTTTGAAAAAATAAAAACATAATGTTATGTACAGATTACTTTATTAGTAAAAGAATCAAAATAGGTCATCATTAAATCATTGATGCCCTCAACAATAATCATTATTGTTTTCACTACTATAATTTTTATTTAACTATTATAATGACTATTATCATTTTTTTACAACTTAATACCAACAACGAGCTTGTAGAGACTAAGTCACATGTATTTTTGATCATCTCGTATATTTCATTCTTAATAAATTTTTAAAAGATTAAAAATCAATATTTTATTTAACAGTTCCTAAAGATTCTTATTCATTTGAGTAGAAATGGCAAAAGCAAATTATTATTTGTCGAATTATCTAGTATTTCATGTACCAATTACTAATTAGTGTTTTCTATCGACATATTTACGCTTTCGTGTCTTCATGCGATTAGAAAATGCTCCACTGGTTTGATCAACCGTTCTTATAGCACGAATTGAGTGCGAATATTAAATTGTTCTGCTTTCTCGGGCGTTAGTCACGGAGTACCGTTTAAAAAGCGATCTGGTTTAACGAAAGAACCGAATGAAATTGTATTTTTATTCAAATTATCGAAAGTTTCAAGTCCTTCTTTTTCATTTTATCTTGGACATGTTTCAGATATGCATACTCCAACGTTTCACCATAGATGTAAACAACTAATTACAAGCAGAAAATCTAGTAAGTCGTTTACTCAGATGATGTAAATCTTTTTGCTAGATTTCTTGGTCCTGAAAAATAGGGGGAATATGAGAAGGCCTTTGAAGATAATTGTTAATGAAAAGTAGATGTTGGACGACCGAAAGCGATACGTATTCAAAGCACCCGGAAGAGAATGTGTGCAGAGAAGTAACGATATTAACATTTACGGACACTTTCGAAGTGTTGCGCAAATATAATTTCACAGACCAGCTTGAAATCGTAAGAGTCGTTTCTGATCGATGTTGCAATATTCTATGACTGATTTTCGGTTGATAAAGTGATGTAGAGGTGAGAACCAGTTAAGAGAGCGTACATAATTAAAGGGTAATAAAAAAGAGAATTTGAATGAAAAGTTTCGTTTGGAAGGATATTAAGTATGATTCGTTTGTATAATTGGTTTTGCATTTACAGTTTATAGGTATATTTTATACATACATATTTATGTATAAAGATATTGATTGTACTATAGTACCGAGATGAGCAATTACTCAATATGGTTACATACTGTGATAGATTATAGCTTTTTATACAATTTCCAAGGATGTTATAGAAGTTTTAGGGATATTGTACATATTTTACACGGTATATAGATTCTTTCTCATCTTTAATGATTTTTTAAGAATTTTTAAGATTTTCTGAACTCATAAAGAATTTCATGAAATTCACTAATGTTTTCTAATATTTCCCAAATATGAAATCTTCAAAAAGACTATGTAATTTTCAAACGTGTTTAAGAGCTTCTAAAATAACTTATCATCCCTAAGAATCCCAGAATTCATCAAGACTTTTCAACATTTTCATAATTAAAATATTTCCTATTTTACACTGTATATATTATATCTTCTTTATCATTTTTAACGATTCCTCAGAAATTTTCATGAAATTCACTAAGACATTTTAACATCTCCCAAATATCAAATCCTTAGAAAGTCCACATAATTCCCAAAACTCTTCTATAGTCTTCTAAAAGACCCAAAAAACCCAACTAATTTTCTTTTCAAAATTCTCACCAATTTCCACAAAACCATTCAACTCTATCTCAACCATCCCCAAACTTTCCCAACATTTCCCAAAGTTCCTTAACGTCCCTCAATTTCCGCAAAAACGAACCCAATAAGTCCCACAGCACCAGAAAAATCCACTTTCTTCCTCCCCTCGAAACCCACCCTCCCTCACGCCTCTCCCTGAATCAGTTCCCAATAAATTCATTTCAACCGGAACTAATTCCGCCAGGCGATAGTCACCACGGTAATAAAAGCAAACTAGAGCTCTGGTTAGTCAGGTGGAGGATGAAGGGTGTGTTGGCGCGTACCCGGAAGCACCCAGCAGACAGGAATATATCGGCATCAATAATACGAGCAAGATAGAAACGAAAGGGTGAAAAAAGAATGCAGAATCGAGGCGTAACGCTGGACAGACAGACCGAAAGCCGGTCTCTCGCGAGCGTATCGACACTCCCTGGCGAAGAAAAGCGTCGATCGGAGTGCAAGCGAGAAAGGAGTTTCGGCGAAAGGGGGGCGGGGGGTGGGGGTTGTGAAATGCAAGAAAGGATGCAGTGGTGGTGTGGCGACAGCGCAAATCAGGACCAGTTTCAGGCCTGCACTCACGTTATACCCACGTTGGCTACGTGCTGCGCCCAGGGATCACGCATCAGGGACGAGGAAGAAGAAGAAGAGGAAGAGAGGAGGAAAAGCGAGCTCGCCAGAGGCTGGTGGTACCGAGTTGAGGGTCGTCGAAAAAAGGACCATGTATTTCGTGTTCGCCCTTTTCTTGGTTAGTGCGGTGACCTTGAGCAGGGCACAGTTTCGGTGCCCGGAACCGAAGGGCTTCTTCCCAGACCCGGAGCAGTGCGACCTCTACTACGCCTGCGTGGATGGGAAGCCGGAGGAGAAGCTGTGCAAAGACGGGCTCGTCTTCAGGGACGACAACCCTAAGAAGGAGCTCTGTGATATACCAGCCAACGTGCCCTGCGGGGAGAGGACCCTTCTACGTGAGTTCCCTTCGATTCCACTCGGTCCGAAGTCAACTAGGCGTGGTTCGTTCACTGGGACACTTTTCTTTTTGGGATACCTTCTGTCAAGTTTCACTTCTGAGGTCTTTCGAGCACTTTGAACTGACAACTTCATTTTGCTAGGCTTCAGTTGGGAGAGATTAGGGAGACCTAGGGACATAATGATATGGAGTACTTCATCTAGGGGGGATTGATGGTTCTTCTTTATCATCTTCAAGTTGCTATCTTAAGGCGAATTTAGAATTTTCTAATTAAGACTTAGGATTTAGATTTTTCTAGATTCGCTTTCTAGAATCATTCTAGAAAAATATAAAGGTTGTTGTCATCTGCATTTTATTTAGAGTGAAAAGTCTAAATTTGTCTTTAGTCTTTTTTCTTCATTTTTGTATGTGATGAAACAAAATCGAGTCACATTTTAGGTGGGAATATGGATCTTTTGAAAATGGGTTTTAAGAGTTGTTAACGAGATAGAAAGAGGTTGTTGAACGAAATGGTACTTATGTTATGAATTGAAGTAATTCATAGCTTATAATACTTTATAGTGAATTTTATTTCAGTAAATGCTGGTGTAAAGTTTTGAATGATTTAATGTGAAGGGAAGATTATGAGTAAAAGCTGAATAGATATTTAGAATATGTAAAGATATTTTTCAGGTATACCCAGAGCACAAGGAATATCTAAATGAATCCATAAATGCATAAATTAAAGAGACATTTAATCAAAGATATATTTTTATATATCATATAAGACAGATATATTTTATATTATTTTTATTGTATTTTTATTTCAATACTTTTCTTATTTAATATTAATATCTTTTTTAAACTTTTTCACGCACTGTCCGTGATTCTTTATAATTATCATTCATGACTTTTCAAACATTTATTTTTTTCCTATCTGCGTTAATACTCAATTTTTGTATCGAGGATAACTAATAATTTACAAAGGAAAATCCGGTAGCTTTTTCCTAGTAACTTGATTTTAATATGCTCTATGATACTTTTAGTATCTTTTCTCGAAAACAGTAATGAGAAGTAGTAATTATGGCACATGAAAATAATAACTGTATCATAGTATCTTTTCTCAGTGCATCATGTACAAACTTATAACGCGAAGACGCAATACAGAAAATTGATTAAATCATGTTCAGCAAATAGGCAGCTTCAAAATGTGAAAGCGATAAAAGTTAATTTGAAAATTTCTTTGTAGATTGCAACATCTGATTGTGAGAGTAACGTTTACTGTACTGTATTATTACCTATAAATAACTGATCCGTTACGTTCTACCTGCATGACACTACTTGTTTTTCTAATTTTCAGTCTAAGAGTAATTTATACGCTAATTACCAAAAGCAACAAAATAGTTCATGAATTCACATGGTTCATTGTAATCACACTGTAACAATAATTAACACAAATAAATGACAGATTAAGCACACATACACTAATATCTTTGTTTAAGAAAAGAATTACAATCACTTCTTTAAATAAAAAATTAACTTAAAGTTTACTTGTCTAGTTGCAAGTAAACAATTAACTTTTTCATAGGTATTACATATAGCTACGTTAATTAAGCTCGATAGAGACCCAATTATCAATTAATACCGAATACTTCTCTTATCTAAAATAAGGTCACGCGTACCTAATCCTGCGCAGAAGATTAAACCTCCACATGGGTTGAAATCGTATATCAACATCTTGTTATGCAAATTATTAATTAACCACAGTTCCGATAATATCAATATCAATTACACTCGATTTCGGGAATGAACGCGCCAGATCTAATTTATAGGCACACTTTGCCTGAGGAAACGAGTCGAATTGCGACATGTGACGGTGGAAAGATCGCGCGATACCGAGAACTTTCTGAGGCGAATTTACGAGGCACCAAAGGTGAAAGTGACGTGTACCGATCGCGCACCTAAGAATATTCTGGTCACACAATATTCTATTTTTGAGGAATTCCGATCACGGACGTGAATCCCATTCCAAATGGTCAACACGATAGACTCGTTAACCGCTGGAACGTATCTTTTTTCCCCTACAATTGGGATTCCAGTATCCCTTTGACAGCGCAGCCGCGTCCCTGGATACAAATTCGCGATAAAAAATAACGATTAGATCGGGTTGCGCTGCCGACGATGTGATAAATTGGGGTAAACCGGTTTCTTTGTGGATTCTTGGCTAAATTCGTCCCCAGCCTCTCCTCGATTTTTGTTCACCGCTTTAACTGTTTCATTCGTTGCCATTTTTTTACTGTACGAATAAATCTGCATGATTATCTCTCTTATTTTTGCATAGTCGAAGATTCGGACAAAGGAAATGATTCAAGTTTGATGCTGCTTCGTTGCTGGTTCGTTTATCAGTGAAAGCTAGCGTTCAGGTTCCTTTAAAGCGTTTTGTATCCTTTTTAATTTCAGATGGATTGATTGTTTTTTATAGAATGGACTTGCTAGTAACTTAACTAATAAAAATTGTTAGGAAAAATGGAAATATCTGTGTTATTTAGTTTGTTTGTTTCAATGTTTGTCCTTTTGAGGGGATACGTAGAAGGAAACTCAAATACTGTTGAAGTGATTGTTTTGGTGCTTGTATGCAAAGGAATGCAATGGAATTTTTACTGTTTGAAAAAATTGATGAGCGTGTCTATTGGCGTAATAAAATTGTTTCAAGTGAAATGAGATAAAAATGGATCCTAAGTTATATTTTTTATAATAAATTTCAAATAATAGGAACTTGTAAATTTAAAAACTGATGACTTGCTGTAACTATTAGTCTCTTTAGAAGAATTTTGCACTATCTAATTACTATAGAAATTATAAAATCTTCTTCCATAATTATTACCAAGAAAAAATGATATTTCAACTATCAGAAAATCGAATTTTTATTTTTAACACCTTCTGTACTTATATTCAAAATACTTACATTTTTATCAGCGTTCTATGAATTAATTAAACAAGAAGACTTACTTTGGAGACATGTCTCCCATTATAAGCTCATAATCAATGAACTGTGGTATTCTATATTAATAAGAGAATTATGTTTTTTGTTACGACCCTACAACTCAAAAAAGTAGTCTTAAGATTCTTAACACCAAGTCACGAATTAACAAATTCTAAGTGTCACTAAAATCATCATCTACTCTTTCTTCAGAGGAACCACAGCCCTCCAAAGGATGTCCACGTGCCAATGGCTACTTCAAGCACGAGGACCCAAACGCCTGCGATCGTTTCGTCAACTGCATCGATGGGGTGGCCCAAACACTGCCCTGTCCACCTAGTCTGATTTACGAGGACAAAATGTCTAGCTGCGTGTGGCCAGCAGACGCCAGCAGGTTATGCGAACACGTGAAAAGGGATGTTCTGGATGATGGCTTCGTCTGTCCTGACGGCGACGTGGCTGGACCACTTGGCAGGATCCTGCCGCACCCCACGTACCCTCATCCTGAAGACTGCGCCAAGTTTTACATTTGCAAAAATGGCGTGGTGCCACAAAAGGGACAATGCGAACCTGGCACTGTGTACAGCGAGGACAGCTTCAAGTGTATGGAGCCTGAAAGTGTGCCTGGATGGTGAGTTTGAATGTAAACTACTGTACTATCTAATCATGGAGAAAAGTAATGTCTACTGAAAATATTTTACTGCTGTTTTGTACTACAGCAAAATTCAAATTCAAAATTCAAATTGTTCAAAATTATCCAAAGATGCATGAAACTTAATTTCACATTTTTCTGTTGTTACTGTCTTTCTCCATAGTTGAGCATTATAGACGACTTAGGTTTATACAGGGTGTTTGACAACAGGTGTGAGAAATTTTAAGAAGTGATTCTACATGTTGAAATAGAATGAAATTGCGTTTGAGGCTTCGTTATAGAGTTACTAATTACTGCAAAAATGTCTAAATTAGGGTTTCTCAACGAGGACCATATGATTCCTTAGGGGTCTTGGTACCGAATATCTTTCTTCCAAGATCTTCCAAGAAAAGGAAGATGCGAACAAGAAGAAGAATGGGGATAGCAAAAAAGAAAAGGGAAGAGGGGACTATAGGGGCGATTAATGTTTGGAAGAGAACCACAAGCCAGAAAAGATCGAGGAACCCAGTTCTAAAATTTATGTGAAACGTGTCTGGCTCGAGACTTATTCTACTGCCAATGTGGTCTAGCCTGGCCAGATTCAGCGAAGTCAGAATATGTCCTAAGTTAGACACATTTCAGTTGCTTCCTCAACAATTAATAACTTGGAAATGAATTCTAAAACAGAGTTTCATTTTACTTTAGCACGTAACATCATTTCTTAAAATTTCTAACACCTATCGTCGAACACCCTGGATACTAGCCCATAATTTCTTCACACAGTTCTGGGATTCATGACCAACATTAACATTTTCATAATATCATCAAGTTAGGGTGAACCTAGATTACAACATTGTTGGTAGTACTGATATATTTTTAATTATTCTATTGACTCAAAATGAGTTACAACTTCTTAATTATACTTTTAGTTCAGCATTGATGCAATATTTTCCTAAGATTTTGAAAAACTTATTCATTTGTCAATTTCTGTCACACATTTGATAAAGATTGTACACTTTTTACAGAGAACAGTTCAGCTATATAATACTGTCCAATTTCGTAAGAATAATTAAATTTATAAAGACACACACTAACTAATTCACGTTCTAACAAATAGAATCTTAGGATGAACACTGACTGTTTTGTTTTTTTCTTGTTACAGTGAAGATTACTACAAGAACAAGAACTAAATAAAGACAAGGTGCCAGTTACTCAGCGATACATCTCTGTAACGCTTAATCTCTTCTTTTTTACACTTAGGAACAATAAACTCGTGATAGACTTACATAAATGAGTGGCCTTTGCATAAACTTCCCATGATAATTATACCTTTCTCCTTATGTAAACGGATTACGCTCTGAAAATTTATAGCGTCGATAACTTTGTTGTGGCTTGCTGCGCTGAATGGAAAAATCTGAATTAGTAACCACAGTTCAGTACACTGGAAAGAAATTTGCAGCAGCGGTAGCTGAGGAATTCCATGGAAATTCTTTCCTCGTAGGTACATAAATTTATCAATGACACTCGACACTCTACTTCTTAATCAAAATTTACGAAATTTATTTTTTTGAAAATCTACAAAATTGTTTTTTCTTGATTCTCTTCTTTTTTCTTTTACTCACTGTACTTCAAGTTTTCACTTTGTATGCTACTTGTATTTCATTTTTCGTGTATCATTGACATCTATCTTGGTAACTCAAAATAATTTATGCAATGTAAACGATAACTTAATAAACAGTATCTATTAATAATGCATTTACTGTTTTGGAAAGTTAGATATTGTAAAATATGTAAATATGAGATCTATTTGAATTGTGAATGAGTCATCATGAATCACTTCGAACGAAGGTGTCGTTGAATGGAGAACAATAACGATTCATAATGACAATTTTTGTAAATTGATCTCGTTTGAATACAATAACCAGCGTACAATGATTCGTCGAGCTAGCAGACAATTTCACTCAATTCGCCTGATTGCAACCTTTCTCTTTACGTAATTTACGATGTGCTCGCTGAAACGTGCTCTCGCGACCCTGTCAGATTATTTGTGCTGCTGTTGGATTCATCTGACTGTTCTTTGATTTATTGTCTTACAATTTTTGTCACTTATCTGATATTTTTTATTACCAGTGAAAATTTTGTATTGTTTAAAACCTTGAGTCTCTTCATTTTAGAGTATTTGTAATATAATTTTTTAAAGGATAAACAATAATGTTTTAAAGTGAAAATACAGGAGATAAATTAAAAAGTATTATAAAGGAATTTTTTAAACTAACAGGAATGACAGAAAGGTAGATTCCTCCATGGTTTTCTTGTAAACAATTCTCTTTGGTTTCTACTCACGTCACTCAAATCCGGTTTTGTATCGTATTAATGACTTCATTAATTAGAGATCCTCTTACCTCTAACAACTCTTTCAGTGGTAAGTATCAACTCAAGGGTAAAATGAATTTTAAGGGAATTCAAAGTAGGAAATAAATAAATTAATTATGTATCTATCTACTTTACACTATTATAGTAGTTAGAAAGCAACATTGATCAGCATTAATAGTTATATATACTTTTAGTGAAGATTAAAAAAGACTTCAACACATAATACAAAAAGCTACAAATTACAAATTAACTAATTGAAAGTTCATTTAAAAGTTAACGTTTCCGTAAAATTAAAAATTCTTGATTAATAAAATTCCTGAGATGATCAAAAAAAGAATTTCTGTTTGCAAAAGTATTTAATTACAACATTATGAAGCATACTTCAGCTAGAATTTACTCAAAAATGTGTTGGTCAAAATGGCTCGAGGGTAAATTTATAAACTGGATTGTACACTATACAATTAAACGAAAATTGAAGATTTTTTACTTAGTACTATGGTCTCTATATTGAGAGATAAACGTAATTTTATTTTATGCAAATTTCTGATTATTTCTGGCTTTTGAGAGTTATAAAGCTCAAAGAAAGATTAAGCATTCGAAGACCCAAACTTTTTAACATTCTATCAAGAGAACGAAATGATCAAATCCATCGATCAAGGAGAGACATGACCGTGACGTATTTATTTTGTTCATCGACAATGCTGATATCGCGAGTACTGAGATCGCGGATTGGTATTCGCCTGCTTTCACTATCCATGTTGGGAGATCTGGTTCCCCCTTCGGCCACGAAGTAGCAATGAGTATTGCGTAAGGACAGTTAAGGTCCTGGACAGGCAACCTGTGCCTCATACATGTACCATATCGAAATGTATTCAGGTGAACACTTGTCCTGATATGTTTTTAGCATGTGACCTGGTGACATTAATTCAATTAAAAGGGACACTCACTTCAAAATTACTGAAACATCGATTTCTTCTTATTACTTTTAATTTTTTAGGAATGCTATAATTTGAGAAATAGTTCGATCAAAATTTAGATTGAAATTCAATGAACTTATGATTTTGGAAATGTTTGGAGCGACCTGGAGTCATTAAAAATTGCTTATGTAGACATTTTAAACAAGTGCATACCTTTTAATTGATCGACTTGAAATCAACTGACTCGATTGTCTGATCCAAAGTTAGTAGATATAAATGCGATTTTATCTTTTTATCATAATATAAAAACGATAAAAATGAATCCTGTCTCCCTTTAAAGTCCAACTTAGGTTTATTTTTAAATTAAATTTCATTAACTTTGTACAGACAGAAAGCCTTTTAAGTCAAGTTTAGGTCAGTAACATTAATCATTTTAAATCTTACACGTCATTCAGGACTCCAGAGTTCCTTTAACGTAACAAAAAAGAGTTGAAAAATGTTCAACATAAAAGATGTAAGATTGCTTTCATATAACAGTTACATATCTCTAGAACTCGCTTCAATAATGATTTGAGTAGGCATGTAATTATGTAAATGACGATTATCTAAGTAATTGTGGTCTGAAGAATTTACCTGAACACATCAGCTAGCCAATAAGTTCGAAAGGCGCATGAAAATGTTAACAAGAAGGAAACGCTTACCCACATTATAAAACATCATTTACCGGTTTTGCACGTAATGAAGAAGCATCATCGGGAATCTCATTTTCACGGACTTTAATCAGTTACGTCTACGAAGTGGTTTTGATGAACTATGATGAGAAAAATATTTTTTTTTGTCTCGTTATGTAATTCCCCTGCTACCATTCTAGAGAAGGCAACGAATCGTAAACTTTTCCAGTTTCCAAAATGTCAAGAAAGTTGCGCGACGAGAGGATTCTTCTCGTGATTGTGTTTACCAAGTTGCGCAAGTATTTTACAAGAAGTTACTTTTATAAATGTCAACGTATAAATCATTATCATTACGCATAAGTTAATTCATAAAGCATTAAGAAGTATTAAATAGTAATTTATGTCACTGAAAGTCGAAAAATCAATGTTTAAATTATGTTTTGACTTAAATAAATTTATTATTATTCGATAAAGTTTTGTATTTTACTGAATATAATTAGTTTCCTTGTTATTTTTCAGATTTCTTGAAATAAATAATATACACTATTGTATTTTGAAAATGAAATAGCAATAAGATAAAATATTGTCTTTTTTCGCAATAATGTACTAAATAATGTGATTTTAAGTAAGTTTAAGTTAGTTTATGAAGAAATTAATATTTCACGAACTTCCTAACTACTTTTCAAGCACTTTATGTAATATTACTACGTAATATGAAAAAGATGCTTCTCAATAAAGTGTTACTGTAAGACATTCTATTTTTAATACTCTAAATAAAAAATACATATTTAGGGATATTACAGATGATTTTTCTTTCCAGAGTATTTAAATTTAAAAATATATTTTTATGGAAGTAAGAGTGTTAATGTCTGTACTAAAAAGATTTTTGGTCTGTTCGTGACTGACACTTTCTACTTATTACGCTTTAAGAAAGCGTTGTTCTTTATAATTTATGGAACTGTAAATTTGATTATATGGATTATTGTTCACATTTACGTAATTAGTAGAATATTTATTAGTACGATGTTAAATTGATATTCAATAGTCAAATGTTCAATCAACAAAAGTTAATTGATATTCTATTACGTTGAGTCAGTATATTTCATCCACTATTAATTTATTGAACATTAAAGATTTTAGACTTCATATTTGTATTGTAAAGTTAAACAAAGTAAGATGTATTGTTATTCTTTATACAATAAATTTTTTGTTATATTTCTTCATAGTGCAATTTTATTTAATAAATCATCATTACCATTATTTAGTTATCGTCTATTCTAACTATCTTCTTTCTTTATCTGTCTAAAATAAAGTTCAAAACCACTTTGAAATGATTAGTATAAAGAATAATTCTAAACTCCATGTTCTATAAAACGACGCGACGGAGTATACTCCAGTTGCAAATCCCATTCCAAATATTGAAGTAGCTTTCTTACATTTTATTTTGCGTTCACCTAAGAACCACCTCAATTTTCTTACAGAATTTAAGTAAAAAGAAGAAATAGTTGACGATTCATTTGACTACCTTAGAATAATCATACACCTAAAATAACTCAAGGGACAAAATTTCAAGAAAACCCAAGTTCAAAGCCCACCCTCCCGTTTCTCCCAGAAAGCAAAATCCTCTCCCCTTTATTCTCGACCTTCAGCCCACTACCTCTCCCCCAACAACTCTCTCGCCCTCAGCCTCTAACCCCCCAACCATCGTCCCGCGATTCGATGTCCCTGATCCAGCGCGAGCAATCTTCATCCAAACATTGCGAGCCCTCGAAAGCGATGCACCGCTCGGCTCTATTCGCCGTTGAACCGAGGCCATACGATCGCGATGAGAAATCGCTGGGACCGATCTGGTGGGGTACCACGAGACCAAGTATCGAGCAAGTGAAGGGAGAAGCTCTCTGTCCCGAGGTCGATAACGAAGTGTCAGTAGTCAGAGTCGACCCGCGGAGGATCAGACCAAGCGAGCACTATGAGCCACCCGAGGAGCGTGACCCTATTGGCCCTGGCGGCTTTTCTGGCCAGCGGTAAGTTTTTTGCGCCAATCAGCACCCACCGTACGTACCCTCGCCATCGCCGATCGGTTCCGCGGGGGCACGATGCATCCAGCCTCCAGGACATGCAGCCCAGGGCCCCCACGATGCGTCTCCAAGGCGCATCGCCGTTCTCCGGGCTGCATCCTGGCAGGCGTGTTCCCTCGCACCTGGAGAGGTCCTTGTTCCCTCTGTTACGACACCTACGTGCCAGAATTTCAATAGCTTTCACCGTCCCGCCAACCGCCTCCTCACGCCATATGGTTACGTCGAAAGCGACCTATGATATAATGGCGGAGCCCGCTGTCTAGCGATTTGCGCCTTCCTCGTCTATTACTTAGAAATGCATCGAGTGTGTCGACGGTTACCATCTACCCGAGACGCATTATTCATGCAGGCGTGCTTCAAAAGCGGGACTCGATTCGTTTCACTGCTTCGACTTTGGGCTGTTCTTCGATTCTTCTGGAGTGCCTTCTGGAATTTGGCTTTGTTCTTTGTCGGTTGTTTCTGGTGTACTTGGTCTGTGGTGAGGGTTATGAGCTTTCTGGATTGAATTTGAGATCATGTGTCTGTCTTCGTTGTTTGTAACTGGGAAATAAAGGAAAACATATGATTGTAGGGGGATCGTATGTCAAAATATCGCTCATGTGCATTGACCTTAAAGAGTGGGTATTTATGGTCGCAGGTGATAATATTCTCGGTTATTATAAGAGGGCTCCACTGAATGTCGATATTTATGGCTTTCTTTACTCTGGTAGTTGTTATACTACCATTGATACAGACTTCGTGAGATTGGTACGTTGTTTTGGATGATTGAACATTGAATTGATTCTTCTTTTCTTTTTGTTGATAGTAATATAAGATACTAATGTAGATTGTAGGTCTATGTTTACGATTGCAATGTAAAACAACGTAAATTATATAGTTTCATTGGAAAACCATTAGTATTTCAATTTTCAAGAATTTACTGTATTTTGACTTTACTAGGATGACGAATAAGTTTTTATTCAGTTTACGCAGTAAATTTATTTATCCCGAAAAATATTGTTCGCTATACTTCAATTTTGAACCAATAAAATAGGAGAAATGTTATCTACTGATAAATATAAATAATAAATATATATTACTAGTGTAAAGAAATTATTTAATTAAACAAGATGATGTAAACTAAGCAACAGTTTACAATTCATTCTACCACGTCTTATCATATCGTATTCTAATCTTGAAAGAGGAAGAACATTTTCTTACTGTACTCTCTTTCTGTTAAAAATACAAATTCCGTGTCTTGAACCGCAATCAAGTCATAAATTAAAACTAGAAGCAAATATAAAGCACCAGTCGTGTTGCTTTACAGCCACAGACATGTCTGACGTGGTATTTCTCCTTCTACTGTTACTGGATTTGACCCTTTACTCCTCGCCCCCGATTCTAATGTTGACTCCTTTCAATCGTGACTGTTAGCCATATTAGAAATATTAAAATGTTCTATACAGGGTGAGTCACGCAATTCTATCACATGAATATTCTCGTAAACTATTTGTTGCTTGGAAAAAATGTTTCAAACGAAAATTATTTCGTGAGTATGCTCCTTTTTGCTATATTTCTCTCGGTACCAAACAATATTCGTTTGAAATATTTTTTCACGCAACAAATAATTTAAAAGACAGTTTAAACGATACACTTGCGTGACACCTTGTATAACGCATGTTTAATTCCAGCTGCAAGTAGTTTACGATTTTCCCTAAATTTTTGCAAATAATTTCCCAATGCCGCAAGGAAGGTTTTCGATTTAACGATGCACATCAGCACTGTCATTTTCTCTCGCACCTGTGGTCTGTCATGCGAATCCGAATCTCGACCTCAGCTGGATCGTCTGTTTACGACTCGAGATACAGTCTGTGCAGCCTTGATAGATTCCCATGATTGCTTCCTTTTTCACGGATGCGGATTTCCGCTGCGCACCAATTTTCTGTGGTTTTTAAGACAACCGCCATCACTGCTTTTATTCTTTTCTTTAGTTTCATAGCATTATCGTCGATTTCTTCTTTGGTTTAAGTTTTTATTGAAATGGTATGGTATTTCTAGTTTATGGATACAACGATAAACTTTTTCGTGTTTTTTAGTAGAGTGGGATACTATTTAAGTTTTTATTAGTTTCTTATTTTTCTTTGTTCTTATTTTTATTGTTGGTAGATGTGAATTAGTAAGTGAATTATCTTAAGTGAACACTGGTATAATATCGTGAGTTAAAATCTGAATAAATTCAGAAAGACTTATAATTAGATAGATGGATTTAGGAGGAAGAATTTTGAAGAATTTGTTATTTCGTAACTAGAATTAAATATACGCAATTTTATAATGGTGATATTTGATAGTGTTTCTCAATTGGATCTACGAGAAATGAAATTTTGACTTCTCTGATAATCCTTTCTAATAGTCTTATGTAAATGAATCTATTAATCTTTTATAATTTCTTGTCGATTAATGCTAATAAATGATTCAAATAACAGAACACAATTTATTTCTGATATTTCATCATGCCAGATGAAAATTTCTCCAAAGTTCGCTTAGCTTTGAGTGAGAGTACGCATTTGGGAGAAAGTCAGGGGACAATGTACAGTAAGACAGAAATACTTGTAGACATTGACCTATTTTATATTTTTCTTCGGCTCGCAATTTTTTCTAATTTTGTCAGTATTTTAATTTTGTTACTGTCTATTCCTACTTTAATTACTCTTAATATAATAACAAAGGTTCGATGTGAAATATACTTATGTAAAGCATTGCTCCTATGCTACAATAATGACACAATTAAAAAATTTCTACCCTTTTTGAATCATTTTGAGTGACAGATCCAGAAGAAATTCTTCTTGTACTAAATGTCGATATATTTCTATTTAAAAAACTCAGGGATTGCTTCTATCCTATTTCGATATATTATTTACTCAATATACATAAATTTCTCTTAATAATATTTTGTCTTATTATTGCTGAAAAGTCAGGTAGGCTAAGCGAATGAACACTTTTTGTACTTGCACTTGCAATCTATTTTCGTCGTGTGATTCGTTACCTGAGTAACAATTCTAAGCACATACAACAGTTACGACTTGCATGGTATGCAGTGTGAACGATAACGCGATTCATTTCACGGACGAATGTGTAAATCTTAAAATATTCTTTTTATTAATTCATTGAAACCAAACACATAAATAATAGAATCTGCAAACAATTTTGGTTGTCGTTTTTGCGCTTAGAATCATTATTCTAAGGATAACTGTTCAATTCTCATAAATGTCACATCAAGTAACCACCTTAAACATTATACGTTATGCGTTTGCAACTGTCAGTGTACAGGGCTTAAATGAAGAGTTATTCAAAATCTACTAAACACAGAATTGCAGCAAGTAAAAGTCACAAATAAAAAAAAATTTTACTTTTCAAAAATTTGAAAAGTAAAAATTTCATTATTAGAAAATCTGGAGATTCAAAAATTCGATAAGTTGAAAGTTTAAAGTTACTCATGTTGGAAAAATAGCGTTTCACTTTTTTTGGTTTCGATTGACTTTTGCCGAAAAGACACTTTTTCTGTGAATGTTCCATCAAAAAGATTCGATGGACTCTGAGGTCCATCTATAATTTCAAGATTATTTAAAAATAATTCTGACCTTGTTCTATTTTCCACCTCATCAATTAAATGACTCTGCACTCCAATGCAACCCTATTAATCAAGTCATATCTGTTTTATCTTTCACAGCTCAGGCAGCCACTCTGCTGGACGCACCACCTTGCCCAGACCCACATGGGGTGCACGCGTACCCCCATCCCGAGAACTGCAACGCCTTTTTTCTCTGCACGAATGGCACACTGACCCTCGAATATTGTGAGAATGGACTGCTTTTCGACGGCCATGGAGCCGTGCACGACCACTGCAACTATCACTGGGCCGTGCACTGTGGAGATCGCAAGGCTGACCGTAAGTATCCCGTTACTGTTCCCAATAAACGCAATGTAATAACGAGCTCGTGTGAGGCACGCGCGAAGGTTTATCTCTTCGCGGCGAGCGGCTTTGTCAGCGCGTGCACTTGACGCGTTCAACGATGAGACAGATCAGAATACAAGGGGAGCACGCGTGACTGTTTAGAGACGAGAGGTGAGAAGATAAGGAATGTTAATTCGAAGTGACGAATGAAGAAATTGCAAATTTTGTATCGAGTTTGTTCTTTGATTGATGATGCTCTGAGATGATGGATTGGTGAATAGTGTGAATTGTATGAGGGTTTTATAACTGTTGTGTTAGAAATTGATGGGGATGTTTGATTCAGGGGAATTTAGTGTAAAATTCTTTTCTGAGTATTTTTTTCTCTAGCTATCTGCAAATATGTGGACCACGTAAATATGAAGACTAACTTTTGCTGAGTAATATTATAGTTACTCTATAACCTGGTTTTACAATTATTATATATTTGTTATTTGTAATGTTTATTAATTAATAACATTTTTGTATATCTTCTCTTAGTTAAGAGAAAATAGTTAAAAATTGTTATAAGCATAGATGTAACATGAATTTCAAAGCAGACAACATTTCTCAGTTGTATAATGCAAAAATGTCTTACGTAATACACAGCATTAGCGAAACAAGTTTTAGTGAGGAGTACGCAGGTGTACATATTGTCTGCATAAGAAAGTAAAAGTTGCGTGACTAAAGGTTTTTGGTAACCCCTTTTCACCCAGTCACGTTAGTACCATTCATCACGAGGACTTGGCATTGAGCAAATCACCTCTGATTGCAATTTTAAACTTTCCTTTTCAATATTAATTTTCAGTTTAATCTTTTTAACTGAACTTCTTATTTCTATATAATTTATAATCTATTATTGGACTTTTTTAAAGATATAAAATTGGCTAAAAAAAAAAGTAAAGGGAAGATGCTAGTGTTTTGTAACAACGTAATTATTCATTAAGTTAAATAAATATATACATATTTACTTTCTTAGCTGGTAACAATTAATTAATGTGAACATTTTGCAGTAACTAAGTACTTTCCTTCATTTCTTTTAAATACATTTATATTAAAACAAATTATTAATTTATATGTATTTTGTAAGCTTAAAGAAATTTTTAATTATTTTAGAACCTTTAATATTGCTAACAGTACATGATGTTTATTAGATTTGTACAAATGTAAATAAACTTCATACTCGAGATAGTCTAACTTTGGTAATCAAAGAGGTGATTCTACATGCTAAAGTAAGATGATTATAAAAACTAGTGAAATCGACTTTGAGGCTTCGTTTTTGAGATATAAATTGTTGAAAGAACGCTTAAGAAGCACGTGAAATGTGTCTGAGTAGACATATTCCACTGTCTTATTCTACTAACATCGCTGCTCATGACTTGCCTAGTGCTCACGCTAGAAGTAGAAAAAGTCTCCAAGTCAGACACATTGCAAACGCACTTTGAGCGTACCTTTAGCAATTAATAATTTAATAATGAAGCCTCAATCCCAATTTCATTATTCTTTATTTTCGTTCTATTTTGACTCGTAGAATAGCTTTTGAAAATTTCCTATACCTATTGTCAAACCCTCCCTATAAAGTACTCAAAAAATATATCACAATTTCTTATTCAACAGAGAGACTAATCTTATAAAAAGAATAATTTAATTATAGAAGCTAATAATTTCTCAAAATAAGAACCTCTAAGTGAAATTAGCAAATTATGTTAATTAATTCAATAACTATTTTCAGTAACTCCGATCAGCAGCCCAGGGTGCGAGTACCAATTTGGCTTATACCCAGCCAGTGATGCATGCAGCACCACTTACATCAAGTGCATCCACGGACATCCCCATGAGGAACATTGTGACGCAGGATTAGCATACGACGAGAAGACTCACACGTGTGTTTGGCCTGACCAATTGATGCCCTATTGTAATCCAGAGGAAATCGTGGGCTTCAAGTGCCCTCATAAGGTCCCCTCTCACAGCGCTGCTGCCAAATTCTGGCCTTTCCCAAGGTACGTATTGAGAATAAATATTATTTCTTTAATTATTCCAATGACGTGACTGTTTGATGAATGTATTCAACTGATGTGCAAGAAGGAAGGTCTCTACGTGATTGCAAATATAATCGACAGGAAGTAATAGTTGTAATGGACTTTTTGTGTGCATATTATTCAAATAATTTGTAGATAACTATATATTTTATGTATTTAGAGAACTCTTTAAATAAATTCTAGGATCTTGAAGTTCGTTGAATAGATGTACACATCTATCTTTATCAAATTACTTTGTGTTCAGTTACTACTTCCAGATAATTTTTTATTATTATAAAATAGTATTATTCACATATAACAGTGCAAGCAAAATACTTTTGATTTTTTAACAATAAAAGTATTATTCTAATAATAATAATAATGAACAGTGCTCCTCTCAATAATTGGCATGTTTCTTCCTTTTTCTAAAAAAAGCCACGAATTTAATTTCTGTCTTGTTTAAAAATGGATCTCGTGCTATATTTTTATCGCCCTCTCTTTATGCATTTTGCAAAAAAATATCACATGGAAGCTGAATCTTCCATGATAAACAACATTGCTGGAGGAAGAGTCACTGGTAGAAACGTAGGTATGCGTACCTGGGTTTCAGTTAAAAGTAAAGGAAGCCGCGAATTCTTAAATATCAAGGGATACGAGTTTACCCAGTACGCAAATTAAAAACCGGTCTTCCTCTGAGATCAGAAGGGTAAAGCATGCACACCCGCTGAGAGATAACACGTGTTTCAGGGATACTCAGTTTCGTATTACCTGTGCTACAGTAATAAAACATTGCCTCTTTTCCTGTTTATATTATCGTAACATTAAGAGTCAAGTAGTAGTTTATTTTAGCATATTGCCTTAATTTAATACATGGTAGCTCTTAAGGTACCAATTAAGTAATCGAATACACTTTAAGTCATTTAAGTCAATGTGTCTATAATAACTCATTTCAAACTTCTGTAAGTAAAAGCAAAACTTTTGTAAAAATTTGTGTTATAATTCAGTGAATATTTAATTTTGAAATCTAGATTTTAAAATTATAGTTATTGCAAAATTGTACAACTGCAATCACTCAATACATGTGTATTCTCAATACACGAGAGATTAAGAGATTTTAGTAGAAACGATAGATACTTTATTAGCCGAAAATTAATACACATATATGAAATTTTTAATTAATTTAAATTTGTAAGATTTAGATATATTTTGAGTACTTAATTATTTTTACTTTTTAGATTCCCAGTACCTGGTGATTGTGGCAGACTGATTACCTGTGTCGATGGTCACCCACGTCTGCTCACCTGTGGCGATGGAAAACTTTTCGATTCTGTGACCTTGAGCTGTTTGGATCCTGACGAATTACCTCATTGGTATGTTAAAAATTAATTCTATTAATTCTGGATTTGCAACATTCTGAACAGAAACTATATGAAACAATCATTTCTTTTTCAGCGCCAATAATCTGTAAATTATGTAGGAAACTCAATGATCCCGAATTACAGTCGAAACATTCTTTCTATTATGAAATTCTGAAAAGTGGAAATCATCTTGAATGCTTATCAAAGCAACTCAGTGCTTGTTTTAAAAACTGTAAAATACGTTTATTGAGAAATTTTTTATTCTATCAGACTATGACCATTAAAATTAGTAAATGTCCATCCCTCGGATAGGTAGACTACAATAATTAAAAACTAGATATTTTATTCCAGTATCTAAGCAAATTCACAAATCACAAAATCTAGTGGTATTTAAGGAGAACAAATATTTAATGGTTAAAGCAACGATATGTACACAGACCATTCGAATAAAATGTGGACATGAGTACAAAAAAATATACAACGTACACTTTATTTCAACGTGTCTACATCGTACAAGTGTGAATGTTCCGATAGTTAAGTCTTACCATTAAAGCGAAGGTAAGGGGTGAAAATGGGTAAAAGAATATTTACACTTCGACTATAAAAGAATGATACAGAACAAATAGTGGAAGGTTTGCAACAACGATCCACATGATAACTATATACTGTTCAGTCGCTTCTGAGACAGAAAATTGATTTTTCAAATTTCCAAAGTCTTAGAGAATCCCAAGACTCCTAACAATTCCAAGAATTTTAAGAAATATAAAAATTCAAAGATTTCCAAGGTTTTAGTGAATCCCAAGATTTCTAAGACTTCTAATAATTCCAAGTATTCTAAGACTTGCAACATTTCCAAAATTTCCAAGACATGTATGATTCCTCAGATTTTCAACATCTCCAAAATATTCAAAATAGCTACAGTTATAAAGGCTACCTGAAGATTCATTAAAATTTTATTATGTCTCTAATTTAAATATTATGAAATAGTTAATATCGATTTTGTAAAATAATAGATTGTTATTATTTTTGAAAATAATATCACTTTACGATTTGCTAGCTTCATATTCACGCTACTTGCCAATTATGAGGCTTATTGTATCTCAAGTGATTTAGAATGCCTGAAAATCAGGTACATAGTAACGAAAAACGTAAATTGATTTCTCTCACTGTCAGCGACTAAACAGTAAAAAGACGAGATTGAGAAACGCGCTTTTAAGCTATTTAATTCTCTCAACTTAAAGTATATACGTGCACAAGACCTGTTGAAAGATCGGCCAAAACTAAACGAAAGGAAGGGGAAAACAAAGAAGAAAAAGAAGAATATTTACTCTTTTCGACTGACAAGTAACAACTATAACGAAGCAGTGAATACATATAAAACTGAATTTAACCCCTTCGTGCCCGCACCTAGATACAGTGAATATACAGGATTTATTCCCTACAATCTTGACTCAACTTCTATTATCTTTAACCTCTGACAAGACAAACTGGAGTTCATCAACCCATGAATTAATCTCAGAAACGTATACATATTCTACACTCTACAAATTCATTGCTAATCCCATGAGTTTATAACGAGCACAGACTGTACTTAATCTCCTTCAATGTACATCAGTTTGTTTCATCTTAACCATAATGAATAACTCCAAAATGAAACATTATTATGTTTATTTAAAATTCAATCTCACTGAATATGTTTACAAATAGCGTATCAATCTGAAGAACATATACCACTTCATATTTAAGTAGAAAATGATTAAATTCTCAGAGCAGTCTTTCGCCTTTGCACACCTTTCAGTCATACTAATTCGATCTATAATCTACGCGAGCTTGTTTTACGAAAATGTGCAATGAAGACGTTATACAATTATAATAACAATATAAGTGATTTGAAACTATTGTGTATCGAAAACGACACAGTGGACACGAAAGGGTTGACACTCTCCTTCCGCGAGACTCGTTCGACCAACGAGAACCATTTCATCGATTTTGCATCGATGAATTCGCTTATCTAATTTTCCATTCTCCTCTACCTCGATGCGTGGAAAGAGTGTTCCATCACGCTGGTCGCGGACGATCTCTGTAAAGCCAAGATTTATCCACAGTAATTAGTCGAAGAGTTTAACGTTTAATTGCCCAAATTGTGTATGAGTGATCTGTCTATCGTGATATACAGCAGAAGTAAAAGACAAGACCTCAGGAGTCCTCTCTCGATATAAGCTCATAGTCACCATCCTTCGAGTTCCTCGTGTCTGCCATTATTCTTTACTTTGACAAGTCAGAAGCAACCAACTGTCAAAAATTACCAACGCCTGCATAGTTTCAAAAGTATGTTTTCACGTGACAGTAAAAGCTGTGACTTTTATTGTCACAGCACTGTAAAACAATGTAACAGCATTAAGTTTCACTGTCATATCTAGCTTTCATGACAAAAGTCACGACACTCGCTGTCATGACAGTAAAACTCGCGATTTACTGTCTCATGAAATCGTACCTTAACACGTTCCATGCTCAAGTTTTGGAGTAGCGAAACAGTCAAAAAAGTTTTATCCTCTGGCGAGCACTTGACACTTGGTCAACAATTTTCCAAGGTCCCCAGCTCTCCTCGATGCATGTGTCAACGCAGCAGGAAACGTGTTAAATACGACACCCGTGCCTCATGATCTTCCCAATGGACCCATGAACTTATAGCAAGGTTTTAACCTATGCTGTATAAAAACGACCAACTAGCGCGTCAACTAACCACAGTTGAAACACTTCGACTAACCACTGTAGAGAGACCCTAGCTTTAAGGTCGAATGCTCGTACGGTTCACGGAGCAGCTTGTCGCGAGTTTAGTTTCTGGGGCGAGGTCGAAGAGGGATCGGGAGCGCGCCAGCTGGCAGAGGCGGAACGCCTGGCGGCAGATTCTCCTCCTCGGGCTCTTGCTCGTTACGACCTTCTGGAAGGTCACCCTCCAGATTCGGCGGGGTCGTGGGCACGTCGCAGTCCTCCGTGGGAGGGACCACGCACCTCAGCGACCTTCGGTCGAAGACCAGCATCGCTGGGCATCTCTGCAGCCGCGGGTAGCCGCCTTGACATTGCCAGTAGCGGTTGCAGGATTTGCCCAAAGGAACGTTCCCGTTCGCGTCGTCGTTGCAGAGAGCTGTCGGGGATGTTTCGTTACGATTTAGGGGCTACTGGGTAGATTGCAATTGCAAGCAGAAAGCATTGGACGTGGTTGGTGAAATTGTTTTGGTTGAATGAAGCAGGGAAAGGGTAGCGATTATTGTGTGCTGATTAATTAGTGTGCTCCCCCTTTTTAGGTTCCAATATAACGAGATGTAGCACTGTTGAAGCAAACATTTTTTAAGAAACTTTTATATTTTTAGTTAATTCATTTAATTGATTAAATTAATTAATTAATCTCAATGCAGTTGAAGGACAATAGTTTATGGAAATATCTTTGTCTCTTATTCCGAATACTTCCGAATATTTTTATTTCAAGTACTTACTTCAAGGCCTGGTTATTAAACAGCCTTGATCTTATTGAGTAATCTTCTACTACTGTATTGTTTTTATGATTAATCGTAGGCATGGCTGCTGTTAATGAATAAGGTGTTTAAAAAAACCCACAACCGAGCTCTATTTACATAAAAAATCCTAAAATTTCGGGACTTATTTTTTCTGAAAATATTAAAGAAATTTCTATCAAATTTTAAATGAATACTCATTGTTATATAAATTGAATAAACGCTTTTCATATACAGTTCTTGAAAAAAATAATAACATGATGCTTATTAGTTATACTTTGAACACACATAATTTTTCATTCTCTACTTTGAATCTTGAGAAATAAAAAAAATGTGTTATTTTATTAAATATCTTGCGTCCTCAAAAAATATTCAAAAATTGTTTCGAAGTATTAAATTTTCTGTCCTGAATATATGTACAATTCGAACATTCGCACAGTTAGTTACATTGTTCCTATGGTGTCCATGGTTTCACGGGCTGTCGCGATCAATGAGAGTTTCATTCGTCAAGTTGTCAAGCTACTTGGTTACAGTCACCGATGCGTGGGGCAGACGAAGGCGCGACGAGAACTCACTTTGAATGCTAATTAGTCGCTCGCCTCTTTCTCTTCGCGGAGGGCACTGACTTCCACCCGGGGGACGCTCGAAGGAGAGAAAAAAGGAGAGGCACAGCACACGTGCCCGTTCTGGTACACGGCCGTTTTCGAAAGTGAGAATGATCGCGAACATCGCTTCGGGATATGTGCGACGCGTTTTGCGAAACAGGCGAGGGAACAGATGTACCGATGAGAAGGAGACAAACAGTTTCGTGAACAGGATTTTAAGGCTTTCACGAGCTGCAATGCGAGATCCATTCAGCATAACTTCTCGCTCGCCTTGGAAATTTGTTAATATAGGACGTGAGATAAGCTGAAGCGTATTGCGCGGTGCCAGGTTGTTAACACTTTGGTAGCTGCACGCTTTGATGTAGGAGGCAACAATTCGTTTTCTGAGTTGAAACCTCTGTGGCTTTTTATAATTCTTGAAATACTGGCGTTGCCTATTTTATATAATATTTGTTAGGAATTTTAAGAATTTACACAATAAAAATCCTCAATATATAATGCTCAAATAGCTTTGAAAAAAATGTAACAATTACCTCTTTACAAGTACATGAATACACTGCAGAATGAATTAAAATTATTTAAAAAAATATTTCAAATCACTTGATCAATTCTTATTAAAATCAGATTAGATAATAAAGCTTTCCTTAATGAAAGTAATACATAGAATCATGATTGTAATTGTACGCTGTTCTATTACAAATAATGAAATAAACGAATTGTTTTGAAGATTATAAATAGATTGCAGGTTTTTATGCATTTATGACAAATTTAAAATGTATAAACAGTTATAGAATGCGTGTAATATTTAAAAACATAGGAAATAGGAAAAACAGAGTGTCCCTTATACTGTTTGTTTTTACTAACTTTATACTAAATTCCATTTCTTTAACTATGTAATTTCTATAACTATGAAAATATAGAAAAGCATAAAACCATACAGTCTAATCATAAATTTCTTTCTAGACACACCTGCTGCATCATTAGCTGTCTTAAATATACACAAAATGATGCACCAGGTGCATCATCAGTCCCAAATAAAATAAAAAATCATCTACAAATAAATACCACCAGCACCAAATATCAAATGCAATTAACACCCATGCTACAGAGAATCAGCACTGCAGTTAAGCACAAAAAATAGCGTTTACTCACGATGCTTCTG
Organism: Calliopsis andreniformis; assembly: GCF_051401765.1. Taxonomy (NCBI): domain Eukaryota; kingdom Metazoa; phylum Arthropoda; class Insecta; order Hymenoptera; family Andrenidae; genus Calliopsis; species Calliopsis andreniformis. Next base: position 5,351,601 of record NC_135065.1, on the reverse strand, counting down.
GCACCCTTCAACATTCTCTGGCCAGTCGCAGGATCTGGCTCTTTCGTTGTACAACAGCCCACCGATGCAAAGTTGCTCGGTGGCTGTGCCATTCCAGCAGGTCCAATACCTTGTGCAAGATGTCTCGTGGCCGAAGATACCGTACAGCCAGTCACAGTGCTCTGCTGGAATCGGCGGGTTGGCTTGCCTTTTACCGTCACAGTAGTTTGCTCTCCAAGGGTAGTCGCAGCCTTCTGTTACACCGCGATGCTTCCCAGCGAAAACGAGACCGTTTGGACAGTCGAACAGTTCTGGACGACCGTTTACGCATTCCCAATAACGATCGCAATACTCTATGTCACCTACTACTCTTGACTTCGTTTGGCAGGGGTCTTCCTGCTGTTGCTTCTGGGCGTACGATCCTGCGACAGTAAAAGGAGACGTTAGTGGAAGCTTTTGAGAGCTCTGAACACGATTTTTTTTTAAGGTTTATTGATTACTGGGGTTACTAGGGACAGAGTATTATAAGTTTAACAAGAATAATAAGTAGACTGCAGAAGTTTGTGTATTTATGAGTGGCTTAAGTTTTCAACATAATACAGAATAATGATAATGAGATATCTATTTTTCAGAAACTTGTAATTTTAACTGTTCTCTTAAATACAGTTATACATCAATTCCTGATAGTTTTAATATATAATATATATAATATAAAACAAGAATAATAAGTAGGCTGCAGAAGTTTGTGTATTTATGAGTGGCTTAAGTTTCCAACATAATACAGAATAATGATAATGAGATATCTATTTTTTCAGAAACTTGTAATTTTAACTGTTCTCTTAAATACAGTTACACATCAATTCCTGATAGTTTTAATATCACTCAATTCCTGTCGATAATGTGTACACAATTTACTATCCAACCAACACTGCGATATAAAATAAAGAAGCACATTAACTTAAAACGAACAATGGAGAGAAAGTACAACTGCCAAGAAAAATATATTCCGCTTAAAATAACAGCGTCAACAGAACAAAAGTAACAAAAGCAATTACGTTCCAAATAAGCGTACCAGGGTATATAACTTCTTTCTCAACTAGGAAATCGCTGCCAAGAAATGCAACAGTGTTAGTTCGCAGAATGTAAAGACAATCGTAAAACAGATCTCGTTTACCCGCGGAATTAGTCTTAGAACTCGATTTCTCGAAAGAGAATGGCAACGAACAAACCGCTGAATAATGCCAATTACAGAAGCAAGAGAAGGTTCGCGAACCGAACACCCTTCGTTCCTTTTGACGGATATCGATGGTTAAAGATTCCTTTCGCGTGTCAATTTTTTTGCAGGCAAGCAGGAAATTACGCGTAACTCCATTGAGAAGGCCAAACTTGAGAAGACAGCCGCAACCAAATATCAAATTGCGCGACAACATGCTCCCTCTCTTCTTTCGATTCAGGAACATGTTCCAGCCGGCCGTGAGGCATAGTAACACGATTTCTTGTTCGATCCGATCGAACGATCGTGACTCATCGTTCCTTGGCACATCGATCGCATGGGACGAATCATGATCCTGCTTTTCTTTGGGACATCACCGTCTAAATTAGCAACGCTTCCTCGGAGAAAGTTGGAACTGTTGAAATTATGGAACACACGATTTGGGAGGATTTATGATTTGGTTTGATCAATGGACTGATTATGTAGATTTCTGAATAAAAGAAGTTTTATGGTGTTGGTTTATTTAGAATTTTCTTTTGACGGAAATTCGGTTGAATACGATTGTTAATAGAAAATTGTGGATGGATGTATAGGCTGAGATGTTTGAAACATTAAAAATGATTTTTTAAGAATTGTTGAAGATATAGACAGGCATTTTTTCATATTTTGAAAGTCAGTGAAATTTTGAGGTAATGTAGAATGGAAGAGATAGAGAAGAGTGATAAATGGACTTTCGATTCTTTTACATAATAGCTTAATAATTTTTATAAATCTGAGTTGTCCTTTTGAAAAAATGTTTATTTGAATTATTTCTCATATACTTGCAGTCTAGTCTAAACACAAATATTAAATTATTCAATTCAAAACTTGGAATACTATGTGTGATACTACCCTTGCAGCACCAGCTCGACTAATCAAAATTCACGTTTCAGTTTTTACTACAATTATATTTAATTAAAAAATTTTTCTTCACTCAAAGCTATCACTTATATCGTCTTATATATTCTTAATACACTGTGTGCCAAAAATAAGCTAAGAATGTTTTTTAATGAGCGACAAGTGTACCTGTTACATGTTAAAGAATTTTGTCTTTCGTTTCTGCACTTTAACGAATGCATCTCATGTCTCTGTATTATAGCATTATTATGCATTCCATAGACACAGTGCACTAATGCTTGGTACGTGTTGTAGAATGCAATCCCTCGTGTGATACTTTCTCACATGCCAATTGAAATTAGAAAGGTGCTAATGTTCCTCATCATCATAGTATAACCGTGAGAAACTAGATATAATCATTAAAATAAAGAATACGAGGTTGGAATATGAAAGTTTTATTACAGAAATATGTTAATAAGTTAATAAAAATTATGCTATGGTAACTAACTGTTTTATAGTATACTGTTTTTCAATGACCCACTGTGTATATAAGAATAATTATTCTTGAAACGAATAGCGATTTAGATATTGTTAAGATATTTAGATATTGTTACAACATAGAGATTTTCATGTGTGATTGCATTATATTTGACTTTATTGTCTGCATTGCTTTAATTTGATACATTTTTGTATCTTCTGAAAATCAAGATCTGAAAAATACATGAAAGTGGAAAATGAAAAATTGATGATTCGAAAGTTTGCTAGTTTGTTTGATAAGAAGTTTTAATGAGTGACTCTACATGTCAAACTAAAACAAAAGAAGACGTCAAGAAATATGTCTAAAATTTACAGGAAATGTGTCTGATTTGAGACTTATTCTACTGTGAGTATGTAATAGTCAGGTCAGACATAGCGAAATCAGTAGAATAAGTCCTAAATCAGACAGAATGAAGTCAGAAGAATAGATCTCAAGTTAGACACGACAAAATCAGTAGAATAAGACTCGAGTCAGACACAGTGAAACCGAATAATTTCTGAGTCAGACACATTTCGAGAGTATTTTAGGTGTCTTTTCAACGATTAATAACTTGTAAACAAAGCCTCAAAGCAATTTTTTTTATCTTCATTTTCATCTTATTTTAGCGTGTATAATCAGTCTTTCAAATTTCTGACATCTATCATTGAACATCCTACATAAGAGAGAGATATAGTAAAAGATATTACAATTTTGATGAAATAAAGAAGACAATTATAATGAACTATAAAAAATAATTAAATTTAACATCGTATCAATTACCTAAATCACAGTCACTATATACAGTGTGCTGAACTCTGTCTAGTTCCCTATTGGTATTATGCATGGTATTAGGTGGTATAGAATTACAAGCAGCATTGTCACGATGTTATCGACACTTATCCTAATTATACTAAGGGGATAATTTAACGTGGTGTGAAGGAAACCTATCAATTCGATTGAATAACTGGTTAGTGACGACTCATATAACAGATAAATCTACCTTAGTATTTACTAACATGTTCAGATAATCGTATTATGATGATACTTACAACTATAATGAGACTAATTACAAGAAAAAGTAAGATGTGTTACGTTATAAGTAGACTGCAGATCTTTATGTATTTATGAGAAATTTAAACTTGCAAAAAAGGAGTTCATATAATATGAAAAAATGTAGAAACTATCAAAAGATAAGTACGTTTTATAATATTTTAAAGATGAAACTACTCTTGAATGAAACCTGTCAACTTGCTCCAAATGACTTGCATTCAAGTAACTTAACTGATCTAAAACGTGCCTTGGCAACATAGAAACTTGAAGAAATGTTTCGAATCAAACAAAATAACACGTTCACGTGAGTTAAGTTGCCTCACTTGCATCCAAATTGTTTGAATTGAAGTAACTTGACTAATCTAAACAAGGTTTAATCAACCTCACAGTGATTGGCCAGCGTCACGGAACCAATTCACTTCAGGACTCTCCCCATGTCCCGATGTCCCGTAGCGCCATATCGAAACCATAGGATCGTTTAACCATGGGAGGTTACACGTATCCCGTCGTAATATCTCCGCGTTCCGCTAATGGGAGTAATTCGGTCCCCATTCGGAATGGCCAGGCAGAAAAGTAAATAGTAAAGTAAGGTGGGAAGCCAGCTCATAGCCCGCTCCCAAGAGAGCACGCTTCGGTCGCAAGTGAAAGTGCCTAGCCTTGACTTGCAACCTTCAGGGCACCTCTTTCCTCCATACCATGCTCCATAAAATGTAAGATTCGATCCAACGCTATCTAACGTCGTTCCCTAATCCTTCTTCGAGGATCGCGATTACCTAAACGACGACTTCCCTAAAAGAATGTTGGGGGACAGCGGTAACGTCTGTTCTCGCCTTGTTGTGCTTAATGATGCCGTATCAGTTTCTCAGAAATCGAGAACCGACTGGTGTTATTTCACTTTACGGAGGAATGTGAAATGAGGGAAAAAATAAAGGATTCATTTGGTTTTAGGAAGTCTAGTAAAAAAAATGTTAGGAGGTGATGGTCGCTTAGCGAATTGACTAAATGAATCCTGTAGATGTATATTATTAGACATCAGACTCGAAGATCTACAGAGTCTTTTTCGTTCGGTTGGAATCTGGAAGGAGGACGATGGACCTGGAGTAGATTCTTGAATGTCAAGGATGTTTCGATTCTGACAGTATTAATATTTTATAAAAAAGGTCTTCGCTATTTTCAGATTGTGAGTGATAGTTGCTATTTACAGAAATCTAGATTGTAAAGAATACTTCTTCTGACGAGGAAGAGATATTGTTCATTGATTGGTCATTTTATTTTTCGATATTGTTTAGACTGTTTTGCCATTTTTCAGCCCATTTACAAATTTAGAATTTAAAGAATTCTCCATATTTAGGATTCATGATACTATTCATCTGTTTTTGAGTGTCTATAATACCAAAGTTTTAACACACAAGTTCTTTTCTTTCATTCATTGCAATTTACTATCAACTCTTTATTGTCATGTGAATTGAAGGTTTTAGCTTTAATAAAAATTTTCCACAATTTCCAGAAAATATATTCCTACTTTCACTATACACAATATCTCATAAATATTCCCAGCTATTTCTGTATTGCACAGCAAATATTCCATGGCAGAACAGGAAAAGGATGCAATGCTATACTCTATTACCACAAAAATTAGATGCTTTCTCATTAACCAATGAAAGATAATATCTTTTTGTTGATATCATTTTTCTTTAGTGGCTGTGGTCTCTCTCTCTCTGAGTGTCTTATTGCTAATGAAACGATTAACTCGAACGGATTGCGTCGTTGTATTCGGGCGTTCACATGGAACAGCATTCTATCGAGCATTCTAGACTTCTGAAAGGCAACGAAGCGGTCCATTTTGAAAGGTACAGGATAGTTATAGGCGAACCAGAGCCGCTTTTCTTCAGGTATGCAATCCCCGTTACTCGTCGACGAATCTCGCTGCGTTACATTAGCACGATAAACGCCAGCCAGCACACTCGTCGAACCAGATTCGATAGATAAGGGAAAGAAAGCGAGACGCCAGAACTCGTGCTAACTTTTGCTTATCAGCTATTTCATCTATTTCTTCTGACGTAATTCTGCGACTGTAAGGCAAAACCACCTAGGACACATTTTCAAGAGGTTCGAGTTAAGGCTTGAATTGAGATCTAGAATATAGAATTTATATTTTCAGAGAGAAGAAAGAGCATTAAAAGAAGCTTTTCACTCAAAAGTATTATGGAGTGCTTTGAGCTTCGGGGTAAAAATGTAAATAGCCTAACTGTGTTAATTAGAGTTTCACGTTATGTCTTCAAATCATGACATATAATTTTTGCAATGATTGAAAAGTTATGTTCGAACTTGCACACGCAATGCATCATTATTATCGTTGCATCATTTCCTTTAAACTGGCTTAAAAAAGCTCAATGGATGTCAGTTATACAGGAGTATGTTGCTTAAAAATATCTGTAGAGGCTTTGTTCGAAATTAAGTACCATGTAATTTCGAGCTATAAAGAGTGTTGATGGAGAAACTGGAACAAGATTACTGCATCCAAAATAGTCGTAAATTCGAACGAAGGTTTTCAAAATTACACTCCATTTAATATCAAGGATACGAAATTGCAAATGCAATGAAGGACATGATCATTTTACGTAATACAGTACCTGAATGGATATAAAAAAGGCTTAGAGCATATAGAAATATCGAGGTACCCATTTAAGCGATTTGAAAATAAAATCTAGAATTTTCGGTGGAGTTAGAATAATCAAATTTCGCTTGCTAACAACAATCAAGATTGTAAGTATCGAGATTTTATTACATAAAACTTTCTAAAGCTTCGAGTTCTATTTGATTTCCACTTGCAAATGTTTTCTGCATAAATCGTTTAATTAACATGTGAAGAACCTAAATCCCTTTATCTAATTGATTTCGTGAGCAAACCTAAACATAGGTAAGTATATACATACATAATAAAATTCCTAATCCCTGATAATTAAAGGCTTTACGTCCATAAACCTCAAACGAAAATGCAAAAGAAAGAAAAAATCAAATCAGAATGGAACGTGAGGTAAATTACAAATCAATGCCTACTCTAGGCTACCATTTTCCTGCTGTTGCGCGCGTTGAAGTCACCAAGGCATCGTTGCTCGCCAACTTTGTAGGTGGACACATCCCTGGTTAGGCGGCTTGGTTATGTAAGAGAGACTCTTATTAGCAGTGTCGTGGCAGCGGGATACTTTCCCTTCCTTTACGACTCCTTGTAAAGGAGTAAGTGTTCCTAGTAGGTCAACAGTTGACTTCTAACAATAAGAATCAAAGGCGAGAGCGTTTCTACCGTGAAACCCTTAATTGTTTACGTTCTATAGATAACAGACGCGTTTTAGTATGAATCGTTAAGCTTCCCTTCCTGTCAGCCATCTCCATCGCCAGCGTTACCTTTCGATCCTCAACTCGTTGGAAAATCACTGCTTAATCAGCGGAAAAAGTAATGCGCGTTTTTACGAGAACGCGTTTCTTCGAGACGCCCCATTTATTTCTCATCGTGTCTCATTAAAAAACATCTTGGTCATTTTTCTTAGCAAGACCTTCACTTTTTTTTTGCGATTTCTGTGAAGCGTCGTATAGCATGCCTTGTATAGGATAAAATAGTACTTATAATCGGATTTTATTATTTTATGACTTTTGAAATGTGTAGTGAATATTATAAGCAATTAATATCTAAATATACTTTATTTCATTTTTAGTAACCCTAATTATAAATACTTATAGATATTGATTAGAAATTAGTCGCTAAGATATATTTTTGAATTTGCTAGTAGATTTAGGAAGAAGTATGTCGAAATTACTTTTAAGCCAAATTTTACATTTACAAAAAAATGCTTATGAAAAAGTTTACAAATGTGAAATTTGGCTTAAAAGCATTATCGATATACTTTTTTTTATTTAGTGTAATTAAGCAATATGAAATACTAACTATTTTAAATATTCTGTTAACATTAAAACTAGTGTCAATGATTAAGTAAATTATTATTTAAAATTTTATTGCTTGTATTTTAGTATTAAATATTTTTAAATTTGGGTATTTCGAGGTTCATTATTCCTAAAAATAAATTTTTACCTTGCTAATTTTCTAAGTTTTATTGCAAATAGTCATGATTATGTAAGTTCTTCATTTCTCAAAGATTAAATAGAGATTTTTCTCGCGAAAAGCAAATACTTTTCAGAGTCTTTACAAGCTAAGTAGAATGTAGGATAGTAAGGTGTCGTCCCACAATCAAATAGAAACGGATTACTCATGCATAACTCTTCTAACATATAAACGGGTGTGTTTATCATTGGCATGGCGTTATATCGCACAAGCTGGATTAAGAGAAAGGTCGATCTTTATACTTTTCTATGTGAGATATCTGAATCCTGCACGTCAGCATAATACGCTTTCCCAATAAATACCCTATTATTACCACTGCAACTTTCTCGTTTTCTACAATTCGAAACTGTATAATAATTAAATGAATTGTTCTATTTCGCATAATTGAATGAACTCCTAATTAAAAAGTGATACAATTCGAAGATTTTTGTACATAAGTCACACTTTAGTACATTCTCTGTTTAGTACGTATTAAAACCAACATTTTTCATTGTCAATGAGATTATATCAAGAGATACAATTTTTAGTTTCATTCCTCTACTAGTAGCTTACTTTTGCTTTGTCACAAATGAGAATAGAAATCATTTGCCCTAAATAATTCAAAATTTCAGGGAACATAACTTGTGTTTCACAAGAGAATACAACATCAAGGAATCTAATTTAAGTTTCTCTCATTTTTAATGAACCCTTTACCAGGATTTATACAAAAATCAATTTTTTAAAAATCATTTTATTCATCAACTGTTATTAATTCAATTCTTCGAAACGAAAGAATTTTCCCTTTTTAACTAAAAAAGTCTACCAGAAAAAAATGTAAACGAATTGTCAATCCAAGACAGATTCAACTTGTCTCATTACATCTAAAAAGCGTAATAATTTCGAATAAAAATTTTTATCAGGCGTCGAAAGTGGCAGAGCGACAAAATTCACCGAACAAGTAGTCGTTACACCCTGTTTGCGCTCCTTCCTGAACCTATAGAAATAAATGAACATCGGCGTCCTTCCCGGGACCGGTAGAGAGCTAAGCGAGCTACTCGATAGTCGCAAGCCCCACCTTCTCGCGTTCCTTCCGTAAAGTGCAACGTTCCACGTCAAAAGTCCACACGTGTAATAAACGTGCCACGACCGAGACGTCGTTTACGAGATACGTGCCACTTCCTTTTCCTTTCCTCCCTCCTGCTATTCCTTTTACCAGTTCTCCAGGTTTCTTGGCTTTATGCATTGCCTACTAGCTCCAATTTCTAACACCAGGGCCGCATTTATACTTTTGGAGGCCCTAGAGGGGCATCGTTACGAGATCTCAAAGAGCAAGTCTGTTTCAGTTAATCAAATTCATAGGCATTTTGTTTAAGTTTGTTGAAAATAAAAGTCGACATTTTTGTGATAACTCATTTTGATGAAATCAAAATAACAGAATATTAGATTCTGTTTAAATTTAAGATTCAAGTTTAAATTTAAAAAAAGGATGTAATTGAATTGCTTATTTAAAATAAATATTCCTATCGTATTAAGAGACTAGGCTGCTTTCTATATTGGGTTTTGTAAGGAGTAAGGTTTTAAAACGTGTCCCATAGAAAATGTGGTCACAGCTTGCCCCTAATATCATTTATGATAAATGTGACCCCGTCTAATATACACTTTTATGTTTATTTACTAAATTGCATTTAGAAAGTAGATTATATTGCTCAATAAAAAGTGTCGTAATTGTCTTTTTTCTGTCTACTAACGAGTCGGTATAAACTAAGAATTTTAATTGCATCAAAGCTTTCGTGTTTATTAATCTTTGGGTCACACTAATATCACTAGAAATTATATAACATAGTAGTTGCTATGTTAATCAGTTTCCTTTATGATAGCCTAGTGCCTTGTCTATTCTAAAGAAAATTATTTCTGGAATTGTTACTGAATTTAATTACTCTATCAGTAAACTAGAATATTTTATCAATATAGTTCCAGTGTTCACTGGCGAGTTTATAACGTGGAGTAACTTTGTAAGACCAACTCATACTCACGATATCCCACCTTGATGTTATCAAAAATTGTGTTTGAGAGTGCACATAAATAAAATTCTTAAAAAATTCCTAAATAAAAATCATAGAGAATGGAACAACGAGATTCCAAACAGGAAGTACTGTACTTCACTCGCAAACAAGTTTCTAACAATCAAAGTATTAATAGGTCTCACTAATGCTTCTTACAGCAATAAATTTCTTTGAATGAAATTTTTATTCCCAACTCACTCAAGAGCAATCAGAAATAATATAATTAGTTGCTACCAGGCATCCTTCTTTTCTACAACAATTTCGTGTTTTTCCAACATGAAATAACCCTGATGGAACGCTTCCCCTATGCATTCTCTTCTTTTCCTCGCTAATCATCGTTAATAGCAGCGTTTTTCTGCGCATTATATCAGAGCTTCCGGTTCCAGATCGTTCGAAACGCGCGCGTCGCGCATGCTCCATGAAACACGCTGGTTCGGTTTGCTGCAGGGAATCTTGGACGCGGAATTCCGGCTGGAAGGAAAGCGTTCGCGGAAATGAGCGGGAATAAATGAAGTAATTCGAAAATAGCGTTGGACACCGGTTATCTAAAATAATTTCTATTATAAAACTGCGCGCCACTGGTAGAAAGTAGAATCTCTTACGTAAAGCAGCGGATCGAAGCGGGATCGATGCAGGGGAACTGACTGCTTTGAGATGCGTGGAATCGTGTTCTGCACAGTGTGTTATACACAGCGTGGCAAGAAAGTGATGAGATAAAGAATTTTTTCGTTATGAACTTGTTGCTTCTGGGAAATATTCTTTCAGCTTTCGCTTGCAATTAGACAAAAGTGGGTTACCAATCAATTCTATTTGCTATTAGCTAATTTTATAATGGAGGAACAGTATTTTTTTACCTTTAGCATTCTGTATGAAGTGTTTTTCTGATAAATTCCATAAGATTTAATGCACTTATCGCTAGGTTTATATAATCGCCAAAGGATGTTAAATATTTCTCTGATCTAACAGCTCTTGCGTAACATTTCTCCAAACATTAGATACATCAAAGATTTAATTTTAGTTTCTACTTTGGAGGAAAGACAGCTGAAAGCAAGTCAGCGAAATGAAGATAACTCTTCTAACTAAATATCCTTATAACAATGTTACCCTATTAAATTTATGATAGCTCATAAGAACAAGACCCACAAAACACGTTCACCATAGAAGAAACTTTGTTACTTTGTCCCTGTTGCTTACATAAATTGAATCTCGTTATGTTCTTGCTCCGAGCCACTGAGAATGCTCATTCGAGTATCGTCGAAAGCAAAAGTCACGGTTATGAATATCTTATCGAAGCTCCAGCTGATAAACAGGGTTCGAAGCTAAGTGAAAGCATAACTGTTCACAGAAATCGAAAGGTGCTTTTGCTTTCCTCGCATCTGCAGAGGATTTCTCGTTTCTTTCGGGTGCCGAGCGTGAATTGAATTCACTTTCGAAGCTGGTTAGCGCTTTTTAAACGCTTGTGGCAATGCGTTCGTATCAAAGCCAGGGCAAAAACTTTCTTTCACCGCGATGGAAAGGATCAAAAAATTGATCGACCGCCTGCGATCCGCGGATGCAAAATAAGGGAGCGAGAGAAAGAGAGAGAGAGCGATCTATCTGTTGAGCTACTTTCATATTTTCACTCCCGAGACGCGGGAGAAAGTTCTCGAGATGTGTGAAACCCGGTGAATGCCCGTCATTGTCTTACGAAGACATGTGTAATAATCGAGGGGGTAGGGGCATTCCTCGAAGTTACGAAGACTGTTTAACGATAGTGGAGATTGTGTAACGAAAAAAAGGAGACATAGATAGACTCAAATCTTATTATTGATCTCTGATGTTTGTTTTATATTTGACGAAAGTATGTTTGATTCATACCATAGAAACGTTTAAGAGAATCCTATAATATTTGTATACCTTCTTTGATCTGATATTTTATCTATTTCATGAATTTAGACATTTAATTGACTTGTTAAGGCACTGTGTTATAAAGGTTTGTGACCTTTCTATTTCAAAAGTAAAATTCTTTCTGAAAATAGTAGAAAAGTGGAGAAAGCTTATTAAACAGACACGCAACTATGTAACAAATAAAATAAATTAAAGTAGAAAGTATTTTATGTTAAATTTGATAAAAGATTTTGCAGATGATAAAATGATATGGTAAGTCCAATGAATCGATACTAATGAATTTTCTTAAAAAATAATCTGCTTAAACAGTATTCCATTTTTTTGTAATACAGAAAAATATTCAATTCTTTTTCTTATAAGTATTTTCACGAGCGTGATTCTTAGTATAATTTAATAATATTTATTAGAATGAACATTATAGCATAATTTAATCTCCTGATTTGATCGTATGATAAGATATTTAATTTTCTTATTGAAAAATTCAATGATAAATATGAACAAATAATAATTAATTATATCTCCATGAATAATAATTGAATTTAAATTACTACTCTGAAAATACACGTGTCAGTAACTTTCAATACTTCTAAACAGATTAATCTAATTATTCCTAATAACTACTCATGCTCACTATGATGAATGGATACTTAACAAGAAACCAAGAATTTAGTAGAAAACTAAATCTTATTTCTCAATAGATGAAAACCATAATTGAAATATAATTGTAATTAACCTCTAAAAGTAAAATATTATGTCTTCATAACAAATTTCCTAACAATAAATGCACTATGAATGAAATTATCTCTCATCTCCACCAAAAACCTCCTCTAAACAATCGCGATTGACATCAAGTTAATCAAAGTGAAAACAAATTACGAAGCGCCTATCCCGCCAAATAATTACGAAACAATTAGTCGGATTATCCTGACACAAATCACCCTCGATTTCACGGTGGACACGAGTCAGGATTGCTAATTAAAGTGCTGTTGGTAAGCGCGAGAGCGTCGGGCGGATCGTCCGCGAAAGTAGGCCGACGCGCACTTTTCAGATCCAGCGGCTGCAAGAAACGCGTTCGTCTGATCACAGAAAGTCCGTTTTCACTTGCACTGACCGTGTGACCGCGCTGAAACTGCCTCTGCTTCGAAACTAATCGATGGAAACTGGGAGCCCAGCAGGAAACGCTCCTGGCAACATCAATATTAGCATCACCCCTAGTTTGCATTAATCCCTATAACCAAGTGTCCAGCAAGGACCATCGACGACCATCGACAGCACTAGAACGTTTATTACTCGCGCGGTCTTCAAATACAGCGAACGATAAAACCATTGACTTTACGCAAACGAGGGAAGCCTGAGGTCCCTCTAAGTGTTCAATAAAACAGAGTCGCGATCCACGTCGAGCAACGCGAAATTAACGCGTAGGGAAGTGTCCAGAGGAAGACGTGGATGCAGCAACCGAGTCGAGGGCGGTTAATCGAGGAAGATACGAGGAACGTGGAGGAGAGACGAAGATGGGAACGCGAAGGGGAGGCAAAGCGTAATAAGATGCGCCGAGCGAAGAGGGGAAATAAAAGCAAGAGGAGAGAACTCACCGTAAGCAGCCAGGAGCAGCAGGAGAAACGGGAGAGCCTTTGATGATACCATTCTGAGTTCTGCCGTGTGCGGCCTTGGGCCAGGATCAATTCGATCGATTCGAATCTATTCGAATTTCAATCCGACGGTTGGAACCATCCACAGATGGGTCGTTGAGCGTGGAGTGACTGTTATAAGAACCGAAGAAGCTCGGCTGATGAGTTTTCGTGTCGAGACTGGTCACTGGGAGAGGCGTTTGGCTTCGTGTCTTATATGAGCTCCCCACTCTTCCGGCAGGTCCGATCTCTGCCGCATAGGAAGGCCTCCCTGGAGAACACACCTGGTTTCTTCTATTGAGGACTCCGATGCCTTGGGTGCTTCGTATCCTCGACGATGACACCGGCACATCGCGTTGAAATCTCTCGAGCATCCAGGGACGAACGCTCCTTGATGATCCTTGCTGACACTTGGGATGCTAGCGTCCTTCGTTCTGTTTCCGTGACATTTCTCTGGTATGAAAAGGCTGGATGGCGAGAGAATGTGGTATTTGTGAATGAATTGTTTTTCTATTCTGCTCGACTGTTTTTTAGATGCTCGATTCTTCCTTTTTGTGTTATGAGGACTGTCTGTTTCGTTTATTTTGCTTTTGTTTTAGCTTCTTTTATTTTTTATTATCAATTTTTGTTTTGTTTTAGCTTCTTTTATTTTTTATTATCAATTTTTGTTTTGTTCTAGCTTCTTTTATTTTTTATTATTAATTTTTGTTTTGTTTTAGTTTTTATGTGTTTGTTTCTTTTTTATATACTTTTTCGTTTTATTATCCTTAAAAAAGGATGTGCTTGAAGATACTGTCGTCTATTAGCGAAGTAGAGACATGTTGAAAATAGTGGGGACTGAAGGAGGAGTTTTTTATGGAAACTGATGCTCCAATATGTGATTGAGACCATGAAAAACGAAAATATAATTTGTAAGGATTAATATTATTAAATTTCTTCTGAATTTCGAATGAATACTATGTCTCTTATTATAATGTTTCTTTCGTTATACGTTTAGCTTCATTTATAATTATCCTTTTCTGATAAGAATTCTGAGTTACTCCTAATACCTCAGCTTTATCCTTTTAAAGTGCTTAGGTATGATTAGATCATTCTAATTTCAAAATTTTGTTTAAAATAGAATCATGTAAAAATTGATTTATTAATATGATAAATACAAAAATTTACCATATATAAAACAGTCTTTCTTGATTTTTATGTGTTTACAGAAAATTTAAATGTGTAAAAAAGTACAAAACGCTCGGTATATACAAAAATATACAAAATATTAAAAGCAAAGTAGGCATCTCAATATTTAAAGAATAATATAAGTTTTTACTCAAATTCTGTTTTTCAAAATATGTTTCTAAAAATTTGATTTTGCATAAAAATCCACAGTTTACTTATCACTTTGTAGTATTATTTTGAAAGTAGGTACTTAAACAAATACAAAAAAGGAACTAAAAAATATTTAATTAACAATCAGAGAAAAATAACTTTCTTAATGCAAACGAATAATCTACAATTACTTAAATACGATAATTTATTATTAAAATAATCTCGTTTAAATTTTATTCTGTATTATGGCTAAGAGCAACGCACAGGCTCAGGTGAGTTAATTTTCCTTGGCACTTCGATTCCCTCGAACTCATCCGAGCACGTAACCTCCAGTCAAAACAGGGACCCAGATCGCTCGTTTTGATCCTATTGTATATGATTTAACAACAGAGTAATTGAATTTATCGCGCGATACTTCACGCTCGGATACTTCGTAACGATGCCAAGCAAATTGCGTTGACTCTATCATCGCACGCGATCGTGTTTCACTTCTGTTTTCTTTCCCTTTTATGGGGTCGAATATGCAGAAATCCTTCCTGCTTTCTATGTCATCTCCCGCAGCCTTTTCTATCATGCATCGTGACGTTCATTTATCTGATGGCACATTTCATTAATGGAACTATTAATTAGCTTCGTTCGTGAACTAGACTTACGAAACACCTTGCATCCCTTTTTCTTCGCGAGACTTTCGTTTTCTTTTTGTCCCCAGTGCTTGTTATTACTTTGAGGACTATTTCAATATTCATATGTATACGTGTGTAGATAGTCGGAGGTACGTAATTTCTGATTACTAATCGTAGATGAGGTAAACACTTGCTAGTTGCATTGAGGACACTGACAAGGGAATTAGCTGAAGGGTAAATAATATGCTGTATTCTACGCGCAAAAATAACTCGAAAATACAGAATGCAATTTTTGACATCTTGCTTCGTTTTCGAGAAAATTAACCTTGAAGTTTAGCTGAGGACAAGAGCACTGAAGTGCAGTTTTAAGCATTTGAGGATAAATGGGGAAAGGAGAACTTTAGCTTACAGTAGATAAAGTCAATGGTCAGACAAGACTACAAGTGCTTCTCTATGTACCATATACGCTTCAAACATCCAAAATTGTGTTTAATACAAACATTCAGAAGTGTAAAGTCCATTTTTGTCCACTTTCTGTTTTTTATGTCATTTGATAACTAAAAAAGAGTATTGTTACATGTTCGAGGTCAAAAGATAAGACTATTTACATAAAGGGTGTACAAGGAAATAATTTGACAAGTCTATGTAAAACAACAGAATAATTTGATAATTTAATAATTGAATATTCTCTAATAATTTTATTGAACAACGTAGGCTGCATAGATTGCATTATTTATTTTTATTATTTTCTAGTATCTTGTTTCAAACATTAAAATTTAGGAAATGTGAATTATCAAGTTCTTCCCTTATGCTTTTCATAATCAAATATAAATTACTTAGGTATGTACTCCCCTGAATTTAGGTCTGAGTCAGAATGGAAACCACGTCCACCGTTCTCGAATTAAAATATTAATATCTAGTGTTATAAAGGTACGTATCAATTTACCACCAATTAGTTTTGCTAATAAAGTTTAATCTTCGAACAATTAAATTTAAGAAATAAATAATATTCTTCCATACTTAGGCAGCACATCCCACCATCCCCAAACCCTCTTCCCCTCCACCCAGCACAAGAACAACGAAGGAGCATTCACCCAGCGGATATCAGTATAATCTTCGATCTAATATCTCCCAGATTTGACGTTATGCAAGATTAAGAGCAGCGCGCTGCGCAGCTAACGATGCGGATCGTTTTTCATTCTTTCGAAACAGCGGGGGTGGGAGTTTGATATAAAACAGAGATTACACTAAAGGGGAATCGGTATCTCGTCGGTGAAATCCCGCGGATGATCTTTCGTCTTGGATCGAAGGGAATGTTCTCTTCTCGCGAATCTCAAAACGCTAAAAATAAAGAGTCCAAGCCTCGACAAGCCGAGATCGCTGTCTTTTTTGATCGACTTCATTTTTTTCGACCGATTTTTTGACTGTTCTCTTTTCTTATGTGAGGATTCAACGTCGTGTCGATATCTACGTCCTCAGCGAGGAAATTTTGTACGTGGAACATTTAGATTTTATTAAATATTTGTATTCTTTATAAAGTGGCTACAGAAAATATTGATACGCTAGGTTGAAACATTGTCAATTTTTTAGTTAATGCAACTTCATGAAAAGAAGACATACACTAACCCTCTTGGAGTCAATTTAAAAGGCGAATTTACTGTTTCCACGCCACTTGAATTCAACTATCTTGATCTGGACGTGCCTAGACGAAATACAAACTTGAAGAAATGTTTCAAGTTAAGTAAAACAACAGGTTCACATTGGTCAAGCTGCTTTAAATCACTTACATCCAAGCTGCTTGAATTCCAGTAACTTGACCAATCTGAACGAGGCCTAACATCCAACTACTTGATCACAAATAGCTTGAATTCAAGTAACTAGACTAATTTGCACGAGACTTAGAGCAGTATTCGACTTCATTCCATATTTCCCCTCTTTGGATTCCAAAATTTCTTTTTTGTGTAAAGGTTTAACGTTGCATCAAGGTTTAGGCCATTAGCAGCAGTTTTATTCATATTTTATCAAATGAATTGAGTTTCAAATGTTCTACATGGCGATTCTATTTGTTTAGAAACGCAGTGCGATATTTGTCGCGTTCCAGCGGTCGCGAAAGAAGGCCTTCACGGTTTCTTTCACCCAACTCGAGCCACTTCACGCGATGAGTTGGTGAAAATAGTGGTGAAACACTCCTGATTACTAGATGAGATTTGTTGACGGAGCCTCTTCGTCCTTTTCTCGGCACAATCACTGTTGCTGTTCTTGTGCCTGAGCGGATCACGCCGCAGGATATAACGTGGAGGAAGTCGACAGCGATTTGATAACAGGTACAAGAGTATTTATGGTACAAGAGCCATTTACGGTTGTTAACACGCGTGTTTTCTTGCGAGTCTTGCGACTGGCGGGTTCGCTTGCCCTTGTCTGCTTGTGCAATTATTGTGGTACTGATAGGTCAAATATTTGAGTAGCCTTAAGTTATAAATCTGAGAAAACAAGCAAAAAATGAGATGAGTACGATAATTTGAGATGTGAAAGGTGTTGTGTTATTTGTTTGTTTTTTTAATACACTGACTGACGATTTAATCTTTTCAGATCTGGTGCACATCAGTGTACACTGCTTTACTACTTCAATATTTGAGTTAAAATGTTAAAGCTGTGACTGTAATCGAACTGATGGCTAATAACTGACTGTAATAATGAAGTCTTCTGAATATTGAATTTCCAGGTTTTCTCGAAGCTTAGTTATTTAGAACTTGGAATATAATTTTTCTTGCACAATATAAATCAACGTAAAAATGTGCAAGGAGTGAGGATCTGGAACAGTTCTGTGGTATTTTTATAAGAACACAAAAATTAGAATAAAGAAGTTTACAAATTAGTATCCGATTAGGAAGATTAAGAAGGGATTTTATTGATTCATTTCAGGAGTATTTTAATTCGTACTATATGTTTATGTATGTATAAGATAAGTGTTATTAGTATATGCCTAAGTACTTAATGTGGCAGTCAAGTGTCAAAAGAGATGACTGGGAAGACACGGACCAGGAATCGAAAATGAATATTTAATGGGATCAGTGTCATCGAAGGTGTGACCAAAGATGTCGATACGTAGCGTAATCTGACCTGACAAATCCACTGAAGATATTAGTACGGCTTAAGGTTTAACTATGTATATCGAATGGGTTTCAACAAGTTTATCAATCACTGTTCTATCTATATTTATAAAAGAATATCTTAATAATACAATGAGAGATATTGGATTGAAAACATTCCATTGAAGCAAGAGCATTGAAGTTACGAAGAATAATAATTAAAGAGAAAGGTGGACAGCGATGAACAGGATGTTTCGTAATAAATCTAGTATGATCTATATTTTTTTATATTAATTTTATGGCACGATAATAATCTGAATTTTTATATTTAAGCAATTTATAATTACTATAGATTGTAAAATTCAAAAATTTCAAAAAAAGAATTTTACTCATATTAGCAGAAATGATGTCTTTTTAAGTAATTATATAATATACCTCTTCTATTTTTATTTTGCATTTGAAGAGTCGAAGTCAACATTGAGGGAATAAAAAATAATTAAAAAGTAAATATGGAATGAAATGTCATTACTGAGTGAGTAAATTTCTAAATGATTGTAGATATAATTTTCTCATCTTTGCACAGAAAGTATTACGCCATGCTATATAGTAATTTAATAAATACTTTATGAGACTACTAAATCTACTTATACTACAACAATATTACTCAATAATGCCTGTTTCATTTAGTCGTATGCTTTTTCTCAACAAAAGTGTACATTTTCAAATAGCAATAATAAACATTCTACAATTTGGTTTAGCCAAAATAATAACTTCGAAATTAGATTCTCGAAACTATGACAGATTTTTGCATTTACAGGAGTGCATTGTGTAACCAAGTTAATCACAAATACACAACGTTTAGTATTTATTATTAATTCCATTCGAATGAATAATGGAGCAGTTTCTCCTCCCCCTTAATTCCGTCTCTGCCTACTCTTCCGTTCCTTTCACTTGCTTCCTAGTGATCCTGTGAGAATTTTGCAAAACTGGAGAACAATGCTTCACAGTAATGCACGCGCCTTTAAATATTTGCACAAAAACTTCATAGAATTCGCGTATCTTCGAAGAAACGCTATTGCAGAGCAGAGAAATGCGCATCACTTTCGTTGATGTTCAGAAAGTGCCTGACAGAAGAAAGGTAATAATTTATTGAGAAGGTATTCTACTTCAGAGACATGGAAAGAGAAATATTTTCTAAATTTCATGAAGAAAAAATATCGAATAAATTATTTAACACTTATTTATATTCCTACTTTTAATTATCGAGGAATACTGGATACAACAGCTATGCAAATTCTACAAACGAAACACTTTAGAATGAATTATTAAATAGTGTTTGTAGGTGTTTACAAATCACTAAGAGATTCTTAAAAATTATTTATAAAGATGTGTTTCAATTCTATAAAGAAAAAATTACTGAATGAATTATTTAATAGCTGTCTCTCTATATGTATTTCATAAATATTAAGGAACTGTATAAAAAGAGTTTTGTTAAAAGTAGTCAGTAATCGTCAATGATTGATGTTATTAGAAATATACAATCCTTCGTTAGTAATGTTTAGAAAATGATACGATAATTAAACTAATGCAAATTAAAGAAAAGATAATAATTGTTTTTGCCATCTTCGCTACCACTAATCAGATAAAATCCTTTATAGAACTTCCATCTGCATGGAATCAACTGTATGTTTCACTATGAGTCTTCATAGTTTCTCCAAAGTAGATCATTAATTGCGTGCATAATTGAATACTTCTTGTGAATACGTGAAACACTACAGTAAACAAACATGAATACTAACGAGAGCCTTAATTCATGTTTTAATGTTTTAATGAACAAATAATTGCATTTGCAGAAATGTTTTTCAAGTATTAATAGATCCAAGGATTTTCTAATTGAGAAATTACTGGGCCAGTAGTAGCAGCATATAGGAATCTCCATATTGGTACTCAAGCATTAATAATTAACATTTCAGCTGTTAATTAACTGATGTTCATGAATATTCAAAGACGTTCATGTGTTAAAAATAAGTGACAGTTAAACGCTATCAATATTGTCAACTAATTGCTCTAAAGTGTTGTTATTTAATTTATTTAATAAAAAAGATAGAACAGAAGCCAGTATAGAAGACTACAATTGTATTTATCAAACAAAAATATTCATACTTCTCAAGCTTAACACAATAAAAAAATTAAATCAAGTTAATATTCATACTTCTTTTAAACGAAATGTAGAGAAATACATATTTATACAATTTATATCCAAAGAATTATATGACAAAATTCAGCAAAATATTTATACAAATTCTTTCTATAATAATCCTACAATAATGAACGAAAGTAAAAGGATACCTCGTTAAGTAAACTTATGACTTCTCTGAAAATTCACGACTGTCAGTGCGCTAAAAGCAACAGTGACAAGGTATCCTAAAATCTCACACGTAAGTGATAACATCACCAAGGATGCCTAGTGCTTTCTCATAAAACCGAATGCTTCAATCGGGAGATTTGCATGGAAAGAGAGAAAAAAGAGGAAAGGATTTCGTAAGGAGTCAAATATACTTCCCGGAAGAAGGAACGCCTGAAGCTCGACGACTAGAACTTAACAAGGATTTTCACCTTGTTCCGTTGTGCAAGAAAATAAGAGGAACTGAGGAGGCCTTGTTGCCAGATAAAGATTATCACGATGCTCGGTGAGAATGGTCACAAGAGGAAACGAGACACATAAGAATGAAACAATGGGCGCTGAGTTTCGAAAGTCTCTTTCAGTGAACGAGAGTTTGATACCCCTTCGCTCCCCTCGATCTCACCCTCGATTTAGGATCCAACTGTTAATTGTTAAAATTCTTAATTGAACGTAGTTGATTTATTTTGCTCGTGTTTCAAAAAGAGAAAGCATAATGGAACGACGAAATTATGGTAAATATTTAATTCTGAATTCTCATTATTTTATTATGCTCTTTATAAACGAATAAGTAGCTACTAATACCCAATCAATTATATGCGAAAATTTAATAACGAGAGTTGTGACAGATCATAATTTAATGGACATTAAATGAAGAAAGGAATGAGAATTTAAAGATCATTAACTTTTGTAATTAGTGTCATTTTTATTCGTTTAGGAATTTATTCAATTGAACAAACACTTTATTGATTTTGGTTTCGAGACAAATAAAATAGAAATTATTAGTACTATCATTTAAGTTTATCTGCTTAATGTTTTATTTAGATTATTGTTAGTAATAAAGATTAATCTACAATTGATTTATATTTATATGATATTTTGCATAAAATATAGATTTCATGATACTAAATAAAAGAATATTGATATTAAATTCAAGTAACTACAATATATACGAAATACGTTGTATGCAGATGTGCTATATTGTATTAATTTATAAAATTTCATTAATTTAAGCAATCCTTATTAATTTTGAAGAAATTAATTCATTTAGAATAAATTTCACTGTAGTACTTCAAATAAAAGAGAAACTAAAAACAAAAAATATAAAAGTTATATAAATTAAATTTCCTTTATAGATGTAAGATGTAAATTTAAATTTTCGAAATATTCATTTTTTGAGAATCATGGAAATGCATGTTATTCTTAACATTACTGTTCATGAATGTGCGCCTGAAACATAGGCAACAGTGAAACAGCAATGTAAAACTGGTCATGGATTAATAGAAAGTACTTTCATCACGTTTTGTTTAATTTCTCATTTAATTACTCCAATGTAATATATTTGTTAAACATGTATGCAAAATGCAATTTGATAACATTCTTCTATCTTTAAAAAAAAAAGTTTTTAAAAATAAAAAAAGTTTAATTAAAAGTATAATTCTTATACTAACATCCAATGTGGCATTAAATAGTTATCTTTGGTTTCTTATCTTTTCTACGAGTATATTCAAATACATTTTCTATTAATTTTTACTAATTCATTTTTTATTATATTCCAATAAACACTGCAATAAAAAAAGAAAATAAAACTTCTTCTCTAAATGATAAATAACTTATCACCACTCTCTGAATAGAATAAAAAATGTTCTATAGTTTTTTTTTAACTGAAATCACTCATCAGTCAAGTATCCAATTTTCGTTTACCCTAATTCAGTTTTCAGTTGCTGACCAACTCGTGGATTTATTTCTAACGAAAAAAATCGTTAGAAATAGGATAAATTTGAGAGCCTCTGGGGGAGTCCGAAGTGCAGAAAGTGTTTGAGTCTCTGGGTTGCTATGACCCGGAGAGCAAGGACCTTTGGTCCTTGACGAGTTCGAGTCCACCATTTCTTCTCTTCTCTTATTTTCTGTTTCTACCTTTTATTTTTCTCCGTGGCGGACCCTCCTGCGGTACGTCTCCAACCCTTTGGTCCTTTAGCTCTTTTTTAATTGTTTTATCTCTGCTCCATCTTTCCTCCCGCCAAAACGCATGCGCTTCATTAGATCGTCTAAACGAGACACATGGGAAAATCCCAGCTTATATCAACGATTCTTAAACATTTGAATATGCTGTGAGGAACGTTGTGAAATACCTATTTGCCATGACACTAGAGGATGCTCTGGTTTGTGTCAAAGTAATTAATTAATCTTTACTATTGAAATGAAAAATGGGAAGGTATAACACCTGGCAGTTGTGGAAGGCAGTCATAGAAGAACATGAATGGTATATGAATGTTTAAGCAGCCAAACTGATTAATTCAATTTGCTGTAGTTTTTTACTGTACTGTTAAATTCATTAAGCTAATCACTTCTGTTTCTAAAAGTACTGTAGAATGATAGTTTCGAAAATAAATTTGTTTTAATATTCAAACACTGAATTGCCATTAGTCATTTCGAATTTTATTGAATGTAAATTTTAATGAGTTAATTTCTGTATGACTTTTATCTCTTAATTGACATGGTGGTAATATGATAATAAAATAAGCCAAGAGAATTGTAATTCTATTATAGAAAATTATTAATAGTAGTATATAAAAGATTTACAACTTTTTAAATTATTAATTTCTGTAACCTACGTATGAATATCTTTTATGTCAAATACTAAAAATTGAGTTAGTAAATATCGTGACCTGTGAATCAATCATCAACTAATGGCTAAAAAAGATTGGTATTAAATTGTAGTTATATATGTACATAAATTAAGTACGAACTAAATTACTTGCTTCTTTAAAAATAAGATATAGTATCACACCCAATTGCTCAAGAATAAATCAGTAATAAAAAATTTCCATTTTATTAAGCAATCTACTAAAACTGTCTCAACGACACAATAAATCGTACAAACTGTGTAGTTCCCTAAAAGGTCTTTAAACTCTAATCTATCAATGATTTTTTAATCTCTACTCCTAATTTATTGGAAGTTTCTCTATCGAATCAAGGTAGTAAACAAGTTGGAAGAAAAATACATATCGATTGAATTCTCGTCGAGTCCACAGATTACGTAATACGTAGAGACAGTAACGGTACAGATGTGCGTGATGATAATCACAAAACCATGGAACAAGGCACAAACACGATTAAAACGAAGCAGAATCGGTACAAGGAATAAGTCAACGTATGCAGTCATCTGCAGCAAGGATCTTTGACCCTCTATGTACTTCTCTACGAACATCTTGGATGAAACCACAGCGAAGTACAGCCTGCAGTACAGCGGAGGAATGTAACCCTCTGTAGGGGGAGTTTGTTTTCTTAGAATCGATGCACTTCTCGAGAATTTTGCACGCGCCTTGCTTACACGAGCATGTTGTGATTCTTTTGTGAATAGCCAGTGAACTGATTGATGCGAACGTTTATACGAGTTGATTAATGAATTCTAAAATAATATACTGATGAAAAATATAATGAAAATAAGCAGAAAGAAAAATAATTTTTATTATGTGTTAGTCGATATTCGATTAGATTTTTTATCTTTGGAAATTGTCTTTATTTATTTGGTTTAGGAAAGAATAAAATGACAATTTTAAGTTGATATCTAGAATTTAAGAAACTACATAATAGATCAATAATGAAAATAAGTACCTAGGTATTTGTTTTATCACATACGTGTAGAAATTTAAGAAAAAGTGTTGTTTAAAATAACAAATTACAGTAAATATTAGCATGTTACAAACTTATCATTTTTAAAACTGTTCACACATTTTGCTTCATTTTCATATTTTATTAGACTAAAATATATTAGTAAAGCAGAAATTGAGGAATTTTTCAAAGTTGTTACTGGTAACGATATGTGAAAAATTATACTTTTTTACTAAAAAAAAAACCCAATAAAATTTCTAATCA
The DNA here is from genome assembly GCF_051401765.1 of Calliopsis andreniformis. Lineage (NCBI taxonomy): Eukaryota > Metazoa > Arthropoda > Insecta > Hymenoptera > Andrenidae > Calliopsis > Calliopsis andreniformis. Next base: position 5,326,983 of record NC_135065.1, on the reverse strand, counting down.
ATCTAACAATTTATTTCATTAAATTACCAATATTTTTAATTTCTATAGAATGAGAGTAAGTTTCACACAGAATAGGAGGAATGATCTCCAAAAATTAATTCTACAATTACCAATAAGAAACGTCAGATATTTTAAAACACTCTATTCAAATTAAATAATTTCTATCCTAACCTGAAAATAATTTCGTATGAAGAAATGAAAATTCTCCAATAACTAAAGGTAACATGAAGCAATAAGAAAAAGTAAGCGAAAAGCTCATATTAACAAACTTCCTCGAAGTTCCTTCTCCATCATCAAGCATCAACAAAGAACAAGAAAAACATTTACGATTCTTCGAAGAAGGCAAAGGCTTCATTTCCACGTGCATCGGCTTGGACAACCATAAAGTCATCCCCGTTGTTGCGTATTTGAAAGAAGAGTCCCTCGTCAACAACTTGCGAAAACATCCCCGTAAAGCTTAACAGCAAAATAAACCTCGACTACCTGTAGCCACAGCAATGATAAATCCAATTCACGCAAAATTTATCGTATGGATGCGTCTTTTTTATTATATCTATATTTATTGATGCTGTGCCTTGTGGATCCTACGTATACGCTCAATATAAATTCCAACCCCTTCTTTTGCCTTATTCAATTTGACAGCATTGTGGCCAGTCGTTATTCATACGAGAGGATAGGTACGTATATAGATTGCTAATAAAAAAGGGGACATTTGCTTAATGCATTCATGCTTCGAAACCGACCCCGCACGTATTTTTGCGATATATACCTATCAGCTCACATTCGTGACACATTTCGTTAAATTGAACGTGTGGCGAAGTTTGTTAGCAAATAATGTGGCTCACAAAAATTCGAGGTACAGTGAATGTGTTGAAACCACTGTGCAATGTGTAATAGAACATTTGACGAATACAATATAACACTTAACATGAGCTATCATGTTCAATGTTTTGGGTATGCATGGACCAATAAACGTATTTTAAATTACCTCTGGAACCATGGAAGCAAAATAAAAATTCTTTGAGTAATTTAACATTCTTTTCATATCGAACAAATATTATATCAGATCGTTTACAGAATGACAAATGTTAAGCTGATCGAATATTCTGAATAAATGCTATGATATTAAAGTTCATTTTCAGTTTATAACAAATATATATATAACAACGTGTAACATAAGATTTTTCTACCCGGCCAAAAATTAAATATCTGTTTCCTATATTACACATTACTGCAATCAGTGTAAGATACGTGAAAATAATTAAAAAGAAATACTAAAAAATAAAACCAATATTATTATTTTATACCTTCCTGAATAATTACAATTTATTTCATTCATTTCACTGACAGTCACTTAGATAATGTAATAACGAGGCTTGCCATTCTATAGACGTTCTAGACAATAGTAGTTTACATTAAGGCATTTACTATCTATATAATATCTATTTAATATAAATATAATATACTTAAAAAATGAGTCACAAACTTATGTGTAACTAACAGATGAAAGCTCATCCATAATCATATACAGTGAACTCTTTTTACTCTTCTCATATGTGTCATTAATCCTAAAATACCCCAAATCTTTATTACCACCCAGCATAAAAAATAACGTCAATGCCCCTTTGAGTGTCTAGCTCTCCACCTTTCTCTGGCCCTTCGCGAATGCCTAAAATGCTTTCGACGCGTTCGAGGAGGATGCTAAGATCGATGAAAATGCACAACCTGTGCCCAGATACCGCAATGCTCGTTCGAATTCATCGGAGCGAGTTTGGCTGAAGTGTAGGCCGAAAAGAGACTGAAATAGATGGGCCACCCTCTTCGAGCTGCTCGTTTCGTCTCGAGAGATTGTTCGGTACTTTCTTTGCGAAAAGAGGTGAATAAATTGCGGGAAGAGATACGAGCACTTAGCGTAATCGACGTCGCGTCGATGACTTCCTGAACTTATAGTAATCGTGGTTGTACAAGGATTGGATCGCGAAGGAAACCTGCAATCACGAACTGCAATTTCGGAAGCTCTTAGAGCTTTGAATTTCCTGCACTTCAAACGTGAAACTGATTTGCATAGGAATTCAGTCTTCTCTTTCAGTTCGAAGGCTACAATTTTGAAAATAATCAAAATGAGTAGATCAAATGAATTTTTTTCATACATACTGAATTTTCTAAGATTTAATTTTACTTTAGGTGGAGAATATAAATGTTTATAAATCTTTCCTTTCCTTTCGAAAGTTTTTATAATTGAAATACATATATAATAATACAAATACAAGTAGTAAAAAATACTATATTAATTTTTAATTAAATCGTCCAATTTTGAATGAGAAACAATTTCTTGTTAAAAATATATTCCCTTTTTAAATATTCGCTGGTATAAGTATAAATTAATTTTTAAATCCATTTTGAATAATATTAAATGAACATCATATAAAATTATATTTCTTATATTCGTTTTAAGTAAACACAGTTGTCAGCTTAAAGATAGTTCCTACTACTAAAATGTCAGTCACTATCAACTACTTTAAAGTGCATAAAATCAATACAACTATAGTAGAACCCTCACTGTACGTATTTCTATACAACCTGTCCCAACCAGTAATTATGCTCAACATAGGAATTTTAAGTAATACCTGCCAAACTACCATGTCGACTAGATCAGTTCAAGTTTTCACGTAAGCTCCAGCTCTTGTTTTTCAATGAAAGTTGTACAGAATCGTCAAAGCGTAATTTTACTTTCTCTCAAGCTTCTGTCGCGCTGCTGCCAATTAGAGAGGGGGAAAAATCGTTTGCATTAGTTTTCGGTTAAAGCGTGAAGCACACGTACCCACGTTATAACTAATGAACTGGTAGAAAGTGGTCTGACTATACCTGTTTTACCTCTCTCATCGAACAGAAGCATTTCTCAACTCTAGGAAGATCACTGTGCGCCAGTATGAAACGAATTATGTATGCTGTGTTTCATCCATCGCGGAACAACTCTCTTCGTGATTTACATGCACTGCTAACCAAGAGTTCGAAAGCAGTTGCTAATATTTGTCCAAACTGCATGGCAAAGTTTCTTTGGTTTCGAAGTTAATGCTTTCGATACTAACTGCAATGTTCTTTATTTCAGTATAATTGAAGGAATAGGTATAATGAAATAGATAGATACTTATAATGAACATTAACATGATTTGTAAAAACCGAGAAAATATAGTGTCAAATTATATGCAGCGTTTACTCCAAATAACATGGGCTACTTTATTTTATGTTAAAGAATTTTTTCATTATTATTCTACGTTTAATTAGTTAAGCAAATCCTAATTCAATTTGGAAGTAAACAATTATTAATTATTCTGGTAAATGAGCTAGGAGATAATTATCTACTTGTAATAAAATCAGAATTTAGTATGACATATTAAGATAGTTATGCCATAAAGAAATGTTATAAAGAAATCACCTAGACTCAGATAATTAAAGAAGAATAGTATTGAAAAATTTATGTAACACAATATGTGAAATGCTAGTAGATATATTAACTCCATGATAATTTAATTAAGAGCGTAAATATTTCTCGAAACTGTGGGAACAATATACTCAACACTTTTTATTAACAGTAATATTTAGAGCATGTAATACTGCAGCAAATACTGCGATTTCAAAACGTGATTCTGTGAACTACCATAAAAACCAGACAATGTTATAAAAGCATTGGCGCAATGTACACATTCTCGTACGTATTTGATGAAAGTCCATACATAGATACCATTTTTATGGTACGATTGAAATCATTAATAAAATGTGCTGCTGATAAAAGAAGAACTATACCTAATTTTATGATACCTATGATAGTAGCTTAGAAATTGTTAACATCATTTGCAACACTAACAGTACAAATCAAGGTTTAATTTTCTCGTTATAATCTCGTCGGTACTCTTCTCATTTCTCTAAATTAAATACTCCCCTGAATATTTTCTCGTGAACTATAATCTTGCCTGTTATCTCTAACTTCTTTAGAGTTTTTTTTTAACACAATATGAATGCATAAATTAATTCCAAAAATGTGCATGTTATATTACGTGTATAAATTCAATGTCTCTTTTGAAACAAAAAATTATAATCAACAAATTCTGTACACATGTACTACTTTAATTCATAATTACCTTTTCATTCACTTCGACGATGAATAAAGACGTAAAATCACTGAAAGGGGAACTTAAAGGCGTTAATAAGATCTAAGGGATGACTTGGTAGGGCAATTCGTCCTTCATGCCTCATCTTTCGAATTAAAATGTCCCACAATGGGTGCAGGCAGGACTCGTTTGAGTGGACGCTGCGTCGTCACGCTGGGGAACGTTTAAATATGCCTGCACGAAAGATATCGTGGTCCTAATCGGACCTAAGTGGTGGATCGTGTAGGTCACATTAAATTTATTGACCTATTCGGCACTCCGTTTGAGTAATCCTTTATCACGCTTCGGGGTTCGGGCGACCAGTCACTGAAATTAATTGTACCAAAGAACACGCCTACTCCTTTTTGTCTCTCCATTTATTTCACTCTAGATTCGAATTTGTTTCTCTGATCGAAACTACTACTGGTCTTATTATAGTTGATTAGAGGGAAAGTGGGCGCTGAGTAAATGTTATTTCTTCACTATTTCGAGGAATATATTATTCAATAAATTAAACTGTTTCTTTAATAATTCTAAACTAGGAGTTGTATTTTTGATTCTTTTTTATTTTTATTTATTACTTAAATTTGATTTTTGTTCCCGTAACATTATTTAATTTTATCCATTTCCTTGTTATTTGTCATATTTCTATTTGTAAATCGTTTTTAATATAAGTTCCTATTGTCATGTGAGTATCTATTCGAAAACGTGACAAATGATTTGAATTAATTACAAAGCTTCAAATTATGAAATCGTAGAGTATTATATTCTATTTTTATTCTAATCATTCTTCCTACGTCCTATTTCATCGTAGTCGCCTTGCGTGACATGTTCTTCCAAAAGCAGAATCTCATAATTCTACCAGTTTCTTGTTTCTTTTTCTCTGCGCATCGTGCTACAGGTTTCTTCCAATTGTCCAGTCTCTAGGTGTTCTCTGCGGTCTGCCCGCTTTGAGCGAAAAGTCGGTCGAAAAAAGAGCAACATGTGAGAAGGGATAACACGGCAGAAGAGAATATTTGGGCGAAACAAAATGAAAACGATTAGGGAGATTAATGCGAGCGACCAGAATATATGTCAGATTATAGTTCGCTGTCACTTTTAATATTATTTATGCGATTCTCCGTTCTGATAGTGAATGGGTATTGAAAAGTGACTTTTCAAATACAAGTTGCTTCTTTTTAGAAATGCAATTGATAATACAATATACGTATATAATTCTAACAAATGGATTTCCTTCTTAGAAAATTTCCAGGTACTGATTTATCATCATCAATGATATGTTTTTAGAATTTTTTCCAGGTGGCCTTGAAAGTTAAACTATCTATAACTAAAAATAATTCGTAATATTTCTTTGAACCAGTTTTGTATAAAAATTAGATTTTAAGGACTTGAGAATTTAATGCTTTTGGCAGGAAACGAGAATTATAAATAGATCATTGGAAATTCATTATTAATAACTATGTGCACATCAACTCATTAGTTTATACCTTTGTCTTTAAGGTCCTAAAATACCTTTAATAAAACGATACAAAACTTTTTCAGTACAATCAATTCAAATTGATTTTCAGAACTTTTAAATATGAATATTTTTTCTCTCTTTAAAAAAGTAATTGTAGGCAATACCAATAACATTTCTTTTCTTAGTGGGACTTTTGGTAATACTTACAATTTTGGAAAATTCTCAAGAAGAATGTTTTTTTTAATAATACATACTAAAAAATAACTGTACTTTACTAGAAAACAATTTTTCAAAATAAATATCAAATTATCCAGAAAACTGCTTTCCATAAATAGATTTATATACACCCATACATTTGTGTATATTTTATATCTAATATCTATAATCTTTTCATAATTAATTCTCGTTACACGAAAAACATGAAATTAAAATCAAATCTATTCGACTAATTCATCGATGGATGCATATTCAGCAGCGACTAAAAAAAAACATATTACACGGACACCGATTATTTCATTAGCATAAACAGGTATTATACGAAAGTTTTCCTCAAACGCTTCGTCTTCTCGGACATCTTTGTGATCCTGCCTGAGGATCTCGACCAGACTCCAGGAGAGTCCGCTGGAATCGGAAATTCGAATCACGGACGCCTACGGTGTTTCGTAATCTTTTTTTTCAGAGCCGTTCTCGTATATGGTAGGCTTATAATTATTCGGATACAGGAAGCCTTTTAAAAGTGATACAAAGTATAACTTGAACAATTTAAACCTGCTTTTAGACATTCTTACATACTCGTTACAAATGTACATAAATTATTAGGTCTTTCCATAAATAACGCGGCTTCTTGTTTTACAAATCTATTAAAAAATTAAAAACTCTTCGAAGAGGCTCAAAAATGATTTAATAGAGAATGGTGGTAGAATGCAATATTCGACAGAGTTGTAATTAAAAATAAAAGCACACATAAATTTCTTTACACATGAAATGATATTTAGAAGCATTATTCATGATATAACTTAATAATTATTCTACCTGTCCAATGGTCTGTTTGACTTCATTAACAAATTTAAATGCTGAAGGGTAATTCATAAATAATAGAATCCAGAATGTTGTACATATCTTCGTAAGGAAGACTTTTACGTAGAATTTATTTGTCATATTTTTGCAACTGTTTAGGAAACACACCTTTGACCGTAGGATGTGCAGGGTAGAATAAAACTATGGACCGTAAGCGAGTCTAACGACTAATGAATTCTCGTCACGGCTGCCTACGGTGTTTCACATTTTATCTCTGCGTGACGGTGTTTGCAGATCTTCTCGAAACGCGATTCTGGGACTACCATAGGATGTTCTTCCTAAACAGATACAGTAATGTCTAAATTAAGAATTTGTTTCATATTACATACAGATGCTCTATTTTTTGATTGCCTAGTACACTTACTATTTCCTTTGTATCTTTTAATATTATTTATTACATATGTACGTATGTAAAAATAGTAATATCACAGACTCACATTTGATATATCTACTAGATATCAAATAGTAATAAAATATGTAGTACCTATATAAATCCACTGATGAGTTGCATTTTGTATAGTAATATATTTGTTCTTGGTTTATTTTTTTATTTTAAATAGACTTTTAGAGCTTCAGAGATATCTCGATCATTCTTTTTCTTAATTCTCTAATCTTCAAAGAATTAGTGCAAAAGTCCCCACAGTTCTTAAAGTACTCCAACGTACATGCAAATCATTAAATCTTTTTTCATGTTTGTTTATTATTATTTAATCCATGTATATAATTATTTTACAAATAAATTCCCATTGAAGCAAGTTATGCTTATCGAGAAAGGAGACTGCAAAGTGATCTACCTAATCATCTTTGCCCTTACTAGATGAGGTTTCTCTTAGAGAACGTCAATTTATGAAACCCATTTTATTAAGCCACTCATGTTGCGATTATTTCGTACAACAAGCCAGTGAATTGCTTTAAGTTAATCACAAACCATTTAAGACCTGATGAAAAATCTGATAAAAATATATTGATAACTTACTATTATCGTGTGGTTGCCACTTTTCAAATGGGAACGAGGCAAGAGGCAATACTATCTTATAGATGTAGTATTACGGATTTATGTGGTTACTCTATTATATTTTTCAGTTTACAGGTAATGAATCATTTATACATAAATTTTCTTTTTATGGAGCATTCATTATTTATTTTTTATATGAACAATACATATATATTAAAAATTCAAAATAATTTCATTTCTGACATGGAAATACCTTTTAGTTTTATTTAAATAATAATTAACAAATTTATAAATTGATGAATGATTATTTGAAACTAGTTCCTTAGCTTTGTCTAAAATAAAATATTGTTGTATTTATTACTGATTTATCAGCATTTATCAATGTTGAACTCTATTAACCACTACTTTCTTTACTTTTTAATTACATATTTAATCAGAATACATATTTAGTAAGCAAAATGCATTAGAAAAGTAAATTAATCGTTTTCAAATGCTGTTCCAAAATACATAGCTAAAATAAATTAAATAACCGAAATTCTGATAATCGACGTTCTACTGAATCAGTGTCCCACTGCCAGTAACCAAGCTAAAACCAGATTAATCAAATTAGCACTCGCGCAAGTAACTAACCATCCCTTCAGCCCCAAAAGTACGTTCAAGAACACATTCTGGCAGTTTAACTGTTTCAACAGCCAGTAAAATGTAAATCGTCGCACGCACGGAAAACCAAGCGCTGAGGTCACGCGTGACTCATGAATGTACGCGGTATTCTTGCCAAAAATCGTTGAGACCGAGGGCCCGCCGTCCAGCCAGATATCTGGATTTCAGGATTACGAGAATTCGCTCGCGCTGTTTCTTTTTCCTTCGCTCCTGGCCAAGGATTCTTCCTGATTGCCATACAATAAAAAAGCCGATGATCCCCGCCACTGGCCCCGGTAACGCAACCTGTACCGTAAAAATTCCCATAAAATTCACGCAACATCCTGGGGGAGACGCAAGGGGAGAACAAGTTGCGAACTGAGACATTCAAGGACCCACCATGCCCGAATATCAAAGTGCATTTCGGTAATGAGTCCTCTCAAACTGCAATCTCCAGAGTGCGTCTACCCCTGCATTCCAGATTTCAATGGTAGACCTTCCGAGGATCGGGCTTTTTGCCCTATCAGGATGCGCGAAGATTTTAGTTGAATTTATGAATTCATAAAGACGATTGGGAGTCTTTTATGGAATAAGGAAAGTTCTTGTGTTTAGTGCATATGCTTGTTAGAAATTGGTTGCTTTTGGAATACAGTGCAGATTGAAATAGTTAATACGTGTTAGCGTCAATAATTTCAGAGGCGTTATTTATACTGAAGATTGGTAAAGAGGAGTTGTTCAGAATCAAAGACTGAAAGGAACGAAGAACAAACATTTCAAACTCTCTTCAATACTTTATTATGTCGATAGTACTGCTTGGACAAAGATACATCCTGGAAATTATAACCCATTTCTCAGGTCTCATTGAATCTCCTAAGACTCCTAAAAGTATCAAGACTCCCAAGACCCCTAAACTTCAAAACACGTTCGAAGTGATTCGAATGTTTCGTCACATGTACAGATTCGAAGGGACTCAAATCGTTTCAATCGCCATCACTGAATGCTGGTACAGTGTCCTGGCGCCAGTTCAGCGACCACTGCGAGCCTAACTCAAGCCTGCACCTTCCTCGCATAAAGATGCTGCCACAGACGCTCACCGAAATAGCCATAATAAAGTTGAATGCACAGCGACTGACGCTCGCTATGATACCGTTACGAAACACTGTTCAAAAGCCTCTGCTGTCCAAGTATGTACATCCTGGCGAGACCTTGACATCCTACGCGGTCGAGCACAGCCACCACCACCATCCGCGGGGTCCTCTTCGCGGCGAGCGTGCGATACCTCGCGGCCAAGCGGCCGATCATCGGGGAAGTACGCGGCGGTTCTGACCGGTCATTCTAAATCTCGTCCAATAAGAAAGCGGGTGCCGCGAACCGCGCAATGAATCGCGTCCTTGCGGCGTCTTCGACCCCACTGACAGGCCAGTGGAGGGGAATTTGAGGAGCAAGAAGAGTGGTGCAGAAGCGTGCACTTCCTGAGCACGAGGCTGCCGCAGGGTCCTGCGCCCGTGTAATTGGGGTCCTGCGAAGCTACTCCCTACGAAGCAGAATGGTGGGGGATGCCCTATGTAAGCCCTCGAACCGACCAGGTCCAGACCATCCAGCATCAGGACATCGTACAACGACTGGGATACCAGGATCTGCGGTCATACCCGAAGGAATATCGCGGATTCAGTGTTGGACCTCCTCGAGGGTACGCGTCCCTCGGAATATCGTCGATCTCGTGGTCGAAGATCACGATGAAGCTCTGCTTAGCATCCTTGCTCCTTGTGCTCGGCCTCTGCGACGCGGCCAGAAGAAGAGCGACCGCTGCGTCGACGACGGCTACCTTCGAGGGCAGGCAGTTGGGGCATCGCGATCGAACTCAAGGTTAGTGTTTTGGTAGTACAATGGGATTCTGATTGACTTTCGACTGTTCGTGATCTCTTTTATTCATGGGTTGGGTTATTTGGTGTATTAGTGATGAGGGTGGGAGGGTTGTGCATAGAGGAGCGAGAGTACAATGGAGCATCCATTGCAGGAGCATCGCTGCAAGAGTAGCGTTTCGATTGGAAGGGTAAAAGTATAGTAGAATCTTGAGTATAGTAGTAAGAATGCGGGAGGACATTGAGTATAAGAGGAGTTACAGTGAGATTTCGATTACAGTGGTAAGGGTAGAGAACAATCTCGAGTACAGTAATAAGGGTACAGGAAGAACTGCAATCTTGATTTAATAATAGTTCATAGAAAATGAAAAATTGACTGTAAAGGAAGTACTTTAATTATGAATCTAATGTTAGTGAAATTCATGAAGACTGTACTGCATTTTTCAGTGATTGTAAAGTTAGCTTCATTGTGGAATATTAGAATTTTATAAAATTCTACAGTACGTTTCAAATGGAAATTTCTTTCATACAATATGGTTCATAGGTCGCTTTGCATGAATTTTTACTTCAGATTCTAGAAATTCATTTCTTGAACATTTTTTTTAACTAAGTTACTAATTGATGGTTTCGTGAGTAAATTTGTGACAAAAATAGTGGATATAAATTCGTTATTTTAGAATAATGGCGCACTGATTTTGAAAGTAGCTTATTCATAAAAATTCTTAAAGAATGAATTCAAAATCTAAAACAAATGCTCGAGGATATATAATAGGAAAAGAAGTTATTCAATTTTCAAATAATAAAGCATCTTATCAGGTACCCTGTATTTTTATATTGACTATTGTATAACAGTAAAAATCAAAAAGCAATAACGGGGAAAAGTTAGTGGAATCCAGAAGTACATAAATAGTTGAGAGATGAATTGGGCAGATGAGTATGGACCTAAATAGTAACCTTGAAATGAGAGAAACCTTTCCTTTTGCGCATCGCTTCACTGTTAGTCATTCTTGTGCGTAGTACTAAATAACTCATCAATCCATAAGATGCTACACATTTTTTAGGTATTATATTCTGAGCAATAGAATCAAATAAAAATTTAATTGGTTTATATCTACTGGTGTTTTTACACATACAACTATATTTTTCCAATATTTCCAATGAAGTTCAATGAAGGAGATCTTAATTTTTCATAAACACTTTTATTTAGGGTCTCAAATATTTGATATAATAACAATAGGACTACTGCAACTTTTATTGAGACTGAATCATGATGCAAAAAGTTAGTCACCAGAAGGATACTGCAATTTTGAATCTCATGTGTCGGTTAATCAAGGTTCTATTCTCTTCTAAAAAATATAGAATAGCAGATTAATAAAAAGATTAGGAAAAGATTAAGAAAAATTTCACTATAATAATTTTGGAATAAATTTCAAAAATCAAGTCAGGAGTAAAGAATTACTAGAATCCTACATCAGGGGTCAATAATTAAATTGTGAGTAAATTCTGTGCTCTGCATTATGTGTGCCAGTTTCTGTTAAATGGAAGATTATCTTCACAGAACCTCAATAAAGTATACTGTGCTAGAATTAATAAGATCAGTTTACGGTTATTCTATTTTTTGCCACAGAAAATGCATGGGACCTCCTAGAGCTGCAGAAACTAGACAGCCATGGGGACTTGTGGAACAAAAATCCAACTTCACCCGCGAATGAAACGAAGTTAGAAGACTCAAACATAAGCGCGAGACAGGGTTATCCAGGACTTCCTGGCGGTGGAGACTCGAACGAGTTGCCAGGTCCTATATCGACCACTTCTAAACCATCATCACCTATTACTTTACCTCCTGGATGCAACGCTATACGAGGACAGTTTCCAAGTCCGAAGAATTGTGCTAACTATCTAAATTGTTGGGATGATGTGGTTGTCGAGCAATCCTGCCCCGATGGACTACTGTTTAACGCAAATAGCCAGGTTTGCGACTTCAGTTACAATGTGAACTGTGGGGATCGACCTTTGCCTCCATCAAGTAAGCAAATTGTTTTGTCAGTGAATTAATAGACAGACACAGTTAGTTGTCTCTAAGAACCCCAAGCCACTGGACACATCGATTTAGTTTCTAACTAGAAGAACAATAAAGATGTTAACTAATTCGCTGAACTAGAATCATTAAATTCATCTATAGATTTCTTTCGTTATGACTATACACCATATACATTATAGTTTGAAATTATTTTGCACAATTGAATCTTGCTTTTATAGTGTCATTCATATCGTTGGTAAAATCAAATTGTGCTACCAGTAAAGTCCTGGCAATCGTCCTAAGCAATAAAATATAATAAAATATAATAATAAAATCGTACTAGCAATGAATCCGAACTCTATAGAGAAGAAATTGCATTTTAACACAAAAAGGGATTATTATTGACTTATACTACTTAATCAATTTATGAAAAAGGAAAAACTGACGTGTAACATTTCGCTGACACTTTTGACCCTACTTTGGATTTCCTACGGCTAACGTATAAAAATAAATTTTAGTAGCTTAAAAAATAATTCATTTCTATTTAGAAATAATGTTATTAAAAATGATAACTGATGTACAATTTTTAGTATTATTATTTTTTGGTTTAACAGGACCATCACTGCCTTCCGGATCGAAATTATGCCCAGAGCCGAATGGTCGGTACAGAAGTGCCACGAACTGCTCGGAATTCTACGTGTGCGTTTACAGAAAGCCCATCAAGTTCAGTTGCCCCCGCGGCTTGGTCTACAATGACGTAAGTATCTTATAAGTTAAGCTGTTCCTAGAGCACTCGTGGAATTTTAAATCGCGAAATGACAGTATGTGTCAAGCGTGAGAATCTCTTTCACGTGAACTCCTGCTCTCCCACGGTCACGGTCAAAGGCCGCTTCGGAGACTTCCGCGTCGTTGCTTGAAACCAAATTCGATGTTGACTTGCTTGGCACTGGACTGATTCTGATATCATACATGAGTCACTTCTTCTGTACTGTATTCCAATTATTAAAGAGAATATCGTTGAATTAATAGCTTCAGAGAACTTGTTCCAAAAATTGCTTTTGGAAAATACTGCCGAGTTTTTTAACAGGAAGTCAGCCTATTATTAAAATTAATTTGGAATGTGTTCCAAAATTATTAGTTATCGTCAACTTTAAATATTCTGATAGTAATTTCCTATTAACACAATTCAAGAAACTTCTATGTTTCTTGTATTACGCTATCTTCAGAAATCTTAATTTCAGTTTCCCTATTATACCTATATTTTTATTTTAAAACTACAAACTTCGTTCAGAATAATTTACTCATTCAATTTACTTTTTCAAAATAATTTTCTCGCTATTTCAAGTAGATTTGGTGGGAACAGTTCTAACACTTTATGCAAAATACTCTGTGTATGTATATGTATCTTCTACTAATTTATTCTTTATTATTTACCAGGAATTGGGCGTCTGCGATTATCTATACAATGTCGACTGCAAAGGTGCAGCAACACCAAAGCCTCCGCCAATAACAATCGGCCCAATAATAACTGAACCGCCTACTACTCAGCCACAGCCTCAACCTCAACCCCAACCACAGCCACCCTACCCACAACCACAACCGGCTCCTCCATCCTATGGAACGCAGCCTCTTTATCCCAGCAACCCTTGGCTGGGCAAGGCCCATCCTGACGCTGAGACTTGGCATCAGGAACCTTTGCTGCCACAGTCAGACAGTGAGAAACAAGAAGAAGAAGAGCTACTCGAGGAGCCATCGCAGCAGCCAGAACAGTTCCCAAATCCTTGGAACCTGCTGCAGAATATTCCAGCGAGCCTCGTTGCCGTGCCATGTGAAAATGGGAAGATTCACAGGCTAAATGACGCGTGCACGAATGTGGTAGTTTGTAGGAATGGTCGGCCGCAGTTGGTTCAGTGTCCCGTGGGGCTTTCATACGATAAACCGTCGGACTCTTGTCAACTGATCTCTATTGCCAAATGGTAAGTATCTTTTAGAAGGGAATTTTTTTTTAATATTGATCTTGAAATACAGTCAATTCTTGTTTGAGAGTATTTGTGACGAGGATCGTGGGTTCTCGTCTGATAAATATTTGCCTTGAAGTATTTTAGTGGTTAATAAATTTAAGATGTTATGTAGCTATTAGTATTTGAGACGTTTTTCAATAAGAACGTAAAGAATATTTAACAAATTGAACTTTTTCTTTTTGTTTCAGCTAATTCACAAGTCACTTAGAACTTACGCTTTGTACTAAACACGCTCATCATTTTAACGTAAATAAAGCATCGTTTTTTCTTAAGATATGTTTATATTATTCTCCCCTTTCATTATGATTCACAGAAATTATTTAAAAAATTAAATTATGAAACAGATTTAATTCATGCGCAGCAAGAAGCTGTAATAATTATTGTATAAGTTATGTTTAAATAATGAAGAAAATATTTTTCAGACGTATTATAATAAAATATTAGCTATATTAGCTATTTATAAATCATATTTTATATTATTTCTGTTTTATAATTTAATTCTGTAACATGATACGAGATCAAGAATGCAAAGAGCCTTGAAATACGAAATCGAAATGAAATAAGAAAACGAAAGATATTATATATAGTATTCTTTAATGTTTTTAGAAAAAATATTGAATCTGATACTGATGAAATTTTATGAAAAATAAAAATGAAGATGGAACAACGAAAAAACATCCTGATATCAATATTAAATTTCATAGAATAAGTACCTAGTTGTTAAGATAATATTTGATACACTAATATTTTAATTTGTACAAGTATTTTAAAAGCTCAATCTTTTTTCGCAATTTGAAATCGTATATTGCATTTTAAATGCAGTAATATTATAAAATCCTATTAATATTATAACAAAATACCTTTTAGAACAATTTGCCTGATACTTTCTATTAGTAACAATAGATACAATTTATAGTTTTAAGAGTATTCTCAATGTATGTACACGTATGACACGCGTGGAATGTATCACGCTTGATATTTACTGTATAATACCCGAACATTCAAATGACCCACCTTAAATACCTTCACTTTATCTCTGCATTGTATGTTTTTATCTTTATCTTCCTCACTTTTCCTTTTTCATATTTATTGTCCAAGTCATACAATATAAAACAAGGTTACTAAATTGTCTAACGTGTGCATATAATGCAAGAACAAATCTTACCAAAAATTGCATAAGAAAATGTGAAAGAAACTTGTTCAACATAGATAGTATGTAAAATTCTTAAATTTTTTAGAATGTATAGATAATAGATACAATTTAAAAAATGGCTACTCCTTCATTTTGACATTATTATATATACAATTATTTTAGTAAATAATAAAGGAATCCATTTTCAGCAAAGAAGGGAAATAGTTTATCAGAAAATTCATGTGTCCTTTGGATGGTAACAGAGAATTCGAAGAGTGTACAGAGATCGTTCCATTCACTATTACAAGAGTGCAGCACTGTGCTACTATGTTCCTCAAAAGCAAAAAGTAATAATGGGAAATGGAAAGCCAAAATATATGAAGAAAAAAACAATAAATATATTCACATTCATAAAGCACGACATTTTGAACCAAAAGAGTAATATTAATTACATACAATTTTAATTGAAGTATGGTAGACAATATCAATTTAAAAAAAAACAATGCCCAGTATTCATATTCACTACTGAATTGGTAAATCAAATTTAGTGGCACTTTAATTCACAATTAAAAAATTTAGATTCATTCTAAACGAAATGCCTAAGCATTAAAGTTCATTTCAATGAATTTGTAATTAAATCTTTGCTAATGAACAAGAATTCTCAAAGTATATGTAACATTTTTTTACAATTGAAGAATAGATCTTTCTCTAAAAATTTTTAATCCCAATATATGACAAGTATTAAGATAATCTTTCACCTGTACAATAGAACGTCATTACTTTCTATAGCTTTTCACGTAATCTCTCCTTCAACTCTTCTTTATCCTTGAATAACATCCTTGCAAGAAGCGTTGACATCAACTTCCTGCCGCTTACGAAGCGAACATCGTTTTTTAATACCTTTTTCTATCATCCTTCCTAATTGGAATGCTACGGTTGATCAATCATTTGCTTGAAAAAGGGATAAGAAGCCAAAAAAGCACGGCCCAACAGAAACAGTTTCGAAAGTGTTCAAAAATGAAAAGAATGATAGTCTAATGGTACGTTTCACTTGGCTCTATCGTAAAATTTCGAAATTACATAACAAATGTTCCATTGGCGCTGCCATCTTATGAAAGGTAACGTATGTTGTAAGGTTTTTCCTTGATAATATACGTTAGGTATACATAAATAATTCTGTTAACGTAATTACGATAATGTCTAATGAAGTTTATCCATTTTCACAATTTTTCAAACAATTTTAAACTAATTATACTGTTTGAAGTATGCAAACACTTCATTTAGGAATTTTTTATTTAGTATAATTCTCGCCCGAATGTAATTTTTTTCATGATTAGATATTTCCTGAATCTTCTCTTTTTAAAGTGACGTTTAAAATTAATTATGCAACTTAATGTCTGAAAACATCGTAAACATTTTATTTAAAGACCTACCAAGTCCACAATGTTCAAATTAATTTTCTTGAGAAAGATTTACAATTTGCAATATTTTGCCCTAATAATTTGATGACTAAATGTTTGATCTAGCCACAGGGGAACAGAATTGTCAGTCCGTACCTGGATGGAACAGAACACACTGACAGTAAAGAGATACCACTTTCCCGGCTTTCTTGGTGCCACGCCCGACTACCGTGCTTTTGTGCGAACTTGAACGAAACGCGTACTCTCGATGCATACTAATCAACGAAAAACAGTTTAAAATTCCCATCAGATCGCGAGCGACCAACGGAACCAACTTTAACCAACCTTCATAGTGCTCATTAAGTAGGAACCCAGAATACAGATGGGGACATATTGCAAACGTTGCTTAGGTTCGACAAAATCGATCGTCCAGAACTAGTATAAATCTAATCAAAGAATAATACAAGGATATACTCACAACCTTAACTAATAAAATTTTCAAGATTTATCGTACCACATTACATGTTTCTTCATTCTATCGTAAGTCATAAAGTATTAAAGTAGAAGCTAGGCTTATAAGGTTCAATTATGTCCCTTTCACTGATAACAGATAAAAAGAGATATAGAAATTTGAAAATTGGGAAATATTTAGGTAAATAGAACTGTTATGGAAATGAATTTTAAGTAGGCAAGGAAAAGATGGTACGAGATAGTATTTTATGGTTGTTTTGTCGCGGAAGACTGAAGCAGCATCTACTCGAGAAAGGATAGTGCTGACTAGGCTCAAGATTCTAAACGGCCTCGACCTTTCCGGAAAAGCTTTCGACTTGCGGCTAATGAGCCTTGAATTAGTCACCGAAGATTTACAGATGGATATTCTAAATGTTTCGATGCAATTGGAAATGCAATGATGGAAACTGTGAATCTTTAGAGAACTCTGTGTCTACGTCTGATATGTCTAGTTAGACGTATGATTAGAAAATTATAGATAATCGCTACAAAATTTCATCAGCCACGTTCTCCTCTTAATGAAGATCCAGAGAAAAACATTCTCTTGGTGGGAAAATGCAAGAATTAGTATAGTGATATTTATGGAGTCTATGAAATCATAATTTATTTGCTTAGAAATATTCACTTGATTTGGTAACTATAATATGAGTAAGTGAAATATAGTATTTCTTCATGATAAGTTTAATAATACTTAATAATACTTAATTTCTTCGAATTATTATTTAATTATTCTTTCTCGTTGGTAACCTTACAGTTGAGTAAATTAAATAAGTTGTGAAAGCAAGAATTGAATATTTATGAACTGTTAGAAATAAACCGATTACACTCTATAAACGTATTACTGTTAATAATTAATAGTTATTTAAATAAGTATTGGTAACAGGTTTTAAATGTACCTATCATTACAATGATGTCATCAAGTTGAGAAAGATCTCTGAAATGTAAATATCTCCTAGACATTGGTTCTGACATTAGGAAGAAATATCACTAATTGATTTACTACGTTTTCGATGCATACTTTCTCGTAATTTAATATTGTTATGTAAGAAATTAAACAGTAGTCTATGAATATTACTCGATATTATATATTTTGGAATAGTTTTTAAATTACTAAAGAAAACAAATACTTCAAGCAAAATTTTAGAAATTTAAAGAAGAAAAATAGAAATATTAAATTGATTTAAAAATTATCAAATGAATTTATTATTAAAATGAATTTATTGTCGATTTTTTTCAATTTATAAAGCTATATACGTTATAGCATTAGAAAATTATTAAAAATAACTTTCTAACTTTTACTAGTTGCCTCGCCTGGAAAAGCCAAACCCAGATGTCAGATGACCAAGGTGTGACTGATAACTATCATCTGCCTTCACCATTTTATTATCTTAAGTACATCTAGAAGAAGAAGAAAAATTACTCCTAACACACCTCTACAATTAGGAGTGAATAACATTGCCTAAGCTCTTTTGACATTTTCCCTCTGAAACTTGGATAACTACACTTATAGAGAACAATATTTTTTATTGTAAAGCTTGTCATTATCTTCATCATTTATCGAAACTCTCTCATTTCTATTCTATTCTATTCTTCTTTTGTAAATATTAGTTTATATTATTATAACAAACGTTTAAATGATTCTCCATCGTACTTTAAACAATTTATCTACTCATTTTTTTTAACTATTCAAAAGAAGAATGAAGTAATATAATAGTTACAAAATGCTGTTATGCAGTAAAGTAATTAAGAAAACTTTAAATTGCAATAACTTCTAAATTAATAGTTTTAAAATATAAGTTCCATCCTCCATCTTTCAAATCTCTTTTACTGAACTTTAACTTATAAGGAACATCACTTTAGTGTCCTCTTCCGATTTTGATGAAACTTGGTAGGGTAAGAGACCCTATTACTGTGCTTTATACATACAGATTTTGTATGTGTATACTTTTGTATACTTTGCATACAAAATCTATAAACAGCACACTAATAGGTTCAGACACAGTAATAGAGTAACTAACTAAATATTCATGTTTAGATGGTGAAAACCACCCACAAAGTTGGGATGGAAAATACATTTTCCTAAATATCTCAAAAACTAATGCAGGTAAAAAAGAATGACAAATGTACAAAGTACATAACTTTTTATAAGCAATAAGATGGCGTAAACGAAATTTGAAATATTTACAGAAATCTATTTTCCACCCCGACTTGGGGGGTGCTTTTCACCCCCTAAAACACGAATATCAGCAGCTAAAAAGAATACATGCTTAATATTTTTCGATGCTCTACTTGTGTACCAAGCTTCATAAAAATCAGAAGATGACACTAAAGTGATGTTCCTTGTTAGCTCTCTTTCTACACGAATATAATATATTTGAATATTAAAGAGTTTGGATACCAGAGCATTCAGACCAGTAGACTCCTGGTCTACTGTAATAGTAAGCTAGATAACGGAGGTTCTACTGTATTTTAATATCACGTAATTACCGTTGAAGCAGAACAGGGAAGTAGATAGCCTCTGTTACGTCACAGAACTTATCCGCGCGCCATAAATTTCATACTAATATTCCCGGTTCGAAATCGGTAAAACTTGAAAACGAATTTGCATTACGTGTGCCGACTGGCGATTCATGAATTCAGCCACACCAGACACACGTTTCGCTCGCATACCTTCGCGAGAGAACACGATTGACGTGTCTCCGCGCGTTTCTATCGTCACCATGGCGAATACTTGCGAGGAACGAACCAAACTTTAGCCACCAGGTACGTTCTAGCGAACCGATTTCGAAGAGAAATCTTTTGTTTCGCCAGAGGAAGGTAGGCCACGCAAATGTGAACGTTCAACAGATCGAGCACGTGTGATCTAATTCATTAGGACTTTTAAATTCACCGAATGGTCCAGATTGTCTGAGACAGCCGTGTATCACACCTACAGAACATTGTCGACTACATTAATCCAGTGAGCTGAATATTATATAAATGTAGGCGCGGGATGAAGGTGAACCATATGAAAGTTGACAGTAAAAGCAACTTGTACTCCTATGGCTGGTGATAGCCTTTCTTGATATCGTAATAGGTTTCTTGCTAGGCAACAGCTTTTGATTTAAGTTAGATGCCTGCAAACTGTAGTTAAAGATACTGGTAGAGCATATTAAGACGTCTTAGAGCACAATTTGATGTTTTCTTTAGAAAAGCATGGATTTGAAGAAACTATAATTATGAACTGAAAAATGCAGTACAGAATTTTACATTTGACACGTGTGTTTTAATGAATTCTTAACAGCTTATAAAACTCATCAAAATAAGTATATTAATACCCCCTTTCAAATATACAAAGCGTATCTACTAATAATTAATACAGAAATATTCTGTCTCCTTAATTACACAACATATTATTGCCTAATAATAATTATATAACTTACGATTGTACAATTTTGTGGAACAGTAGTGAATGCATAACATTTTTAAATATGCATCATACATATTCAGAAACATATTACATTGGAAATCATCTACCCACAGTTAGACATAAAAATTTACATACATTCTGCAAACTGTAATATTTTAGAAAGTACTTATAAAGTCAAATATAAAAATCTTTCGTCGTTGTAATGTATTAAGCAGCATGAAAATAAACAAGAAGTAAGAAATTTAAGTTTCAATCTCACGTGTAAAATTTCACTCAAAATTAATGGCTCTACTCGTCGTTAACATCCCAGGTGAAAGAAATTAATATTCCATTGATAATTACGCACTCATTCTGCATAATACATAATTAGTAGTTCGTATACAGAATGTACGATCTACTGGTGTCAAATTGCAGAGCATCAAAGTGGCACGCTACATTAATTAAGTTCTGATTTTGAATATTAAAATGAACGATTAACAACGTACGGTCTATTTAATCGAAGATGTAAAGCTCTATTTAATCCGATATCCTTCGCTTGTGACCTACTGAAATAAATGTTTACTCAATTAATGCCTATTGTAATCAGCTGTACTGTGTAAAGGTAAGCGAAATTAATTTTTTTAGTTAACTGAGGGATCTAAATCTCTCACACAAATTTCTTTATTTTTAAAAAAATACAAATAAAAAGTGATATATACTACAATTCAATTCAACCAGTAACCATTCAAAAATAGTCAGAAAAATGTTTAGTGTTTACGAAGGAAGACAGTACTTCAGCAAATAAAATCTAAAGATGCAAAAGCAGCTTCTTTTATTAACTTCATATTTACAAGTCAGTGAAAATCGCTTTCGAGACGGAAGACCCAAAAAGAGCGAAAGTAATAAGTAGGTTGCGGAATTTTATGCATTTATAATAAATTTCAGTACACAAACAAGTGCAGAATCCACAGAATCTGCAAAAATATAGGAAGTTCAGTATACTTTACAATATTTGTAAGATGAATCATATCTTTAATTATGTCCCACTTCTCTAGTTGTTATTTATGAAAATAGGAATTTGCATAAAAGTCTGCAGTCTAGTAATAAACAACAAATTGAATTTCCTTGATCAAAATCCAAAAGAAAAAGCCTGTTCGAATAATTTAACGCTATCATTCCAGGATTCGATTGCGCACCCTTCAAGGAACACATTGCTTCAGGGCCGAGTTCCCGCGAAACCGTGTAGGCGTACTAACTGCATTTCTCGCGGGTGACACATCGGAAATGCACATATATCGGTACCCAAGAATCTTGCACGTAGACACAACCGATTCCACTCTGTTCTATACGCGGTTCGGAGAGCCCTCGGCCAAAGAGACGAAAAAGAAAGGCGGGAAGATGCCGTGGGTTTCCTCGCCCACCTTTCGCCATTGCGTTCCGTGATTTTTTCCACTTCGAAAGGTAAATATCTCTCAGAAGTCATTGTTCCTAGGTGTGACTCGAATTCTTTGGATTCTCTCTCTTTCTCGATCCATTCCTTTCTTCCTACATTTCCACCTTGCTATCTGTGTTACTCGTACAATACGAGTCTTATTAAGAAACGCCTTCCAGGACGTGTTACAAAGGGTAAGATCGATCGTGTGGGCAGGGAAAGATTTGCGAGTTAAACCTGTTGTTCTATTTGGATACATTTTATGTGCGCTAGTAGTAGGTGCAGTAGTACAGTAGTACATGTTCTGCCAATGTAAGTGCTATGTATGCTGAAGTTCATTTAGGCATGGAAATAAAATTTGAGAAGAAAATTTTATGGTCTTTTATGATTGTGTAATTTTGTTAAGTATTCTGGATTTTCGAAGGTATGAATAAATATAATAAAAATTAAATGAGAACAAAATGCTAGGACAGTATGTAGAATACTTATAAGAATTCTAAAAATGCTTAATATTTTAAGTACTTCAGTTTGCAATAAAACTACAAATCAAGTTAAGAAAAGATAGTAGAATCAATTATTCAATTATTTATTATAGCAACCAATCAACTCTAAGCGTAGATTATATTTCATACTATACAAGTGATTTCATGAATTTCTGTTACTTGTGACCATTTTATAAATGTCTTAAGATAAATTTTACTGATATTATTTTCACACCATTTTATATTATTACTATCCATTCAAGAAAACAATTAGATGAATTGGAGACTTTTGAAACAATAACAGTAAAACTAATCTAAGTAACAAAATACTAAAATTAATTACGCTGATAATAACAATAATGACATTTCTATCCTTAATCCAATCATATGATAAAAACGAGAGTATTGAATAAAAATAAAAAGCAACTGTACAAGCTCAAAAATTAATCAAGCTCCTCATTTAATTAAAATAAAAATCGTAGATATTATCATTCAATTTAAATAAGTGAAGCTCACTTTTAACAGCGAAATTGTAAGAAAACCAGAAACACAAAGGAAATTAACCGAATCTAGAGGTTCTCCAACCTACTTCGATCGAAGGCACAACTAGGTCACCTTGCCGGAGGTTTTGCAACTCCAGTAGACAGCTATCTAAGAATTATATAGGTGGACAGGGGCGAACCAGCATGATACGTACACCATGGACTGAAAATCCGGTTTTGGGAAAATAACGAGAGGCTCGAGAAGCCCCAGGGGACTGTCCTTTCTGCTGGCCACTCTCAGGCAAACTTTCCTGAAATTCCTGGAACGCATTAGCAACAGCCTGCCTCTTCATCTTGAGGCTTTATTCTATTATTTAATTTTAGAATTATTCAAGCACAAAAATAGCTGATCTATCGATTCTACTTATAATAATGCAATCTCTTTCGGTATAAATTTTGCTTTCATTGTATAGTCTTTTGATAAAAATGATGAACAGGAGCCATCAGCAGTTCTGTATTTAAATCTAAAGTATTTTTCCATGTCTCAGAGTCTTCAGAATGTGTAAAATCAATTATTAAGAACTTTTATGCATAAATTGAGGAATTACTTTTTTATTTATGTTTACTTAGTGACATATAAGACTAAAAAACGTCTTACATTTTTAATAAAAGTTTCTTTTCATAAATGATTTTACTCCAAAGGCATAGAAATAAGAAGAGGCACAAAAATATGGACAAGTGCCTTAAATTATTCAGCCTTCAAATATCTTTTATTATTTCTCGAAATAATCATCTTGCACTTAGATAACAGCTCTTTCATCATCCTTACGCAATAATAACTTTAGGACAGACATTTCTTCGTTGAATAGAGCTCTCTTCCGACAAATCATCACGATTTTTCTATATATCCAGCGTAAAGGGAAAGCATAACGATCAATTTTGTTACAGATGACGCTGCAGCGTTTGCTAATGTCGTACAATCTGTTTGTCTCGTAGAAAAGCAACGATCGGCATCTGGCAAGGTCGATGGCGTCAACGACTGTCGGGAGACGCTTGAGAAATGGAAGGCCGCTTTCCCTTTCTCTTCGCTTCTCGACAATGCGCCCGAGCGTTCCCCGTCTTATGTTCCAGCAGAATATTAGAGAACAAAACGATGCGAGACGAAACATTGCGAGCCATCGCGCGGAAGTCGTTGCTGTATTATTACTTTAATATCTCCAATGCGCTTCAGGCATTTAACAAATATTTGTACTCGTGCTTCTCAGTGGAATCTCGCCCGCTTACTTTCCAGTGAAAGACCTCTGGATATTTATGTAACTGATAATTCGCAGGTGTAAGCATGCATTTTAATCTGAGGCTAATAAAATAACTCCACCGACAGCCGTCGAACTTCTCTCTGTTCTATTTGATCTACGTAGCGTGGGTTTTAGAAAATTCAAACATGTCTGAGTACAAACTGTCTGAATCTACTTCCTGACGCTAACAAGCACTGGAAGAAATTCTTTTGAACAAAGAGGATAACAGGCTGTTGCTAATGAATTCCAAGAATTTAATATTTTTTAAGCGTTTTATATTGCATAATATATGAAGAATTCGAGGAAAAACAAACAAGGTCATGAAAAATAAAGTTATCAGTAGTTTTCTGTTCCTTAAAATCAAGAAAACGATGAAAGCGATGAATAGGTAAAGGCAAAATTGCTGAATGTGCTTGAGGCTATAGCAAAGAGTGAATGTCAAGAATACTTTGCGGATCTGAAGAAATGCTAACATAAGTTTGCAGTATCCAATATGGCTACCTTGAAGGGGACCATATTAATATTATAGAACACTGGTGACCAAACCTTGACGTGACACGAGCCATATTTTGCCTGTCAGATATACTCTAAAGCCGCATCCTTTACTAGAACAGTATTTTACCTACACGAGTATTAATGTATACATTATATGATAGATAATATTCTTGTTCAGAACACCCAAATGAAGGTATCATTGAGTCAGGAATCAGCACACCAACTACTACATACATAATATACTATTTAAACCTCCATGGACACACTGGGTACATTTTATCCACAATGAATTTCGGTTTTTTTGTAAACTCCTTCTGAATTTTTATTTTTCCTAATTAATCCTATAAACATTTAACTCGAGTAACGAATGTGCATTATAATAGAGACTTCAATAAGTACCCCACAATTTTTTCAGATTTCTTGAAAACTTAGAATAATAAAAAATACAGTCGCAAACACAATGGACCCAGTGTGTTCACAAAAGGTGCGAGAATCAAATGTGCCCACAGAAGGTTAAAGAGAGTTAGTCAATTGAACCCATTAGTCAACTAATCCTTGTCCCCCCTACTGTTTAATAGTAATAAACATGATAATAATAAAGACTAAATAAAAAATAAGAAATGTTCGACAATAAAAGAAACTTTGCAAGTGACTTTACATCCTCAGCAAACGCAAGGAATACTGCACAGGCATAACACGCTACACAAAATACTGCACAGAATACTACACAGAATACTGCACAACAGGAAGCTTTCCACAGTTAAATTCCAGTGCGTAAAAAATTCGAGAGAATCACGGGAAATAACTTTGGGCCCCGTTTTCGAAGCGTGGTCGAAATTTATACGCGTCTGACCTTACAGGGAAGCTAAGTTCTTGCTGCTTCATCACGATGCGTCCGAGATGGCAGAAGAAGTATTACGCAATGCGGCGGCGTATTATACGAGCCTCTCTCGCCTCGCTTACCGCGTTGTCGCACAGACGGCCAGCAGCTCAGCTGTGCGTATTCGCAGTAAGGTTAAACTCCACTGACATTTTGGAAGACTTTCACCGATCGGCCGGACGTAGAAGGTTGCTTTCTTCGTCTTTTCGCCTCGGCGTCGCGCCGCAGAGGCGAGGATTGCAGCCTGCTCTCCAATTAAGTTAATCGAACGCGAGCGCCAGAGACGATGTCCAATTTGTGTCTTAATTGTATTCATCAGGGGTGCTCGGTGCACGACCATGACCCTAATCTTAAGACGAAGATACGATTTTCGACTATCCTGCATAATTCTTATGCAATTGTTACGGATGTTGGAAATTGGCCGTGAGATCGATCGATGCTTTATGAGAGTCGATGTAGGTCTTAAAGAAACGAAAGCTATTTTTTCTTCAATCTTCTCAAAAATTTGTGTGAGACATGACAGTGGTTTTTGCAATTTCAGTCTTGTTTCAGTTAATAAAAACGAGACGACTCTTAAAAGTTTGTCAGGTTAAATTACAAAGATTGATAGAGTCAATATGTTTATACATATATACAAATTTAGTTTTAATATATTAGTAGGTATGATCTTGCATAAATTATCCTTAAAAAATAAATCGAAATAAAGAAACAACTTCTTCTGTCTTTCTTTTCTCTAAGGTGTAGATACAGACGAGGGTTGATTGATGTAATATTTTTCACTTTGTGATCGAGCACTTATACGTTCGGGATGAAATATGACTCTAATTTGTAGAAGGAGAGTTTTTGCTCTCAATCCTTCATATGGTTCGAATACTTTAATGTATTTTCAAATTTATCTTTTAGTCTATAAATGTGGCCTGTTTTTGAACTGGTTATTCCACATAAGATTCCTCGGAAGTTGATAGACAAAAGTTGTTCATTTCACCTAATTTAAAAAATGTTAAGAATTATATGAACTTTTCAGGTTTTTTAAGACTTAAATTTTTCAAGAATTTATTATTTCGACATAAGACAAACTCCTACGCTATGAAATAGATAATAGGTCGATTCTCTATCTCGTTAGCGGTACGTATTTTGTGTAACCGAATACATCTCCTGAATGGAATGGTAATCCCTATTGCGCGATACAAACAGTTTAAGTTGAGTAAGGGGATCGTGGGTAGCGCATTAACAAGTAAACGTGCATACATGTTCGTTTAATCGAAGATGGATCGTCGTGAATACAAGTTCTTGCGATAGTCTTGCAATCTTATGTACGTTAGAAACAAACGTTAGATGAAATGGATTCCAGGAATGGAGATTAAATTAATTCGAAGTCTTTTGTTCCAATTCTCACGTTGTTTAAGATTCTTATATAAGTATAAGATTATAATTTTTTAATTAAGTCGTTTTAACGAATTTTTTGTTCTCCATTTAGGTAATTAGCGGTATACTGAATATTATTAAGAGATTGTTGTCATAATAAGATGAACAGCTACCTGTTTTACCACTTTGTGGATTATTCGACACTCTAATTAACTCCCCTTTTCTGTAATATTTTAACTTCATTTTGATACTGTCTTTTTTGAGGATCTGATTGAAATTAATCTTTCTGAATATTATTGTATCTGTGAATTTAAAATAACGACATACACGAAACTGTATGTATTTTCTTTAATTTGGTGATTAATATTAATGTTGAGAATTTAAGTGAATATTGTTTGTAAAATTTTACACTGATCTGTGTACATGTAATGATTACATTATTTGACAGTTTTAAATATTCCACATAAATACTGTGTATATTTTATGAACAAGATCGTTACCAGCAGAAGTCAATACCAGTATGTACGAAACTGTACCAAGTGGAAAATCATAAACCATCCGATCCTTGTATGGTCCCAACTCCATGAACTCATACATGTTCATCACAATAACTTTTACTGATCGTTAGCTCGTTAACCCAGTTGCACCATCACGGAAGAATTTCTGTGTATTTTCTTCTAATTTAAAAATGTGTTGTTTCTTTCTTTACTTGTAAAGTATGTATAAACGATTTTTTAGAATTTATTTAAATAAATAATTATCTCTTTCATAGTCAATAAAACCTACTCTGACTAAATCAAAACAATTCTACTACTTCTACCATTTCCTCGCTCCGTCATTATTGTAAAAAATTACACTCTATACTAATAATATAGTTTTTGCCAAAAAATGCCAATTTTCTAACAAAAACTATTAATTTACTTAATTTATGTAATTCTGAATGTTGTAGTTTTTAACGTTACTAACTTCACCATTCAAATACTGTAATTTTCAATCTATTTTTTATACTTTCTATATTTTTGTCCAAATTATATGCATTTTGTAATTTTTTACACTTTTCAAATTTCCATAAATACATAAATATTCACAGTCTAATTAATTATTGAGGAAACGCCTAAAATATGCGTGAAATATGTCTGACTTATCATTTATTCTACTGCCTACGTACACAATGGTCAGACCAGATCGCACAGAGCGAAGTAAGTAGAATAAGCCTAGAGTCAGACACATTTTGGGCACTTGATCAACCATTAATAACTCTGAATGGAATCTTCCACCGTAACTCTACTGCTCACGTGCACTATGGTCAGACCAGCTCAGATACAGCAAAGTAAGTAGAAAAAGCCTAGAGTCAGACACATTTTACGCGAATTTTAAGCATTTCTTCAACCATTAATCACTCTGAAAAGAAGCCTTCAACGCAACTTTGTTATTCTTGACTTTCTTCATATTTTGACCCATACATTCATCCTTTAGAATCTATGACACCTGTTGTCAAACACTCTATACGAGCTTGACATCACTAGTAGACCACTTTTCAGACTCTGATCTTTCTATGCTAATATTTACGTACAATATGCTTACTTACTTTTCCATTTCCGAACAATTAACTCTTATGTACATTATAATATTCTGAAACACTATTTTTTTTAAATTTTACATTAAAAATATGAATGAAAAAATATTATCGTAATAGTAAAAAATATTTTCTTTTCCAGTTTATTATTTAGTGTCGCAGTAATAGGTCCCCAGTTGTGCTGGTGTCCATCGAGTTATCTTTCACGGCGGGTTTTATATTGCACTCTAAACGATTTATAATGTACTTTCTGCAATCCAAGATGGTGTGATCCACTGTCAGGGACACTTTGCATAGTTCGTAGGCTGAGGGTTCTCCTTTATAAAGGAAGTATTACTGAGTGAGTTTCGTATATCCTATAATAACCCTCGAGGTTACGACTTGGTCGTGCCTTGGTAAGATGCAGGCTCTTCTTACAGAAGTCGCTCTTATCTATTGTTAGCCATAGTTTGGATAAAAATTCCCAGCTCCTGTTCCAGTTATGATTATAAAAAGTATCATTAACCGTTTGAGTGCCATTAGTCATTATTATTTCCCAATCGATAATTGCCACGCGACGCGATAGCGCGTGTCATATTCTGTTATACTGTATTTTACATTATTAAGTTTGTAGCGGCTTTGCCGTTGCTACTCCCTGCAGTATTTTGCGGAGCGATTAGGCAGGTAAAGCGGGTTTTCCCCAATATTTCGAGCCCACATCTGGTAGCCAGACTTGGACGAGGTCAGCGAGGGTTTTTCCGCTGGTCACTTGAAAAGAGTTTCCTACGCGTAGACTAAGGGCAAATAAATAGCCTGTGAAAAGTGGCGACTGGGCCATTGACCGACTCGCTCCGCAACCGTGCGCTTCGCGAGGAACCTTGTACGTGTCACACTCGAACAAATAAATTAGTACGTGGGTTAGTAAAAATCGCTACTTATTCATTTACCCACAAGTTTATTATATTACTATAGTCATGACTGTTTATAAGAAAAAAACAAGTACGTCTGCAAACTGTAATATTACTCCAATTTTGTTTTAAATTATCTAAAACTGAATGGTAACAGTAAGTCACGTATCGACAAAAATCGGGCGTGTTGCGATCGTCGGATTCGCAGCCCAGAGCGCTGGCACTGTTCGAGCGACAGAGAAGAAGCGCAAAATCGCTCCTTGGCGCTCGAACGGTTAAACAGAAATCATGTGACAAAATTTGATTCCCTGGGTCTAGAAAGACCCAGCGACTGTTAAATCACTCCGCCAAACCCGATCGAACTCGCTGCACCTCGATTCTCGTGGCGACTCGCTCGATCCGCGTCCAGGAGAAAGCGAGAATGCGTGCGCGAGAACAAGAGCAAACGAACCACGTGGCGCACGCCTTTCCATCGTGCGCAAAACGAAACGCGTTCCCCTCGGGTTCGCATTTTCACCCTGCGTTTCCCGGTGCTCTTTTCGCGCACGCGCCCGCGCGCATTTCTTCCTTCACGCGAAGCGTGTCGGCGCGGCGGCCGATTTACCGGTCGCGAACCAGTCGACGGTGCGTTATTTTCGTTTCGATCGCGGAAGAAACCGACTCGTCTCGTCTAAATATATTCAGTGCCTGCGCTGGACCCGCCCGCCGATGGATTATGCGATATCGCCGCGTGTCGGCGCGCAGCCAAGGCACGGCCGCGCACGTGTGTTCGATAATTGTCCGCTTGGTAATCGTATGCGCGGGCCAGAGTCGACGCACCGCTCGGCTAAGCGCGCACAGCCGCGGATACCTGCGGAATATCTAGGGCGCAGCGCGAAGTGGTTCTCCTTGGGACGCCGATGCCGCATTCCGATCCATACATCTCCCGCCAGTTCCTTTTTTCCCCTATTTCTCTCTGTCTTTTCCTCGCTTTTCCTTCGTTTCGCTCGTTTTATGAGATGTCTCTGCTCTTCTTTGGGCAGAGGACCGTTTTTATATGAGTATTTGGGCACTTCTATATTGGTGCAGTATGTGGGATCCTCCCCAAAAATGTTCTGATGCGAAGTTTGTGTCCAGTACTCAACCTTCGTAGGATGAATATAGGGCTACTTTGACCTTAAATACAGTACAAGATGTTAGAAGTGGAAAAATGAGAATTGTACAAGAAGTACACTTATTTCGTGTATGAGGTGCACAGAAAATTGAAAGGAAGTAAAGTATGTGATGTTCAATACGTGTTCTTATATGCAATTCCTTCCCAAGACTTATTTGCAATAGAAATTTTATGGGTCGAAAACGATTTTCCAATCCTTAAGAAGTTTGAAGGCAGCTTAATCCTATTATTATAGCTTACAATATGCACTGTATTATTCGAAAGCTGATTAGATTTATTGAATTTTTCCTGATGTAAATGCTTGAGTGAAATATTGGAAGCATCGTTGTGTCCCTTTTGGGATTTTGCGAGATTCTGGCTTTGGGTTTCATGGGAGGGCGAGGAAAATTTTGAGGTAATAAAATGAACGAGGGAGAATCAGGAAATTTTCCTGATGTAGATGCTTCAATGAGATACGATTAATATTTTCTCAGTCCCGAGGACTGAAGAATTTACCTGTTTGCAAAGATTCAGGGAAATCGGTACGTACCAGATGGACGCTATCTCCGTTAGATAATGTCTGTCTACTACTTATCATTTCTACTTATGCATACATAGGTTGGCGTTCATAACGAAGTCGAGACTACCTGCTGAACTTTTCTGTATTTCAATATTTCTAGTACTTCTAATGTACCAAATTCATTAAATTCACTTTCATTATTCAAGTATTTAAATATTATATTTTAAAATTGTAGGGGAAACGCATAGTACTCCACATTTTCAATTTTTTTGGAGACAAACAATTCGAAGAAGTTGAAAACGTCATTAATCAATCCCATATTATGAAAATTATGTTTTTATTCAATGTGAGTTTAAATGACTGTTTTTCTCGCCCTCTTGCAAATTAAACAGGATTGATTATCATCGTATTAATTATTTTCTTGGTTCCTACAAAAACATCATTTATTTATAAATTTTATTCCATTTTTAATCACCACGTAGCCTCTTAAGTTATTTGACAAAAGCTGGTCAATATAACATAATATCATAAATCAAGCCTTATCTTTATTTAAATAACTCATTATTCAAATAAATTACTTTATTTCTCTGTATACTCTCCTCAAATATATCAAAAAATATGAAAAAATAATCAGTCCCCCCTTTTCGTACTTTTTACTTCTTATGCTCCTACACTCCCACACACTCACTGCATTTACTCCACATCTTCTATTTATCCTTACTCGAGAGATCGTATCATTTTCCAATACAGATACTACAAATTACATTCCATCCCACTTTTCCTTCTCTTTCTTATCACACACTTCCACGCGTCTGCTTCTTTCTCCTATCCTCCAACCACTCCAAACCTCCTCTTCTCTCCACTCCATTTTCACCTTCAGAATATCTCTCTCATTCAAACGAGATTAATTGCTCGCATACGTTTATCTCCCAGTTTCCCTCTCTTCCGTTGTCCACGTATCTCCCTCTCTTTCTTCGTATTTGACTTTCTCCGTGATCGCTTCTCCGTGCTCTTATTTCTGCCAGAGTCGCTTCTCTCCCGACGCGTAAAATGTAAACCGCAGCTGGTTAGAAATGGCATCACTGCCTTGCCGCATCGTTTACCGCTATAAGTGCATTGTTCGTCGCAGTAACGCCTACGAGAGGAGCCGCGTGCAAGCCAGCTGCCACGACGATCTGCCACTATGTTGCAACGCGATGCATTATGCTGGATCACTGGGATCCGATCTAGAGACTTCTATATGGTACACTAGACTACTAACTTCTTCCTTTAAGGCGTTTCAATCTTTATACAGGGGAGACCAGGGTCAAAAGTAACAGAGGTCAGAAGTGACACGTTAGATAATTCAAAATCTGTTGCAGGTTTTATCACAAATTTTGGATATATGATGCAAATTTAGAATTGAATACTGGGGTAGGACTATAAACTTGATATGTAGAAAGCACATGCGCCACCAAAGGTGCTAAAAGAAGCAACATAGTTTCAACATCCTTTTAAATACGTATTTAAACCAAAAATTAGTTTTATCTACTAAAATATTGCTTGAAAAGAAATATATGTCTAAATGATTTGTTGCTTTCTTTTGCATCTTTGGCTGCGCATGCTCTTATATCTACAGTCTATGTACCAAATTCGTAATGCATAAAAATGGGGACACCTTACAGATAGCAGGCAGCAGTCTACTATAGGTTTACAGGTACCTATAATATAGAAGTCTGTGGTTCGATCTCGCGATTCCACTTTTACCGCGGTCGTCGTCATTCAGTAAGAAAAAATTTCTACCGGTGCACGCTTGGACGCGGCTGATCTTCGTGGCCTTGAAATCCAACGATGCTCTACTGATCGAAAGCGGTTTTCTCGTTGTCTGATAAATATAGTGAAACAAGTTACGTCTCATGAATTTACGGAACACTGACGTGTTAGCGATACTGCGGAGTACATATTTCACACTCTGAATGTTTAGGTGCTTTTTAGAGTATCCTTTAAATGATTTCATGAGCGATTCTAAGATTTCTGCCGTCAGATTTCAGTTTTGACTTTCTGTTTTCCATAATTTCTTATTAGTTATTTTTCAAACAATGAAGTTAATACTGGTTTAAAAATATTTTATAAAAGTTTGAGATATTCCGTAATTGAAACTCTAGGTCAATATTTATTAAACTATTAAAAGAAAAGTAGCCATTGAAAGCAAAAATTAACTATTAAAAGGAAAATTCTTAGCATAAGATAGAACACTTAATTTATATTTGTTTTATTGGTGATTCGTATAACTAGGAAAGTTTTCAAATATTAACATGCAAGTAGAAATGGTGAGTTTATAACAGACATGCTTTTTTGTAAAATCTGGCGTTTCTAAGATTTTACAAAAATCTTGTTTCGTATTTTTAATTTAATTTTTTATTCAAAAGACACTTCCTTGTTAATCGTACTACAAATTGTATATTATTGTGTGTATTTATAATAAATTTCTTTATAACAATCTTTCACTATAGGCAGTGACCAGTAGAATGCGTATTATTAATATTCATAAATTTTGATACTTTTTACATCTATATTTACTGCTTTCTATTTTATAAAAATACAAAGATTCCAATATGTTAGCACAACTTTCATGGCGCTATATCTGTTTTCTCATCACCTAAAAAAATTCACTTCAACTTTCTACTTAAACAATCCTCTTTACAAATATTCTTACACTCATGAATGCGATAGGTATTTCGTTCCTAGGTTCAAAATAATTTCCTCAAATAAAATAGACACAGCAAGACATTCGTAAGACGTAACAGAACGTAACAAAACATTCTTTTAATTGTAACCAAGTCGAAGTGAAATCCAAAACAGGTTTTTGATTCGATTGCTTTCAGTTACATTGATCAAGTCTGGGCAATGTATCCATTCCAGATTTCTCTAATTAACTATTTCATTTGGATTCCCATCCCTTTCGCAAATATTGCATACAATTTCCTAAGTGTACCTAAATAAACTTCAGATTGAAACATTTTGAAAATACCATTTGTACTTATTTTCTGAATATATAGATTTTCTGGATGCTTTAAGTCCTCGAATTGTAATTCTAAAAACACAGTAAAGTCTATTGTCTAGCAACAGTACGAAAAGTGTTAGTCCCCTAAGCGTTAGATTCTCTAAGAATGTGTAAATCGTATTTTAATCAACAAACATTTTGTTACGACACTGGTAACTGTTCAGAAG
The DNA here is from genome assembly GCF_051401765.1 of Calliopsis andreniformis. Lineage (NCBI taxonomy): Eukaryota > Metazoa > Arthropoda > Insecta > Hymenoptera > Andrenidae > Calliopsis > Calliopsis andreniformis. The sequence goes on along the minus strand of NC_135065.1, from coordinate 5,292,616 downwards.
CGACACGTCTGAATACGGAAGCAGACACGTAAGTGCGTGATACGTGGAACTCTAATCGCTATGGTGTAGTAACGGGCTACTAAGAATTACATCTACGAAATACATCCAGCTATTTACACATATTGGAGCTGGTCGTACAGGGTGATTCAAGAGAAAATACAAATATTTTTACATGGAATTCTATAAATGCTTTGATGTGAAAAATGCTTTATTTCAGATCCAACTTCGATGATTGTTGAAATAGGAAACTATCGTAAACACGTAACATACTTTAAAATTAGTATAATAGCTAATTTAGAACTTTTGATATAGGTACTTTAATTAATTATTAATTTAAGATTTACAATTTATTTGAAATGTCTATCCACTTCTGGAATAGTAATTTGATTTCATTCACAGTTTGGTGTTTGCTTTTATAGTCAGTTCCATGCTAATTAAATTAATGTTTTAAATTAATAGTACCTTGTGTTTAACTAGTTAAATCTTATCCTAAAATAGTTCAGAATGATTAATCAAAATTTGTCTTTCTCTTAGTCATGTTACTGAAACACATAAAAAACTCTCCTAACTTTTTTAGACACTGGTTATAGAAAATTTGTATGGAAGTTAAGTTATTCGACACACTATTTTCAAGAACAAGCCATTTCTTAAGAATTATCACATGTACCCATATTACTCTAGAAGAAATGAAAATTTTCAATATTATGCATCGGGGAATCTATAGCAATGAGCCAAAAAAAATGAATAGAAAATGTAATTGTTAATCTAATATGGCCTCAAGTTATGTGTTCACCCGTAACAGTACATATCACAGATCTCACGTAGTTACAAAATGAACACTCCAAGGAAATTTCGTTACTGCTAATTATCCTTGAAATCCGACCCCAGGAACTAATCAATCACTTAATTATAATTCAACATTAAATAGAACGTGATTATTGCTAAACGGTAGCATTCCTGGAATTACTATTCCAACCGTGGGAATCATTGATAATTGCTACATAATTTTCCTTTCCTGTTACGTTATTTTTAACTGCTAATTAATTTCATTAACTAACGAGTGAAAGAAATCTAGTCGCGAATAAACGGAAACACAAATAGAATTCCATGTAAAAATATTTGTATTTTCTCTTGAATCATCCTGTAATTATTTATAATATTGCAAAGTGTGTATTGAGATTTTATAATATCATAGAAAATAAAATAATGTCTTTATCCCAGAATAAACACAAGGCGTCTTTGTGTAGATTATGTCCTATTTGGCTGGCGTGTCTGTCTATTGCTTACCATTTCTACTTTGCCTTTAATAGCTTCAAACATTGACATAATTTAAAAGCATACATTGTTTCGTTGCACAAATATGCACATTACTGATTGTCTAAACAATTGTTAACATAAATAAAATAAACAGTAATTAAATTTATAAAATATGTTACTTATGAATACTCATAGATATTAATTTTATATGTAAGTAGAAATGATCAATAATAGACAGACATATTAGCCAATAGTGATACACCATAATTTTAATTTTAAATATTGTTTTAGAATAAGAGTTGTAATGAAATGAAATAAACTTCAAGAGCAAGAAATAACTAAAACGTCAAAGTAACTCGTTCAAAATTACACAATAGCATACAATGAAAAGCATAAAATTGATTGAATAATTGAACGGCACCCTTGCAATGTACTCTTTCATAATGCTATGCTTAAAGTATTATATTCACGTCTGCTTGTATTACATTACACGTGACATAACGAGCATACGTCAACCACGATGAAAAATGTTACATCATGTTTATCATCATCCATTAACGCGTTTCATGTCATAATATAGAAATTTCAATGTAAGTATGCATAAGATAAGCACAATTCTGTAACTGCTACATTATTTTACGAATCATTAATGTAGCAGTTTTTAAATAACATATTTTTTTAAACAGTACTTCTCACAAGAAATTCAAAACATTTTAAGTTTTCATTTTCAGAAAATGTATTATCTAGTACTCACTAATTAGATAATTCTAAATTTATGATGTACAAAGAATTGAATGAAGATACAGAGCTCCTTTCATAACTACCTAATGTAGATATGTTTATGAGAATTTATAGTAAATGACTAATTTAAAAAATTTACAACAAAAATAATTAAAAACATCGAAAATACATTTATAGACTACAGGATAAGATTGAAAAATTCAAATTAAATAGTAAATATTAAAAGGTGTACCTAAAGCATCGACACAACTTTCAATCATTCTTAAACAATGCACATCAAACGAGATCATACAGAAAGTTTCAAAAGGAAAAGTTATGAAAATACGCGATGGCGAAGCAGGCTCGTAAAAATCTCGAACAATCTCTGTTCCGTTCTGAATGCAGCACTACCGCCGACTTCGCCGAGAAATGGTTTGTTGCACCAGCGGAGTGCAATTGCTAGTTGCATTGACTTCGGATTCCCTCTTTCCATTTGGCTAATCGGCCACGAGATCTAACGGTTTCTCATTATAATACGTGTTCGTACGTGCCTGTGCGCCATGTGCACCGGACGCAACGAGCAAGTGCACGGCGCCAAGACATAAGAGCACCTCGGAACAGCATGGAATATAAATTTGGACGTTCGTTAACCTTTTCAACGCGACCGAGTAAATCATTTTACTCGTGACCGACAGCCTCTTTGTTCTGCCGAAAGTTCACGCGGGGAATTCGAAATTTATAGGAAGCACACAGGGTGAGATGAATTCAGTGGAAATTCGCTGAATAAATTAGTGGGAGTACGGTTAACCTTTAGTTAGCATTGTCAGGGCTCCCTATTTATGTTAACTTAACTTCTATGTTTGCTTGGATAAATATCAATGGATCACTTGTAGAAATTAGTAAGTTGAAGACTGGTGAAGTTTCTACAGACGTGCAACTATAATAATTATGGTAACTGGAACTAGAATTAAATATTAAAGTTACTCTATGAAAACTGCATAGTATTTTTTAATGAAAGAAATGAATTATTTTATGTTTATACTCTATTAAAGTGTATTTGAAATTTGATACAATCTAAGAATCTAAAAGGTAGTGTTATATCACGAACTTCACAAAGATATCAATCACATTCTACGAACCCGTGTATCTTCACTAATGTAAGTCACTATTAAGTGCAAGAAGAAACGAACGTATTAAATCAATCATTCATTTTTTTCGAGTACCCAGTGCTTGCTCAGAATGGAGACTATGTAATTAGGGATCTGCGGTCACTTTCACCATCAATTGAACAATTTAAGAGACAACTGCGACTAGAATATTATAGAAGATCATCGAAGCTGTCATTGTCTCTTTCTCTGGTTACTTTTGATTTCATATTTGCATTGATGCTTAAAGATGAGGTAAAGTCACGATTCGTTTGAAATTTTTCAAGCTATTTCAATTATAAATTACACTAATACGACCAAAAGCGACCAATTTGATCATTCCACAATAAATCATAAAGCAGTTTAATTTTGCAAAGTGGTTAGCTAAAATTCAAGAACTTCCTATTTTAATTAAGGAAACTAAAATATGCGATTTGTTTAGATTACGATAAAATATCTTCGTTGATTTCAGCTCTTATATCCTAACTAATAATTCCACTTCACTCCAGAGCTTTTTAAATAGCTTGTCATGTATACTCAACAGAACACTGAGTAAATTTCAATACCAATGAAATCAATTCTAAAAACCCAGAGGTTCTAAATTTCTAAAAATTCAAAACTGATGTATTCAAATTTCCATAGTCTAATACAAATTATAGTACAAACGCAAAGTAAAATTCTTTAACGTGGATCATAAAAATAATACTTTGAGCATTAGATTTGATTACACCACTGTCTCACTCTGCAGCGGGACGAGCAAAAAGGCGATATCGCGGTTTGTCAATCCTTCGACACGGCCACGAGGGCCCTCTTTTACACGGAGAAACGCCGACGAGCGCGAGAATCGAAAACTGGGGGACACTTAAAAGTCGTGGCGCGCAGAGCCAAGCCGGAGAAAACCGTTTGAATGCTTCGCGGAATAAAATAGCCGGATTCTCGCGAAAGGGAAAAGACGTGCCAGGCAGACTGACTGACAGACGGACCCGATGGACTCGCGGACGGAACATGAATATCTGGGGTGATTTCGACATCGTCTCAACTTTCTTCGAACTGATCACCTCGCGACAATTTTGCTCGAGGAGGGGATCATTTTTGAACAACGTTTTCATGGCATCTGGGACTATACACTTATTGCTTGACGTTTCTAATTGTGGAATGTTTTAATAATAAGTAGTTAAGTGAGTGTTAAGTGTAATTTCAGTCATAGGCAGATCTCTTTTCTAGTAGAGGAATGGTATTTATTCTGAAGTTTTTAGTTAGGCAAATTATTTGTGAAAATGGTGCAAAATGTGTCAGAAGGAGTATGTTAAAGTTTTCTTTAATATTATTTAAATTTAATAGGGGTTGTATTAGTGAAATATCTTATGAAAATACACTCATTAATTGTGTAAACTACTCTGATATATACTTCCTTAATCTCTTTTATTCTCATGAAACTACATCAAATGCAAAGAAAAAATGTTCCGTACCAGGATTTCGAAGAAGAGCATAAATAACCATCATTAATTTGTTCCACTGCAATACTACGTGCTAGAGATAGAATCGAGTCATAACATTGCAGAGGAAACGCAAAATAGAAATGCAAACCGCGTACAGGGAGGAGCTTTCCTGATCGGCATGCTCGTAGCAGCGTCGACGACGACGGCGTCGTCGACGAAGACGTCGAAACGACAAAGGAACGTTCATCCAGCGAGTGTCAACAACCTCGTTACCCTCTTTTGCTCGCACTAGCGTAGCCACGATACTGACTTTTACGTTCGTAGTTCTCCTCCCCCGACGAACAACACGTCAGGTTCTTTTCACCAGTAACGACAAGCGATCGCGACATCGTAATATTCCAGAATGCGCGCCAAGACATTGCGTCCTCCCGTTGAAAAGTCTGACGTACATAAATGCCACGATAATACGTTGTGCAACTTTGTACAGGTAGTAATAGTAATTACTAATATATAAGAGGACGTTAAAGCAGTGTCAAAAATTGTATGAATGTAGTCAAGGCTTTGAAATTAAAGAAATTCAAATTTACAATTAACAGTGTAATTCTTTATAATTTCTTTTTCCTCGGTTCTCTTTACTGTAAACTACAAGACAGGTATATTTGTTTATTGTATGAAAATTGTAGATCGTATCAATAGCGAGAACCATCGATGGCTCAGTCTACGAAACATGTTCAATTATAGTAAAGAGTTATTTATTTCAAGCGTGTTTTAAGTAGATGAATATTAACTATTAATATTAGAGGAAATAAGTATTATTAAAATACTAGAACAATTTCTATAGTTAATTATGCAAATATAATTCCTTTTCATTAGTTTAGAAAACTATCCACTCGAATCTTTCGCTACTTTCGCCCCAATAATAGAACAAAGTTGAAAGCTGGTAACAAAAACAGCCCTTGTCAAACTTGACAATTGTTTATATAAGAACACTTTCTAATAGTAAGAAAACAGATTCACAATACACCGGAAGCTATCTCGTTAAAATTACAATCTGTGTACTGTGATGAATATTGTGTTAAGAAAACTATTAACCAACTGAACAAGAATCAAAGATACTACAATATCCCTCCTCTTCTCCCAGAAAAATATTTTGTTATAGACCAAGTACTGTTCAAGGATCAAAAACGACCATTGTCCAAGAATCGATCTTCAAATCTCGATTGTCCAAGGGTCGCCTTCGTTACAAGCTCTCGAACTGCTCGCAATTATTCAAACAGCAACATCAATACCGCTGATCGCCGAGCTCATGAACGGCAATCATAATGAGAACAGACTCGAAGGTGCAGCTTTTGGATGCTGAACGTTCATCGCAGCCAGGACGCGACTTTCACTCGTGCGGCCAGGGCGAACGATGCGCCGTGCCAGATAAAAGCCATGCCAGGTCGTCGGCAAAAGCAGGCTGGCCACCCCGTTCTATTCGCGGCATTCTCGACAACGATCGTCTCTCGAGTGTAGCGCGATGCCATGCGCCGCTTCTCCTCGCATTATGCAATTCGACAGACGCTGCATCGACTTGCCGCGTTCGCAAGAAGCTACCGGGGCGCAGCGCGGCGACCGAATCGCGACGTCGCGTGCCGAACGCTGACGGATGCACGCCACTGCACGTGTTACACGTCCTCCTGTACAGGGTGGGTGGACAATCGTAGTACAGGGAGGTAATTCTAGGTAAAAATATGAGGAAAACATTTATTCAACATTTGCATACGAGGCTTCGTTATGGAGAAAATCGAATTCGAAGTTTGCTCAACTACTGATGAATTTAAAAATGACGTTGCTGTCCTTTCTTTTGTCTTTTTTATTCACTGCTTGGTGGACACAGCAACACTGTATAGAGTCGCATAATGACACAATAATTAATAAGTCACTAGTCGTGATTTTAGGAAGTTGTTAATATTAACACATTTTGAAATAGCCAAGAAATGAGATGCTAATAAAATGCACTGAACCCCTTAATTTTCAAATCTAAAGTGTCCCAGTTTCCAACACTGTACAGAGTCGCATAATGACACAATAATTAATTAATAAGTCACTAGTCGTGGTTTTAGGAAGTTGTTAATATTAACACATTTTGAAATAGCCAAGAAATGAGATGCTAATAAAATGCACTGAACCCCTTAATTTTCAAATCTAAAGTGTCCCAATTTCCAAATCCAAAACCAGTATCATAATTTCCCTAGCGAAAGGTCAAATTTTGCAAAGTCCAATTCGAATCGCGCAAATACGAGTGCTGTGTTCCTACGTGGAACGCAAATATCAGAGTTCACAAAACATTTACCCGATTAGAGAGTGATTAATAAATCTCGCGAACATTCCCCGAGTAGAAGAGATAGAGGACTCATTAAGAATGCCGTGGATAATGCTCCGCGCGTTGCATTGAACTCGCTAAACTCGTAACCGTAACGAGATTCGAGGCTACGATAAAGACGGAATAAAGGCTCAGCATCGTACGCAATGGTTCGCAAGTTGAAGCTCTCTGAACGATGATTTATTAGCGTCGAACTGTCCTATCGCTGCTCGTAAATCAAACTCTCTAAAGAGTTAATCGGTTACGTCAATTACGAATATAATTATACCGCGACGAATGCATAATTCCTTCAACAGAGTTTGGTTAACACCTTCGTTGGTTCCGGTGACGCGAACTGATATCGCTTGCATACAAAAGACTAGCGTCGTAACGGTAACTTAAAAAATACCGACGAACTTTTGTATCCATTGTCCGCTAAAAATGTCATAAATCATTTGCAATGGTAACTTCGTTACATGCATGACTGCAATCTCATACGCACATTCTCTGTCAATTATTCCGACCGTGATAGATTGAAGTTGCGACTTCATGATAAGGTGATTAATGCAGTTCTGAAATTGTTCTGTTTCTTAATTGTTTGGTTATCTGTGGGATGCTATAGTTATTGGGATGCTGGTTTTATTTGATTATGAAGTAGTATTTGATTGAGTGTACTAGAGTACCTACTTGAACTGAGTCAAGTTGGTAGTCAACTTGATATGTTGATATTATAATTAAGACGATGGCTCGATGACGGGTATCAGAAATTTTAAAAAATTTATCTAAATTTGGATCTATCTACTTACAATTGTCTGACAAAATCAGTGTCCCTTTGTGTACATGATAAAATAGAACGAAAATAAAAAATAATAAATATGGGTTTGAGGCTTCGTTTCAGAGTTACTAATTACTGAGGAAACGACGAAAATAAGTGTGACACGTGTCTGACTTGAGACTTATTTTACTGCTGACATGGACGAGGGTCAGAACAGGTCAGACACAGTAATGTCAGTAAAATAAGCTTCAAGACAGACACATTTCACGCGAATTTAAAACGTTCTTTCAACTATAAATAACTCTGAAATGAAGACTTCAACGCAAACTTGTTATCCTGGATTTTTGTCCTATTTTAATCTATAAAATCAACATTTAAAATTTCTGATATCTCTTGCCAAATGCCCTATATAAATTAAATAATATGATTCTATTATTCTATAAATATTCATGATTCGATTACGTTGAAATTCATTAAATTTAAAATTTAAAATTAATAACTTCAAAGAAAAACATTATGAAAAAATTCAAGCTTCGATCAATATTCGTTAATCAAAATTAAAAATAATAATCTACAGTATTTTCATATTTAATTAATCATAAAACCCTACATATCTCCACTTTTCAACACATTTTAATTAAAATTTGCTTCACAATGATGTCTAAGTAACAAACAATTTGAAAACACTCTACAAAAACCCATAAAAATCCTACCACGAATACAAATACATGAATCACACGGATCATAAAGCGATATTTTCACGCCGTTCATCGCTTGCTCTGGCATTCATATCTCCAGCTCTCCTTGGCTGGAGACTTGCACGAACTTCGAGCAGCGCGTTTCCAAGTATATCTAACTAAGCAAGCCTTCAACGTCGAATTTTTACTATGCGAAAGGTTGTTTCAATTGACCGCGGACAAAGGAAAATTAACATTAACACCGTGGAAACAGGCTTGAACTGAAAGTGTAGCTCATGCATATTGCCCTCGTAACTTCGACAGGGATTTAGGGCAAGGTGACAGAAGTTCCAGAGGGAGGACGACCAGTTGTGCCCTGCTCGAAACGACTCGCTTAAGGAGACCAATGAGCCGAATATTAATCACTGACAGGCGCGGCATCTGCATCCTTGGGACACGTTGCGGCACGTAACACATCGGCCAGCGATGTGATAAACTGCCACAAGCGGTGCAGCACTACCGTTATCCGGAAGGTATTTGTGCATTAGCCATCCGGTGCTGTACTTCCTCTTTCATCATCGAACTTCATATTCGGGTGTGCTCAGTGCACCAAGTCTCGTGGCCTTAAAAAGTATCCATGGAAGTTCGTGGGGTACCTGAGGTGCCTTTCATGGAGTGGCAACCACCTTTTTCGTGTATAGGATGCCAGGCTTATATAATCGTGAATAATGTTAATATTTCCTACCACGAATGGTGTGAACAGGAATTTTTAAAAAAGATTCAATCTTTTTAAATAATTTCCACGAAGTTCTATTTATGTATTAATTAAATACGAGTGAAGTCATTTCAACAAATACAAAGTGAGTAAATGAAATAGAAATTGGATAACACTTACTGTGAGCTTGCGACTTGATACGAGTGACGACCTTATAGAGAATGAGAGGTGCTTTCCTTGGTCTAATTTATGCGTTAGTAACTCGTTTTGTCTTATCAAAGACATCAGGAATAGAAAACAAGAAAATATTATCAAGTCACAAGGAGGATAGTGACGAGATTATGACAAGAACATGCTTCACTGAAAATAGCTGGTCATCAATGTGTCAGTCTTGCATAACGATGACGATAAATATTGCAATATGGAGTATAAACTTTGAGAAGAAATGCATAGCAATCGAGTGCTGCATACGATGTCGCTTTCGTCTTCATTTACTTTGAATTACGACGCCAAGGTCGATCAACCTGCGATATCTCACTGCAACATTTTTTGCTCGTCGTTAGACTGGCCGATCGTGGACGTGCGCGTAAGCGCGAACACACGCTCGGCCAGTGCGATTTATTCGAGAAACTGGACTAAGCGGAGCGAGAAAGTTCCGTTGTCGTCGAAAGTGTCCAGCATTAACATGCGCCTGTCTGCCCTGATTGAAATCGTCTCTTCGGAAATACTGCTGGAATTAGAGTACGTCCCTACAGGATGCAACCTTGTATCCGTATATAAAACATTTCTCAACCATCATCATAGATTAAAACATTTTCTTAGGTATATGAATATTTAGATTGGAAGAGAACACCTTGCAATTTTAGTGACACTTTTAAGAATGTAATAGGAATGAGTTAGAGATATCAAATAGCAAAGTTTATTATCAAGAGTATAATATACTCTTAATATTATAATATTATACTCTAAAATTCTTACTATAGTAGGAATAGTATGTAGTATAGAGCATATGTGACAGTAAAAAAAAGTAAGTAGATTTTTTGACATTTTTAAACAGTCGTTTAAGACCAATTTCTGCGTAACTAATGGTGTATGTATGTAATCTTTCGATTTTTTTAAATATGTGTAAGTAAGTACACAATCGTAAACCAGTTTATGTCACCTGATTTATTGAATGATATGAAAGAGTTTAGTGTCTAGATTACTGCTAAGAACAATACACCTATTAAGTTTCTAGTGTTATTGTAATATGTGAGTACAATAAATTAGCACGTATGAATACATATAAAGAATTATGAGACCTAAAATGGCACTATTTTATTATTTTAGTACCCGTGAAAATATCTTATATTATTGATAAAAATTTCAAACACACTATTCAGCCTATTCTAAACAAGTTATTTTCCAAATTAGATATCTTTAACTCATTGTAGTAAATAATACAAACATAGGTTTTTTTCATTACCATTTCTTAGCATCCTATATGTGGATATATTGTACACAGACTTTCATTATTTTAAAATTGATCATGACTGTTGTTTCATTTTTCTCACAACAATAATTCAATATTTCTTATTACTAATAAAGTAAGATTAGATAAAGTGCATACATAATTATGAAATTCATGTGTTCTATACTTTTAGAACAATATTCGTTGCACAATTTATCTTTCGATCGACCTACCCTTTCGAGCAAAAAATATAAATTTCAGGACAACTATCTCCTGTTCTACCAATTTCGTGGATAATAATCGATTTCTTTCAAACTACGCTCTCGCTTCGACGGAACCAAACCTCACCGCAAGATGTAAGAGAAAAGTGGCGAAATAATTGCAAAATCCCTAGAAACTTTCTTGTAGAAGAAACGCAAGTGCCAGAAATGCGAATGGATGATGTAAGGAAATAAATGTCAATCGTTGCTCCGGTCAACAAAGTATAAATTTCCTAGCCACCGAAATTGAAACTGTTCTCATGGCACGCGTGTACCTCGATAAGGGGAATCACGAGGCTGAGTAAACATCTGTAGTTAAAAGAAGCTAATTAGAAGTTATCGACGAACGATTAGATCTTTAGAGACTGGGTTACTTTTCATAATGGGACCCGAGAAGTTCAATAGAAGTGAACCACTTCATGACAGAATTAGGCATTCTTTCAATAAAATTATTTTAAAATAATTGCTTGAATAATAAATGACAATTATAGTATTTCCTCATTGTAATATAAACTCGGTTTTTTTGTGATTCTTTGGTGATACTTTTTCATTTTCCTTTGCTTTTACATTTCATAAGTTAAAAATGAGAATCTAATTTTATATAAAGTCGTTGTTTTTACTCACTGATGTACTGCCTAAATATTTTAATTTTTAAACAATGGTGCTTTAGGTCATTTTAATAAGTACATAATTATTATTTTATTTTAGTTTCTTCCTGAATAAGTTTCTTTAGGAATAATCTTTAATAATATAACAGTAACTGCATAAGAAATTTAAATTCTCTTATACAGGAGGATTACAGAACTCTATAAGAATGTGATCTAAGTACTCCATTTTTGGAACTAGTGAAACAATTCTTCACACAATTTTAATGTCATCAACCTTTCTAGAATATTATTTTCAATTTTGTATATCAAATAACGATTATACTTCACAACATGTATACTCAAATCCTTACAGAAAAAAGACTAATTCACTTAGAAGTTCCAAGTAGTGTATGTACCTAGTACCTACTCTTAATTTTCGATTTCTACCAAGGTACGAATTTTATCAGGGACCCTTTTTACATGTCTATTTTCAGTCAACTATGCCACAAGGTAAAGAACGACCACCATTTCGCAGTTGTTACAGATAACATGTATCGGAATGTTGAACAGGGTGGTGTACCAGAGCTGAGTATCATGGTGAGTCACGTTGTAGTGTCTCGACCTTCGCCCCCTTCCAGCCTTCCCCGTTATTTTATATCACGTAGTCGATCGACCTTACGATTATTATTATAATCACGTAGCGAGCGGTCAATATTCTGCAAATCGTGCGACCGCGGTAGCACGCCACTTGTATACGAATACGATAGCATCGGGAGAGGTCCAACGAATTTCGATGCCTTGATAGGTCACGTTTGTACGCGGATAGATCATTGTTATACAGTTACACGGAGCACTGACACTGACTTCTCGACGTTCAGTATAGTAGGACTGAGTATTACCGAAATGAACTACTCCTCAAATAAAGTTTCTATTTTTTTTTGTTTCTTCCACCATTTTCTTGTTGTAATTAATATCACTTTTGAGTAATAAATTAATAATATAGTAAGTATTTGATAGAGCTATAATCCTGATGAATTTTTATATTTGTAAGACTGAAACATGGAATATTGTGTGAGGATAGAATACAAATATAAATAAAAACGTATACAAAAAAATATATGGGAAATTTGGTTTCCTAATCATAAAAGTTTATCAGAATTGTTAGACTAACAAGACTGTTTTAATATTTCCTGTCTTATTTGTTGTACGTGGAAAAGAAACACGCATGAATTGATTTTCTTAAAGGAAAAATATAAATATTCACGATAATGCATAACTTGTGTGTTATCATAAATTTATTTATTCATTATTGTAAATTAATTTATTTCTTATTTTATGTGAGTAATTACCTCATATTGTCCACAATCTTAAGATTAAAGTGAAAAAGTCAAAATTAAAAGAATGAAAGTTTCAGTCAATACATATTTGCACTGTTTGATTGTATTGCAGTTACGAAGGTAAAACTGTACTTTCATATTTAATTATGCAGGAAGCTGGTCTTTTATTAATGAAGCATATTTAGCTCCTTCTAGATACTTTTCTACGGTGTAGAGTGAAGTTTCTTGAGAAGAAAAAGAAATATAATATAACATGGTTGTCACGAACATAGTCATTTTTGTAGTATGTTGATTGTAGATACTTCATAAAAAGTTGTAGCGCACCTGAGATTACGTAGCCTAACACATCAAATTTCTAATAACAATAAAAAGTATAAAAACATCATGAAGTATAAATTCCATCAGATTTCAACAAAATAAAAGATACTATCATAAATGGAATATTAATTAATCAAAAATAAGGAATAATGCATAAAAAATGCAATATTAATTAAGCATATAAATATTTGCAATTTGAAGGTAAAACAACATAGAAGGAATAAAAACAAAAATTGGTAAGAATTGAACACAGATATTACTTTTCTGTAATGAGGTAATTACACCTTCATTTTTTTAACCACGTCAGATAGTTATTCTGTTTTCTATACTTCTCATTTATTTTCTCATTTGTTTCTTTTCTATTTTCTATTTTCATTACTATGTATAAAATGACTAATTTGGTATTAATTTCACTTGTTCAATTTTTAAAGAATTTTCCCCTTTACATCAAAATTAAGGATACAGGAAAACTAAAACCAATGCATATAAAATAACACATATTGTGTTCATAAATAAAATCAAACAAATTTAATCTAACCAGAGTTTTGCTTTACTCTCCAAGTGATACGATGTATACACTTTACTTTGCATACTTTACATATCCTTTAATGTTATATTATATGTATTCAGTAACGATCTAAAAATATGCACAGTAAAGGCTCGTACAAAAATCGACGCTACAGAAAATACTAATATAAGACCATTCTAATTAACAATTTCGTTTGCACCAATCCTGAATATCTCCCCAAAGTAAAGAAGCTCTCAAACCGCCAACACTCAACCAAAATCATCTAATCAGGATACACATAACACTGCGTCTCTAAGAGTCCCCGATTCCTCGTAAACGGAAGAGACAAAGTGGCTGGCTTCGTCAAAAGTCGAAAAGTGGATGTTCAGGTGGACCGTGTGAAAACCAGCCAGCATCGAAACTGGTCCCGCGGGTATTCGAACACCGTCCAGAACAAAAACCGAGTGAAAAAGGAAGCCGAACGGTCGTGGCAGACGATATGGGGACTAAAAATGATTTTAGCATTTAAGGCAATGCAACGGAGCGAGGGAGAGGAAAAAGTCGATGGGAAGAGCAAGAGGGGACGTTATTACCGGGCCTCGGTTAGGTCTTTGGATGGCATTTTCAGCGGAGAAGAATAAAGAAAAAGAAAGGGAGAGATCGGTGCGAGACGAAAAAGAGAGAAAGAGAGACAGAGCGAGAGAGAGAGGATCGAGGGGAGGGAGAGAAGAAACGTAGCGAGGTACATAGTACCTCTTCTTGAAGTGACGAGAAGAGAAGGAGGTTCACCAGGAGGTGGAAGAGGAACAACACGTGACCAATGACTTATATAAAGGTGGAGAACGTCAGGGCGCAAACACAGAGTTCTCTCTGCGCAGTGGAGCCTGTGCCGCAAAAGTGATAGTATTTTTTTTTTTTTTTAAACCTTTTTTGTCCTCTTCGAACCGTACACCTCGAGGCATCGTAACTCGATCAAACCACGCGGGAGGATACACGAACTCGTAACCATGAGGACGTACTACGTGATAGCCGCCATTCTGATCGCCGGTACGTACCCGAAATATACGTGGACAGAAGGGGAGGATCGGGGGACAGGCCGCGTTTATGGGATCAGGTATTGTCGAGAAGAACAGACGGGGGAGGAAAGTGTCGACTCGAGGATCGGTTTGTCGGAAGTGGAGGACATAAGTGTGTGACATACGCGTGTGGATCACAGAGTGCACCTCTTCTCTCGTCGCGATTTTCAGAATAAAAGTAACGCTCGCGCGTTCCTGCGATTGAGATGGGAAAAACGAGACCGTGCGTGGTACTGTTTCGTATTTGACGAACAGTCGATGTTCTTTGAGCAAGCCTGCAATATCCCTGATGGATTTTGGCAATCTTGTTTTGATACGAAAGACATTAAAGAATTAATGATACGTCGTTATTGTTTTAGTTCACTTTTGAGTTCGGAAGGTTTCGAATGGTCTACGCAATTTTCGAAAACGTGGAAGTCCTTTCTTTGCTAAGATTCTAAGTGCACAACTTTTACTCGATTTGATCAGGAGTGTTTAGTATAATTCGCAAGCTGTAAAGTGTATTCTTTTGAGTAGATCTGTATGATCAACGTAAGGCGTACGATAGAACAAAAGGATAAGAACTGGTTCACCATACGGCCCTGTGTAGTATAACACCTTTATAAGTTGATTGAAATTCCTTTGCGAAAATATGCTCATCAAATCTAGTTCACCTGAGAACCTCCCAGAAGCTGAACTAATATATTCCACTTTCTACTTCACCTAGATTTCCTAGGTTTACAAATTTCACAAAATACTGTTCATAAAGCCGTCAATTTTATTCATTTTTAAATTCATAAACAATTTTCTCTTAAAAAGCCAGCATATGAAATTACAATACACTTACTGTTTCTCCAATTTTATTAAGGCTATAACGTCATAAATCGTTTGAACTATGACTTTATAAAACTTAATTAATTCCACTTCTGAGAGTTTCACATGCTCACATATAATACTTGTCCATATTTATTTGTCCGTACCTAATTATGTGCCTACAAATTAAAATCATTTACAAAAAAAGAGAATTTTACGTAAACTGAGAAATTATCTTTCTCATTTATGTTTACTTTTTAATATGTAAGTTTAAAAAAAGGTATCACACTTTTAATAAAAATGATTTTAATCCAAAGACACAGAATTAGATACGAATACAGAAATATGGACAAATACCCAAATCGAAGTCCTTATTACACTCAAAAAATTGAATCCTAACATATAAAAAAGCTTTCAAAACAAGATGTCCCAAAAAAGTCCCTACATCCTCACTCTCCAACCAATTCGTCAGCAGCGGTGACCCGCTTTATCTGAAATCGCGTCTACTTTTCACGCTCCCCTGAACGATCCGCGAAACGAGATCGAAAGGCGTATTCAGTTTCCGCGCGAAGAGAAACCTTCCCGCATTTGCCTTCTTTTTCCTCCCTTCCCGAGGCTTCCTTCGACGCAACAGGATAACCTTGGCCCAGATCTTGACCCTTCTTTTTATCACCGACCACCGACGCCGAGGGATAAAAATATCCCAGGACTCGTAGACAGGAAATAATGCATCGTCTCGTAAGAAATAGATCGGGTACGATTACGAGGCAGCTTTGTCAAAATCGAGGGGGGACTTTTGATAGCGGGACCGGTCCCGAGTAAAAATGAAAGTGAACACAACGCTCGGGAGGGTCGCGAGCGTGCACGAAACGTATACCAGGTGTTCGGGAACGTGTGCGTGAATGCATGTCCCAGAGAGAAAGAGCGAGACGGAGAGGGACCACACAACAGAAAACGCGTGTAGAGGCGAGTGAACGGGATGCTGGAAGGGCCCAGTCACGAACCGTATTGGTGTTGCGGCTGCTGGTAGCTCAGCCTGGCTCTAGGCCCAAAGTGAAAGCGCCTGGCGAAAGTCAGTTTGTGTCCTTACATAAGACGTTTAGGTTATTCAGACATCATACGCCGCGAAAAAAGAATAACACGTTATTAGGCGTAATTGACAAACACGAGCAAAGGAACGACACGCGATTAGAATTCCGTATGGGGGCTGATAATGAAACGCTAAACGAATAGACACCTCTTCCATTCCTCTCTGAGGGAACAAAGGGTATTTGCAATAATGCAGGGGCGCCATTTTGAGGTCGATAGTTAATTTTATTATCTAATTTTCTCGTCAAGTTATATCTGGTAATATCTGGCAAAATTGAACACGATTACCGCCATTCCTGATACGATTAAATGTTGTACTTGGTGTAACCGCAGAAGACATTTTTTTTCCTGAGAATCGCTATCATCTGAAGTCTGGTCGGGATTGGATAAATTCAACACGAAATATACTATTCAATGATTGGTGTTTAACGAAATTGATAGGTTTGAGTCTTCCTATAAACATTAAAAACCACGACCGCAATAAAAGCTTTCCTTGAGTTCTATTTTAATGAAAGAATATATAATTAAATGAATTGCTGTGCTTTCTTCAATCTCTTCAAATTGGTTGCCTATTTTATTTGATTCTTTTACAATAATAAAATCCCAATCAAATAAGTTAATTTAAAAAGGAAAATTATTTTTTCTATCAGTATTGTTTCATTATTTGATCACTGGTTATTAAAGAATTTTTTATTTTATCTTGCGATTTAATAAATAATATTCCATTCGAATATTACATGTAGGTATATTATACAATAATTTAAGATATTTTGCATACAGTTTCCCAAGCTCAAGATCACCCAGTATTTTATTCGATATAATTAATTAAACTAAAGAATTTTTTTCATTCTTATTTCTTTTAAAATATAAATAAGAAAATAAAAAATATTTTATTAATTCCTTTTGCTTCGACATAGTACTTAACATTTATGTTCACTCTTGTTACACATTTAATAGTTTCCCTCCAAATATGGGTACCATTAACATTGTAGTAAGCAAGATTTATATAGCTCCTAACAAGTTTAAAAAACAGCGAACTTGTCGAAAGCAAACTCCATTTATGCAACCCATCTGTTATGCACTGATACAGTTTTTGGAAGTTAAACTTTCCCATACATCTTATTATCATAAAGACGCCTTAGTCTCCCTTGCGCCATCAGCCAGAGCAAACTTTTTTGTTCATCTTCTTATTACGAAAGTATCCGCTAAAAATGCTAAACTCGTTGCACTTTTTCGTCCCCTGTTATATTATGGAGATGACTTTTACAATTGTCTGCCGGAAGCCAACTTGAACTTTCATTTCAGTATTCAAGAGAAATTGCATTTCCTTGGCCAACTCTTACACCTACTGTCACTCATGATGAAAATTTGATCCTGGTCTGTGTATCATTAATCACCATTCTTGGCTCATTAAAACCCAATTTGAACTTTCTTCCAGTCATTAATAATTTCACTATATTATCGCTTCAGGAGTTTCGAATTCACGCGTTTACGAGTACCATATATAGTGCAGGCAATGATACGATTAAAAAGTTGTCTTTCTCAGTCAGTACAGAAATCATATTTCATTACGCTGCATGAATCGAGTACTTTCGTTACCACGAATATAAAACTGTCCTCAGTTACTTATTAAATTTGAATTTTCCAAAATTAACACGAAATCTCCTTGCTAATAAAGTAGAATCCTAAGCTGTGGCTTAGGATTAAAATCATTTATAAAAAAAGACTTTTACTATAAACGTAATACTTCTTTTATCTCACACATCAATAAATAAATATAAATAATAAAATAATTCCTCAATTTATACATAAAAGTTCTTTCTTTGTAATTAATTTTAACCCATTCTGAAGACACAGAAATTGTGATGGACATAGAAATATGAACAAACACCCCAATTCTATTATACTGCAGTTTGTAATAATAAATACCATAACAATAATATGAAATACTATTGTTCATTGTATTCATTTTATAGAGACACTAACATATGTATCATTACGATTGCAGGCACCAGCGCCCAAGAATCGTTCAAATGTCCAGACGACTTTGGATTCTACCCCCATCACATATCCTGCGACAAATACTGGAAATGTGACAATAACGTCGCGGAATTGAAAACCTGCGGTAATGGTCTCGCGTTCGACGCGAGCGACAGCAAGTTCCTCACCGAAAACTGTGACTACCTCCACAACGTTGACTGTGGCGAGAGGACACAGCTCGAACCGCCTGTCAGCACGCCGCATTGCCCCCGTCTCTACGGTATCTTCGCCGACGACAAGAAATGCGACGTGTTCTGGAACTGCTGGAACGGAGAAGCCTCCAGGTACCAGTGCAGCCCTGGGCTCGCCTACGATCGCGAAGCTAGAGTCTGTATGTGGGCGGACCAAGTACCTGAATGCAAGAACGAAGGTACGTGCGCCAATACCCAACAGTCGAAGAAGTTAATGGAATTTTTGCATGCCTTGAATCCCCTCTAGCAGTAATAAATTTCAATTTTATATGCAGTCTTTACTCGACATGACTTTACAACTCGTTGCTAGTTCATGTGAACTGGCAATTAGTTATATTAGTAAAGTTATCATGTGATAACTCATTTTTCTCTTTTCGGAGATATAAATGAAAATATATGATAGCAAAGGTAGGTTGCTTTGAATAATTCGATAAAAGTTCTATGAGATATCGGGAAGCTCAGAACGAGAAATTATTGGATTACTTTTATAGATACTTTCATTTTAGTTGCTTTGTAGAAGGTAATCTAGAATTATAGATTAATAGGAAAGTTAAAGTTAGTGCCTCGTTTAAATTTGAGAAAGAAGTGGCATCGTAACATGACGCATTAAATGTAAAGTGATGTATATTATTCAAAGTTTTAATAATATTCTACAGATCTACTGATTCTTGCTTATTTTTTCAAGCAGCTTAAGTAAGGCCAGTTACTAGTTAGTAGACACACAAATATAGCTTTTAATGTTTTGACTACCACACTATTCATTACGATGAATGAAATAAATTATACAGGATGTTGAACAGATGTTAGAAATTTTAAGAAGTTTCTACTTTCTTTTAAAGGAGATTCTATACTCTAAAATAAGAGAAAAATAAAAGATGATAAAAATACGTTTTAGGGTTAATTGTTGAAGAAACGCTAAAAATTTGCGTGAAATGTGTCCGACTTGGAACTTATTCTACTGTAGACTAACCTGGTCAGATTCAGTGAAGACAGTAGAATAAGCTCCAACTCAGACACTTTTCATACATATTTTAGGTGTTTATTGAACTGAGTTAATTTTCCAATGAACAAAGAAAACACTATGACATTAATAGATAAATAATTTAGAGCAGTCTCACTTCAAACTAAGGTTATTAAGTAGAATCTACTGGAAATGGTAGAATAATAATTACAAAATACGCATTTCCTTTCATCACCACTTATCCCTCACTACTCAACCTAATTTCAATCTTCACGATCTAAAACTACGATCACCTTGCATCTACGTAACTATTTCACTTCTAACACTCTCTACATCCTTATTAGAAACGAAGACTAGAAGAACACATCATGAAACATTCATTCTCTACAGACTAGCCTCTTGAAGGAAGAATTTTTTCAAGATCAAATAGAATAAAAGTATTTATCTTGTAAATTAATTAAATTCATTTAAGAAATATTCAAACAAATAGAAAACCACAGACAATAAGGAATCTCCTAAGGAATACCTCCCCAAGAGTTTACATTCCATCTTTCCCAATTATGCATTTAAAAAAAAAAGCTAAACGTGCAAATACTTGCCAATCTCCTTCAAAAGGCTAATTACTGCTCGTGAAGTCTCCCTGCATATTGTCCATTCATTCTACACATTCGATTGCCGATACGTGACAATGATCCCCACGTACATCCTGTGTTTCTTCACCACCGCTGGTGTATCGCCAATCGTGCGGCAGAATTCAAAGCCGAACCCTGATTTTACCATTCACCGACTCACATCCGTCTGTCCCCGCGAGCAATTGTCAAGGGGCTCACGACGGAGCGCCTCTCTCTTTCTCTTCTCCAATCTCATCGTGTTCTGCGTGTTTGTTGCATTGCGCAGAGGTCGCAGGAGGTTTCACGTGTCCGGCTGCGGGCGAAGTGAGCGGAGCATCCGGCAGCTTCAGCAGACACGCCCATCCCGAGGACTGCAGAAAGTATTACATATGTCTCGAAGGCATCGCCAGGGAGTACGGTTGCCCGATTGGAACCGTCTTCAAGATCGGCGACGCTGACGGCAGCGGCGCCTGCGAGGACCCTGAAGACGTTCCTGGATGGTGAGTGCCATTTTGTTCTTTTTTTTTGCTGTAGCTGATAGACAATTCCTCGAGGGGGTATTCTTACATGGAACTTAAAATCTAGTTTTTGGTGGCTTTAAGTCTTCACGAAATGTTTATATTTGTTGAGATTTGGAGAGATAATGGAGTTATAGATAGTTGACCATATTTCTATCTTCTTGTTTGTAATTGTAATTTCAAGATTTAAATATTTTCTAGAAGTAGTGGGCAGATCGACTTGAAATTTAATATTGTAAGGTATTATAAAGTAGGTATCTTTTTGGAGTATTAAGATCTGTAATAAGATTGTGGAGAGATAAGGTCTCTAAGATGACTTAATATACAGGTATTTCTTTGAAGTACTAAAATAAAAGATTTCAGCAAACAGATCACATGTATCTTCTCTTTATATGTTGCCATTTTATCAATTTTTACAATTTGTGTTTATTTTTGTTGGATGATTTGTGTTAGATGACTGGAAGAACCTAAACCATGTGAAACAAAGATACTTTTTTACACTACATTTACAATATCTCATTTCTGTAATTTATGAAGTATTTTCTTATGAAAAAATTCATGCAAAATAACTATGTATAAATGTATGTGAACAACATGTCAAATGGATAGCTGAAGTAATTTTTATTTCATGAGATTTCAAAAATATTCTATACTTTCATACTTCTATATAGGAATACCCTTTTCCTAAGGATGATTGATAAAGAAGACTTTGGTTTCTTACTTATAAGTAGATAAAGAGACATTAGTTCTCCATCCGCGAAATTTAATTACACAGAAAATTCTACAAAGCAGGATGTTATGAACTTGGATACTCTTTCTAAAAATATTGTTTTAATTACTTTTGTAGTACTCATTTTAGAAACACTGGTTAGACCTGTGTTTCAATTTAATTGAAGTGAAATGCTGCTATTTCTTTTAGAAAAACGCCCCAACTTTCCTATACCTTTCCTTCGTATCTGAACATTAATTAATATTATTAACACAAACAATAAAGAAAGTCATATAAATTTAAACGTGTCGGGAAAGTTTGCGACCAGATGTTACGTAAACACGAATTCTGGATAAACCAGGTATTATGTATAGTCCGAGTTCGATTGCGGTCTTTAAAATTCTGGTCCCACGTTAAGGCACGCTTTGAAACTTCGTGAAATCTTTCTTTTTCACGTGACGCAATTAAGAGGATATTTCTGATACACCTTGCTCTCATACTGGGCTGATAGGTTTTGCGTAACATCGTCCAAATGTTCGTAACACTATATTTACATAATGTCCCTTGAAGACAGGAATAACGTGTATGAAAATTAATGCTTCGATAACGTGTTGTTGGGATGATAAAAATATTTCAATTTCATTCCATTTCTCACGTAGCTCTGAGGAAGATTACAAAATTTAAAATTGATTATGAACTTGAACTTTAGTATGATGTTTCAATTTTAATTAAGTTATTTATGAAAGCCAATCCCTCAGCTAGATTCAATTGGATGCATAAAATATAAGCAAATGAAACTTGTGGGCAAAAAGATTGTTCGTCTTTCCTCTTTTTTTTTTTTTATTTATTAAGTAGGAACATGAATTCGTGATCACAGTCATTCTAAAGCTTAAAATATCCATAGTTCTTTTTTAAGGTTCGGAATTCTAATAATGTTAATTAACAACTTAAGCATGTAACATATGTGTTCTCTTAATTTATCGTTCGTACTATGAAGGTGTCATCTTATAAAAATTAGCATGTGGATTTTGTCGCGAAGTAGTTGTTATGAACAATACATTATAATAAAATTAAATATGAAATACATTTAGCATATTTTAAATTTTCTGAAAATGAGAAACATGAAATAATTTCCCAAATTAAAAGGTAACTTGTTAGAAGATACAGAGTTTCTAAATTGACTGTTTAAATTGTTTTCTGAACTCTAAATTTTAATTTTCATATGTTTCAAATGTGTATATTTGCACTATAAAATAATTTTTTACAAACTTCTGGAAAATCATATATCACTACTTAAAATTATTAAAACTGAAATTACATCGTGCATATGTAACATCAGAGCTAGACATTATTTCAGTAAAATGATTTAAAGTTTTATTAAAAATTATTCAAATAATAAATCATCTTATTTAATTCAAAATATTTTACTGATCTATTCTATTTCACTATTGTATCACATCAAGGAGCGAAACTCATACGTCTATGTGTACTACTTATAGTACATGAAACCATTAAGACCTTCTTGAGAGATTTTCAAAAAATTTTTTAAAGTTCTATACACTATATTTCGCGACAAAGTCCGGATTCATTCATGCTAAAAAAGAAACTACAGTGTTTCCTCGATATAGATTCATTCTTCACCAACAAGTTTATAACATGGGATACTTTTTCGAGATCAAATGATACTCATGGTATCCCATTTTGATCTCATACTAAAATTCTGAATCACAGTGCAGATAAAACTATTACACTCTAAATATTTCCAGATTGTAGGAAATATAGCAACAGGTGCCAGGTGCTGGGACAAAATGTCGTCAATGACGTCATAGTTCAGAATAGTGGGGATACCATACAGTATTTGGCTGCATAGCTTACGATACCCCCACTCTTCTACTCTATGACATCACTGGAAGATATTTTGTCTCGGCATCTGCCAATACTGTATAGCAGAACTATCAAACTTCTTCCCCGCCAGTACTGTTCGACCCCCACCATCAGTTAACCGATTCTCCAACTAGCTAACAGTTAGCTAGCATAGAAGCAGGAGCTATGCACTACCATGCATAAGTATTTGGACACTTCCATATTATTACAATATATAAAATACACCAAGTAAAATACTATGGTATAGTTTTGGTTACAAACCTCATCTCAGAAGATTATATCTGTCGCTCTAAGGCAAAATGACCTAAGTCACATGTTTCTGTTAACTTGCATCTCCTTGAACCCTTATTTTTAGATGAAAAAAATCTTTTGGTGCCCTTTGTTTCTGAATATACAGATTTTATATTCTAAATATCAACTCAAACCTTAACTAGAATTTTTTAAAAATATGACAGATCATTTTGTCTTGAAACCACAGATAAAAGGTTTACAAATACTGACGAGAGTAACACTTAATAACAATTAGTATAAACAAAAAAGTGTAGGTATTTCGTGAATTTCCAATACCCTGGAATTGTGTCCAACTACTTACACACGATAGTGTATTTCATGAATTTCCAATAATACACAGTTCTCTCTCACTCAAGAAAGAGAACTGCCACTTCCCCAGGCCTGCTCTGTTGTAAAGAGCAAGTGAAATAAACATGGTGGGGGTGTTCAGCGATGCAGGCAGGTCGAGGGAGGAGCCTGCTCTACAGCAACGAGACTATAGCGAGGAAATACTGTATGCGGCATCCATTCACGAACACGTGATTAACTCGACACGAAAAACGCACGAGCGAGGCGGGTAGCACGTCACGCATGTCCTAACCCCGGATTTTTCCCGGTTCTGCTTTACAGTGAGGATTACTACGGTGACTTGGACCTAAAGAGCATCAGGAAGAGCGAGCTGCTTGCCGGAATTCAGAATTCAGGCGAACCCAGGAAGCCGTCCCCTGGCAAACCGAGGCCCCCATCGACACCTGCGAGGCCCAACACACCCGTTCAGGAATAATCTCTAATCTCTCTCAATCTTTCTCCTTTCCCCCTTCTCTCTTTCTCTCTCGCGACTTCACACTACCCTTCTCTCCATCTCTCCATCTTCTCTCATGAACCCCATTCTCTCTTTCTCTCGCTCTTTCTCTTCTGTCACACACACACACCAACATACACACACATACCTACACATACAATCTCTCGAGTGAACAGTCCTAATGTTCGATACCTCGAATTATGTGTAACACCGAGAGTCAAGAGTGCCAAGATCCGCGTTCCCATTCGAGCCAAATTCTAAGATATTGGCAATTACTTTTTTTTTTGTTCGACGATTTGACTCGAGTCTGGGAACGCAGCGATTCCGCGGGAAATTTGAATTTTGTTTTAAGCTGCGTCTTGCTGACACGGCAACGTGGAGAATGATAACGATTGCTCGTGGGGTGTTAATTTTCTGTGTTATTTCTTGTTTTATTTTTATCAGTTGTCTATTTAGATGAGGGGATCCATTGAAAAATGTATATGAAATTAAGAGACTGACTGCGCCTCATCGAAACAGAGAAAATTGATATCTACGAATATTCTCTCTAAAGTGTCTATTATCAATGCCTTTTGGGTAGCCTTCGTTGCCACTTGGCGTCTCGATGAAAACTAACGATATTTAATCGAGGCATTCCGATCGTATCGTCTCATTAGTAATTTCTCGTAAAGCTCTCTATTCTATTATTCTTTCTTGCCTGTTATCATTTGTCCCTTCACTATCTTCATCCCTGCTCTTGACACTCTTTTAGCCATCGTGAGACGATCGGTTCGTGAATGAGGAATAAAAAAGAAAGCTCTGTGATTGCGATGTGCATCGTACACGAGAACGAGGTGATTGAATTTCGTGGAAAAACTCGAGCTAAGAATTTTGGTGCACAGAGTTTTCAAATTTGATTGTACTTATTTCGACCCTGTCCTGTCACGCTCTTGACCTCGGTCGAGCATGCTTGCGTAAACTAGACTCGCCCGTGTGATTTTTAAGTAATGTGAAAAATTCGTACAATAAAACGAAAAATCTCGTGAAAAGACTGTGTTACTTTTCATATCTCTGACGCCCCTACCATTCATCACCTGAAATTTCATTTATAATTTAGCCCTTTGATTGTATGTACTTTACTACCATAAAGTATGTGTTGAATGCCTATGGACATCAAAGGTGGCTAACAGGCAAAGCTACAGAATTTCTGCACACGATGTCATGAATTTGAACTTTAGCACTCGAAGGGTTATGGATGTTTTTTGCAGCGCTTTTTGTTCAATACCTCCTAAGTCAATCTAACTCTTGCATGTTTGTTTATGAATAAACAAATAACAAAGAACTTTATGGGAATTCATGTTTGTGTGTTTGTGTCTTGTAATACTTAAGTGTAAGTCATTTAACAGGCAAACATTCTTGGTGGAGTAGAAGTTTCTAAAAATCGTAAAAATAGAAGTTGGTTTATAATTTAAGGCCAGTTCCGCGTGAAAGTTAATATTTCTTTTTTTCGGTATGTTAATCTGCATACTAAGCTGTTCTGGTCTTGCAAATAGTCTTATAAGATCATTTTTATTGGGTACAGGCAATGATAGAGTAACATTTTAATACGTAATAGAATATTGTTCTTGAAATACTCGATTTCATATAAAGGACTAGGAATTAACTATCTTTAAATTAAATATAGTACAACCTTGATAAATTGATAAAAAAGTATGGTTCACCTATTCTATGCAAGAAGAAAATTCAAGAATAAAATGGTGTTTAATTTTTGAATTGCCTAGAAGTTAGTCTATGTTATACATAATTTAGTATAGAATATCCTACTATTCCTCAATGGATTGAAAAAAAAATATAACTTTGTGAATGAAAAATTTCATAGTGAAGACTACTATGGCGACGTGGACCTGAAGGCTTTACGCAAACTGGGATACAAGAAGTGACAGAAATAAAATACAAAATTGGAGAGCTCAAAGGAAATTCAGTGCAACTGAGAATCAACGAGAAGATCAAAAATTCATCGGAACGATTTTCTAATTCGCCTTCCCTTGAAAAAAGTAACGATTGTCCGATTACCATCTTTTTATCATTCGTAATTGCAATCTTTATGCTCATTCCCTTCATCTGAGATCATTCATATACTGCCATTCATGATCGTTCATATTAAGATAGCTTATTGTAATATAGAGTACTATGTAAATAAACTACATTTACGAAACGTACTATCCATGTGTCTCTTTTATATCCTCATGACTTATTAAGTATATATTTCTATTCTAAATTCATCCTAGTACACTGACGTGTATAATTTACATATACTATGAAAAATATTTCATTTTAAATATTATAAATGTATAATAATAATTAAATATATTATTATTATATCAAATAATACTAATATATATATTAGAACGTTATACATATAATAAGATTAGCTTTGCAAACTTATATGTATAAAAACGTTCTAGTATTTCTATTTTCAAGTATTTCTAAGGATATGAATTTATTGAGTTGTCTGAAAAGTTCATTCTGATCCTTAAGCAAAATAAAAAATCTTATATTTTAATGTACTTGTTTTTATTCAGTCAACTATACGCCATTTTCTTTTATAATTTTTCACCATTTATGGGAAAATTCGAAAATTCTATTTTTCCAAAAGCCGTCACATTTCTTAGTACTGCATTAAAATATAAGGTGTCTTATTTTACTTAAAAGAATCAATACGGACTTTCCGGAAAATCCAATATAGGTAAATATTATAATATACCTCGTATGCTTCTAAAGCATAAAATGTTCTCGAAATTAAGCAATCAAATTGTATAAGTATATATTATAACATGAAAAATTGCAAGAAGCATAAACAGTGAAAAATTAAACAATAGCAGATATATAATACATCATATAGTGCGAAAAAAGACCATAGTGCATTCATTTTGAATTCCTTGATTAATTTTTTTACAAGAAACTTAAACGAAAGTTTATAGACTAAGTGAACTTACTTTGGAATCTACTTTGTAATTCAACCAATCTGAAGTACATAAAGCGACATCTATAGTTTAGAAATTGAACAAATTTTCTACTAACACTTTTATCAGTAGAATCAGTTGTAACTTTTTATTAAAAAATTTTAAGAGAAAATATAGATCTACATATTTTCATATGAAATAATAAAAAGAAAAATTAATGGTTAAGAACATATCTCATCAACTAGTCGAAAAAACCAATTAAAGAGAAGATTTTGAAGGATGAATTGAGAACCCCTGTGTCGATATAGAAGTACTCTTACTAATCTTTTTATCGAATAATATGCATTACTTGAAATTCGAAATATTTCGTCAAACATCAAATTACTCTTATACTCTACTCGTAATATAATTCATAAATATATAGATGCACAAACAATAATTATACAACAATTAAATAATACTAATCATGGGTTCTCATCCATTGTTGTTCTTGTTTATAAAACTATATTTTCTCTTAAACACATTTAACTGTGTCAAATAGATATTATGTCAGTTTATTTATTTATAGACACGGTTAAGGTCAGTGGAATCCAAAGATGAATGTCATTGGCTATAATTCTTTTGGCAGACAAACAAAACGTACATATAACTTTTGAGTATATATAGTGTGTTAGTGTAAATCATATTATATTAGTGTAAAAAGCTTAGCAAAGATACTCGTGTTATAAACGAGAAATATTAAAAAATTAATCAAGGAATCGAATACTTGCAGAAGACATATAAACATATTAGATTATTGTTAAACATTCCCTCATTATATTTCATATATATGTTTCATATATTTCAATATTGTAACACACGAGCACTAAAGTTGTACTTAAGATAAAAGAAACAATAAGAAACGATTAATAATTATATAATATATCAAACAATATAGACTGTCTAAACCTCGAAAAACAATTTCAATCGCGTTCTATTGGTCCTGCTTTCATAGAGGACTTAATATGTATTTCCGATTTATAAATTTAATAAAAAATAATTTTAATCGGAATTCAATACAACAAGAATGCAATTCTAAAAAAAAAAAGACTATATTCTATTTTATATATTCTAAAAAATATATAAAAAGAGGTATCATTATTCATAAGCACAACTTGTACCCGTGGTTACTTAATTATCAAAAAATAAAAATGCAACAAATAACAATTCATGGTAAATAATCAAAAGAATTAGAAAATATGCATCTTACCTAAATACTCTCAAGATGAATGCAGTACAACAAATTTCTCCAAAGTATCTACAAGACCTTAAAAAAAAAGAAAAATATATTACACTATCTGTTTTTTAAATGATAGCAATATACACAAGTAATAAAAGTTTTAATAAAAGCACTTAAAAATTAATCAAATTGGAAGCAATAAATATACTTTTAGAATTGAAATTTAAAAATCTGTTCTGTTTCAATTTTAATTTATAAATTCAATACATTGAAATAAAACGATACTTACATTATTCTTCTCGTTCCAGCACCTGAACACGCCAACACAGGAACCCCCCTTCACTGACTCTAATTACCGATATAACAACATTTTTCAACAAATAAAAAATTAAAAATAAAAATCTACTATCGTAACTGAAGTTATTAGCTCGTGAAACAACACTGACTCTACTATCGCGCATCAGAAAATTCGAAATTCTAAAATCAATCATAAAACAAAAGACACTATTCTAGTGTCCACCTGTATATTATATATAAACAGATTATAAACTATAAACTAACGAACAAAAAATACACATTTACGCAGCAAACACTGACTCTACAACCGCATTGCGCGCGGTCACAAAATAGCTGAAAAAATGTTATACAGTACTGAAAGATACGGTAGAAAAACAATTTCTTAATATTATATTCCCATATTAAAAACAAATTTGCCTGGAACAATCTTGCTCGTGTAACATAATCAACTTTTATTTAAGCTATCGTTAAAAACTACATGTGATTGCAATATAGTTAGTTTTATAAATACATATAAATTAATCTAATCACCTACAATACTAATAATTCTGGGAAAATAAAACTAACCAAAATGTAATGGAGTATAATTGATTTGTATGTTTTACTAAAATGAATTGATCATTATTTTAAATTATTAAATTATTGTAAAGATGATGTAACCGAAACAAAATAATATGCTTTAATTTTTGATTAAAACAATATGAAAATTGCACAACATATTACGACGTGTAATGATTCCACAAAAATATAAAACTTCACATTTGCAAATAAAATTAACTACTTATTATTATAATAAATTTAAATTTTACCAGATTTCCTTGCAAATTGATTAATTAGTTGTTGAACTAATTTATTAATCATCATAACATTGTGGGGATAGTACCAAGGTCAGTTCCCTTCAAATTAATTATGATAAAAAAATCTGTAACAGAGACGAAAACCAAATTTAAAATCAATACATTGAAATAAGTTCCAATATACTACGTAATGTATTATAACTTAAAACTCGTAATGTATTATAAAAAAAGATTTTAAATTTAATTATAAAATACTAAAATAGTATTTTAATGTTAAATAGAAATAGAATTAAAGAATAGATAGCTCTGCTAGTAAGAGTCAGGAATATTAAATGTTAGTAAGTGAAATATGTTTACCGTAATATTCGCGAAACTCTCGAAACAACTTATCTCCCCAAAGTCTACCACATAAATGACCCTTTTTCCATTTCGACAGTCAGCACAATGGTCGTTAGGTGGGGGAATGCCTGTTACCACTGTAATTTATATTGCTTTGAAAATACAAAGCCCTAATCCCAACCGAAGACAATAAAAACATAAAAATGTTTCAAAACAAACGTCTCATAAACTAGTTCGCTTATAATTTACTGCGTAGAAATTTTCAATGTTGTTCGTAAATCTAGACATTAACGTTTCTATTATTTGAAAGTTAGACTCCAATGTTTCATGACATTTGAACGTATATTACAAGATATATAGAATTTTATTATGTAATAACACGAGAGTATCTTATGTGTTTCAGAAAAGTACCAAAATTTAATAAGTTCTGTGATAATATTGAAGAAAATAGTAAAAAACTTACCTTTGCGACGAGCATCACATTCCAACGTCCGCCATTTGAAGTGGACTGCGCGCGCATCTTCGAGAATGCCAAGAATATCGTTGGCGTTTCGATAGTATCGAATCTCGTTTGCTCATCACCCAACCTACTTAAAATATAAAATTTAATAAAAGCTATATAATATTACATATAATACTAACTATATTTCGCTTAAGAAACATTAAACACATATAACTATAGTCTACAAAGATCATCATAAATCAATAAATGTTATTAATTTTTGCGAAAATTTCAAAACAGAAATTTAAATTTTAGCGCCATTATACTTTCAGTGATATTTCCGATTGACTAGTTTCTGTCCCAATTATATAAAAAAATGCAATATTTTAAAAAATATGTATAATATAATATTTGAAAATGAATATGATATTCGAAATTCATTAAATCTATTTCAATATATTAATATGAAAGAAAATATTAATACACATATAGATTTATATAATTGATCTAAAATTTTGTATTTTACGCTCTATATTGTTAATACTAAAATTTATGATTAATTTTCTCTATTACTGTTAATAATATTAAATAGGCAACACAGTTGTGCTAAATTGCGAAGAAGGTTTTGAACAATTGAAGAATGAGAAATATAAATTCCTTAAACTAGTACCTATCATTCGTTCAAACTATTGAATTAAAGTGTTGAATTAAACTAGTATCTATTATTCATTGAATTAAAGTAAATTTTGTATTAAATACCTAATAATACATTCAAATTTAAAACATTTATACCTTTATGAATGCTCAGGAACCGTCAGGAACCGCCAAATACAGGATTAGACACGTTGGTCACGAAAAGAGAGAGATATACATAGATGCGTATGACCTCAAAAGCCATAAAACCATAAACCATAAACGAAATAACAGCGCGCGCAATTTGAATATATACGCTTCACGAAATCGGCAATAATGGCAGTACAAAAAATGTTCATAAATTCAAATTTGTCCTTACTTTTATTGAAAAGATTCATTTAAAATAAATTTAAATACTATCTAAATGAGTATAATATTTGAAAAATACATACATAATACACAAAGTATGTGTGTATATATAAAATTTTGATATTACTTATTAAAGAAAGTTACGAATGATCATTTTTTATGAATGTTTTATATACCCTTGTATATTTATATTGTTCAGCAAGTTTTATCAATTTTTTACTGCATGTAAAACTGACTTATATTTTAACTCAAACGTCTATATGATATAAATCATTGTATAATTTTTATGTTTAGATTCACGTAATATGATCGTATTATGATTATTTATAAACAATTACATGTTTTAAGTAATGCTTTTTAATGTATATTATAAATCTATATATTTACTTTCTTGAATATATCACTGAATCTGTGACATTGTGCAATAAAACATTCAAATTGGTTCAAATGGATTTGTGACACATTACACTTGCATATGGTATAGTGTCTTTATGGTTTTATGAAATTAAATAATAAAAACATTCTATTATTATATTGGGAAAAGGTGAGGAATAATTGTATATATTGAAAAGAAAGAAGTCAGCCGAGGGAATAAAAAATCTAACCTTATAGAAATCCCGTTCGCCGTTTTCATTTCATCTAAAAAAGATTCAACATATAATATTCATCATTTTAATTACAACTACTTGAATATATTTTATTTTGTAACTGTATTAGAAATATGTCATTATACTGCATTTAATCGTACAAAAATTTCTTTTATTTATACAGTTAAAACTGAGCAAATGACATAGAAAACGATGGAACCAAATGAACACCTTTTGAAAAACACAGAAAGACTGGCTACAACTAAGAATCTTTCTAATGATAGAAAACAAGCATATAATGTGCATGTAAATAATTTATTCAAAAAGCGTTTTGTCATTACAAATAATGAATGTTATACATTGCCTGAACCAAAAGAAATGTTCAAAGATAGTTTATGGACAATCGATAGATTGCAGACCTTAAAGAATGAACTGAATAGTGTTAAGAACTGTTTAAATAATTATGATCTTGATGAATGGCAAATTCATACAAAACAAAGAAACAGTGCAAAAGATGTTATGAATCGTTTAAGAAAAGACATTCAACCAGAATTTTTAACCCAAGCATGGTGTAAGTTCTATGAAATAGTATCATCCTTTCCTCTAGTACCAATGAATTATATTCACAACTGTAGTAAACGCTTTAAGTCCATTCACTTATGTGAAGCACCTGGAGCTTTTGTTGTATCTTTAAATCATTGGATACAAACAAATATACCTAACATTGAATGGGATTGGATTGCTACAACATTAAATCCATACTATGAAGGTAATTCACCTTCTGTAATGATTGATGATGATAGATTTATAAGATATACTTTGAGTCATTGGTGTTTTGGAGAAGATAATACTGGAAATCTTATGAATTTAAGCAATTTGGATAAACTTATTGAATCATCTAAACCACATAATGAAATATTTTTAATTACCGCTGATGGTAGTATAGACTGTTCAGATGTTCCAGGAGAACAAGAAACTATTGTAGGACAGTTACACTTTTGTGAAACTATAGCAGCATTACATCTTTTAAATACTGGAGGTAGCTTTGTATTAAAAATTTTTACTATTTTTGAATGTCGTACAGTATGTTTGATTTATTTATTATCTTGCTGTTTTAATCAAGTCTGTATAATTAAGCCAGCAACAAGTAAAGAAGGAAATTCAGAAATGTATGTAGTCTGTACAGACTTTAAGGGGCCAACATTTGCTTCTGCATACTTAAATACATTTAGAGAATACTATGAACATGAGCCTAAGCAAGCAATGTTCAGTAAAGAAGATATTCCATGTGCATTTATAGAAAAGATTATAGAGTGCAATGAATTTTTTAAATCCCAACAATGTCTAGTCATAATGAATAATATCCTTGCATTTAAATCAGGTGATACTAAAGTATCTCGTGATATAAAAGAGATTCAACGGATGGTTGCTGATAAATATATAAAAGACTATAATTTACATAAATTAACATCTGGAGAAATTGTAGGAAAACTTGTATTGGAGGGAACTAACAGTATTAATTTATGTAAAAGGGCATTACAGGGTTCTTATAATGAACGTTGTAAGCGACAACATTTAACTCCATGGGATCGACTGCAAGGTTTCTTCAATGATTCTAACAAAATAAAAATTGGTATACCATCTGATGAATTTGTAAAAGTAAGATATGTTTTATAGTTTTCCACTGTTATTTACTTTTATCTTCCCTTTATGAAATTAAAATTTTATTATATGCAATTTCTTCCCTTTGTAGTTCAAGTGCAAGCAATTGCCAGAAGATCTAGAAATTTCTTGTGGAAAACCATTTCAGAAAGTATACAATTCAAGATTTTGCAGTGAAAGTATTTTAAAAATACAAAATGGCGTTGATAACATTCTTGCTAACATAGGATATAAAATGCAATTTCCAACCACAGAAAGTATAAATACATTAACAAATGAAACTCTTACACAATCAGAATATAAAACATTAATCTTCCATTACACGGACAGTTATGATAGTTATGCAATAATTACTCAAATTTATGATGCATTGATAAATCTTAATAGTGGAGAAACTTTGGTTTTAATCGGTTATTCATTACTTACACATCTTAATGTGGGACTTTTTTATCTCCTGAGCTATGCTTTTAATTGTCTGAAACTGAAACTTTGTAATGATATGGGATCAATAATTATTTTAGAACATTATAATTACAATCTTAAAATAGTAAAACACTTACTTGATATTAATGCAACTTCTTGTGATGCTCAAAGAAAAGGAAAAGCTATTTTTGGAATAATTCCTGCATCATTTTTATATGGTAAGAAGTAATTATTATCTTTCAAATATATTTCTCTGATATTATGTTTCACATTCATCTTTTTCTAGAATGTGATTTATTCCTCACAATAGTGGATGTTAACCATTGGGTTATTAAATCATACGTTCATTACATTTTCAATACACTTGAAAGAGATAAGTTCAACAAAGAAAGTAACACATGATATTTGTGTATTTTATAAACAGCCAAAGTTGTACCAATG
The DNA here is from genome assembly GCF_051401765.1 of Calliopsis andreniformis. Taxonomy (NCBI): domain Eukaryota; kingdom Metazoa; phylum Arthropoda; class Insecta; order Hymenoptera; family Andrenidae; genus Calliopsis; species Calliopsis andreniformis. Next base: position 5,257,990 of record NC_135065.1, on the reverse strand, counting down.
TCTTTAGAAAAATAAATAATTGTACATTTCTAAATGGTATATCTCTTCTTTGTACACTCATTCTCGTATAAGTAGGTTGATATTACACAATAGCATTTGTATATGTATATTAATTTATTTTAAATAAATTACTTTCTTACAAAAAGATTGTTTCTTACATGTATCTAAGAAAGACCTTGGCTGCCTTCTTAAAAATTTGTTAATTTTATTTATAAGCAATAAATGAGAAGTAATTTCATGTTCTAACATATTCTTTTAGATTAAAACGAATTACTACTATGAAACTTGATACAATTTGTAGTTATGTTCGCCTGTTTTCAACTAAGCATATTAAGCCAAAAGTTTGTATTGTTGGCGCAGGACCAGCAGGATTTTATGCTGCTCAACAGATATTAAAGGTGTGTAGAAACTTTTATACAGAGAAAATACTATTATAATATAATAATTTGACACAGAGTTCCAGTGATGTAAATGTGGACATTTTGGAAAAATTACCAGTACCATTTGGTTTAGTACGTTTTGGTGTAGCTCCAGATCACCCAGAAGTCAAAAATGTTATTCATACTTTTGAGAAAACTGCATCTAATCCGCGTTTTCAATTTATAGGAAACGTAAATGTAGGAAAAGATGTTACCATAAAACAGTTACAAGAAATTTACCATGCAGTTTTATTGGTACGCATAGAAGAAATTTATTTCTAATTGCTTAATATAATAATTTATATTGGCAATGAACTAATGTTTTAGACGTATGGTGCAGAAGAAGATAGACTGCTCGGAATTCCAGGAGAAAATTTAAATAATGTAATATCAGGACGACGTTTTGTGGGTTGGTATAATGGAGTACCAGCAGACAGTAATTTAAACATAAATTTGGATGTAGAAGAAGCAGTTATATTAGGACAGGGTAATGTCGCTATAGACATTGCAAGAATTTTATTAACACCAGTAAACAAATTGAAAGTATGTTTCATAACTTACAGAGAATACTTTTTAATGCATACGATTTTAATATGCTTTGTATTGTTCTAGAATACTGATATAACATCATTTGCCTTAGAACAATTGTCACGAAGTAGAGTACGCAAAGTATCGTTAATAGGAAGAAGAGGTCCATTGCAAGCTGCTTTCACAATCGCTGAGTTACGTGAAATATTAAAATTAGATGGTTGTAAAACTTACTGGTGCACAAACGATTTTGTAAATGTAAAAGAAATAGTTAGCACTTTACCAAGGCCTCGAAAGAGATTGACTGAACTAATGCTAAAGTCTTTAGAAGAAACACCTGCTGACATACAAACAAACGCAAAAGAACTGCATCCAATATTTTTAAGAAGTCCTATAGAATTTTTGGGTTCTAATAACGTAAAGGGTGTTAAATTGTCAATAAATCAACTTGATGGTAGTGATTTCTCTAAACAGGTTGCAGTGCCTACTGGATCATACGAAGATATTCCATGTGGTCTAGCATTTCGTAGCATTGGTTATAAGTCTACTCAAATAGATGTATCAATACCATTTGATATAAAAAAAGGTCGTATTAAAAATGTAGATGGCAAAGTTGAAGATAATCTTTATGCTGCTGGTTGGGTAGCAACTGGTCCTGTAGGAGTTATACTATCAACAATGACAAATGCATTTCAAGTTGGAAAATTAGTACATAATGAACTATTGATTGTGGAAAATAAATCAGGCTCTCTAGGTCTACGAAAAATTCTTGATGAGAAAAATATTCCTATAGTATCATATAACAATTGGAAAAAAATTGATAAAGCAGAATGTGAAAGAGGACAAGAATTAGGGAAGCCAAGAGAAAAAATAACAGATATTAATAAAATGTTGAAAATTGCTTTAAATTAAGGAAGAAGTAAGGACTGTGTTAAAGACGAATTAAATCAATAAAAACTTGTCTTTTTATGTTTTATTTCAATATTTAACGATATTATGCACCAGTTTTATATAACTGTACAGAATGTATTTAAGAAAAAATATGTTTTTACTGTCACACTTGTTGATTGATAAAATTTTTACCATTTAATAAATATGTTGTTAAATAAAGGATTTATATATTTTTAAAGAATTAAATATGCATATGTAAAAGTGTTTCCGCGATTAAGTTCGTTTACTCTAAAATTTCAGACTCAAAATAAACTTTTTTTGTAAAGAAATTACATCAACAAACGTTATCATTAAACATGTTAACAAATTTTCTTAGATACGGAAGATAACTACTACTTGTATGATTTAAAAATATAAAATTTCAACGTAACCTCTAAAACGCGCAAACTTCAAAAGTAATATTAACCTATACATACCATCCATGTACGCTAATTGGTGTTGACAGTGATTTCCTCTTGTATTTCAACTTTTGAGTAGAGCAATTAAAAAAGTATTTGTATTATCCTGAAATACAATAAAACTTGTATTACGTGTTTCATGAAAATGGAAACTTGTTGACATAAGACGAAAAATTATTACAATTAAAAAAGCTTTCTTATAATTGCATTTATACAAAAATTTGTGAAGTTTATTCTTTAATTAATAATTTAAAGAAAATTTTAACTGAAAAACAGAGTGACATAAATATTTTTTGAGACATTAATACGCATTATATATTTCTGTGCTATATAATAATATTACACTAATATGAATTTACGTGAACCAAAGAAAAAACGTCGTGTAAAATTAAAGGAGCAATTACCATTTCCAATCGTATTAGGTGATAAAAATGAATGGGTAACTTATACAGCACATCTAACAGAATTAGGATCATGCATTATTGAACCAAATGAAGTAACTGCAGTACATTCTATGGTAATAATGACTAATAAATATCTTCTGTGCATAGTTTACATCTTTATTACTGTTTTTATCTGTAATTTTGTTCATTTAGGGTTTTTTTGGTAAAGGTTCATTATCACGTGGATTTCCCTCGTTTGGAAAAGCACGCTATGGAGCACCACCAATTATAAGAAACAGACAGTGGTCTCGTAGGCAAGAATGGTTAAAACAATTTCATGAACTTAGTGTGGAACCTAACAGTAGCAAGCAACTGAATTTAGAAGAAAACAAAGATAGACTTCCTCCACTAAAAGTTTTTGAAGATAATGGAAAGCCTTCGAATAGTTCAGAAAGTGAAAATATGGCAGATATAATTGAAATAGATGCTAATCCTGTTTCTTCCAAGAAAGAAAGAAAAACTCAGAAAACTGATACAGATGTAACAAGCAATGAAATAACTCTTGATTCATCAAAGGAGGATGATCTTTATGTTGTTATGAATGACAGTACTGATGAACAATTTGATGATATTAAAAATAGTGAAAAAGAATCTGTTAAAAGTATAGAAAGGGAACAGCCTTATTGCTTTGAAGATATTACTTTTAAAGAAGATGATGTATGTTTTGTTAACAATGATACAAGTAGTCAAACCAAATTACTTGTCTTACCAGACAGTGATTCAGAAACTGAGAATTATTTGAAAGAAATAAAACCTAAAATTGAATGTGAGAGTTTTCCAGTTCAGGAAACACTTCACCTTACATTTGAAGAAACATTTTTTCTTTTATATGGTTTAGGTTGCTTAAATCTAGTAGACTTTGATGGTAATTTATTAGATATTGATAGTGCTTGGCATTTCTTTTGTAAAGCTGATAAAAATTTTATACAGAAATACGTTGTATATCATTATTTTCGAAGCAAAGGGTGGGTAGTAAAACCTGGACTCAAATATGGTGGAGATTTTTGTTAGTATTATTTTCTTTTTCATTTCCAATTTAATACTTTATCTGTGGGTTTCACTTTTAACACCTTCCAATTAATTTTGAATGGCTTTCTATTATTTCAAGTCAAGTTGTGTATTGTCATTGCTTATCAAGTTTTAATGAAGCAAATAACTTCAGCTTCTCCAAGAGTGTAAAAGTTGTCCATAATGAAGTACAGGACACCTGCAGATATGGTACTAATGTTTTAAATAATTTGCAACTATAAATAAATGTTTTTCAATATTCTAGTGTTGTATAAACAAGGTCCACCATTCTATCATGCATCATATATTGTATTAATAGATGTTTTGGATGGAGACTCATTAATTAGAGATCAGAATAAGTCTATGCATAAATCAACATGGAACAGTTTATTAGGACTAGAGAGATTGTCAGAGACTGCTGCAAAGGTAACTTATAAGTTATAATTTGTATTTAACTTTCTTTCTTCTAAATGAAATATGTTAAGTTCTATTTTTTATTCTGAATTTAGGAGATACTATTTGCTCAAGTTTTATGGCCATCTTCAGTGTCACAAATTTCTAGCTCCCTTACAGTGGATGTTCTATCAGAATTTTCTATAAGAGAAGTACTATGGAGAAGATGGAATCCTAAGCACAATAGAGATGTAGAAGAGGAGGACGATGATTCATGTTAATGTTTAACATATTTATTAAATTTGTAAATGAATGCATATACATTATAACTTAAAGTCTGATACTTCTAGATACTTTTATACCTTATTGTTTTATTATCTTTGTAATCAGGAAATATTTTTAACAAGCAAAAAGATAATACTACAAAAGGCTATGATACGTTGTTTATAATTTGTAAAATATATAACACATTTCTATTCTATTGTCTGTTAATAGTAACTTAAATACTCAGAAAGATCTTATTTTATCTGTTTTGCGTCTTACAGGTATACCAGTCCTTCGATATTCTGATCTCTCATGTAAATATTCTTGTGTACATTCTTCTTTAAACTTTTCATTATTAAACCAGTATCCTAAACATTCTCTTAATGATGAATTTTCTCCACGGCATCTAATAACCATTAAGTATCGATTTTTTTTACAACAATCTGAAAACTCTAGGAAGTGAACATATGAAGATATTATATAATATATTTAAAAACATGTAACAATATTTTTGAAATATATTATAATTACCTTTAACCACTTCACTGCATTTTTCTGTCCTTGCTTTGTCCCTCATCTTTTGTGGTATAAGTACTTCTTTTTCTACTTTTCTTAAAGATTTATCATTTGGATCACCTATAAAATGCAGCTACATGGTATATAAATGTATCAATATTGATTTTCAGATTCTGTTGTATGAAAATGATTAGTCGCGTACCCTATCCAAAATAATGCAACAGAAAAAGCTCATTCCAGTGAAATATTAAGAATGAAGTCATTCAAAATTGTTTCAATTTTAGTATTTTCAATATGACAAAAGAGGTTGGAAAACATAACCTTACTTGATTAAGAAATTACAGCAAAGTTATTGTTAATTTCATACATTAATTTTTTTAATAAATACAATAACCATAATAATTCTCAAAATATACCTAAATTATGGGGTCCTCCTCCCAGTTTCGCCGGGAGTACTGTATGTTCTACATTATCCTTCATTGTTTCTATGCACGTCAATTTTGCACATACAGATTCTATAAACGCTATTCACCCCCAATAGGCTGCGCTCGTGAGTATGCACATTTGAGAGTTGTCAGTAAGTCAGTGAGGTTGCTTATAGAAAGAATATTTGTTTAATACTACGAATGAACGAGAAGTTGTAGTATTTTCTATTTGTGGTTTAACATAATAAGTGAGTAATAAAATAATATGCTCTGCGCGATTTAAAATGATAAAATTCAATTTTAATATACTATTAATGAACTTAACCTCAACGAAGGCTGTTAAACATGAATTGACGCTTTGATAATCAGTATATTTTCTGTATTTAATTAATGCTGAAATCTACGTGCAATATTTTTAGAATCGTCCAAAAAATATAAAATAGAAAAATATGGATCGGCTCTTGAGATTAGGCGGAGGTATGCCAGGTCTGAATCAGGGACCTCCATCTTCAGATGCTCCGGCTGTTGACACCGCAGAACAGGTCAGATTTCTCTGATTTTATAAGATTATTAATGTGTAAAAATCTTGCTTTTATAAAAACTAGAAAATTTTGAATCATCAACCAATTAGAAAAGTTGGTGCCTTTACAAAAAATGATGAGGCAAAAAAAATGATTATACATCAGTATAATAGTTAACATTTATCTATAAATTATTTTGTATGTTATCAGGTATATATATCATCACTGGCACTTTTAAAAATGCTTAAACATGGACGTGCAGGTGTACCGATGGAAGTGATGGGTTTGATGCTTGGAGAATTTGTTGATGACTATACTGTTCGTGTTATTGATGTATTTGCTATGCCTCAAACAGGAACAGTAAGAACAAAAGTTTTTTATTATTCCATAATATACTGTTTTCTTATATTTTACTAATTATTAAAATAATTGTGTCTATATCATACCATCTTTCCACTCTTAGGGAGTTAGTGTGGAGGCTGTCGATCCGGTATTTCAAGCAAAAATGTTAGATATGCTTAAACAGACTGGTAGGCCAGAAATGGTAGTTGGATGGTACCACTCTCATCCTGGATTTGGCTGCTGGCTTTCTGGAGTGGATATTAACACTCAGCAATCATTTGAAGCTCTCAGTGAAAGAGCAGTGGCTGTAGTTATTGATCCCATACAGTCTGTAAAAGGAAAAGTTGTTATTGATGCATTTAGATTAATTAATCCAAACATGATGGTAAGCATTTGTGTAAAATAATTGTTACTTTTATTTTTAACATATATCTGTAGACATCATTCATAAAATTGTAGGTTTTGGGACAAGAACCCCGTCAGACTACATCCAATTTAGGTCATCTACAGAAGCCATCTGTTCAAGCTTTAATCCATGGTTTAAATCGTCATTATTATAGCATTAGCATTAACTATCGGAAAAATGAATTAGAACAAAAAATGCTACTAAATCTACACAAAAAGACGTGGATGGATGGTCTTACACTTGCAGAATATTCAGAACATAGTAGACTGAATGAAAATATTGTATCTGAAATGCTTGAACTCGCCAAGAATTATAATAAGGTAAAGTGTGCAAACATTTTTTAAAAATAACATCAGCTTTCCGAGCAAATGTAATAACAAATGAATTTCGTAGGCTTTGGAAGATGAAGAGAAAATGACACCCGAACAATTAGCTATAAAGAACGTGGGTAAGCAAGATCCTAAACGGCATTTAGAAGAGAAGGTAGACACACTTATGTCTACGAATATTGTTCAGTGTTTGGGAGCTATGCTGGATACAGTTGTATTCAAATAACTATTTCTTAAAATATCATTTGCAATATATTAAAAAATATACATCTTTTTAAAATACATGTGTTCATGCTCTGTACCCGAAAATAGCGCCTTTAATTAATGAATTTTTTTATCACTTTTTTCTAATTTGTATTCATGTCGTAATTTTTTAAAACGTGTAAATTTTATGCTTACTTTCTGTTTCTTTCATTAAAGAATCCAAAAATTCTAAATTAAAATAAAAATAATTTACGCACCTTCGTTATTATTTTAAATACTACTTTACTATTTATGATTAATTCATAGGGACCTTTAAGCATTAATATCTTTTTATTTAATATTTGTACATCTATTACAAAAGAATAAAATGTATTCAAAAAACTTTGTACGCATACAAATATCCAACATACACGATAACCATAGATTACACTGGAAGGAAAATAGTATACAATACAGATAATCCATAAAAGATAGTTATATATGGTTTTATTAAAGACGTATTTTTTATTATTTGATTGACGTTTAGGTCTTATACAATTTTTTGTCCGACAGAAGACGTGCGAAATATACATACACGTCTAATAAAATGAGATAGTGTAAAAAAGATGAAAATGTTTATGTAATACAGAGTGTAAATACTGCACACTGTTGTACGTCTGTAGGAACGTAAAATACAATATAATACACAGTAGATTAAAGTGGAATATTTGTGTGCACTTACAAAATATTTTTGTGATTTGCAAATAGAATTCTCTATGTACATTTGATACAAAATCGTACCAATATAGTTTTAATATTTGCAAAATTTATGAAACTTCACTAATGGTAATATTTACTTCACGTTATCACTTGTGATAGTATTACTGCACGTTTTGAAACATAATCTTAAAAGATTACTAAACAAGTGACAAGAATCATGATGATCTGTACAGCTGTACAGAACATGCAAAATATTTTTTTAACATTTAATGCAGAGGGCATTACTTATTGGAGGAGCTAAATGCTATTTTTACAAATTAGGAATTATAAAATATAAAAAATCATTTATATTGAAGAGCTTTTTATGGAAAGATTATTGTATTCCTTTAACAAGGATATATCTGTTTAAAATTATTTTCAACTCGAAACTGGTGCTTCTTGCTCTTGACTCTGATCCAGACTTTGGTCTTGATCTTTATCTTTCTTCTTCTTCTTTTTCTTTTTCTCTTCTTTTGCTGGCGTTTCCTATAAATAGAAGTAGTTAATAATTTACGTATTTTAAAAATATTAAACATTACTTACTATCGTTGACGTTTCGGTTTCCGCGATTGTTGATTCATCAGCTTCAGATTCTGTCTTTTCCTTCTTCTTCTTTTTCTTCTTTTCCTTTTTCTCTTTCTTTTTCTCCTTTGGTGAGGCTGTTTCTGGATCATCAACATGTTCTTCTTTTACTGTAACATCCACTGGTTGAGGCGCCGTATCCTCCCACTTACGTTTTTTAGTGGCAGCATCAGTAACGCCATTTTCTTCAGTCTAGTCAATTATTTAAAATACATATTAAATAACTCATTTTATAGAAATGTATTATGTATAGGAAATTAAGGGAAGGAAATGCCTACCTTTATATTAGTTGCAGAATAATCTGTGTAACTTGATAACCAATCAGCCGGTGTGTTTTCATTTGGCTTTCCATGTTTATCTAACTTTCCTTCAATTATCATTCTCTTCTTTATAGATGCTTTTGGTCCCAAACCCCATTTCCTGGGATATGCATCTCGTTCCATTATTACTCGTTTAATTTTTGCAGCTACACCATGATCACAAGCTGCCATTGTAGGAGATGTCATCAATGCAATAGCTAGAATAATAAAATTTTAAGTATAATTATTCCATAAGAATGAATAAAATCTGCTAAGAATTAGAATAATAAAATAGTAATTATAAATTGCTCTTCTTATTTTTTAGATTTTTAAATAATGTATGGCATTGCTATGTTACTTTGCAAATTTATTTACCAAGTGCTATAGCTTCGCCTTTAGTTGTTACTATCACAATTTCCTGGTTCAGTTCTATGCCATCATCGTACATCAGAATACCTGGCAGCATAATTTTAGCTCCATAGCAAATAGCATTTACCTATTAATATAATTATATACCATAATATAAATGTCTTTTTTTTTCTTAATTATGTGTATAAACATGTGCAAATAATAAATATAATAAAAATACTAAATACATACCGCGCTGTCCTTCACGATAATTCTCTTATGATTCACGAGAAGCGCTTCTAATGGTTTAATTACTCTTCTTAAATAAGATTCATCCCCGTGATTTTCGTATAACCACTGAGCATCAAGTATGTCATGCATGGTGACCATTCCATCATTCTCGGATTGTACACCTGAACGATTTCTACGCAGCTCTTGCATTTGACAACCAGTGCCTAAGAAGAGGCCAAGATGAACGCAAATAGTTCTAATGTAAGAACCAGCCTCACAACTAATCCTGAACACTCCCATGTTTCTTTCATTATCATAATCAAGGAACCAACTATCGTATACTGTTCTGACACGAAGCTGGCGCTTGACTGCAGATATAAGTGGAGGCCGTTGAAAAAGCGCGCCACGTAATTTTTCCAATGCTTGATTTACCTGCATCATTTCATCATAACATTAATGCATAATTTCATTAAAGTATAAAATAAATAAGCTTAATTTTATCCTAATTCAATGAACAGGGTGTCTTTTTTATGCGAAAATGACGAAATATCTTGAGAATTCTAAACAATTTTTTTGTAAGTAAAATATAAGTAGAATATATTTACAATTACCTTCTGCAAACTTTCAGGAGCAGAATGTAACTTAAAAACTGCAACATATTCTTTTCCAGCAGACTGTTGTGACTTAGCTAATCTAGTTGCTCTGTCAATACACACTATCAGGCACCCAGAGACCTTAGGATCCAAGGTACCAGAGTGGCCAGTCTTTTCTACTTTTAAAATCCTTTTTATCCAAGCAACGACTTCATGCGAAGATGGATTGCATGGTTTATCAAGATTAATGCATCCAGATTTCACGTACTCTGATAAAGTACGATGCAATGGTGTCGAGCCACTAGTTAACGGAGTAAAATGTTTTGTACGCGTAAGCATTTTATCAAAATTCTGAAACAATATTAATTCATTTTTAGTTGTAATCATACTAAATAGATTATTCCTTACTGTTTTCACATTAGCTTACCTTAAATAAAAGTGGCCAATCCTTGTATTCCAGTTTTATGGGATCACTGGAAGGCTCGACTTGGCACTTCATTGTTGCCTGAATTTCTCCAAGCGATTTCTTTTTATTCTTCTTCTTGATTTTATCTGCACAATAAAAGTGAAACTTAACCTACCAACTTCCATCGTTTATAATCACTGATACTGTAATAACAGAACATAGTAACCGTGTACGCGAGTGGAGAATTAATTCCAACAGGAAACGAGCGTACACGATATCCGCGATACATCGTACTTAAAACAATATCTCCAATCGGGATTTTTGTCAGCGAAAAACACGTGTTTATTGTTAAACATCTAACCCATATTTGTAACAGAAGACATGAATCTCTATCAACTCCCATAACAGAAACGAAAAATCTTCACCCAAATAAATAACTACAGTCGAATACTATATTCGATAATAAACGTACAAATAAAATTAATAACAATTACCTGTATCTGCCATTTTTAAGCTAGTAGAAACACGTGTATTCCCAAGAACCAAGGCAACATCAAACGCGCGAGAGCGTTGCGAGCATCAGTGTACTACGTAATGTCATGAACGACATGTAACGTAGATCTGTCACATTAAGAGTAAACATTTGAAAAGTGCAGAAAAAGTTTATAAGTTTTTAACATTTGATTAATCTGTCTCAAGAATATAGATAAATTATACAAGTAAGTACTACGAAATGTTATGAAAATATTGCAGAATAATTGACATAAAATTGAATTTTGAATCGACACAAAGATCTACGGTTAAAGCCCATCTTTTGTTTTCTTGATGCACTGACTGTATTCAAATTCAAGCACAATTTTCATCCAATTTTATGGAAGCATCTCGTACATTACAAATTTTATGTTTTAATTTAATATTTCTATTAAGTAGAAATTTTATTAAAGCCCTTGTAATAATGTATTGCAATTATTTTGTACTTAACGTGTTGATCTGTTGTAACTGTCAGCTGTGTACATTTCCCGCTTTTCTGTGGGTGCATCTGTTGCATGTTCTGTCCCGCGAATGTTACGTTATCGTTTAGGATTATTTAATAGGAGGTAAAACGAAATAAAATAAGTGAAACAGATATAAAACACATTCCCATGCCGAAGAGTATAGCAACATGTTCGTGGAAAACTTAGAACGAGGTTTCTATCGTTTAGTGAGAGATGATGTGAGTGCTTGCATTGCTAGAGTTCGTTAACCTGATTTATTTATATAGGTTAAAGAGTCGTATATTATAAATAATGTATCTAAACAATTGAACTATCTTACACTAAATTTGTTTCCTAAACTATTATTGTATTTTTTAATTAATCTTCATTCATACTTCCTGTAATAGTTTCAGTATTTATATACAAAAACACATGCTCCAAGTTGTTTTATATTTGTTGTTAATTAATGAATGACACAGTGAATTATAGATATAGACTATAGCATAGATTAAAATTATTTTTTATATAGGAAAAATGGCTGTGTAACTTTGTTCTTTTTTCTTTTGCAGAGATGTTTGTTATTAGTGAATTTTGATGTTGATGCCATTTGTGCTTGTAGAATTCTGCAGCAATTATTTAAAAATGATAACATGATATACACATTAATCCCTGTCCAGGGTATTCAGGACATGGTTCGTGCCTTTGAAGAAAACTGTGAAGAGGTGATAAGAATATAAATATCCCGTATATAAATATTTGTTTTTATAGTGTATTCAATAATTAATTTTTATTTTTGTAGATAAAAAATGTTATTTTTATAAATTGTGGTGGCACATTAGACTTGGTGGAATTACTGCAACCTGCAGAATCTGTGATATTTTATGTACTTGATAGTCATAGGCCGTATGATTTGTGTAATATATATTCGGAAGATCAAGTACGTATACTTGGTAAGGCTGATGAGGATGATGAAATTCCAGAATACAACGAGGTCTTCAGGGACGATTCAGTAAATATCTCTTACTTGTTTCTGTATATAAAGTACAAAACACAAAGAGCAAGGTATTCACTTTTGTGAGTTTTAGTCTGATGAAGATGATATGGATGAAAATTCAGATGAAGATTCGCAGAGGAAGAGGCGAAGATTAAACGAAGAAGATCTCATTAGAAAAGCCGAAAGAAGAAAATGGGCTGAAAAAAGGGATACTATTTTGTTTAATTATACACAGTACAGCTATTATGGCAGATCAGTATGTATTATATCAAAAGTAACTGCAATAAGTAGAGTCAAGAACATTTTTATATTAGTAAATCAATGTGGTAACTTCAAGAACATCACCTATATTGTGTACAGTAATCAAATTTTCATTAATTTCTCTTTGTTTTTCAGAGTGCAATGCTTGTTTTTGAAATGGCATGGAATATGTCTAAAGACAATTTGGATATGGTGTGGTGGGCTATTATTGGATTTACTGAACAAGCAATTCTTAATAAAGTAGAGACAAGGTTGAGCGTTCTTGAAGAAGGTTCACTTCAAGCTCATGTATCTAGATTAACTCATAAACAAGGAGGCGAAATTGACAGACAGCAACAGCAACAGCAACAACATAGCACCCTCAGAATTACTTATGACAAAGAGTATCCTTTCTTTTTAAAAATATTTTCTACAAAAATACTTTTCAAAATTCAATTCCTTACATATCAAATATAGTCTTTTACTCGTATTGTATCGACATTGGACTGTAGAAGCCAGTTTAAGGCATTCTGTACCGACTGCAGTATCGTTAAGACTTTGGTCGGTTAGAGGAGAACAACGATTGAAAGAACTCTTAGCAGAAATGGGTTTACCTTTAGCTCAATCGAAACAACGATTTTCTGCAATGGATCTCGCACTTAGACAAGAATTTAGGCAAATGATTGAGAAATTAGCGGGGAAATATCGAGTAGACACGATTATTGGGACCAGTTTTACTCTTCAGTATGGATACAGGTTTAAATACTGTGCCTCGGATGTAGTTTATGCTATGCTTGCATTAATGGAATCTTCTGTAAGTTGATACCGTTCATCTGTTTTTCTGTACTAGATTTATCAACATAATAGTCTTATTACTTTCATTTCACAGTCAAAAGAAAAGTTACCACAACGTTGTTTTTTGGATGCATTGGATTGCCTATCACGCACAAAAAAGGATATTTTAGAAAGTGGCATAGAAAAAGCAAAACTCATGCTTTGCAGTGTTTTCAAAACTGCACAGAGTCTTTTACAAATGAAACAAATTAGAAGCGCTGGTTCGTTTCTTTACATAATCATCCCAGAAGGAAGTATCGATAATCATGTCTTTGCACATTCATACCCGTTAATAATGCTAGCACAGTTTACCCTTAAGGCCTATGTAGACTCTTCAAAGAACAGACGAGCACCAGAATGGCCACTAGTAGCCTCTTCGATATGTAATCCAGAAGATGGTACGTGTCTCATCGTTGGTATACCACCGGTTTGTGAAGACCAACCAAGAAGGTACTTGTTCCACTAGTTATCTTAACTAACTTGTTCTACAAAATATCTTAACTATATTTGATTATAATAATATTAATTTATTACAGTCTGTTTGGAAGAGCCTTTGAACAAGCAGCTAAAAATACAAATTCTTATATAGAAGCGGATTACTTCGATACTACAAGTAAGATTCATTTAAGTCTTTCAATTTTATCTTCAAAAGTGTTTATTTTCTTATAATCACTTCTTTTTATTTTTAGTAATAAGACTGAAAACCGAAGAAAGAGCAAAATTTTTGGATGCATTGGCAGCTCTCCTAGCGTAAAATTTTTAATGATTTATTTGACGTACGAAAATAAAAATTTTCTCCCTATTATTTATTTTGTAGATAGTATAGTAAAATAGCGACAGCACTGCCTTTTAAAAAACGCGACTATGAAATTGACTCGCTTTATGTTCTATGACATGCTGTAGCTTTTTGATAAATACGAATTAGTAAAACCCATTTTATAATTACTGACATCTAGCTTTAATTGTATTGTAGATATGTGTATAAAGTAAAATGAATGTAAACGTCTAATTGTAAAGCTTCCATTTATGTATGAAATGCTGACTCAAATATTTGTGTCGATAAGATGAACGAAAAGAATTCAAGATAAAATGAAAATCATGTTTATAAGAAATGTAACTCAAGAAAGAAATAATTTGTGAAAGAATTTTGTAAAAAATAACGTTAGATATAATTTTTATATAAAAACAAGTATACGTATGAAAACAGAAATTTCAATAAATTTATTCAATTTTCTATATTTGTTTGTATTTCAATTTGTAAAAGTAAGGATTATTTAGGATACGAAATTTTACGAAGTTAACTATACATTAACTATACATTACTTGTTGCCTGTACGAAAAACGGGATTAGTTGAGTACTTATTAAAACCCAAAATACGTTCGACGTGTTCATTTGGCGTTCATTAAGTAATACATTATAATATATTAACGTATTCGTGTGCGTGTGTACACTTAAAAATACAATTCGCTCGATTTTTATTGACTATGATATATAATACATGTCTTTTGGTTACTTCCACGAAGGGTTGTGCGGATACAAAAGCGCAATTATGCGCGGGATTCCTTCCTACTGAAAGGAGCAATGGTATCACAGAGACAGGATTGAGAAGAGAGGATGGGGTTTCTTTAATCTGTGGTTGTATAATGACCACTTAAAAACCTAGCTGCTCCTTCCTTCACATGGTCTTTAATAAATTTGTATAAAATCATCCGTTTAATTCTACGGTTCATGTAGAAACTTGATCGTTTTTGGCAATTTTGTGTATCGCGGCTATTTTGTTTATAGGCAATTTGTCATTGCGGAATCCGTCGACAAATTGTTGTACAGAGTCCACTGTTATCTCGGCACCATCCTCCATCACAACATAAACTCCTCGGGGTATATCAATCGCCGTTAGGAGTGGCACTGCGTCGTCCAAACCGACAAACTCTCGCAGAATGTCGGACGTTTCACACTTCAACGAAAATAATAATAATAATAATTTAATTATTGTGTATACTTATAGATATTTATAGATACTTACATCTAACGCTACATAAAATTGTAAAATATCATCTGGATCATCATAATTTGGATCATAATCAGGTCTATCTCTTCTGTACCCTTGTGCAGCTGGCAACAGCACGCTTTCCGCGAATTGAATCTCGCAGTCTTCGCCTTCTATCAAAAAATACCATCAATATTAAGGGAGCAGTCGCAAATATCATACACTATGCATTTGCTATAAATTTACAATTGAATGTATACACTGCAAGAAATATATTTTTGAGCATAAGGTAAATGTCCCAATACGTAAACGCTCAACATGTTCCAATTAACGAACAACCTAAAACTGTACAACCCAATACTTTATGAGGACCTAGAAATTGAGGATACTATTTTGCGACACTAGTTTTGATTTTTAATTAGGTATACCTAATAGATTTTAAGCCTAAAATTGAATAAAATTAATGTTAATATTTAGGTATCGGAGCATAGTTAACTACTGGGACATTTACCTTAATTCACAAACTGGTGATTTGAAAGAAATTTGGAGAATAATTTCAAATACTAGAACTGATAATATGAGAGAATTTATAGCGAAAAAATATTATACTGTATTTTTTAAATGCACTTACCGACAAATAGTATAATTGCTGGAGCGTCGTGTAACGAAGTAGCATACTTTTCCGTTAAAATATTCACCAAACGACTGGTCCATGGGAAGTTCTGTAAAATAAATGAATATAATTAAGAGACGAACGAGAAAAAAATACAAAGGGTAATTGATAACAATTCGAAAAAGTTTTCAGTTACCAGTCCTTCAGGATCCTCAATCAACTCTGCTCGACCATCCAGAGTTATAATGTTATCCCGGGGATCGAGTATCACTAAAGTGGGTATCGCTTGCACATCAAGAGCTCTCGCTAATTTTCGTCGTCTTTCCTCCTGACTAAAGGGTATCCTCAACCAAGGCATCGTTTCAATATAAGCGTTATAAGACTCCTCACTCCTGCTCATAAAAAGGTTACATCTTAATTAAAAGTTTCTTATTGTTAGTAGTAGAATAGCTACGCTGTTTAAATGAAAACTAAATTTGCTATTATTATAATTAATTTACTTGTAATCTCCTGTATTATATACATGGTTTTCTGTGACTGTTTACTACTATTTAAAAAATCATGTTTCCAAGTGAGTTTATGTTATAATTATTACACAATTTAATTCGACTTATTTTGAAAAAATTACTTTTAAATTTAATAAACTCACAGATGAAGAGTATTAACGTTATATGAATAATTAGATATTTTTCATTTGTTTTTAAATGAATGTGTAAATGAATTAATTAGATCAACCTACCTATCCGAACTCACAAAGATCACCTCGAAGTCGTGACCTCTCTCCCGAATTCGCTGATAGGTATCCACAAGTTGTGGGGTAAACGCTTTACAAGGTGGACACTAATATAAGAAAAAACACATATCAGCTTTGACTACAATTTTTTACCTCATCATATTACATAAATTGATAAGGTACGCGTAAAATGTGTCTGACTCGGAGCTTATTCTACTGACTTCATTGTGTCTGACTCAGGACTTATTCTACTGACTCCACTGTATTTAACCCAGGACTCAGGACTTATTCTACTGACTCCACTGTATTTGACTCAGGACTTATTCTACTGACTCCATTGTGTCTGATTCGGGACTTATTCTACTGGCTCCATTGTGTCTGATTCATGATTTATTCTACTGGCCTCATTGTGTTTGACCTGGCTAATACACGTTGACAGTAGAATAAGACCCAAGTCAGACATACAATAACTTATATAACTTCTTAGAAAACAGAAATGAAAGATGTTATACATATGTCTCTTTTCTGTTTTCGTTTTAGAGTTAAGCTGGGCCTACACTACATGTTATACAACTATGTTGTATAACTATGTTATACAACTATGTCGTACAACTATGTTATACAATTATGTTGTACAACATGTAGCGCAGACCCACCAAAACCCTAGAACTAATCCCCAAACGCAATTTCGTCCTATTTTGACATGTAAAATCACCCCTTAAAATTTCTGACACCTGTTGTCGAACACTTTGTACATTTTTCGATCAAGTACACGGTTTGAAAGGCAGAGTTCCACGTGTATACCATACCCAATGCGCGCTGAAGTAGACACCCTTGAAGCAGTGGCGCAACTCTTCGTGCAGCATGGGTTCATTGCTATCGCGTGCTCCGCAGGGTAGCAGTGGACCATCCTCGAGTGCTGCCTTTGGATGAGGAGGTTTCCAAGGAAATTCAGCTCCAGTAGGATCGCCAATAGTTCGTTCCACACCCCCTCTGGTCACCACCGAGCCGTTAGAACCGTCCAATAAAATTAAAGTCGGCACACCAGCCTTTATCCGGTACCTCCGGGTCAGTCTGGTCTGTAAAATAAAAAAAAAGATACTTGATCGCCTGTAAGAGTATTTCACCATCGATCGTAAGATTCTTGAGAATCCTTCATAAATATTCGTTTACGAGGGCCTCGGTTTGAAGCCCTGCTGGGATTTGCATCCGAAAGCCACGGGTTCCGCCGTTACGATCTTGATCAAAGTACATTAAGAGCGAACTGTATATTAGAATAATGTAACATGCAACTGTCTCGGGGAATTCTGTTTATTTTTTAAAGATATTTGCGCTGCTTGAAAGGAAAATGTTGTGCAGAATGTTATTAAGTATCATTGATATGTTAGACGTTTGATTTTAGGAGACTGATAAAGTATGTAGTATTTATAGGAAAACAAAAATTTGTTAAATCATGAATTATTTATTTTGGAATTCATTGCTATGATATACACAATTTTTAAATCACTTAGAATTAGACTAGTTTGTCAAGAAAATTTATACGTATCTGTAGTTACTTCTGAATTGTACATAAATTATAGTAGATACCTATAATAATTGAGATACCTGTCTTTTATTTTTATTAAGAAAACGAGGTTTGATTTATTCTTTTTTTTCTTAAATAGAGTTATATCATAATTAGAGTCATATTACGGGCATATTATGATATGATTCTAATTATGATTATGAATAATGAACATATTATGTTCCTAAACAAAAAATATATTCATCGATAATAACATTATTTTTAATACACCAAAGAAAACTGTGACAAGTCGAAAATATAAAATTCTTGAAAAATGCAGAAAGAAAATTCTTACTTATATAATTACTCAATTACTGCATTATGAAATAAGTAACCATTAATTATAGCTCACTCAAAAATCTATTATGTAAAATTAAGAATTATGGTAAGATAACAATCTACAAAATAATTGATATTCATATTTCATACTGCTATTAAAAGATTAATTAAAAGTTTTTACTTTACGTTAATTTGCTTTAAAAATTATCAGTATTTTTTACTATCTATAAATCCTATCTCATGAAACGAGAGTCCATTGAATTTTCTACATATTTCAATACGTAATTCCATTCCATTTGTATATCTACAAAGGACCTTTTTTTGCCAGCAAGATACAAAGCCCGATGGAATCTCGCTGAAATTTTCTCTGAAGAGGGAATCAAGCAGCGCTTCCAATTCCCTCTCTTTTGCCCTCCCTTTCACCCACGAAAAACGAGAAAAACCCCCCAAAGAAAACAGAATTTTAAAAAATCCCAAACTACCAAAGCAAACAGAGCAATTCAATTATTCAAAGTCCGCGTTAACGAAGGTAGCAAATTTCCGCTCGAAAATTTCGCGCCGCCCAATTTTACAGACTTCCGCGTCGGGACACGATAAATGTTGATTTATATTCGAGCAGCGCGCGAGTATCGAGTGTATGAAAAAAAAAAGAGGCGCGGAGGAAGCAATGAGAAAAAATCGAAACCCATCAATTTCGGGGAGCGTGCGAGGAATACGCGCGAGAGTGAGCATATATATCTTCACACGTAGACACGTAATTCAGAGCACGTAGCCAGAGCTCTCTGTTTCTTCCGTTATCCTTGGCCCCCGCGCTACGAAATTCAACCACGGCGAAAAGGGCGCAACGAGTGTCTCTCTGCAGGGGAGTAATGTCTGCCGACAATGAGTGCTATCCCTTCTGCCCAGCTGCATGATTACAGTGCTACAAGAGGCGAAAGAAGGGAAGGGCTCGAGCGTGATACTAGAAACCAGCCAGAAAGGTTTTCACGTTGGAACGGAGATAAGGAAAGGACAGGCAGCGCACGAAAACTACGAGGGTTGCCCTAGACACAGCGAAATTTCCGTTCCTTTTCCCAGATAAGCAATCAACCCTTTCGTCGGGGCGTTCTCGCCCGTGGACAAGAAAATATTAACGAGTCCTTAGGAGGATAACGTCGACGAGAGAGAATGTCTCCTTTCGCGGTAAAATGATCGAGAACAGGGGAAGGACCGATAATAAGGAGCGTCTGGTTCTGTTCTAGCGGGGCGCGCGATTACAGTGGCATCAGCCATGGAAACGGAGACGATGATGGGAAAGCTGGCTGCTTCCACTGCGATGGAGGATAAAGGAGAGCGACTCTTCAAGACTCCGCGGGATTTCTCCTGGGCGCACCGACCTTTTTCTGCGGCTCTGAAGGGAAATCGATGACCGGTTGCAGGTAGCGTTGCAGGCTTTTTACACTTTGAAGGGGGACGGACGCTTTTCATGCAAATGTGTACCACCTGGGATGATATGTTACTTCGTGGTTGTTTCGCGTTTTTCGAGTATTAGGTGGATTTCAACGTGCTGAGGGGTTTCTCTCTCGGAAAAAGTTTCTTTGGTCTAATTGGGACTGACTTAGGGTATTTATCCATGTTTTTGTGTTTGTATGTAATGTTGTGCCTTCGGATTAAAATCATTTATAGAAATGGGAGTTTTGGAAATAAACTGAGGAATTATTTTTTTATTCAAGCTTACTTGTTAACATGTAAAATTTAAAAAAAAGTATTATACTTTCAATACAATTATTTTAAAAAAATGATTTCAATCCAAAGGCACAGAAATATGGACAAGCACCTTATTTTATTATTTTTGGGGAATATTTTATACTTGGTTTTTTTTGACCTTTTTTTATGATTTTATTATGGAACAGTATATATTTTTTTATTAATTTCTTTCTTTTGCTTCTTGTTAGACTATCAGATATATTCCTATTTTAGTAAAAGAGAATAGTTTATTATTTAGTATAATCGAACAGTACTTATATTTCGGTTAAATTAATGTTAAATAATTATATTGTATTGTATAGGTGCGTGTTATTATTTGTATAATTATTTTGCTATGTACATGTGTCAATAGTTATGGAAGTAGTGTAACAATAAGTAAAAGATCTAAAGATGTATATTTATATTTATAAACCAGTGATGGAAGAAAAATATAAAGATAGGATGAACTTCTTATCGTGCTTCCAGTTGCTATGAATATATTAAAGCTTTTAAAACATCAGGAACTGGAAATCCTGTTACAGATAAAAACACAGAAAAATTAAAATACTGGTATCACGAAATTCTAAAATAAAATTTTGTGATACGCAACCAATTTTACGATAATTTAGAAAACAAATCAATTTTTAATGTTACACAATTTCCATTGCATAATTTCCTATTAAAATTGCTATTAACATTTCTTTTTTGAGTTTCAAAAATGAATCGATAAGTAGTTTTCTATTTTTTTTTCTGTTGTTCAGATATCAACTATCAACTTCAATCTGATATTTTGTAATGAAAACTTTATTATTGAATTTTATTATAAATACATATTACATTTTATAGGATACTTTTTAGTATCCTAAACTTCCTTTCAAATTTTGAACTAAAATAATGGTCCGCTATAAACCTCTTCACTGCGATCCCCCATCTCGAAAAAGTGGTCTTAAAGGTAGTTTCTGTAATACGAATTTCATTACTAAACTTTACGATATTACTGAAGCCTTCATGGGGGTTTCCCCTAAGTTTCTTGTACTTTCTCTTTCAATTCTAGTGTAAAATCAATAGCCACCTGCGAGTCCTTACATAACACATACATATGCATGTAATTTCCATTCGCCTATTTTGGATGTTACCAAACTTCGTAAACTACATATTATCAATGCAAGCTGCATAGTAAATATAGAATAAATATGAATTTTAATTTTGTTTCCATTACCATCTCATTTCATTTTTTACATATAATTTATTGAAATTCTTCCTTTTACTACTATTAAATATTCACTAGCCAAAATGATTCCAAAGATCATTTATTCAAGTAAGTAGATATTAATTACAACACTCACTATTTTAGAAACTCTAATATAGGAACATATTATACATATACAAGGTAAACTTCCTAACTGCATCGCTTCAATTTTCTTTAAACTATTTGATCTACGAAAAAATACTTCAAACGAAAGTTATTTGTTATCGAGGGTATACTCCTTTTTGGTATGCTTCTCTTGATATCAAATAACTTTCGTTTGAAACATTTTCTCATGCAACAAATAATTTACAAGAAAATTTATGTGATACAGTTACGAGACTCACCTTGTACATAATGCTTCCAACACTTTATACGTTGAAAAATATTACACAAATATTTAAGAACCACTTCAATTTTATTTTCTTGTATCTGAAACAATTTTTATTCTACTGTATCAGATTTCCCTTAATTGAGTCAAATCAATTGAATTTTATTAATGTATCTCATTTCAAAGCGCACATTTGTACATTTTATAATAATGATTCAATGCAGAATCAAACGTAGCAACACTCACAACCCAAATATCGTTAAAAAATGATGATAAGTGGTATCAGAACGAAGGTATCGATATCCTTGTTTTAGGTAGTGTGTATATTGTACATTACGTTTGCTTCATTAACACCAGACCCATTTGCAGTTCATTTCGCCCGACTTCCTAATGGTAGGCTATTAGCCTGTTCACAGTGACGCGCGTTTAAAACTATGTACGTTAACTTTTTACGCCGTTGAATGCCTCATTATCGATTTTTACTGACGACACTAGAAAGTAAGTACTTCCCTCGCGAGAGGACGATCGCCTATAGTATCCGCTATCGCTGAACACCGATTCTCGTTAATCTGTCTGATTACTAGAGAACAAAAGGAGAGAAGAAGATTGGAGCGTAACCAACACGTCCTGAAAAGCTTCCACAGCGGGTCATATAATGGAGAAAAGTATATACCTACCGACAGGATGAACTTATATTTTATATGTGCCCGTAAAATGCACTAGAGATCATAAAACTCGCAAAAAACGACAATGAGCATTGAAGAAAGGTCAAAAAAATCGTCTAGCAGAAGAATGATACCCAGAGTATTGATAATTTACATTTATATTAATTTTTAATATTCTAAACTATTTAAAATGTGTTACATATTGAATAAAAATTGTACTCGATCAAATATTTGTGTAATATCAATATTCAGTTTGTTGGTTTTTCTTCTAACCTGTAAACAACCATATATAATAAATTAATATATTTTTCTATAAAAAAGATTTACAACAATTTTTCTGTAGTTTCTAGACTAATCGAAAACGTCTAATTTTAATCATGTACCGTTCTCCATCTCACCAGTTCAATCCCATTAGCATTCGAATATTAATTAAATAATATCCTGCATACATATTCCGCTCTCGCTATTTCTATCAAACCCTCTTTCCCATTTCCCCAGCCGCGCCACCGAGCAATCGCAATCTAACGCGACTATCTCGTCCCGTGCCGTCAAAAACGGAGATAACAATTAGCCAGCGGAATCGAGTAGGCGCCGCAACGCCCACATTTGCACAGAGGCGAAAGGATCAAGGGCTATCGCGCGCCCATCATCTCCTCTGCATCAACCTCCGAAGGACCGTGGTTCCATCAGACTTTTGGCGCCCCGAGACGCCTTTCACGGTTCCCTGTTCCCTATACAGAGCCATTGCGCGGGGAATCGCTCGCTTCCCGACCATTCCTCTGAATAGTAAACGATTTTTCATTCGGCAGCCCCCTACGATGGCCAACTTTCAGCTGCTCCCTGCTGCTCTCTGCTCCCGCGCGTCGCGTCGCGCGAGAATCCGTATCGATAGGCCATGGACGAGCACAAAGCGAGGGTGCGAGGTTCGGAGTAAGGCAAGGAAGGGTCTGGGCACCGAACGCGCGACGCACGTTATCGCGACCCTCCACGGGGAGGCATTACCGCGGTCCCTTCGTATATTTTCCACGGCGGTTTCTCGTTCGTTCGTGCTGGTCCGCGTATACATACACGCGGGTTCGTTTGCCGTCTCCGTCTCGAGCGGTCGATAACGCGTACGTCCTCTCTTGGCGTTGCTGCCGCTCGCTCGACGCTGCTATCGTTATTTCCCCCGGTGGTCTGCATGTCCCCTACCAAGCCACCTCCATCGCTCCTGCTTGCTCGTTCCCCCGTGTCGTCCTTGCCCTCCATCGTCCGCTTACCCTCGTCGATTCTGCCTTCTTCCTCCCTCCGGGGGGATCCTCTCTGTCCAACCCATCGCCAACTCACCCGGACCGTACTTGTGCCCGTACGAAAAACGCCACTGTAATATCACTATTTTCTGATCCCATCGTGATTACACGTACAACGACTCGACCTGAAAATCGACTACCACCTTCGCCCTTTTTTTTTTTTTTAGCTCTACAGCGTGGAACTGGATGGTAGGCTTCCGATCGATGGAAGGACATTTTGGTGGGCGTTAGGGGAAGTGGCACGTCTCATTTGGTTCTTTTGTAAAGTAGAGTATCTTGAGGATACAAGGGAAAGAAGAGGTTTGGCTGTATTCGTTTAATGAGTTTTATCTAGTTTTATGGATAGTGGTAGATATGTTGTATGCTCACTGATATTTTACGGATTTCGATTTTCTCTATACAGTAGGTGCTTTGATTATCTGAAGCGTTCTTTTGATAGCTAACTTTATTTTCTGCAGCAAGGTACTATTATTCCACTGTTTAAGGTTTAATCAATGTTTTACTGTATTCCTATTGTTATTACAGCTAAAATATCTAACTCCAAAAAATAGAAATTTTGAATATTCGAAGTTCAGTTTATTAAAAAGTATTCCACTTTACCATTTCTCCATGAAAATCACTTTTGGACATTTGATAGCACAGAGCATGCTTTCTTCGTACCAAACTATGCAGGCATGGTTTTCTTTGTGAAGGAAAACAAAACGTGATATTTTCAATCATATTGAAGGCAAATGTATTTTTTTAGAAGACAAACGAAACGTGTGGCTTTTCGAAAGTCAGAAGTTAATTCAAACAGAAGTTAATTTAATCTAGTAAACATGTATAGGATACACTTATACTATTATGTGAGCGGAAGGAACTAGAAAAGTTTGAAAAAGGCTTGAGTGTATGTTTTAGAGTTTGGCTAATGGTTTTGGGGGCAAGATAAGGTTACGGTATGTGGGAGCTCGTGGGAAAGGTGATTCTAGAGGTAATGATAGGATCCAGGTTTTATGTGGTAACTTTTGGGGTTTAACTATGATAGTGCTTGAAATATAGTGACTATGTGATTAATATTTTACTCATAGAAAATAGAATTAAATATTTCCAAATATTTTAAACATATTGCAAAGTCAAAGTGTTAATGATGTAACAGTTGTTTCAGTAAAGCAAAATTTTGTTTCCATTGGATATCGAATACATATTTACGTTGATACGAATATGAGACGAAAAAACTAATTTAATCAACGTAATATGTATTCGTCTCATATTCGTATCAACGTAAATATGTATTCGATATCCAATGGAAACAAAATTTTGCTTTACTGAAACAACTGTTACATCATTAACACTTCGACTTTGCATTGTTTCGTTCGGATTCCCGTATAATTTACAGAGACAGTGTTCGGGAATTGTTCTGTCGGCTAACTTTCATACAATCGAGACTTTAGCAGAGAGTTTTGTCAATGGCGGAAGATAATTTGAAAAGTGACGTCTCTGAGTCCCCTGTTTCTACCAGACACCCTGACGCTCGGACTCCCTTGCAAGGGGAAGACCCCTTGGCATAGCCGTGACATCGGGTAGAAGACAAGCGATGGAGAGAAAGGGATGAGATCACTGTTGGCTCGTTCGCGCGCGTTCAATCGCCTCCTTCGTGAACGACAGAGGTGCGCAACGTGCACTTCGTCGCCACTAACACCATTCACCCAGCAAACGCTGCGGGAAAACATGGCACGCCATTTATTCATTGAAAATTCATGGAAAATTATCATGCAAAATGTAATACCTAATCGAAGACACAAATCATATCGATGGCTTAAACTATCTACAAACGTTACATGTCCATTTTTGATCAAGCTTGAGATTTGATATAAAATCCACTTATAATACAAAATATCAAACTTGCCCTAAAATGGACATACAACGTGTGCATAAAGCCATCAGTATTAAATAAACGTAAGTTAACCATTCGAAAGTAATATCTATTATATATAGCCAACAATTTGCATTTCACAGAGTATCCAACAAATTTGAATTAACCAATTTCACGCCCAGTGGAAATTTAGTTCTCTCTGTTTGGAGTTGCGCACCCCTGGTGTATACAGATATCGCCACAGCTCCCGTTCTCTCCTCCGCCCGAGACTGACGAGACCACTATGTTTTCATTGGTCAACCCCAACAGCAGCAACAGCACCAGCGTCTTAAGCTACCGCGGCTTTCAATGACACACCGCGAACGAATGCAGGCTCCCGCGAGGAAACGTCGAAAACGTGGGTACATGCATACGAGACACGAGAAAAGGAAGAGACTCCATCGCGTCCTCAGCAAAAAGGATCGATTCCACGAGGATCGCTAACGACAATGAAGAAGGTAGACACTTTAAAACGCTGGCCGTTAAAATCTCCAGCTAAATGAAAGGCACGCTCTATCAGAGAAGGGAACAGGGCACGCAACGTTCCCTCGGAAAAAAAGATTTGCCGACAATTGGGCGAAAATGAAAGGCGCAACTTAAGATGGAATAATTTCGAGGAACGAAATCAGAGAGATGAAAGGTATCGCGGGAGCATCCCAGCTAGCGTTAGCGGCGGGAACATTTAATTTTTTTCTTTCTCCCCGTGCAACTTTCCACCACTTTCGCCCGCGCGATGCACACCAGCGTCGGGCGCACGTCAAAGCACCATTCGAAGGGGTTTCGCGCGAGTTTTCGAGTCATAGGTACTAGAATACATTTATTCGGGCGATTCGCACGTACTTCACTTCTTCTTTGACCACCGCCGAGTAGGTCGTGTGTAATCTACGCGATACGCCAGCTAAAAAGCAGACGGGAGTGGCAGGAAGGAGGTCCAAGGGTTGAGGGGGGTTGCACGGCGCCGTGCACGGGCCACTCTGTGCAGGAACTACCTCAAAGTCTATCTAGATTCCAACGTTCCTCGCCTCCTCGCTTTTTTCCTTCCTCCCCCGTTTCAGTCATTTTTCGTGGCAAGGGACCTGCATCGTCCGATTCGCCCTCTTTCTCTCTCTGCCTGCTCCACCTAAGCTAACGTAAATATATTTTCCATCTTTTTTCGTCCATCTACCTTCCCAGGCGCTCACTGTTTTCTTGATCTCGCCGGCCGAATGAGAAGGTTATTTGCGGAAGATATGGGTCGGCCACCCCAGAATGGAAAGGCTGCTCGGCTTCGCTCTTTTTCTACCGGCGCTTCCCTGTCGAACCCAACGGCGTGTATCTTTATGAAAACGGTTTACACACCGTACAAACGATGAGCAGCGTGTGCCTCTATTACACACAGTTCAACCGACGCTGGACATCGTGCCACCGCACTCGTGGCTGGCCTTTATGCCACTAATCGTTCAATTTCGTCAAGTAAACTGGCTAGACCTCTGGACGAGGGGACAAAGGAAGACAAATCCTAGGTGTTTAGGGAATTGAATATTGAACTGTATTGGGAACCCCTTTAGATGAGATGCTTACATTTAAGTCTGATTAATTTAAGCCTAAAATTAAATAAAGTCAACGTTAGTGTTCAGATATCAGGAAATGATCAACTACTGGGGCATTTACCTTTATTAAGATTTATCAGGTTTTGTCAGGTGGTTGCAGATATATTTTGCACTGTATAAGCTCGTTGCTAGTGAATTGTGAAATTAGTGTTCACATATTCGTTTACTGTCTCATTAATATTTCCAGTACTTCTTGGAATTACTATAATATAACATATAAACTCGTTATTAGGAACGAGTTACGATATTATACGGATTAAAAACATCAAAATATTTGTTACAGAAAACATTCAAGTCTGAAGTTCCTAAATCTCCTAAGTGACTTTTTCCTGTAGTCTACTGGTAGAGTTCCTCGCCGTGTCCACCACTCTTCTTTCGAAAATGAGACGCGACACAAAAGCTGGTAACTATGTGAACATGTTCTGAATGGCAGTCGCAAACCACTTAAGTGTCTCGTCTAGAAAAGCTGTAACAATGCACGAAAAGAACCTTCATTTCTTCTCATTTTCCACTCCTTTCCACTTTGTTACAGCCCTACAAAGGCTTCCCCATGAATGTTCCTTCAAATATTTTGACCAACGAGATATCGAATTAAAGATTCCCCGAGATACAGCTGCCTTTACCTCTTCCGTGCCCGTTGCCCAGGTAACGAGCATCAGTTTCAAATTTCTTTGTTTACCCTCAATGCGAGCTAAGAAAGTAACGAGAGGGCGAAAGTATTTCGCGTTGTCCTTATCTTGCAAACGGGGCATGCAACACCGCAGTTGCTCTTCTCATTGTTAAATGAATGGAACAAGTATACAAAGAAGCTACGATTTTAAGGGGGTGATTCCCAATGTGAATCGGGCAGATAGGCGGAATAACGAGCAAGGAAGAATCACGAGGCTACTTGACGCTAATTGCGCAGGACGCTTATCGTTGCGTTTGCTCACGAATCAGGCTATCGAATGTACGTGTATACGTATCACCAATACAAACAATTCGAGTGGCCTGACTAATGATCGTGGAAAAAAGAAAGGAAATAACGACCTCTGATAGTCTCTTAGATTTATATCCCAGTAATGCATATATACAGGGTGTAAACAATATACGTGGAAATATTTTAATAAATGGTAGGGAAGCTCAAATGGAACAAGAAATATCTTATGACATAATGTCCAAACTGTCTCCATTTTGCGATAGATAACAATGTCTTAATCCTTTGCATTTCTATGTCGAATGTGATTCAACATCAGTTTTCTTTAGAAGTACTCCTACGTCGAATCTCATTCTACATTTTTAAATTGATTTATTATTAGAATAGAAAGTTACTGGAACAAATTTTTTTAAATTGGAAGAGCAAAGAATTAAAATAATAGAAAGTTCTTGGGAAGGAAATTTTTAAAACATTGGGAGTATCAAGGGTTTTTGTTAACCCTTAACCCTGAACTATCAGAGGATTCTGTAATTTTACAGATACATTGAAGAGCAGAAATAGAGCAAGAAAGTCTTAATAGATTTTGTTCTACCTCTTAGGATTAAACTTTTATAATACTAAAAATCTCAGATCTATTTCCTACAAATTTAGAAAATGTCCTACATAGGACATTTCTTGTTTCACTGGAGCACCCCTATACCTTTTAAAATATTACCACCTATCTACATCCTGTATATATTCAGTAAATATGAAAAATATCCATCTTATGTACAAGTTTTGAACCACCATCATTGTACCACATTCAAATTCAAGTTGCTGCCTCAAATCCAGCAGTAAACTCCGCGCGTTTCTTTTTCTTTCTCGTTATTTTTCCTCTCTTTTTCTTCCCTTTTTTAGTTCGTTACTCAACCCCGATGCTAGAAGTTCGTTAACTCGCTTTAAGAAATACCAGGGAGAACCGAACACTGTTATGCATACGAGAAGCCCCCTAATGCACGCATAGCCACTCAACTTTCGAGACAAGAGATACGCGCGTCATTGAGGGCACGTGAGCCAATGAGAAGCTGCGACGCAAGGAACTATCCTGTCTTCCGCTTAAATCATTAAGAATGAAATTATGTATTTCGAGTCGCATTTACAGAATCTCTCCTCTTAATGAGGGACATGTTTTACATCGTTTAGAGAGCCTCAGACTTTTTCATTGAAAGTTTTTAGTTTAAAATTCTGGCTGCTGGTTACGTTATCTCGGAGCGCTTTCTTCAAATTTTCGCGTTAATTGTCCACTCTTTTAGGAATCATTTTTTTCGCATGCGTGGTTCACTTTTGTGCGAGTAATAACTTCTATAGTAAAATAAATTGTTTTCTCTTAGAATAAATAATTATAATATTTAATAGATATTTGCTTTCGTGTTGTATATTGTATTAATATAAAAATAAAAACTGCATGTGCACGAATATATTTTTTATTCTTAGTAAAATTAAATGCAATTACTCTGCAATTAAATTATGTAATTTAGTATTAAAAAATTACTAAATTCTCCAACACTGAATATTTCAATTCTAAATGCACAGTTTTCGAGATCGATTCATACACTAATAATTAATTTCTGTTTCATCGAATGTGAAATAATTTCTATATATCTTTACAATAATTTCAAAAAATAAATTGAACAAGAATGAATTGAAATACTGTCCAAAATTGTAAAAATAATATTTGAATGAATCACAATCACGATGTGTGACCATAACAGTTTTAGGTTATCTATTAGTTTCACTTTGGTTATTCTAGTGGGAATTTTAAAAAGCGTCCTGAAATAGTAAGAAGAATGAATGACATAAACGTAGATAGTATTTGTTAGGTAAAATATTTCAATTATCACTATCTCTACTAACCTATTTCAAACATTCCTCATCTCTATAGCTGAGTTAAAATAGTTACATGTCGTGTATTCAGAATATACAAATATTTCAACTGCCACTCCATCTATGTACTTGTAATATAATTACTATAAGAAATAATCTAACGAAATAGTATTTATTAGGTGAAATATTTCAATTATCACTATTTCAAATATTCTCCAGCTCTGTATTTTTGTAACTAATCTCAACAGTTTACTGAGAAATTTTCCTTCAACGAAAAGGTGAGCATGGCAGTAAAGAGAGTAGCATTGAAATTAATTACTTAGAGTTACTGTGCCCCCATAATAGTAACAGATGTGACACGGAAATATACGAGCGATTTTTAGATGGAGAAAGTCGACTTCGCCCGATGTGTTGGGCGCAAATAAAATCGGCCCCTAAATAGCGCGTCTGGCGAGGGGTTAAAACACCCGTTGGAAATAAAAAAGGCGCTGCACGCGCGGTCGTTCTGCATAACGGCATGCATGCCCCCTCTATATACACATGTAACTTTATGACAGACATGTGTACAAATTTCAAATGATATGCTCACTTCAATTGGTCGTGCGCCGCGACCCGACGGCAAAAGTTCACGCAGCTCGGCGAAAATCAGGAACGATCATGAAAAAAAAAAACCGTTAGAAGCGCGTCCCCGAGGAATATTGAAACACGGGGAACCCCATTGAAATTATTATACCACCGATTCGTTTTAAAATTCATCGGAATGCTTTCAAAGTTTCGCCAACTTACGAATTATCTGAATGGCGACCGTTCCAGTTGGAGGGCCGTTATTCGGTTTAAAAATCGGCCCTAATTATTTAATTGAATTTAATTGGAGTTCGCGTATGGCTGGGGATCGGCAAAAAAACCATGGTGACGTCAACTCGAAACGAGGGGGAATCCCGAGTACAATTACTTGAAATTATGCTCCATTATAATTACGATAAATGTAGAAGGTTTTAAGATGGACCCCAATTCGAGATTATGTCGAGCAGATGAAATTCAAAACCGAATTTCTCTTTCAAAGAAACTCTATTTAAATTGAATGTAATTGGGAATTTAACGGAAAAAAACTTAATTACATGAATTAAGAAAAAATTAAAGACGCTTAAACGTATTTTTAATGCATTGCTAACTGGATGAGATGTTTGAATCACAATTTTGACATTTACTTAAAATTATAAATACGTTAATTTATATCTGTTATAAGTATAATATTTCTATTAATAAACTAAAGCTCGAAAATCAAATTTATTATAAATTTCAAAACATTTAAGTTTGTACTGTGAAACTTTCAAACGTTAAAAATATTCCTAGAATCGGTACAAAATTTGTAATTTAGTAACTGTTCATATTGTAGGTTATGTCACAAATTATTAATCTACACTGAAATAATCTCTTAGGAAAGAACCCCAGAAATTATTCTTTATTTAAAAAAGTGCTTTTAACCTGAGAAAATGGTTTAAACTCTAAACTGAAAACATACGATAGAACACACAGTTTGATTTACATAGCTATTTTATCAGCAATTAATGCGAGATTAAAAACGTCTGGGTCAATGACAGAATAATAACGTCCATTTATCTCACACTTTTCCCACAAGCTCTTGTGGACGTCTCTTTGAAAACTGTCTGAAGCAGCCTTCGATGTTATCTCCGATTTTAAAAGGCTCAAAGTTAATCTGAACACACTTAATAGTGTTTGTACCGAGCGTAATACGACGCTACTTAAAAAAGGAGAAACCTCTCTGTTTGGTCGTACATCGGTTACTCGAGCAGTTTAGCAATACATTAATTATATTCGTATATTATAATACATCAGTACATTTACTTCTACACACATCAACATATCTCGACAAATACTTCATCTACCATTGTCACGAGACATTGACTTTTTTTATGAGAGCGAAAAATACTTAGGCATCTTCAATTTTTGATCAACAGATTAAAATTCTTTTCGCGAGGACATTTATCTATTTAGTATTACTAAATTGCTTATTGTTATGCATTTACGGAAAGTTTAAATGTACAAAATAATGAAAACTAAGTACACGTGATAATATTCCAAAAGTGAATCAAATTTTCACTTAGATTTTATTCCCTTAAATATACTTATTTATGAAAATATGAATTTGCGTGAATATTCGTATACAATCAAAAATGTGTTCTTAACCCTTTCGTGATTAGCGAGACATAATGTCCCACTTTTTCCTGCTATCGCACCTAGAATGATATTGGAAGTCTAGTTAACAAGAAAGAACAACAAAAGCTGCCCATAAAGAAAAGCATGCAGCCACGAAAGGGTTAATAAAAAAGTCGTGAAATCGTGAGGGTTGGTTTTGCTGTGAACCATCAATTGTATTTCATGGTCATAAAGAAAACTAGATTATTCCTTTAATTAACCTTTTTCGTTCAGCGTTTCCTCGACACAGGCTCACTTCTCAGTGACAAATTTATAGCATGGAGCTCTTTATTATAACAACAAGACAACGAATAAAACATTCTCCTATGCAGAGCTAATAAAATTTCCTCCCCGACACATGCTCGCATACCAATTTTCTGTACACAGGGGATTACTTCGTCTCAGTTAACAGTCACAACCATCTCGCCCAACAATTCCCTACGACCGAAGTGCATGTGAAACCAGGCGTTCTTATCTACAATCACAAAGATCCACATTTTCCCAGACGTAGCCCTACTAGCTCTGCACAGTACCTTAGTCCCATCATTCTAAATAAAAACCATCAATCTTACCTTCCTCTCGTAGTCCAAGTTCGGCACAGCCAGCCAAGGTAGCTCAGCTACGTGCGCGCGGAAGCTTTCCTCGAAGTCGAGGACGTCGGCTACGTTGCTCCAGAGGACCACGTGCACGACCTCGAACTTTTTCCTCCTCTCCCTGCCAGGGTTCTCCGCGTCCCTGTCGTTCTCCTGGAGCCCGTTGATGTTCGTGTAAAGTTCGAGCAGCTGACGCGTGAAGTCGTCGCAGGTAGCGCCGGGGTTAATGAAACTGAAATACACACCGATCACCTCACAGGTCGGCCGACCGTCCTCGTCGACGAGCGAGCCGCTCGCGTCGCACGGTTTCGCGTCCTGATGATTAACCTGTCCGCACCGCGACAGTTGTTTACCGAACAGCCTCTGCTGCCAACAGACCGCCTTCCCGCCGACCGTCGACGACTTCTTCGCTACGTTCCCCGAGGTGGACGATGCCTGCTCGCTGTAGCACGCGGCCATCGCGCGGAACGATCGTCTCGCTTCATTCACCGGCGACCACGCACCGACGGACCCCGCGTTTCTGCTCCGCGAACGAATCGAACGTCTCGACACTCTTTGACCGTCACCGACGACTGATTCGCGTTTCGCTGACTCGCAACCCGCGACCAATCGGGGACGATCCGACACGAGGGAAGCCGACCGCCGCCGAGGAGAGCCGACGAAAGCGCGCTTTTCCTCGACACGTGCAGGGGCGGTTGAAGCTTCTGAGGCCTGGGGCTATTGGCCAGTGGAGGGCCCTTAATGGAAAATTGTGGCGCGGGTAATGAGTGAAAATTGAGTTAGTAATGAATGCTTTGTGTAATGTTTTGAGGATATATAATTACGTTATGAGGAAAAGAGGATGAGATATTTGGAATATTCTTAGAATAGCGACGCTTCGTATTTCTATGTGTTGTGCTACAATCGATGGTTCTTGACGAGTCTTTTACGAAACTGTAATTCGTTTCTTGTGGAAATGTTGCGTGTTGAAATTTTTTCGGAAAATGTTCAAACTGTCAATAAATCGTATAACAAACTGTTATGTGAATGAGTATTTAATATTAACATGAAACGGAAAACAAAATAAAATATTCAATAATGAAACAAAAATGAGATATTTAATAAAATATGCAGTATTATAAAAGTTTACGACTTATGGCGGCGTACGCTGGGTAGAATTTAAAATCTATGTCTATACTTTGAATAGAGCTACTACAATATGAGCCGTACCTGAAGGGTTGAAGTTTTCTGTTAAAGTATTTTGATTTAATATATTCAAAAAACGTTTATCTAACAATTTAGTTAAATTTTATCTAGGAATTTAGTTTAATTGGAAGGCCCCCGCAAAGACGAGGCCCAGGGCTATAACCCCCTTTTTAATTCGTCCCTGGATACATACTGTTATACAGGGTGTCCCACACGACGAACAGAACTTAAATCACTTAATACAACAAGAACATAACAGAGAAAATTGTTAATTACTTTTCAGGAAAAATAATCCACCCCCTTTACATAATCAGAACACTGTCCTTTTTTGAGGACGAAGGAATTATAGAAAAGATAGCAACAGTTTATAAATTTATGGAAATCCAAATATAAATATAAATACAAGATAAACATGCATATAAATATAAACAATTCAAAACAAAATTATCTTGGAAGTCTATATTAATCGTAACGAAAAATGTTAATATCATCTATATTCTATATCAATACTTGTAAAACTGTGGTATCAGCGCAAGCAAAGGCCACACAAACGCCATGTACATATACATGGTGTCCCAAAAGTGATGGTACAAGTGGAAAACAGGTGATTCTACATGAGAAAGTAAGTCGAAAATATAGAATAAACTTTTTTGATATCGTGCTTCGTTTTTGAGAAAATTGAGCTTGAATTATTACATATTGACTATTGGTAGCGTAAGTTAGAAGTATTCACCTTTCTCCGTTTTCCCTTCAAATGCCAAAAACTGTTTTAAGAGTTTAAAGAGTTTGTTTAAAAAGAAGTGTAATATAGAACTTTTTGTTGTCGCAAGTCACGAAAAGTAAGTAATGTGATAAGAGTAATGTAAATAATGTAATAATTCCAGATACTTACAAATGCGTATTTCAATTGAATTTGAGAAAGCAGTTGCTTTCATCATCACTACAATTACATTTTGCATCGAATAATAATTGCTACTGTATTTAATCGATTATTATATTAAATTCTATCTAATTAATTTCTAATGAAAATTATGTATTTTTAATTCTCGAAATAAAATAAAGTCGATCAATCGAATTATTGCAAAAGTCGTAAGTCGATTGTCGATTCCAAAGATATCGTATCGTTATGAATTTGAAGTAATAAGTGATGTGCCGTAACCTAACAAAAGAGCAAACAATAAATAGTAAGACGTTGCAAACGTGTCATTCGATTTGGAGACAATAATTTAAATATGGATGTTACGCACATGAGAAATGTACTTATTGTTAATAATCTGTAATTAATAATTAAGTATTACCTCCTAACCTATTCTCGCATGTGCGAGAATGCTAATGTAGTAGGGTTTTTGTATGATTGTTTATTTACAGTTCAAGGATTTTCTACTTCTGTATAATCAAATATCCGAGGCATGTTTCAAGAGGTGTATGAATACATTTATTTCAAGGGAAATTTCCACAGATGAGGTAAGTCTTTCAATGCATCAGAGTTGTATAATTATTGTTTACATAAAATACGTTTCTAACTTTTAGACATATTTACAAGGAAAATGATTCTGTGTTGTATAATATGAAATTTTTTATTCATTTTTTAAGTTTGTTATTTTACAGGATATCTGTTTAAGAAAATGTTTAGAGAAACATATTCATGCGAATCACAAAATGATGGAAATATTTATGGAAGTACAACCTGTTCTTGTACAGAGAAGGATAGAGGAAGTTCAAAGTGCTCAAGCAGCTTTAGAAGCAACACAATCACAGGTAGAAGAGAGTGTTTCTCAAACTACGGCGTAGGTAGGCTTATAGAAATTAGTTAAATTTTCTATTGTATATTTTATGGAAATTATGTTTCTAACAATAGCATTTAAAACATTTTCTGAAATCAATGAGCATTTAGCACATATGTGCTAAATTGTATAAATGTTGTTTGTGTATTGCTATGTACTGTTATCAGAATTGATACAATATAATTTTATAAATACTGATAAATAAATAAATAAATATTCAAGAAGTATTTAGTATGCAACAAATTATATTTAACTACTTTATTCGTAATTGTATTTCCAGTTTTAAAATAAAAGTTGGATATATGGATAAAAAAACTATTACTAATTAACCAAAATTCTGTACAAAGCAAAGTATATAAGTATTCATTTATTATTAGAAGTTTGTATACACATAATATACACACAATAACATCATGGTTAGGAACATAATACACTAACTACAATACGTTTTATAAATTAAAAAGTATTCAATCCTTGTATTTTGATGATACAAGTTGCTCACCAATCCTTTTTAGCCTTACTTCTATGACTCTGTATTTTTATTTCGTTAAAGTACATTTTAATTGGCCTAGACATTTCTAACAAAATTTGTATAATGGAATGTGCTTAATATACACTCATAATAATTTAAAAAAAGATTTAACAGTCTTAAAAAATTGCACAATAAATGAATATAAATGAAATAAAGATACTATTTTATTCTATGGTCAATATCTTTTATAGTCATTGATATTTTGAAGATAAATGCAGATTTACAATTACGAAAATCTGCAGAAATTTTGAAAGTTAAATGAACTGCTTATGCATTTCATACAGTTTTCTTATGAATACTGTTTCATATGCATTAAAAGGTTTGTATTGCAATCATTGTGGAAGAATTGTATTTCCAAACAAAATGATAAAACGTATTGGTGATATCATAATATTAATAGATTAATTTCTTTATAATTTAAATTTCTATTAATGCTAATGTAAACTATGACTTCAAGCAACAAACAATGGTGACAATTTACATTTATTTCATCTATACTAAAAGTTTTCTATGTGTGAAGCGTAATGACCTGCAGTGGCTTAGTTATATCTTATTGGTTTAAAATAAAATGTAAAAATATAATTAATGTCAATATACATGACACTAAATATAAAGCATAATTTTAATTCACTTAATGTTTTAAGTGTTTGCTTAAAAAGTATGACTAGTTTCTTCAGTTTTGTAATAATTAAACATTTCTTTTCTAAAATACAAGTATCTTGAATAGAAATGTACCTAATGAAAAAACATTGTTATATATATATAAGAAAATTATGCTGATATATCTTTTGATTCAAATGTATAAAAGCTGATAAGTAAATTAATCATATAACATTTACTATATTTTGAAATACTATGATTAATACACACATCTCTATTATAACAAAAATTTACTTAATATATGAATATTAAATAATAGCAAAATTTTTTTAAATAATTGATACCATTAGATAAATATAATTGCAAGCGATTTTTCGTATATATTAGATAAAAGTATAACAAAAATACTTTCAAAGTAAAATTATGCTAAACAAAACCTATAAAACAGTATCTTGTTGTTAATTCCTTAAAAGTTTCTCAGTTAATTTAAGTATAAAAATCAGTAAATACAGGAAGATGATAGTACGAATGTATAAATACAATAACTGAAATATGCTTACAAATACTACAAATTTAATACAAAGATGGAAGTATTCAAATTTCTTTAAATTACTTCTTGATTTTAAATAAACAGATTAGGTTTAACATATAAAGAAAAAAATCAATTTCTACTCAAAAAGATTAATTCATATGTTTTACAAATGAGATTCAATTAATACTTTTTTATATGTCAAATTAAATAAAAAATATAATAAAGTATGTAAAATTTCAAATTTTTGAATTCATTACAATTTCATTATTAGAGAATATCTATTATGTTGGTGCAAAATATAATATAAATAACGAATCCATACTTTTTTATACATACTGTAAAATTCAAAGTTTAGTTTATCATGATATTTTATGTATTTACATTAGAACTTCTCTAAGAAGTCAGATAAAAAAATTAAATATCTATTGCCTTTATAATATCATAAACATTACTATTGATTGAAGAGAACTTTTACCAAATCCTTTAACAGACATGTATTTCTCATTGAATGATGCACGTAAAATCTAAGTGTATGATTAAAAGATGTTAATGTAAGACACCATATATCATAGATACTGGCCAATATTTAAAGCATAATACGGAAAAAATTCAGTCTGTTTTTACGTCGTAATTCATTCTCCTTCCAGAAATCATTTAAATTAACAAATTACTTGATAGTACCATTTCTCAACATATTGTTAAAAAATTTGAAGAATAATCTACCTTGTCACTTTCTTGAGTGCTCGAAAAGAAATTCATATGGACGAATCCTTTTGTTCGTACTTCCCAAAATATTCGCATTTATTTCTTCTAGTGTAACTACTGTTCAAGCCATGATGGTAAAGATGAATTCGGTGACTTAACTTTTATATTAAATTGTTTCAATGTTGCTTCTAATGCAGTTTGATTTCCAGAAAAATAGGCAGACACTGCATTGTGAAACAACAGCAACTGCTTATGCATTACTTTGATCTGTAATAAAATTAAAATAAAATACAAAGGTACACAAGATATTTAAAACTATAACAAGACAAATAAAGACATACTCTGTTTTCATCTAAAAATTTAAGTTTTATAGAGACATCAGAGCGTAACTTTTCAAAATTTTGTTTATGTTCCTCATAATTAGCTTGTGCCTCTTCTAATCTTGCTGCATTACTACCATCAGACTTCGTTGCTTGCGCTAATGCTTCAAGATCCGTTCTATAAGCATCATATTCTATTCTGTGGAAAATTTAATATTCACAAATTAAAATTGCTGAATATATTCAGGATTTTTTCTTTTTTTTTTTTTAAATATAGGATTTTGTTAATACCTTGCTGTTTCATACTGTCGCACTGTAAGTAAGGTGTCCTCAATCGTTTTATTACAAAGTGTATTTACGGAAGAAACAAAAAAATTTAAGGCCCCTAATAGAGTTTCACCATTTTTAGTTAAGTTTCTTTGAGTTTCAGAATTATATAGAAATTCTTCTTGCAATTCTGGAGATTTTTGGGCTAATTCAGAAAATGCTTCTCCAAGAGCATGTTGGGTTTGAACAACATGATGAAAGTGAGAAGCTAATGCTCTAGATAATCGTAAAACATTACAATACTTTCTTTGAGTGTCTCTTAATAATTCAATTTGTGTTTCGAGCTCTGAAAATGAAACCAAATTATAATTATGTAATGAAACTATAAATCCAGTTATAAATGTAAAATATGTTGTAGATAACACACCTGAATCTACTGTACGAGATGTTTTTCCAAGTTTCTCATACATTAACTGTCTTGTACATTTATAGGTAGAAATACTCCAATTTTTAATGCTCTCAATTTTGCTTTGAGCAGTACGCATTGTTTGCGTATCACCATTTTGAATAGGTGTATTTGGAGATACAGTTACAGCTGTTAGATTTTCAAAAATAATCTTTCAATTGCAGATTTAACTTTTAATATTTTCATTGCAATTATAATACTTACATGTCTGTGATGTAGGACTATTTAATGTTAAATTTATTGTAGCTGGTCTAGATTGACTATCATTGCTACAATTGTTTAACGCATGAGGTGGTGGAGATCCACCATGAACATTACTATCACTGTCGTTTAAAGCTGGAGCATCTTTCAACATTTCATGAATACTTCGCTCCATTCCAGTCGACATAACAACTATATACAATATTTCAATCAGAATAGAATTACTAATGTGCAATGACTTATGTGCTTACATGAAATACAAAAACATTTTTATTTTCTAAAGTAAGAAATGATAAAATACTTCTTAAAAATATAAATATAAGGCTTCAACATTATAAGCTAATGATTAATGAAACTTTGATCAAAAGCATGTTAGAAAGTAATAATAAAGCTGTAGCTTAGTTATAGACGTTATACACGAAATGTTTTTAATAAAAATGACATCAAATTTTGCCAAAAATCAAGAATTTGATAACAAATGCAAAATGTTTACACGAAACCGCCATTTTTTTAATAATCTTCAATTCAGTAAAAATTGGTACACACGAAAACAGAAAATTGTTTCACACAAAACTCGCGTATAAATCATTTAATATATTGTAGCATACTAAATATTAATATGTTATTAACAGAACAGCGCTTGAATAAAAGAAGCATTAAGAACTGTCACTGGACACCTGTTTTAAAACTGTGCGGTTAGGCTAATGTTCACTCATACACGTCAACGATACACTGCTTAAACAACTGAAAATTAGAAATTTCTGGCTACTAAAGAGAACATTATTTTATTAAAGGGTACTCACTAAAAAATTGGAAAATATATATGATTGCTAATATTGTATGCCTAAAACTTCAGAATAAATCTTTATAGTGTTTCATGAGAAATACAGTATACCAAGTTAGGTGGCGTAACTTAAATGGTCTTTGGAAACACCCGAATCTTCTGATTCGTAACTGTGCGTGTACCATAATCTCATTGTGTTCATAAATATTACTATAGATGGTATTGTCCTACTCAATAACAATAATTTGTTACACGCTTTAATAAAAATGTAATAATACTATTTAAAATGGAAACGTAGATCAGTTAGTAGATAATAGTTATTTTTTCTTATGGTTGACGAATAGTTTTTAAAACCATGAGCTTGTAAATTTAGTAATATGAAGATTATCGTCAAATTGTTGAATAATGTACTTTGATTAATATAAAAGTGTAATATATAATATTAATAATTATAGTCAAAACATAATAGTAAAGAATTTTCAAAATGGGTTTGTGTTTTAGTATTGAGTGCACAATCTATGTTCTTGCATTCCATGATTATACTTGAAGCATGTGGTGGTGGAGTGCGAGTGCGGAAACTCCTTTGAAAAAGCTGTAAAGGAGTTACCTCCACGTTTTTGGTTTTGACAGGTACATATTTGTATGCATGTCCATTAAATGTTGCGTTTTAATGACATAATACGTATATAATAAATTAATTTTAATAGTTGTATGATATATTCTTGAAATACTTATAGAGAAGCATGTTTTATCATTAATTACTTGAGGTTAGAATTCCATGGTGTAAGTAGGATTTATATTTTCGTGTATTACATGCTTAGATGAAATATAGATGCATATGAAAATTTTTATAGAATTTTTGTATAATTAAGTTACTGTTTTCTATTCTATATTTTAATAGAAATTGGAATAAGAATTTAATAGGGATTTTGATAAAACATATGTTGAATTACTTTTTTACGTGTTCAAATTACTTAACAATGTTTTCTGTTTAAACGTTTTTATATATTAAAAGATTATCTACTTGTTTTCAAATGCAATCTCTTAAAATAAATTCATGATTACTTAAAATTTATAAAGCACTAATATTTTGATTTAATTTTTGTTAAATCATGTTTCTGTTGACAATACTTATGTTATCTGTTAGAAGGTATTTTTATACATGTACAAAAATTAATTTTAATTTTTTATGCGTTTTGATCATGTAGATATGCAATCA
The DNA here is from genome assembly GCF_051401765.1 of Calliopsis andreniformis. Classification (NCBI taxonomy): domain Eukaryota; kingdom Metazoa; phylum Arthropoda; class Insecta; order Hymenoptera; family Andrenidae; genus Calliopsis; species Calliopsis andreniformis. The sequence continues at coordinate 5,216,507 of NC_135065.1, read as the reverse complement.
TAAATAATGTAACATTTTAAACAAACTGTTTGATTCTAACTTTTAAGTAGTTTTTACCTAATTTAGATATTTGTTTAAATTTAACTTTCAGGCAAGTAGATAGCCACTATCATCATGCCGCCTAAAAAGTCGATGGAGGAAACAGACCGCCTGACTCGTATTGCTATTGTTAATTCTGATAAATGTAAGCCAAAACGATGCAGGCAAGAATGTAAAAGGTCTTGTCCAGTTGTACGGATGGGGAAACTTTGTATAGAAGTTAATCCGAATAGTAAAATAGCATCAATTTCAGAAGAATTATGTATTGGATGTGGTATTTGTGTTAAGGTATGTTAAATAATTTTATAGAACTAAAGTATTTTTGCAGAGATGCTTCAGTATTTATTTGTGTAAATATATCTTAAGCTAGTGAATTTACTGATTCATTGTTAGAACAATTATTTATTTCATGTTTTTATGAAACACAATTCTCATTGAGATATGTGCATATATCTTTCTGTTTGTCAGTATGTATGCATATGTTGTTGCAATCACATAATTGCTTAAAACATGAAGTAATGCTAATTTATGTTTTCAGAAATGTCCATTTGAAGCAATATCTATTATCAACCTTCCTAGTAATTTAGAAAAAGAAACTACACATCGTTATTCAAAGAACTCATTTAAATTACATAGGCTACCTATTCCACGGCCTGGAGAAGTGTTAGGTTTAGTTGGAACTAATGGAATTGGTAAATCAACTGCTCTGAAAATTTTAGCAGGCAAGCAGAAGCCAAATTTAGGTCGTTTTACTGTAAGTATATTTATGTTTATATATTGAATTATATAAAAAATTTGCTTAGAATTCTACAGCATTTCTTATTTAATTATTTCAGGATCCACCAGACTGGACAGAAATTTTAAGTCATTTTAGGGGTAGCGAATTACAGAATTATTTTACTAAAATTTTGGAAGACGACTTGAAAGCTCTTATTAAGCCCCAATATGTAGATCAAATTCCTAAAGCTGTTAAAGGAACTGTGCAACAACTGTTGGATAAGAAGGACGAATGTAAAAATCAATTAGACATTTGTAGAATGTTAGGTAAGTTCGAAAGAAATAATATAACAATATGATTATACAGGATGTAACATATATACGTTTCAGTATTTCAATATTGATCTTGAATGTCTAATAAATTCGTACAATTTTGCCCTAGATTTGATGCACATACGCGATAGAAGTATTGACGCACTTTCTGGTGGAGAACTCCAACGATTTGCTTGTGCTATGGTATGCATACAGAATGGAGACATTTTTATGTTTGATGAGCCATCTTCATATTTAGATGTAAAACAACGTCTCAACGCCGCTTTGACAATTCGATCTCTCATTCATCCTGACAAGTAAGCAATTAGTACTCAGATAATATAGTTATAATTGTTTTATGAAACTAATGGTATTACGGAAACTTAACAGGTTCATAATAGTAGTAGAACACGACTTATCAGTTTTGGATTACTTATCAGACTTTATATGTTGTCTTTATGGTGTCCCTGGTGCTTATGGTGTTGTCACAATGCCTTTCTCTGTGAGAGAAGGTATAAATATTTTCCTCGACGGCTTTGTCCCAACAGAAAATTTGAGATTCCGCGAGGAATCTCTTGTTTTCAAAGTGGCAGAAAGTGCGACCGAGGAGGAAGTGAAACGTATGAATCATTACGAGTATCCCGCAATGACGAAAACGATGGGTTCGTTCCGATTGCACGTTGAAAAGGGTCAATTTACTGACTCGGAAATTCTTGTCTTACTTGGTGAAAATGGAACAGGGAAAACAACATTTATTAGAATGCTGGCTGGTAATTTACCACCAGATGATGGTTCAGGTGAGTCATGTATAATTCATTTTTATCATGCACTTTATAATACAATTGTTGTGCTCCAAATAGAAATTGTTTATCGATTATTAATTATATTTTGTGGTTTAGGAAGCATCCCTATGCTTCATATTAGTTATAAGCCACAGAAAATAAGTCCTAAATCTCAAGGCATAGTGCGGCAACTATTGCATGAAAAAATCAGGGATGCGTACGTACATCCTCAGTTCGTGACGGATGTCATGAAACCCTTAAAAATAGACGATATTATGGATCAAGAGGTGCAGAATCTGTCTGGAGGAGAATTACAACGAGTAGCTTTAGCTTTATGTCTCGGAAAACCTGCCGACGTTTACTTGATCGACGAACCCTCTGCTTATTTGGACTCTGAGCAACGTTTAGTTGCAGCTAAAGTGATAAAACGGTAATGAAAATTGTAGACATTCGTAGTTATTATTGTAAAAAATTACTGTCCCTAGTTAGGAAATAATGTATGTATCAAATAATTATTGTGGATTGTCTTGTCATTGTAGGTTCATATTGCATGCAAAGAAAACAGGATTTGTAGTGGAGCACGATTTTATTATGGCTACATATTTGGCTGATCGTGTAATAGTATTTTCTGGAACACCATCTTTGGAAACTACAGCTCATAGTCCACAGTCTTTATTAAATGGTATGAACAGATTCTTGGAACTCCTAGGCATCACTTTTAGAAGAGATCCAAATAATTTTAGACCAAGAATCAATAAAAGTCAGTCTGTAAAAGTACGTAATTTGAAATACTTAATATTGAAATTTTAATGTTGAAGGTATTGTGAAATATTAATTATATACTTTTTGAAATAGGACCTGGAACAAAAGAAAGCTGGTCAATATTTCTTCCTCGAGGAGTGAGATACGATTTTACTGATAAGTTGAATAGCAGTTTATATAAAATACCGTTAAGAAGTTTTTGTAAATCTTTATATGTTTAAAAGCCGGGAATGAATTTCTTACAATATATTAAATGCCTGTGGCGCATATCTTGCGTTAAACCGAGATATTATTCATTTTTTCAATTCTGCTTATAGGATATTTATTTTAATAAATAAATAATGCAACTTTTTCTATAAATTGAAGAAAGTTTGATTTAAAGAGAAGTACAATCGTATTTTTGTACGAAGTATTGCTGCCACAAACTTGTTCATATTCATCGAAATTCGTCACAAATCATATGTCCAATTTGATATATAAAAGACACAGTACATTTTTTTGTATAATCGTGTGTAACGAATGAAATGAAGTCAAATATTTCAATCCATTTACGTCTAAGCTTATCTCATTGTCAGATGTATCGAATACTACAAAATACATTATGCATCATTCTCACCAGTCGCATTAGTTCTACGTGCTTCCGACTGCATGGAATTGATGATACTGTCGATGCATTTACGAAACTACGATACGATATTTTTAAACTGATTAAGTAACTGCTATGCAACGTGAATTATGATAAGAATGAAATATGAAGAAAAAAGTAACTCGGTCATTTGGAGAAATAAATTTATGATCATACTGTCGCTCATAAAACCAATATCAGTGTGACTGTTTCGTAACAGTATTGTCTTCATATCGAAATGATTCACATTATTTATGAACTATTGATATTATATGGGAAAAATATGGAGATATTTTTAATCTCCAAACTGCAAGTGTAATACCTAAAATTATGTAAAATAAATTTATTTTCACCCAATAGCTTAAAACAACAGAAATTATTTTTAAACGTTTGAAACACTGGATACAGAATAATTGTTCTGTTATTTTACACAACGTTTGTCTTCTAAAATTATTGCTTATTGTGCATTATATAATATATAATGTATGTATTATCACAATTGCATGTTCAGAAATAAATTGTCCATATCAAAATTGCTTTAATTTTATGTGGAATGTATATTTCTGTCATTGCATAAACTTACGTGTCACAAATGCACAAAAATATATTTTCGATGTCGTAAGGCATTTGTAAAATATAATAAATGATTCTAAAATTATTCAATGAATTACTTTAAAAAAAAAAGAAGTAATTGATCACACTTAAGCGTCGATAAATAGTAACGTATAATGCGATTTATGTATGGAGGATGTAATGAAATTCAGAATTGGAAAATAAATGTATACAATTGAGATCCAAGGAAATTGAAATTTATTGTGTTCATTGATAAAGTATTAGAACTGTAAAATGTAAGTATCAAATGAAATTATTAAATTTACTACTGAGTCTGTTATTTGCATAGAATTATAATATTCGACTACTTGTCTTCAATTAACATTTAGTTTGGTGTATATAACAAACTTATAATATGTATCTGTATAAAAATGTTTATTATTCATATCTTTGAAGTGGTTACAAAAACAAACATAGAAGTGTGTACGTAACATGTAACTAACTTGCTTGTGTTTTCTGTATTGTAGATATGTACGTAACTTTTGCTTATATATTATATAGCGTAAAATAAAGTATATCACACTGATAACGATATAATACTAACAAAATTACTATGTCGGTAATAACTACCATAGTTTCTGCGCACTTGAGTAAATATTTGAAATTTTTAATATTATTTCAAAATAGGCAAAAACCGAGATGTACGCTGTTACACTTTTCGATCTTATATTAGAAAATTTCGAGCTGGGAAGGGGCTCATTCGATAAAGGAAGATTCAATTAAGTGCGCTCTGGTCATGATTTGGCTCAGAACAATCTCTAAATTACCTAAAAATGCTTTGAGTTCATGGCTGTGAATTTGTCGATTTTTCCTTTAGTTTGAACGCTCATATTACTGAACATCAGCAGAATCTGACTAAATCATGACCAGAGCGTACTTAATTCAAGTTTCCTCTATCGAATGAGCCCTTTCCCAGCTCAAAATCTTCTAATATAAGGACGAAAACATATCTGATCCTAGACTCTTAAGAGGTATTTTTATTTTGAGTTTGTATTAAATAGATTATTTTTGTCATCTGTAAAAAAGAATCTGATACCTCAGAAACTTAGCACTGGCTGGACACCTGATCGATATTTATAAATAATATAGTTAAATGGTAAATTTGATAATTTTTTGTATTTTTTTCCATCAGCTATATACATTGAGAAAGTAAATGGTGTCATAAAATAATATTTACTTTAATATTGTTTTTAAAAGGTTTCGAAAAGACAAATGTATGTAACATACATATGCAGTGCTGTATCTTCCTTATGAATTATACGGTTTTATGTTGTTTCTTTGTCCTTTCCCGAATAGGTTGTGTCGATTACAAACAATAAAATAATATCCGTATTGAACCCTGACAGATACATATAACGAATATTTATCGATAATTGCCTGAGTTACGTTTGGCGTCACGGTAATTACAAATATCACAATTTGTCAAATAATTATGCAGCGATAACAATGCTGTAAGCAAACATTGTCACTTTCAGTCAAAGCATCAAAAGCAATTACTTCCTTTTCCTTATGCGATTAACTCCGAAGGTACACCTTCTTTCTGAGTTTCTGTGATCAATTCGAATTTAAAAAACAGACTCTTCCTACTATCGTGTGTGACATATCGTCTTTACATTTTCATTTACAAGAGTTATAACATTGTGATCGACTAATTTGAATCTGACGAGCTTTACTATTACGCATTTTTATTAACATTTACAAAATAATAATACTGTTATCTTAACAAATGGATAGAAGATGGATATTTTCATTTTTTTCTTGTTTCTGATGTTTGAAATTTGAGATAAACTGTTTTTTAAACATATCATAGTAGTTTGCCAAAATATGCAAAAGATTTTTTGTAATTTTATATAGAATATTCCTCAACAGGTATCAGACATTTTAAGGAGTGATTCTAGGCTTTAAGAAACAATTCAAAGGTATCAAGATGAGAGAAAAATTAAGAATAACGAAATTGCATTTGGGTTTTTATTTCAGAATTATTAATGGTTTGCCTGAAAATTTGCCTGAAATGTGTCTGACTTGAGGCTTATTCTACTGCTGGCGTACATTAGTCAGGTCAGACAAAATGAATTCAGTAAAATAAGTTCTAAGTCAGACACATTACTCAACAATTAAAAACTCTAAAATGAAGCCTTAAACGCAATTTCTATCTTCATTTGTGTCTTATTTTGGCACATAGAATCACCATTTAAAATTTGTGACATCTGTCGAGTACCTTTCATAATAAATAGAAATAATACAATAGCTTCAAAGGCTACTGTAGTTTAATGATATTCATAACATATTTTTTAAATGGAAAATGATATTTTTCTATCATTTAGTATTATATTTAACTAGTAGGAAACCAAATTGAATGACATAACAAATAATTTCAGGTACATAAAATGAAATGCATAAAATGTACTTATAATTATCTCTAATTTGTATCTTCGACATTAGCTGCTTTAAGTCCGTTCACTTTAAACTCTCATTTAAAATGTATTTTCTCAGTAAATTATAATGTCTCATGTAGAATTGATTAAAATTGATTTTGGTCTTGTAATTAAGGAAAAGAATTTTGATATTCTTCTAGGGCAACTATGCCATCGATTTGAAACAAACATGGTTTTGTGTAATTGGCCCGTTTTCGAATAATATCCACATAGATTGTGTTTGTGCATTAAACGTCAGCCTTGAGTAACTCAAAAAACTTAGCGAGGAAAAGCTTTCAAATGATAAGCTTTTACAGTATTATTAAAGATGCACCAACATACTTCCGGAAATGTAATGCTAATGCAAATTGATAATAAATAATTAGCGTTTTTCCATAAATATAAAGTCATCGATATAACTCAAATCGACCAGTCAATCGAGGGAAAGCACACTGAAAACTATAATTGTAAAAAATGATGAACGTCCAGTTAACTATCAATAAATGCATTTTTTTATACTTTTTGTGCTTTTATGTATTATCTATTAGTTCTATATTTCCCACACAAGCGGCTTACTGTAAGTACATATTTAATAAAACTCTTACGAATCAATATTTGCTAGTCCACACATACATAAATTCGATTAACATAATTTTTAGAATCCCGATGTGTTAAATGAATAGCACGAATATTTCTGCCTAAAATGAGTTACTTCTTACCTCCGTTAATTAACCACGTGTACAGGGTGAGTCTAATAACTGTATCACCTAAATTTCCTTGTAAACTATTTGTTACATAAGAAAATGTTTCAAACGAAAGTTGTTTGGTATTAAAAGAAGCATACCCTCGGTACCAAACAGCTTTCATTTGAAACATGTTTTCATGCCACAAATAGTTTAAAGAAAATTCAAGTGATAGAGTTACGAGATTCATCCTGTATGTCATTTTGATAGTCAATTAACGAGGGCAGCGTATACTTAACGACCAAAAATGAAGAATTAAGTTTTACTTTAACTATCTTTTCATGAAAACGACGAATGTCTGAAACCATTTGCTGTGAGTTGTTATCAAGTTTGATTTCAAGACGATTAAGAAAATACTGATTTACATATAGGTGACCAAACAGGGTGTGAACCTCCTTTTTCTACGCCTGAGGAGTGCGCACGACAATGCCAGGATGGGGAACCGCCGAAGATCTGTCAATACAACTTTACTGTCGAGTTTTATACAACAGTAAATCGGTATGTAATAATATACTTAGCGAAGGACATTAATTAATACTATTTCATTAAAAAGACTTCAAGACAATTCTGTAAAAATCTTTAAAACATTTGAACATTTATTTCGATATTGCATTCTTCTTTTGTTTCATTTAATACTATAATTGTTCAATAGTGTAAAAGAATCTAGATGCACAATTTTTTGACAATAATTGTATAGTCGTTATAGGCTCGTTCAATGCAAACAGAGATGATAGATTGCAGAATCTCAGCGCTTATCACTTGAACTTTTAAACATGAATGACTAAAATACAAAATCTCTCCTGATTTCTGTCTTATTTTATCATGTAGAATCGCTTTATATTATTCACAATTTTCGCGTTATATTCACTGTAATTTGGACTTCTTTAGAATGAATGAGTTTTGTTATTTACAAAGGTTTAATTCAAAATTTACTGTTATATCGTTAAGAAACTTCTACTATAAAAATATGAATAGACAAAACTGCCTTTCAGGCTATGTTTCCAAGTTATTGATTATTGTGAAAATGTTTAAAATATCCGTAAAATGTGTCTGACTTGGAACTCATTCTACTGATATCGTTGTGTCCGTTCTGGCACACTGGCAGTACAATAAGTCCCAAGTCAGACACGTTTCACGCGAAAGGAGCGTTTGTAGTGATTAATAACTTTGAAACAAAGTTCCAAATGCAGTTTTATCATTCGTAATTTTTTTCCTATTTTGACGTGTAAAGTCAACCCTTAAAATCTCTGAAATTTTTTGATGAATATCCTGCACGTTTTCCATTCATATTTTTCTATTTTCTTAAAAAGCTTCAGTCGTTCAATTTTCTACTTTTTGAAACTTTAATCTTATTCTCTTTATTTAAATGTATTATTTTGTTTGTAGAAGAATGCATTGAAGCAATGCTTTATGTTTCCAAACTTATTTATTCATGTTTTTATTTAACAGAAACGTGACAAAAATGAATAAATTATTATATTTACTACATTCATCCGTAATTTGAATCATGTGTGATGAGGAATACATTTTAATTATTTTTAGTGCCTGCGATACACCGGCGTACCAGGGCGAATGTATCGTAGCCGACGGAGTGGAAAAAACAATAACAACAATTAATCGACAATTACCAGGACCTCTAATTGAGGTAGGAGTTATTATCAGAAAATATGTAATTCACTATTTTCGCTAGGTACTGAACTCATTGTCAGTATCAAGGAGGTAACGTTGACAGATTGATATTTACAGACTTGAATATGTATCTCAAACAAAGTGCATATTTTACAGGTATGCAATGGCGATCTTATTGTTGTCGATGTAGAGAATAAAGTATTAGGTCAAGAAGTCACGATACATTGGCATGGAATTTTTCAAAATGGTTATCAATATTACGATGGTGTCCCTTACCTGACGCAATGCCCTATTCCCTCTTCAACAACATTTAGGTGAATATCAATCAATGTACACAGATCAGTTTTTTATCCTAAGTTTCATGTGTAAAATTTTTTTATTGTATTTTTGTAAAATATCGCGGTACAAGGATTTTTTCAAATTCATATAATTGGTAAAACTGGAATAACTTCAACTTGAAGCTTTTCTTAATTCAACCGATTAATTTTTTTAGATAAATTATTCTTTATAAAATCATGTATAGTTTCTTAATTTAATTGAAATTCTAGGTCTATGATATATCATTGACGAAGGATTTCATATATTTTATAGGTACCAATTCGAAGTGAAGAATTCGGGCACGCATTTCTACCATTCCCACGTAGCGACGCATATGATGGACGGACAAAGTGGTTCTTTGATTGTTAGAGATCCTCCATCCAAAAATCCTCATATTTCTGAATACGATATAGACGATAACATAATATTTCTGCAAGACTGGTGGCATGATTTATCGCTAGAACGATTCCCTGGTTGGTACAGACACGATATAGGACAAACTGCTAAAAACATACTTATAAATGGTAAAGGAAACTGGACGGTAAGATTCACCAATTTGGCTAACAGTCATAGATATATCTTCATTTATCAACAATACAAAACTTTTTGGAGTTTTTTTTATAATTCATAAAAACAGCCAAACATTCATTTACAAGTTTATAGGTAAATTTTATTGCAAGATATAATTTTTTTAAGGATCCAGATACTAAAGAGACTAGTAATGCACCTCTAGCAATAATTCCAGTGACGGAAGGAAAACGTCACCGATTGCGCATAATTAATTCATTTAGTACAGTGTGTCTCGCAGAACTTTCGATTGAGGGTCACAATTGCACTGTAATTGCACAAGATGGTGAAAACGTGAAACCAGTAGAAGTGAACGCACTTGTTACATCTTCAGGTCAGATCAATTTTTGAGATCTTCATTCAAATTTTATAGGGTTGCTTTTGAATACTAGAAATTGGTATGATGTGAAAAGGATTTCAATTGTGCATCTTTACATGTGTACAGGTGAACGAGTGGATTGTGTATTAAATGCAAATCAACCCAAAAGATCTTATTGGATACAAGTACGTGGTCTTGGTGAGTGCAGCGAGAAGGAGGTACAACAGCTTGCTATCTTAAGATATGATGATGCTCCAATGCCTCCACCGACGCCTCTTCCGGCGTACAGCAACGCACCGTCTGGTGTTGTGAGTTCATTATTTTAATCATCGTTGATTATAATGAAATATAAAAATTTGCGCCATATCATATCCATTTTTCTTCAATTTCATTCAAATTAAAATGCCTTAAGACCATCCATGAAATATAAAACGTTTTATGAAGATACAATTCGACACCTAAATTTTTTAACAAGAGTAGCATCTATAACATGGTAATAAGATTGGAAAAGATTATACAATAGCAATTACAAGTATTTTATGTTGAATTTTATTTTAGAAAATGCTATGAACGAATGATCTATTATACGACCAGACCACAAGAAATTTAATTTATTTACTTAATAATTAACTGATTTCTGTCAATCTCTTAGGTCTACAATTCACTGGATGCATCAAATTGTAATACACAACCTAAAGGTGAAGCACTTTGCGTCAATCAGTTGGAAAGCTTGGAAGATGAGAATGAATTGTTGAAGGTTGAACCCGATGAGAGACATATATTAAATTTTTGGTTCTACAATTACACACTATCCAACAGTCGGTTACTTTTTAAATCGGAAACGTACCCTGAGTTTTTCAGTACGTATTTTTGTAACATGAGTTTTATCATACAACTAACAGTAGTATTAATTTACTTAAACTTTGAAGAAGATTACTATAGTGGAAATAAACTTATAAATGAATAAAAAAGTTAATTAACATTTTTGGCAACTAAGGGATTAAAAAGTATTGAAGGAACGTGTAGGTCGAATATTAATGCTAATTAATAATAAGATTACAAAAATCTAATATTGTTTAATTCTTATATAAAACTATATCGTAAAAATTTGTTTTCTTTCAGGCGTAAATGATGGATCTCAACTACTATCTATGTTCAACAATATCGCATATGAAACACCAGCTTCACCTCTGATTTCGCAAAGAAGCAGTCGTCGGACAATATGTCGTTCAAATGAACTTGATACTTGTACCCAACCTTGCTCATGCACTCAAGTTATTAACACAAACCTCAATAGTGTAGTGGAGCTGATTATATACGATCAATGTAATATTTATTTTTTTATATGTATAGGCTTTGCATATTTCACATTCTTGAATTTCGATTTTTAGCTGTTACACATACGTTTAAGTATTCTGGTGAAGAGTACTTGATGCTCGGGAATTTATGGAACATCGATGTTATGTTAGAAACATTGAACGTTAGAAGCGTACCAAGAAAATTAAAAATGAATTTATCTGATGGATTCCTGAGTCTCAAACACTTTTCATTCGAATTTTAAAACGTTAATTTCTGATTTTCGTTCGACCTTTTCATACAAAATTACTGCATAAATTTTAATATGTAATTAACTTTATTAAATTTGACACGTTTTAGTGCCGCTGACGGATTTACATCATCCGTTTCACTTACACGGTTATTCCTTTAGGGTATTTGCTATGGGCGTATTTCCTAACGTTAATAATGTTACAAACGAGGATGTAGATCGAGTATTACTTGAACATAGACAACGTCTTGAACAGGGAGAGTATACTAATCCACCTGGTAAAGATACTGTTAAGATTCCAATGGGAGGATATGCTATTATACGTTTTCAGGCTAATAATCCAGGTAAACTGTTTAACTTTTCAAACAGAAACCATCAAATACATATCTCTTTGCTGTTGGTAATTAAAGTAGCAGTAGTTTGTTGGCTTTGTCTCGAATGTTATTATTCTTCCTAAGTACAAATTGAATCTAATCTTACATCCTATATAAAACTTACTACTTGCCATAAAAATATACTCTTGTAGCTTATTATAATATTTCGCAATAGAAATCTGATAATAAAAATAATATTTATTTCGTATAAACATTATTTACTTTTGTTGTAGGATGGTGGCTACTCCATTGTCATTTTAGTTGGCACCACATTACAGGAATGGAATTAGTTCTCCGTGTAGGACACCAGTATGATCTTCCGCCAGTACCACCAGGTTTTCCAAGATGTAATAATTGGAAACCACCAGTACAGGCTCTAAATGATTTTTATGGATTTAACAACTACCTTTAAAGCAGAATCAATATTTCGATACTTCATTCATTGTATCGATATTGCATTCATTGTATCAATATTGCATTCGTTGTATCTATACTGCAATACATAATTTATATCTAAATTTATACAATGTACTTCAGAAGCTAAGATTTTAAAGATTTAAAAACTATGCAAAATAAAAATACAGAGTGTGACTGGCCTTGCTTGCTACAGAAATATGATACACATATAAATGGATAAGGTGCAAAACGATTCATTTTTTTACATAAATTTGCATATTTCAGCTTGCGCCATTATTTAAGACACATAATGCAAACTATATTTATTTTTCTGGAAATAATGTGAAATATTTATATTATACACATATTGCAAAATATTTTATATAACAATGATGTTTTTAAAATACAGTTAATATTCTACTAATATGGAAATTGTGAGTGTTTCTAAATTTTCCAGGTAATCAGAACATCTAGAGAATCGACAAAAAATATGTAGAATTGCATTTAACATAGAATCTCAGAGCAATAAAATCGATTAATTAGGAAATAATGTTACATGAGGTGAAATTACTGTACTATTTTATTTCATAATATTATACAGTTAATATTTATAATGGGCTTGAGCAAATATTTAAAACTCCCGCCGACAAACGCGACCGCGCTGCGCACTCACGCTTGAATCATAATTACATAGCTAGTGCGCATGATCCTAGTCACGTGATTGTTACTGCGCATGTACATAATCACGTGACTTATTGCGCATGCGCCTAGTCACGTAATTGCTATTGCGCATGTATCAGCGCAATTTCTAACAGTTTCTTCGCGCCTATTCAGACAGAATCATGTCCTGACTTTTATTAGTTTTTCGGTAAAACAAACGTATAATTTGTTGTTATTCAATCTAGTTTTAATTTCCGTAGTATTTGTGGTTTGATTTTTTATATTTTCGTATAAGTATGTTATTTGTGGATTGTGCCGTGTGGGACACCTAAGCAAAGGAATATATCGGTAAGTGGATGGTAACCGTAGTTACTTTGAAAACTTTTTGCATATTGTATGTCAATTTTGCGTATGATCATTTTATTATTTTTTATTATTTGGACAACATTTTTATATTTCTATACGTATAGATATTTGAAACTTTTGTTCTTCTTCTGCTATAGATCTTCTATTGCAACTGAAATGCCCTGGTATCCAAGAAGAAGGTGAATTCTTCTGTTGGCGAATTCGAACGCTAGGACATGAAGAATAATGTAAGTCATTTTATCTTATTGAAATATTATATACAATTTAGAGATTAGAATTTAAAATTCGGAGTTTAGAATTCGGATGTTTGAAAATTTTATAATTTGAAAAATAGTTATTCAGTCATATTGTAAGACGTACATGAATATTCGAAGCGCCATTTTCTTTTTAATACGATCTCGTATATAATTGTAATAGTTTCATATGTATTTCTCAGCTTATGCAAGACTTTTTTTAAAGATCGCGTTAATCAGTAAAATCCTATTCACTTTATTCACCTAAAAATATACCTACTAGACATTTTTTATAAATCTATGAGTGTCTATTAACAATAAGGCATTGAAATGAATGTCAATAAAGTGACGTAAAATAAAACATGAATATAAAGTTGCCTATCAGCGATATTACTTCGTAAATGAAGTGAAAGTCATGTGTATAATAATACTGCATGAAATTATTTTGCGTGCATATTTATCACAATTTTTCAATTATGCTACTTATTGAAACCTTATATGTGGTTATTTATTTGAGCGCCTTGCGTGGCTGCTTCTTTGGTACTTTATGTAGCAATATATTAATTGATGGTATTTATTTATATTTCGTTTATGGGAGTCATTGGGAGCTGTTCTTATCTAATAAAATACTGACAATAACGTATCAAACGAAATCAAAAGCGATGAAATTGCGATTATTGTTTTTGTCTTTTAATTAATGTTCAAAAATTCGGTTAAAAAATTATTTGTGATTAAAGGAAGTGAAATGTGTGAAATGAAGATGAGTTTCTACTTATAAAATTTGATTGAGGAGTAAGTATACAATTATAATATATTTTCAATTTTTGTTTTATTTTTTAATGAGTGGCTGGAATGAAGTTCCTTTTGTTACTGATTTGCACAACGATAACAAGTTTCTTTTTCCTGTGTTTCAAGCTATGAAGCTTCAACTTCTTGATCATTAGCGACTGCATAAATTTAGATTACATACTTTGGACATTAAGTTAACTTGATCTAAAAACTTGATAAAAGAGTTAATGCTTTTGCAAACGTTAATTAACAATTTTCATTTATACTAATTCTATTTGGCTGTAATTGTAGTTTCTTATTATGACATCGTTGAAGAAATCAGGAAAAAGGTTATCAGAGTAAATTCCTTCTTTATCGATAACAGGATGTAAAGATGAAAAAAAGTGGACTTATTAAATGTTCAGAAAATGTTTGTTATGTCTAACTATCGTTTGTTATTACTATCAACAAAAATTCTGCTTACATATTCTACGAATATCATTACTTTACTAGAAAAATGTCAAGTCATCTGGCTAGGTCTACAGATTATCATCTAAAATCTAAAACACTACTACCATATCTTTCGCTAGATGGCATAACTCACTATAAAATATCTGTTTGAAGAGGAAATTTTCCATACGTTTGACGTAGCATACTCTTTGAATGATCGTACAATTCTTACTAAATATATTTAACAAAAATTACAAACTATATTTGTCCACAGACGCAAAAAGATAAAAGAGAAATCAGTTTAACAATTCATTAACTCATATTTGTACGTGAATTTAGAAATATTGCGTTAACAAAGGAAACAGTGTATGTGTGTATGTGTATTTAAAGAACCGGCTGGCGGCTATATGAATATACAGTTATTAGCATGTTACGCAGAAGCACATGCTAGACTGCTAGATACGTTTGTTGCTTCTGCTAACGAGTAGATAAGGTCGAGTGCGCAAGCGCAAAACGGAATTTACAACATGGCGGAACGCAGGAAAAGCAGGAAACGCAAAGATGTAAGCATCGCATATGGCTGTAATTATTGTGATATTACTCAACTGTATATGTGTGTCGTTGTGTTTATTCGGTGGCCAGGAGGATAAGATTTATTTTTGCCTTCGGTCATTTTTTTTTTATTCATCCCAATCGTGTGTCAGTGTTAATAACTGTTTCAACAAAGTTCGACGGATGACGTAGCAAACGCATCATTCATACTCTTTATTCAAAATTTTAGAATAAATTGATCTTAGAATCGGCTCGCTTTTTCGTAATTCACACAGTTGTGTCGGTCACGGGAATTTAACAGTTATGTGGAATGCATCCTTTACATAGAAATTTAACGGCACTTATATTCCGGTATAGTGGGTCACCATCTGTGTCATCGAAATTTTTATTATCTCGTGTTATTTTACGTGCAGTAAATCACATTTAACTGAAAATCTAGTGTCATAAAACAGTATGTGTATTTGTACAACGGCTTATTCAGGATTTCTTCATTTAAATAAATATACCTAATTAGAGTTTGTGTAGAATTATGTACAATCATGAAGGTTTAAGAATCTTTTTTACAATAGGAAGTGTCAACTTCAGAGACTAAAGATGTTCAGGATAAACCATCTAAAGAAGAATATGCGGTAGCAAAATGGATCCGTAATAATGTGCCGTCAAAGAAAACAAAGTTTGACAGAAATCACAATGTTGAATACTTCACTGGCAGCCGTGCAGTGGATGCTTTGTTGGAGAACTCGCCATGGAGCAAAACAAAATTCAAGGCACGGGAGCAAGTTACAAAATTTCTTGATACTATGTTACGACATAAATTCTTTCATAGAGCAAAAAAGGTAGTAATTTCTGAGGAAGAACTATGTAAAATACGTGGAATAAAAAAGAAGGTTAAGGACCCAAAGAAAGAAAAGAAATGTGAAAAAGATAAAGAAGAATGTAAAGAAAACAAGGATGCAACAGGTGGAAAAGATAATGAAGAGAAAACAGAGGAAAAGAAAAGGAAACCAAAAGTGAGTTTTGAAAGATATTTTCAAAAGGGTATAGTTTTGAAATATTATAGGAGAAAGATGTCAAGTATTAGTGATCTTAAATCTTTTTTCAATGTTATATAATATGTATCTTTTCCTTGTATGTTGTAATTGACATTAAAATGAGGTTTTATAGTGGTGTCATCATCATCATGCATGATTAATGATAAAATTCAATGGTTTGGAGTAATGTCTATAATATTAGGTAAATGAACCATAATTATTATCCTTTTTGTGCATTTTAGTATTGTAATTATTTATATTATATGTGGTTCTTTTTACATTTTATTTGTAACTATAATTTGATAATAGTACCTTGTTTTTATTAACAGTTTGTATGCATAAGTAATGAATTAGATATGTGAATTATGTGAATCTTTTATGTCATTAATATATACATACATACGTAGATGCGTGTCAAGTACAACATATAAGCTAATGATGTGTAAACAATTATTTAAAAAAATATTGAATGAAATTTGAGGAAGAGAATTTTGAAAAGAAACTTTTGCTTATATTGTATTAATCTTATAATTATATTTTAAATATTTTTTTGTACTGTCTATCCTGTTGTTAAGATATTCCATAATAAAATATATTAAAATAGAAAAGATCTTAAGCGAACATTTATTGATTTAGGTACGCTTGGAAATGCACATGGAACAATATTTTGTTGATTGCAATGATGCTTATGTTTGGATATATGAACCAATTCCAGTGTACTATTGGTTCTTTGGAACTCTTGTAGTATTAGGTGCAATTGGTGTCTGTCTGTTTCCATTGTGGCCCTTAACAATCCGTCATGGTGTATATTATATAAGTGTTGCAGCTGCTGGTTTACTAGTATTCATTTTGGCACTGGCAATTATTAGATTGATTGTGTTTTGTCTTCTTTGGGTCCCAACACTTGGCAGATGCCATCTTTGGCTTCTGCCTAATTTAATAGCAGATGTTGGATTCTTTGCTTCATTCTGGCCACTTTATCAAGTTTGTATCAATTTTTAATTTTATATTATTTACACAGGATATTACTTACATAAAATAATTATATATATATATATATATTTACGTTTAGTATGAATATTATGGTTCTACATCTGAAAATGATAAGAAAGTTAGTAAAAAGAAAAGAAAGAAGGAAAAGGATTCTGATTCGGAAGAAGCACCATCAACACATTCGTAAGTTATACTTAAATTAATTAATTGTGAAGTACCAAAGACAATAAAAATTTATTGCTCCAACAGATTTTCTCAAAACAATATATATTGTAACCTCAGAATAACTAATGCATACTTGTTCTACTTTTTACAGAGAAGATACTTCTAGTACAAAGGAATTACCTAAAGAATGTACTCAAGTTGAAGAAATTTCAACTAGTGAAGAAAAAAAGGATCTTTCACCTGAGTTGGCAGAAGGTGAAGAAGGTAGTGAAAGTTCAGAAAGTGAAAAATCTAATACCGGGCGGGATTTTGTGATGGTCTAAAACAGGAACTTTTGGCAATAAATAGTTTTTCTTTATTTCCGACAACTGCCGTATCAATCGATGGTTAATTCTTCATTTATTCTGATTAAATGACAAACGGGGTCATACATGAAACTGAAATATTTATGTGTAACTGTTAAAAGTTTTAAACATGTATGGCTTATTCGGTTGAAAAAAGAGCAGGATTTTCATATCAGTCAATCACTATAAGAAAGAAAACTGCAGTCAATTTAGGAAACTCGATCAGCTTAATGCTTATATCAGGATTATTGCATTTCTTACATTTAGAATATTACAGGCAAGTAAACAAGAATGTCGTATATATATTTTACAGAAAGGAAATTTTTGTAAACTATGGTGTAAGGTGACGAATTCTGAGATTCCAGATAAAGATGTATCCTTATTTAAATCATTACTAATGTTTTAGATATTTACATACTACTTGTAAGAATTATTTTATTGTACAACTACGTTAATATAGGTGCCTGAAGTTTTCCTGAAACAATTGCAAACTGTTTTTACTGTTTTTAATGCATTTCGTCATAATACATATTAAATTATAGTAACGTTATTTTCTCAGGTTCAGAATTGTACAAAGCTGGATAAATAGAATCTCCATGAATAAGACTAATATTATTTCTATTGTTATTCTTTTTGTGAATCTCTTTTTAACAGAGCCAAAACTTCTTGATATTTTACAGATTTAATAAAATAGATTGTAATTTATATTTTTGTCTAAAGGTCCAAGAATGATAATTATTACGATTATTATTACGACTATTATATTAATAACGTTATTACGTAATATCATACTGATCGTTGTGGACACGCTAATCATGACATTACCTATATTGAAATAAATGGTAAAAACCGTATCTACATTACTTCTTAAGTCATATGAAAAGTAATTATAAGCTTACAAACATACTTTAGAAGTTATCAAGTATAGATAGATTTTTTTATCATTTCACGATAAGAATTTCATTATATCATTTAATATCAATTATATTTTGACGAAATAAGGTAATTTTAATTTCATTTTCACTTAATAAAATATTTTAGTAAAGAATTAGTAATCTTATTATATTTTTGCTTTTATATGTTTTAATTACTCGTTTCAAATTTCTACATGAGTTTTACAAATAACTTATTATATTTATGCAAATTATATTCATATTGTGTTTTATGTGCATTTATCCATGTATTTACATGATTTTACAATTACCTACAATCTTGCTTTGTGACTACGAAACATGATATACATGTGTAGTAACACAACACATCAATTTGCTAATCACGACACGTGTTTCGTTGTTTATAACTGAGGAAACTTGCAATATTTTTTGTTTAACGTTTCGAATAATAAAATTAAATATCTTGTATTTTTTTCACACGATCATATTACATACACTTTATAATTTTACCGATTTTCATTGGTTAATTTTGCTAATCATAATATGAAACATACATCCACTAAAGAATTTATTAAGTTACAAACATTAGAAATTTCTACTATAAATTGTTTTATATTGAATGAAAAATATTGATAACATTTCATAGTAAATGTACTTGTTTACCATATCAACATTTGCAGCAACAGGAACTGTAGCAGTCTTCCAACTTCACTATTTTAGAATGTAAGTTGTTCAAATATTGAACAGTAGATAAGTATGTACTTACTTGTACAAACAAGAGAACGGGAATAGATTCAAATATTGAATGTTATTGACAAACTTACCCATGTCAGTGTCATTATATTACAATCGCAGTTGCAGTAAATAACGATTAAATAAATGTTCGCATATTATATTTTACAGTATCAATAATAATTGGTTTTATGTAACATTTATTTAAATTATTTTTATTAAGTGTAACTCAATTGGTTTAGTCAAAATTAGACAAATTTGTCAACAGTCTGTGAATGTCAGTCATTATTTAAACACATTTAAGACAAATTACTTATCAGAGATTCATTATTATTTCATGAAATTTTTACTCTAAGTTGATACAATTTGGAGCATGTCAGAAATTTTCTGAAATAACATGATATAAAGCGTGTATTGCTCAAGAAATTCAATTTGAAAATTTGTTTAGTTCATTAACACTGAGCATTTTTGGATCTGTATTTGTGCTGTATTTTTTACTGCAAACAATATATCTATTTAAATAATCGTTAATAGCTATTAACGATTTACCAACGTTTTACATTTTTTGCAATTATATGCAAAGTATACAAAGTGCTAGTTCTCGTGTTCCTTGTTTGTAAAACATTTCACATTATCATACACGTTTCTAGAATTATGCTAATCGTTACTATGTACCTCTTATTTGCCTTACGTTATTCGTTTACATATTGTCGTGTCGATTCGAATAGTCGTTAATATCGGCAAGTTCAAATACAGTAAAGCAGTGAAAACGTCTTTACAACTATTTTATTGCTTTCGCTCGGGCGTTTCTTATCGTTGATCTTTGAAATGTGCCTCCGGAATCTCATCTTCGTTGATCGTTTTACCGCAAATCAATTACGTTACATCATATACTGATAAATTCTTTCGGAATGTCGTCGAACCGGCGATAGGATTTCCTATTACCAGGGAGCATTCGCCGTGGTTGCACGTATATACCATTTTATTTCTTGCCATCTCCCTCGTGTTTTTGCAGCCTGCCAGAGACGAATGTTTATCAATTGAGAAATTACTCAGAACGAAATACAAATACGAATGCTTTTAAAACCCCCTATAAGATCAAGTTACATCAGCCTCGTTGATTGAGCCAAGCAAAGGGTTTGAGCCCTAAAAGAACCAAATTGAAAATTGATCCTTGCAAGGAGGCTGAACGGTCATTCCGTTTCCTTGCCGCGATGCTAATGAGCATTTAACATCGCGCTTTTTACCAAGCCCCGTAAGTTTACCGTTAAAGCTGTTCGAGTATTACGCTAGTGCCACGTCTTTCCCACGAGGTGCGCGTTATTAAAAAGCTTAATCCCTCGAATGAAGCTCTTCGATGGGCTGATTATACAGGGTGCTCGATCACAGGCGTTGGAAATTTTAAAGGGCGGTTCTACATGTTAAAGTAAGATAAAAGTAATTTCGTTTGAGGGTTCGTTTTTGAGTTACTGTTCAAAAAACGCATGAAATATGTATGTCTGAAAACGTACTCTACTGACTTCGTTGTGTTTGGCCTGACTGGTATACGCTGGCAGTAGAATAAGTCACGAGTCTGACATATTTCACACGAATTTTAGACGCCTTTGAAATAATTGAGGGATTCCTCTATTGTGATTCCCTCAAAGCTGGAGAAATTTTGAGAATTAATTTCGGAAAATCTACAAATACGATTTTATTCAGTTTTAGTAATTTATTAATGTTCACTTCAATAAATATACGTTGAAAATTTTGTAGAGAAATAATACTTATTGAAGTTATGTCTAATGTTGTTCTTCAAGCGTGCTCGAAATTTGTGTTTAATTGTGAAATTGTAAATTTAATTACAGTTCACGAAGAAAAATCAGTATTGTGAAATGCAAAAGACATAGCCATATGAAAATAGGGATAAAAAAGTAAAAGCTCTCCCGCATGTTAATTATTATCCCAAACAAAGTTTTTGTTAAGGGGTTTACTGTGACTCTCTCAAAAGTAGTAAAAACTTTGAGTATGAATTCTGGAAAAATTACAGGTATGATTTTGTTCGTCTTTGATAATTCATTAATATCGATTTTAATAAATATATGTTGAAAATTTGATAAAAAAATGTTCATATTTGTTGAAGTTATGTAACTTCATGTCTACTTGTTTTTGGTGGAGTTATGTACATGTAACATTGATCCTGGAATAGTATTAAATTAAAAGGCTTAGAATTATCAAATTTGTTATGAAGCTTATTTAGGCTACTATTATTAATAAACTGAAAAAAAACTTTCTCTCATCGCCCAAAAATGTCTGAGCCTGAAAGAGTTAAAATTTCTGATACCTGTTGTCGATCACCCTGTATGCAGGGTATTCTGCAAAATGCAGTACTACCGTGCAGGAGGGTACTTTTGCATGAAAAAATAAGTCGAAAATGAAGAATACAATTTTTTTAAATAACGCTGCGTTTCGGAGAAAATCGATTTTGAAGATGTACCAAGTACGCATGCACTTAACTCCCAGATAATGATCTGGAGGGCTATAGTGTATGTACATCTCTCTGTAGAATCTATTATATTAGTGTGAAGTGAGAAAAATATTTAATAGTGTAAAATGCTTTATTTTATTGTCGAACACTAGGGCCCACCAAGTCATTATCTAGGAGTTAAGTACAAACATACTTGGCACATCTTCAAAAAGTGGGGGACACAATGGATGAACTCTACCTCCCTCATATTAGAATCTTTCCTGAATCTACATTCCAAATTAATTCCAAACTAACTAGAAAAGAACAAGTATCATTCTAAATTAAAATCGATCATACAAAAATCACCCCATTTAGATATCCTATCTAAGTAATCGACTTCTGTTTGCTCTGATTGTACCTTAATAATCACAGTAGACCACATACTGCTCCACTCCCCTAAATTCAACAACTGTCGGAATATTTTCAAAATCAAGCCACTGCTAAAAAATAAACCTGCAAAAAGAGACTACAATTTCGTCAAGTTTCTAAATAAATAATTCACATCCGCTAATAACCAAGTAATTGACGCGACTGAAAACAGTAAAAAGAACATCTTCGCAATCAATTTTCTCGAAAACAAAGCGTTACTTAAACTAACTTTACTCTTCATTCTCGACTTATTTTTTCACGTAGAATTATCCTCTAGTACTACTCTTTACGGGACACCTTGTATAATTCGACGAAGGCACGCTCAAAAAAAGGTGGCACGAATTTGAAACTTCCAAAGCTGTTTCCTTCCCCGAGCGCCTGGTGTCGCATTTGAGGCCGCTCCTCGGGCTAGCGTTTCGTTCGATGAAAATTCAATTAATTCGCGCAAACAAGCCACTTAGATAAACATGAAGCTCTCGCGTGGTACGAGTACACACCGGTCATGTATACGCGCGTATTTTTCCGCAGGCAGAGTGGCGATTTGTGGGCTGGCTGTTCGCGGAGCGAAGGGCCGCGCGTCACGAAGGCAAAGTTAACGGCCCATAATTCATAGCCGACATATAATAAATATCGTTACTCCATCGTGAGCACACCAAGACACGACCGTCGTGGCTTAACACGCGCGCGTCCCTCGTGCGATACGCGCGCAAGGATGTGAACGTTTTCACGGACCCAGGCAGCAGGCTTTCCCTGATATTACGTGGCGAGCTTTCGTCCTTGGCGGAGGTAATAAAAGTTCCCTTTAACAATGCACTCGCGCGAAGAATAAAATAATAGTTGCCCCTTTTGGACGGTTCTTTAGACTCCCTTGCCGCGTACCACCATGAATATACCGCAGCTTTTTTCCAGCACAGGGTCGCGAGAAACTCTTCATCGGGTCGCCGTTTGTTTGAACTTGCTGCCCTCGAGTTCCTCTATTTGTTCACTTTCATTATTTCTCGCTGTTGAATAACGCGCAGCATCTGAGCTCACTGTGCACGAATGAATTGACTTATTCTCAGTGATTTCATTCTAATACCTTGTGTCAGCATTTTTAACGAGATTTGGGTTTTGAGTGACTCTACGTCTACTTCTGATTTTTGATCGAATGGTTTTTGTTAGGGATAGGTTTCTTGAAATGTCGAGACCTTGAGGTCCCTTCAAGGGACCTCCAAAAAAGTTTCGAGTTTCGATAACTCAAAACTTTAGCCTTTTCTCGTGGGACACTCTGTATAGATGCTTTTTAAATTCGATTCGTTTCCAATGTAAGTATAATACTCTTAGATCGTCTAATAAATTGTGTAAGTCTCATACCGAAAATAGCTTTGGTAGTTTCAACATCGAAATTATTTTTATCTGGTACGTTTTTCACTGTTTATTTCATCGTATTTTTAAGTTACCTCATTGATTGTCGTTTTGTGCTAGTTTATTATTCAAATTACACACAAATTATGTTCAATGTATTTACGAATTCTTTCACGGTTCGGGTCATTGACTCATGGAATACTATTGTATCCTTGAGTTCGCCACGATGCTATCTTAATGAACCGACAATAAAAAATATTTATAGCATGGTTAACATTTGTCGCATATTTTCTCGTGTTTTATTGATTTTCCTGTTTTGACAGTCCTGTGCGGGTCATTCCACGCGAAATCGGGCACGTTTCGGAGCAAGTTCTTGTAATTTGCTCAAATTTGAATATGTTGTAGTCTTTAACGATATTTAAACGTACCCTAAAGGATTTTTCAAAATTTTGAAAATTGTCGATTTTACAGCTGTTTGAAGTTAAGTACTACCTTTTTTTTAAAAAATTATAGCTATTGAACTAGTAAGCAGATGGAGATGAGCTTTACGGTGCTTATAGAGAAAACATTGAAGTTTGTAAAAAAAATTATTTCATTTAAAAAAACTTGTTTTTTAATCATCTTTTTTGCAATTATTTTAAACAAATGCTGGTTTTTAAAATGATGCGCGATTTTAAAAATCTGAAAAAAAAGGAGAATATAGTTTGATCCTTCCCCTTGATGGACAAACTTTCAAAAGGATGGACATTTTAAAATTGGCCCTGTGAAAATTGCTGAAAGTTGATGCTGCGTCGAGTCGCACTGCTGTGGCGGGCGCGTCGTCGCTGGCAGCCTACTCGTGTCCAGCGGACGAACGTGCGTTATTATTTGCGATCAAGGCGGCAAATATTGGTAACTCACTCTTTGTCAATGATACTTATTGACAAGTTCACATTCATTTTTGCCATGTGAAGTTGCAAAAAAGTGCCATTCTGCATTAATACCAAAATCTTCGAAATGAAAGCTAGGATTTAAGAGATTATATTTATGTTTTCAAGAATAAGACGAAGATTGAGTTACCAATATTTATTGATTGCATTAAACCTTGCAAATGCTCGGAGATAATGTAGAGTAATGTTGGGTGAAGTCGCCTTGATTCCAAATAACGCACGTTCGTCCGCTGGAGTCGAGTAGGCTGCCAGCGACGACGCGCCCGCCACAGCAGTGCGACTCGACGCAGCGTCAACTTTCAGCAATTTTCACAGGGCCAATTTTAAAATGTCCATCTTTTTGAAAGTTTGTCCATCAAGGGGAAGGATCAAACTATATTCTCCTTTTTTTTCAGATTTTTAAAATCGCGCATCATCTTAAAAACCAGCATTTGTTTAAAATAATTGCAAAAAAGATGATTAAAAAACAAGTTTTTTTAAACGAAATAATTTTTTTTACAAACTTCAATGTTTTCTCTATAAGCACCGTAAAGCTCATCTCCATCCGCTTACTAGTTCAATAGCTATAATTTTTTAAAAAAAAGGTAGCACTTAACTTCAAACAGCTGTAAAATCGACAATTTTCATAATTTTGAAAAATCCTTTAGGGTACGTTTGAATATCGTTAAAGACTACAACATATTCAAATTTGAGAAAATTACAAGAACTTGCTCCGAAACGTGCCCGATTTCGCGTGGAATGACCCGTGCGTTTTTCTTCGAAAGAAAGTCCCAACTACGATCACTTCGGCTAATATTCAAACATCACACTGCGTTCACATTGACAATTTCATACATTAAAAGGAAATCAAAATAAATTATTGCAGTATTTTATACTAATCTTTCATTTTATTAGGATATTTCGTAATTTTTTATTACATTGTTTCGCATTGAATACTACGTTGTAAAACCAAGCACAGTTTTCTTTTTATTAGAATATTAGTATTGCAGTATATTATGTTACATGTATGTTACATGTATTTCTTCAAAGATAAAAAACGTTTGAAAGGAGCAATGAAATAGATATGCTATTTCGTAACATATTGTATTTTATTTTTGTTTCAGTGACATTCAAAAAACTACATATTTTTACAAAATAAATATTTGCTGAATGAGTAGATATTATTTGAAATTTCTTTTAAAACAAATTGAGCTCAAATAAAATCCTACATAATTTAAAAAGTGTAAATTACTAGGGTTTCCAAACACAATCTTTTTGTGTTTTGTCCCTAAATGAAATATTCAACATAAATGAAATATCAACATCAGTTATACAAAGAATAACATTGATAAAAAATCACCATAATTAAAAAAAATTATTGATTTAAAATAATAGCTAAAAAACATTGGATATAATTTTTATTGCTATTAAACAAAGAAATGTTAAATGTCGACGCAATTTTTGCATATATCGTCACGTCTTTCTGAGAGGGTAGGTCTCTGCAGAAACAGCAAAAATAAGGTTACAAACTCCAGTCGCGCGCGAACGTTAAAATGGCTAAAAAAAATCGAGCGCGAAGAGGAACCCAAAATAAGATGACTAAAAAATATCTTGCATGGCCGACCACCGCGGTTTGCGGTTACAATGTGAAACAAAATGAAAAAGAGTTCTTCGTTTCGTCTTCCTCCCTCTCCTCTTTCTCTGGTTCGTTTCGACCCAGCCGATTCCCTATTCTCTTCTTCGTTCCGCGTTCGCAGGATTTCGTACGTGTGTAGACAGCCAGATTTATATTCAAATGAATCGCCGTGGAAGGGTCGACTTATCAACATATCAAACCCGACGAGGCGAAGGATGGGCGAAGGGTGAGTCGTGAAAGAATGTTAGCTTCTTGATCGATCACAGCTATCGCTCGAGGGAATTGTTATTAATTATTCCCTTGAACTTGTCTCTTGGCCATTCATTCGTAAATACGGAGTTCAGCCATGTAGTTTTGTGATTGAATTTTTGGCGGACGACATGAAATAAACAAGTGTATTTTACTACATAGTCGTCACTTGGATGTTGAGTTAACACGATCAGCACAGGATTTTTATTATTTGAGGGTACATATTCTTTGTTGAAACTTGTTACTATCTCGTTTGAATTTTTCGAGTTGTTCTCAGTTTCTTCTACTTCTGTCATTCATAAAAGAGACGTGATTTGTTATCTTATTTGCTTATAACTTTGTGGCTTGAACAGCTTATGAGTTTACAATAGGATTCTTGAGCTTACAGTAAGCAATTAGAGGAAGAAGTATCCGAAATAAAATGTAATGAATTATATTCATTTATTTCTTGAATAATGTTCTATTCATATTTGAAAAAAATAATATCTTTTAGATTACACACTTTATTGATGCCTCAACATATATAGAAAAGGTCAATCACAACATTTTTTCAATAGCATGTTCCTTCAAACAATTCTGAATAAAAATAGCAGTATCAATAGATAATCATAATTTATTGTATCTTATATATATTCTGCTTCTTCAGCTCAATGATTGTTTTCTATTCAATATTACAAACATTATTGTAAATGCATACATAAAGTATCTTTCAATCTGAAATTTTTCAGATTAATTACAAAGTCCAAAAATACAACTATGCAGAAAATTTCATTAAAAAAATATTGCTATTTTGCAGTAGTATGCTTCATTTAAATAATAATACATTTACCTAACAGTATTTTGCTTATTATTCAATTTCAATGATTAATTTTAAAGAAATGCATACTTATAGATTCTTGCAAAATGGAGAAAATTGCATATAACATGAACCAAGAAAAATACATTAAATTATTAAATACATTAAACAATCGCGAATACAATGTAAATAAGTCAGCCTGAGACAAGATAGGAATGCGTTGTAGATGGGCACACGAATTAAATGAATGTGAAAATGATACACCTGAACGACTCGAAAATGGTAATTACTGTTCTTAAATATTACTCGGTGTATAACGATCGTTTTGCTAGCGAGGTCCGAAAGTTTTTCGAGGGCGCAATTATCGGCAGAACGATTTCCTTCGTTCACGTCGGTACATGACTTTATTTAGCTTTAGTTTGTCGAAACCGGTTGCAAGCGACTTCTCTCCTCTCTTACCGCAACACCGAGAGTTCGGTACTCTGCATCATTTAAGGTTCCTCGGGTGGAGGAAGGAATTTCGCGTTCACCACACTCGACAAATTCTTTTGCATAAAGACAGCCTTTGCTGTAGGGTGCTTAAACAAATTTTTCTATCGCTCGTTTAAATTTATACAACGTTTGTTTCTTGAGATTTTTGAGAATTGATTTATCAATGTTGAGAAAATTTATTTCATTTTTTCAATTTTGGTTATCCAGGGTGATGGAATTCTTTATTTTTAATCATTGAAGGACTTTGAGAGCAATTCGATATAGGTATGTTCGATAATCGTATGAATATTTAATTTAGTTTATAAATAAATATTTTATTAAGTGGTGCTCGAAGTCCGAGAAGCTATTTCAAAAATTCTTTAAATAAGTAACTACCAATTGTTTCAAATAATGTGGACAAAATTATTTATTGCTGATAGTGAGTGATTTTTCCAGACGAATTATGTTTAAAAATAAGATAATTTTTGTTCGGTTATAGGCTTTCTATTTTTGCCAGTTTTATTAGTTTAGCGTATCACTTTTTTCTAAGCTCTGTTCTTCGTTTTTGTTGAATAATGTACTTTTTTTTAATGTGTTATTGTTGAAAGACTTGTGATAAGTAAAATTGATATTTAGAGCGTTAATGGGAAAGGGATGATTCTACATGAAAAAATAAAAATTAGAATTCGTGCTTTAAATGATACCAAACAAATGGAATTTGTATATCTACTGAAAGAGGAGTGAACTAAAGAATCTTTTTCTCTTAAAAATAAAAACATAACGAAATGCAGGCTTATAACGTAGAACTCGTGCTTTGAGCTGAGAAAATCAAAATTAAAATTATAGTAAAAATAGATACTAAAGGATTTTATTTCTAACATAAAAAATGAACGTGTATTTAAACAGAAGATCAAAATAAATGAAAATCCCCCATTTTTTAAAATTTATTACAGCGTTTAAGGTCTTCTTCAAATTTACCCTACTAGTTCCAGAATTTTAATATACTCCTCAGCATCAAAGTGCAGAAACACCTCTAATAATCTCACCTTCAGGCGCGATATTCACTGTTTCCAGAAAACTAACTCTGGTATCAAGTCTAATCTCCTAATTGATACAAGCTGAAACGTCTCATCGATCTTCGAGACAAAACAGCACTTTCGCACCGATAATTGCCGCAGTGTTACGCTCGATGTCGTTAGTGAAGAGATTTATACCCCGTCGGGTTGAAGTTCGCAAATACCTCTGCCTGGAGAAATGCTCGAGCGGCTCGGGGCGAGCGAAAAAGTTCCCAGAACAATAGACGTTGTCAAAGGGAGAACAGCGAAAATCCTTTTCCAAAGCTAGCGTACACAAATGCGTACAATGTACAATGTCCCGCAATGGCCACACCCGGTCACTTTCTCCGCCAAAGCCAAAGTCATTCTTGTACTGTAAGTTACTACGCTTAATGACGCAAGCTACCCACGCTCGGATCTAACGCGAACCGTGGTAGACCGCTTTCCTCGCAGCACGTCAACCAACCGTGGAATGTAAATTACAAGCACGCCGCCAAATAAGCGAAAAAGGATAATTAAGACGCGGTTCTTTAACAGCAAAAAGCGGAAGATCGGCTGGTATGACGGCCCTGACCGAATTTCTTTGCGATTCATGATCAATCTCCGATCCTTCGGGCTTTCGAAAACTCACCGAGGGGAACGACCATAATACGGATCAATACGGATCGTTGATACGTGATTCCAGATGGCACACGATGCCTTGAAGATGTGTATTTTATTTACTTGTTTATTTATTTATTTGTGGAATGATCCTTTGATACATAGTGAAGTAAAATTCAGCAGGTATAGAGAGAAAAATAAAAACGAAACACTGGTGGTAGTATATGAATGATGGAAGATGATTAAACAAGAATCCTACGTAGCAGTGTTAAGGACAATATCGACTGGCCAGAAATGTTCATTTTTGAGTGCAGAGGTTTTATGTCTATCTTATGTCTTAAATAATTGGACCTCTTGAAATCATCCAACTGTGTATGTCTTAAAGACAAAGAAATGTACGTCTATAAGATGTCTTAAAGACGTCTATTTTTGTCTGAACGTCTTACTGCATAATTTGGACGTCTTTGAGACGTCTTATGAATGTCTTTTAAAAACATCCTAAAGACATTCTGATTTGTTATTTTGGACATCACAGAGACATCTTCTGGACGTTTTTAGGACTTTACTTAATGTCTTTAAGACATTTTTTAATACGTCTTTGTGCTACATGGTTTGAGTTGTTGGAACAGACTTGGTCCCTAGACGAGATCTTTTAATTAATTAAAAGTAATTAATAATTTTCAGTAAACGAATCTGACCATATTCTTCGATCAGCATAATACATGTAATACTGCAGTAAATGTAGTTTTATTTCAAACGAATTGATTCTTTTTCTGCAAGTAACGTCGTAAATTCATCGACATGCCTTCCTCGACTTCACCGATGTTTGCTTCAGATAACGAGGGGAATGTCGAGCACATCCACACCCAAGAGGAAGCAAGAAAAACTGTCTTTGTAAGAACAGACTGCAAAAGTACAGTCCAAATTCGGTAGGTTTAATATTTATGCTTCCTGCTCGAGCCCGTTTGTCGGCGACGTTGTTACGAGATACGTGAAAAAAAAAGAACCACGGCGTGCGCATACGTATGGACCATCGAAAAACTTCAGCGGGATTGAATGAAAAATTCATTTACGTGCAGGTTGTGTTATACAATATTGTGTGTCGATGCAACATACATTGAAACTAAATAACGTTGGACCCTGAGGTATTTATCGAAATACCTTGATTACTTTTATGTTAATCAAAGCTTGGTTTACCTGAATTTGTGGGCTGCACTTCATGAAATGAAGTCAAAAATTATATATATTTTATACGAAATTAACGTTTCTTTAACAAATTTTATTTTGTATAAATTTAAATATAAATGCTTTAAATTTTATATTGTATTTTTAAAACATATGAATTTCAAATGATCTTTTATTGTGTTTTGCGATGAATATTTTTCAGAAAAGGAATATTTACTTTTTGCTACCATGTCACAGCTTCATATTTTAAAAAATA
Organism: Calliopsis andreniformis; assembly: GCF_051401765.1. NCBI lineage: Eukaryota > Metazoa > Arthropoda > Insecta > Hymenoptera > Andrenidae > Calliopsis > Calliopsis andreniformis. Next base: position 5,185,790 of record NC_135065.1, on the reverse strand, counting down.
TTAAAATAAAATATTGTTATATTTTATTAAAGTAAAATATTTTTATATTTTATTAAAATAAAATATTTCTATATTTTGGGTACGTTAAAATTGATATTCCCCTTTTTTGTCATGAATTCTTTATCTACTAATAATAATTCTTTTTAGTAGATGGAATAAAAATTTCAATCAGTACTTATAATATTTAGCCCTAAATTAAAAAAAATTTCACCTTCAGATTTAACAGACTTATTTGTATTCTTGGATCATATCTTATATTGAAAATATGAATATTCAAATTTTAAATAAGGTATTAGCATTAAAGACACAAAATTTTGATCATAGTCATTGCAAAAATGTCAAAGTAGTCTAGGTTTCTGTTTACTGATATTTTAATCAGAATTTTATATAAAGAAACATATAATCTTCAAAATAAAATAAAATTTGCCAACTTCAATTTTTATTTAAAGGGTGCATATAGAAATATATATGTACCTTCATAGAAATATTTAATTAAACAAGTGTAGTAACAAGGATCACTGAAGTGTTTCAAGCTGCATTGAACGCATCGATAAGCAACTTCCTTTGAGCAGACAATCAATTACACGTAGCATATAAGTTATTGTCTTTAACGCATCCAAATCCAGTGCTTCTCTATTTAATAGTCTCCCCCGAAGGGAACACTGTTTAACTGAAAAGAAGAAGAAGAAATACGAAGCATGCCTGTGCTCACTATCGAGGAAGTTCAGTCCCCGAACTGAACGTGCAAACGGTTTGTCTGGTTTTCGAGGCAAGGAGTTCATCGAACCTTGCTTGCAAGGGATCGATCGTGTATGGCTACCGAACGTGTCGTATGTGCGCAAACGATCATTGATCTGTGACGCGCGACCGCCTACATCTTATCTAGTTCAAACGTTGTGCGAACAATGGGACGCGCTTAGTTAGGTTTAGAAGAGCCACCTTCGCCATTAGTGTCACTGATTGGAAGAAACGTTCTGCGAGAGTTTCCTGCCAGAGCTGTACTTACGTATTTCTTCTGATAATATTGGAGTATTCTAAATAGTAAATGACGCAATGGAACTAGAATGATGTTAAAATTCCAAAGCACGGAGTGGTTTTCGATCGGAGTGAAAATTGAGTAGATTTGCTTTTATGGTCAGGAATAAAATTTATGAGTCATTGTTAAAACGAACTCGATAAGCGATCACTGAGATAATGGTTGAACTCTAATTTACGTCTGATATTATGATAGAAGAATTTAGATAAGTTGTGGAGATTAGAACAAGTTTATTCATTTTATCTAGATGATTAGAGATAGATGAATATATTATATTAAACATTGACGTAATATGTAAAAGGTGTATAAAATGAGAAATTGTTTATTGAAGAATTTCGTTGCTATATTTCTTTTAGAGTTCGATTTACTAATTAATGTTTTCAGACACTCTTGTGATTCATAAAATAATTATATCATTATAATAGTATTACGAGGTATTATATTAATAATTATGAAGACCTTTGGGGTTTCAAGAATCTCTGACTCTGAATAATTCTTAAAGTGATGTCAAATTTTATAATAATTGAATTGATTGATAACTTGTGAAGGCAATACTGAACGCTCATCACTAGCCAGAACGTCTGAAAGAACGATGAGTCTGAACAAAATCATCTATTGGGATTGTTTCTTCTTGAAATGCACAGTGTTTTATTATTTTGATGCGTATGAAATTGCTATTTCAAATGAGGAAATTTAAATAATAGAATTTCTCATTTTTAAACTTTTTACTTAATCAATGTAATTATCTTTACACATATGCTTAGTAATATCTATCTAATACAAATTAAAAACTAAAACTTAACATAGATAATCGACGAAATTAAAAAATTGGTAACTCCATGTGCACTAATTCAATATGATTTATCGTAATTTTTTAACTTGTTAATTAAGAATCCAAGTAAGATAGGGGAAGTAAGGAAAGTATGATAATAATCCTAAGTATAATAAAAGTGCGTTAACACTCGCAGGACTATCGGTAAAAAGAGTCTTTTCAGATTCTAATTTTCTATGCTAATATTATTTACTTTTTCATTTCTGAATAATTAACTGAAGTATATATTGTAATATTTTGAAATACACAATTCTGTCTAAATTTTACATTGAAAATACTTATTAGAAAAAAGTTGGGCGACGAAACTTTAATTCACGAGTCTTAATAGACGGTTCTACGAGTTCGAAATAAATTTTCAAAATCGAATTTCTTCAAAGTTCAAACGTCAAAACAAAAAATTAAAATTACAATATTAGCACAATTTCCCTCATTATGTACCGTTTCATAATTAAAATTAATTAAAGCCAGCTGAATTCATTTATCTAGAATACCTGTTGCATACGACCTGGCATCACGTTTTCACATTCCACGTTAATATTACATTAACATTAAATTTTCACGTTGAACGAATTCTTTTCGCTCGATGCAAAGAAATTTTCACACGAGCCAGGTTCACCCTCCCCAGTTAACAGGTTAAACATTCCATTTACAGAGAAGAATTCCGCGAAGATGGCCCCGACGTCTCATTGCTCAAAGTCGAAAGAAGCTCGTTAAACGTTTCTTCAATCGATCGTCATCCACCGGGCCCTTTTTCTCCCTTTTTCCACGTAGCGCGCAGCCGAGACGGACCTGGGGCCATTGTTAAAACTTTTTCGAGGTTATTACATGTACGATATGTAAATGCGTCGCCGGGTCCGGTCCTCGACGTCGGAGGATCAGCTCCTCTCTTTTTCTTTCTCTCATTCCGATCCTTCTCTCTATTTCTCTTTTATTTCACTCTGCTCCTTCTCTCATCTTTTCAGGGGCGGATCTGATCGGAACCGACTCGATAAAACACACCTATCTTTAATGGCTCTGAATTAATTAAACAGATTTTGTCACAACTATGTTCCGCTTCGACGAAATCATGAATCTATAATAAGGCTTGATGTGTCAATTAACTCGTGCCCGTGGGAATGAAATTGGATACAAGGACATCATCGAAGAACATATGTTAGAGGTTTCGAGTACTTTAAGAATTCTTGAACCAGTGGCTATGACCAAAAACAGTTACCCTAGAGTTTTGAGTAAGCCAGGACAGAAAAATGAGTCATCAGGAAAAATGATTTTCAAGAGATCCTCTATTTATAATATTTTTTCCTTCATTATATCTCTGGCTTAACAAGATTAAAATATTGAATTTTAGAAGCTTGCAGTATTGTTCTCAGTTTCTTAAATGAACCGTTTTAATACTGCATGCCTGATAGGAATTTACGATGCTAGCACTCCAGCAGCCACTCAAAGTAATAAAACTCTAGTGTAATAATGAGTTGGCAGTATCGATAATTACTCAGCAAATTGGTTTCGCTGATCTAACATTTTTTGTCTCTCAAATTCAATGGAAAAAGAAAATCCTACCGAAGGACTCGGATGGATCCGCTCCTGTTGTATGCCACTACCACCTCGGCAGCGTCATCACCATCTCTCTGGCTCCTTCGTAACGGATAGGCTTCACCTCCAGAACGGAACTCCAGTCTGCTTCCAGTTTCTCCCCGGCGAATGCTCGTTGGTTTAGTCGGAGTTCGACTCTCCTAACACGCGCTTCGTGGCCACTCCATTGACTCGTCTCGCCGCAGGATCTATCCTTAGATCTGACAGAAAATTCCTCCCAGTTTCGACGATTTCGAAGTATCTCGCGTCTCGATCTTCGGCCCTCGGGAAAACAGATACTGCTCGACACGGAAGACGAAAACCTTCGAGGGACTATTTCAGTGTCGAATTACAAACACGAATAGTGCCTGCGTCGAGAGGGAAAATAAAGTATCGGCTGGTAGAAGAACCGATCGTAGAAAAGAAATGTGCGAGAAGCAATATTGCTGGTACATCGAGGACAGAGGATGATCGACGTTCAAAAGGTCCAGTTGCTATCGTGATTGAGTATACAGTTACAGTTTCATTTAAAGACTTTCGTTTAATTTAACGGAGAATCGAGTTTTAGTGTTCGCTGTACTTGTCTTCTACGGTTCTACTCCGGTATTACTCAGTCCACGCTTCACTCTACTTACGACTGACCCTGTTCATAATAATTAATGGTGTTAGACTCTATGAATGCCTGCGGACTGGTCATGCTTGGCTCTCGCTGAGAATGGCCTGTGGTTTATTTGCTTTAGTTGGTACTGGGATTATTCTACGCGACTTTTACGAATTGCAATGAATATGGTAGATACAATTCTTATGATTTTACATATTGGTCTTTCTCATAAATTTGTTTGTGTAATAATAATATAGAAATTGAAAACGACAAATTTTTAAGTTACTGAAGACATAATTCATCTAAATTTTAAATATTGAATTTGATGTGATTTTATTTAGGATTGTTTGTTTTGTTGTTGAGAAATTTTGCGCTTAATAATTATTAACGATAGGATTTGCTGTGGCTTTGTTAATAATATATGAAGTTAGAAAATTAAGCTTATTATGTAGATAAGTGTTCTTGAAAAGATTAACTTGGCAATTTTTTGACTGAAAATTTTCAAATTATTTAACGTTATATATTTATAAATAATTAAAAACGATTTAAAATCATATTGGTCAAAATATGGTTATATATGACTGTATAGATACACTATATTTTCTTATTAATTTTCCTATGGGGAATATCTGGAGTTATTTCGTCGTATTTGTTTAACAGATTAGAAGATTTCAAACAACAAATATTGTAATTTAAACCTTCTTTTAAAATTTGTTTTAATTAGTATTTATTCTAACATGGTTTCAAAATTGTATTTAAGTTTTTTTTTCATACATCTTGTGGTACTTGCATTTGTAAATAATTAAAAATTTCCAATTCATGAATATTTATTAAGACAGAAGAAGTAGTTAATCAAATTTTAATTGAAATACTACACAATTCTTATTAATCAGCTCAGTTAAAATAAAATAATTTTGTAGAAAATTTGTGTTTACTTTGTCTCAATAAATATTCAAAACCTAAACATGTTAAGCTATCGACGAGTATAGACAAAACCAGGTTTATTAAAACACAACTCTATTAGAACGAATACTAATCAAAACAAACTCTGAGAGAAAGTTTCTTCCTAACTATAAAACCAATATACTACCCCACCTACTTTTTGTATTTCACTAGGTATTAAAAGCAGTCCTTAAAATTTCGAGCTACCTGTAACAAAAAACCCTAACTAAATCTCATCGAATGCGGCGCGAAAAGCAGATTATCTCTCTCGAAAAAGTCTCGCCCGAGCCTACGCTTAAACTTCAATTAACGAAAAACAGATTGCTACTCCAGTTCCCTCAATTTCTTTCGGAACTTTTACTGTCCCGCTTGCCAACGGTGTGTGTCAATATCACGTCGAGCCGATTTGCACTTTTACTCGGGCGGCTCGGCCAAGCAAATGAAGCGGCGCATCCTAATTACCGGGTCGAATCGTAATTGCAGGCGCGCAGTTGGTCCGAGTAAAGAGGAGCGGGCGCATAAGGATGCGCTTACGCAGGAAACGGTGCATGTCCCGGTGACGCTACAGAGACTTGGAAAGGATAGAGACGAGAAAAAGAGCGCCATACACACAGAGACAACCACGGAAGCACGGATGACGCGATGAGACTGAGCCCGATTATCCTGTCGTGGGCCACGGCAAGCTGGCTCGGTCCAACCGGAACCACGGCGATACGAGCCCAAACCTCGAGGGACTACGATCTGTCGACGGAATTCTTCCTGGTGCCTGGCGATGTGGCTCTGGACAAGCACGGCCTGGCCAGCGTGGCGAGTGTCATCAGCGTCCCAGCGCCGAACAGGACGATTTCGGTGTTCGGCTCCGCTGGGAAAAAGAACCAGGAGATCGAGGCCGATACTCAACCGTACGCGAGGTCCTTGCTCAGACAACGACCCTGGGCTCTTCCTCTGGCGGCCCTTAGCGCAGCCACGATGCTCCTCATGGCTGGCTTCGAGGTTTTCGTACTGCTCAAGGTCGGTTCGTTTACCTTTACCCGTCTATTCTATTCGATGATTTGCCGCAAATTTCGATTCGAATTTTGTCTTTACAGTTTAAACTTGTTTCGCGAAGAGGGAGGTGTTTCAGTTAGTCTTCTGCTTTGATTTCATTTGATTAGTATTAGGACCACTAATGATGAATGTAGAAGTGGAAAATTTTATACACGTGTTGGGGATATTTTAGGAAATGCAAAATAGTTTTCTTTGTTGACGATGTACCTTGTTTGTTAATTTGTTCGTGTAAGTTTGATTTTTAAATATTTTTGTATTTGATTATGGAATAGATAATATCTAGGCTAGCATTTATATTTTTTTGAGCATTTGATAGTTTGGCTAACTTTGTATTTATGGGAACAGGTTTGGAAAATATTATTATAATATTTTTATATAAAGTTAATACTAGTATTTTGTTTTATTTAATAAATTTTTGAGGATAGCTTAGAGAAATAGTATTTTTATCAAAATGTTTCCTATATTACTATAATTCTATATCTATATCTATATTACTATAATTACTATAATTCCTATATTCCTATATTAAATTATTATATTTGCTAAAATATTACAATAATTATAGTGTGTGTAAATTTCGAAATGTGACTTTTGGAATTGTTAAAATAATAGGTTTTTGAAAAAATGAATAATCTAACAATCTTATCTTTAAGTAGACATATTTCTTATTAGCTTTATTCAGCTTTAATTTAAAATAAACGTAATACTACTAAAGAATAAATGTTATATCATAATAGACAGTGGTCCCAGTAACTTTGACTGGTTCAGTAGTTTTAGTGTTATAGCATAGTACAGTAGCATTATTGTGATAAAATAATTAAAAGTTATTAATAGTATTATAGGTATAGAGAATTTACAATCTTTTATTAACAATATAAAATATTGAAAATTGAGTTAGTATATAGGGTGGCCTGCACATCATTGCTAAAAGGCTAAATTTGAAATTTTAACTTTTAAAATAAAATTTAAAATTCAAAACTGACAATAACTAATAAACGATTTTCCTACAAAACTGTGTATAATATTGAGTAGAATATGTTTATGTAAAAGACTTAAAAACTTTTGTTTCAATTATCCTTGGAGATTCATCTTTAAAAGTAGTGACTATCCTACTTTTTATATCTTGTATGATAATTAATTTAATTCAAAATCTATGTAAAGTTACCCCTTCATAGTCATTTACTACAATCTTAAAACCTCTTTTTCGGAACTTTAACTAAAAAACTGCGAAACAACTTCCTTAAGATATTAAAAACCAAAATATTCATATTATTCATTTGCAGGAATAATAGCATAACTAAAAAAAACCGTTTTTCAGTAATCAGTGGGTACAAGAAAACTGCTTGAAACGACAGCATTACCTCATTTCTCAAAAAATTATGTTTCCTGAGTTACGTTATTGTTGCAGCAAATAAGCGATATACATTACCAACGAAAATATCGATCTTTCCTTCAGATCAAATGTCACACTTGAAACCAGTAAAAATGTTAGAGCAGTTTCTCAATTGAATATAGGACAGCTTTCGCCAATCCATGAAGTAACACAACGAAACTACGAATAATTTCAGTGTTCGTTAATGGTCATTAAAAACGAGGCTAGAAAAAGTTATTACAAAATTGAACGCAGTGTTCAGTCGCTCGAGCACCGGAAATGAACCGCGGCAAAGATCCCTGTCGCGTGTCGAGGAAAAGCGGGAATATAATCGCGTTGTCGGCGGAATCTATCGCGTTCAATGAGACGAAACGCATCTCCGCGGTCGTATAATCATTGGTAATAGAGATTTGAGGAAGCAGCGAGTTAATAGAGCTTACGAAGGGAATCTTCGTCTCTTTCTCTCTTTGCCAGCACGTGGCAGCGCGTACTGGCATCCATAGTAATTGTTTTCGTTCGTATCTCGACAAGCTCCAATAACTGGCACGCTCGCAATTTCGCCCAGACCTAGGCCTAGTTTGCATGCCAATTGCCTATTTCTCCTTACCGTGTCGTCTGCTCGTATCGACACACTCCATTGAGCAGGGGCCGTTAGGAAAGTCTGATACCGAACTTGATGTTTATGCCCTCTTTAATGCTACGTAATTACGTTACCGACTATATTGAAACTGGCTTACTTCTCCTTCCGTTTTGAAGATGATAATCAGTGAACACTTTCAATTGCAGTTTTTTCGACGATACTTTATCTGCAATTTGTTTCTGTCCTTTTTGGGGAAGGAGACGGCAGAAGGAATGGAAGTAGAAACATGTGTTTGTTAGCATCTACCAATTTGAATTGTTTATTTAGTTATGATATATAATTGTTTTTATGTTAATTAGATGCATATAAATTATGGGAAAAGTTTGTATAAATAGTTGTGTTATATGATTTTGTGATTTAGTTATCTACAAGTGTTTTTGTGAAATAGCATATTTTTATAGAAGTTGCATTTCACTGACTTGGATGTGTTAACAATTTTAAACGCGTATTACTTTCGTTAATGGAACCATCTTTAGTAACTCATAAAATAGTATTATAAAAGTGTTATCGTTAGAAACACTCAGCGCGAGCATTCATGAAGTATAAAGTGTAGACTTATAATGACTCATGAATTTCTCGAAGGAGTGTATTCACATCTTTAGGTTTTCAAGAAATTTTACTTTTTTTGTAGTAAAATTGAGGAAATTGAAAATTAAACTTAAGAATTGAAGATGAATCAGATAAAGGAATATAATACATGGCATTAGTTTTCAAACTGGTGTTTGGAGTACATTTAAATGAATCTTTGAAGCGTTGGATATCTTCACAAATAAACAAAGAGAAAATGAAATTATCCTAGTATATTTCATACATTTAAAAAATAATGTGATTTAGAATACTTCAAAATAGAAACAAAAAAAGAATGCAAAAGGTCTTCTGAAGATTTTGTCCCACGACTTCGTCCTATTTGTCTTTCCTTTCAAAGTGAATAGAGTTTTATATTTGAATAATTTTCTTTACAAAGTCTGCTAGTCCCATAATTAAGATCGACTGAACATTGCTACAAACTGCGACTACCTTATTAATCACTTCAATTGGAGAAATTAATCCATGTAGTCTCGTTAATCTGCGCATAATTGTATCTCACACGCAAATGGACTATTCTACGAACAATTTAGTGCGCAACAATCCTTCACCGATACCACTTTGGGTAAAATTAGTGGGACGAACGCAGGAAAACAAAAAGAAAAGTTAGCCTCGGGACATACCAAGAGATACTTTCTGATTGCCTTATTTAGATTTTCCTCGTCGGGGAAGGAAAATTAGAGCATGCTGATGATCCTGCGTGAAACACTGCCGTGTGTGCATTATTTCACCAGAAGTTCTTTCTTGTGAAAATACTGAATATGCTGAGATCTTCCTTCAAGCGGATACGAATCTCTCGAGTCGTTTAATTGGACGAACTATATTTAGGATTTAATATTGAGGACAGTTGTATTTTCTTAATGGTAGTATTTTTTTCGTAATCATCACAAGTCGTAGTACAACATTTTTAAAAGCTATTAAGGTTTTTAAGTAATTGATCTGAGAATCAATTTTAAGTAATCTTTATTGGAAGATTATATTTCTTTTATTTCTGTTGTTTATGGTTGCATCAATATTGACACGAAACGGCATCAATAATATTTTCCAGGCAAGAGTAACCGCACCAAACAGACGACATCTATTCCTGGGACAAGCCCTACTCTTGGGCCTCTTTCTCCTGGCAGGACTGTCAGCGGCAGCTTCCCTCAGCCAAAATCCTTTATCCTGCGCTGCATTTCGATTGGTTGGTTTACCTGCTGCTCTTGTCTTCGCGGCTCTACTGGTCAAATGTGTTTTCTTGCTTTCTTTAAATAGTGGCATCTACCTACCAGCACCATATCAAGTAAGTTGACAATAAATCATAAATGAATCATATTTATAGTAACATAGTGTGATGAATGGGTAGTGCGTGAATTATTGCTATTATTAATCTATTTATAAAAGAGATGGATTTTAAGTTCAGTTCCTAATTAGTCTCTGACAAAACTAAGTGCATAAAAAACAAAGGCAACGTCGGAAAAATAAAAATAATCTCAAATAAATTAATGTCAGTATTGCTAGCCCTATCACTATGCAAAACCTCATTTAAATATTGTCGTATTATTTGAGAGCCTCTCGTTAAATTGATCTAAAGCTGCGTATGGAATATGGACACTCCGAGGCTATCTTGCGTGGCAAGCCTGCTTCATGCCTCCTCATGGTGACCATCAAGAAAGTGATATACTTGTTTTTTCTATATACCCTATTATGTATTCCTTTTTTTTATGTATGTATACTGTGAGTAGGCGGCGGTGCACGTTGAGGTTGAGGCAGGCTGCCTCTCACAAGAAAACTTTGGCATCTTGAAAATTCTAATGCTTTGAAACCTTTCAGATTTGTAGGAAAATTCAAGAGAAGTATCGAGTAATTTTCTTTTTCTCCTATTTTTTGGTTCTTCAAGGGGAAAACGCTTCTTAAAAATTAATATGTGTTTATCTATTTTTTTAGTAGATATATACATATCTTAAAAATTAGAACAAAAATGTAGTGGTTTTTTATAGTCCATAAGATTGCTTAAAATTTGTAGTTTTAATGAAAAACATTTTCCACTAAAAATTTCAAATAATTTAACTACATACCTTCATGAAGTACAAAAAACCATTAAATTCGTATTGCGACAATCTTTTTGTATCTAACATTTACCGTAATATTTTTTATTAACATTTAGCGAGTATCTTCACCCCGAAGAATCAAAAGCTAGGAAAGAAAGAAAATTCCTAGAATTTCTTTAGAGGTCCCCTACAAATCCGCAAGGTTCGAAAAAAATGAGAAATGTTGATGCATCGAAGTTCCCTTGTCAGTCTTCATAGAAGACTTAATATCCTTGCTTTCATTCATATCCAAGCCCCTTGGTCGAAACGAAAGTCATGAATCATCGTCATTTGCGACATTACTTCCTAGACACCGACGACCACTGACGTCTCGGATCATTTATCAGACGGAACGCGAGGCAATTAAGCAATCGAAACCTAATCGAAAGTCCCGAGTACCTCGGTGTGAGCACAGCTTTATAAAACGGCCCGCAGAAACTCGTGGAACGACTCTCACGAAGGATGCACGGGACTTTTCTTATTTCGCTCTGTCGGAGATCCGGATGTCGATCTCGATCGACTATTTGTACGCGCGGGACGGGACCTGAATGAAAAGTAACGCAGTAGTAACGCCTGCTAGTAATAGCAGTAAGTGCAGCTGTCGCGATCGTTAAGCGCGTTTCGTCCTACGTCGAATAACATTAATATTTCCGATATTTTCAGGCCCATCTAACGGGGCCCAATGGGCGTCTCGTTTTATTGCCCCTCGTCACTAGGCGTGATTATACGCATTAAAGGGAGCGATGATGAGAGTGGGAACCAGCACATGAAATGTCTCGTTAGAAAAGTCGACAGGGACTCTCGTCGGTTTCGTACGCTGCTCTCTGACTGTCTTCGCGTACGCTCGACGCTGTTATGCCCCGCTTAAGCGACTGTTCGCGCACGGATAAATTATAGCGCGGAGAATGAGTGTTAAAAATATGGCATTATTAAAGAATGTTACAGTAGTAGTTAAACAGATTCTGTTTAACGAGAGGGGAACTCTTGCAGTTTACTCTTTTGCGTAACTGGAGTGAATACGGGCAGATGCGTGTATGTACTGAGTGTTGAGGAGTTGGAAGAGAAATGGCACTCACTAAGCTAAGTGACAAATTGGCGGTGTTGCGTTGCAGTCTTGCGTTAGGTAATTGTGCAGACTTACAGGAAGCTTTGAAGCAAAGTATGTGGAGTATTTTTTGTGAACATTAAGCTGAGGATTTGTAAGGCTTTTTGCTATACTGAAGTGAAAAATTCATGTATATTATTTTTTATATGAAAATATAAGAATACTAAGGATGTACTTGATTTACTAAAACTACTTAGAGTATGTAGATAGAATTAAGATTAATGCCATCATTAAGATTAACGTGATCCAAAATTTAATTTTTACTTTTAATGCTTGTTCGATAAGAATTCAATTTATCCAAAATTCGTTGTCACAATATGAGCACATACTCATAAAAATTAATTGTATTTTTATATAACAATTATTTCAAGACTGTTCAAGGGTTAAAGGTCACATGTTTGAAGCTTTATTCGAAACACGTCTTTAATATTTCTCAATCTATGTATAATTTTTTGAACAACTACTATTAATTATCATTATCAGCGTAGTTTTCTGAATGTTCTTACAATATTATTTATTCTTCTTTTTGTTACAGGCGTTAGTCTTGGGATTTGCAGTGTTGGTGCAGGTAGTCATCGTTGGCCAATGGTTCTACGGGGAACCACCTGCCGTGGTTCAAGTACAAAATATGGGATACAGCTCTCCAGCCTCCTGTTGCAAAACTCCCCTTGGACAGATAGTGGCTTCCCTCGGGTAAACTTTTGAAATGTAATCCTTCCATCGACACTATTTTTCCGGTTTTAGAGGAGAATCATTATATGAATCCAAGTTATTTCAAAAATTTGTCATTCCTGTAGCTATATAAGGGTACATATAAAATTTTCGGGAAAAAAGAGGTATAATTAAATATACATACATCCATTGATTATTTTATCGTGTTTATCTATAATTAAACCACTTTGCCCTATAAAATGCGTACCTACGTTAAAAGGAAATCTGTAAATTGAAAAGGAAATAAATAATCGACAGTGTTAAGATTAATATCAGATTACGTCAATTATAACAAGATGATGAATTGATGAATTTGAAAGTAGTATTAGTATAAAGATAAGTGCTTCCATATATTAACCACCGTCATTATTGCAATCTGTTTTATACTGGAAACAAGTATCCACATAGCGTGCTCAATAAATTATGACACTCTTGAGAAACAACATTTCAAGCTGATCTAACTCCTTTTTTATTACTTCTCGAAAGAACGGGAAGCAAATGTGATCACACATTTCCTAATATTGTGATTAAAATAGTTTATGCAATTCAATTTTCCTTATTTATAACGCAATATAAATGAACTCCTACTACGTATTTTAATACAATAAAGAGAAGGCAGAAAAGTGATGTATAAAAGCCAATTTTGAAAAAAATGGACTTGAGTTAGCTTCTCTCTCTCTCTCTCTCTCTCTTTCTCTCTCTCTCTCTCTCTCTCTCTCTCTCTCTTTCTCATTTAGAAGATACTGATGATCTTGAAATCAAGCTGGCCTCTAATGCAGTATTTATTACCTTCAGAATTTTCAAAATCATAAACTTCATATTTTCTATTATAATAAAAATATTTAAAATGCTCGTCTTAAAATGGAACATCTCATTTAATGAACTTCACCCTATTGTACCTTCGTTTACTGAACATCTTGCTTCTAAAAAATTTCAAATTCCACTCCACAAAGATATTTTTCATGACTTTTCATTGGCGACTGTATTGTATGATTCCAGATATCCTGGCGCACTGCTCGTCGCAGTAGTTTGTTTAGCAGTTCGAGCACGTGGCGTCAGGGACAATAACCGGGAAGCAGCGTTCATAGGTCTGGCTGTAGGCCTATCGCTTCCAATTTGGATATCAAGCGCGATCGGATCAGTGGCAGCCTCCTCGGAGAGTGACAGAGAAGCTTGGCTGGCTTATGGTCTATTAACTACGTCCCTTCTCGTGTTCCTGACGATGTTCCTGCCGAAGGGTCGACAGCTGGCTGCCCTCGGCCGAGAAGCTCCTGACACGGTGATCCGTGATAGGGACGACGCTCTGAGCTCACTTCCTGGTAGCGGCTACTCGCCATCCTTCTTCCACTTCAAGCCAGCCGAGGCTTCTTTGAAGAGGAAGTTGCATTATCACAGTGCTGGTATATTTCTTTTAGTCTCAGTTATCATGCGTTAATATAACGTAATTATGAATGTGGTCTGGTAATTGAAAATCCTGAGAGTTCAGGTTTAGCCATTTCTATGATAATTTTTTAGTAGAATTCAATTCTTACTTGTATATTATTATGTTTAAGTATTTTCACGTTTCTTTGACTAAAAGTCAATTTTTTGGGCATACATGATTCCTCAGGATAGTAAAAAGTTTTAAATACTGTTTATTTTACTTAAGGTAACAGAATATACATGCTATCATAAAGTATACGTGAAATTTTATATTCATGTTAAAGATTTACTAAATGAAAGGATTTTGAATTTTTCTTGTTTTGTGATAAAAAGTTATCATTTTAACATATTAGTGCAAGTGTTAAAATATCTAAATATGAAGAATGGGTAATAGACCACTTTCATAATTACTGACATGTATATGCATACAAGTATGTAGTAAGTAGATACGTATTTAAGGTGATCCATATATGTGTCTATACTACTTAAAATGTCCCCTCCTACTTTTAAAAATAGACTCAATCTTAAAGGGGGAAGACTATGATTAATAGAATATTTTAAAATTTCCTTTTTTCGAAATTTCAGAAACCACCAATACTTTTGCATAATACAATCTATTGTTTATTTGACTTAGACTTATAGTTTTATGATATTTTACTGATCTTGAATATAAAATGTTACATGTGTTTCCATTTTAATATTTTGTCTTAGGAAAAGACATTTTTTTCCTCTAATAGTGAAATTTAATGTACCATATTTATTAGGATATTTACTTGTTTTTTTTTTAATGCTTATAAGTGTTTATAATTGTTCTGAAATTGAAATTAGTGATTACAGAATAGGAGAAATAGTTTGCAGTCTGATATGTTTTGTACATATTTTATCAGATGAAAAGATATGGATCATCTTGTAAATGTATGTGTTTTCTAATTCAGGAGCAATACTACAGTAATAAAATCATAACATAAAAGCAGTAAAGTACATACACCTATTTCTTGCTACCGAGTTAAGCCTTATTTTAATTTCTAATAAACTGATGTACAAGTAGAAAAACTGTTTATTATATAACACTTAAAAGACTCGAGGTTTTGCTAATTTGTAAATGTAATTACACGATGCTTGTATATGTAGTACATTTCATATCTTAAGGTCAGTGAAAGTAGCATGCATGTTGTAAATTAAGGAGTATTATTATAGTTTTCGTTTAGATGAATGATTATAGTGTATTTATACAGTGAAAGGATGGTTATACATGCACTATATCATTTTTCAATTTAAGAAAAAACGAATATACATTAATTTCAATATTAATTAATATTGAAAGTTAGAAAATTTTAATTACTTTTAGATATACAAGATAAATATCTAAGACAGAAAAGTAGTCTACATGCAATTTGAAAAGGAGAGAATTCTTTTTGTTATTCTTGAGACCTGAGTTCACTATATAGAATTTTCAAATTTTAAAAAACATTTTTTAAACAGTGTATTAGATTTAAATTAGACGTTATTATTTTTTATGAGTTACACAAACGCCAAAACATATTTCATCAAAATTGTATAATTTAGAAGAAGATATTCGAATTTCATTAAATAATGGATACAGGAAAATCAATTTTTAATTTAAAAATTTGCTAAGACATTTACATTTGTCATAACAAGTTAATAATTGCATCTACCCAAAACGTAAATTCAGAATTAAGTCTCATGCAGTATTTACAACGAAGAACAAGCAATCTCTTTCTATCTCTTTCTACTTTCATAAAACAATCTCTTGAAGTCTATAGTAATTTCAAAAATAATTGTGCACTTAAATTATATTCGATAGCTAATATCATTATCAGAGTTTCTACAAACGTTTTCGACGTCATACAGTGACCATTAATCTAAAAAGCAAATTGAAATTATCTGATATTTATGTCTTGTAAAATTGAATGAAATTTATGTCCAATTTTATTATGTTTACTAACGTCTGTATTTATAATAACTCTTTTTTGTGCTCAAGATTGAGCTAGATACTCAATCGTGATCCCCTCTTTTTGTCGAACAAGTAAATTTCACCTGAGTTTTTGCGCATATACGTGATATATTTCACGTGGCATCCACGATTCTCGTTCCATTTCGCTCGTTCGACGCGATATTAACGGATTCACTGTATCTGTTCCACAAAAGTCGGCCAGAGAATTAACTGAGTGAACTGTTATCGTACAAAAAACTGAAGAGTTAATTAAAGTCCATTCAATTTGATTAACGACATTGATTGGCCGTTGAGAATGGAGAATTACTAAGTACATTTGAAAAATAAGCACATTCAAATGAATCATCTTTTATGGTCATAATAATGGGAATAATATTGAATGGAATAGCACTAAAATTAATCAAGTAGTTATTCAGTTTTATAATTGAGATGTATGTATAATTAATATTTTTCAGACGATTCGTGTAAACAAGCTTTTATTGTACACCTATTGTATTATATAAAATTGTAATATTTTTTTATATTATCAGAACTACGTATTACTGATGTACTTTGAATTACAGATCGCGTGGCATTAGTCTCATCCGCTATACCTGGATGCACTGCCTGCAGGCATGGTGGTAGCCCCATATACTCAGATGGTAAGACTTTTCAGAAATTATCCAGCTATTAGATACCAGTATTATTGCTCACAATAACCTGAACTGCACGCTATAGTATTTATAGACACGCGATAGAATTTTTTAAAATTTATATTGAAAATTCAATCACTGTTATTCTACGTTATTAGGTAGATCATTTTAAAATGCAGGTAAGAGTGCAAAAATAACAAAACAAATAAACAGTTATAGAGGGTATTTGACAACAGGTATCAGAAACTTCGGGAAGTGATTACACGTGCAAATAAGACGATAATAAAGAATGAAGAAATTGTGTTTGAGGCTTCGTTTCCAAGTTATAAATTCATTATTAAAATTACTAAAATAAGTTATTAAGTATTAAAGATAAATTCACTTTATGTGAGCATAAAAAGTGTCTGGCTTGAGACTTATTCTACTGCCAGTGTGCACTGGGCAGGTCAGACGTGTCAGACGAAGTCAGTAGAATAAGACAAGTCAGACACATTTTAGGCGATTTTTCAACAATTAATAACTTGAGAAAAAAGCTTCAAACACAATTTTATTATCCTTCATTTTCGTCTTATTTTGACACGTAGAATCATCTCTTATTTCTGACAACTGTTGTCGAACTGCCTGGATATAGTCCTTACTCGTAACCCCGTGATTTGTTACCAGTAACGAGCTTTTAGAGTGTAACAAATATGTTCTCTATGCAATCAGTTCATGCTTTCATGATTTATCTTCATGCTGCCAAAGGTGAAACTGACAGTGAGAGAAAATGAGTCAGTAATTTCAGGAAATACTAGAGACAGCATTAAACTAGCGTTGAGAGCATACTGTGACCGCGTAAATGATCAGTGGACATGAAACATTGTTTTTAGGACACAGTGTAATTAAATTATGAAGATACACGGGAGAATAGAATTCTTAGAACAATATTAAAGTATGAATTAAAAAAAATTAAAGTTTGCTTTTCTAATAATCGTAGATATAAGAGAGAATTCTTTTATTATATTTGTTCAAAATAGCTACCTTATATAAATTGATTTCAGTCTTCATTCTTAGACTTAATAAAAGACAGAATCATAAAATCGAAATACAAACAATTCAGAAATTTTTCAGCTGTAATAAACTTTGCAAGAAACTAGGAATACTTAATTATACAATAACATTTTAAATTTAATAGTCAAAATATCAGACTAACCAAAGGATACTTCTAATAAGCAAGCTAATACTGTGCTACAGTCTATGGCTTTCAAGCCACATATTTCTTCGTATGTTAGAAATAAAATGTATTTAATAACCTTCATTAGGAAATTTAGCAATATTTTTTGATTAAGCTAATATTTTAACGAAAATTAAGGAATAGGGAAAGCAAAGTCGTTGAAGTTGTCCAGGAAATTCCTGGCTTCGTTAACCAGGTATATTCCCCTTCCAAACTTTTCCTCCGTTACGGCGTCGACTTCGACGACCTTCACCTCGAGGAACGAACGAAAGGGAGGAAAAACCTCGTGCTGGAAAGATGGAGAGGGAGAAAGTTTCGAGGCGGAGGTCAAGCGCTTCTCCGAGGATTAAAGTGGAAGGGGAAACGGATCCCGTTAGATCAGACGACGCTAGTTAATCGGTGACCTGTTGTCGTTGAATGATTGAACTTCTTTCGATGGTAGAAGGAAATTTTCTTCTCTCGAGGCGAAATGAAATCGTTCAGGCCAAAGAAGATATGTATAACGATGACCTTTTCATTCATTGTCAGTGGTGCCTAATGGTGGACGTCTGTACACACTTCTATCGAGTTCCATGAATTTCTAGAATGAACCTAAAATGCGTTGATCAATGGAAGCAATAGTATTTTATCGATTAGGTAAGAGGAACATGAAGATAATTTATGTAGGAAAAATTTGTATCGATTCGACGATACTATTTAATTTTTAGTAACAAGCAATATTAAATTTTCAATTATTTAGATTTAAAATATATGTCTTCCATTTTTCAAATATTCAAATATTCAACTTTTAAATATTTGGAGCTTCTAAATTTTTAAATATTTAAAATCTTCCACTCTTCGTAAATCTTTAAATTTTCATCTTTCAAATGTTCAGAGCTTCTAAATTTTCAATTTGTAACTGTTTAAATGTTCGAGTATTTAAAATACAGATCTTGCATTTTTCAGATTTTTAAATTTCAAATTTTCAATATTAAAATTTTCGAACATTTGAAGTCTTCTTGTGTATACCCAGTGCCTGAATTGCTATTTTTAAAAATCTGTAATTGAGTTCTGAATGAATAGTCTATTATTTAATATTATCTTAGCAGGATAAGGTTTAATGGCGTTATGCTTGCTGTTGGGAGCAAATAAGTCTTAGCTTCAATAACAGAGATTATGATACGCGTGGAATGCTTTCCAATTTCACCATAAAACATGTTTTTATGCAACACCTCGCTATTGCTTTTTATATTCAACGTATTAGTCAACAGATAATTATATTTTCTCTGTAATCTCATATTCTTAGGAACAGAATCAGGTCAAAACTCATCTACTTCCAACATGGCAATCTCGCTTCTTCACCGAACACTTACGGCCGCATATTATCATATTTCTCGTAGCTTCACTTAAAGCCAGCGATTTTCCCGTAAAAACGTGAAATCGTGACCGGTCTTTTGCGCCTGGAGTTTATAACACGAGAAATCTCATGAGCGCTCTTTTAAATGCTCCCAACAGTAGGTCCCTCCTCTCGATGTATATTGTTTTGTTACATTTGCTGATTTCATTACCAACAGGTCTTGACCAGCTCCCTGGCACTCGCATATTATTATCTATGGTAGTCCTGGCTTTATACACTCTGCATCCTGTGTAGCAGGATCTTTTTTTTAAATTATTTCCTTTCTTTGATGGATACAATAACCGTATTCTCTTTGCACGTATCAGCAGGATGCTGAAAAAGAGGATTCAAGGCCTGGGGAATATTTTTTGCTATAAACTCATCACTATCTCCGTTATTCCTTGGAATTATTCGCAACCTTCTTTTGTTTTGTTTGCTTGTGGTAAGGCAATAGTGAGTTATCAACGTATAAATTATTCTGAACAAGGTGTTCGTTATTAATTGTAGAATTGTTACCTGTATCGAGTCTTTTTACAGTGCATCAGTACTGTATTACGTATTCATTGAATTGGGTAAAAAGTGCTCAAGGTTTGATTGTTTTCTGAACAGTGAGAGTCATTTTACCAAGTGTTGAGAAATAAATGTATTTCATATGTGTATGGAATTATTATTACAGTCAGAATTTTTGTCACAATTTTATCGTACTGAATAGTAGGGTCTTGTCATTTTGTCTCTGAATCTTAAGTAGAAAATGCCATTCTACTACAGACTAAGAATTGCTCTCGATAAAATCAAGGGTGAAGTATACAGCAAATCACAAAATTTTACATACATTTTATAACTACAATATTTTCTTTACTTTACAATATTTTCTAGCAGCTTTACTATAACATTATTCTCATTTTATAAAATGTGGGTATATACTTTTAAGTGTTAACAAATTTAGTGACTATATCTTCGTCAGAACTTTTACATTTTTTAAACATTAAAAATTTGTAAAATTTATAATTTACATGAACCCATTTAATT
The DNA here is from genome assembly GCF_051401765.1 of Calliopsis andreniformis. NCBI lineage: Eukaryota > Metazoa > Arthropoda > Insecta > Hymenoptera > Andrenidae > Calliopsis > Calliopsis andreniformis. The sequence goes on along the minus strand of NC_135065.1, from coordinate 5,165,635 downwards.
TCACTTCAATAAATTTCTACTGATATAATTATATCATTAGGAAATGCAAACTTCGTAATATTGTACTTTCTTTTAATTATCATCTTCCTGAATGTTTCTGGAAACGTAATTAATATTATTACTTCCCTGAAGTATCTCTAACTGTATTTGCTTTACAATTTAATTTAATCGACAGGTATCAAGATTTCTGTATCTTGTAATACTTATATTTCCATTTGTAGCATAGATGGAAATTTTTGTGATTGTTTGTGTTTATGTCCGTAAATGGATAGTGGATACGTTATATAATACAGGTACTCATAACTTCGCAGCTCAGTAGGAACTAGTTTATAAAGAATGACCGATATAACTGTGTTACCATTTATTAATGACTCGTTTATCTTCTGTACATAACGAGTAAAAGCGATCCACTGGCATCATATGAACACAGAAATTGTTGTTCTTCGAAATGTTGAAGCTCTTTTTCCTCATAAATTTTGTGGATGCAGCTACTTTCTAAGTCCTACATCCTCTTTTCCTGGGTATCCTGAATGCACGTGTTGCGTGCAACAGAGTCGCATGTTGCACAAAAACGGAATTCGTTATCTAGGAATATCTCTTTTTGAACGGAAAATATTTCAAGTAACTGTGTCGAGTCTCTAATACATCACCTAGTCATGATATTCGCTATAATGGATAGAGTGTGGAATAATGCAGCACAAATTGTGAGGCAAAGGTTAGTGGCCTGTCGAGCATGAACTAACAGGTCGTTCATGGCACTGATCATAATAATTATACTCTCCATTTGGACGTAATAATTAGAAAGCAGCGGTTATATGTCAAAAAGTCTGAGGAAATCTCATTTGAAATTCTTTATTCGATTTTCTCGCTAATAATTTATTTTCATATGCATGCATTTGAACATGTTTTATGTACATGAGAAATCAGTTATTATAGTTTTAATATTCATAAACATAGGAAAAAGTTAGCTTATAAGAACTAAATCATTTTTTTTTTACGTGAGTATAGGATATTTTATGTATGTACATCCTCGTAAAGGTCTATTGTAATTATCAGTCTTTCTTTTGATCGTAGAAGACACCATTTTTTTAATAACAAAACTCTCCACCTAAAATGAAACTTGCAATATTATAGTAGCAACAAAAGTTTGAAGAAAGATCGTAAATTCTTGAACGTTTCTGTTAAGAAAATATATGTATGTAGAATAACATCTGTGTTTCAAATTTAAAATATAGAAAATTCTTTCGAATAAAAATATTTCCATAATATCAGCATTTAAAACTTTTTTTTACGTTGTATACGTTGCACAGTTCTCGTTATCACTTTTTATTCGTTTCTCATGTTTCCTTATTGAATTAGTTGGAATCATGTTAGCATGTCAAGCTTACTCGTATATGATTCATAAATTGATGTTTCCATCAGGTTTACCATCGATTTCAACCACGAACTTCCTCTCGCTGAATGTTATCGGTCTATTTCATCCTGTTTTTACTTGTTGGCGGCAATTTAATTTCAGCGATAATAAAATTACTCGTCCGTTGCAAGAAACTTTCGAATAATTACGAGGTTTTGAGAAGTGTGACAAGCGTGACCTAGTTCGAATTACAGTTATATATGTTTATAGAATAATTGGGGCGTCGTTTAATGGGAATTTTGCACCAAAATTTTGTACATGATTTTTGAAGTAGTCTCTAGAGAAATAAGACGCAGTAGACATTCCAGGAAACAAGAATAGTTATACAATAGAGTCACTTCAATTGTAAAGTATTTTGTTTCAATCTGAAGAAGTTGATGAGACTTCAATAAATAATGTGATTAAGGTAAATTTCATGAGTGCTTCTATTTATGAATTTAATACGTTTATTTTACTACTCCAATTAATAAAATTGAGGAATTATTTTAAGAGGAAATTTTTCATTTTCTTCTTTGTCTTTTTTTTTTTTAATATCAGTACATGTACAGTCTCAATCTTTATAAGCTCACGATTTATTACCAGTAATAAACTTGCACAATATATAAGATATAATCTATTTTTTATCTGAACGTTTCATAGGCGTAATTTGGACGTCTTTATGGCGTCTTACGAGTATCTTTTAAGACGTCCTAAAGACATACTGATTTGTAACTTCAGACGTTTCAGAAACATCTTTTGGACATTTTTAAGACTTTACTGAATATCTTTAAAACGCTTTCAGGACATCTCTGTACCTTATGGGATACATTCTTACTTCGACAAGTTTTAATCTTTATCTTGTATACAGGGTGGTCCACTTAAATAAGGCCACCTATATATATATTCTAATTGTGATGATATAAAAAATATTTTATTTGACACATTGAAAAAAAAACATTCCTTACAGTATCTTGGTCCATCGATACCATTCAAATTACACGTAAAATATTGTTTGTGTCATAACAATTAGAAAAACAGATATTCAGATAGCCTTACTTAAGTGAACCACCCTGTATACTTCGAAGGTTTCGTTTAAGGCATATTTTGCCTTATACTACTCATTTCGGGTCACTGAGTTATTGCTTCCAAATTAAGAATGACTGGGAAATTTTCTAACAGCATTCAATTTCGAAATGAAATTCTCCTAGATTATAAAAATATCGCCTCGCCTCACCATGATATCTGTTTACGTGTTAGACAATGAACTTCATTAAGAAATAAACGTGTCTGTTCCGCAGATGTTCACGGGCCCATGGAGACGTTCGTTCTGCCACACGGCATGTACTTAAGGCCGGAAGACGCAGGAAATTTGTACACGACTCTGTCGGCGAATCCGAACGTATTTTTTCAACGAGCAGCCCACCCGGGGATGATGTACTGACAACATCCTGGAAACGCTTCCAACCGCGAGTCTGTGAACTTGATAAGGGAATTCCTTTTCTACATTCTAGATTAGATAGCCACGAAAGCGACGGACAGCACTGCGTACCGTCTGTCTTTTGTTGTTGTAAATAACATTCTGCGGGAGCGCCGTTCCGCGAATTTAGCATTTCATTGTAGAGGTGACACGACCGATTATTTCGATAAGAAATCAAATGATAGCAGCCGAGGACGAGTCTCGTGTGAAATTATAATAAAGGTACGATACATTCTCTTCTTTTATAATTCCTTCGTTTTCTTTATCGTCATTCGTAGCTTAAGCGTTAATCTGAGACCAAAGTAGCTCACGGTTCTATAGTTGTGTATTGTATATTCGTAGGGGTATTGTTTTAGATGCTGAAGAGGTTTCTATATGAAACTTTTATTTTAGTTATCAATATTGCTTGATAAGACTATCTCGAGTATCTTGCAAAACGTAAAGGAGCATCGAATTTAATGCGCATAAGGAAATATATAATTCTAAATGTGGATCTTGTTTCAGAAAGATTTCATAGTATTGAAAATTATATGTTTGTGGTATAGTTTTTAATGATTTTAATTTTCAGTAATCTTCTTTGTTTTAAAGTTCATGCAACTTTGTTTTTTAATATATGGAGAGTATAATATGAAAATGCATTTAGGATTTGGCAGAGGCAAAAAAAAATTATTGAACATGTCGTTCATAAATGTTCATTAATTATTCATTTATTTATTCAGTAAATTTTTATATAGTCTTTTCTAAATTATAAATATTTGTGTGTAATACATTCAATTACATAAGTAGAAAAATAATTAAAATTATATTATAATTAGTATTGCTGTAGGGATAGTAATATAGGTCAAATTAAATTCTTTCTGATGTCTTTCTTGAAAAAGGTAAGAATGCTGTAAATTAAAGTCTTTATTCAAATTTCAGTCGCACATATACGTATCATTTTGCATATTCATTCGGGTTAAATTCATGTCACTCTCTATGTATTATAAAGTTAAATCTATAAGTCTTCGTGCAGTAAATTAGAACTGTTACATTCACATTATTCTCACTTATCTTATCAAACAAATTGCTGATTCTCTCTGAAGGTGAAACATCGAGATTAATGTACACGTATTAATCTTTGCGTGTAAAATGAATTCTAGACGATAGAAAATTTTCAATATTCATAGTTAGAACTCCTACAAGTATCCATATACTGACACTTCATATTTCCATTCTTTTTCCTAATTATATAGGGTGTCCAACATTTTTTCGTTCAAACTTTGGCAGTCATCGTTCTGAACGATGCACTTACAAAAACAGTGAACATATTCTATGTCAGCAAATGACAAATATTACGTATATATGTACATCTTACCTTGCCTTGTATTGAATTAAAAAAAGTAGTATAATATTATCGTACTCTTCAAGTTTGATATTTTTGCTATAACTTCTTAATAGAGCAATTATAGGCTTTCTGTTACAAGCTATTTTAATTTTATTTTTATCTACAGAACACATAGGCAAAGTTTAAAAAGTATGGAACACTGTGTATTAAAATCTCTTGATGTATTAATTTTCAAGCAACCAGAGTAAATATGATCACAACATTCCACTACATTCATTATGCAAATTGTGGATAAGTTTTTCTAACGTTTTATAAAAACTACAGTGGAACACGTATATACTGGATGTTCACGCAATTACTAATTAGTGTTTGTCTCGCAAACGAGTACGTAGTACGTACCTACTCAGAGTAGATGAGAGAGAAAAAAATTTCACTATTTTCTATAGCCATGTAACAGGATATGCTAATTTTTTTTTTGCAATATTTTTCGAAGAATGGTGAATCTTAGTTTATATTTTTAAATTTTATATTTTTAAAAATATAATTATATTTTTAAATTTTATATTTTTAAAAATATATTTTGAATATAAAAAATGTACATACAGAGTGCTCGATAATAGGTGATAAAAATTTTAAAGTGTGACTCTACATGCCATGATAAGACGAGAGTGGAAGTTAATGAAATTATATTTAAAGCTTCGTTTTCGAGTTAATAACTGAGGAAACGGCTAAAATAAACGTAAACTGTGTCTGACTTGAGATTTATTCTACTAACTTCGCTGTGTCTGACTTGGGACTTATTCTACTGAATTCGCTATCTTAACTAATGCACACTAGCAGTAGAATAAGTCCTAAGTCAGATACAATTTACGCAATTTTCAAACCTTTATGCAACATAACTCCGAAACAAAAACTTAAACATAATTTTATTATTCTTGATTTCCGTCTTATTTTAACACGTAGAACCACTCCTTAAAATTTCTGATACCTGTTATCAAACATCCTGTTTACAGGATGTATCCTGTAAGCTAATGTTTACAGGAAATGGATCTCAGGTTCCTAAAGCGTCATAAAAGTTAAATCGTGGAAAATACAACAAATTATACTGACTTTTTTGCTCTATTACTACTCTTTAATGTGTCTATAAAATTACAGAATTCTCTGATTGTTATTTCAGCATATAGGTAGGTATGTCAGTTTTAAGGCATTATTATTGCATAATAGAGAGAGATCTGACATTTTGTTTTCCATTTGAGCTCCTCTACCCTTTAAAATATTACCTCGTATATTATTTACACCCTGTACATGCATAACATTTCATTGAGAAGCCTAAAGATCACTTTCGTTTCTCTAAAAATATTGTAAACATCAAAAATTGGCTTATACTACTAAATTCATTACAAAAAAAAATAAACGCTGGTTAGTAATTACGTGAACATCTTTGTACATTTAGCGATTCGAAAGTGCCACGTTAAAAGTTCTCTTTACTTTCTCATTTTTCTGAGAAAGAGAGAGAGAAAATGTAAAAATGAATGTTGGACAGCAAGTATTTTTATAAAACTGAAATAGAGCGGGGTGCTGTTCTAATTTAGTACATCACTGTCCAATGATGAGTATACAATACACTTTCGTAGTACCGTAAATAATGCATTTGTAGTTGACAGTAAACGGCAGGTTGCTTCTTTGACGTCACGTGGCGGGTTTGAGTAGAGGGGGCGATTGAATTTTTCTACAGCTGTCAACAGTATGGTGCCTCGGACGTGTTGTGATGCACTGTGAGACAAAGTCCGTGATTTTCGTGCAATAACCGTTTAATCGTATGAAGACGATTCTTCAATGAGAGTTTACGGTCAGCACAGTGGTCAGTCGCGCGTGGATACTGCGTACAATAATACTTAACCTAAAAAATGCGTTGGCATCCTGCGTAGTCACTGTGGTATAACCTGCCCTCGAATACTAACAGAGTCGCGTAAATTGTAGTGAAATTTTCGTTATAACTTGGACGATTACCTCTTAGAAATGGCTGGAAAAGTGGAAAATTTTAGGTAAGTGAAGAATAGTACATAATTTATCTTTTACACCATATGTTGCTTTTTTCATTCAATATTTTTTTTAATTGGAGTTGAAATTTTGTTCTGTAATGTTATACGTTTTGGATATAAATGATGTATTAAAATTTCAATGACAAATATGGAACGCCTTTTTGTTTTATATTATTTTTAATTTTATTAATGGTTTTCTGAGTTTTTTTAAATCATTTTGGTAATAAATGGTTAACGTGTACTTTAGGATTTATTTTGTCACATGGAATGTAGCGACTAAGTATCCGGAACAAAATTTACATCAATTGCTTGATGTTGTTCATTCTAATCCACATAGAACCTTGCCAGACATGTATTTTGTTGGGTATGTATAAAATACCTTAGATTTGTAAATTATATAAATAGTGTGAAAAGTAATTGATTGCATTTGTTGAATACATTAGATTGCAAGAAGTAAAGTCTCAACCACAAAATATGATATTAGACATGGTATTTGAGGATCCATGGACTAAATCTTTTAAGTATGTATGCAAAAATAATAATAAAACTCTTGAGTTAATTATTTCAATTTATTATGATCTCTGTAGTATTTTATATCATAAAAAAATTCCTTAATTATGGTATTTTTATAGGGAAGTATTGAAAAACTATGATTATGTAAAAATACGTACACAGCGTTTACAGGGTCTTGTTTTAAATGCCTTTTGCTTACGAAAACATATCACACATCTGAGATCAATGGAAGCTCAGTATACCAGAACAGGATTTGGAGGCATGTGGGTAAGAGGACATCTTAATTGTATAAATTTTTTTGTAAATTCTTCATTAACACAGATGTTCTTTTCAGGGAAACAAAGGTGCTGTCAGTATAAGATTAAATATATATGGAGTCAGTTTATGTATTGTAAATACACATCTGACGCCTCATGATCATTTGTTACAAGATAGAATTATGGATTATAATACTATACTCACAAATCATAGCTTTAGTAGTCCTGACACTTCAAAAATATTATACCATGAGTCAGTATATATGTTTGATAAATTAACTTAGCACATGTATTTTACTTTCATCATAACTTTTTATACAGTTACATATTCTGGATCGGCGATTTGAATTTTCGATTGAATGGGGAAGATTTATCTGCTACAGATATTAATGAATTAGTGAAGAAAAAGGAACTAAAATGTCTGCTGGACAGAGATCAGTTAAAAATTGTTATGCAAGCTGGAGAAGCTTTTGCAGAATTGAACGAGAATGCTATTACATTCCCCCCTACTTATAAATATGAATTTGCTTCGCAAGAGTTTGATCTTAAGTAAGAGAAATTTGGTACCTTTATGACATAATTTTGATATTATTTTTCTTACCTAAATATTTGTCACTTAGGCGAAGACCTTCTTGGACTGATAGAATTTTGTACAAAGTAAACGCGGATGTGTACGATGATGTTAAGCTTAACGCCGTTCAACTTAATTATAAAAGTCATTCCGATTATATTCAGTCAGATCACAAACCTGTTACAGGAGAATTCGACATTGTCGTACGTTGATTTTTATTGAATGTAAAAAATTTTGAAATCGGTGACTAAAATCATGGAGTAAACATAATAATTACACTTATAGGTCAGAACAGGCATAGAGGATCATGGTGTTGAATTTCAACCTGTATCTGCATGGTTTATTGATGAGGAAAATTCTGTTTCGTACACATTATTGGGTAACGCTAGACCTGCTAGTGGTCAAATCGCTATCCGCGATTGGGTAGGATTGTATCATAACGAATTTTCTAGTTTAGATGATTATATCGTCTATGAATACGTAGGACGAGGTAAGATTCTTCTACATTTTTATCGTGTCCCTTTTTAAACATACCAATTATTTTAGTAAGTAAATATTATATACTAGGTAAATCATCACCAGTTCCTTTCGAACCTCACGCAATTACTGAACGAATATACTTTAACGATACTGCTCTTCGCACACCAGGAATGTATCGTTTGGTTTACGTTGCTCAACGAGGAAATCTAGTTGGAATTTTAGGTGTTAGTCCACCATTTCCAGGACACCACAGACTTACCTGATCCAATTTACCTAATTATCCTATAAAACCGAGATAGACTGTTAATGGATTGCCGCTAAGTTATTATATTTAAATAGGTCTGTATTTAGTTATCAAATTTCCGTAAGTCGATACGAATCATTTTCAAGTTTCACGTTTTCTGAGGTCGCATATTTCTAACCTTTTTATTACACCGTTTTTTATTTAGAAACGTTTAATAGAATTTACCGAGTGTTTTTAATGCTTTAAGCTATTGTAGCGAAATCTGTCACGCTGAAGGACCACAAGTTTTAGATGTGATACAATTCTGCACTGCTGTGCAATGTTAAAACTGAAATAGTCGGTATAACTCTTTTGAAATTGGGGCTGAAAAACAGAGGCGAAGATGAAAGAGTAGCATCTATAGGACGCGTATTAAAGTAAGCAATTTGAAAGCCAGAGCGCTCGTTTGATCTCCAGGGCCGAGTGAGGAGCCTACCAGGGTATAAACGAATAAAAAGAACTATAGTAGTATGAGATTTGAGGCTTTCGCGACCAGAATTATTCATAAAATTCATGGCTTCCGGATGAATGCCGTGTCTAACTCCGGCATGTTGCCGACATTTTGCAAACGTTTCAGTCTACATCGTCAGGGCTAAGAGTCTCCTATACTGAGGTCCCCTGTTGTTAGGAAGTCCTTTTATATACGTGGTCACTGGAACGGAACCATGGATTAGCCAACCAGCGACCTTCTAATATATCAGCTGGTCTGTGTAAGCCATGAATATTATGAACTGTAGTACTTAAGAATGGTATCAGGCCCCTTAATGTCCATTGGGGTCCTGAAATCTGAGGAAATCATGGTTTGCTTCATCACTTATAGAGTGCTCAGAGGTTTACTTTTCGGCTCTCGGTAGATACGCAAAGAGCTCTCTAATATTGCGTTTAAACTAAGCAAACGCATGTTCATTCTTTCCCCACTTCAGCAAAATTCATGTAACACAAACATTCTTTCATTCATTTGTCGATTTTATTCGTTCATTAATAACTGAATTTTTCTGAAGTGAGAGAAGAACGAGCACTCATTCGCTTGGCTTAAACGCACCATTACAATAAGTTGAACACGCTATTGTATTTTTCAGTAGATATTAATATTAGATTTTTTACTGATTAAATAAAGAAATAATTTTAAGTGATGTATTTTTTAAACAAACTTTTAGATTCATTTATTTTGATAAGTACATAAATGAAAAAATATGTACATTGAAGTTGTACAAATCAATTCAAAATATTTGTAAATTTTAAAAAACGCAGTATCTACTGAATAATACAGTGATATTTCGTAGATATAAAATTGACTAATGTGTTATACTACGACCAGTTTCTTGACTAATATTTGAAAGTTATTTTTGGTACCTGGCTTTACCTATTAGGTTATTAATCTATGGCACTAGTGCTTAATTATACGCTTCAAGATTTACGTGAGTGCTAACATATTTTTATTCACTTGATACACAAATGCACTCGTAGGTAAGAATTAACTGTTAACATATGAAACTTTTTGTTTGATTTAGCAAATTGCTGCGACGGTTTGGTTATACAAACCTACACTGTTTTATTTTTATAGAGCGATAGAAGTAAGAAAATGAACAAATATTTATTGTCGTCTGAAAGGGGTTGCAAATAAAGAACAATATTTTTTATTCATAAAGCAAATTATTCTATCCTATGTCAGAGACTTGGAAACAAGGTGTTATTTTTGTGGGTGAAGATGAATCATGGACAAAAAATGGCGTAAATATTTATATGAAAAATATTTATTTGATAAGTTAGGTTTAGATAAATAACTTAAGATCTTTACAATAAATATCATATCCTACACTCCACTGTAATTATAAAATGCGGAACATTTCCGTGTACATTTTTTAAAATAATCTGTTGACACTGTAAATAAATATTGTAGGATTGCTATAATAAATAATTGCTACGTAATAGTACTGTACAAACGCATGTTTAGTAAGCTGCAGAAGTGTGTATTCTATAAAATGCTTACGAGGAAAATAATTTTCACAAGACAAAGGTGTTCGAAACAACGTATTTCCTACTGTTATCGTCGTTCTAACTCAAATTACATATAATTACCACGATAATATGATATTTTACGAGAACATTTATGTAAATTGAGTGTGAGTGATAAATGAAACTAGTAATACTAAATGTTCTCATGTTCCCAACAAACGATCTGTCACACACTTAGTACAATTCTGTATCCAGAAATCATCAAGGATACGCTTTAATGTTACTGTGCAAGATTCGTAGTACTTACATTTACGTAGAATGTAAGGTCACAATACGGTCTATCCGGTTTCTCACTGTTATGCAATCGAAGTACAAATATTACAACTTGCATGTATCATCGTGAAATGAATTGCAGACGTTTTTATATAACTAGCTGTTCTTGAGAGACATGCTATTTTTGCCCGAAAACACGGATCCATCTTTGCACAGCAACATGAATTTATTTTAAACACAGCTTCAAGTACGATAATTCCATATTGTATGTTGATTCATGAAATCAACGTTACAGTATGAGAACAATGAATTTTTTTAATTTGGTGAATATATGAGATTTGTGATTATATTACAATGTACGTATAAATGCAAAGGCATGTGATATCACCGTCAAAATTCATGATTTGTTAACTCTTATTGCTTCTAAAAAGCAATTTTTTGTATTAAAATTATAGACAGTATATCAGAACTGTAAATACAAACTTAATTGGGTAATAGAAAATTAATAGATTTAGAGATATCTAGTTTAGTTATAATTAGAAAGTAGATGCATCAAAAATAATTATTTTCTAAATGATAGGTAAAGTTGTTTAGAGAAATTTCAACTTGGAATGCATTTTCGTTTTAAAATATACAAATAAAAGTAAATCACAAACAGCACTGATTTCAAGATCAGAAATTTTCAGTATATTATATAATTGTATAAAAAATTACTAGCTTAAGATCTAACAGATGAAATTAAATATTTTAATATTTAACAGTTAGGCTTGTACCTACAGATCTGAGATACCTTATGTAGTAAACCTGAGATATATCTTCACTAATTTGTAAGTAAAATAGGACTAGAAAGTTTCATATTGAATCTAAACGCCTGTAACTTAATTCAAAGTTATGTTTGTGTTCATGTAATTACTTCAATTATCCATAGTAACCATTAGAATTCACCTGATGTACAATGGAAAATTAAGATTTCATGACTACTTTACAAATGATAATAATGTCACGTGTTTTGTACAATGAATCATAAATATTCATACAGCGTTTACACTTCCTTTCACTCGTGCGTAAAGCACTTTATCAATGAATTGCGTAACGAGTTACATAATCGATCAATGAACTCTTGTTTAAAGCAGATTCACCCAGATTGTCAAAATATTTTGACTTCATTTATACAATACCTCATGAAACATCCACGGGCGTTTCTAAAAGGAACTTTTAAGCGTCTTAAGGCAGTAGATTAACAATGATCCTTTCATCCTGCACGCCGATATCGAAAAAGGATCAAGAACATTTCTACATAATGATAGTTTGTCTGGGCGTCGTGTCACCGTTCACCATTGGCAGCAGATACAATTCCATGCTCTCGATTTCTGGCTCCGCTACGTCCATCCCTCGAAGTTGTTGTATCCTGTGCCAAACGAAATCTCTTTGAGGCCTTCGTAGGACGAACAAACCGAACACCAGGGCACCTTGAAGAGCATTGATAAAGTCGATGGTGGACCAGTCGCCTGAATTTCTGTTGACGAACCAAGATATCAGGTCTATCATCCAATTGAGCCCCATCAACAGGAAGATGATCAAGCAGACGTAAGTTGTCCTCGTCAAACGTCGAAGTAGCCTTCGATCGCGACGAACCGACTCTTGGTTCCTTGCGAGACGCCTCAGGTCGAGGTCTTTTTGGCATTTGGCTAACTTGAAGAATGATAAAATGAAGAGTACTGCGTTTCCCAGAAGAAGCATGCCGATTGGAACGTAAAAGTAGGGCATTGCTTGGTCATGTGCTGTAGAGAGAAGATAAGAATTGATTACATTGGTGATAGTAAGACACATCTTTTAATTTATATTTTTGTTATCTATTTAGTCATTTGTTTTTTTACTTGATATATTGCCAATGTTTATTCAGTAATTTCAATGTGTAAGAAGTGTGATTTCTTTTGAAAATGAAGTGGAACGAAAGAAGCAGTTGTTATTCGATTTAACAGGTCTTACTTAGATTAGAATAATTAAACTTGTACTGCTACTACCATGAAGAAAATTAATAACTACGCTAAATACCTGTATGCAAATTCAAATTTTCGTATATACTATTAGAATAATGAAAACAAACTAAAAATTGATTTCAGTTTTCAGGTATTATAACATGTACTCTATTTTTTATATTTCTTATAGATATTATGTGCATTCTGCACTTTGCATTCCTTAATTCTCCATAAACTCATAAAGATCCGCAGTCTACTGGTAGCACGTTTACTAGCGAATCAATTTTCTACTTTCAGCGTTCTTTTTCTTTTAAAATGACGAATAACCAAAACTCTGCAGTCCTAAAGTTCAGTATAAAGCGATAGCAAAAACAGGGAATGCCTTCCAAAAGCTTTTATTTGACTTACATTTGAACCAACAACTTTCCTTGCCATAGTTCGGTTTCACATAGGTCGAGGGTATTGTCGGGCTGAGATCAGCGATCATCGTGACAAGGATAAGTATCACCGAGGGACCCCAGCACCATAAAGAGTACCAAAAGAATAACGTTCTTGGCTTCATCCTCTTGTACGTTTCGCGATCGACGTAGCTACGTACCAGACACCATATTTCGACGCACATTGCATTTAGCCAGAAGAAGCATGCGACGAAGGCGAACTGGATAATAAACCCTTAAAAAGTCAATTGTTTTTTAAAATTGCTTTTTAATGAGTTCTATTATTTCTTGAAAGGGAAGTAATCCCTGAGTCGTGTATATTATTTTCCATGAAGATTACTGTTTTAGGAAAGAACATCCATTCTGTATTGAGGATACGATTTGGCAAATTTTCATTTTGAAGAGTTGTAGAAAAAATCATGTTCGGTAACTACAGTAAAACTGAATTATTAAGTACCTACATTGAATTTGGTAAATTTGGTAATTGATAGAATTATTGTAGTATTTAATAGTAATAGCGGTGTGTATAGTGATGTAGAATAGTAATGTAAAGTAGTTACAAATAACTTTTTGTTTTCATGAAAATACAAGCAAATTTTCTTAAGTTTTCATTTTATTCCTATTATTTTAGCTATTGCATAACTGTTATATTTTAGGACTTATCTATTTTTTTAAAAAATATGAAATCTATCATTCCCCAATTCTATGTTATTAACATATAGAACTGAGACGAACTCATAACGAAGAAAATGTAAAATAATTGCAGTTTGTTAAATTCATAAGAAAGTCATTTTTTATTTTTCAGTTCAAATTAATAGAAATTAATTTATAAAAAATATTCAAACAAAACACATCTTACCTATACTGCTACAAGTTTGCTCAGATAAACGCACACTTCCCAACTGTGAAATCGCTAATGCAATGAAAGCCACTGCTAAACATCCACAATAACGACACAGTATTCTTCCATAAACATCGCGTAATTTTGGAGTAATGGAGTACGCCGCGATAGTGAAGATTAAAAATGGCACGGATATCAGGAGACCGCAAGCATAAATCGTAATTCGTGAGTCTGCAGTCACTATTATGCGCTCTGAAATATTGATTAATGATGTTAAAAAAAGCATATAAAGTAATATCTTTAGAGGGGTTGGATATTTTAAAAAATCTATGTTCAACTTTACAAATAACATAAAATTCTGAATTTTTTAAGCTACGATATTACTATTACTATTGCTTCAAAAAATTAGCTAAGATATTAAATACTTCAGGCAAATTGAAGTAATTGTTTCGGCTAATTTGACTATTCATTGAATGCTAATTATTGATTCCTTTCTGCATTGTTAAAATTTGTGTAATTTGATAATTCAGTGCCTACCTTTTGGAATGCATCCTAAGATTTTAAGTCCCACTCCTGAAATGGTTTCCATGCAGTAGTCAACACCAGGCTTCAACATCGATACCTCGAGATGTCGTCCGAATATGGATCCATTTAATAATAAATAATTGCCACCATCGTTTTCGTTATCTGGCTCCAAAATGTATCTAAAGAAAGTGTTTTAAATATTTAGAATGTCACTAAATATCTTAAAATATTTACAATGTTATATGTACAAAGCAAAATGATCAAGAACACGTTCTATACAATGTAGCTGAAATTATATACAACATTGATTATATCTATAATATGTTACATATATTTCTATAACACTGTCTTAATACGTTTTGTGCCACGACTAAATTTTTTATTTCTGACAGAACATCAAAAGTAAAAGATAAGTATAATGTGCAATTACCATAGAAAACCATAGAAAAATACATACTGTCACATAAATGACTTTCTTATTTAAAAACTAACTTTTTTGCTTTGTAATTGTTTATATTTAATTTTTTTGTAATGTAGAATGTAGAGAATCGAATGTTTCCTGTTAATTCAGATGTAAAAAGAGACGAAAATGGGGATCATTTCAACTCATCGTTTCCTGCATCAAAACTAAAAGAAATTTCATTTTCTATACAAAAAAAGTAATAAATACGAACGATGAAAAGACAAAAAATTAATTGAATTTTGAAATACGAAAGTGATTTATGCGTTGCCTTTTGTCACAAGCTTCCAAGGCACGAAACGTGTTCGAATGTGATTGATAAATGGCGTTAGGTTTGTGATTATTCTCGCAAATTATTAATACATTGCATATTCATCAGCTTGAAAGTGCATACCTCCCACGTGTGCAAGGATCTCCAACGATTGCAACGAACGCGCTCTGTTTTTCACCTGGCACTTCAAAGCCGCTTTTATTGAAGTTGCTGAATAGAGGAGAGAAGCTTTGGTCAACTGCCAAATCCGACGCCACACACTTCGCTTCTTGAGTTCCATTTTTCACCAAAACTTCGCCCTTCGCACAGCACTTCCCTACTATTGGTAAGTTTTTGTATTCTTCTGGTATTACTGTCTCATTCTGCTGTAAAACAATGCCAAAGAACGTTTAGACTGACTTCTAAAACATCTTTGTTTAAACAACACTTTGTTTACAAATAGAAGTTTGTTTCCAATACACAGTAGAATAAAGTTATTTAAAGGATATATACATGTGTAAAATGACAAAGAAATAAGGAAAGTGTTTATGTATAGATATAGTGTGAGAACACAAATTTGTTGAATAATAAGACATTGTCTACTATATTTATATAATTGAATTTGGTTTCTACTCTTTTTTATTACGTTTATCTCGTTTTGGTCTTCAGGATAAAATTAGAATCTATAAATCTATTTTTACGTTATTGTACACTCTTCCATTTACATGCAATATCTGATAAAAAATATTAAATGAATATTTAATCGAACAAAACATATATGGTAAAGAATTTTTCAATAAACGGGAGTACTGTGCAAACTAATTTATAAAAAAATTGATGAAAGTTGAAAGGCTGTAGTTCAAAGTAATTTCGATTAAAATATCAGGAAAATATATTTTCAAAGGAATCCCATGCAAGTTGAACGCACACATACACAGTATACTGAATTAAATAGAATTTCAAGAACGTGGTCAAAGAATTTGAACATATTGTAGTATTCACAAATTTAAACAAAACTTAATTAATATAGGTTCACAAATCAATATTGATAAAGCTAAGATTAGATAAAAATTATCGTATTTTCAAATTCCTCATTCTATTTTAACACCATCATTTATACCATTATTAACGCCATTATTTCAATATTAAAATATTCCATGAGTGCTGTAGATCGTTAGTTCAACATGAATAATTTCAACCTTTTGATTTATGAAGGGACCAGCGATCAGATTTCCTTAAAAGAATTTCTGCATCATGAATCATAGTTCATATGCAACTTATTTTCTTATCTATACCTCAATTAAGATTCATTTAGAAGACCTATGTTAATTGGACAAGTAGGCTATTTTTGTGAGCACTCTGTGTTCTCAAATTCTTAAACCCTTTTTTTATGGAATCTTCTATATACAGGAAATTTGATATCTCGCATTATTATCAAAGGAATTTAGGGATTCCCCATTCGTGACGCAGAAAGGGGAAAACCTGTATATGCAGGTGGATAATAAATGAAGAGAGGGTTACTACTGTATTTCATGTACAGGGTGTTCATGTTATTATTGATTATCGTTTTTATAACAAACGATGTGTGTATGAGAAGAAATTTAGATGAAAAGATGGCATTATAGAAGCACCATGATTAATCATTTTAACACGAGATTTGAATCTAAAGTACCCTTTTGATGACTGTGTGTAGATTTTCGATAGATTATTATTAAATCATAATTTAAGTCTTAATTGACAATCTATTCCCATTTCCATTACTCTAAACAGACGTAAGCCTCAATAAAAAAAACTACAAATAATTAAAACCCGATTAATCAAGGTTCTTCTATGTATAAAAAGACAGTGAAACTTTTCCTCTTCATTTATTCTACATATTCATCGTATACGTATCTATATTTTTAGTTTACAAGAAAAACAATGATTAGTATTAACATAAATGCCTTGCACAGTAGTTTTGGACATATTGCTGTGAAGAATTTTTGATATTTGGAACCTTATTGGAACAAGTCAAATTATAATTGTAAATATGAAAAGACTTATATTAAATGGAATATCTGGTAATATTAACAAATATTAACCATATGCTCGCCAATGTCCCCTAATGAGCACCTAAAATTTAATGATATCTGCCACATGGCATATTATCTATACATTTTACGTAATATTACATTTTGGGGTAGATACGAGAAGGACAGATGGACCAAAATATAGGCAAAGTATGTAAAATTGATAAAATTAAATACGTCATAGTTATGCACTGATTAAGGAGTAAAAGATTCAACAATTGTTAATTTGTGGAATTGAATGCTATCAGTATTAAAGATGAATGACGTTATCGTAGTAAAATTTCCTTTGAGTAATATTAATCAATATTAATCAAGCAGTTTAGCGCCAGTTACGTCATGCACATTGGTGATTCGAATAGTTTCAAAGATAAACGTAGATGGATAGAGAAAGCTCTAAAAATACTCGTATAAACATACAGGTGTCTATATTTATTCCAAACAAATCGATTTATCGGTCTTTGTAGAGAGTTTTAACAATGTCGTAACTGTATCTTTCTTTTTATATACTGTGCTTCTAAAATCTGTTGAATATGTAAATTATCTCTCTGAAATAGAAAGATTTATGTAAGAATGCTATCGTCCTTGCTTTTCTTCATTTATATGTAGATGTATAGAGTTCGTTAGCATCAAAGAATAATTATTTTTTTATTTCTTTAAAAGTATTATAAAATAAAAATACTTTATCTTTGGGGAAGGAATGTCATCTGTTTCAATAGCATTAAGTGTTAAATACAGAAAAAGGTAACATTCAAAGATTACTTAGAGAAATAATGAAAGTTGTCTAATTAATCCATTTGTTTATTGACCTTAAATTTCAGAGTTATTTCTCTTTTATTATGGTAAATTCAATATCCATATTTTAGATCTAATCATTTGACAAATTTTATGCTTACTATTCCGCCTTCAAACGATTGTCATTTATTTGTACATTCGAAAAAATCTAAGAGAAATTAGTTTTTAAAATTTAGAAGTTAAATTAAAGAAGTTAATTGAATTGGTCGAACACAATAGATTTTAAATTTACAAGTGAAAATTTTGTACCTAAATTTCTGTTAAAGTAACTTCAAATAAATGGTTACAGAAAAAAGTATAACATTCTTCGTAATAATCTGAGGTATACATTAAAAATCTTGCAAAACGTCCAAAAGCACGTAGTATAAACAAATGTCAAAGGCTTAATGATTGATTAATGCCACTGTTTGTGAATCGCTAATTACACCAATCAAGAGCACGAATTATTCTCCTGATTAGTTTTAATGATTAAATTCAACAATGAAATGTCGCGAATGTATTTTTACATGTCAGTTACGTTTGAAATTCTGATAACATGCATCTCCACAATACAATAGGTAATTTTACGTTACTGATTACATAATTTAGTTAACATCGCATGACTGAACCTGTAGGTTTCAAATGAAACATTCATTTACTCTCAAAAGTCCATATACATTTTATAAGTTGCAATATTTTGGAATACACAAATTTTCGACAAGTAAGTCATTTTCAATTTATACTCTAATATTTTTGAGGCATTTTTGACTGGAATTAATAAAGATTGAACAGGTAGTTACATTATCATAAAAAAGCTATTAAACCAATTATAAGAATATATTAATTAAAGTAGAAAGCATTTCTAAAAAATTGATGTATGATGTACAGATGTCAGAGGTACAATAAAATTTACAAAAATTGGTCCAACAAATAATATAGAATGTGTGCACAATAAATTCAAATTCACTACATTTATACTATTTCAAAATAAACAAAAATTTTGACAATGTTATAGGTATTGAATATATTGCTCAATAATTATGACTAAAAATATTTTGATATTTATTACTCTAACAATATCTTGATACTTGTTACTATCTTATGATAAACGAGATCAGTAGTAGAATATATATTTTCTGAATAGTTTCTGAAACTCTGCAAACTCAGTGTGTAGATTTGTAGATCTTTGTGATTTCTGACATTACAATTTAAACAATAGTGAATCTCATCAATTATTCCTTGTACACACGAAGTGTCTACCAGTGTGCTTATATCATGATCTCTACATACATTCAACTCCAATGTTAATCCTATCTATACGATCTCTATATTCAGCTCCGATTAGCTACGATCTCTATATTAAGCCACGTTCGCACTTACCAGAGGCAGATAGTGTATAGTTGGCGCTTCGTCGTTCACGCGACCGATGCAAATCGCTAATTCGCAGAGAAGAATGTGCAGCAGCACGATAAAGCTTTTGGCGTTTGCAGACATCTTTCCTTGAAACTTTTTTTTAGGATCTGCAAATGCTGTCGTAAAATCCTTACGACGTTCGACGTACGACTGTGTAGCGGATTCCTCGGTTCAGCTTCCTGTTTCACCTTCTTCAGAAAGTTTCTTCGCTTTGTTTATCGTTTCTTTTTAATCACTCGCGCGCAATTTAAGTGTTAATAATCACCGAGAAATAAGAGATCCAAAGTATTTTATTTATCAGCCACATTTTGTTCCTCTTTCATTATTCTTCTGATAAACTTTAGATGCAGTATATCTCTCCTGTATTAGACTCTGTTCTTTGGTATAGTTAGTTGAGGAAAGTCTCCTTTTCTTTCAGATTTATGCTCCCAATTTTTAGTTTCGTATTAATTTATTTGATCAGAGGTTTCCTGAAGTTTAAAATCGATCGATGTGTTTCGATCAACAAAATTTCACGTTTTGGTGGAGATCAAATATATTAATAGAGGTCTTCTTGAAACCTCTGAGCTTTGTCAGCTTCTAGGCTCCTCTCTGATTGCTTCCTTGTTATCGATTGAAGACTGAACAAGGAATGAGATAATGGTAATCTATTACTCAAGTACGATCGTTGATAAGGAAATACTTCTGTCTCTATTTCCCAGAGAATTATCGGTACGAAGTATTAATATAGCCACGACGCGATTTTTCCTTCGAGTAAAGATCCTCCTGCTCTTTCGTTTGCCTCGTTATCTTCCAGCTCTGCAAGTTTAAAGTGGAATTGAATTTGTAAATAACAGGTAAACACTTTGACATGGGATGAATAGTGGATAAATGAGAATTGTTCAACGACTGTCAGAGGAACTATTTTTACATAAATTTTCTGTGACTGAATGACTGGGAAACCCAGTAGTCAGAATTTACGTTGACAAGTTGACTGTTAGCGAATTAAAATAAATGAAATATGTAGTATTAGATGTCGTAAATACACGGTTGGTTCTGTCACAATTTTTTCTATTAAAAATGATTTTAACTGTTCTTTGCTATTGAAGATGTAACACTCTATTTTAGAATTATAGGAAACCATCTATTCGTTTTAGTTTCAGACATTATCGAGAAACGAGCTCATAGAACGTTAGCTACACATTTCTGAAGTCACTTGATATATTGCAAACTCACGCTTATTTCATCAAAAGTGAGATTGACAGTAACAAAAAGTGAAACACTAGATAAGTTAAAAGAATAATAGATAGCGAGTAACTCTGTACCTCAGAGTCACCCAAATTCTTTTCTATTTTCCAGGAGAGCCAAAAACCAAATACGATTACCCAATTATTAACATAGTATTCGAAGTACTTTATACTATTAAATTTCCTTCAGTTACAACGTAACTTAACTAAACTCCTATTATTCTAATAAAACGAAAAGAAAGCAAAACGATCCTGTAAAAAACTTAGTTTTGAGAAAAGTGGACTTGGATTACTCTGGCTCTGAGGTACAGAAATACTGCACATAGTTCAAGAAATAACTTTTCAAACACTTTCCACTCAACCTAAGGTTTAATGCCATCCCGAAATGCCAATGAGTCTTTTGAATTAATCTGAATGGTCGTTGACCTAAAATTCCCGCTATTTCAGTAACGAAGCAAGGATCCGGATCTTCAGTCATCCTGGATCTAACTTTTATCCAATATTAACACCACGAGAAGACTCAAACGCTGTTCGACCATGCAGACCAATCCAAAATGCAAGAGAATTTTTCATTAATATATACTCACTCCTCAAATTTCAACTTTACTCTTGCTTATCGACCAAAGGAACGAATTTTTTCGGTCGTTTCGAATCTTGATCACTGTCAGAACTGAGATCACTGTGATAAATGATTATCGATTGCCACAGATACCAAACTGAACGATCCCCAAACACCAGTTCCAACGACTTATTTTTGGCAGAAAAGAGGAATCGTATTCGTTTAAACTGAAACTCGCGAACTCGAAGACGATAATAGAACCTGTCGAGGTCCTGTTCCCAAGGATTCGATGTTCACACTCACTGAAGACAGTTGGACACACTGGATTTCACGTGGTTCCTCGATCGGCGTCCGAGAACGCACTGACTGTATTCTTGGAGGCACGAGTGTCTTTATCCATCACTGCACGATTACTCGCACGATGCATACGTACGTCCATACAGATTCAGAAGACAGGTGTCGTAATTGCGGCATTTCCGTCGAATTTTCTTCGGTTGCTCTTGAAAGGAAGAAGCGTGCAGATACGGAGAAAGGAGGGGCTATGATTATTTGTTTATTCTGCGGAGTCTATTACGTCAACTCTGATCTAGAGACTGAGGAAGATTTAATGGGAAGAGGAATTTTATTTTTTGAAGGTGAAAGTTAGAGAAGAGTAACTTGAAGATCTGACGTTAATATACTATTAGGTTGTTTCTTAAACTCTGAATCTTGTTGGATGACATTGGAATGAAAAGCAGTTAATTGGGGAGAGGCAAAAATTAGAGAAGTTATTAATGTAAATTTTAATATGATTTAAATTGAACACAATGTTGTTTAGCAATGATTGTATATTATATTGAGAAGCTGGGTTTGTTCTCATTAAAACGCTCAATTAAAATGCAATTAAAAGTAATGTCATAATTTCTGATATAATGAGGAATGGGAAATTTGTGCACATCCATCTGTTTTAATTTTTATTATTATATTAGTGGAATGTTCTTTGAACAGCTGGGTTACTTTTCATTTATTTTAAGTGTGATTGGTGGTAGAAAGTATTGATCTTCTAAATTCTAACAAAATTAATGTTCTGAATATGGAAACAAAGTAGATTTATGTATTTTATTTTTGTATAATGTTGGTTTTCTTCGCAGTCTAAATTTTGTTAACACTTTAATTTATACTTAAACTACAAAATGATCGAATTAAAGTACAATTAAGAATAAATACTTAAATTAATAAATAGTAATATTATTTTATAACTTCGGAAATTATAAACTGGAGATTATAAAAGGACATCGATAACACTAAACTTTTTAATATAAATTCTCTATTTGACACTGAGTCAAACCAAGTATTCCATTTTTCTGTAATTTCTCGGAAAATCAACGATGACGACGCTGTTTTTTCTACAAATAGATATTTCTCTTTAATTCCACTTGACTGAATATGGTATCTTTCCTTTCATAGTGAACAGAAATAGTACTTTGGTCTATTCAAAGAACGTGTTATTTGTTCTACGCGCCCACAAACATATTTATTTTTATTTATGAATTATATTATTTTATGGATCGTTGAAAATGAGTCACTTTGGCAAGAAGTCAACGATCGTAACTGTAACTTCCTTATTATGCATCAGACGAACACGTGGGTCGTTATGCAGAATTGCAGCTTTTGTACCAAACAGATTCATGAATTGAATATGATATACTAGAAGTTAAATTAGAATAAAGAAATTTTTAATCTTTATTTTCTATCTAAATGCAATTCAAATTTAAAACTATTCAATTTATGAATATTAAGTTTAACCTGTTCAATCAACAATAATATTAATCATGATACGTGACATTTTAATACATATTTTAATATCAAAAAATATTTTATGCATTCAGTGTATTTAATTCAATTTAAAGGGACCTGTATTTTACTGAACAAAATGCAGGAAACTATATGCATAAAATTTGTTATAGTATTATGTTAACAAAATATAATATAATATTATGTTAGTATAATATAATTGTATGAATATGGGGTTCAAGAGAATGAAGACATATAATGAATAATTGTCTATTTACCTAATAATTCAACATTACATTAAAGACAATAGCTTTATTTCGTTACACAATTTTTTTCTTTTTTCTGAATTAAATAAAAAATAATTTTAATCATTGTTTGTTCATTGCACTTAAAAAAAATGGTGCAACGTAAAAGGTGTGGCGTAGCGTCTTTTGCAAGATAAATGCGAAACGCCGACGACTTGCGGAACCGAAAAGCTTCCCTGTCTACCTTCATTAAAAATACCTTCAACTGATATCGGAAGTGTGACGTAACATCAAAGAAATTTTTCTATTATCGCCATTGATATGACGTGGGCATGAGTTATGACCACAAATATAGTACCGCGTCATGAAGTAACTCGAGTCATGAACTTTGTTACAAATACCTTTCTTCGAATCGTAAGTTTTACCAGTTGCTTCTGCGAACTCGTTGTTCTGTTGATCGAAGAAGAAACTGCCACTACCTACGTACATTTCGCGCGTCGATTTACGCGATATTTGCAGCTTGCAGAACCTCCATGTGCAACCGAAAATGCAAATAAGGTGTTGCTTGTAGTTCGAATGGAAACAGACGCAAGTTGATTTGAACTTTTCAGTGATTGACTTGTAACAGCCTTAATTGTTGTTCGTGAGTGAATTATCGTAAATTGAACATGAAGCACGATTAGAGTACCATTCTTAAAGATTACATTTAAAAATAATCATTGAAGATAAATTTAGAGTGCCGCAAGAACATTATTTTCCAGCTCGTCGTTGGACCAGATCGAACATTTGACCATACTTGACTTCATTTTATCGATAATATCAGAGCTTATCAATTAATCAATCAAGTGCCTATCACATATGTTTCTAAGTAAATAATCTATATTTATTATCTGAAGAAAAAAAATCAGAATTATTTGCAGAAATAACTTCAACATAATTTGTGTGATATTAATGGCATTATAATTATATTTATAACACTATAACAATAATAATAATATTTCTAATAGCTGCATAATTTCATCTACATTTTTATATCTCATTAAATTATTAATAATTGTTAGAAACTTATCTTTTCGAGTCAGTCTGATAAAGTTTACTTTTAACGCTTTCTGGGTATTCGTATTCATTCAGTTATTTTGTTTCTTCTAAGAATACTTTTCACGTGTAGTAGTGGCTAACAAAGGTTTAATAGATCAGCAGAGCGTGAGAAGAAAACTGCATTCCTTTAATGCAGTGCATAGGGATTCCCAGAATGTATCAGTGATACCAGTATGATAATGTGGCATTAGAATCACATGCAAACGTATCAACTTTCAATTATTTTTGATCTACTTCAGTATAGATATGAAACTGTACGAATATTCCCTTCCGAATGTCTAATTGCTAATAACTAGACGACGGATTTTTATGAATTTATGAAAATTTGAAATGTGTGAAAAATTACAGAATGCATAAAATATTTAAAAACATAAACTACTAGAAGAAAAGGAGCACTATAAGACAAATATGAAATTGAATTAAAAATATGTATTTTTTCCAAGTCAGATACACTACCAACGTGATACAGTTCTTAGTGAATTTAGTGTGGCAGTCAATGTGCTAAACATTAATTAATTTTAACAACTACAAGAATAAAGACAGTAATCTCGATTGTACGTCTAATATTGAATGTGTAATACGTCTACTAGTAGCAATAGAAAGACAATTACAATTTCAAATCTAGTTCCATAGAGTCACCAATGGCCTAGTAATTCGCGCAACACTAAACCTTCATTATAAAAAGCATAGACGTAAATTCTGACATCGTTAAATAACACTACTGTTACAAATATCTTGTTTCCTAACATACAGTAGGAATTTTCACTTCATGAAATCAGAGTTTACGACATATTTATGTTTATGTGCCGTAAAAACGAAGGATGAGTAAAAGGATCCTTGAGAATCGAACGATGCAGCTAGAATCACGTGCGACCTACGAACGTGATCAGCCGAACGTCTCTCGACTTTGGCAGTTATCGTTCAACAGCCGTAGATGATGGACGTGGCTGCATAATACAATTAAATTCCAAAGTAATTCGTGAATCGATCGTGCCCGTAGATCGCCTCGAAAACAGTTTCTGACGTCAATGTCAGTGTTCGAGAAAACGTCGAATATTTTTCTGCCGCGATAAAGCAGCGTTGCATTCGGGACTGTTTTTAGGGAATCACAAGGGAAAGAGAAAACGAAGCAAGAGAAAGACTTCGTTTCTTATTTCGCCTTTATTTAACGCCTGCGTGAGAGTACAGCGTTTAAGGACTCTACTGTTTCAATTCGAAGGTCGAAAGTGACTTCTTCGAAAATACTTGACACGGAAAGGAACTTTCGAGGTTAGAAAGTACGAAGTTAAATAAACGCCTGCGTAGGTAGCGATGAAAATTAATGGTTTAAGTAGCAACAGAGCTTTCAGTTGCTTCAGGAGACAAAGTTCATTCGTTTTATTTCATTTCGATGATCGTTGAATGAAACGTGAGGTCACATCTCGTTACAGTCTTTGATGGCCTCTGAATCCTTGCGCCCGCGAGCGTCTATCATAGATTATCGACATCTCGAATCGACGTTTTGCAAGTTCAACCTCTACGAAGCCGAGTGGAAATTCAAAATTAGCATTTGACGCAACGAGCAACGCTATTTCTTCCGCTAGAGGTGAGCGAAATGAGTAATAGTGCGGATCAGAGAAAACCCAATGACGTCTTTGACTTTGTGGGCGTCACAGCGTAAGAGATTCTACTGGACCACCTGTAGCGATGTAGCGATGAGGAAGTGGCGGATCAGCGTGAGTTGTACTTTTTGTATACGTTTGCAGTGAGAGATTGTGGATGTGAAGGAGTTGTTTAATCGACAAGTGAAATAAGCTTCTTAGCTTTCGCGGGAAATAAATTCCTGCGTTGCATCTTAGGATCGTAAGGATCAGTAGAACATGGACAGTAGAGCGTCGATAATTCGAACTGAATTTTCCTCGATCTTTGTTGTTTAGAATTTTCGGTATTTGGAGTACTCAGGAAGAAACTATACGAGGACCTCAAATAAAAAACTATTATAATATAATAGCTTTAATATTATATTACTATAACAGTAATAGTTTATCTAAAATAAAAAAATTGACCGTGAATTTTGAAGTTAGTGTTAATTCTGATAGTCAACATCCTACTGTAGGTCCTACTGTACCTGAGAAAAAGAACGTATTTATGCAAAAAAATATTCATGTGATTCGAATATTATTCAAAAGGATTAGACACTGAGTTTTTTAAGTTACAATTGTAAATTTTTTTTAAGTTGAAAATCTATTGATTTGAACCCTTTTGGCAGAAATAACTTCAATTAACGATATGCAATTAATTCAGAGATTAACTAGTTAAAAGTAGTATTGAAAGAAATTTATTAGAACCAGTATTGAATATTGAGTAGTGGCTATAAAATTGCATATTTCGATTATCTCTCGCTAGAGGGCTACAAACAATACCATTTTGCGAATATTAGCGTATCGGTTTTCTGCGTGTAGAAACTCTTTAACGTCAAATCGCGTCTAACAATAAGACAAAATTTATGGAAATAGTACTGTTATGTAAAGAACTCATTAGGAGATCTGGGACAAAGCGTCAGAATTCGTTGACGGGAAACAGTGAGTCAGAATTTTATGTTATTCTATATTTACGACGATTCTAAAACTATAGCCAAGGTTTCAAAATTGGATATTAGCTTAATATATTTCACGTGTGAATCATTTTAATAGACTGTACATATGTTTCAATTCCTATAGTTAAAGATATGTATCTTAGCAAAAATGCTTACTATACATGTAATTATAGTAATCATAGAAAGTATAATTTCTTAGTACAGGTATTTTTATCTTTATTTAAAAAGTAGAAAAAGTGTTTATTTTTTCATAAACAATGTTTTTAATAAGTTGACTTATACACTGTTCTCGAATTCAATTCAATTACTAGGACAGATAAATTCGACTGTCATTGTAGTATTATTGTGATTATAGACAACAATTAAAGCATGGTAATGTTGGAAATACATAGGTTATTCGTAGGACAGCAAGTTATGCCTTTATGGCCTCTGTTCTTAGTCCTCACAAAAAATTATATTGAAAGTATATTTTTCAAATGTTAATGTTTAAATGTGCCTTGTATTTTCTTAAGGCCATAAATTTCTATGGTCAATGGTCGTTAGCTTATCCCCTCCCGCCACCTAGTAGATTTTTTGTTAACGAACCGACATGAACTAAAGGGATGTCATTCCTCCTTTGACAGTCAAGGAGTTTAGACGTTTAAAGAGCTCTGTGAATATCAACACATCAAGGTGCGTGTCGTTTACATCTCAACGTGTAATTGCTTTCAGTTACTATTAATGCCCTCGTTTACGTTTCATTACTACTTTTTCTTAATCGTCAAAGACTTTCAAGTAGAAATTTGTTAACATCTTATGAAACTTTTAATCGGCTTTTGTATTTTCTCTCTGTTCTGCGCGTCATATTAATTGATGATTTATATATTACATTATGGTTTCTTACAGTACATTTTGATTTCTATTGTTTCTTAATCGCGTTATAGCTACGTTTATTTAAATATATTTGTTTTTAATTCGACTTTTCTTTAGGTTACAGATTTCTAACCGGCATTAAAGTAATAAAATATGGCGCCAAAGTGAAACAGAGCGACGCCATGACTGTCAGCGTTAGAGTCAAACCATTTGTCATGGAGAATGGGTAAAAATTCGATTCGTGATAATGGAAAAGTGGTAAAAGTTTCGCATATCTTTTTTTATTGTTTTTACTGGGTTTTTATTTCAATGTGTTTTTATTTTAATATGTCTTTATTTCAATGTGTCTTTATTTCAATGTGTCTTTATTTCAATGTGTCTTTATTTCAATGTGTCTTTATAATTATTTAATGCCAAGTTGAAACAAAATATATTTGAAGTGAATTTTTTTTCGTTTTGAACGATTCAGTTTTTACATTGCTTCCGTAACACAAAATGACGGTTATTGAATTTTAACGGACTTTCGAGATTAATAGTATTTTATCATATTTTGATAGCGATTATACATTTTCTGGTCTTATTTATAGGAAGTTTATTGGTATTTTTATCATTTTTAATAATGTCTTTATCGAGTTATTGAATATAAATTATGAATTTAATTAATTTAATACAATTCTGATTTTTGCGACGGATTTTGAGGACTTATAATAACATTTGTAATTATCTTATTCTTCGAAATTCAACAGAATGTTTAAGATACTTGCAACAATGTGTCGAAAGCTTTGAGAATTCAAATAAATTTATATTATATTATTACAGTATTATTATATTAATAATACATTATATTATAATTTATGTTAATTGAAGCATTCTCATGGAAAGTAGTGTAAGTGCAAAAATTGGGAACTTGTTTTTTGAGCTATATGAAACACTTATTAAATAAAAAACAAAATTCCAAAAGCTTGGTTCTTCCATTATTTTGTACAAGAACTCTTCAATTATATATAATATCCATAAAAATCAAATACATAAAAATTTAGTGGTGCCATTTTTAAAAAAAACAGTTTTTTAAAGAGAATGTTCAAAACGAAAAAAAGAATGAAATGTTATTGTACTCTTTGTCTTCTCATTGTTTGCCATTAATACAATTTCGTTTCAGTAAAATTATGACCGCGCGCAATGCGGTCTTAGAGTCAGTTTGCTACATAGATACTTTGTTTTGATTTTGAAGGGCGAGTTGGCCCAAGTGGCGTCTGTCCACATTGTAGAGTGTAGAGTACCCGCGAATAGTAGAGTCAGTGTTTTTGTTCTATTATAAATAATTTCAGAGCTCCGCGAGGCTCTGATGCCTAAGAGTAGAGTCAGTGTTGTTCGCCGACTAATTATTTTCGGTCGCGTCAGTGGTCCTTTATTTTTTTTTTATTTTTTTTATTGCTAAAAAGTGACGATATATCGGTATATAGAATCATGAAGGAGAGTTCGAGAGTTGGCGAGTTTGGGCGAACATGAAGAATAATGTGAGTATTATTTTATTTTATTGAGATATCAAATAGAATTTAATCAAATTTCTTTATATTCTTTACCTAGTTATTATAAATGATAATAATTTGCAAGAGTCACTGCTTGCTATTGTTATTAACAATACATATAATGAAAATTGTTACTGTGATAATTATTTTATGAGAAATATTGATTTTTTATCAATCATCTATCGATTAATCTAACAATTTCCACCATCGAAGAATCTATTTTATCTTCGGTGTTGATAACGTCGGGTGTGACATGAAAATGGTAAGAGGGCTCGTAAGCAATCAGAAAAATACTTATTGGATTATAACTCTATTCTATATATATTTCGTTGATGTTTATATCTCATTAGTGCTGATATAAATTAATTACCGAACTAGAATAGATTTTTTCTGATAACCAAATGATTTCAGCGAAAAGTTTCGAAGTTGACTGTGATTTCTAAAGAGAGGTCGCTGAAATCATGTCTGAATTTCTAGATCGGTAAAACAGTAAGACTTAAAACACTAAAGTTTTTATTGAGACTACTCGTGTACTTTGTCTGCGATAGCATCTGTAATTTACATTATTCTTACACGTTATAATATACCTATTAAACAACGCATTACTCATGGAAATGCTTTTACAACCTTTATTTCAAAATCTTTATTCGTTAACAATCTTTAATTCAAGAATTCGAATTTATTTATAACTTACAATTAAATAAAAATACTTATATTAAAACTAAAAACATGTATATTTTTAATATTCTGTTTAAAGAAATACACTGCATTGAAAGAATCAAACGAATAAGTAAAGAAATTTAAATGAATTCATATATAAAACTAGTTTACTGACGAATTGTAAGAAATGAAACACTTGTTATTCATTACACAAAGGTTTACTATAGTTGTTGGTTTCATAACCGCCGCTGCTTTAGAAATAAATGACTATTGTGTTTCTTAATTACTGTTTACCTGTGCTTATACTGCTTTAATCACAAGTTACAACGTTCCTTCATTCTGGAGCGAACAATTGTCAGACTTTTTCAAATATTCTCAGCTTGTTGGAAATTGTTATAATTTCATTCTATACACGCCCTCAAAGCTCGACGTCAATCTCTACCATTTCCGCCATCCCGTTTTACAAAGCTGTGAAATTGACCATTGTACAATTTTACTTAACACTTTGTTAATTACATGTTCCTGAGTTAAAGCTTGCAATTCGAAACTTTTGAAATTCACATATTATGAATATTCAAATATTGTCGTTAGTATTGTGGACATTTATTTTTGTCAGTATTCTAATAGTTTATCACTTTCTTTAGAATATTTCTGTACCTCAGAGCCAGACTAACCTGAGTCCATTTTTTTTCAAATTAAGTTTTTTACAGATTGCTTTCTCTTCATTTGATTAGAATAATAGGAATTTAGTTCAGTTACATCATAAGTGAAGGAAACTTAGTAGAATACTACTTCAAATACTATGTCAAGTAATGGGTAATCGTATTTGTTTTTCGACTTTCCTGAAAAATAGCAAAAATGGACTTGGGTTAGTCTGGCTCTGATATCAATCGAAATCAAAATCTTGTTTAAATTCTTTATTTGTCACTTATTTGTCAACGCATAGTTTTCATATACTTTTAATAAGTCTTTTATGCTCAAGCCACACATAGATTCATTTAAAAGCTCCAATTTCCCAACTTACCGAACACTTGTACGTAAAACGAACAGAAAATCGGCGCTTAATCGCTGCTTCCCCCAGTCCCAGTATCCAGTATCAGAATTTAGATTCACTTGCCTCGTATGTATTTTGTCGATCGAACACTCCCTCGGATTACCTGCCGGAAGCCATACATGCGATTCAGTTGTTACCAACCGTGATGATGCTCAGGGGTGGGACATTGATTTTTCGTGAACGAAAGCGGAGGAGGTCGATGAAATCACTGCTAGATACTTTTCATCGAGCTCGTGAAAGAGTAGGATGTCGATTAGCCTACTCAGACTCGGATTTTTGGGACAAAAAAATCCCTGAGAGCTTGTTCCTAATTATACAAAGTGTTTTGTTTATCTTGGATTTATTATTGGTATCGTTCTTACCTCTGTTAATATAAAGAAATATATCAGGACAAAATTGTTTGACTTAGATCAAGGAATATTGTAATTTATGATTTTTTCCTTCGCAGGAAATCTCCTGTATACTATGAAATGAATTATGAGTAGCTGGCAACAAGAGTTAATTATGTCTAACAGATTGGAAAGTAGGAGAAAATGTCAAAGAGACAAGTTGTATAATGAGAAAAGATTCTCTTGATATTGGCTTGAAATTAAGGGAATCCAATAATCCTTTAATTTCTGAGGTTTAATTTTTAAAGTAGTGTGAGGTACTTTATAATTCTATGCGTCAGTGAATATCATTCAATTTTTTTTTAAAAAACGGTTAATAAATAATAACGAAAGTTATAGTTAGACTAAGAATATTTATGCAAATTCCTAAGCATAATTAATTAATAAATAGTTTACAAACATAATTAGAAAAATGGACTTTAATTAAGGATTTGTTTCACCCTCCAAATATTATAAAGTGTATTTAACTCTCGACATTTTGTACATTTTTGCATATTATGTAGATTCTGCACGTTTTTGCATATTGAAATTTCCCATAAATGCATAATGGTTTGCAGTCTAATTATGGTAAAAATTTATACGAAAGTACGCGAGTAATTGAGAGTCAAATGGGATGAAGTATTTGTGACTGTATAATGTAGTATGTAATTGGTATTAAAATGAGTTCAATGATGTATAATATCATCAACCTTCAAATGATCTTGAAAAGTACGTAATAAGAGAACTTGTATTGTTATATTTGACCCTTTGAAATATGCAGCCTCTGTCTTGAACATCACACTTTAAAGGTCACACCTTAAACTTAATAAACATATTATTATGTAAATTATCTACTTCTGGTGACTCACTCTACGTAGGAAAATAAGTCCACTGGTTCTAGTTGTTGACACTTTGAACTATTAATATGAATTTCATTTCTACACACTTTTTTCTATTGTTTTACTTCTGTATGATCTTATCGTTCTGTTTGTGCGTCATCGGCTGCATTAACAGATAGCGTAGGACGCAAGTACATTTATACATATTACGTTGGAGGTTTCGAATGAATTTCGATTATCTACTATCTCTGTTCTTGAGGATTACGCTAATTTGACTTTGATATATTATACTGAGGATAAGAATATATAGTAAGACTTCGATTAAAGCTTAAACTATCATTTGATAGCATCTTCAAATTAAAGTAACTGAACCAGCAACTGAAGATACTATTTCATGACACTAGTTTTGTTTTTAATTTGGTATACCTCATACGTTAGAATTTAAGTCTAAAATATAATAAAATTAGTTAGTGTTCAGGTATCTGTGCTTTGTTAACTACTGGGACATTTACCTTATCTTCTTTTGTTATGAGACCAATTGCCATAACTCTTTCACTATGCAAAATTGAAAAAATGGCTTAAATGCATATTCAATTTGATAAAAGTCGCCTGAATAACAAATACTTAGAAATATCTTCCATTCAAAGAAACTTGGGAGCTTAAATATTCTCCCTTAAAAGAAAGGCTCTTAGTCTTCGAGTCTGCCTTTCCCTCCTAAATGAAAATAGCATGCACACCTTATTTGAACCACCCTGTACAGTACAACTGAGAATTAGCAGCAAGTGATTCGAATCTTTTAGCCGATAGCACATAGCCCAGCCCCATACCTTTCTATTCTCTCCCAGTATTACCATGAAATTTTCAACAAAGAACCGACTCATTTTTCCCATCACAGAAAAATCGTCCCATGACAAGTTAATTAGCCTTCCCCCCTTAACGAGCTAAGTCTATTAATCGAGATATTACTCTATTTTACTGGAATACGCTTTCTTGCGTTGCTTGGCATAGTTGCGTTTCTTTCGTTCGTCCAGAGGGGACGGTCGATTAGGAAGTGGTAGAAGAGGCGCGTCTTCCTCGAATCAAAGTTCACCGAGGCCGCATTCCTCCCCTTTATCTGTCGATGCGCGGAGTTCCTGCCATGTCGTGGACAAAATTGTCGCGAGTCTCGCGTGCGTCCACGGTCAGTGACGTCTCTCCCTTCTACGTATGCTCTCTCTCGCGAGCCTCGTCCTGGACGAAGTCCACCGTGTGACCTTGCTGGTATAGCCCGTGTTTGCCTCAAGTCGCGGGCAAACACGAGGAAGACCAGTGTCTTCTGATAATAAAAAACGACTGGCAGTTGACACTGTTCGCCTGCCTGGGCCTCGACAATATCGCGCCTCGACCAGTCGATAACACTCTGAACTTAAAATCCGATGAACGTCGACGGTGTGAATCTGAAGTCGGTGTCGTTTATCGTGGGATGCTTTAGCCTGATAGTCTGGTTTGGGTAGATTCGTTTATGTGTCTCGTTTGGGCTAGACAAGTAACTTATGTCTCGGTTAAATTAGTCAAGTACATAACTTATGCTTTGCTTAGATTAGTTCAATTAAGGTAAATGTCTTAGAGCCTGGACGCTTGAGATGTCACATGTTCCAGTAAGTGGACATTCTAAAATTCCATGTTCTGACATTTGAATTTCTTCCTAGTAACTGAATATACTTTTCTATAATATCATATTTTTGTTTTCTAGTGGGTATTTAGAGTTTAAGCTTAAAATTATACGAAGTTAGAGTTAGTGTTCAGGTATCGGGACATTTATCTTATTTGAATTCTAGGAGCTTGATTTGAAGCTTGATTAATTTGAACGTGTTATTTTACTCGACTTGAAATGCCTATTCAGTCTTCAAATGAAGTTGAAGTCCTTTCAACTTTTCTTTGCTCTGAAGTACACATTGATTAATGTGCACCACCACACTTGAATTTAAGCAACTTGATTTATACGGACACAAATTTACCTTATTAAGGCTCAAAGCTGCATAAACGCAACATTTCATTCCCAGTTTTTTCAGTGAATTTACATTATAGAATTTTATTCATCTATGTTATGTTATCGAACGGGATCCCAAAGATTTGGTTAATATTCTTTTCAATACCATTTCCTTTTTCTAATCTAGATTGTACAACGTTGTAAAAATTGAAAAAATCGAAGTATTCATAACACTAGAATATGCCATTGTTTTATAACTCATAGGCTTTTTTCTATGAATCTTGTTTATTTAGTGAATGTTATATAGTACCTATAATGATAAAATGCCTTTTTTGTCTCGACAAGATAAGGCATAAGAAGCAAAATGTATAAAAAATATAGATTTACATTTTGCAATTACATTGCTTTTATACAACTTTGGGCCTAAATTGGTTAATGTTAAGCTATTTGAATACAACTGGTTTGAATTCAAATAACTTGAATAATCTGAACAAGCCTTAAAAGAGGCAATAGAGAGGTGCTTCGATTGGTAGACTGAACGCAGTGTTTTCATATTATTGGTAGTTGGTTGGGGAGCACAGTAGAACTTCATTCATTGAAATACGTTCAGAGGATAAGACAGTTCATATAACTGGATCGTACAGATAATAGGGATTCACTGAATTTCCTGTGCCTTAGCTATGATTTTCCGTTCAAATTAGTTGGAGTTTATGATTGGGTAACTGGATTGGAGTATACATTCGGTTGCTAAGTGAAGCTAGAAAGACTGTTATTCAGTAATTCTTACAACTAATGAATTTATTGGAATTCATTTGTTAATTGTTTCATTTTTTTGCTTAAGGTTAATGGCGTCATGTTATTGTAGAATTAAAAGGATTGTATGTAATATCATACCATAAAATAAATATAAATTTTAACGAAAGTATTATTGCAGCATTCCCTGTATGATAAATAAAAAGATAGGAATAATCTATTCAAATTTCCTTCTTGATTTTATTTGAAGATCTGTGCTTTAAAAAGTAGATATTATATCTATTATTAAAAGTATTCAATTTTGAAAATTTGGGATATTGAAATATCCGCAATTTTTTATTTTGAAATTTCAAAAGGTGGAGTATTTGAATATGTAAATATTTGAAAATTTCGATGTTTGAAGTGAGTCGCTTTGAAAAAATAAAACAGAGTGATAAAACATGCTACATGTGTAAGTCATGATGAAAATTGCGACTATTTTGTGTATCCCATTATTCTCAGGAAGGTGATTTCTGTAAAGAAATAAATTGAAATAGGATAAAATTCGAAAATAATAAAGAAATAGCATTGGAAAAGCGTTATCATAGATAAAAGTGTTCAAAATATATCTTTGTGCCAAACTTGTCAACAGCTTGCTTGCTCAACGAAGGATATTGATTTTCTTTCTTTTCTTCACTCACACAAAGCTCACTTCGTTATAAAAGACGCTGCGACATGTTCTATTACACATCGGAAATAACATTTTTCTCAAAATGTTATAAAATACTATAACTCTTGATGATTGTGCAAGATTGATTGCTTCATTGCTTTCTAAAAATAAAAATCGAACAGTGAAATATCTAGCGATCGGAGCATCGTTTCCACGTCCTATCCATCAATACGGATAATGGATTTCCAGCCATTATCTCATTGAAACAGTGAAATATGCAGGGACTCAATCATGTTGGTACTACGCTCTCTTTTCTGTTACCACCGAGGGATGGCTTACAGTAATATCAGGTGATTTTTAAACAAACCTGGTTGACGTATGAAGTTTAAAAGATAATTTAATAAATGAAAGACACTAAAGCAATATATATTATCAGGAATGTGACAGAAAATGTTTAAAAACTAAAAAGCTATCTGCATATGACAAAAAATTGTGAGTTACATGAGTTTTTAATTGATAATTACATTGATTAATGATGCTGTTACTAGTATGGAAATACAGTGAGAACATTATTGAATAAATTTTGTTCAATTGTCGTTTTACGTAGAAATACGATCGGAAGTCCAATTAAATATCTGCAGCAAAAAATTGTAAGATAAGTGACGTTTCGTTTCATCGATCATTTAATGCTTTTTTGAGATAGACAGAAAAAGTACAAAAAATGAAGAAAATTATTTCTGAAATATTACATTGAATTAAACAATTTGTTACATTATAATATATAATGTAACAACTATAATGTTAATACACTCTTATTTTATTAGTCTCAAATTGTAAGTTGTAATCCCAATTATTATTTAGATATATATTTTTGTCTTGTAAAATTGTATTTGTACTATTATCACATACGTAACTCTACTGATATTATTTTTTGCTGGTATGTTTTTCTTTTGCAACCAAGTAATCTTTCTTTCTTTAAAGTTTTATAAATGCAGAAGTAATTTATAGGTATTTACATTTTTAAATAGATACTGCATTTTAGACAAATACATTATTGAAGAATGTTTAGACTATAGTAAATCAGCATTATTTGTAAATATTCAAATATACACATACTGAAATATTAATTCGAATGTATAGTGTAATCGAATAATTACTGTAAATTATGCAAGAATCTGTCATGAATCATTATTCATCACTTGAGTAATCACACATATTGCTGCAAGCATTATAGTATACTATTAAGCCATTCCAGTTTAATTTTTTTAAATAAGATTGCTGCAACTAATAATTAAACTTTTTCTTAATCATTCCACTTTAGAAAACGAGTGTGTAGATATAAAGCCACAAAAATTTTAATTAACCAATGGAATATAGGTATACAGGATGTATAAGAAGTACAGAATTTGTATGCAGGATAGAATGAATGTTTTAAATATGATAAATTTGTTGCTATAAATTCAGGGTATAAAATTAAAAATATCTATATGACATACACATGAAAAATTGAGATATAAATAATTACTAGTTTAGATTTATAGTTTACTTCGTCGTATCTAATGAAATATAATTTAATGAATCACTGCTTATTTATAATTGAGTTATTTTCGCTCAAGAGATAAACAAGTTTATAGATTGAAGGTTTCATATTTTCATGTTTATTGTTCCAATTTTGATGTCGAAAATTTTCAATATTAATCCATTCAAAAACTTAAAATATTTTGCACGAGAGGCTGCATATTTCATGGATTTCAATTTCAGTTATTATTCCCACAGATTAATAATCCATTTTAACGTAAGCCATCCGCAGAACAAAAATACTTCACCTTTATTTAATCTTCATAAAAAAGCATCACAAAAAAGAATCGCAAACACTTCAGAGCCGAACATTTTCACGCGGAACAGTTAAAAATTTACAGTAGACTCATTCTTCAGTACCTCCAGCGAGGAATCTAAATAATCCTCTCTGAACTGAACGTTAAAAAAAAATAAGTGGTATATCTGGATGGATTAAATACCCTCCGTATTATGTACCATCACCGCGGACACTAAAATCCCACACGCCTTTATTAAACCCATCATTCGGCAGGAGCCGCGATATTCGTGGCGGGAAGCGAAGGATCGAAGCTCGCCGATGGAAGGGCGGAAGTGCAAACGGGGCTTAATGCAGCATCAGCATCCGACACGGTGTACTGCGCCGTGAATTTGTCTCTCTCCCTCCATTAGGACGCCTCCCTTCTTTTAATAAAAATATTTCTCTTTCTCTGTCGCGCCGCTCCTCGCTCGCGATCGACCCTCTCTCTCGCGCCCTCGATCAGCCCTCTCTGTTCGGCTCGCTCGGGGATATAGGGTGACTACGATTTCGGCCCCCTTCGCGGAGCCACTTAACGAGGAGGTGCTCGTTTATCGAAAACTAGTTCCTCGTGGGGAACACGGGTAAATCTCTCGTCCAGAAAATACCAGCGTTCCTTTTTCTCCTTCGAGCGCGCGGCGTGCCGCAGGAAAATATGTCGCTGGCTTAAGCTCCGTGTCCTTTTTTTCCCACCAAAAAAGCTGAATCTATGGGGTATCGATTCACCTATCCCACCTATGCGCGATGTTTCCTCGTTACAGGCTCGCCACTGTGTCTGGCTCTTGCTTAAAACTATTCTACATTCTCGTCGGCTTGTACATCCAGCTACCGTGTGGATTGCCCAATCGATGTATTTTTCTATGACACGTTTTACGAGCTCGTTAGTGTCACGAAGCGTGAGCTTATAGGAAGAGGCCTCTATAGCGGGTAATAACTTGCTCGGTAATTTACGAGAGACATTTGGGGCCTAGTGTAAATTGGGCAGCCTTGTTATCGGAAATTACGATTCCGAATGACAGAGGAGAACGGCGATGATATTTCAGCGAAGGGAAAGTCGTTAATAACGCGCTGCTTAATCGAGCGAATTTGCCGTGTTTTAACGCTGGTAAAATCGTTGATACCATTGTAATCGAAGTTACCTTCGGTACACTCTGTATACCCGTATATACACACAGGTTATCCCATTCTCTTCCTCTCCGTCTGTCTTCGTTGCTTGTTCCTCTGGTCTCTTTCCATGGTCGGTGCCCCGGTCGCGAGCTGGCTATCTCGGGGTGAGGGGTAAGAACGCGACAGTGCTGGCGTTGTCTGCCCTGTCGCCCTGTATTCACTTGCTGGCGTGTAGTTATTATCGTTACATTGTGGATATATTGGACAATATAGCACAGGACGAGTAAAATTAGATTTTTGATCTAGTGTACGAAAGTTGCAAGATGTAACAAGATTACTGGCAATGAATGTGAAGATAATTCTTAGCAGCGTGTGTAAAGGAGACTTGGACAAATTTTAGTCGAAATGTAGATAAATAACTGTGTAAACTAGGATTTAGGTTCTGTCTTTAATTATGTTATTTAGATGTATGGGACATTTTGATATGTTTGAGATTATAACAGTTTCACATGGTAGACTATGTGTTCCAGTGTTTTTTGTTTTGAAACTAGAAAAAGAAATATATGTCAAAGTAGGTAATTTTAGGTTGAGAGGCAAGTTTGGGGATAGTATTGAATATTTGATTATTTGATTATTGCAGACACTAAAGTGATTATTTTCAGATTTATTTCTTAAAATAGTTTCTGGTGTGAAGGATGCATTTCACAATTGGCTTAAACATATTTTATATTCTAATGCAAGTGTTGTGCCAGTTCGGTCGACTGTATATTGCTGAGCCAATTGTAAGTTTCATATTTTTGTTAGGGTGCAAGGTATTTTTGGAGCGATTGTACTTGCTGGTAATAATAAGACAAATTCGTAACTTCGAATTTTTATTGCACAGTCATTGTTTATCGTAACAACATAATACTGTATAGTATAAAGTTTATTTAATGCCTTTCTATATACATTCATTTTAAAACTTAACTACATCAGAAAGAATCCATTACTTCGTTTTTAATTTAAAATCTTCTAATTTCAATAATTATTTAATCTTTATAAAAATACGAGTAAAAAATACAAGATAATTGAAAAGTGTCAAGAGCATTTAGGTAAAAGTAATTTTGCTTTTAATTTCACATTTTGGTTCAAAAGAGTAAGGAATATCTTTAGCAGCACTAAAAAGTTATTTAAAAAATTAAATACGGTGTGAACTTATATTTTGCACAGAACAGATTAAATAATGTTAAAGATATAAATCGTATTTAAAATAAAATACCTCTTAGAGATATTATTCATGAGATAATAATATTGAAACAATTTTCATTTTAGAAGTTATAAAAAGAGCTTAATCGAAATAAAAGTTGCTTCATAATAAAAATAATAGATTTATTTCCAATTTCTTCAATATATTGTAAAATGTTTCACTCGTTAAATATTGCTAAAATTTTAGGAACGGAATTTCTGTCCACATTTTTAATTAGAAGTGGCTGATTGTAAAAAATAGAAATTCGATATTATTTTTGTATGCAAATAATTGAAGTTCTTCGAGAAATGTTAATAAACCATTAAAATAACACTTAAGTGTTAAATTACATAACTTATAAACGGCAATTTTGGAAGACT
Organism: Calliopsis andreniformis; assembly: GCF_051401765.1. Taxonomy (NCBI): domain Eukaryota; kingdom Metazoa; phylum Arthropoda; class Insecta; order Hymenoptera; family Andrenidae; genus Calliopsis; species Calliopsis andreniformis. Next base: position 5,125,608 of record NC_135065.1, on the reverse strand, counting down.
GAATTCCGAGTTGAAAATGTGCTAACATACTTTACTTTATAAATAACTTTAGACGCATTTATCCACTCTGTATGTATAAATAAACTTGGATAATGCAGTTACAAAGCATAAAATTGCAATCTTCATTATGACGTCCGAGCTGCTTGGATAAACCAAGTACTAACAATAAGACCGATTTAAATGGTCGCTTGGAATAGTTGGTTACTTAATTTAGACTTCAGAATTTACCATTCCCAAATTTCAATCCCCACTGACTTTTCACGAAACCTTACCAAAAATGAATTTAACTCACTACTGTGTATCATACATACTACTCATTCTAATACAAGTTTACTCAGTTTTCTCAAAATACTCATAAAGCTTTAAAATCTAAATAACCTGTTCAAATTATTTTCCTACAAAATTGTCTCAATTATTAACAGTCACTGACATTTACTGACAAATCATCGTATAAGGGGGACACTATAAGTCTTACAATACTAAAAAACGTCGATTCTACTTCGAAAAACTGCAACATGATATTCCATGTTTGACCAAAACGAAAGATTTTGCAAGAAAGTGAAAGGCCAAGGAGCAACAACAGCAAATAATCATACCTATTGAGCAAAAGCTGGCGAGTAGTGTGAATTCGTTTAAACCGCGGGCGCCGCAGCTAGTTCCGACCCTGGCTCGCGATTCTGCGGAGCGGGGGCGGCGGCGACGAAGTGGAAGGCAACTAGGAGGCACCGACAGTAGCTCCCAGACAGTGACTCCGCGCGTAACGACATGTAACCGGTGGGACAGACCTCACAGTGTTATGTCATCGATGACAATTCCACGGTGTCTACGGTTCCGTCGTTAACGATTCGCGCAGGGTCAAGGGCAAAAGTGTCACCGAGCCAGTTCCGTCGGGACTCAGTCGGGAATCTAACCTTGAACAGAGTTTTCGGTCGCGAGAGTGAAAAGGATTAAAGAATTCCGCGGCGAGAGATCGGGGTGCGACAGAGGGGCACCGCAACCACCGTGTTGGCAGCGGAGCCGGGAAGCAGAAATAATATCGGGACGAAGAGAGGAGCGAACGATTTGAGAGAGGCTCCATGGGTCGAACACATTCAGTGCTGCCAGCCGTAAGCTCGACGGAGTCGACGCCGCAAGCTCGATGCAAATCATCGGCGTGGATGCCTTGATGAAAATCGAGGACTGTTGGTGATCGCTGTCGCTTGCAACGCGTCACGGTTCGATAGCCGGACGAACGTCGACGACCTCCGCCATCGGCGAACCACCTTGGCGACTGTGAAATTATCTCCGCCGGTACCAACAACCTCTTTAGGCAGTGTCGACGAACTCGTAGACCTCGTGTAGAGTCTCCGTTGTGGATAGGGGGAGGGGACGACGGTAAAGAATTACAGTGGTCGACAGTGACGACGGAAGCGTCGACGAGAAAGACAAGAGCGTGGTCTATGTGTCCGGTGCATCTGGCTCGCGGAAGTGCTGGGTCAACAATGTCAATGCCCTTAAGATCGATCGCTGGTTGCTCGAAACTGACTTGTTTGTTAATGGACGGTGAGAGATTGACTTCAGGGTGAGTCGAAATTAGCCGGGGCGCGTCCGTGAATCCGAACTAATTACTTAGTCGATGGGACTGTGCACGAGGAGATCTTGAAATACGCTTAACGACCGATGAGAGAATGTAATTGCAATTAAGGAGACTGCCCCCCCTGCGAGCCACGTTTGAGTTCTTATGTGTAGAGAATATTTTAAGTGCCGCCTGTAGATAGCAGGCTGTTGGTGATCGACCAATCGGGACGTTATTAAAAACGATCGATACGAGTGGGAATCGTTGGCAGAAGAAGTCGTCTCGGTGGACGAGTGGCAGAGTAATAACAGCTCGTTGGATGGAGTGATGAGCGGGGCCCCTGCACGGGGCACAGCGCCCCGTCGTCAAAGACGTCATCATCATCATCATCATCATCAGAAACACCAGAAGCAGCCGCGAGAAGAGCAGTCGGAGGAGCCGGAAGAAAAGCGGCCGAAAGTAAATCCGATTTTTCTGTGGGCCGCTCAGCGAGAGCAGAGGATCGTCGAGGTACGATGCGAGGATTACGACAAGAGGAATCGCATCAAGCTGACGAAGACGGCGCAAGGATGGCGTTCAATACCGAGGACAGCCTCCAACATGTATTCGACGAGCTTGGGAGTCACCTCCCAAAAGACGAGCAGCGCAAATGCTTCGAATTCGTCAGACACAAACGGCGGAAAAGAGATCGAGAAACAGCCGGTCCGCGTGACGCTCGATCTTCAACATATCTCTGCGAAAGAACTGCCAAATGGTCGGACCAATGGTTTGGTCGTCAGGGACGGTGTTGGAAGAAAGAGAAGCTACGATGAGATTCACGGAAGCAAGGAGCAGAAACGAGATTATGGTTTTTCTGTGAATGACTTACGAACCAACGGGAGAATTAAGCCGAGCTGTGAGGAGGAACGACGAAGAGTGCCATGTTCCGACGACGACGAGGAGGAGGACGATGACGATGAGGATGAAAATGAAGAGGAAGTGGAGGAGGAGAATAGGTTCGAGAAGGAGTTGCCGAGAGGTAATGGCAGGAGGAACCTCGAAAGGCTGCAGAAGGACAAGTTGTTCCAGCCCCGAGTAGTGCTAGAGCAGCTACACTTTTCTCGATTGCCCGAGGGCGTTCATCAGAATGTCCTTCAGAGGCAAGGAAAAGACGAGAAGGGGCAGAACGAGGACGATGTTATCGCTGCTGAAGAGAAGCCAGTGGCAGATAGCGAAAAAAGGAGGCGCATGAACAAGGCGGGCATTCAGGATATACTGAACATGATAGATGCCACAGCATCGCCTGTTTTAGCTACCGATACGCCTAGCGCCGATCTGCCAGTCGACTCCACTAAGACTTACGAGGTTCTCAGTGAGAATCTGCATAGCAAATCAAGTGAGAAGAAAATCAAAGATTCAAATTCCGCTGTACTAATGGAATTGTCGAATAAAATGAAGGAACAGCCGCGAATAGATTCGATTTCTAGTTATCAGCAAGAAAACGGTGTGAAACCCGCCGGTAGTCTTGCTGACGATAAAATAGAGATATACGAGGAGAAAATCCTTTGTACCTACGAAAACGGAGAAGAGAAGAAATCTCCAGTTAAAGAAGACACTGTAATTGTTTCTATAAAGAACAACTCGGATTTGAAGTCGTGTAAAATTGCTGAAGCAGACGGTGGCCTTGGAAATCGACCAAAGTGTAGATCGAATTCTCGTTCTAAGTGGCATAATATGATACCGACGTACGACGACGCGCCACTAGAGGCGGAAGAGGAGCGACCTGACGAACCTGGAGAACCGATCAAAATAGATTATAATGATAGTTCAAAGATTCTAAATGCACTCAGGAATACTCCAGGGCTTTCAGTTTCTATAACCAGAACTCACACGCCAGAGAGCGCGAAAAGCATTGTGATACCGTCGACGAGGCCAATTTCGAAGGCATCCTCCTCTAGCAGGTCCCCCGATTCTCAGGCAGAGTGCGTCGAGAGGCTATTCAAAAGCGCAGATTCCGCGACCGAGACGCCGATAACGACTTCTCCGAAACAACTTCCTGGTTTGTCGATTGTTATACCCAGCTATCGATACAGACACCCTCACGCAGCCCCAACGAATTTCACGTCCCCAGGTACGAAATCTCGCGTCGAGTCCCCAGAAAGCACCGTGAATTTCCCTAAGAATGAATCATACGCTGACGGGTCGAAATTGGATGCCTTCTCTCACGAGGAGGACGACGACGAAAGGGACATGGAGGAGGACGAAGACGATTGCGACTCCCAAGTGCTGGAGGATCTCAGACGGCAGAAGGCTGACTCGTTAGCGTACGAGTCTGACAGAGACTATTTCCACAGGCAAACTCTAGGAAACTCGGAGGACCGCAAGGCCTCTTTGGAAAACGCGAAAAATCAAACTCAGTGGATTAGCTCGAGCAGGAGCAGCGAGGCTCAGGCGAAGTGCAAGTACCAGGATGTAGAACATTTCGACGAGCAGGTCCTCGAGGAGCTCAGAACTCGTGGTACTGTTGTATCGCCGCAGCCGAGTGGAATTCCGTGTTCCCCTGCTTCCAGGAGACCCTCCTCCGCGTACCTCGAGAGGTTACTACCTAGTCCCCCGTGTTCGGTGTCCTGTTCCGAGGACGCGAAGAATGATTTAACCCTGAAAGGTATCTTGTCGTCGCCGAATCAGCTGGAAGCGAGGGAACACGAGAAGCAGAAGGAGCTCTCTAATCGTTGCGATCAGACACACAATTACTACCTGAACCGCTCCGATCACTCGAAAGACATCGAGAAACCTGGTGCCCGGAAGGGGAACAGAGGTTTCCAAGAGCGGCTGACAGTCCACAGCCAGGAGATGAGGAATTCGAGCAGGCCGATGTCCAGTGGCGATATCCACAGTACCCACTTCGTGACGGATCGCGCCACACCCAAGAGACCAATGTCCGCTGAGTGGTCAGTCGGCAGGCAGAAGGGCCAGTCGGTGTCCTATCAGAAGTCCTCGAAGAAGCTTCGAGCGCACGCCATGGAGGAAGCCTGCGCCACGTCCAGCAGCACGGACAAGCTCCTCGATCCTGCTAGTCAGCTCAGGGAACTGATCGAGACGTCTGGTCACCTAATACCCGATCCTCTGCTGGTGCCCAGGGACTACTTGCCAGGCCTCGCGGCAGCTCCAGCGACCGAAATACCGAAACTGCTGGCTTCGAGGCCGGAACTCAGGCTGCCAGAGGCGCTGACCAGGCCAGATCTCCTCAGGGATCCAGATCTGCTGGTGATATCCCTGGCGCATCTGCAGCACGTCCTCGACCACGGCGAGGGCCCAGTCTCCAGGTCCCAGCAGTCCCATCCGAGAGTCAACAACGGCACTAACAAAGGGTTCGGTCACGCGAGCGTCGGGGCGAGGAACGCCTCGCAAACGAGGCCCAAGCTCAGCTGCAAGCCGATCGGCACGCTAATGCCAGCGCCGATCGATCTGTCCAGCAGTCGTCGGACCAGCCCTTATCCGCCGCTGCTCAGGGTGCGGAGCGGGTTACTCAAACAGGAACCGGAAGTGAGCTCCACGGCTAGCTCGCCCGATGACTCGCAGCTTTGGCATCCACTGTTCGGCAGGTAATCTTTATTCTTCTTTGGTTCTGTAACGTGGGGACTGTGATTTCGCGATAAGGTGGCGATGTTTGTGAGCTCCAATGATACACATCGTTCGTTTGCTATTGTGGGGACACATCTCTAAGATCTTTTCTTTCTGTGACACTAAGAAAGGTAAAATGGTTCTAGCTTTGAATAACTATAGATATTGTTTCCTGAAAAGTCATGAATTTTTAATTATGTTATTATGGGTAATATGAGAGATATCAACTGTCTAGAATTTTTACGTTCACTACTGCTACATAGTATTGAATTCTGTGATTGGTACAAAAAGGTTTCTTTCGGTATATGAACAGAATGCAACCGTGTAAACGCGCTTGTAAAAAAGATATAGCAATTGGGTGAAGGTGAGAAGAATTCAATTATGTTGGAATTTAGTTCATTTTTTAGTGTACGTGCGTACATATAAGAATTGGTTGAATACTTCTGAACAGCTGTGTGTATGTTAAACAAACGATACAGGGCTCAGAAAATGTACGGGTTGGAACGAATTCAATTTCTTTTTACATGTATTCTGCCCTTGCCTGGTTGTACCATCCATTTCATTCCACTCTTCAGATATATGGGTATGCAATTTCCAAGTCTCATTACGTTAGAGGGTTAAAGTGATATTGTTGTTCAGAGGGTGGATTTTACGAAATAAATACATTTTTGAGAATTTTTCTGAACTAACCGTAACGAGAAATATTTTATATTTTTGTTGTATAAATATTACAAACAAAGAGATTGATATTGTAGATTCTGGAATTTATGATTTAACTTTTATATTATATAATGATTGAGATATTCCAAAGTTTCTCAGTGTTACTTTTTATACAGCTGAAATCATTTCAAATGGCTAAATTAGTTAAATGTGGGTATCGTGTAAATTAAAATCAAGTACAATTTATTTGTTTCTTGTTATAATAAAAATTGCTGGAAATATTAAAAATATATTTGAAGCCTTAAAGATTCACGAATTTGATATATTAATATATTTTCTATACAAATATTTCTATATTTGTTTCGAGTATGTAATTAGAAAAATTCTCGATCTTATTATAAACTTCATTCTTAATTTTACACTATAATAATTTATATTGAATACTTAAGCAATGTGAAAATCTCTATTTTCAAGATACTAAGAAAACCTAAAGTTAACAAATGTTATCCGTTTTCAATGTTTAAAACTCTGGCTCGTAAGTAGAAACGATAAGCAATAGACAGACAAACTGCTCAACTCTTTCTTGATTGATTATGTTGTAGATAATCCCACTTGACATAAATATCCAAAAGTTAAACCATCATAACATATTAGCAATTACATATATTTTAATTTTATTTGTACAGAAAAATTCTCTCTACTTTTTAATTATATCGCAATTTGCTAATGCCTTCTAGAATGCAGTACCTTAACGTTCTGTACAGTATTTTCAATTTAGCTAATTTCTCAGTGTGACACACTCTCATTAAAAGAAGGGGGAACGTTTAAAAATTTCATTACGACCAGACACGTTAATGATACTGCTGTCTTAAATAATGCAATCACACATTACCATGAATAATATAACTAAAGCAAGGTAACTACTCTGCTCGATAGAAAATTTACTTTGAATAATATTTAGTAGCAGTTGTACAGCCTTCCGATATTTAACTTCAAGAAGTATAAGAAGTTATGATGCAAGTAACGTATAATTTGTTGAAACGATATGCAATTTCATGACATTTTGACGCATACAGTATTAATGTAAGACACAACTTACATTGCTATGTAAATCGTAGGAGTTGCAGTGGAACACGTTACCGTCACGCGTTGCTTATTTTATTCAAGACGCGGAAAGAGAACCTTGTGTTTCAGATATCATGATATCAACCTATATTCTGAAAGGCGAAATGTAAGAACGTTGTCTTATTTTATCAAACATTTTATCCTACTGCCTTTCGCGTTCGTGCACACAGAGTAACAAGATGACTTTTAGATTTATACTTCTGTATATTTTATGAAAAGTAAATTGCAACTGGAACTACTTGTATAATTCTGTATGTAAGAGACACTACTCAGTTATTAATCATTTTTCATTGAACTATCATGATCATCTTGTTCTTCTAAAATGGGGCGAAGTTTCTTCAATTGGAATTATAATGCTAAAAGTTTTTGTAATAAGTAGATTTCGTTAAAACAATGACATTTTGTAATGATTGGTTATACAAATTAATTAACATATTGATTGAATGAAATTGTGTTTTACATTTCGTTTTATAAGGTTTGAATGCTTTATGTATCATCGTCACGTCTCCTTTGTTCGATCGAAATTATTCTTTTACGTCAACTTTATCCTTAATTATCACATTCTATGCAGTTGGTGGTCTATACAGCGTAGAAATAGTTTCTTGTGCATTTGTTATTTAAGCGTTTTTGCACGTAAAAGTGGAACTAAAGAGTAGGAACAGAATTTTGTTTATTATTCATGGTTTTTAGTAGATAAATTAATTTTATTTCTTGCTAGTATTTTACTTTTTCGATCTATTAGGTCCTACGAAACTCGAGGATTTTTTGTCAATTTTAGTCATAATAATATAAATTAATATTGTATACATATTCATAGATGAGTTCAAGGAGGGCAAATATTAATGTTTATCTGTCCTAACTAAAAAAGGTCAATATACGTAACATACAATTTGTTATCTCCTACGAGAGTATCTACGATACTCCAAGAACAAAGAAACATAATCAGATACCGATAAAAAATTCGCAGAAATTTCGAGATCAAAATTATTCAAAAAGTTAATGTTAAAATCGATTACTTTTGAACTCGCCTAAAAGAACACAACAAAACAATGTAGGAAAAGAATGAACAATGAATAACAGGAGTCAAAACAGTCTCTATAGAAATAACTGCTCATGAAAAAGGACATTATTCGCAGCTGCCTAAAGAAGACTGTCATCCGTACATGATTGACGTGGCAGTCAAAATGTTCAGAAAGGTTCTATTGTACACTTTGAAGCAAATTCCAAGCGTTGTTGCTCTTTGTCCACTGTCGTACGCGTCTTTTGATCGATGCGTGTATAAAATACAAACGCCTTGGTACTTTTTAACCGCGTTAAACGCACAACAGCGTACACATGCGGGTAACAATTTGAATGGGCGAAAGCCGCGTAGGAGCGTCGTCCATTGTCTTACTTGCTTTATGAACGGGCACAGCTTTTCAACTATATTCTTTCCTCCCCTTCCCTGTCACCTCCATCTTGCCCTCCCCCCCGCCCCTCGCGAGATGTTATTCGACAAAGATAATTATGCGCGGTTAGTTTATTTACCTCGCGGTATGCAAACGAAGAGAAGGAAATATCGCATGAAACATGCCGGAATGAAAAACGTCTGGTCTTGTGTGTATGACGTCGACTGTAATTAATGCGAAAGAGACGAGAAGAAACGAAAGGGTAAAAAACATCATGAAAAGCATATAAAATTGAGAGTCCATGGATTAACCTCTCGCTGCCTCTGCAATCTGCATCTAGAAGCAGAATCAGCCTGCGGACGCGACGTTGCCAGTTAAAAGAAAGAGAAGTCAAGGGACACGCTTGACATATCCTGAGTTTGATCTTCGTTAAAGCGTATTTCACTGCCAGCGAAGTTGATTCGTTTCAATTTGTTACAAAGATCGCGATATGCAGGGATCTCATCCTTCTGAAGGTTTCGTTCAGATGCCCAGCAAAGTGGAACTTGGATATCTAGTTTAAATTGATAAGTGAGTGTGTTTTTGGAAGACGCTAGATGTTAGTGGATAATAGTATTGCTGTGAGTTAAATGAATGCATTTATGGTATAGACCGCGGAACCTTTGAATCTGAAAGTACTGTTGTTTTATTTATCTTGTTAAAAGCAATCTGTTGTAGTATACTGTTTGTGTAGAAACATAAACTGTCTGGAGTCAGGGAAAAATTGTAGAACTCTCTACAGGGTAATAAGAAAAGGACTGTGGACTGAAGTGAAAGGAAACAATAAAAATAGTGACTATTTTCTAAGAAAGACAAAATTTATCTTTAGTCGGTTGGGTTACTATTTCTTGTGAAAGTAATTTTTGACAAACATATTTCCAGAATTTTGTATCTCTTAATTTATTTATTTGTATTTCGTTTTACCCTACCATGGACATATTACTTAAAAAATTTAAGAATTAGTTTAAGTACGTAATGCTTCTAAGTAACACTTCTAAAGACACTCCCCTTAGGAGATGTAATAGTAAAAAAAACCGTGGGTATTACATACAAGATCAGAATACAAATTAGGTTTAGTAGAAAGGTAATTGGGAAACTACACTATTTTTTTATTAAAAGAATTTTCTGTATTTTCATAAAAATGAATCCTCGCAGTTATACCTAATGACTTGTGTGTAAACTAATAACTCCTTTAGATAGCTCCCACACTTTTCAGTCAGAATATGAAACTTTACTTTTCAAAACACCTAACATAGTACTTAAAGTAAAGATTAAACGAGTTTGACTATAAAAAACAGAGTAATGGATCACTTACTCTAAGATATTCATTTTTTTAAACAGTAGAGATAAGTATAGGAACGAGCAACCTTTCTATCAATTAACTCACACAAGTATCTTATTAAATTCGCTTGAAGAAAATTACAATTACTTTATACCTCGCAATGTGCCAGTCTCAATGCATCCAAATATCGATTCACTTCCCTCCGTATTTCCAAACAGTTTTCTAAAGTAACCGTACTTCAGTAATTCCTAAAGGGAAGTTCTATCACATCCGATCTACCCATTCAGAAAATTCAGTTCAGCCAACAAAGTATCGAAGCGCATCTAGGTTATTGAATTATACATGCGAGGCTTTTTTAAAGCACTCGTAACATCGTAAAAATGTATAATTCTGCATACATGAATAACTTCAACTTGCCAATCAAGCGTAAAGACCCATCGAATTAGCCTCTGCCATAGAAAAAGAATATACCGCATTCATACAGCGTCGTGGCAATCGATAATTGAGAAGCACGTCTCGCGGCGCAGGTATTATTCAATCAGCGATAAAAGCCGTGGCCGTAGCCTAATGAACCGTGAAAGTTCTTTAGACGTCATAGTCGTCACAGGGTATCCTAATTAATTTATAACTTATAGCAACATCGAATATTTTCTCACTCGGCTCAACGATCGCAATTAGACAATTAGCCGTTGAATTAAAGAGCGGGAGCGTCCGCTGAAGCGTTCAGCTGTACGCTGATGTCTTATTCTAGCTACTTTCATTATTCCTTTATTCCTGTTTACGCCATTTTCCATTGACGATTAACATTAAAACTGCTGATTATTATTATTTCCATGGTTGTAAAGCAAAATTACCTAAGTCGTGTGTTCTTATATTCGAGATGTTAGCGTTTCAAGTTTTCATCTTTAATACTGTCTTATGGACTTGTTTTCTTGATCTCTCATTGTTGAGTGGAAACATTGTTTTAATGCCTTTTCTTTTCTCTGCAAATGTAAATTTTGTAATTTATATCTTAATTAAAGCCTTAATTCGAGTTTTCTAAAAATATGACGTGTGTAGATAATATACGTGTCTTATGAGAAGTCTCCTGAAAAGCATTAAAGGCAATGCTTTCTAGGGAACTTCTCATGGAGTAAAATTAGTGTGTATTTCTAACTTCTAAAATTTGTAATATTTCCTAAATTTTAGAACCAAATCTTTTAAACGTAGTATTATAAATTGGGAACAAGATTGGGAAGAATTTTTGAATATAATGGCAATTATTGTATATTATCAGATAGTAATTAAAATTAATAATAATCAAATATGATTTAAGAGAGCTTCTGTGATATACTATGTGGATATAATTTAACGCAAAATACAGAGAAAAAATAACTTAATAAAGTGAATCACATAGATCCCCGATTCTGAAACTGCAGAAGGGAAAGAAGATACTCAGGAGGGTGTGATGATGAAGGGGAAATTTTTAAGTCATAAATCATAATTTCTCCCCTAAAGGGTAGCACAATTGTATCGAACAGACAAACAGCCAGTTTAGTAATCACTGTGATCTAATTTGTAATGTCTCTAAAATTAACAATGGCTATTTAGTGTGCCTGAGAATAGATGAATCTTAAGAAAGGGGAGAGTGATCTGACAGGGTTTCCAAGGTTCCTCTCAGAAAAAGAGAATGCAAAGTAAAAAAGTTGGAGAACTATAGTATTTTACAGATTATAATACCTCCTAATCTTAAAAAATAAAAAAAACGTGTAGATCTCAATTCCTCAATTATTAGGGAATTTTCTTAAATTATAATATTTCGTTAGCATTCCCAAATTTTATCATGAACTTTTTGATTAGATTTTTTAGTCATTTTGTAATTTGGGGGAAAAAGATTTTCTCAAAATTTTTTGACAGTCATGGAGAAGAATTCTATTCTATCTTTTTGTAATAATTATAATGGAATAAGAAATATCGCAAATTGCAACCATTATGAAAGTAGTACCTTATTTCACAATAAAGAAAAGTTTGTTTGACATACGATTCAAAAGTTTTAGCTTTAGGTATATTCATCACATATTCAAGTACATTCTGAAATTGATTTGAAATGTTTTGTAACATTTTGGTGCCACGCTAGATTTACTAAAAATTTTATCATATGAACGAGAATTTTACCTTTAAAAAAGTTTTCTTTTAAATCATTTTTATATTCCTTTTATAGCACTCCCCTTCTTCTAAAAATATATTGCCACTAGAGTTTAAGGCACCCTCCATTATGTGACAAACAAGCTTATTTCCATATTAATTTAGTGGAAGTATCGAACCTATATATTAAAATAACATTATATAAACATGGTTTAAAATTGTAGTTGTAGTTATATCATAAATATTCTGTAGAAACAACAACTAACTTACAAAATCATGCTTCCTTATAAAAGCAAATATTGTGTATTAAGTTTTGCAATTTGATTCCATATATTAATGTTGGTGGTCTCTACCATTCAGCTATACAAAGACAAAATTTTTAAGATGAGCGAAACAAAAATTGTTATTTACCAAAGTACTTAATTACAGTATCATAGAATACATGTTACCTACGATTTACTTAAATATCTGTTGTTTAAAATAAAAATTGATGATATATTTGCAAATACTCGAATCAAAATTGAAAATTTTCTAAGTATTTGTGACAGTCTTTGACACGATATACATCACTATCAAGACATTTGAAAGTAATTAAGTAATACTTATAAATGCATAAAGGTCCACAGTCTATTCATCACATTCTTCAAAGTCTTCTACTGCTCTCGACAAAAAGCTTTTTCCCAAACACGATAACATAAAGTTACATAAAAATATTGTACTTTCTGAAATGTAAAGTGCTATCGTATGAATATAAAACATACAGGAAAATGAGATAGGTTTCAGATTTTTACATAATTTCGCATTCTTGCGTTTGACCAGAAGCTGTTCGCTAGGGGTAGCACATTCCAATTCACAATCCTTCCAAAGAATAAACTGCTTTCAACTGCCTCGAAAGAATTCAGCCGCGTGCTACCTCGGCTGGCCCAGTTACCAGATCAAACTTCGATCTACCCAAAGCCATGGGCTCGTCGCATCCTCGGACAATTAAGTTTCTATTAGCCTCGGTAGGTGGAAAGGTGCGCGGTGTCGCGCGATACTTTATGCATACAGAACGAGAAAGGAGACGGTGGCAGGTTGTTTTGCAAGTCCGCGTAGACGTAGCCCAGCACTGGCACGATAAACGCTCGGCGATAGTGTGCGATCATTTGCATTTTAATACCGGTGCCAACGATAGCGACTGTATCTCCCAGACTCCACCTCCAGCCTGTCAGCCCGCTCATAACGAGCCGATCGACGTGCATACACGACCGCCGTTAAATATTTAAACAAGATCGAACGCGGTACGTGGGTACACTGCCATGGTGTACCACCTACGTCGACTGATCCGCGCATGATCGATGCTTCCTCGCGGGGACCAATTAGCAAGGATCGCTGAAGTTTCGGGGTTTCCTTGAGTCGATCTCGCAATCAGTGACGTGTTTGTCAGGTCGTCGGAGGCTCGATGTGGTCGGGCCTTGATTAACGCAGCTGATTGTGGTATGACGGGGAGTGGGGCGATGTTTGATTAACTAAATAGTTCTGTTTTCGCATCAGAGGAAATTGGTCAGGTTATTTTCGTGTGTATTATCATTTTATCAAGTTCAGTTTTGTTGTATGTGAGTCCTGAATTGGAATTGAATTTTAAGCTTCCAGATGGAGTTTCTTTTTGGTAAGAAGCTTGTTTGTGATCTCGTTTTTGCTGAGAATTTTAATATGGCAGAACTTCAATCCAGTTTGGTGGTATTCAGTGTATTTTGAAATTATTTGTGAATTTTGATCTTTACTTGCTGTCATTCGTATCTTTGATCGGGCAAAAATGAGCTTTGGGTAGATGAGTTGATTTCAGAAATATGTCTGTTACTATAAACTCGCTGTCAGTGGATCGTGAGCTTATATCGAGGAAGCACTGTGGAATCTATAATAGATACATACACTAAGGTCGTTAATAATTTGGAAATATTTTCTGAACTAAGAAAACTGGTGATCTACTAATATGGAATAAATAATCAATTTATTGCATTATATTGAGATAAAGAATACTGTAATTATTGTTGAAAGCATTATCTTTATGTCAAAAGTATGCCTTTTATCTTATATTGACTTTATCTCTATATTGACAGAGGAGACTCCTCACTGTGTAGTGTCATTTTTAGATATCATAGTTGAAATGTACAAAAAAATTATTAATAGAAATCGATTTATTGAATATATTTGCTATATGCAAAAAGCATTTTAAATATACCTCTTCTCAAAACCAAAATCAAGCTGATCTTAAGTTTGTTTGGATGAAATCTTTCCTGAATTTTCTTTATGAAGTTGTAGGGACCATGTTATGAAATTCTAAATAGAGATACGCGTTCAGAATTGTTATGCATGGCTCATTCAACGTAGAATTTGTAATTTTTAAAAATATGAACTCAAGGTGATTTCGAAATAGGTTGTTCCACTCAATAACTTGATAGTCGTGCATGATAATAAATCCAACAATATAAGTAGAAGGAACAATGCCAAGTAGGTATGTAATAAGATAAATAACACCAGACAGTGTATACTTTGCATGTTGATAGTATTTTAGAGCATTATTTGGAACAATTTCAATTGTACTATATGGTTCATTATGTTTTAGTTATATCCTTTTTTTCATGATTTCGAAATAGCAAATTGCTTTTTGATAGTTGTTAATGAGGTGGAAATTTTTCTATTATAAATAGCACTTAATTTTGATTTAGTATTTTTTACATATATAACGTTCCAAAAAAAGAACAATTTATATGAACTTAATAAGAAATTAATTTTGTAAGAAGTTCTTTCCAAAGAAATATCATTTACCTCCAAGGGATTAAAAATATTTCAATTTAATTTCATGAATTTTTTAAGAAATTATTTGCATTAAGAAAAAGTTTCTTCGCAGAAAGTTAATACTAATACTGACACAAATTATTCAAATGTAAATGTAAAGTATATGAATTATTTCTAAATATTCTCTAGTATTATATATCATACTCTCTAGTATAAGAACTAAATACTCTCACCAAGGAATGACCTAGTTAACAGGTCAAACCAAACAGAGCCAAGGATTGCAGCAGATAAAAAAGAAACCAGTCAGTAATAATTATAAAAAGGAAAAAATTTACAGTACTATCACCCATACTACGAAACCTCTGTTTTCCACCAGCAATTAAACTGATCCTATTACATACGCTTAAAAGTAGCCAATCTAATTGACATATCTCACTCGGTAACGTTAGAATAATTGGTGAAGGGAGATCACTCGATCGCTCAGATCATTCGTTCCAAGACGAAGAGCCCGAATTCCTGAACTTTCTAGCCACCGATGTTCGCGAGGATAACGAGACCGAAGTAGATCGAGGCGGTCGGTCGAATCGCCGCGATTTATTCGACGCTGAATCGCAGCCATGCTAATTTCCACGGGTCACGATCCACAGTGTCTGGAGTAGAATATTCGTAGGAGGTTTCGAGAAAAACCCACGACAGCCGCTGTGATCGTGTTGTCGCCGCTATCGAAATAAGAAAGCGACGAGGGAGCAGCTTTTTATGATCGATCACCGCCGTATGCTCTCACCGATCCCTCGGATTCTGATGTCTGATATTGTAACACGTGACTCCTAATTGGTGATCGAGACTTCTCTAATTAGGGCCGAGTGTTCCACGATCAGCAATTGGCACGACACGAAAGTGGGTCGTGGCTCCGCGTTTCGCCCTATGCTCGTTGCCTACGTTTCGCGACGACGTTGCGCAAGCAGACACTTCAAATTCGTGGTCTTCGTCCTGCTTCGAAGAATCGATCGGGAATAGCATCACGTCGATCCTTGGGATTCCAGTTGCTTCATTGTGACCCTGTTGCCTTAGAATCGTCTCGCCTTCGTGATGGCTTCTTTCTGAGGCTATCTGTTAAAGCTGTGGGCTTAGCTGTTGGATAGAGAGATGAAGAAAATTTTATTGGGACGAGAGATGGACCAACTTATTTTTCACGAGTGAATGGGATTTTAGTCGAATAGGGATCTACTTAAGTAGAAATGTTGGGTCGAAAGAAGTTCGTTTGAATAATCTTAGATAGATAGGTATTTTAATACCCAATTCTCATTATGTAAGAGCTTTTGATGCACAATTGGCTGAAAAGTATATGTATGCAATAACTGGTCCAATGCATTTATCCCAGTCGTGTAAAGAGAACGGTACATTAAAAGTGTTATTTGTACATTATTAATGATTGACTTAATGGTGTATTTTTTTTCACTTAAGTAATGTCGTGATATCTTTTTTACTTACCATTTTTGCTTCTTACTCATACCGAATGACTCTGAGTACGTGGTATAATCGTGAAATAAGGAAATGTGTATTCTAAAAATAGATAAAAAATCTGCACTGGAATTTTTTGTCAGCTTGTGAGCAAATCTATTTTTGGAAATACCCGCAATACGCATGCTGTTCACTTAAATGTAATGTTACGGATTTTTTTGTACACACATTTATTATACGTATTCGTAACTTATAATCTAATCACTAACATTTCGTAATTTATTATGTATATTATACATTTACAAAAAAACATTCGAAACTGAAATTTTTTATAATAAGTATGATTAATTGCATAAATGTTCAAGCTTTTCAATAGCTTTATCTATTTTTTTTTAAACAGCTTATACTTTTATACAATGGCAGTAAATATGGTGCATGTAAGTAATAATATAATATATTTATATTATATCATAATATAATATATTTATGTTACTATTGGCATTATTCATAGCTGAAAGAATTTAATAACTAGAAAGTTATATAATTTATTTTGAACAATTAAGTCGTTACTTAATTAAAAGTTAATGAAAGTAATACGAGTTTCCAAGTTTTATGTGGTTTCTATGGAAAAGTCGTTATTTACGATTCAGTATAAGTCATTACTCCCTGAATTCTTCCATTGTCCCCGTTACTCCTTATTATATCATACCCATTATAATTACCTTCATTGTCGGGACACTAATGGGATTCGAGGCTGGCAAAAAGTTTTATTCAGAATTTAAAAGCTGCACGAAAAGATGAGCTAAGGATGGGACATTAACTTATGTCCTGTTTCTTCTTATTAGACATCATTAGTTGCTTCACCCTGGAAACGTCATTGTCCCCTTATTGTTAGGGTCATTTAATACTCGAATAATCTCAAACATCTTCGAAACTTGAAACGACATAAACTTGTTATTTAATTTATTAGTTAATTTATTGTTAAATTGTTGAATCAAATGAAGTGTTCAGTTGTTTTTATAGTAGTTCGAATTAATTTGAAATTTAAATAAGTCATAAAAGTTGAAAATGAAATTCAAGTTCTGGAGGTTATTATAATAAAATTCAACTTGTTCATGTTATTTGATTTAGTTGAAATTTTGGATTGCTGGTTTTAGTATTTTTGAATCGAATTTCTTTTAAGCTTGTTTAAAAGGTGCATTGGTACAAATTCAGACTTTTTGATTTATAAAAGTTGAATACTTTATATTCGCCGCCACGTTTCGATTAGCATTATTTATTTATAAGCAACTTGTACTGTCAGATTAAACCTTCAAAAAATACTCTTTTTAGGATTGTAGTTATAAATTATGTAATTTCATGATATAGAGCTTCCTAAATTTCATAATTACAATTGTACAGTTATTCATATCAATTCAGGGTTATCGTACTAAAAATAACTACCTTAAAAAATGAAATTATTTTGAAATACTTTACTGCATTGTAATATGAAATACGGTTACCTTCCAGTAAATTATCTTACAAATATAAATTATGACCCAGCTGAAATAATATTCATTATTTTAAACTTCATTTCTTACAATATTATAAATTGTGTATAATATGTGTCCAACTCTCTAGATAACTAATATTTTATTTACTATTACTAATGATAATATAATTGATCGTAAATCATTCAGTCAAAGGATCGTAAAATATTCAATTAGACTGAAGTGCAAGTAGACTTTAAATCCACAATGTTTCAATCGGTAACCTTATGCGTGTATGTAAATTACGCAACGTGCTAATGTACTCACAGTTGATTGATTAGATCAATTGTAAACGCAAGAGAAAAACGCGGCTATAAATAGTGCTCTTCATTGCAAATCAGCAGGCTCGGTATTTTTAAACGCAAAAAATTCGAGGTAAAAAGTGAATCCTGAAATACTCACTCAACAAAACTGCTAAATTTGATTTATTTATTTATAATAAATCGTCCCTCATTTGGCACTTAAGTAACTAAGTGCTCAAGGGTTTTGTTCAAGGAAACACTTAGAAATGGATAGTATTTAAATTTAGTTAAAAAAAGAACTTTAAATGAATAGTTCTAAAATAAAAAAATCTAATTTGTAAAATCAATTTAAATATAATTTCAATATTTTATTTAATTCCATGGAAAGTTTGTCTAATGAAAATTACAATTCACTTAAAACTATTACCTTAAAATTACATTTCACAGAGTGGTCGCAAATTATACTTATATATTTATAGTAAATCTATACTATACATATATATTTATAATAAGAAAATAGTTTTAACTTTCATATTTTTTATCTTCTTGTTTATTTTCAAACTCTTTAACGTCTTTGTTGCTTGTGACGCATATAAAATTTTACCATCGTTTTTACGAAGCATATTTCATTCTAGTGTAACATAAATTTTCAAATTTGAGCTTGAAATAGCCTGCCACGTTTATATGACTATTGCAACTTGCAAGTTCTCCAACAATTCTGTATTATGCTGAAGTCGGCCAATCTTGCTGGCCTGGAAACAGTTATTATTTTCTGTAGAAAATCTACTATGTAACCTACTTTACGGTATATGTATATAATCGTATCATCCTGTTCATAATAAGTATTTTGCATATAAACTATAAGAGGTAATATATTTTTATATTTGCTTCTTAATTAATTTCGTCAGACACAAATAACACACATTTGTTTTTCGATAACTACATTCTTCAAATTACAGTTAATCACGAAAATCTATACTCACATAAATTTTTAAATATTCAAAAGAAAGGCTGAATTTAAATTTGAAAATTGCCAATAGTTTAAAATTAAACTGTAAAGGTACAAAAAGTCTAAAACTGCTGTATTTAAAGTATATTAAGCTACCTACTACAATTTTTATTTTTCCTCTATTTCTCTCTGCGTCGCTAAGAACCCATAAAATACAGATTATAACATTAGAAGGATGAATCAAATTTTTTATGCATGTTCCATTTCATTAGCTGCTTCTGTGAAAGTATAAATTTGCATAAAAATCCAAATTCTAGAGACAGATATAATAGATGCAACAGACTTAATAAATTCAACAATTCCTACAATCTCAACAAATCCAATAACCAATAAAATAGTTTCAATAGTTTCTCGAGATTAAGGGGACCTAATAAATAACAAATGGAGCAATTATAATTATTCCAATAATTCCAATAAATATAACACTCAGAGACTTAACAATTCCAGTACTTATAGCAGACTTAAAATCACATAATCTTCTGTGGGTACACTGGGTCCATTATGTTTGCGATTATTTTTTTATCATTCCAAGCTTTCAAAAAATCAGTAAAAATCCTGAAATACTTATTGAAGTCTCTATCTTAATATACCATCGTTACTCGAGTCAAATGTTCATAGAATTATTTAGAAAAACTGAAAATTCACGGAGGAAGTTCACAATAAAAAAAAAAGAAAAAAATAAAGAAAGAAATTCACTGATAAAATGGACCCAGTGTGCTCACGTAGGGGCCCCATGTCCCACATCGTGCTCGACAGAACCGAGACAGAAGTAGATCCACTCGTGGAATGAAGAAGTCAGCACCAAGTGCCGATCGAACTCTCAAATATGTTTGCGTTCCACCGCGGTTAGTCCCGACAGAATGCAAATTGGTATTTTATTGTAACACGACTGAGGCTGGGTTGCCTAGCGAGGAACAGCTTCGTACGCCCTTTCGCTCCGGCGGAGCACTTGTGTAAATAGCATTAGGATGCTATTCTCCTGCGTTGCACGATGAGCGGACGGCTTTAATGAGAGGGAGAGGTATTAAAGGAGGGTCCTCATGTGACGACACGAGCGTCCATCGATCGTACCCAACACGGGAATTCGAAAGCCGCAGGCCACCGTCGAGGGAGAGCAGGAAATTAAAATCAAAGCTCGTTTCAGCGTTTCGCTGGAGTCCTCCGTTCTTCCGACGCCAGCCGCGTGAGCTTCGTTTTGCGGACAGTGTATGCCAGATGCGTGTGTCCCGATTTGCGTTTTGCCTCGTTTAAAACGCATTACCCGGTGTCGTTCGTGGCTTTTTTCGCGCCGCAATCGAGTGGGAAATTGTACCCGTCCTTCGATCGGATTTCCATGCGACCGTCCGCCTGTGGACGTATCGCTGGCGAATTAATATCAATTTTCTTCCCTCTCTGCACGTCTACCCTCTCGTTCGTGTCATCTTTTGATGCCCTTTTTGCTTCCTTTTCTTTCTTTCGATTGAATTCGTTCCTTTTTAATCATCTGTTATTGTGATTAAGTACAGCGCTTTCTCTGCACGTGTACGTTCCTCGCTGTTTGCAGTAATTTTTGGAGTTTCATACTGTCTCATTTTTATTTGAATGTGAAATTGAGAATAAGATAAACTGGAATTGTCAGTGTGGTTGAATTGATTTTAATAATGCTTCTGTTGTGGTTGATAAGGTCACAGGTGACGAGGAGTTGGGAGTTTATTGGATTAGATATTAGAGAATTAGGTTTTGTAGAAATATATAAATATAAATAGTTAGAATAACTCATGGTTGGTTCTATAGGGTGAGTCACGTAACTGTATTACTTGAATTTTCTTGTAAACCATTTGTTGTATGAAAAAATATTTCAAACGGAAGTTGTTTGGTATCGAGAGCAACATGCCAAAGAGGAGCATACTCTCGATAGTACTTAAAGTTGTACAGTATATTAATTTAGTACATAGTACATTAATTTGAAGTCTCCCTTCAAATTAACATGAGGACTAAACTATGTCAAAGAGAACTGCAATGAACAAAACAAATGGTAATTATTTGATCGCCTTCGGATATGTCATACATTTGGAGCGGATTATACTAATGACTCTAA
Source organism: Calliopsis andreniformis (assembly GCF_051401765.1). NCBI lineage: Eukaryota > Metazoa > Arthropoda > Insecta > Hymenoptera > Andrenidae > Calliopsis > Calliopsis andreniformis. The sequence continues at coordinate 5,104,736 of NC_135065.1, read as the reverse complement.
TGATAATGCATGTCGATAAATTCATAATAATAGAGATTGAAATTTAAAAGAATTATTGAGTATTAGTGTCATATACAAGGTGTCTCAGATGACTGTTATAAAATCTCAATAATCTGCTTCAATTTTTATAAATATTATTTGAAACGAAAGTAATGGGAACTATCATTTCCAAAAACTATAATTTTTTCATGTATGCCTCACTGAAAAATAGAAAAGTACTTTTTTGTTTTTTAGTTAAAAGTATATTCTTTTAAGAAACTTGATCAATTTGATGAATCTTGTCTTTTCTGAGAGGGAGAAGTAAAGATCAGTTATAAATAAATCGCCACATTCTGTTGTCGTTTACCAACATCATTAATATGCATGCCTATGTAAATGTATGTATCGACATATCTTACTGTCATAACAGATTTTTACAATTGCCTTCAATTGCATCAACTCGTTGACGTATGATTAAATTGCAAGACTTCCTTGTATACATAAATTGAAATATCCGTATAACCTGTGAACAAAGAGAACACAATTTATAAGTAGAACTTTGAAACTAAAATACTTTTGTAAAATAAATAAATTTCTAGGATTCATAGTTTTAGATTCTGCAAAAATAAATTTTCTTGGCAGAAAAAGTACCTTGAAAAATACTTAAAATATTACTTACAGTAATTGCCTATAAGACAGTAAAAAAGTCTGAAAATTTAATTTAGTTTATTTATAGCAATCTAACAGAGCAGTAAATATAATAATTGAGATAGAAATAAAAATGTATCACATTTAAAGTAACGTACTCTCAGTGTCCTTATTACTTGAATTAACATAAATCCTTCATGTACGAAGAACGATTATCTAAACACTAAACCATCTTAAATATTCCTAACTCCAAACCATTTATAAAACACTTGAATATTAAATTATACAAGCAATCTCAGCCGCGTATAAAATCGCTTTTACAAAACTCTCACTAGTTCCACTTCTCCAAAATTCCTTCATAAAGGAGTCATAATTCCCAGCTGCTCTTACAAAAAGAAACCCAACTCAGCTTTTCACATTTTACCCTAGACCCGCGCAGCAACTTTCAACGAGAGTGAAGACCGAGGCAAAATTACTCGCCCGAAGCACTGACTCATACTACTTCGTTTCCCAAAAGCCAATTTAGCTAGGCGTCTGGCTACCGATTCCGCGTTTCGCTTCGCCTCTGTATTTTCCTAAAAATCCTGGGAAAATTTCACCGACCCCCTGGAACGAAAAATCGTGCGCCTAGGTGTCTATCAAAGTTGCTCGAGAATTTACCAAGCTGGTCACGATTTACGATGCGTCCAGTTGGATCGGTCGATGTTCGTCGGCCCTGAAGGCTTACCTCGCCTACGTCCACGCCCACGTTTCTGCCGCAGAGGGACAGAGAGGATAAGAGCGGAGGAAAAAAAGCGGAAAGATGGAAGGAGAAAGAGGAAGCAAGAGAGGGATGGGAGAGAAAGATAGTAGAAACTTGTCTCTATCTCTCTCCTCATCTCGATCTTTATATCCCCGCTCTTCGTGCTTCCCCATACCTTCCTCTGTTTATCCTCTTGAAAACCTTCCCTTTTTATTCCTCTCCAACTCTGCCTCAATCTCGTTCTACATTTTTTCTCTCGTTTTTCCTTATACCTCTAATTGGTCCTCTCTCTTCTTACTGTTTCGTTGCACGCCTCGTTTCCTCTCTTTATCTCCCTGGCTCTCTGTCCTCCGAGTGTCCCTCGTCTCCTTTTGTATTACGACAAACCGATGGTAGTCATTGCCATTCGAATCAACGAGCTTGTTAATATCGCCTGTAAAAACGAGACGAATTCTCGTGCGTAAAGGTTGCCACGACAGCGTCGCGTCGACGGTGCAGAGGATCGAGGTGGTTGTTCAGTTCGTGGCACTGTGGCGGGATGGACAATGTGGACGCGCCTTTAGAGACAGATCGATGGGTTCAGGCTGTTGAACCGTTTCGGAGGAATTGGTTCCAAAGAGAATAACTGTTGTTAAGCTATTAGATTAAGCTGTCTTGTCGCCTCTTGTTGCTGCGTGCTTCAAAACGGTTCCAACAGACAGCAAGTTAGAGAAACATTTTTTCTACAGTGAAATTGAAGTTTTCACGTAGTGTAAGAATTCTAATTACTGTGAGACCCCTTTTATTTCTACAGATAACAGAATTAGAATTAAAAGGCGCTATTAAACTGAAAATCTGTTTTTTTTTTTATAAAGCTGGATATTAAGTTTGATTGAAGTTTAATAGTGCTACATCTTGTTGCATGTGAAAATAAAGGGCGACACATTTATGGAAATGATAGAAATGAACAGATTGAGGGGTAAAAGGTGGATACGAGAATACAAAGTAAGGTAAAGCTATTACGTAGAATATGTTATTGAGTTAGTCTTTGAGTTAGTAGGCTTTGCTTGCTACACAGGGGATTTCCAAATTTTGTTTATGTTATACAGATGATTATCGATAAAAATGAACAAGGAAAGGATTAGTACAATTATATGATGAGTAATGAAATATTCTACTGTAGATAAATTATCTTTTCACTAGTATTTAATTAATTTTTATTTAAATTTTCATGCATCTTCTCGTCGTACTGTGTTAAATCTGATTGCAATTATTGTTGCAAAAACAGAACAATCAACATTTTCTTAAAGTTACGCTTACAAAAGTGTACACGGATTATGACGTTGCTACTATGATATTAATCTCAATTGTATTTCTCGACCAAACTGAAATCATGATAAATTCACTATGTAATCTTCTTCGAATTAGTGCCAAGTAACGTGCATTAATGGAATAGTCACGCCTTTATTACCCCGAGCCGTACTTTTTTGCACAAAGTGCACTTGAACAACGTTTATGTTGCGGGGAATATTGTAGTTAGCAAACTGCAGTTGAAGTTACGATTATCTGATCTAATTACTGGTTGCGACATTCAGATAATTGATCGAGTCTATTTTTACTCGAATAACTGTTATTTCACGTCGTAGTTGTATCTAAAACATTACACATGTATTTAATAATTCCCTCTTACCACATGTTCTAATCTTTTCATCTTTTTGAGCTGTAATTACGTACATTATTTATGAGCTATATTTAGAAAGCAAATGCATTCCTGGGTATATCTACCTTCTGAATTTTGTAATATTTTGAAAGTTATTGAAAGTTAAAAAACGAATAGAAAGACTGTTTCTTAAATTGTGTTTTCTTCCTGTGTTGATCTGCTTATTTCTGCTTTAGTCTTGTAACTTTCGATTAAATTAGAAAGAATTAATCTTTCCATGTACCCCCACAGAAGTGTGAATAACTTACAGCATCATGAAATTAAAATATTGTTGAAAAATTAGTAGATTTGTAATGCATATAATTTTAAATTATCAAAGCATTTTCTTCAGTGGATACGAGTGACGTGACCCAGACGTCATTTAATGTCAAGGGGTTAATCCATTCGTATACAGGGACGTCTGGTAGTCAAGTGAGGCTAGTAAGATGATAATACTGTAACAATAGTAAGGAATAAAACTTTTTTATTGAAATAAAATTCAAAGTTACTTACAACATTAACTTAATTTCTACATGTAAAATTGATATACATATATTTAACCAGAATTCAGGCATATTCAAACAAAATTGCAATGAAAATAATGAGATGCAAATAGGTTCAATATTCAATCCTTTTCTTTTTTTTTAAATCTTTTGCATATAATTATAAATCATTTTCTCTAGCAGAATAACAGTGATCATAGCATAATATAATATGATATTAACATGATATTTGTTGTGGGTTAAAACTCATTTGCTTGCAATGCATATAGTAAAAATTTGGAGAACAGTTACAATAGCTGAGTTTATGAGAAATTATATATTACAAATATTAGCTAAATTCTATTTACAACCAATGAAAAATCATGTCTTAAGACATTCACCCTTAGCATATCAGTACCACGTGGGGAGGATGCTTTACATTTTTAAACCCTCCTTCCTTTAAAAATTGTTTCATTTTTTAGCTTTCCCTCCTTTAAAAGATTTTTTAATTTTTGAACCCTCCTACCCTTTAAAAATATCTAAATTTATAAATTTTGGATAATATACTTTTTCCAATTTTCTAAATTCTGATTTTTGGAAATTGGTATTTAAACTCCAAGTGCCTATACGTTGATATAATAAGAGTTAGTAGAGTACAATGAATATCGTCCCTGAGGCCCTGGGTCAGTAAGTCCATCAAACTCTCTACCCCCACACTAAAACTCAAACAGAGCAATCGAAGAACGTCTTCTATCCCAAATGCAAAACGAATTTCCATTCCTTAATTTTCTTTAACGCCCACTACCCCGAAACCATACTTATAAACCACCCTCATGGAAATATGATCACAGGATGCAGGAAAATAAAATAAGCAGATAAATCATTTATTCATTCCGACGCTCCGTGATCCTCTTCTTGAGCTTCCCTAACCCATAACACCTAATTTACAGAAAACGAAGTTTTGCTATAAAACTGTGGATTACCACAAGACAACCTCTACAAAAGCGTTACGCATTCTCCTCAAAGACCTCGCACTCCGAACAACTAAATAGCTCCACTCTATCAATTTCCACGGAAATCTCTTCCCCTCCCTCGTCGTCTCGACTTCTAATTCTCAGACGAGTTCAAACGTTTCCCCCATTCTCATTATCCGATCAAAGGCCGCGCATACTGAACAGCTCGGACGCAATACCCGCTCCGCCATTGCCCTAGCGAAGCTCGCTCTTTCCGCGAATGTAATCGTGGAAAAAAGAACCTCAAGGCGACAGAGCGGTGGTTCGCGTGAACGTACGTAAACTCGAGTGCCGTTTCGAGTGTTGCTCGCTGGTGGCAATAGCGTCTGGGCGATTTGAACGGAGAGTACAGTGCTGGATACAGTCTTCGTTTCTGCGCATATACTGGGTGTCCTAGAACTGGCGGTACAAGCGAAAAGGGATGATGATTCTTTATGAAAAAGTAAGTTGAAAATGTAGAACAATGTTTTTTGAAATGGTGCTTCGTTTTCGAGAAAATTGTCTTTAAATTATGGTTGATAATTGTCTTTAAATTATGGTTGATAATTGTCTTTAAATTATGGTTATAAGAAGTGGAAATAATTGTTTTAAACTTGACACTGAGTTACCTGAATACACGTAGCTTGAATTCAAGTAACTTGGCTAACCTGAACAAGGCTTATGGTAAGCTAGAAGCATTTGCCTTTCCTCTTTCATCCCTCTATTGCTTAAACCTATATTTGGGTACACTCCTAGTCGGTTAAAATTCAAAGTCAAATTAATCGGAAATGAATTCTAAGTTAGAACTTCTAACTGATCATAACGAAATAAGTTAACTTACGTGGACACAATTATAGAGTCGAGCCACATGAACTTTCGTTATTGATCTCAATCGGTCATATCACATCTAGCGGCGACAAAGGTGGAGTTAGATATCCCAATTGTCAACTTACCAGCCATACACAAGTATACAAAGCAACGAGACATAGCAACTCCAGCAAAATAGCAGAGTCAGGTCTTCACATCTCTATGTAGCAGTCGACGTTGCTCCTTTTGCTACCTCTGAGGCTCGAAATTAACAGGAATCAAGAAAAAGTATGTTGTTTCCTCGTCGAGTCCTCAGCTGCACTGCTAGTTATGGTAACTGAAACGTTTCGAATCTGTATACATAATGAAAAGTTCACAAATCACTTCGAACATCTTTCGAAGCTTAGAGCTCTTGAAAGTCTTAATAGTTTAGAAGTTTCAGGAGATTCAGTAGGTCTCGTGAAATGGGTAACAATTCAATATCTTAGAAATATTACCAGTATGTACCATTATCCAAGCAGTACTATTAACACAAAGTATTAAAGGAAGTTTGAAAAAATTCGAGTTGTCTTCCACGACTTCCAAGAGTTTTAGGCTTCGAATCATGTTCGAAAGTTCGAAGTGATTCGAATCTTCATAGTCTTGAGCAACTTCGAAGCGCTTCGAAGTTTCGATTGAAACTCCCGTGACAAGCTGCCGCAACGTCAATTGTTAGAAGTGTGAAGGAGAACCTACTCTTTTACTGGAATCGCTGTATCTTGTCGTCGACTATACATGGCCCTGCGAAAGAGAGGAGAGGGCGACGCTTGAGTTACACGGGATACGTGAGATACTTGTCGATACTTGAGATACCTGACTCGAGGACAAGGAGGGTGGGGACACCTGAAGTCGGTTTAAAAGCGTACGGATTACGAGAAGACACTCGAATTACAGAAGCCGCGGGATGTGCGAGCATGAATCTCGGTCAGTGGTCGCAGGAAAGTGCACGATCTAGTTTTAATGACGCCATTGGCATTCAGAATAGCTGTGGCTATTTCTAGAGCCGTTGCTTACACGGCTTTATGAAATGACGAATTTCTCGTGGACCCTCGAGCCTCGCTCTGACGCCATTTATTTTCCGCTGTATCGGCGATTCTGGCTTCAACCGTTTCAACTGTCATCGCCGCTGCTGCGGGACGAGTCTTGTTAGTTGAGACTGTTAGGGACTTTGAAATATTACTTTGGCGAATTGACGTGATGGTCTTTCCTAGTCGATTAATGAGGGTTTGAGGATGTGGTTGATTGTTGGGGAGATGTGGCGCTTGGGATTGATACTTTTCGAAAGGATGGCGTGATTTGGGGGAGGAATAGGATACTGGGTAATGTGTTACTGATTGAGGACGCATTGACAAAGTGACTGAGGAATTCGTTTATGAGGAATGAATAAAATGGAGAAGTTGAAGAGGAGTTATAGAAAGAAGGTGGAACTGAAGCAGGTCAGAGATAAAAATACATTATAGTAGCTTTCAGAAGTAACTAATATTCTGGATTTTTGCCCCCATTAAGCCGATAGAAACTCATTCCTATTACAACTTTGCGTTTACTTGAAATGTAAAAAGCTTTCTCACAAATATTTGAGAGCGAAATTTCATATTTTTCTCTTCTGAATGGCTATATCTATTTTTATCTTTTCACGTTTCTTTTTTTAGACCATCGAGCTTCATAATCTTCACTAGGACATAGTGTGAAATTCATCTATGTTAGTGAACGTTCGACCATTTTTGAAATATGAAGTTACTAGACTATCTGTATAATATTCTATTGCACGTATTTCTTGTAACGTGTTCATATTAACATTGCAATATTTAAACTTATATATAATATTATTTCCTTTTGTAGATACGTTTCTTTCTTAATAACATATTTCTTAATTTGCTTTGATTTGATATATGTTGGTATAACTTCAGAATTTATCTCTAAAATGTCTTTATTGGGTTTTTACTGCATGTATCTACTTGCGATGCCATGTTTTGCGATAAGAATTAAGCATAAATATTAAATTCGATAATGGCTACATATTACTCTGCAAAAGTTAAAAAATAGAAAGTGCTGGTAGAAAGATATGTCTTTCCTTAATATGTAAGTGCATACATTAGTAGAAGTGAATTATGTAATTCATTACAAATTTATGTGCCATTTCACATAACAGCTTCATTACTCCTTTGCATGCAATTGGCCAGGTATACATATATTGGTCAAATATATCGTAAATATGGACATAAATTCAGCAAATCATTAACGATGTGTTTGCATGAATTTAAAATGATCATAATATTCTTGAAAAAATTCATATATAGTATGTAAGAAAAAGTAGTATGTAGTAGCTTTTCAACTATTTTTTAATTTTAGTATTATCAGAAAAAAATTGAAAACTGCATTCAGAATTTCAATTTATTGATTTGGTAGGTAAAAAATAGAATTCTTAAGACTATGTTAGCAATTTTAAAGAGGAATCTAATTATATATAAAAATATTTTGTGAAATAACAAATATACAAAAAATTAGTCTTCAGTATTATCAATCATTCAGGATACAATAAGTATTAAATATCTAGCAATGTCAGAACAGTACTAAAAGAATCTCCATAACTATCACATATGTATTTTATAGTTCCATATAAAAATTTACGGAACATATTATATTCGCTTCAGATTTTAAACATTCAGAATATTATTCCAATTAACAGCCATAAAAATGGTATTAAAAATTCAGTGCAAACAAATCAATCCAAACGAGTTTCCCCACATTCGACTTTTCAATTCTTCACGCCAAAATACGTGTTCATTTCTTCCAATCACAGTTGAGTTCAGTCCAATTTGAAAGAATGCTCTCGACTGTCGCCTATAAATTACATCAAAAGCTTCGGCTTCCCTGCTCCACGAATTTTTCCATACCTGTGAACTTGCTTCATAGGATTGACCCTAATTGATCCGATTGCTCGATTCCCCCAAACAGGATTAAATTTCGCTTTATTTGGAGGACGAAGAACGTCGGGAAAACAGACATGGAGTAACACGTGGCAGTCAGTTTAGGGCGCAGAGATTTGTACTTAGCTGGGAGCCATGGGACTGCTCTCACGGATCGATGTTCGTATGATATACTACGACTGTATAGACAATGTGTTCCTGTAGTTAGGTGGGTGGATTCTGCTCGACACGTTCAGTTCATAGACCCTGGTCAACGCTCCAATCTGCTTCTCACGTTTTAAATGCTTCTACTCGCGTCTCAGTCTGCTCATCCATCGGACAATGTACCGTTTAGTTGCTATTGTTTCTGCATTAGCAACTTTCATTCTCTAAGTGAACCTGCGTTCTTCAAATATTTCGATTAGACTCTGTTATCAAATGTTTCTGCATTAGCAACTTTGATTCTCTAAGTGAACCTGCGTTCTTCAAATATTTCGATTAGATTCTGTAATTTAATGTCTTTGCATTAGCAACTTTGATACTCTAAGTGAACCTGCGTTCTTCAAATATTTCGATTAGATTCTGTTATCAAATGTTTTTGCATTAGCAACTTTGATTCTCTAAGTGAACCTGCGTTTTTCAAATATTTCGATTAGATTCTGTTATCAAATGTTTTTGCATTAGCAACTTTGATACTCTAAGTGAACCTGTTTTTCGAATACTTCGATTAGATTCTGTTATCAAATGTTTTTGCATTAGCAACTTTGATTCTCTAAGTGAACCTGTGTTCTTAAAATAGTTTGATTAGATTCTGTTATCAAATATTAATTATTTTACGTTGGCAGATTTCTGGTTTTGTGAAAAGATTCTTTTTTAGTGGAAAATGGAAACGATGAAATGTGGATACTTTGTTGTATAATATAATGAAATCACCATTCTTGTATTAATCTAGATAATTTACAATGACATACAAAAAATTTATTTAACTCATTTTCAAATATCGTTAGCAGTTTAAATTTGTCACTATTCCACTAGAATATTTTTTCGCTAATCAAAACTTGTCAAGAGTTTGAAGGTAGTAAGAAAACCAAAAAGTAGTTTAGTAGGACTACGTCACCGAAGAAGTTATGGTTATTGATAGCAAAGCTATCTTTATGGGTACTTTTAAAACAACCTGCACCTTTGGCACAAGGACATTACGTTAGATAAAACATGTTCTTAATATTGCTAAATGCAGAGCTAAGTGCAATGAATTTTATCTTTGTTGTTCAAATTTGTTATTCAGCGAAAAAAGTCTTCATTCATGCTGACCATTCTTAACAAAATCGTTATTAGTGTATAGAATAATAAAACTTGAATAGTAATAGTCAAACTGAATAAAATAAAATAATCAATCAGCCTAAATAAAATTATACTGTAATTAATAGATACTATTATGTTATTTACTGAAAAATCTGAGAAAAGTCGAAATAAATCTTTGACAGAACTAACATTTCATTAATCTTAGTCACAAAAAAGAAATATGAAAAACAGAGTCAAGCACTTTGCCCATGTTCCAAGTCGTACCGTAATATCTCCTCACAGTGTGCTGTCTGTGAAGAATCGCAAATGTAGTTGTAGCTGGACGACAGAGTGGAAAAGTTTGCCGATAAAGACGTTGAGCTTCTCTACTATTCTCATTCGCTCGTCCATACAGAAAATAAAGTATTAGGTAACTGCAGCAGTTCTGTCTGTTGACTTTTTATTGGGCACAACGTAATAAATGCTGGACATAAATATTATAGCTTCTGAAGAGAGTTTAATAAAAAAAAAGAAGCTAAAGATCAATAAATTGCAGCCTGTTCCCTTGGGCTTTCTCTGATCGCTGATTTAATTTCACGCTGCTTCCTGTGGGGTGTTCAACTTGCAAACGTGACAAATATTTGTTATAGGAATTACGTACGATATGAAATATATTTTGCAACGAAAACTGACTGTAAAAAGAATTTGAAACTCTCTTCTTACACGCAGCGATTTGCAATTATTTGAGAAATTATTTTAAGAAACACTTTTTCGAATGCAAAATAAAATTATAAGTTATTTCATTTGATAGATAAATAATAAAATAATTCAGAGAAAAGTCGTTTGCTTCTTTAAATGAGCTAACCATATCTACTTATTTAAAAAAAAGTTTTAGCTAAATGAATCATTTTGAATTATTTTATTGAAATAATGCTCAACCCAGACTTGAAACTACTTTACATTTTCATTTTGACAGTTTCATGTCTTCTCTTTATCCTCGTAGAAAATTTTCATCTATCCATCGTTTCGTTGTATATGTAACGTAGGAATCAACAATAACGCTGGTTTCATATAAAGTCAAAGAACAAATACAGCATATGAAAGAAGACACAGTAGAACTGCCATTACTCATATGTTCAAATAACCAACCATCTCCACGGTTTGAAAATGTTCATTTCCCCAGGGATAAAAACCATTCTCCTGGATTTTTCATCAACGTTAGAGATTAATGTGTTTGTCATAGAATCTACGGCAAGCACTTCGTTACATCTGCTAGATTATTTTTACATTTCGACGACGAGACGGACGTGGGCGACACGCTGACTGAAAGATAATGCAACAAGATAGAATCGTCGTGTTCCTTTCCTGTGTAATTGTGCCGGTTTAATTAAAACAAAGGACAAGGTTTCATCCTGTTCCGCTGTAAGGCACCTTTATTTTGCAGAAAATAACGCGGGGGATTCAGCACATTAAAAACTACAATAGACTTTTTTTCATTACTCGAAAGATTCTATGTCAAATTACTTTCCTATTTGAGCACTTTGATTAAAAAATTCTTTTTTGTATTAAAGCAGAATTTTTTTTTTAAATGTGTATCTTAGAAAGGTAAAATACGTGTTCATATTCTGTATATGCAATTATATTTTGAAACTGTGTGCAGTAAATGAATTTTCTTTGATACTCTATCACTCACATTATTCATAAAACTATACTGGATTACTAATACACATGTAAGTTGATCTGAAAAATGTAACATGGTACTAAGGGGAAAACTGGTGCAAAAAATCTTTGCAAAGTTTCTTCACTCAAAATAGCTATGGAAAATTTCATAGAACATATAAGATTCTTTGGTAGAGACATTAAAAAACAAAAAACGTTTGCATGATATTTTTTCTCCTAAAACAATGCTTACAATAATTTTATGAATTCTATTATAGTTTGAAACTTAAGTGGAAAATATCTAAAAACTCATAAAATAATATTTTCTAAAAAGGTCTATCTAGTTTATGCAGAAAAAATTCTTCATACGCATAAACATGAAAATTTTAAATTTGATCCATTTAAGTATTATGTGATATGCCTTTGTTCTTCCAAACTAAATACCAAAGTCGGTCAAATCAATTAAGAATGACCCAATTAGTACAGCAAATAAAATCGCATACCAAATGGTTATGGAGTCAGTGTATTGTTACATAAATACGTGAATGACCTAAATCGGGTTAATTTTAGGCTTGTCTCTTCTTCGTTCTGACGTATTCGTATGAAGGTCAAGGGACACAAAGCGCGTGTCACCAGCGTCGCCACGTGGCACTCTTTTCACGAATACTTTCCTCCCCTATCGAAACGAAATTGGTATATTTGTCCATTATTGTCCGTTTTTGTGTACATGAATACAAAGTACACAAACTTCCATATAACAGCGTGCCCTTATAATACATTTGACCTCTCACGACAAGGTGTAACATGATCATGTCCTTATACTGACAGATTATGATACTCTGTTTAGAGCAGTTTTGCTTGACAAAGAATTGACTTCGAAGGATATTATAGTGGAATTTCCATTATTCGAGAAATAAAAATTGGAGCAGTTTAGTGAAATATATATATATAGGAATTTACAGACAATAAAGTCATCTTTTTTCTTATATTAGTTATTTTATTTGAAGTGTAAATTATTATTACAAAAAATGAAATAATATAAAGAAATTAGTTCTTGAAAATTATATTGATATTATAGTTACCTATCTGTTTGGAAAATCGAACAGAATTTCAATATATTTCTCTTTATTATTAGTCATATGCTTCCAAAATTGTTTTATGTATTATTATTGAATATTTCAGTATTTTAATGACCTATTTAATGTTTCATTTTCTTTGTTTCTTCTTTTATGATCAAAACCAGTTTCGACATTTCCTCGAAGCATTTCATTCGAAAACAGGAAATGCTTCTTAATAATTACTACTGTAATATTATTTAATTTTTTGCCAAATGCCACACCCAAACTTTTAAATGCCTTAACAGCACATGAATACTTCGTAACATGTTGATCTGTCTATTGTATCGTAACTTTCCACCGGAAATTACAATAATTTTTCAAAGAAACCTTCAATAACGTCGAAGGAACGACGGTTTTCATAACATTTATGAAATTCCTGGCCCCGCCCTATCAGAATGAAATCTGAAGGGCTCCAACCAGCGAAGAAGTTCAATGTCCAAGGGACACGTGTGCGCGCGGAGGTCAAATGACTTGCGAAATACGAATATCCTCTGACGCCACAATTCCTAATGCGACCACCGATCCCGAGAGGGTTTAATCTCACAAGGAAGAAGGAAAGCGAAAAGAACGAAAAACTGGTGACACGTGTGCAGAGATGGTCGCGCGAGTTATTTGACTCCACCTTCATAGATTTCACGAACGTGGCATATGCGTGGAAGAAGCTCGTTGGGTGACCTTTTGTCTACGTTAGCGATAGTTGTTTGAATATTGGCGTTGTAGGAGTACGAAATAATTTAGTGTCGAGTGATTCCAATTGTATTAGATTTGAAGAAGATTAAAATCTACTTGAACAAAGTCTAATTAAATTACAATCTAATTGATACAAATTAATTTTAATTCTATTCGATGTGTATATAATCTACTTGTACGCATGTTACAAATCTAAATCCTTTCCAACTTACATAAATTCGAAACAATTCGAAGTCTGCATAGATAAGCTAGACTGTGGATGTTTATGCAAATTCGTATTTTTATAAATACGATTTAAAAAATGGAATTTAAATACAGATCTTGTCCACCATCAAAAAATAATATTTTAACGTGTACTTTAGATATTTGATATACTTTTACAAATTATGTATATCTTGTATTTATTATTTTGAAACCTCAAATTTCTCATAAATGCATAAACTTTTGCGGTCTATACTTCACAAATTCGAAGCAACTCGAACCCCATAACATTGGATCAAAGCCTTTCAGAATCCACCCATAAATTCGGATCGATTCAAATTCTGCAGTACAACTTCAAGCCTATTCAAAACCTGCTATATCATATCATAAATTTAAAGCGATTCGAAATCCCCCTCAGAGACCCAAAACCAAGGAAGACCCATCAGTGCCATAAATCCAAATTAATAGAAAGCCAAATCGAAACCGAGCTAAAACCTCCACCACGTACCCAAACCACTTCAAACCTAGTACCAAATCTTCAAACCATTTCAAACCCAGTACCCCTATCATTCTCAAACCAGTTTCTCTATCCACACCCTCTCCACCCATTTTCAATCGAAAATCTACCAGCCAACGCAACAAAGTTAGAGTCACCTATCGCCTGCACAGTGGTTTCGTACAACCAAGCCGATTTATGCATCGAATTTTACATGCGCGCACCTATGTGCCTTCACGCACGTGATCGGCTAGTACATAGCTCCATGGGTGGTGGAGTACATAGAACGTTGGGTTCGTCGGTTCACCTCGTTGTGGTACGACACACTCCTGACACTGGAACGACACAGAGAGGGGAAATCGTGTGAGACAGAGAGACGGATAGGAGGGCAACGTGCAAGGGAATAGGTAATGACGCGGGAAAACAGAGAGCAAGAGAGAGGGAGAGAGGGAGAAGTCGTAAGTAGAACTCGGAAAAGAATGATAAGGGAAAGAGATAAAGACTGCGTGAGGGGAGGGAGAGAAGGTTGGATGATAAAGACGGGAAAGAGGGATATAATGAAGAGAGAAAGGGAAAGGGCTGAGAGGAAAGGGGTGAGGGTCGAGGTGTTCTGCGCACGTGCGGGGCACAGCCACCTCGATCGATCCTCCTCGTTTCGAGGAGTCGTTACGAGCGGAGTACTGCTACTCGCTCGAGCTGGTGGGCACCAGCCGTGCGTCAGACGACCGTAGTGGAGCTACTCGAAAATTTCCAACCACGAAACTAAAGAAACACTACTTCGCGATGGCACTTTCATCGTCGAGAGGCAGGAGCCTTTATTCGGCGGGCCAGTTTGAAATCTAGCGATTCATCGCTCGCGCGACTTAAGGCTGCAGTCACAGTGGATGCGTTTTCTGACGAGCTGATGCCTTGATAAATATGTCCAAACTATTTATTTATCTGTCGTACGAGCGAAAAAAGTTCGAACGTAGTCGTCAGAGCGTCAGTTCCTCAGAAAACGCATCCACTGTGACCGTAGCCTAAGACTTGCGTGACCCATTAGGCCCCTAGCTCTCTAAACCCTACCTCGTTCTCGATAACAACGAATCGGAACAGGCTTGTAATTTTTCGTCATTTGGAGGGAGAGCGGGACGCAGAGAGCGTGGCAGTCCCCACAAGCCTTCTCGATTTAATTAATTATTTCTGGACTCAAAGTGCATCCCCAAATGAGTCACGCGCTTGGTGATCAGAGGTAGAGACTGAAATTGCTTGGGACACGTGATATAGGGAATTAAGTTTTTAATGGCTGTATAATTGTAGTTACGGGGAATTCGTATTGGTTGGAGGTATGTAGGCTTATCTTATGTGAAAATTAATTGAATTTAGTAAAACGAGAATGATATGGTTTTCTGAGGCTTTTAACTCGTTTTAGAGTTTAGGGGGTACGATAGACGAAAAGATAGCTGCGTGGCTGTTTAGTGCAGGGATATACTACTGATGTAATGTTTAGACCATTTACTGTACCCATTAAGAGAAATGATGATTATCTAGTTGAACTTGCAAATTATGTAATTAACAACAAACAATTATGTTCCTTCTGTATATACTTAAGAACTAAACTGATACATTTTTCATGGTAGCAAAAAGTGGACGATCACAAATGTGTGTGATGAAATAGTGTTATACTTATTGACATAAATCTACTCTTATCCTCCAAAAAATAGTACAATGCAAAAAAGTCCATTTCGAGCGTTTGAAGTATTGAAATCACTCCGAAATTGCTTTTCAACTGAAGCGTTTAACTGAGAAATTGCTTCTAAAGTGAATTTCCACAATTGCTACATGCTGGTAAGGTATGCACTCGTGCAGGATAAACTTTCTTTGTAGAAAAAAGCTGCAGTAACAGTTAGAAGCAAAATATGTGACTCTTCAGAATGAAATGCTTACTTTTTATTCACCTTGTATAATTCAGAAAATTATAATTTGTTAGTTTTCTGTACATTACTAGCTTGTTGTTAGCAATTTGCCTTTCTGCAATTAGAATGGTATAATAACCGCGGATTATAAGCGTGAATAGTCTTGAACGAGCAAAACGAATAATGAACTCTGTCGATACGTTATCAAGAGGAAACTATAATTTCCGTTTACCGCTGACGATTTTGCAACTTTTACAACCACGACGTTTAAATGAGTGGCGAGACAGCAGGTTCAACTAAAAGTACGAAACTGTGCTACTTTCAGTGGACGTTTTAATCCAGACTGTCGAGAGCCTGAAAAAAAATAGTAGATCATAATATTACCGACCGTTTGGCTAATAAACCTCGTTTTGCGCTTCAACACTGTGATTGAACCATTTAGCTGTAATGCTTTATTTTAGGATAGCTTAGAAAGTTTAACGTAATACTCTTTCTTCCTTTAGTTTTTTAGTTTAATCTGATGGTAATTATTTTAGCTCAATAAACTTAGTACATGATTTTTTTTATATTTTAAATTAATACTGATAGAATATAATAATTGGAGTTCCAAGAATTGTTAGCAATGACATTTTTCTAATCATTATGAATGTTGCTATACTTTCATAATAATTTTGAATGTAAATTGCATATAAATAAATAAAAGTTTGCTCGACAGATGGTTCTTGTATCTAGTAGTATGTTAATAATATTGTTAGGTATACTCTGGGAAACAGTTTTATATTAAAATATAATTTTATTATTTTGTCAGAGGAACCTTTTATTTAATAGAATGTGATATTAGGAGCAAATGATAAAGGGAAAATGTGAAATAAATTTTGTATAATGTTACGTCTTTGAGATACATGTGTAAATTTAAATTAAGTTTGGATCTCGTGTCTGTCTGTCACTTAATGTTTCTACTTATACATAAGGCACCTGGTACGTAATATGTATTCGGAACTGTATAAATAGCTCAATCAAATAGCTTAAATGTACATATGTATAGTATAATAAGCTTCATATTGTTTTATTATATTGAAAATAGTTAATTTTTTAATTATTAAATATATTAATTTAGAGACTTATCAAAAAGGATGTCTTACAAAAAGAATTGAAAACACTTTCTATCGAACGAAGAAAGCTACGTCAATATTTAAAAATTGAAGGAAATAAACATTATTATTCCGAGTTCATGCCACTTCAAACCGATAAAATTGACCACATTTCTATAGACGGTAATGGTAGTAATATTTTTATTAATTTTTATCAGAATAAAAACAAACAGTTCGTAAAAATAAAATGAATCAACCTTTAGTGTTTGCAGACACACAAGTAGAAACAATGAATAATGAACAAAGATCAATAGTAAAGGTTTTATTCCGCATTTTCGCTTTATTTTTGAATGACGAGTTATTTCCTTTTCAGTTTATCGCAGGCTATGCGTTGTGAGGGTCGATCAAAATAACCTGTCAGTAGCAAATACAGATTAAATAAAGAACAATAGAAAAAGTGCTTACGTAAAAGCTAGACATTTCTGGTAAAATAATTTTTCATTTAATAATAACGCTGCTATCATAAGATATTTAGTCCATCAGTTAAATTTAACCAATTGAAATGAAATGAGATATACAAATATTTAAATAATAATACTATTCTAAAAATCATCAATTTAAAAATATTTCTTCCAAAAAGTATTCAAAACTTCCATATAGGGCGAAAAATATTTTGGAATGTTTATGAGGAGAACGATCATTATTTGAACAAGACAAAATAACTTAACAGATATAAAAAGCAAACAGACGCAAAGAAAATCATAAGAGTATAACAGACGTAGAGATGGGAAAATAAATTAGCTTTAATAATAAAAACTCAACTTTCCACTAGTTAAGAAAATTATTCTATCGACCGTAAAACATAGTCCAATTATAAATTCAATCATGAAAAATGTTCCTATCAACCTAATGAATCTCAGAATTTCAAATGAAAACAGTTTCAGTCATGTCAGTGAGAGAACTTACTACTGGTGTGTACTTTTTTTTTTATTTAGATTGATTTATATTCTCAGTCATTCCAAGACCTTTTTTATCTCTCGCGTATCAACTTCCCTCAGCTTTTCCTTAATCTCTGCCTCCACTTGACACCTTGTACTGCTTCTCATATTCAGCGCTCTGCTCTCCAGACCCATCGATAAGACAAAAATCGATTGGGAAGTGTTAAACGATGCGAAAGATGCCCGATAACAAGGTCCTCGACAAGCTAAACGTAATTATGTGTATTTTCGATCTAACCGTATGCGTTGAATAATTGAGCTACGACCGTCGATCTCACGTTTCACTTCCTTTATAAATATGCATGAGCTTCGGCAAAAACACGAGCACGTTGATGCAAAATGAGTAATTATACCTATATACACATAGGAGCGTTACGTTAAATTAAACACAAATTTCTTCATACCAATCGCCAGGCCGATATTTCAACTGCCTGTATTTATTTAGTACCTCTCGAAGAAATTTAGTTCACAGCGAGCTGAGTCGTTTCAGTACGATCACCCAAGAAGCTATATAAATCAAAAAGACACAGCATAAAGTACAATCTTAAGTACATATCAAATATAAAAAGAGAATTTATTTCTAGAAAATTTTTAGTTTATTGTATGTAGTTCATCTTCAAGTGAATTTGAATATTGCATCAACTACTTGCAGTAGTTAATAGTAGACTGTGGATATTTATACAAATTTCAATTTTCATACACAATATTAAAAAACTGGAACAAAATTAAAGACATGTTTTATGTTACACATATTATAAAGTGTATTTATTTATATTTTGATAAAATCTTTACATTTTTTCTTGTTACATAGATTTTACATTTATTTTGCAAATTGAAATGCCTCAAAATACATGAAGATCTTCAGCCTAGTTATTGGTGACGAGAAAATATCACAGTTATATAAATAGGACATGTGTGTGTCTGTTAATCTATTAGAGCTTCGTCCTTTTAGAAAAAGTAATCACATTAGAGGTACTTTCCGTGATAAAATTATTTGCAAAAAAATGTTTATGTAAACGATTTGCATCCTTCAACGTAGGTTTCTATTTTGGTATAATGTTTCCTGCATTTAGATTCCCTTGTACATGTCTATACGTGTCTTTTGATTGTCGAGCAACCTAGTTCTTCACAAAATCAGTGACCCCTTTATTATTGGAAAATCTACATCCTCTCGATGCTTTTTTATCAGTACTCCACAAAAGTCGAAACCATGTAGGGTCAGATTCACAATACCAGGAAAATGTTTGAAAACCTGTCACATTGTTCTCAATATTTCCACATTGCAGACTGTTATTTAAAATCAAACTCTTTCGAGTACAATATGGTATAGCATAATATAAAATCGGTATTTGTCTATTATTTAAAGCTCAGAAGATTTGGAAATGATTGTAGGATCTTGTACACGTAATTGCTAAAGATCACATTATTAAAATTTCATTGCTCATTCGACGTTATAAAAATATCCACCCTATAAATGGAATGAGAGGCGGTGAACAAATTTTATTGGTCGACACGTTCGTTAGCGGGAAAACCTGTGAAACTCGTTCTTAATAAGAGCTATCAGGATCATATCGAGAAATCTTGAGGATCATTTGTTGATGAAGATAGCAAAGGATTAACTTGTGTAGAAATACTGATGCAAATTTATGTTTACGGTCAATTTATATGTACATACACGTACATGTTTACATATATACTCAATTTGTTGCAATTTTCCTAATATAAAAAGGAACTGTTTTTTATACAGTAATTGTTCAGAAAAGAGAAAGATTTGATGTAATTATTTATACAAATTTTAGTATTGGCTTTATTTTCTCAAATATGATTATTATGGTTTTGTCGCTCACTTTTTAAAATACTGTTAATATTATGTGTATACACAATTTAGTATTTTGAATAGTTAGAGAAATAATTTGTTTACTAATTCAAATATTAAGTGGACTAAAATGATCGAATTTGTATAGAAACAACATTGAAAACTTAACTACGTGAAGAAGTGTAGGTAATAATAAGGAAACTTACACTTCAGGATAAAATATAAAGAAAATTTATTCTACGTACTTACACATAACTCTTAAATAATAAAATAGTGAATTTCTTTCCATTCTACTTGATATTAGCAACAAAACATAATGAATTTTACTGCAATGTTCCTATACAAACAAAAAAATATTAAAATTCCCATCTTCTCTACTAAAGTAAACCTAATTAAAAAGACATATTAAATCACCTCTTCCACGCTTTCGCAAGCTTTCATGCCAGAAGGGTATAAAGCTTCTGCAACTGTTCCCACAAATAGCCTGGCATATAAAACCTGAAAAGTATATTCCACGTAAAGCCTATTCAATCCTTCAAATACCACGGATTCGTAGTAATGAAACTTCAGTTTATGCCCGATCGTCCCTCCTGTAATTAGATTCGAAAGCGAACGATAAATCATAAATAAGAACTGGCCGATGCAAGTTTTTCAGTTTCCCCGGCTCAAAGGCCGGCTCAGAAAAAGCGGAAGCCTTTGAATACCTCGAATATGAGTATCGATTCGTTGTCGATTTAATGAGACGCGAGACGCCCAAAGAGGCGAAGAGAAATGAAATGTATCGCTAAGCCTCGCCGTGGTCGCGGCTTCTCGCGGTACGGATCACTCGATGGGGAGTCATTCAGGCTGAATGAAAAAACCCCGAGCTCTGGCGGAACCTTCGATCGCAAATTCATATTTCATAACCGACGTGGAAAAATAGAGAGAATGGATGCGTCGGGCGGGTCGGGAAACTCGGCTGCTTTCCTATTAACAAAGCGACGTCGCCACTTACGCGCTCGATTACATAAAATATTACCGATGCATGAAGAATGGAGGACGTGGAAGTTGGTGGCGGTTCAGGAGACAACGGGTGTATTTCAAAGTCGTGAATTTTGAACTGTGGCTAAGTCGAAATTAATTTTGAGGTAGGCGATCACAATTTCGCCATGATAACGTTTTAAACGTTGTTCAGGGTGAGCATTGTAAGTGGAAATCCTTTGAGTGTTGGCAGCACTTGCAATGATAACGTTTAAAACGTTGTACAGAGTGATTATTTTAACTAGAGACCCTCTGAGTGTTACCAGCATTTGTATTGCAGATTATCGAATTAGAATTTAGATTAGATTGTTATTTATTTGCGTGTGTTTTAAATATAGATAATCAATATTTATTGGTACTTCAATTCAAAAGTAAATAGTTTGGAGAGTTTCGAATTTCGAAAGATTCAAAGATTAATAATTTAAGAATTAGGTTTCGATCCATTTCTAGTAATTAGATTGCAAATTTTTATAGAATTTCATATTTTTATAAACACAATAATAACAAATGTATCCTGTATATACTGTATATACTGTATATACTATAGCACTGTATTAATGATTTAAGAATTAGGTTTTGATCCATTTCTAGTAATTAGATTGCAAATTTTTATAGAATTTCATATTTTTATAAACACAATAATAACAAATGTATCCTGTATATACTGTATATACTGTAGCAATAGGTTATTGCGTATTTCAAATACTATTATGTGAACTTTATGTTCCATATTTTCTATAATTTTGAATATTACATACAGCCTGTAATTTTGTACACATTTAAAATTTCTACAAGTGCATAAAAATCCACAGCCTATTAATAATTGTCTACAGAGGGAATCAGCATATTCGACATTGCAACATTAAACCATGCGCATAGTTTTCCACAATGAAAGTATCATCTCTCATCTTTGTAACGCATCTGGTGTCTATACGAACGTATAAACACATTACGAAAGCCAAGAACCGGCTACAAACTGGCGTATAGTTAAAGTACGAGTAACTGTTGAGATAATTCATCATTAACCTTTCCCAAATCAGACAGCCCAGATCAGTAGCGAGCAGTAGTACAAGCTCTTATTTTACACCGCTCCGTCATGCTGGTTTTATGCGGTTTTTACGCGCGATGTACATGCAACCTGTATTTTAAGTCAATTAGGATGTTTAAGGTAACAGACCCGATGCATAATCGAGAGGTTTCGTGATCCTCGAAACTTATGAGAACGGAACGCGAAGCGTACTAAATTCTTCAAACAATTTCTTCCTCGAATTCGATGCACATGCAGTGATCGATAATAGACCACGTAGCGAGCGTTAGATGTCGTCATAATGATAATTGGATCTTTGGGCTAGGAATGATATAATTCGATTACCAATTTAGCATGGGCAGAAAATTTAATTATGTAATCTTATTTAACGTGGTCGTGGAAGCTACAATTGCAACGACCTGAAGATGTGAGTTAATTATGAATTTGTCATTTTTGGAGTGTTAGAACTCTTACTAAATTTACTAAATTCAATTTTTTATTTATAACAGAAAGCACTCAAGTAAAATTTGAGAAAAGAATCGATCATTTTGCTTGCTATCAACTGCTTCATAAACACAGTTTTCTAATCCAGAGATACTACACCATGAAGCAAAAATATTTCTATATTTTTATTTGCATTCAAACTATAAAAAGCTGTGCACTTAATGACTAGAAACAATATAAACGATACTAAAACCAGCTGGAATCGCTCGGGGACGCTGAAATCCTCTCGAGGTTAACGCGACGAATCTCGAGCATCATCTCCTGCGTCAGAGAATCAACGAAGTACGATCAAGACTTGTCCTTGCTTCAATTAAAGCGGCATGATTATACTGAGAAAAAAAGGGCACGTCTTTGTCTTATTACATTATTTTCTTTGGTCTGTGTTAGGTTGGTCAAGCCTCCTAACCGAGATATGAAAATAATTTGGTTACGAGGCACCACGTTGATGCGTTGACAGATTTGTCGGTGTTAATACTAGGCACAGGTCATAAGAAACAACAGAGAATTTTTGTTCTTGTTTCATAGTTCATAGATAATTATAAGGTGGACAAAAATTAAACGACCTTTTAATTCGTAATTATTACTTTTAATGGATAAAGTAAATTTGATTGAAGTACTTCAAAGAAAATAAGTTTCTCAAATTTTGATAATTTTTTAGAACTTTTTCATCAGTTCACCATTTCCTAATTTTTTTGGTCTTTTTATTTTATTTTATTTTATTTTGAACAATTTCTCAATATTTCTGTCACATTTTTGTTGTACATAGAATTCATGTATATAGGATGGGGTACCTAAAACTGACCTCTCAAAAACTCGCTATCTTTTAACGATAGAAAAAAATGCATCAGACCAAAGTTGTTCAGTTTCAGGAGACACATAATCTGATGTTAATAGGTTTTTTATGAGCGAAGATGTGGGAGAGATATCAAGGTCAACTTTATATTTTATTCACCTTTTGAGACGAATAGAATGCATGAAAAGGTAAATAAAAAAACATACGATTCCATGAAAAAGAAATTAAGTTGTACAAAAAACCTTTTAATATCAGATTATGCCACAGATGTATCTGATGCATTTTCTTTTTACCATAAAAAGCAGTCGAGTTACTCAGGTAGCCTCTTTTAAGTGCCCTATCTTGTTTAAAAAAAAATTCAATCTTCATCTGATAAACTCATTTCTTTCCAATACACAATTATATTTTAAAAGTACGATCAAAATAGAATTCAGTTTTTATTTTCAACACGTGCATCAAGTAAGTGATTTGAATACAGTGTCGTCAAAAAGTTATTCTAATACGAAATTATCGCCTAATTTTTGTCCTGTAATGTCATTAAACCTGATCTCATTAATTTTTCATACTTTGGTGAAAAAAGTTTTTGTAACGCTCATTTTTTCATAACTCTGTACACTCGCTATTCCCTAGCCAGAGTTGATTATTCTGGTTGTTAAACACAACACCATGCATGGTGTCTAATTATTCGCGCGACGTACAGTGAAAATGAGGAAGCGACAAAAAAGCACGAACATCGGTACCTTCGAATCGTATAGTCGTGTAATTACCAGTTACTGCTGGAACTGGGTTCAATTTGCATTTCGATGCAATTACGATTCAGCGTAATCTCATTTTCGTTGATATTATAGCTCGTGAAACTTGGCGAAGCACTATCGTTATAATTGCTGGCATACGTCCATCTGTCCTGTGTGTTGAATGTTGATTCCTGTAACGTCCAACCTTTTATTGTCGTGTTTTATGTCATCAATAAATCAATAGAAACAAAAGTACTTTTTCTTACCACGAGGTTGATCGTTTGAAAATCATTTAAAACGTCTGCAGTTTTTGTCATGTTTTATTACGTTTAATTGGAAGGTTCGAAGAGATGAGAGTCGTATTAACAAATTTTAATTAATGTTTATTGGGAATTTTAATGATAGATACCAATGTACATATTTGGACTCACAAGTAGAAGTAGTCCTAGCTGATTTTAAGATTACGACATGAGTCTTGCGTTAAATGTTGTGTTAAACATAAAATTTCGTGATAGGCTTTTAAAGAAAATTTAGTTGGAGTATATTGCTTTCATGGTTGAATTACTTTAATAAATATTATTAGTATACCATTAGCTAAATTAGTGGGTATGTTATTAGTGATCTTATTAAAATTATTTAGGTGACGTATAAAACGTGAGTAAAAGTAAATGAATACTTAAATTTATGTGATCGAAACTATTAAGTTTGAAAATGGAATAAGTAATATATTATCAGACGCTGCATATCTGCTGCCATAAATAAGAAATTACGTAAACATTGTATAATTTCCTTCAATCCATATTCTACTTTCTTTTAATTTAATTATATTCCTTATTACATTGCTTTCTCTGTCATAAAACCTTGTTTATTGAGTATTACATCAACAAATATTGCGTTGAAGTAATCAATCTTTTTACCAATTAGATTGTTTATTACGTATACAAAGTTTTATCTTTGAATCGGAGATTACAAAAACCTAATATCTTCCTTTATCTTTACACTAACTTACGCATCTCTCTATGTTACAACATAATAAATTATTTCAATTATATTTTTTAAGTTCCTCAAAAATGATCGTAGGTACAAACAACTTTTATTCTATATTATGACTTAATTTTTTATTTATATACATAGATCACATTTACTTTTACATCAGAGTTCTAGGTAAAAATATTTGAATATTATTTTTTAAAAATTAATTACAATATTTGTATAAAGTTAGTTACAATATTTTTATAAAAAAAATCGATCAGTTTTGCTTAGCTGAACAGACATTTCCCCAGACATGCATAAATTTCATTTCTAAAGAATGTGACCGCAGAATAACTTATGCATTCACATTTTCCTCGTAAAATATTAAAGAAATCATTTAGTCGATTCATGCCATCCCAGATTACATAATACCTAATATATGTATGCGTCTTTTTCGCTGTAATATAAATTTGTGGAATACGACATTCTTCAACGTCGCGTATTGATCGTTCAGAAGTCATAAAGCCAGGAAAACCATTAACATCGTTACGACGATGCTACGACCGCAACTATTAGCTATTTTCCATGCTTCGAAAGTGTGACGCTATTTTTTTGTTAAAATGTTACGTAGCAAAATTAAAACTGCATTGCAAGGTGCATACGTAGAAAATTGCAATCACTGAATGTTAATACTAGATTCTAAAGATTTTATTACCATACGAAATTTGAGAAACTTCTTTTTCTTCTTCTGAATAAGAATAATTATAGCAACGTCAATTATTAGAATCGTTAGCTTCATAATAAATAAATTGTAGAGATTTTTCGATTTCTAGTAGTTTCACAAAAGTAAGCATTTATGAATTCATTTTAGTAACTATTTTTATTTTCTCGACTCATCATCGTTTTAGCGTTATTTGCATAAATGAAAGTGCTTATAGCATTAACAGTAATAAGAAGTGGTAACGATATACAATATGACTTTCATCGAAGGTTAATGCGATTTCATGAAATTTAAAAAGTTCTCGCAGAAACGTCTGAATTTTTACACGAATATCGTGTGTGTTACTTGGAATTCTGCAGCTTGATGAATATATGTATGTAGATATATTATAATACTTTACCATCCCTAAGTTTGAGGTCACTACCTTGGACACGGTTTTATCAGTCATCTTTCAGCCAGCAATATATTTTTCGTGGTCGCAAAAATGACAGTTATTAGAAACATTTAAGCATTAAATATTGTCGTACGTCACTAATATTTAAATTATGCATAGAAGAATTTTTACATTTATAATTTCACATACATATATATTTCCTACGCATTTAACAATTACATTTGCTGTAGTGAATAAAGAAACTAAGTAGTCATCAATCAATGCTGACAATAAGAGTGCATAAACCTGTTTTCTATGATCATCAAGAATCGATTACTGTTTATAGTTATCTGATAATCATGATATACAGTTTATGGTTGCCATGATATAAATTCCACACTACATACCTATGTTGGAACCTTTACATGTCTATTAGTGTTACTAATTAACTACTCAACTTACATAGCCAATGTTCGTTGATAACATAATTTACTGCGATTTCAGTAAAGTAGATCGTAAGCAAAGACTTTTATAGTAGATGTACAGTAGAGTCGACTCTACACACAGTTCTAGTTTCATGCAGAACGTAAGCTGGATTTATACTGGTACAAAAATAGTACTAATGCTAGCTGGTGAATGTTTCTTTTTCGAGTAAAAGTAAGAGTAAAAGTCGCGATAAGGCTTGGAAAGTTATGTTCGACGTCGTGGGAGGATTAGGATAACATGGGACTAGAACGATTCAGTGTTTAGACGACGTAAGAGATTAAGATAGTATTGTCTTTGGATGAAGGAGGGACTAAAAGGATATAGCGCTTGAAGGATGCTTGGTTGAATGAAATAGCAGAGAATTTGGTCTGGAGGTATCTCTTTCTGAGGAAACGTTTAGTGTAAGGAAAATTTGTTGTAACGAATCAAGCAAACGAATTTTACTACCCAACAGAGTAGCATTTAGTAGCAAGCTGAGGACTCATTTTAAAACCTTATTCCTCATAAACAATAGTATCAAAAGCAGTCTAGTGTAGAAGAATTTCTTAAAATACATTTCATTGGTAAATGTTTGTTTTAACTGGGCAATTTCGTTATTATTTTTTTCAAATTTAGATTTGAATTAATTTATTTGTATACTTTTTTTAAAATGCAAATGTATATAACAATGTTGTGTTATTTTTATTTTATCAGAATTAGTTCTTATGGAAATGACTTTTATTTTCACTAAATTTAAAAGAAAAAGTCTGTGAATTTGATCAAAAAATAAAATAGATTAATTCTTTTGAGTCTTTATAATAATAGTACACCTAGGATCTCCAAAAATATAAGTACAACTTTGTCACTCAATATAATGTAATATTTAATGTTAGAAACTTCAATCCCTTTAATAATGAAACAACGTAATCTTATTTATTTTATACTAAATTATCTATATTACTTGTTTATGTATAGAAGAAAAACTCAATATTTAAGACTCAGGTAACTTCAGGAGACATGTGTACTTACCTCTACTTACTAACGATGAAATTTTCCTGTTTCTTTCAATGAAATTTTCCTCCCTCTACACTTTCCATTCATAATTCACTAATACACAGTGCAATACCAAAGAAGAGGGAGCTATTCACAGAGTATAATAGAATCGGGAATCATGGAAGGACTATTGACTATTGACCTGCAAGCGGAAGGGTTGTGCGCTCATGCGCGCAAGAGTTTGCTCGATCAAAATTCCACAATTTTGACGATTACGAGTATTTCATCGAAATATATGGATCTGAAATTTTTGGATTTCATGTTTCATGAAAATTTGAAAAACTAGTAATCGATTTTTTGAAGTTTTTACGCATTTGGTAACCTTTAGTCCCCATTTCCATGTTAGTAAACTTTCAGATAGCTAACTGCTTTATTAAAAACTGAGGATGAAAATAAGACAAACTTTTCTGAAAATATTATAATAAACACAGTATTTATTCAGTATAAACTCGTAGCAGAAGAAGCTCAGTTGTGAACCCAATTTACTTGTTGAAGACTCTTTCTTCCCCTGAAAAGCGAAATTAAGTGAAGAATAAAAGATTTCTAATTATGAAAAATAAAACAAAGAATGAGGAATTAATGAATAAAAATCATGAAATATGTCAAAATAGATAATAAAAATTGAGAAAATATTTTACTTCTTTTTCTTACCGATTTCAAATATAAAAAGGTAGAATTAATTAACTAAAGCACACAACCTTGAAATAATACAATTAACATATTGATAGTACAGAGGTTAAATGTATTTGCATATCGACAACCTTGCAAGCTTGTGTTTCACGCAGACCATCGTGCGCAGCTAGAGTAATAACCGTAATAATAGGAGCTGCTATACTAGAATTCGTTCAGGGTCGTCAAAAAAATGTGCTTACGCGCTTAGAGTCACGATTCGTTGTGTAGGACATTTACATGCAACGTGAGGATTCGTTACGTGCGGTTTCATCAAGAGATTGTATTTTGTTTGAAAGTTTTGCTCCAAGCAAGTTTGTTTTCTATGTCAGCCGTAGTATTCCATATCTGCGTGTTGCATTGCAAAAGTCTTCATGAAAATCTTTTTGTACAGACTTGCTACTAAGGACTATTGTCGATGTCTAGAAAAAGTAATGCAATAGAACTTCGATTATTTGAAATAAAATCGAGTCTTCTTGAACCCCTGTTTTTAGATGGAAAATTCTTTTAATGCCCTTTTTCTTTCTGAAAACATAGATTCTATATCCTAGATGTTAATTAAGAATTTCATTCAAATTTTCTGAAAATGTAATACATGCAGGTTGTTTTGTCTTAAAATCACAGATATGCTTGCAACTATATTCGCTATATCTTGGAATTATTTGGAGTATCAAATTATTTCTTACAAATCGTCGACCACGTATTATACATATACAGGGTGTTCCACATCAGGTATCAAAAATTTTAAAGAAACATTCATGAAACTGAAGGTAGACGAAAATACGTGTGAAACGTGTCTGACTTGGAACTTATTCTACTGACTCACTGTGTGTAATCTGACTAGTGAACGCCAGCAGTAGAATAAGTCCCAAGTCAGACACATTTCATTAGTCCCTGCAGTACTGCCCACATGTTAAGGGACACCTGTGTAAGTAGACTTCAGAAATGTATCCCTAACTTTGAACTCGTCAGTGAGGCGTATGTATCATACAGCGAGTCTAATATAACTTTAGGCTCTAATATAGCGAGGATACATTGCACTATTTGATCATTGTCCAAGTCCCGATCAATATTTCACTGTATTCCTATTGTTATTGCATTCAATATGCACAACGCTGAATAACAGAATAACAGAATTTTTATACAGAAACTAAAACATTTTTAGAATTCGAACATGTGAATTTACTCATTTTTTTTCTAAATAAACTACTGTAAATGAATTTTCCAAAGAAAAATCGTTCGGATTAAAATTGTTCTTAAGTTTTATTCTGCAAATTAGAACTAAGAAGGAATATTATTTTGCTCGAAAGGAATTTTCAAACAGAGAACATTCAATCATCACGTTTCTCATTTTAATAATAATAGTTCTTTTGTCACAAATTCATTTTACATGTACAATGTAAGGAAACAAAGGCGTTAGCTCGCTGAAGACAAAGGAAATAATTTATATTTGCACGTTTTAACCATGGAAAATTTACATATACCTACAAATGCAATAATGAAGTTTTTACGCGTATCTTGGAAATTTCAATAAGCAGCACCGATGAATTATGTACGTTGAGAACATTAGAATAAAGATAACACCAAGCGATCAGTTAGTTTCACAGACGGGAATTGCAGAGACAGTAAAATGTAAAATTTATGTAAGCCATCGTAGCATATTCTTATCTCTAGCTGCGAGGGTACTGCATATGCAAATGCAACAAATTGTTATTCTTATTTCAAAAATTCGATGCGTCATAATAGAACAGAAATGTCGAGAAAATTATGAAAATTAAAAATAATTTTGCTTAATAACAAGTCTTTAGTAAAAGAATAGAATTTGCATAAGAAGCTAACAGTTTTTGCTCTTTAAGCCTGAACTCAAGCATTACCATGAATTTTTCTGACAAGTAGAATTATACCTATTATTAACGACCGATAAGTCAAGCTCATGTTCTTATGATATTTAACGTTCCTTTCACTTCAAGTCTTCAACTGAAGAACAAAGTGCACTTGAATAGGATCTATACATGTACCTGTGGTTTGAAGTTCTCCCTACACTCTTTTCTTACATTCTCTCTTAATAAAGGCTGCAAGCTATTAACCTGCCAATCGACGAAGACGAATTAACTCTTCACATTAACATGTCTTGAAAGTAGAAAAGACAAATTCATGCATCGTAAAAGTTTAATATTAACATTAGTCTGAGACAAAGAAGTACAGGTGAATGTTGGATAGATACAGCTCTGACCTCACAAGAACATATAAAAAACATACTTAATTATTTAATAGTATCAAATTTATTGGCTATATAATCGAAACTCGCTAATGACCTAAATGTCAATGCAACGTGAAACTCTTACAGAAAGAAAGACCTAAAATGTTCAACATTATCGAAAGATACAAAAAACTCAGTTTCATGTTTTTCTGTATTACTGCCTTTCTTCATACTGAAGCAGTAGCGTGTATTTGTAGACAATGTCGAAATATTCTGACGCAAAAGCCTTAAGCTCCCCAAAGCGTCTTTATCGCAACTCGCCTTCAAAGCGAGCCCACGACATCAGCGACCTTTCCTCGCGACACGAAATAATTAAAGCCATATTTCACTCGCGGGGGCGTCTGGAATCATGGCCGTCGAACGCCCACGCGCCAAAAATCAGGCAGCCTCCATGAAAGTAATCATACAATCCTGTTCTTGGTTTCCAGCCAGAAGAGGCAGCAACAGCAACAGCAGTACCAGCCTCAGCAGCACCACCAGAGCCAGCAACAGCACCAGCACTCCTCCTGGCACAGGACCACGCTGGCGTCCTGACCACGGTGACCTTGACCCTGACCCCAGACCGAATAGTCCTGGCGCAAGGAGAGAGGATTCCTGCCGACGAAGACGCGAGTCGACGCGGTTCCTTTCGCGGATCAAGAAGAGCCCTGGAAAAGAAGAACCATCGAGACGATGGCCGCTAGAGAGGAGCACCGACGCGGGATAGGATTCCAGCGACTCTTTGAGCGCGTCCGATCCGACGTATTCACTGTGATTCTCTTCGTCAGGGCCCTTCGCTTTGATCATCTTTGCCGCACGGCTTCTCTACGTTCACCGCGGCCACCTTCTGCAAAGCCATCGCGCACTCGTCATTTCCGATGCAGAGGACCTCTGCCGTGGGTCTAGAGCAAGGTTTCTCAACAGAGACTCTATGACTCTAGGAGCCCCTGCACTGAATTTTCTGGGTCACGTGAAGAAAAGGAAGATGGGAATAGGGAAAAAATGGGGATAAGGGAAAATATGGATAGGAAAAATGGGAATAAGAAAAAATAAGGATAAGAAAAGAAGAAAGGAAAGTAGGTTCATAGGGATATCCAATATTTGAAGGAGAGCCACAAGCCAAAAAAGGTTGAGAAACCCTGGTCTAGAAGCAGACAGGTCTCTTCCACGTCTGATAGTTTTCATACAATCGCGATTTTCCTCGATGGAGTTCCTTTGCGATCCTTTTGGACAGAGAGACCTCACCTGGGTTTAGCTTTAACAAGACTCTCATACGACCTGGTCGGAACTTTTGTTTCAAGGCTGACTTATTGTTAGGGTACGTGTCCGCTTGAGAGTAAAACTTTTGTGAGTTGGTCTCGAGTATACTCTCAGATAGTGTACTTACTATCAGACGCTGCGTGTTTAGTGTAACTGGGAGTAACTGTTCGAGATGAATACACTATCAGAGAGTGCTCTCGAGAGCAACTCGCAATAGTTTTACTTTCAAGTGGATACGTACTCTTAGAGTTCGGTTCGGAGATGACTGGTCTAGTTTGAGAGGTTTTACGTAACCAATTTTGGTGGATGGTCTGTGGGGGAATAGAGTCAAAATTATTGGGATTGAGAAATACTTTGTCTCCAGATCACTCGTTTGCAATCTTAATTGATGAACTCGATGTGAAAACTGGTCACCTCCATTTTTTAAAATTTTGCAGTAGGTATTAACAAGAAACCACTGATTACTAAAATACCTTCAAATCTTCAGAAAAAGTCCATTTCACTGAAAAATGAAGTTGGCCGATTTTCGAGCCTTTAATTGTTCTATTTTTGGTAACAAGAAATAATGCAAAAGATAAGAATTGCAACATCTTAAGGAGATTAAAATAATCCTTCTTGCCCTTACCAAAACGCAAAGAATTAAAATTTATCGAAACACTAAGACAAAGTTGAGAAAAAGTTTTAATCCAATGCCAATAATTTTATGACTCTCTGTTATACAATTGTTTAAAACTCATTTCATTCTATCATTGGACAAAAGTCTTCTGTTTTCTCTTAAACGAGTATCGGGCAAGTAAAGTGTTAAAAATTCCTAAATCAACTATCATTCTTGATATCTGGTTAGGAAGAGTATCCCCTAGGAGAACGGTGCAATACGCGAACGCCGTGACGAGACGAAGAATAAACTTTTTAAGTTCGTATAAAAATGAACTGTATCATGTTCCTTGCAAAAGGTGGACAAAATTTTGAAACTTGTGAGCGACTGGACAAGGCTTGATGTGTTTAAAAGTGGGACTTCTCAAATGCAGTATATGACACATATATTGAAAAACGTGTCCATTTGGATCTTGCGTTAAATCGCAATATCAGTCTCAGTGTTCGATAACAAGTATCAAAAATTTTAAGCGTTGATTCTACAAGTTCAAGTAAGATTAAAATGAAGAATAACAATTTTGCGTTTGAGGCTTATTTTTTCATTGCCAGTCATTAATTGTTAAAACTACTCGAACATAAAATGTACGTAAAGTGTGTCTGACCTGTGAACTTATTTTACCTTCGACGTGCATTAACTCAGTCAAGCTCAACGAAGTCGGTAGATTAAATCTTCAACGTAATATCATTATTCTTAATTTTCGACTTATGTTGGCTTCTACACTTGTCCTTTAAAATTTCGTGACACCTGTTATCGAACACCCTGTACAGGAAATCCTACTTTAAAGCGTCCAAGATGGCGTCCAGTTCACACGTTTCTTTAGGAAAAGTAGATCGATCGAACGTAGCGAGTAGCTGATGCTATTTAGCCGCAGAAGAGATAGAACGTTAAGATTCTGATAGAGATAGGGAGCATGAATCAAGAGCCTGCTGTAAGACTCGCGTGATTATCGTGCTGTGCGAAGTGCAATGTATCATAAACGGATGTAATTCCATAGAACTCTGATGCAGCTGTACGATACGTGTCTGTAGCCGAACCGCATAGAGGCATGCGTTATCTTCGGGACACAGTGAAATCCTTGTGTTACAAACGATTTCTGTTCGTTTACACGAGTCTTCACTTATATGTATGTATATCACTCAAATGTTACGAGCCCAATTGAAGAATCTTTATCGTTTAACTTTGTTTATCTATCGTGCAATTAGTTCTGCTTCAACTGTTCGTCAATATTATATTATTTGCATTGAGCATTTTCTGATTACGACACTATCTATTAATCGATTAATTCTATTCTCATAAGGATTAATTATTGGCAAAACTAGGGCTGGGACTATTCGTCGAACTCTTTCTTTTTGCATTCGAAGTTAAAGATTTAATTAATCAACATACCCTTTATTTTAGAGGGAACTAAGCGTCTGCCTCCTTTTATTTACATTTAAATTGTTTGTATGTCTCAATTTAAAAAATATTATTTATTTGTCTGAATAGGAGTCTGCCTTCCCACACAAAGTCAGATACAAAATAATAATAGTAAAGGTATATATAAAATTACCATGTATGATTTCTAGATTTTGTTGACATTCTCAGGAAATACAGCAAGCATTTTTCATTTCGCTAACCAACCTCATACAAAAGACAGATTTGCATAAATTTTTGAGTTATTTGCATTTGAAAATCTTTGATAGTTACTTGCAAAATATGTCATGCCGTTCGAACAGAGAGCAGAAAATGAATTTTGTTATGAATAATACAGTGTTCTGAATGATTCACGTTGATTGTTCTTATCTGAAGGAATTTTTAAATTTAGGTTTACTGTTTTTCTGTTTTTCAAACGTTGTTTCACCTATTGACTTAGATATTACTGTTATTTAAACATTGTTATAATCGTTTCGTTCTATAAATAATTAATTTGTCGTACAAAGCGAGCGTAATAAGGAATGTAATGCGTGTAAGCGAGGAAACGTGCAATAACATTTAATTTGATCGTTTCACATGGAT
Source organism: Calliopsis andreniformis (assembly GCF_051401765.1). Classification (NCBI taxonomy): domain Eukaryota; kingdom Metazoa; phylum Arthropoda; class Insecta; order Hymenoptera; family Andrenidae; genus Calliopsis; species Calliopsis andreniformis. The sequence goes on along the minus strand of NC_135065.1, from coordinate 5,070,738 downwards.
CGTCACGGCGATCGCAAACACAACTGACAATTTCATTGAGCTAGACATCAATGAGGTATAAACAAATATTTATATCCTGCGTCTAAGTCGAGTTTACACGCGGTAAAGTGCAATCTGTAAATCGTCGTGACATTTGCATGGATCAACAAAAGAAGTTGATATTAGAGGCAAGCTGCCTCTAAAATTACTGAAGCAAAAGCTTTTGCTACAGGTTTACACAAATTAAGAGAACTTATGAAAAATATTTTCATATTAGTCTGCGCAAAAAAGCTGTACCAAAAATTGCTATAGAGTAATTTATCGAAACGTTATTTTTTAAACCACCATGTCTCGAAACGGATAGACAACTCTTTCGTATCGCTGGTCACGAGGAACTTAATATAGCCACGAGTAATTAGGTCAAATCAATTTCTTATAGTCTACATCCGTTCAGGTTTAAGCTTGTATCTCGTTTCGTTAAAATATTCTCGATTGTAATTTTTTAAACGTATATTAAATATCCATGAAGGATATGAAGATTAATTACGTATAGTCAGAAACTATTGAATATCAATAGTACATGACGTAAAAAGCATAGACTTTATATTACATAATTGATCGTCCAAAGAACTGGCGATTCATAAAAAGTGATAGTTGTAAAGAGAAAATGATATGTTTCATTATTTAGATAATTAAAAAAATTATTTGTCAAATACTTAATTTAATGTTTCACAAATTTAAATAAAATAAGTTAAATGAATTTAACAGAAATAGCGTGTACAACCAATTTTGCTTTTATCAAAATAAAGTCCTGAAAAGATTGGTCAAATAATTAAATAAAAACATATCATAAACGTTACTTTCTAAGTAATTATTATTTAATATTACGGTTTGAGATTCATTTCTACCACAATTTCTTATCATTCATAATAATAAAATGCCTATAAACACAAATAGTTCAGACAACAATAAGTTTAACAAATACAGAAACAAGTTAAATTTTATTTATTACAAAAGAAAGGCATGTTATGTTGTAGCAATTCAAAGAGCGTGTTTCATAAAAACCGTTGGTACCTGTGACATTAAATTTGTTATTAAAAATAATCTATTTTCTTGAAAAGAAAATAACATCTGTATGTCTATTGTTTATTCATTTGATTTATATTTGTAAACTCGACTCCGACAAGCAAAACTGAGGCGTTGAAACAGTTTTCATGGACAATTTGAAACAGGTGCTATTCGATAGGTAAAAGGGAACGAGAAGATATTTCGGATATAAAAAGGAATGAAAGACACGGAAAAAAGCGTATAGGTAAATCTTTTAGGTAGAGAAAATATTTTACGTAATAATGTATACATAGGACACGAGGCTGTACCCTATAATGAGGTGTGCCAAACTGTGCGCCTATGTACGCAAGAAAAAGGACCCTCCAGAAATGTTTCTCGGTGACTGTCAATCGTTTGCGAATGAAAACTGTTCAATAAATAATGTATATTTTCTCGTAGAAAGTACATACAAAGCTTAACTACGCGACACAAAATATACATTTACTAAATATGTAGATATTGTTCCCTTTCTTTAGTATTAACGAAAATCGATTAAAATGGAACAGACTTTCTATACTGTATTTACTTCTATACATGTTTCCATGCTACGAGCTCATAGTTTATTAACGATGAGCTCATAGAGAGTGGCGCGTTCCTAACGTCAACTGATGTGCTCATTTTTATTATATCAAAACTGTAAGCGAAATTTTCCAAAAGAAAAATTCCTTTGTGCTGAATAATTCTGTCATATCTGAAGTTCTAAGGTAGAATGACCTAAGTCACATGTTTTTGTTATAAAAATATTGTTGTTTAAAATTTTCAACTTCAATACTGTCTCATGCACTTGTGTTTTCTTGAACTTTGAATTTTTCAATTAAAAAGTTCTTCTAGTACCTTTGCTTCTCCCTGAAACCATAAATTATATACTATGGCTCTCAATTATGGCCTCAACTAGAATTTTTTGGAAATGTGATATAGGTCGGTTTGCCTCACAGCCGCAGATATCCTCGCTACAATCTCGCAACTTGTTACCAACGAATTTATCAGAGTGTAAAACTGGATCTACACCAGCGAACAGTTCGCGAACACTGTTCGTAAACAATGTTAGCAGACAGTTCGCCAACTTTCTATCCCCCTTACTCAATTTTTTCACGAATACCAAGCACAGTATTCGAACAGATACGCGAACAGACTATTTCTAGGAAATTTAATTTCCATCATGTTCGCGAGCTCTGGTGTAGACCCACCTTAAGATACGCGCCTCACAGATCGATGAACGCGTTGGCGAGTTGTGTTTAACTTATCAAGCGTGAAATCGAAGGAAAATGCAAAAGTAGTTCCACAAAATAATAGGCTCAACGAGTCTATAACGAGGAGCGTGTAATAAGAGAATATTGTCTTAACCAACGCATTTTTCTTTCAAATATCATCGTATACGTATTTTGTTCGCAATCGTCATGGCAAACACCGAGAAAGTGGAATCGTTGTCAAAGGGAACTCGAATTATATATGTACTCGGCTGCGACAGAGTGAAAAGAAAATGTAGGAGGGCTCTCCGACATTTTGTACGGGGATAGGCAAGATTTCATAACGGAATTGTATACTATTAACACCGCGTAACCAAACTAGATGACGCATTCGATGTCGATAATACGTTCCCGATTTGCAGTTAACAGGTTGCCGTGTACCATTATTACCAGCCGTGCTATTCCTACTTCCCATGATTTATGTATGAGGAAAATATCCTATGTCACAGGAGAAAAACATCCCATGTCGCACGAAGTTGGACGAGCGTGTTAAATAATTCAGCATGATGCGAGCGTAACACTCTTGACAAGTTCGTGAAATGCTGCTTGGCAGAGTGCACCTAGACTCTAGTTTGGTTTAGTCACCTGAACTCTCTGTCCTAGAGTCTAGGAGGATGAAAAAATTAGCATTATTGAAGAGAGTTCTCTGTGGACAGACTTATTTCACCTGATACGTTTTCGGTAGAATTCTGTTTCTTCATTCCTTGAATATTCACTTCTGGTCACGATAAAATGTATTTAAACTTCTAAGAGAAAAGGTACTGGAACCTTTTGATATCACTGTATATGTACCTATGTTATTCTCTAGGAAAAAGATATTTTGTTCCTATTTATTCCCCGTTAAATTTTACTTAAAAGGAGTGCTATGTATATGTTACATTAACCTGTGAAATAGATTTTAACTTGATGTGAAGATATTAGTTTTTTCTGAAGACTTAGCACTCTGGTTTTGGAAATGAAAATAGAAAGAAAAGTTGTACTGTGTTTTTAGGGGGGAGAACTTCTCCCTTAAGTTGTGGTAACTTCTTCGTATAGCTGTGAGAAAGAAGTTTCTTGAACTTTCACTGTGCAATTAGAGGAAGATCCTCATTTTTTATCATGGAAGAACATCCTTGGACGCTTTCATTGGACCGTTTATTCTTAAGAAGCATTTAGAATAGAGACTGAAAAGAGACTGCTCGACATCGTGTTCACTGCGATCGCGGTTCAAAATATTAATTATCATCACTACCCTCACTACCCACGTGATGCACGTGGAACGTGTATAGATTTGTACTTGTTTGTTTATTTATTGTTAGGTAGCAAACACGAAGGGAAAAAAATGAGAGGAAATGCCGCGAACGGATATCTTGGCGGTATTGAGAAAAGCCAATTTTTCAACCTTGACTGTTTAGCCTTTAGATTTTATTAGCTACATAAGAATGACTAAAACATTATTTTGTTGATATATATTATACGACATTATTGATTATAAATCATGAATAATCTGTAAATATATGAGACCAACACAACGTGGTACCCTTTTTTTTAAACCATCCACAATATTGAAAAGATAAATCTTTTGCAGTAAATGTATCATTCATTATTCAGCATTGTAACTTATTTTATTTAAATATGAGAAGAATTCGTTTTTAAGTATATTTTTTAATATAAAGGATATTTTTGGGACATTAAGCAATTAGACTTTATGATGCAATATTCTTCTTTTTCAAAAACAAGAGATGCTTAATAAGAAATGAACAAATTACGTAGTATATTTTTTAAGTTTATACTTGATATTTTTTAACATATTTGTACCTTCAATTGTTTTTGTTGTTTGACAAATGTGTAAGTTTTGTGTACAAATTGTATTATTTGAATATTTATTATTAACCAAAAGTTCATTTTCATTATATGCAAATTTATCTTTATAACTACAAAAAAGATATCTACTGCTAAATTAACACATAAATTTCAATCTTTTGGTATGTGAAATAAATCTGTTAGTTCATTTATTTACTTTAGATTAAGATATTAAAAAAATATATTTAAACACAAGTGGATGAAAATTCGTTTGCGTTAACTACTATAAAAACATTCTTTTTAATAATATAAATTAAAATTATAATTATATTTTTTCAAATTCACTGTTATTTACAATGCCAACAGTAATTCATAAAATTTAATCAATAATATATTCCTTACTTAAATACTTATGTAAGGATAAAATGAATACACTGTTGTAATAGATATTAGTATTTTCTGTATTTTTACATAATATTTATACAAAAATTCTTACTTTTTACTTATATCCGAAAAAAAAGAAACATATAAGTACAAAATACTACAAAATCAATCAAAGATATATACAACAGACACAGAAAAAAAGAGTACTTTATTTCCAAGAATTTACTCACAAAATACAAATATCTCTGTAAACGCATGAGCCGCCATTTAAAATTCGCGCCACTACCAAAGCCATTACTAACCCACCGATTATTGGTCCCCCCAGGTTACATTCACTTTCATCATAAAACAAACGACCAGTATCTAAAACAGGAGCCGCGTCTATTCATCATTGCGTACACGCAATCAAGAAGCCCAATCGCGAAAGTAATACGACGAACACGATGTGAAAAAATGCCAGTGCCGAGAATAACCGTTGCACCTCGCGTCGGCCATCTTGTCTTGAACACGCGCGCGCGGCTTGGCCGCAAACAAAAAATAGTCCGAGTGCCAGTGTGCCGCGAGCACGCAGAATTTTTCCCTCGTCCTCGGTCTTTTGCGACGTTTCCCCTCGCGCGACCCGCGTCGCGGCTCAAAGCCCGAGTTCCTCGCCGATTAACCGTCGTGCCGATAGTAGGCGAAAGGCGTCGCTGTCAAAGAGGCGTGAGAACGCGTTTGATTGGTCGAGGGAAAAAAATCCGCGAAGATGCAGCCTGCACGAAATGGTACATAATGCGGCAGGGACGCGTCGGTGCGCGCAACGACTGGCCCCAGCCGACCTCGCCGCGTTCTTCGCGCACTGAAAATACGTTTACGTGGGGCGTTCGTGCGGCGGACGTGCACGATGGACACGGCAGTGGGTAAATCGCAGTGAGCACGTCGATGTGCCGTATTACGCGACGCACAGTGGCGCACACACGCACGCACACGGACGTTGCACACTCGAAAGTGGTAGAGGTCACTAGCCTTACGCACCACGGGGTCGTGTTCTCGTTTCACCTCGGCACCGTGAAAAGTTCTTTCAACCGCACCGAGCACGCTGTTTTCGTCGGATCGTTTCCGTCACCCTCGGTCGCAATGCAAAACTGAGAGTGCTGTCTGCGAGGAGTAGTGACAAAGGGGGGAGAGAGAAAGAGAGTCAACAGAGTTGATTGACACGTCCCTGCGATTTTCGAAACTTTTCTAGTGCGCAGTATTTTACGTGCCTTCGTAACCATTTTTTCACTTGAATGTTGGTTACCTGCGGTTCACGTTGCCATTCACCGTTACGATCTCGTACTCACGCTGCCTCGCTGCGCTGTCGCGATCGAATTGTCAAAGGGTGAATAAGTGAGGTTATGAACGTGTCGGCCGATAATGTTACGGTTTAGTAGTGTTATTAAGTAACGTACGGGCTGAACAAATGTCACGAATTGGTCGTGAGTGCAGTTGATGCTGTGTTGCGAAGTGAAAGTGGAGAAACAGTGTCGAAGGTAATTTGAAAGATATAGAACGCAGTTTGGCTAACCTTTTGTCGGACATGTACGGCGAGTGAGGGAGCGTAATGAATACTATATGTATTTATTCTTTAAAGTCTTTCCGGCTTCAAGTAGAATATTTTAATGTCATTTCTTTGTTTGTTCTCTGTATTTATGCCGGGAGGCATTTCTGCAAGTAGAAATGGTGACACAGATGTTGGGACATCATTTACGCAGAAGATTATATTGTTTGAGATTGTTGCTTATTTATAGTAGATTTTTGAATGTATTGTAATGTAGTATAGCCGGTGCGTAGGATTTAATATCGTAAATTTTTACGTTATCTTTGTTTGACAAGTGATGTCATAAAGTTTGTGAAATTCATTTTAACGAGGAAGATTGTACAGTATTGACATTTTAGACGAACATGTATCATAAGATTCTTCGTATGTACTTGTACTATACTATTTTCTGTAATATAAAATAATCCTAACCTTAAAATGATAGATAAGTAGTTCCGCGCGCTCTCCTATACCGACTGTCTGTCGATAAAAGTTGTATCTGTATTATAAGACAATTTGTGCAATTCTAATATATTTTATTTCTTTTACAGGACGAGAATGAAGCATACAAATGAATAATGAATCCTCTTACAATAAAGTGTGCTTAATTTCAACATATGAAGTATGTTGGTGGATACTCGCATGGTAACATGAGAGACTTAGGTTCCAAGTACGTACCGAATTGTTCAGTTTTGAGAATGCTTACAGATGTTAAAGTATTGCGAAGGAATATCTGAGTAAAGTTAATACAAGATGGCAGAAAGTAAAGCAAAAAATACAGTAGAAGCAAAAGAAGTATTAAACGATTCAACTATGTCTACGAATGAAGAAGAAAAGGTTGAAAAGGAAGTAATAGATATTTCTGATGATAATAAAATGGAAACAAATTCTTGTGAAAACGATATTGAGGTAATCGATACCTTTAAAAAGGATGAAGAAAACGTTATAAGTCCTGAAGATTCAAAGAAAACTGAAAACAATACACCAGAAGAAGTACAAGATTCTGGGACTTGTACAAAAATAGATGCAACATCAAATGCTAATACTAAGGAAATTAGTAACAAAACAGAAAAACCTAAACAAACGGATAATTCACCTGTAAAAAGTAAGGAAACTCATTCTGAATCCAAAGTTTCAGAAGAAGAAGTAACATTAAATAAAATATTGAAAGTGGTACATGAAGATCTCAGTTTTAATAATGTTCATCAGTCTGCAAAGGAGTCTAACACTGCGGAGAAAGAAAGTGATAACAGTATTGAAGAGATCAAGGAGAAAACAGATGGAGAATCAAGTGAAGAAAATGTTCCGAAAGAAGTTATTAGTGATGAAACAAATGTTCCTGTGGAAGTTGAAACTATAAAGTTGAGAAGAGATTCTGAAACAAAGCAATCTGTAGAGATAGTAGAGCATATGGAAATTGGAATAGTAGGACCTCCTACAACAGTTAGCGAAATTATTAACGAAGAAGAATTGAAAGCAGAATCTGCATTATCGACCGATCAGAAGGTCCAAGATCATGTTGCAGAATGGGTTCAAAATTCTGCTAAAGCTGAAGATTTAGCTCGAGAAGAGGAAGAAACTCCTATTAATGACGATCAACATGAAAAAGAAATTCTTCGAGAAAAAAGAACCAGGAAGAAGAAAAATAATGATGCACTTGCCTTACCTACTAGGAAATCTCAAAGAATTGTTAGCAACATCATCAAAAAGAGTATTAAGTGGTGAGTAATATTTCATAACTTTTAATTTAGTTTATTATTTAGTTTTCTGTTTATGAATGTTTCATTAGTTGATATTGTAATCGAAAAAATTTAGATATTAAGCTATGAATGAAATATCAGAAATGAATCTTCACAAGAGAAACCATATTGTATATTTTCATCAACAATAAGTGTGCTTTTTATACTTATTAGATTGACTGAAGCAAGTAAACAGAATGCTAATTTGGTTTTCAGTTTGATATAATATTTAAGATTAATATGCTTAAACAAGCATTATATGATAAAATTAAAGGAAAAGACATTTGTTAAAGCTACAAAATAATTTTTTTTTATAGTGCATTATTTAAGAATAAGAAATCCTTAATGAAAGTTAAAGAAACCATATAAGTTTTGTTATGCTGTGTATTAATGCAAAGGATAATAATTATATACCAGTTACTTGCTTACACAATGGAATAAAATAAATTTTGCTTTGCATTTTTTGAAATGGTGCAGAAAGCAAATATGTTTTAATAAAAAGTAAATGAAGAAGTATTTATAATTAACTAGTTGATCATGCCTTTGTATTACTAACTTCTATCAATATTAGAAAAAATTCATAAAAGCAAAATTTGAAATATATAGCAGCCTTTATATGGAATTTTGTTAAAGCAGAGATAATGCATTAAAATGAAAGATAAATATAGGTACATATACATTAGTATAGATATCTCATAATTATTAGATTTTCTTAATATATTGAATTTATATGTATATTTATATGTATATAAATTCAATAAAGTATATTCGACATAATATAGAATTAAAATTGTTGATATTATTCATTCACGTAAACAAATAGAAATAGTTTCAGATTGATACAACCTTCTTGAATTTAGTTCTGAATATACAGCAAAATTTTTTTCAAATACGAAAATTTTAATTCATTATTTTAAAAAAAAATAAAATAAAATCGATTTATTTCAAATCTTCATTCGTTTAAAGAACTACACGATTTAAGATGTCCTTACTCCACAAAAATAACTAAATAAAAGTAATCATTTTTGCGCAAATATATCTTTATCAAATGTCTTTTCCATCATACGTATCTCTTAAACGATGTTCCTTAATCTTTCCACAAGAAAGTAGCTTAACAACAAAGACAGTACAGCTGCCATATAGCAATTACCGTTAGGGCAACTCGTTTCTTGCAATAAGAACTGAAAATGAGGAAACTCAGTGCTTAGCCTTTTATGCTCGAAGTGTGAAAAATGAGACAACTTGTAAGCAGTCTCTTTTGCGGCAACAAATCGACCCAGATGCTTAGGTGCAACTGTGAGCTCCGCAGTTGCAATTTTCTTCACACCTAGAATATTTGTAGATTAATATACATTATCGATGAGTCGAAATACCTCTTGCAGAAATAACCCTGCAACAAATAGACATATGAATTAATTTAATATATACTCACAAATCTAAATAACTGCTTTAAGAACCAAAAACCTAGTATCTGTAGAATTTGAAAGTGTATTTGTGAGTACTTAAAATGAAGGAGTTAAATCTTCTAGAATCTAGAAGTAGCTTTGCAACCTTGAGAGATAGGAAGGCACAGCGATTTTATCGGAATTCTACGACGAAGTAGATTATCGTAAATACAGATGGTCGGTTAGAAAATGTTCAGTTAGATACTAATGATTTGATTCAATAGAATAGTGCTAAAAGCATTGAATTAAACTCCAGCAGTAGAACAAACTAACAACCTTTTTATAAAGATCTCCCTTTTTTGAACATTAAGAATTATATTTTGAATTGTATTGTTCATATTGTACTATTTTTTAGTACACAATCTTTTAATTGTAGAAGAAAGATCTTTGAACAAGGAAAGGAAAAACCTTTCTGAATGGTGAATCAGAAAAAAATTAACTGTAATTCCAAGGAAGAAAATTAAAACAATAGAGATGTTGATGAGCTCATAGCGAGTAAATACTACACATTTGGTTCAGTACCACCATGTGCTACTATTTGATGACATCAGCAAATATCAAATAATTAAACAAACGCCTTGATAATAATTTTTCGTTAAAGAAACAAACTTTCGCGGGGGGTCAAAGTCATGATTCAGTATGCAAATAGTCTAAGGGTTCATGACACTTGAATGTGTCACCAAGTCAATGACCTATAAGTATTAGTAATGCGTGAACCAGCAAGGAAAATCTTATAAATACTTGTCATCAGTGCATTTCTTATATTTTAGGAAAAGACTGAATCGGAGGAAATAGCCAAAGTCATACTTCGTTTAATTATTGCTCATTATTGTTCATTGTTACTTAACAACACTGTTCGTTTATTGTTTCTTGATTCTATTTATCTCTAACATAATTTCACCTGAAAGTTGAAAGCATTTTCGAATTAAGATTGCCACAATTTCTTTGGTTTTTGCTCCTTATATACAATATTATAACATCCTCAATTTTTTAATTATCACAATTGTAAAATGTATAATTTCATACCTTATTCATATGTATTCTTCGAACCCTATTGTTATTTAATCCTATAATGCCCAGTGATGATATTTTTCTTATATCCTGGTACATTTTAGAGAAAAAAATTAGCTTGTTTTAAAAAAATATAATGCAATCCAAGATTCATTTCTCTTAGTACCGTATTATTTTTTTGTAAGTCATTTGAAAATACCGTGGAAAATGTGATTACACATGAAAAGCTAAATTGGGTAGAAGTATTTTTAACAAAGCCCTGCAGAGAGCCATTTTGGTTTTTAGGTACTGTATAATTGTAAGAGGATTATATAAATTAAGAATACTAATAGTAATCAAAGGATTAATGACTGGATGTTATGATGATCAACCAGTAAAAATTGATATTTATTTAAAGAATGCTTGAAAAAAGAGTGTTATAGGTACAATATTTTCTTGCTACGAACTCTACATCTTGGTAGAAGCTCTCCTTTTATTACAGGAAAATATAAAAGGAAGTGACAAAATAATTCTAAAAAATAAAAAGAAGTAGTAGGAAATTTATTCTTGAAAAAATTACTATATTTGATTAGGATTGAAGTATGAAAGTAAGTGTCCTCGGAAAATGAAACCCATAATTACACTAAAGCTCTTTACTGGCTATAATTTCACGATTCATTACCAGTAACAAATCCATACAACGTAAGATACACATTTCGGATGTTAGTTAATGCGTTGATGAGTCATATTTGCTTTACGACGAAATAAGGCCAAGAAAGGGACACTAATCCCAACAAATTACTACAAACAATTAATAAACTTACAACGAGTAAATACTGTATAATCGAATGTTGTTCGAAAAGATTAACAAATTTAGTCAAAATCAAATCAGAACTCATTAATGAAGTTCTTCAAACTTTGTTACCTACTTTCTATTAGTTGCATTTTTAATGGCACAGAAATAACGACGAAACTTAGTACCTACAGAAATTGGATCAGGGAAATTCAGTGACTCACATACTCGTTATCATGTATTGATTATTTTATTTAGTTACAGAAGCTGTTGTGGTTTATTTGTTTCTTTTGTTTGCTCTATTCTCAGCCTTCGTAATTAATCCTTGTTCAGTTTCCTCAATTTTAACATGAAGTAAATTCCTTTCGAGTGTAAACATTAATCTAATATTTTGTGCATAAATTCAGGGGTCGCTATATATTCGCTATACACTTTGGTGAAGCATGGAAGTTTAGTAAATAAAAAGGCCCATGTTGCACAGACATTCTATTCTTATAAAATTTAACAAAGTAGGTTTATTGTAATTATTAGGAAATCATTAAGGTCCTTCAAGTAATTTTAATTTTTCAAGGTAATATAAAACATAGTCCACTATGTTTTATACATATAATAACATAGTGGACATAGTGGACATATAAAACATAGTGGACTATGTTTTATATATAATAATCCACTATCTCAACGACCTAAATCACATGTTTTTGATTTCGAAATATTGGTGTCTAAAGTTTCCAGCTTCAATACTATTTTATGGACTTGGTATCTTTTTGTACCTTTTGCCTTTCTTCTAATGCCTTTTTTTATTTTTATTTTTATTTAGAAATATAAATTCTGTACTCTAGATGTCAATTAGGCCTTAACTCGAATTTCTTGGAACCGTGACATAGATCCTTTTGCCTTACAACCACAAATTTAAGTATTAAAAAGGTGGAACACTTTTAACTCCACCATGCTTCAATGAGATACTTGTCATATTCTCGCTGTTTCTATTATTTCTCAACAATATCGTTTACATTTTTATGAATCTTACTTCTGTCAAATTTAAATACGAGCTATCAATATACAGCAAAACCTCGATTAACCGAGTTTCAGTCACTTGTAGACTGTTTTATTCAGTTTCAGTTATTTTTGTAATAACAATAAGAGTACAGTAGAATATCAATTAAGACTTGGACTAAAATTCAATAGTAGTCTACTGAAAATAATAAAATTAGCCTTCAAGAGGATACTTTGAGTCTAAAGCCTCGTGTTAACTCGCTTAATCAAGGTCCTACTCTATTAAAATTAATTTCTCTATATAGACTCGTTCCTCTCATTTCTCTAAATTACCAGCATTTCTCAAAATAATCGAGGACAGATCGCAGAGATGCCAAGTTTTATCAAAAAAATCATTTGAACCCCTTTCTATACCTCAACAAATTTGACTCGTGCACTTTTTAAAATACCTTCGCTGCCGATCCCGCACAAACGCGTGATCAGGATATTTCGCAGGTAACCGTTCACGCACCATCGCGTGAAGGGTCTACACTCGCTCAATACGATCTCTGTAGTTGGCAGTTTGTGATAATTCCCCGTTTAAGATCGGCAGCGAAGGTGCTACATTACGAAAGAAGATTATACTCGAAGGGGTTAAACCTTCACCCCTACTTCGCGCCCCTTTCTGATATCACTCGTTCTGAGTCATGTTCTTCGCGCTGGGAGCAGCCTCTCGCTCGCCTCCGACAAATTCGATCAGCGATTCGAGGCGCCTCCTCGCCATCGTTCGTTCTTTCGTCGTAATCGTCGATGCAGTCCAAGATTGGCCTTATCGGCCGATAAAGTAAAAGGGATAAGGGGAGCGTCGACGAGCGCGCGAATGCGCTCTAACGAGGCGTGGAGGATCAGTCGGGGGAGGAGAGGCAGGGAAAAAGCTGGGAAAGAAATATTGACCGTGGAACGATAAGCAACACGGTAGTGTCGATAACAGGATGACTATTTCTGCCCGCGTGTCTCCTTCCTTTCGCCTACCTACTTCCACGGGACCGATCTCCCTCCGTCTCCTTCCATCCCTGATCCCTCTCCTCGCCCAGATAGTCTCTTCTTCCTTCAACAAATACGCGATACGCGGCTTATCAACGAGATAATGCCCGTCGATCGGTCTTGGAGCGGTCGGTATAGCGTTGCAACAGGAAACACGAAAAGAGCGACAATCGGGCTTGGTCGTTAACCCCTCGCGCTTCGAATTGTGGCTTCCGTGAATTGATTGGTTACTCAGAAATCTCGCGGTCGAACTTGAACCGCCTGTTCGTGTTTCGTTCACCGAGTGTGCGACTTCCTTGTATGCATCGCAATGATGATACGCGGTTAATTATGACTCGTATTGATGACTGGTAGTAATTGGACTGGTGACGTTGGGGTGCTGGACGTTGAGTAGGCTGAGAGGATGACAGAGTTTTTCCTTGCTCGTTGAGATGCCGATACGTTCGAGTGGTTGAGGGGTTGATGGTGCATCCGTGGTGATATGAGGATGATTGGAGAGGATGAAAGTGTTTTTCCTTGCGTCGAGAGCTTGGGGTCAGTTTAAATCAGTAGAGTGATTCAGATTCACTGAATATGGCTTTTCATTATGCGTACTGTGGGAGATTGATTAAATGGATCCTGGTTATCTGTATTCTCTGGTAGTCAGAGTTACGAGATCTTTAGTTGCGAAAATAAGGTGGGAGTCGAAGTAGGACTTGAGCAGTGATTTAATGATGGTTTAGCGAAATTTAGAAACTTTGGGATGAAAAGAATATCTGCTTTATCTTTGAATTTGGTGTAAATTGAGGTCCTACTGTATTTCAATATTATATAAATTTTTCATGAAGGAATAAGTGCCAGGGTACTTAATTCTTAATTCAAAATTTCTTTTTGAATATTCAGTTCTTAATTTATTAGAAAAATTATTATGGATAGTAACTAGAAGAGAGTATAGAGTAGGTAATCTTGAAGAGTACCTTGGCCTTTATTCAAGTACCATTTTTTGGTGCCACGAATATTTTTAGGAATATGTACCTACATATTTTTCACAGTTTGTGTTTTATCTTATGTTATGATGCTTTGTTGCGAAAATTGTGTCTATATTGAGAATAACTTAAAGTTATTCTGTAATTTTCTCTCAGTAGTCTCGCCTCTTATAGGTCACCAATGCATAAATTACCCTTAGGAAAATATCATTCATAAACTCATCATTTAGTACAAGAACTATTCTTTTTATATTAATAACTCAGTAATAATAAAATTTCGAGTTGTGTCATTGTTGCAGCAAATGAGCAATATAACTACTCTTTGGTAATTACAAATGATTCTAAGAATGTATTGACAACATGGTGAATAGGTAACAGTTCTCTAAAAATGAGATACATTTTTTAGTATAATATATTGTGTTAACATTTCTGTTTCTTTACAAAAGTTACTTACATGTAAACGTTAATATCTTTTCAAAGTAGACTGCAATTAAAACTTTAAAGTACCCAAACAGTCAGTATTAGATATTAGGAAAATCTTTTTTGTTAATAATCTACAATCATTTTACTAGATTTTACTAGATAGATATTTAGAAACACATGCATAATTTTATCTTGGGAATGAAAAAAATTGTAAACTTCATTAGCAGATGTATATTAGTCGTTTTTATTTTATATTATGAGCTATAGGAAAAGAGTAAGGAATTAAGGTCTGCCGAGTTTTTAGAAAGTGCGAAAGTTATTAAATTACAGGTCCTCTTTTAGATGCTTGAGTTAGCTAGATTACATAAGGGGTAAATGAAACTAATATGGAGGTCATGGCAATCTCGCGTTATTGCTTCTATTTACTACTCTTCTGATAGCGCTATCGATAATCTTCTTCTTGGTAAAGATAGCGAAATGACTTACCGTTTCTTCAGGTTGTATGAGCGAAACTATTGTACCGAGGACCTTGGCTTAAATATTACATCATTTTAAATATAGGTAACCCAGTTTTAAGATTGAAGTTGATCTTAAAATTGAAAAACCTTTTAGAAAGCACTTAAAAAATTTCATAAATATTCCAGATTTTAAGTACTCGATTTATTTCATATTTATTTTTCTCTATATAAAATTATGTCGATTACTTAGATGGTTTATAACGATGCAAGCAAAATTTTGAATTTACACATAATTTATTGTTGAAAAGGAATTTAATATATTTCTTTCAAAATATTTGGGAATATTCCTTTCTGGGTTATCTTTTATTATGTTTTTGATACAAAATAGTTTTAATTTCAGCAAATATTTCCTGTGTCAACAAGAGATCTAGATAATTTTCTTCGTTAATTTTTCCCCTATTTGCTTATGTTATTTTATACAAAGGTGTACTAAATTCTTCATCTCTTGGGACGTCCATGAAACAGTTAAAACCGTAGATTTTTATATTTATTTGTGGGGGTTCATTTTGACATACAATTCTGTTGAACGTTTCCTGGAAGCTTCTCATTCACCCAGAAGACGAATTCAGCTTGTATAACAGATAACGTAGTCCCCTAAATTTAAGTAGTCCTTTTAAATTTAATCATTAACAAACCAAATGAAATTTTATGTTAATTGTTATATGTTGTAAAATGAATGTTCTCTAAATGTTTCTCTTAACAAGAAACGTCTTTAGTGTATTCAAAATACCATATTTGAGATACAATTAAAAGTAACATAATTAGTTTCGTACAAAATAAATGCATATAATGTAGCACTATATTTTCTTATTTCGATCGAACATTTTTCACTCTTTGACTTTAGTCAATGAATATACCTGCACGTTTTAAGGAAGTAATCGCTTAGGTGTAAATAACCATCACAAAAATGTACACACGTCAAGTTGAAAGACAGGCACACTTGAATCTGTTTACAAATATCGTTTATATACAATCCTAAATGTCAACTACTTTTTCTATTTTATGTTTTATTTCACCGTGCGCGCAGAGTGGCGACTTTCCATTCAAAACACGCCTCAGAACCTCAGAAGCTTCATTTTCCACGGCAACTAAATTCCCTCGTAACATTCGCGTAACGAGTCACTTCGCCTCGCCCAGTTAACAGGTTAATAACGCGCATTCCAACAAACAAAGGAGCGTGAAGAGCGAAGAAACTCAATCAATATACAGTAGGGACACAATTAACGAACTTAACTCGGGACTCAAGACTGTGGGATCCTCCTGATGGCTATTTTCATTATTTTTGCCAAATTGGTCACTTCTGGATCGAGTCTCAACAGTCTACCAAAATAGGTAATAAAATTAGCCATCAGGAGGATGCCACAGATTTGACTCCCGAGTTAAATTAGTTAAATTAAGACTCCACTGTATATTGATTGAGTCCTATTGTAGCTCTACTGTTATTACATCGACTAATAAAATCCTGAGTACTATTAGGTTGGTGTGCATGAACAGTAGTGAAATGAATTCAACTACTGAACTGGTGTCAATACTCCAGGTATGAGTTTTTACAAACACTATGGATGAATAATCTGCGATGCACGTTCAAAAGAAAAGTGTGAATTCGCCTTTAGATACGTTTAAATTGATCACTGTCGCTTCACTGTGAATGAATCATCAATGCATTTTATTTAACGTGGAAATCATCTGAAATTCGTTTACTGTTCACTTTGGATGGAATGCAAAAACTGTGAAATTTCCATGTTTTTATTTAAAAATCTTGGGATATTTAAAACAAACGGAACACGGACTACCTTTATAACTCAAACTTATATGTCCTAATTTGCCAAACAAATGAATGCTAAAAAACATAACACATGCTGTGTCTCTACTCCTCCATCGATGCATATCCATGCAAACTGGTTTTTTGTCATAAATCAAATACATAATTTCCATCAGCGTCTTAAACAGTCGCCTTCGCGTTTACATCGAGCAAAATTCCGAATAAAATGAATTCCCTGACGAAACATAAAACACTAACACTTTCCAAGTAGAAATTGAATTTTTCTCCCTTTAAGTTCCTCCAATCAGCAAATTATTAACTCCACTACAAATTCTCGTATATTAAACCTCTCTCCCTCGAAAACTCCGCTAAATCGAAACCTCTAAAACCAGAAGATTCTCTTCCCCTGAAATTCAACCTCTCGAGATTCGACTCTACTCAATGCCCCCCATCTGTACCCAACACAATTCGACCGATCTCAACCGCCATCGGTCGTAGCAGCCGCCATGTTCATCGAGTCCCCATAGAGCGCGTCGAAAAGTGCCATAAGTATCGGCCGTCCTAATTGCATTAATTATTCGAATCAGTTGTGCTCGGTGGTCGTCGTAAAGAGTCGTAGAAGCCTGGTCCCAGGCCAAGGCTGGTCTCACCCCGCGGCCAGGATGAAAGTGGAGCGGTCTGCGCTCGCTGGAGGGGCGTTAATCCCTGCGAACGGTACCATAGAAACGGTACCGGTGGGGTCGTTACGTGCGCCTGCAGACGGACGTGTCGAGCAACCACTACTGGGCTGCCCCGGTACCAGATAATACACGCAGCCGTTGTGCGTGCGCGACGAGCGTCCGTGCGAGCGAGAGGCCGCGACATAATCCAGCCCAAGGCCCCCCTAAGAAAAGGGGAAGGTCTTCTTTGTCCGTCGTCGGTCCCTCGGGCGAAGGACCGCGGCCAGATGTCGGCTGACGGATCCTGGCGACCCCGTCGACACGCGCTCTTGCTTCCTTATCGCTGTATGCGTGCGCGCTGCAAGAGGGACGTGGGCGTAGGGGCCACCACGCGTGCGTGCGCGGCCCCTTGCACGCTCACGGGTATTGCGTATCCTTCGTCGGTATTTTTGGTCAACGTGCGCGCCTTGGTTCCCTCGCGTCGCTGGGACTCGAGGATGCTCGTTCTCGGGGCGCGAGGGAAGAGACTCTGGAGAGTCTGCTGCTGGATTCTGCCTCACGAGGCGAGCATGGCCGCCCTTCTGTGGCGACAGGTATACGGGGTGAATCGCTTGGGAGGGTTCGTGGCGAGTTTCGGGGATTTTTGAGCGTAGGTGCTGTGGAAGGGTACAGATGGATCAGACCATGTGGGTTTTTGGACTGACTCGGGTTGTTTGGGGAATCGATCGTGCTGTGGTTGTAAGGAAAAATTACCTGTGGCATATTTTTAAAAAAGTCGTGTTAATGCCTTCATTTTTGTTCGTGTTGAGGCCTTCATTGACAACTAGAATATAGGATTTATATTTTCAGACAGAAGAAAGGGTATTCAGAAAATTCTATCACCTAAAAGTAGAGGTTCAAGAAAACAGAAGTCTATAAAATAGTATTGAGGCTGAAAACTTTAAACGCTAATATCTCAGAAACAAAGACATGTGACTTAGGACGTTTTGCCTTACAACTACAGAATAAAGCAGAATAATCATTACAAGTAAATTTTATGTCTTGAGTAAAAAAAATGATACTATAATTGTTGGCCATCGAATTAGAAACACATGCAAAAATTGTACTCTTCTAATTACGACACTATGTCCAAAGTGCCATCTATTACTAAATGCACTAGAAATGGTACTAAACATATAAGTAATTATATAATTTATTCCTATCTGCTGTTACAGTGCTTAACCCTTTCTGACCAGTAATTGCTCCAAAAATAACTTCCAGGTGTTATTAATACCTATATCGATCTTTTAGTTAGTTTCACTGTAAGTTTCAAACAAACTAAAGTGAAAATAAAACATTATAAAAACTCAAATTAAAATAAGTTCTCTTTTAATATTGGAAAGACTTTCAGTTACTCAAAAATTAATATTTAGAATACTAGGAAGACGTTGTTAATTTTGTTAAAGATGATAACCTATCTCATTGCCAAATTATAAAAAATATGTACCAAGAATCGTCTACTCTGCTCCACTAATTTGGAAATTTTAGGGGTGCAATCTTTAGAATAATCTTTCGTTGACGTAGCCCTACGTCACCGGTCGTCAAAATGTTAAGTGAGCTGTCTTTTGGACAGGAAACACTTCCAGTGCATTTTTCTAATTATATGGTTAAGAATGATTAAGGGCGAGTTAATTTGTCTGGTCGACAGTGAATGCAATGAATGATACCTACAGTATATAGGGTGGTTCAGAATCAAGTCATAATTGGTACAGGATTAAAGAGTTGGGGTTAATTAGAGTCGAGGAAAAATGAATGAAAGTGGTATTGTATAATTCTTTCAATCAAATCTTGATATGATATAAATATACATAATTGTGTTTGAAACATACAGAAATGAATGAAAATACTGTATATATTTGATAAACCAAAATAATAACAAAATTAAAGAAGCTTACACGAAATACTAGTTTCAGTAAAACATCTATTCACTTTTTGTAATTCAAAGATATTACATTTGAAGTCTGTTACATTTTAAAAATGAAGATATTCAGGTACTCAATTTCTTCTGACCCACCCTGTAAATCTTGGTCTTTTTTGTCGCTCGTTGGATACAGATTTTCGCAGACTTGTGTTAAGCGAAAAAGGAAAATTCTTCCTATTTGGAATATGAATGAATGCAACGGGTGAGATGCAGCGTTTTCTTTGACTGCATGAACATCTGTAGACCAAGAATTCTTATTGTTAGGGCTTCGTTTTCCATCGCTTTCAACAATCGTTTCTGGGCGATTCGCTAAATTACTTGGTATCAAATATTTTCCAACGAACCTACGATTTTAATATGAAATATTTTTTATTTACTACTACAATTGTTGCTTACAAAATAAATTTTAGAAATGATGCAGTTTTATATACCATAGATTTGTGATCAAAGTAAAACAATTATGCTGATCACTGAGATAAAACAGTATGCTGATCATATCAATTTCTAATAAAAATGAATTTTAGTAACTAAAATTTATATTTAAAATCTACAAATTTTTTGTTATATACCATAAATTAGCATTTTAATTTTTCATCTCATATGAGTAAACTGACTAATTTAATAATTCTCATGCAGTGGTATAAAGAATCTATGTTTATAACGTGCATATGTTAAAATTCGTTTCACACTTTTACCGCTAGAAGAATTCTCTATCTTCACCAGATTAAACAATTATTGTTACAAGCGTATTTTTAACTAGAATTTTTGAATGTTAAATTTTATTTACTTCTCATTTTACTTAGCGAGTTTCTTAAAAAAATATTGCCTCTTTTCTATTAGTATAAAATTTATTTCGATAGTTTCGATAAATGATGGTAGAATATAATATTCGACAGAGTAAAGATAAAAAAATAATAGTACACAGTACGAATCTCGCTTCACGAATAAACTGATTTTCGAGAGCATTGCTTAAGGAATGGCTTAATATTTCTCCTTAAATATTCCTTCGCAAATGTCTACACTGGCCAGTGAACGTCAGTCCTTTTTCGAGATTCTTCGAGCGTGCCTGGTACCAGGTCGATGGCAAAGAGCAATCCGCGTTTACCCGTGAGAGAAACTCTCTTTCACTTGGGTTAATGTACCTCTAGCCTCGTCGAGGTCCCTTCCAAGACAACATAACGGCTGCTACCTGGAACCTCCTAGGTATCACAATTCGAAGTTCACCGATTCGGACGGTTTCAGTGTGGCCTTGGAGGTTTGGTACCTGAGGCCATGGAAATGCTTTGTCTTGGAGGGATAAGACGGTCCCAGCGGTCAGCTCGGAAGGATTTCAAAACCTCGAGCTTAGGGTACCCTAGAATACCTTCGGTGCAATTCATTCTTGGTATTTCCCTCGTAGGAAACATTCTCCTTATAATTGCAGGAACTGCAATCATCTCCAATGTCCTCCTGAAGGCATTCCACGCATGAATTTACCAGGAAAAAGCGTCATTGAGTGTGGTACTACCTCTGGGGTGTGTGAAATTAGACATAATTACAAAATATAAGAATATTAAGTTCGTATACTGTCCAGCCTTATTGTAGTTTCAAGAAAATTATTTGTATTCTTATGTTAGTTTACGCGGTTTAATTGAATGATAAATATTACGTGATTCAGAAATAAAATTTGAGTATTCTTTGAAAAGAAAGATATATAATGTAGATATTTAATATAATGAGTTTAATATTAGCTAAAAATAAAAATTGAGTATCTTCGTGGGTAACTTCATTATTTTGAAATAGCCAATTTAACCCTTAAGTGATATGATAGAGTCACTGGATTTATACTTACCTCACTTTTAGTGTTAGTTCTGTAAAATGTTAGTGAATTACTTGTAGGCAATAATAAATTGAAAGATTATGAATTCTCTGATCACTATTAATTATTCTTCATGATAGAATGGGAAGAATTGTGTCATATTATATTATAATACTGGTACCAGTTAAGGGTTGAAAAATCGAGAATTCTCTTCAGTCAACATCTGAAGAAGATGCATAATTAGCATTTAACTGAAACGATTTCATTCATGAGTCATAATAAAGCTTGGAAATCAACTTTTACCTTAGAAACTAAAGCAGGCATAGACATCTCTCGTAATTTTTACAAATTTTATAAGTAATTAACTTGGTGAGCTGAAGAACAGAACAAGTTCAAAATTAGCCATTTTCAAATAATCTCAAACCTGTATCTTAAGCCCCAGAGCTAAAGTGCATTTAATCACATTGAATGCAAGTGAACTGAATACACTCTAGTTCTAGAATCCAGATCCATAAAACACACAGAACTACACTTTGGAGTCAAATATCTCAAAACGTGGTTTCTGGACTTCTGCTATCTTTCAACTCACCAATTCAATCGCACCATTTTAACTCACAATCATCTATACCCTTCGAAACCAATGACTTCTTCCGTTCGAAGCTACTTTCGATACGATTCGCCAAAACCTCGCAATTTATTGTTACCTTGAAAAAAGCGCGGAACCTTGAACGGTACCAGGAGAGGTACCGTTTCCTCATTTACAATTAAAGACCATCCTGAGCGATGCCGATCCTCGGCCCTGGATCGAAATTGGAGAAGGAAAGAGCGTCCACCCCGCCCAGTTGACCCGGTTTCGACCTGCACAGGCGGCGAAAGGTCGAAATCGGGCACTGCGTAGGCCACGAAATTCGTGGATCCTTCGGAATTCGTCGCTCCTATCGATCCAGACTTGCTGTGTCGGCTTTGTGGAACCTCTATCGAGCGTTCAGCCTGAATTAAGGCTAACGGAAACGCGAGCGGTGCCGAGTGACCTTTCGGGCGGAAATAAATTTATTAAACGAAAGGATCGTAGGAAGAGGCACCGGTTATTTGACGGAACTTTTAGGGCCTGCGCATTGTTTGCTTTGATTAGGAGGAATCGTTTTAGGGACCATCGGGAACGGGGCGCAACGTCAAATAACATTTATTGTGCCATTGTAACTTCACAAAGGTTCCTCGATGTAGGAACGTTTCAGCTGTATTGTTGTTAGAAACTGGAATGGTACTTGTTGAACGTTGGTCCTCAGAGCTGCGATAAGGGGACTAACATTGTCTTATCTTGGGAACTATCTATCAACTGGACTTGTATTTCTTTGAACTGTAGGCGAAAACTTTTTAATGGGGTTTTGTTGGAGGGAGTTTATATATTTGGCTTGGGATATCTTTGTATTTAATTTTGGCTTTCGCTTACGTCATGGTTTAGTATAGTAAAGGTGACCATTTTTGATTCTTTGACACGTTGACTTTTGTGAATAACAGTAACTTGTACAGTCATACCAATTACAAAAATTGTCTAAGTAAACAATTTTAAAAAATTCAATTTATCACGTATTGTGTATTTCAAATTCCAGTGCTTTTGATTTATTTTTTACTTAGGCCACTTTTGTCGTTAGTGACACAATAATGAAGAATATTAGTAAAAAACTATTGTGACACCTGCGAAAAATAGGGGAGTACTATCGAACAAATCTGAAAGTGATTTGAAAATAATTCTATTTAGGTTTCTACACCACTTACCTTACGCAACTTTCATTGTTAATTAATAATCGTCTAAGATAGAGATTTAGATGTTAATAAAAGATAATACTGACACCTGCTAGGAAAGGGGAGGGTATCACGAAATAAGGATGAAAATGAATGAAAAACTTTTTTTTTTATTAAGTTTAAATCTCTACTAAAGTGGTAGAATTTACAGTGGCAGACAGTACATTAATTACTATTGATGCCCATAGGCGTTTTGGTGATCAATAGAGATTACGTTAAATCCCATAGACGTCGACGTCGACATCTATAATTACCCTGTAGATCTGTAGAATTTCAGCACATAGCACGTGCAAAGCCATTGAGTAACTACACATAGAAATGATTCCAGTATTTACTATAAAAAGTCTAGAAACAAGACTTCCGTACATATTTTAAAAATGATATCCTCTCAACTACAAAAGGATGATTAATTCACACTCATTCTTCAATAAAAAAGAAGCAACTTCACAATTCGCTTGTGAATTGAAAGAACAGAATCTCAGATCGCCCATGTCTTCTCCTAAAGATCAATTTTAATTGCATTAAGCTTACATCAGCGTCGAGTATAATACAAAATATATTCGCGTTCTGTAAAACCGTCTTAATAAATGCAAGAAAAAGTCTCGACTGAAGATATCGTTCCAGCATCTCGCTTTCCAAAAGATAAATCGCCCGTGAAGACCGCCTGGTCCCCGTGAGAGCATCTGCAACCCAGAAAAATGCCTCAGCTGTTCCAGTGTCGAAGGTTAAACACTCGGGGTCCAATAAAGCGTCCGACCAACGCTCGAATAATTATCATAGATTACTCGTCTCTCGCGTATCCTTGTTTTTCGATATACCAGGCAACAGGTATAAATAAAATATCAGCGATCGAAGGCGCGCAATCGCGGCTACGTCCTCTCACGCAGCGCGGCACTTTCCTTCTGTCGGTTACCGTCAGATAGAGATCACGAACGGAGACAGAGGCGTCATTACCATAAGCACAACAGTCAGCGCGGACGGATCGGTAGCGCGAGGAGAGGAAGAGTAAGAAGAAAAAAAATCTATTGTTAGGTCGACTTCGACCTCAGAGGCACTTCCACGCGAGGAGGTGACGTTTTCATTGGTCTTTGATCTTTGGTATCCTGGTAACGCAGCAATGACGTCATCCGGTGATCCAAGCCCGCTCGGTTACCATCCGTTCCCATCGTGCAATACCACCACCCTCAGGCGTGCCTGCCAGCCCCTGTGCGCCTCGCCACGACTCCATCCCCCTCCTGGATATCCCCCTCGCGATGCCGCCCTCCAAACGAGCTCTGACCCCTCTTCGCGCGACAGCGTTTGTAGCAATAACGAGAGGAAGAAAAAGCAGGTTCCCAGCGTGGCTCAAGACGCGTCCCATCCTGCCGAGAGACCCCGATCATCTTCCTCTCCCGACACTTTCGCTCCGAGGGTGAAAATGGCGCAGCCGGTTGCCACGCTCGGGACTCGTCGACTCTTGACGAGAGCTCGCGATCGGGGCTAACTAGGCCGATCGTTTGAATTGGTTAATCGACGTTTCGCAACTTCGAGTCTAATGACGAAACGCTCGGTCGAACAGGATGCGAGATAAGATTCCGATACTGGGCTCGGGAAGGTCCGAATTGGTGATAGCTTGGGTCAATACGGTTGCTGGGCTTTGTCTGGGTTCGGGAATCGCCTGCGTTGTGCCTGAATTCTGGAGTGATTATTGGCCTGCGGGGGTTTAGGCAAATTTATGTTTTTGTAAGTGCAGGTGAAAGGGGGAAGGTAGGCAGAGATTTGTTTCGCCATGGGGCGCATCGACGATGGTTGTTGGTGACTGTGCGTTGAGTTAATGGTAGCTTCGAGTTGTTTCTGGGTATTAGAGATTTTTATGGTGGTTTGGAATTTAGTTATATTGCCATGGTTAATGTGCGTAATGTTTGGACATTTGGTGGAACCTGATAAAGTGCATATTTCTTTGTTTTAATGGGCCTCTGAATTTTATTTATAAATATTATTGGTGTCTAGAAAATAATATTCAAAGCTTCATCGGCAAGTGGATAATTAGCAATGAACTTAAGATTGTATAGAAACTAAGACAATTTTCTAATTTGAACTCAATAAAGAAGTATCCAAATTCGGAAAAATATTTACAAAACACCTGGTAGGAAATTTAAAATGTGTTTCAGAAATAGAACTGCAGAAATAAATTGACTATCTTGAAGAGTCATCGCAGAATTAAATGCTTAATAATTTTTGTTCATTCTGGGGGCAAGATCTTTAACATGTAACGCATACTACTCCTTATATAGATAACTATTACAGTAGAATTTAACGACGACAGTACATTTAGAGGGCCTTTTACTAAAGTGAAGATATGAACGTTTTAATCGAGTTCCACCAAATGTCTAAATACTTCCTCACGACAGTGTAGGTGTATCGGTGAAGTCATCCTTGATATTAGCCTGCCTCCTTCCTTGCATTATGTTTGGTTACTACAATTTCTTGATAAAGAATGATTCATAGTACCCAATGTATAGCATCCTTAAATTTTTGTAATTTATTTCTCTAAAACTTAGAGTCTCAGTTACACACAAATATTTTTCATACCTATGCATCCCTAATATCTTCTAGTTCTCTTTTTGTACTACATGTTAGGCACCATAACTTTTAGTTGCCCCACAAATGCACAAAAAACGAGTACCAGTTTGAACATTTGGTCACTCGTCAGGCACAAATGTAAAACCTAAACTGGTTCTATGGTAGCCCGTTTAAATAGATGCAGAAACTCAATTAAAGCTCACAGGGGTCCCTTAACGCGATTCATGTCAGGTTTTGGCAAGATGCACCAGAGGGGAAAGAAACTTATTCTACAGGTCTGAATTATACCTAAAATACGATAATACGTATAGGGCACACTTGTGCACAGAGAAAAGCAACCCTAGACTGCATTCTGTTCCACCAGAAAGGAACCATCTTGCGCTTTGTTTCAAATTTCTCTCGTATTCGATTTCAGTTGGTCTAGCTTATCGGTTCTCAGGACGTGTCCAGGAAGATTTAAACCAGCGATATCGCGCAGAGGAAACCTCGCCCAAGCTTTCCAGATAGTCCTGTCTCAAGTTCGAATAGGAAAAGTTTTTCGAAAAAGTGCACCGTTTTGGTGCACGCTTTGCCCAGTTCGAAAGGTGGCTCCTCTGACGCGCTCGAAGCATCGCTTCGTACCTGGTAACGGGGACAAAGGAAGGATGAATTAAACATAACTTCGTACAAACCGATCGGATGGTCATACTTTATACATTACTAACGACGTAACTACATGACGATGCATCTGTTCGCAGCTCGGGTATCGCGTAAACACAACACGTTCTTCTAGTTCAGCCTTTGCCATGACGAAAAAAATTATTTTTTAATCGCGATGTGTTAAGACATTTTACATAACGAAGTCAAGATCGCTGTGTTACTACCTACTGCCAACGTAACCTGTCTAGTTGGAGCAACAGCTGGTCGCGGGTGGTTTGGGATTTATGTTGGTTCCAATCGATTAGAAATTAATACAGTGGGATAGAAGATTAGATTTATGGAAATGTTGATTTGGTATGGATTCACTAATCATAGGTATCCTGTGTTCTTCGTGTCGAAAATATAGATGTACGCCATTAAGAAATCATCACGAAAATACAATATAGTATCGAATTGAATCTTAAGATATAGAATTTGATTTTTGTGTCATTTGGATAGAATTTTTTTATTTTGAAGTTGTCGCTGATCCTCGTCACTTTGAAAATTATTTTCTCAATTTTTCTAATCTTGCCTTGGGAAGATAAAACCGAATAAAAAATGCAAAAATTAGTTTAAGGAAAACGCCTTACTTTCTATAAACTCAAATAATCTTACGCAGCAAGTAATCTTACGTAAACTTCATTTACTAAAGTATACATTTCAAAATGATCACCATTCTTCATTCAAGTGTCCATAAAGAATTGAATCTATTACAAAAATTTACTGTAAATTCAGTACAAATTTTCTATAAATTTTCTTTTGTTCCAACAAATATAGTACCAATTCGTTACATAAATTCTTCCCAAGTAAACAATTTCGGGGACCAAAGACCCACCGCATTAGGCTCCCATTTTATTATAATTTCCTCCTTATGTTTCCTCTCTAACTATCCTGTCTCGGTTCACCAGAAGAAACTCCAGTGATCCTTTACATAAATTTCCCCCGACTTCGACGCTACCGAGTTCCAGAAGACTCCGTCATCTCGACCTTGAAAATTCGACGCCATACCGCCACGTAACGGCTCGAGCAGCCTCCGTAGCTCTCAGCCTCATCAAAGTCTCCCCAAGAGCCGTGTTCCTTGCTCGAACCTTCTCCCATGCATCTCCGTTCCATATCTGTAGAGCGTGATCGATTATATTCATCGCGTGCTGTCGAAGTCACGTTGACAATCGCGCGGCGTTCTCGAGGCTCGGTCGCTATACACAGCGGCTCGAAAGCATCCGTTGCCGACGGATTCGGGAAGCCACTCGAATTCTCCGGAGACCTGGACAGACTCGGCAGGTTTTGGCAGGCCAGGCAGGCCAGGCAGAGGCAGCCAGCGCAGGCAAAGAGAGGGTGGCTTGGACTTCGGTTCGGATGGCGGGTATTGATCCTAGCGAACCTAGCAGCGGGGTGGCCGGGACCCGCCTCAAGGATGAAGGGTGTCTCCCCTTCTCTCTCTCGTCCCCTCTCGCTTGAGCCCCGCTGTCAGCCAGCATTAAAGCGAGACGAAGATAGGAAGAAGCACGTGAGTGGGGTGGTTGCCCCTTAAGAGAGAGGGGTGAACCACCTAGAGCGCGCCGTGTACCAAAGATACCATCCCTTAGGCCGCCGTAATAAGCGGCCGAAGTGGTCGGGAAACGAGCCGAGGGGTGACCTGGAGACGATGAAAAATCTCGAGGAGCCAGGTGAGCCTATCGGAGCCACCATTCCGCAGTTTCCTTCGGTATAATGCCCTCTGCCCCGTCGATCCTTCCTTTCTTCTCGGCTCCTCTGGCCGCTTGGAGAACCCAGCTTTCTGCGCTGCGATGCACCCCTGGCGAATTTCCTTCTCGCCGATGACAGAGCTGCGCGTTCGAAGAGACAGAGGCTCGTGGAAAACGAGCGTTCTTCGTGGAATTAAAACGATTATCGTTATCGACGATGGTCTCCCAGCGAACGCAGCGGTCGACCACACGTGACGTCATGCTTTTTTCTATGGTAACGCAGATATATTTTCTTGCGTGCGAATACCTCGACCAGTGAGTCATTGACATCGTTGACGTACTTTCTCGGCTGCTTCGCCCGCATGCTTCGACGATTATAAGTAAATAAGACTGAATGGGCGGCCGGTCCTCCGAGTACTTACTCAAAAATATACTGCTTGGGAGAAATGGAGTACTGGGGAATTTGAGACGATCTAGTGTTGAGGAGGGTACCATCTCGTGTTGCAGTGTACTCTAATTTTTCAGTTAGAGATATTGTATATCGACGATGGTGTAAGTGCAAAACGAAGTTGTAAATCTGTGAAAAGTTAATTGTGTGGAAGAATGTTAATTAATTGTGGAGGAATATTTAGGGTCCTCCACAATGTACTTATATTAATTTTTCGTATATTCAATATAAAAGAATGATTGACTAAGGTGTTGCTGATCTGTATTCTAGTCTTTGATTATGTACAATTATCAAGGTATGCCATTATATTAAATGGAACGCAATGTCGCATGTAGCTCACAATGACGCGCAACATAGCCGCAGCGCGGAGGACGCCGAATCCCTCCGCCGTCTGAAGTAGTCCAAACTCTGATTCCACTTTTCAAATATTTGCAACCCACCATCAACCATACAATTTTACATAAATATTATTCGACATATATTCCTTGTAAACAAAAAGTCAAGCTAAATTGAAGCACAAGAATGTTACATTTTTCCCAGTTACATGTGCAAATTTCCACGACGAATAAGCTACCAATATAAACAATATAGACAGTTGAAGATCATGGCCAAAGGAATCGACTAAAATGGCTCCTCGATAGGCTAGCGTTTACTTTCATCGGGTAAATAAAAAGGAAACTCAAGCTTTCTCCGAGCCACATCTTTGCAAATAGTCAAGAGAAATTCGTCGAAGGGGGAATAAAAAGATAGATGTGAACCGGCCACCGCGGTACCATCTCACAACCGACCTCAGGGAGAAACGCTTTTCGATCTTCCGCGTGGCTCGGTGAATGTGCCCGGAGTACGCATGCTCCGCTGTTCATGCTTACAGACTCGTGTGCGAAGATGGGTTGACACCAGGCACACCGAGTTCCGATTACGGTTTCTGCCAGCGCATAATATATTCTACATGGTCTGCGACAAAATTGAACTCACAATCATGTGTAATTCACGGTAGACGCTACTTTAGAAAATGTGCCAATCTGTAGTATTAATGAATCTCTATGAGCCTGAAATTACTTATGTACTTCTGCATAATATATTAGATTTAATACCAAATTGCAGATCATCGTTTTCAGTAAGGTAGAAGTTCGATGAAGATTAATGACATTTTTGAGAGAAAAACGATAATTTATGACGGGGGTAACAGTGTTTTAAAATTGAAATGGCAGATGGAATTTTCCGTGATCTCAAGCAGGGTCCTCCATACTTGAATTCGAGGAAGATTAATCCCCTGAAAAAGGTCACACTGGTCTTTTTCAGTACCTTTCCATCAGGCTGCATTAAGCTAGATACTTGGGAGTCCTTCAATTAATTTCTCCGCAACTCTACTTCCTCATAAAACTGTGTAAATCTCTCTCGAGTCCCATCGCCACCTAAAGTCCCCACATCCCAGTCTCCCAAAACAGGCCTAGAATCCTCGAAAAATATATTAATAGACCCATGAGTGAACGACAGTTGTGAAGCCGAGTCGCAGACAACGCAGTCGCAAGTGAAGACACGCAATATTGACGGAGCTGAGCCCGCGACGAACGTCCAGCCTATCGAGAGATATTTCCGTCAGGCAAGATAACACCGTAGCAGATTAAACGAGCGAAGGCAGGGATCGGTCGTAGCCAGAGGGATCCAGGTCTCGTCCCTTGAAGGAAATTTTTCGACCTGTGCTCGGAGGAGCGCCGTGTAAAACGGGCAAAAGAGGGTCGCAGCTGCGCATCCTTCTTGGTCGTTCTCCAGGCAGCCGTGTCTGGTGGCCCCGAGTCGGAGACGCCTCGGCTTATTTCCCTCCTGTGCCAGCTGTGCGGAGCGCCCGCACACAGGCTGTCCTGCTAAGACGAGCGTCAACGACGGGCCTGGACAGAGAGCAGGACAGCGGCATAGGCCTCTGCCTCGGGACGAGCGGGACAGGGATATCACTCTAGCCATCGACGGAGGAAGCGAAACGTGCTCTAGTAGCCAAGACGGAGAGAGACGAGCGGCTGTGCATTGTCGAAGGGTAGACAGAGACGCCTCCCTCTCTCTTTCTCTTTCCGCTGACGTTGGACCAAGAAAGACCTTCGAGGGAGATAGAAAGAGAGGACAACCCTCGATCGGTTGGTGGGGTCAGGTTGCTGCAGAGGTTCGGAGGGGGGAGCGAGACCACCGGAAATCGGTCTGTCCTTATTTGAGAGGCCGCGTGAACCACGCCGAAGCCTGGCCTGCCTTTCGTGCCTGCTTCTTCTCCTCTTTTCGATGGCTTCTCTTTGGCTGCCTCCACGCGGTCGAAACACAGGGACGCACTGGCACGCATCGAGGCAAAAACTCGAGAGAGAGAAAGAGAGAGAGAGAAGCTCCGCGAAGATGTTTCTGTTAGAGGCGATTCTGGTACCAGGGCGTCCTCAGTTTCCGCACAGACGTTCTGAGAAAATTGTTCCGCCGTCCAGGCGGGGAGGGGGGAGGCAGGGTCGGGGAATATGGGGGAGCGCCCTCGTCGCGCTGGTTATACGATATCGCGGAGGGAAAGATCCTCGACCAGAACCGATGGGAAGCTGTTCGCCTGTGGGGAACGTCTGCCTTCGAGCTGGACCATTCACGCCTGCGCCTTGTTCAATGGCCTCTTTGGTATTGCTCTGAAGGAACGAACCTGAAAACTTCAATTACGTTGCGTTGCAATGTTGCTGTAATGATAGTTGGAAGTAGTTGGAATCTGCTTCGAGGTTTTCGAGTTTTTGAGGAATTTTGAAATTCGTGAGTTGGTAGGATATGGAAGGTGGGCGTAAATACTGTCATTGCTCTGTTTTTTTAGTTTCGAGGTTGTCGTTTGCTGCTAGTCTATTTCTGTTGGGGTGTTTTGTCTGTAGTACACTGTTTGTGTTCGATTATTCTGCTTGCGTTAATTGTTTCGTTTAAGGGGAATGCGGTATTTCGTAATAAGCTCGTAACTGAGTGCCAATAGAAAATTTATAAAATGTGGAAGGTATTTTTCTTAGATAGTCTAATTCAAGCATTAAATCTGACTTCAGTCTTATTAAATAATAGAGATCCAGTGGTGTTTAACATTCCATAGTTAAAAATTATTGTGGGATAATTAGCTCTACCTAGGTATATTGTTTGAATTATTTATCATGAAGCACAATTATTTGTTTTTCTTACGCGAATATTCAAAACTCAAGGTTTGAGTAATTAAAGATATTCCTTTGTGAATATGGAAACATGAATAGTCACTATAGCTGAGTTCGTATCGAGAAAATAGTATACGTGGAAAAATTTAGAAATGTGGACGCCATGAGTATTTTAATAGATACCAATTTCATCGTGTTTTTCGAACACATGTATCCGATTAATATTTAATCTCTGGCTTTAATCTCCAGTATGATGAAAACCATTAATGTTGAGGAAAAGATGAATCAGTGCAAACACGTGATATACCAACCAGAGAGCATTTGTACTTATGCTTTATCTGGCTAAGGAGATCTACCTATCTATCTTGTGCACAGAGCGCAAACTACCAATAGCACAACTCTAAACCATTAATCCCACTAATACACGATGGAACGTTCATTATCTGCTACGCGTGTCTTCATTATCAAACCAAAATGGCCGACGTGGCGAACCGAGCATCGCTGGAACAGACTGTTAATTTGTTACGGTTGCCCTTGAGGATCCTCCTCAGACCACTTGCTTATCAGAATTACAATATATGTGTAGACATATATGTATCATGGAAATCTATACTTCGCCGCAATCGAATTTATCTATAGGTTCGCCAGAAAATTTTTAATATTTCTAGAAGAGTTTGCTTTCTGAACAGTGCAATTTTAATATATTTCTATACGTGAAGTCGATAATTTTATAGAAACAAAAGCCCTTGAAATTTTGATTTGATTAATAAAAGGTTGACGTTTTAGTCCATATTGGTATTAATATTAAATGTGTTACTGATACAACTTCCATTATAACGTATTAATTATTTGTTTCTTAGTTTCACTAATGCTGTATAATTCCGGAATGTGTATTTCTTTGAAAGTAAATAGAGGTTATTCTAATAAAAGAAATAACGAAAACTTGTAAAATATAGATTTAATTAATTTTTATAGTATCATTTTACGTATAAAGTGAAAATTATATTTGCACTACTATTTTTTAATTAAATCCACAAAAGTGGGGGACAAAAATGTTCCAAAGTAATATCGTTGAAACCCCCTCGACACACATCTTTCATTCGAGAAATTACGTCTCTGCCAAAAAGCATCGCGTACTAGAAACGTTTTTTACCACTAAACACTTTTTTGTAACCATTTATTAAGAAACTGAATTGTCCAATCTTCAGCGTTCCAGAAATGAGACACCGCTCTTATTTAATCCAAAGATATTAACTTAAGCAATGCAGTACTTCATATAAATTTCTTCGTATATTTTTACGTTTTGTTGCATTTTCACTTTTAAAATATTATCTAAGTATATTTACTAATTTATTTTGGACCTCAAATAAACAATTGGTTACAATTGAAACTTCTAAGGAAGTAATAGAAGTAGGAAAATTTTTAATTTTAGAACTGTATGGGTATAATTAAACTTTAATATACTTATTAAAAAGTATTTATATCATTTTCTCTTTAGATGAATATAAATTTTTATACATCGTTTCCCATTCTTATTTTATTTTTAGGAAAGATGCTCTTCGATTATTAGTTTCCATTGAGTCTCTTAAACATTAATTTTGCAACGATAAATTTAAGATCTTCACGTACATAGTAGTAAAAAGAAAACAATTTATATCATACTGAAATGAAATACTTTTATAGAATT
This sequence comes from Calliopsis andreniformis, assembly GCF_051401765.1. NCBI lineage: Eukaryota > Metazoa > Arthropoda > Insecta > Hymenoptera > Andrenidae > Calliopsis > Calliopsis andreniformis. The sequence continues at coordinate 5,037,610 of NC_135065.1, read as the reverse complement.
TATAGGTTATTGATCCACATAAGTTTAGATTTTTCAGTCTGTATTAAAGTTAGATAACAAAACTGCACCTGAGAGCCAAACTGTAAAAAAAATATATAGTCACACATTTCTTAACACTATGTGTTCACTATATAGAGTAGTGTACCCCTTATATCCTTTTTACTTATCACATAGTGTCTCTAAATGGATTCCTATTGTTCCTATTATCATTATCTCTCAACTACACAAACAAACAGAAATATTATCATCATTACATGAGATTCGGCGTAACCCAGATTCGTTTGAAGGGCACTCAAAAAAATGAACATTAGTATTCCAGAATACAGACAAGCGTTCTCATGTGATTGTAAAACTAGTATAGTGCTAATAATGGACGAGACTACAATGGAACAATTTCGAAGAGGCTGTGCATCGGGCACAGGGTTTAAGGTGTTAGAGACGATGAGGGTAGTTGCGTGCCAATATCTCCGATGACTCGACGCCCAGTGCCAGATTTCCTCCCCCTTTCTTCGCCCCCTTTTTCTCCATGCAAAAGGTCGACCCTGTCGAGCCGCCATCTTCTTGAACAAACACGTCGTCGAAACGGTCTCACAATTTCCTCGACAGTCGAATCAGCCCCAATGTAGCGGTTCTGTTGACGTACCGAAAGGATCACGATCAATTCGGGCGATTTCACAAGGGCCACGTCGGGCTGTCGCGTGATCGTCGGTCAATTCACCGGATCTTCTTGTACCCAGACAATTAGCTTGACTTATTGATCGTGTACTGCAATACAGTTTCGGTTCGGTTGCGATCGAACGGGGTCAAGTTCTCCTTCTTTTGTGGCACATAAGATGCCATGAGAACCTGATTAGCGGCAATAGGGGAGAAATAGCTGTGTCCCTGTTGAGGCGCAATAGAATTCCGTCTAAATGCCAATAGCTGACCTGTACAATATAGGGTAACCAGTGATATCGATATTGTTTAACGAACACAGAAATAGAGATGAACGTTATATTGAAACTGAAACACAAACGTGTTCTATGGTATTTCGTTTGAAAGCGTCGACCAATTGCTGCCGACTTAATTTTCACTGACCATTAAATAATGGCGAATGGTGATCTAAATAGGTCGTTGGAAAGGTAAAATTGTTTGGAATAAATATCATTAACTCTGGTATTAAGTAGGTACTGCTTTATTAATTTTACCATCTTATTACGTAGTTCTTTGTTTCTCTTCACCAAAATTATCATGAATGGTAAAAAATTGTTCAAAGAAATTTATTGAGCGGAAGAAAATACGAAAAATGAGAGGTGAAAATAATTTCAGAAAAATTTGGAAGATTTATTCATTAAGAATAAAATATGTACAAAATAGTAAACCAATAATTTTGTAAATATTATTGATAGAATGTCGTTGAATTTTGATTGCGTTCGGTTGTGAACATTTTTTTAATACAAAGGAAACGAGACTCTTTGTTCACCGTTACATCCACTTGGCCACGAAATGGCGACTTCCGTCGTGTTCTACTAAAGACTTCAACCTGTAGGTTTCGTTTTGCTGCTTGCATCAAGTCTTCGCCCCTATTATTTCATGTCAGCAGATTTGCATCTTATATTTCCAATAATTTTTGTAGGCACATCGCAAAAAGGTCCAAATATTGTAAGTAAATAATCTTTCAATATTGCGTCAGATTATTCAAAGTTCATGCTGACTGTTAATTAATTTAAAAAAAGAGACATTTTCCTAGTTTTTTCAAGAACAATTACCTCATATAGATTAAACAATTAAGTTGAAAAATGTACACAGGAAATACGTAATCCACCATATTCTCTGCTGCAGTTATTGAATATTTGAACAGCGCATTTAGCATACTTTACAGAAGAAATTTAATTAAATGTGCATACTGGGGTGGATCCAGAAAAATTCATTCCAAAAAATTCATACAAATCGTAAACGCATAACTCCTCCAGAATGAAACCCTTACCCCAAAATAACGCCCTCGTCACGCATAACCATAACGCAGACACCACTAACATATTTAAACACTCCGATCGAAGTCTCCGCATCTCGAATCCTCCGCGCCTCAATCGAACGTCTCCGTTTTGCCTATTTTTAGAGCCGCTCTCCCAGAGGACGTCTCACTCGAAGGGAACCTCCTCGCAACAAGGCGAGACGTTGCGTAATTTTCCGTCGCGTTAGAATTAAATAATCGAAGCCTAACCAAACCGAGACGCCAGAGAAGCTAATGCGTCTTCCTCGGCCATGGTTCCTTCGTCCTTCGGCAAGGGCAAAAACTGCGACAGTTCTGCAAACGCGGGCTCGTTCACCCGACCATCGCACAATGGTCGCCGTGGGTTCGTCGTGTTCGCAGACAAAGCAGGAACCGTCCGTGGGGATGAAGAGAAAAGGAGCGCGCGTAATCTAACGCCCTGCCGAGGACCAGGTCAAGGAAGCGCAACGTGGCGGCTGAAGGAGAACGAGGGCCTCGTGGAGCGAGGGAAAGAGAGAGAGAAAGACAGAGAAAGAGTGAGAGACACAGAGGGGGTCGGTAGCGGTCGGTTATACCGGATAACACAGAGGCGAGGAGAACCTCGTGGTTCGAGGGGTGGCGAACCCCTGAAGGACCCTAGTCGGTAGCGGTGACCTCCTCCCTCTTTTTCCCTGTCTCCCTGGTCTCTCTTCCTTTCCAACCCTGCCCCCTCCACAGCACCCGTCATCCCTGCCGCGACGGCACCGGAGCACGATCATTGGTTCACCGGTTTCACGCAGACACGAGGAGGCACACGCAGCTGCCACTGGCTGTCTCTTGTTCCACGGCCGGACCCGATCGGCCAGTCCGTAGGAGAAGCAGCGCGCGTGCAGTAGTTAGCACGCTATCACGCGTGATATATACATCATCGACGGTTCTACATCACGTTCGCGTGTGCACGCGGGTGGTTACCAGTCCTCCTCGTCCTCCAGCCGCCGCTCAAGAGGATTCCCAGCCGCGTTTCCGTTCCGCCGTTCCGCGGTCGCCGTGAGGACGCGACTTTCCCCTTGGTGACTTTCCCGTGACTTTACCCACGAGTCGGTGCGCAGCCGTTCGGCGACTCTCGTGCGCGCCCGTCGACGATCGTCCCTCGGGCCGTCGTCGAACGTCGCCATCTTGACGGGGCCGCCTACGAACCAACGTCAGCGGAAGGACACACGGGCGACACCTTTCGTCGACGACGCGGACCATAGCGACCGCACGTGCTGTGCGCGAGAAGAGACGAGAGCGCGACGCGCGTTTCCGACTCTTCCTCCGCAACCCTGCGGATCCCTCCGCCCCGACGGACGGTCGATTCACGCGAGGCGCGCGACACGCGTGTGCGTGTGACGTTTTGAATTTGAGCCGAGAAAGTGGTGGCCAAGCGGCGTCTGGGCCCACGCACACACCGTTTTTCATCGCTACGTCTCTCTGTGCCTACCCCCTCCCCTCTCGTGTCCCCCCTTGACGAGTCTCTCTCGCTCTTTGGTCCCCTTCTACGCTGCTAGCCACAGTTCGCAGGGCGTCGCACGCAGGGCGGTACCGATGCCCTTTCGACCTCCCGCGGTCATCGAGAGAGCGCAAGAGTGCTTCCGTCGCGCGACCGTCTCGGTTCTCACGTACCAGCGCGTCGCTGCTGCCGTCGCTCGAGGCTCTTCTGTCTGAGACGTTCGTCCTTCGAGGACGCCTCTGTTCTCCCTCGAACGACCGACCGGCACGTGACCCGAAACAACGGAAGACGATCCAGAAGATCGGAAGCGAGGCGATCGAAAGGTCGCACCTGGTTTCCTCTCTCGCCGCGCGCAACTGTGTGCGCGTCTGTGCACACCCACGTGCGCCTGTTTTGAGAGTCGAGCGGCGATACCTTGGGGTCCTGGCGGACCCGCCCGGCAAAACGCTTCTAGTCACGCGTTCGCTACCAAAGTAAACGAACCTCGGGCTGTTGGAACGGCCAGACGACCTTCGTCTGCCAGACGCTGGGGGAAGACCAGAAAAGGAACGATCTTTTATCGAGGAAGAGGGAACAACACGTCTGTGATCAAAGGCTCTCGAAGGCACGCCGTACTAGTCGAGGATGAACGCCGCTGCGCGAACGGTGACACGGTCGTAGCGGATTGTCAGCGGCAGAAGCCTCCAGTATCGCCGAGGATGTCGTAAAGAGTCGTCGTTATCGCGTGTGGCTTCAGTGCGTGTGAGAGCGTGATCGTGCGTGCGTGTGTCGATAGAAAGAGGAACGGATTGAGAGGTTAGGATGCCGCAGTGCGCCGTGGCTACTTGCCGCAACAGTCATCGTCGGACGCGGGGCCGTCGTATCCGCTACCATCGATTCCCCCAGATACCGGAAGTGCGCTCGCGATGGGTGCGCGCGTGCGGCCGCGTGCCCCTCTCGAACGGCGAGATACCGTTCAACATACAAACGGCGCGCATATGCTCCCTCCACTTCACGAACGACTCGTACGAGAAGGATATGGAGCACCTTGTGCTCGGGCTTCCTGTGCGCAGCAGGCTGCGTCGTGGCGCCGTACCGACGATCGGCGTGCCGGTGAACGTGCAGCCGGTCACCAAGATGCTGGTCGAGGACGCGAAGCGCTCCCTCCTCAAGGTCACCCATGCTAAAATGCTAACCGGGCAGAAAGTGACCGGCAACAACGGCATCAGCGCCAACAGTAAGCAGCAGCACCATCAGCCGGCCACGGAGAGGCGGCAGCAGCACCACCACCACCAGCAACGTGCCAAGAGCGGCAATCAAGTGAACCAGGAGCAAAAGATGGCGGGCATCGACGTGCTGCTTGCCCTCGGTCTCAAACCCGCGCCACGGTGAGTCCGTTTACACGATCGTGCCTAGTGGCGATCGCGTGCACGATAAAATGGGGGGTCCAAGACGAATCTGGTACCGGAAGCGATAAGATATCGTCTCATTCTAGCGCGAGGTTCTTCTCCTATTGCTTTTCAATACGGTTCGCTCTTGTATGGTATGCAGTCGCTGCTTACTTCTGCCCGACTATGGAGGAGAGCAGTATCTAGTAAAAATATTTTACTGCTATTGTGCACTGAGACAAGGCGCAAAATGGCTGCGAGTATTCTGAGATGCAAAAAACTTAATTTTATATTTTTCTGAAGTTACTGGCTTTCTCAGACTTACGGTAGCATACGCGAGGGGATCTGGAGATTTTCTTTTCTTTTCGTTTCTCTGGTGCTTCTAGCAATATTATTTTAGTATTTAATGAGGGGATATTTTCTTTATGTCCGGTATTTTCAATTCGTTTAATTAGCGTTTTTTGTTATAGGATTTCTTTTGAAAAGGAATTAGGGTTACTGTTATTGTATTATTTAATTAAATCAGTTCGTTTTAGATCGTACGATCCAAAGAGGAAATTTTATGATTGCGGCTTAGTTAGCGCGGCACCACGGAGAACTTTAGTGCGACCTCTGGGAGGTGCAGTGCATTGATCCGCAGTCGCAGATCATTCGAAACTTTCGCTTCCTAATTTTCAAAATACAGAACGAAATTGAATAATAATATGAGAAAATGAGTTACTCTCGCATTTATTTTGCTTAAATTTTAGTTTTCAAGGTCACGCGCCATGTTGACCTTGCAATGAGTCTTTGATTCTTTTTTTGCGTAATTAAATACGAATCGTTGCATCTTTGTTCACTTTGTGTTAACGAGGTTATACAATATTTATAATGATTTCACAATAGTGACAGAACAGAATAATAGTAATGGGTGGGAAGGTAGTTACACAATTTTTACGTACACGGGAAGGTCATTACATGATTACAGTTAGTTATGTCCCCGTCATTTTTCTGGTCGTAATGCGATTTTGTTAACGATAAGATAAACATACAACAGAGTAAGGAATCAAAAATTCATTTTTTTCCAACTGTAATAATGGAAGTAAATATTAGCTGATTTACACATTGAGATTGTTTTACTAAATAGATTTGTTTTTCCATAATTTTAGTAAATCTAATGATTTACGCTCAGGATTGCATTGTACAAGCGTTAATATTTGTAAATCAAAAAAGGATATTTTTCTATTTTTTACGAGTTATTTGTAACTTAAAAAATTAGAATTTCCACCTTAAAAATTAATTAAAAACGCATTAGTATTTTATTATCACTATTCTAACTTTTTAGACAAATTTTACATTTCTTCCACGAAACAAAGTGAAATCAGTATCTCAGGCTCTCTGTTTATTATTTTAGAAAGTATTAATTCAGCAAAGTTTAAGAAGTCCCACCTGTCTTAAAAGAATTTTTTTAATTAGTAAATCAAAAATGTGCCCTCTGTTACTTTATAAGAGTGATCGAGTTGTATTATTTGAGAAACGTCATGCAATGCCATGCAACATTCTTTCAAGTATACAAATATAAATATAATGTGCATAACTCTCGGCCAACTCGCAACATAAAATTTGCGTTAGTAAGCGAGATGCTACGAGTTGGGCAACACTTCTATGATGCAGAATCTTTCTACGAATATTCTTGTGACCGTGTGGATCGACCAATGAGCTCCTGCCTTCTTATCTCTCTTACAACGCACGTGTGGATAATGCTTCTTCAACATCTGCTTTCCTTCGAAAAGCTTTTCAAACGTGTTGCTCTATTCAGAGCGATTGCACTCGTACACTCTTTGGGATTTCGATCCTTTTACATTGTAATCAGCTTCCCATTGATACATGCAATTTTGTTTTCACGAGCTGATAGCGTCTATCAGTCTGGGGTTCTGTCTTTGTGTTTTTTCTCTTATCTTTGGCATTTAAAAACAACTAGTTGGATTGCAGAAAAGTGATCTCTTCTTTGTTGTGATTTTGTTTTTGTCAACTAAAAATTGCCATTTATTTTTAATTTTACTCGAGCGTTTAAACATAGGTATTTAAAATAATGAAAATTACTTCACTTCCGGTTTACTAGACGAATAAACTGCTTCGTTACCAATGTTGAGAATCATTTATCGCTCGGTTTACAATAAGAAAGTGATATAAACGCTGTTCAAAAAATTAAAGCAAAGAGTCTCACGCTTTGAAAATTTGAGATAACTTAGATAGTGTATTTGCTTTCTTTATTTTTTGATATCAAGTAATTCGGTTTGTGTTAATAACAATTCGTACAATTTGAAGGTTTTTAAGCCGTTAACACGTCAACGTATTAAATATTATCCAAGATACGCTGTTAATGAGGTATTACGTAGGAGGAGAGAGCACTCTGTCGAAAGTCTGAAGTTTCTTGTTTTAAACATGTTTACTGGCGTAATGAAGTAGGTGCAAGGTTAATGTCGATAATTTTCTTTATTTTTGTACCAGTGAAATGAAACGTGGTCTCTTAAGGTAATCTTCGTTGTTGCATAAGTAACTTCTTCCTAAATTTATTGTTAGTTGATTGGAAAATGCTATTAGATTTTTCCGTGTTAAGCCATTAATTCTATTGATGTACATAGACATGTAATTTAATCTATGCAAGTTGTGCAACAAACTTATATAGGCGTCGAGAAATATAGTTAATAGATAGAATTTCAACTTGTAACGCGTGAAAAGTATTTAAACTTTCAAAGGATTGCAATTTGTCAGCTTGTAAACAATTTGGTAATTCCAATGATCATTGTCGTCTACTAATTTTTATCAATTTTCACACAATTAATTTCAATATTTAAGAAATAGTTGATTTTCGGACTTCGTGAAAATTGGATCAGTTTGTAACATGAGCGATACGTTACTATAACTGTTCTAACGAGTATTAGCAAGTGATACCAAACTTTTGATTCATAGATTTCATCATTTTGCCTTCCAACCAAATATATCTATTTTATTTATCACTCTTTATTTTAAAATAAAATAATTTTTGTCTTCTAAAATGTGCTGAAAAATAAGGGTAAAATAATAAAAAAATTATTATTTTTATTTTTGCGCTAATTAATATAATGTGGTAGCATTGATTAGAAGTAACCATATATTAACAACGAATAAATTAGTACATTCTTTAGAGTGCCGTAAAATTTTAATAATTAATTTGTACGACGTGAAAAAAAAGGGTTGAAAATGGCTATACTATATATTATACAATTTTTTCTGAGGAAAATTTGTGCTAGATTAACATATGGTGGTTTATTGACAATTCCAACCTTGTTTTGATAAATAAAAACAAGGCGACTCTGTTAAAAAATTGTCAGGTTAAATTAACAAGAGTGAACGAATTAGTACGTTTTATTTTATTTGGTTTTAATAAATTAGTAGGATCAATGCATCAAATTTAATTTTAATAAATTGATGGGACTGATCTTGTACAAATTATCCTTAAAAAAAAAGAGATCGAAATAAAGAAATGCTCTGTCAATATCTTTCTCCTTAGACTATTTAGACTGATCGATACAGTTTGACAAATCTAATTTTGCAAGTCACATTTGTCGATTATTGTCGATTATTGATACCTTCTCGATTGTTCTACGTGCCTCTATATTCTCACAGACGTTCTAACGTGTAGCGGTTACTTCATCCATGAGAATGTAGAAATAAAGCAATTAATAAGTTGTAAGAAGTTAACACTCGACAATGGTAACCAGCGAAACTAGATTTGCCAGATTATATGTACATATCGCTCACTTGACCTGTATTTCGTCAGTTACCCCCAATTTTCCCCATCGTTGTACCCCATTTTAACACAGAACGCTACATTTCCCTGTTCACATTGGCGCGCAACAGCGATAGGTTACGAGGATACGAAACAAATCGATGCTCAAGTTTACGTGTCGAAAATCGGTCGGACGGTAGGCATGGGAGAAGGATCGGCGACGACCCGACCATCTTTGGTGCACAAACAGCCGACCAGGGTCGTCTCCGCGACGGCGATTTGACCTACGGGCGACCTCGGGCCGAGAATCGACCGTCCTCCTTTCGTCATTCCACCTCGTGATATATCGTCGTTTCTCGTAGAACGCCGCGTGATCTTATGTGGAAAAAACGGCGAGAACCGAGGGACGAGTTTCACAGCTATCTTGGTGTCGGTTCGTCCTCGAGCGTCCTTGGGCGTGCAAGGTTCGACTGGAGAACCATTTGCATGGTTCGACCCTCGGGGAAAACACGTGACAGGTTTTTGGGATTCCGAAGCGATTTTTATTACGGGCTCATCCACTTAAATTAAATCCCAGACGAGGACCCCTCACCGATGGCAAGATCCACTGCTGCATTTTGCAACTTTAAGAGACCACGGCTCATTAACGATCCATCGATCGCTATCGTCGCTTTTCGAGAACGGGCCAAGTACGTTCACCCTTTTCGTCGCGGGTAACCGATAATCGTTCACGGTTCGCGCTGTGAGGCAAATGAGATTTGACCTGATTTTGTCAATCGGGGTACCATGTCTGAGAAATTACATCTCTTGTTGGTTTGGTGTTTTATTTAATGGTTACACGAAGGAGTACGTGTAATTGTCTTCTTGTTACAGGCTCGTGGTTCATGGGCGAGTTTATTGGGGTGAATTTATCTTTGAGGTGTATTTAGGCGATGAGCTCTCTTTCGTTTTAGTAGAAGTGTAGGGTTTTATTAGAAGCACAAGGTATGATAAGTATAGGTTACCTTAACTAATTTTAAGAGGTACCTTGTTATTGGGCCTGAATGCGGAATCGTCCACGAAGAAGTAGATTCTGTTCCCAGAATTAGAATCTCAAAGTAAAAAATTGTTCAGTTTGTACATTACAATATTCGAATATTTGAAATCTTGAATATTAGAATGAATATTTAAAATTTTAAATATTCGAGAATTGTAATATTTGGGTAACTTGAAAATTTCAGAATTTTAATATCGTATGAATATTATGAAATCTTGGTATTTAAATAATCAAACATTTCGAAATTTTTACATCTGGAAATTTGAACATTTGAATGTTTAAAAATCAAAAATCACTTTCGCTGAGAAAACAAAAAAAGTGACTGAAATATCATTTATAACTGTATTCCCAAATGAAAGTTGTACCCATAACCGGACATTGCAATATAATTAATATAACTAGGAGCATATAACGAGGGAATGCTATAATAACAACGTTCTCTATCAGAAACACCTACAACAAAACTATAATTGTAAGTGTTATCCCATGGTACTCTTCAGTCTAAAACTCATCTCTTTCGAGCTATTTACAATAGATAACGTTGCACACATTCCTTTATCACCTATCACTGGCGTAGATCGAGGCCGATCATCTTTCTCGCAATGGAATTTCAGGAATCGATCGATTGCAACAAATTAACGGTTGAGTGACTTAACGGACCACTTTTTGCGTCAACGTGACACGATACCCGACTGTTACTCACAGTAGCCCCGTCCACAGTTCCCATCAGTTACAATGTTACAATGTAACGAAATATTTTAGAAGCCCGTCGTTTGTGAGTTCTTCATTAATCGAACATCACGGACGACTGGCTCTTTTTTCACGTGGCTCGTATCGGTTGTTTTATCATAAATTACCAAGGTCGATGAAAAGGCAACCTTTTGCTGGTTTATTTACACGCGGAAGGGGGACGATAGAGAATGACCGGAATAGTGGAACTATTTATGCTGACCAGCGTCTCCGCGATGGCAGAACTTTGGACTATTAGGCTAGACCCGACTTCACCCAATTCAACCTCTGACCGATGCAACGCCATCCGAGAAAGGCCTTCGCGGTCAGGGACGAAGCGAGACCGGCTCGTTTCTGGCAAACGCGCCCAGCCTTGTCGATTATCTTGTGAAATCCAAGCTGTCGCGAATTTTTCGCGACGCCATTTTGAAGCCTTACCCGTATGCTTCTGCTAGGGAAGAATTAACCAGTCTGGTTCAGGGTGTCCCGTCACTTGCTGGGGAACTTGCAGTTTAAAATTTTGCAGTCTTTTTTGTATCTACATTGGAACTTTTTAATGTTATGTCTACTTTAGGATTTAAATATTAAGAATTTTTCGTGAGAGGTTAAAAATGGGATTTGGTGAGATTCTATAGAAGAGATGCATTAATTGAATAGAGTGAATGAAAAATTTTAAAGTTTGAAAATATGGGCAGCACTTGAAAACAGAGATACTTTATCTAAGAATCTAACCTACCTATTGGGCAATTATCTCTTTACAAGCTCGTCAGTTTGTTTAGTTTTTGAAGTTTCTTCGCTATAATAAAACAAATGGAGATTCTCAAGGTGTAACTAAATTATTCTCAGAAATATAATTCTTACTCTCTATAAACTTATTACCCATACTAAGTCGCTAGTTTATAGCAAGTGTACCTTGCAATTTTTAATTCTTTGTGTAAAAATCGCAACAAAATACTTCAAAACAATCTTTCCATCATTCTTTCCTCATTTCCTCATTGCAGCCAAAAACAATGGTTCATTAGTCGCAGAGATAGAAGGGTGCAGCGTTCGGTTAAGGGCGAGGGCGGTGCTCTAAGGGAAAAGGTGGGCAATTTCGACTTCGTTCCAAGAAAACTTCGACGTAACCTCCGTGCACGGTTCACCAACACGCTCGAGAACGTCCTTGGCGCTCAGGGACACCTTGAGCAGGCGAGAACACTCCTCCGATCGTCAGCGTCCGCGAATTAGGTCGAGAGGAGAACGCGAGCGGGCGGGCGAGCACGCTCTCTCGTAACCATTCGATGTCAATAATAATAGCGCGAGTCTCACACTCGCCTAGAGGTTTCCTTCTTCGATTTTTTGGCCTCCTGGTGTTCAGCGAGTCCTTCGTATCTCTTTTCCGGAGATTTCGACGGTTTGCTAACGAGCTCTTGCTTCGACGGAGTCGGTTTCGAAATGGTTGGGGAAAAAGCTCGTTGCGTTTGTGATCGTCACTTCGATTGCATTTATTATTGTGTAATTGAATAAATAGGATATTTTATGGCAATTGTAGACTTGCAGCTATGTTGATAGGCGTTGGACGTTACGACAGACTGAAAGTATTCTAAGGCACGAGTGGAGGAAGTCTTGGAAGGATCCTTGAGGAACGTGCGTTATCTGTGGTTATATAGATCGCTGGTTCAGTGGAGAAGTTGGTCGTAGAATTTTGATGATAATTACAAATTCAGATATTAAGTTCTGTTCTTTATTGTCTTGAATATTTTGAGGTTCGAGGTTCTTGGTTCAAGGTTGGGTAATATTGTTAATGGTTTTCTTTCAGTCACTAGTTGTTGATATGTTATAATCACTGTTATACATTTGGGTCCTTAGTCTGTGAAACTTCTTCATCTCAATTTTTTATCATAAACTAAATTTAATGAAGGACTTAAAATTCTATCTTTTGATCTATCCTTCGTCGGTGTGTCACAATGCCAATGCATCAGACATTTCTGAAAGTTGAAAGAGACCTCAGTCGCTTTATCTCTGTAAGTTAATGTCTTACTTCCACTGTACAAAGTTCCACCTTTTACTTTTACTACCGTATCAACATAAGGGTACAAAATAAATTATTTGAAACATAAAACCAAATTATATACTGTACTATAAAATTGTCTGAATTTATCTAAACGATTGTCTATGAAGTTCTAAAGAATGCTTGTTTTGTAAAAAGAAACCTACAGAAGACCTTGGTTAAATGGCAAAAATTTTAGGTTAAGTTAAGCAAAGATGGCACCGTAGTATTCACATTCAGTTCTAATTTTTTTAATAAGCAGTTCCTATTCTTATCTTTTGCATGAAATACTATGACACTAAAAAATGATTTCCTTTATCATCTTTGATTACGTACTTGGTTACTCTTTCTAAATCTCTTATAGTTATTTAGTTTCATTATCCTAAAATATACAATTTTATGAATGATACCATGAATAGTACACTGCAGGAAGTTATTTTTTGTCATTTTTTTTTTTTTTTTTATTCCTTCAGTGAACCATTCCAATATCCCTCTACGTGAAAAAACGTCTCGCTCGTAACCATTCGATGTCAATAATAATAGCGCGACTTCGACCGTGCAGAGGTTTCCTTCTTCGTGTTCTTCCCCCACCTGCGCCCCGAAGTCGACCTTTCCGACGTCTTTCCGTGGACTGTGTTGCTTACGTCGACCTCTACTCCGTCGTTGTTGTTCCAATTTACAATTTTAGACTATATTCTATCTTCGTGACTTTAAATTCTGCCTGCTCACCATGCCCTATCCATTACCCTTCTATTTTTGGATGAAATTCCTCTGGTGAAATTAGTTCGAGATTATTTATAAACAACCTCTTTTCTAGAGCTACTATCAGATATTATTATCAAGATATATTGTGGACTAGTCTCGTACTATTAATTTTCATAGACTATTAGAAAAGAATTATAGGATTATTAAAGAGGAAAGAATTATTATAGTTATTTTTCTATAATATGAGGATATATGCAGCGACACACGAATTTATTCGCAAAAAGTTATTAAACTCATATGGTCAAATGTGAAACATACTTTACTTTTTGCATTGAAATTCAGGGAATCGTTCTAGAATATGAATCATGAAAATGAGAGGTATGTAGGTAAGAGATAAAATACACTATAGTAGCTTTCATAATTATATTAATGTTTAGAATGCATCTGCGAGTCAGTGTACATGTACTTATCTCGTAAATGGGAGACTGGTGACTGGTGCACAAACGTAACTCGTCCCTATTGGTTTATTCTTCCCCGTGTTACACATAATCCGTTTCTCTTGTGTCAACAAGAAGAACCTGGTAATATCATCATGACCAATAGTAAACCTGTATACGGAAAGCCCTCCCAACAGTCATTCGTCGTCAAAACATCGATGTCTCTCGTCAGAGAAAACTAAACATACCCACAAATCGTTATTCATAAATAAAGTAGTTAATATTTCAGTACGAAACTGTATAATCATAAAAGTTCTATAGGAAGTGTTAAACTTAAGCGTAGTTCAAACTTTCAAGTTCGCTCAAAAAGAACTATAGGAATTAAAAAAGCTCTTTCTAGAATTAATCCTGGAATGACACTGAGGTCTTCTTTCATGGCCCCAGCAAAATACTGATTTATGTTACTATACTGCAAAATAATTGCAAATAAAACTGTTCTTTTGCTTTTTTATAACCTCAAACTCTACATTTGAAAGTATGTTATTGTACTTTTATAGAATTTGTACACATTTATTCAAAACATACGAAGAACAGGCTAAACTTAAAAAGCCTGAAAGAGTGTCGTGTGGCAGTCCGAAAAAACTGTGCCATTCCAGTGTTAAAAAAAAAGATTCAAAGCTCTTTGTCTCCACCAATAGAAAACCGTACAGTCTCCACGTTAGACAGTGGCACATTCGAATCGCGCAAAATTCAAAAGCTATAGCAGCAGCAACAACAACAGCTTCAGCCTCGAGCATACGGCAAGAGGACAGTGGGAGACAGAGGACGAAAGCGCGCGCTTGCTCGCGAAGAAGAAGTAGGACGCCGCTACAAGGTCCCCTGGCAAGCGTTTAACCTAACCTAACCTAGCCCAATCTAGGCGCGGACGCACACGCGCGCGCTTCTATCTGCTCTCCTCCCCCCTGGTCACCGCATTAACCGCGTCAACCCCACCTAAGTCAGTCGACCTGCTGCACCCCGCTCTCTCCTCCCTCTCTCACTCTCTCTCTCTCTTGCCCCTGTACCCTCTACTCTCCACGACTCCCGTCTCCGTCGCTCGAACTTGCGCTCGTACTCGGCTCTACCCGCGCGGGTACTCGCACGCCTCGTAGTCGGTTAGACGTCCTTCGTCTAACCGTAAATGCGCGAAAACAGGCTCGCGTTCGGAGAGCGTGCTAGCGGTTCTCTCGCGCACGGTCGTGGAACCGGGGAAGAACCCTCGTCCGTGAGACGCGCAGCGAGTCCAGGTGCCGCTCGGAGAGAGCGAGGGAAAAAGGGTTCCCTGGCGGTCCCCAGTTGTCGATGGTCGTCGGTTCGCCGCGACTCCAGCCTCGACTTCGGGCCCACGACGCGATCCTCGCGCCGAAACCGAGAGAGAACGCTCCTCGATAGACGAACGACCTTTCCTGACCTTTGGCGTTTCACCACCCGTCCCGCCGAAGGGGATATCGGCCGTGCGCGCGACAGCGAGAGTGCCCAGAGCGTCTCGGGCGAGGAAGACGCCAGCAGACGCGAGTCGCGGACGATTGGCCGCGATCGGCTGCGATCGACTGCGTCCGGCTGTCCCCGCGGCGAGGAAAGAAAGGACCGTAACCGGCGACCGAGTGGAAAGTGCAAGTGGAGTGTGAACGGTGCATGCGACGCGTGTGTTCCACTAGGATCCCGTGTCGACGCTTTTCCTGGGGACCTTCCTCTTCTCCGCGGATGCACACTGCGCCGAGTCGCCGCGAGGGACTCTTTCGGGGAGATGTAACCACACGTTGAAGCTACGAGTATACACGAACGTATGTTATGATGGGTCTGAGGGGGATTTGATTTGCGTATACGGGGAATTGGAATGTTTAGATTTGGGCTGGGGTCCTTGATGAGGAATGCAGAAGAGTTTGATTGTATTTTATGTTGTGATATATTTTGATTGCGTTCCTGTTTGCAACACTGGTTACAGTGAGATATTAAGCTGATCGATGTGGTGACTAGTAAGTGCAAGATTGTGGTATGGATGAGTTTGATGTTGATCTGAGAGCTAGAGTGTAGTAGAGTCTAGTATGATGTCAAAGAATGTTTAAGGATGCGTTCTTATGTAGAGTATTCAGTGTGCTGGGGAGTGGGTGGTTAGAGTCCTTAGAGAGCTATGAGTAAGCTTGATAAATTTGTACTTTGACATGGAAAGTGAAAACAGGAGTGACTTGCATGCTTATCGATAACGCAGGGTTAACAGAAGGTGGGTTATTCAACATTTGGAATGGGATTTGAGAGAATTATCGTTATGGTGACGTGGCTGTACAGTGTTTTCTGGATATAGGCTCGTTGATTAGTGTTTAGCAAGGAACTTGCTTCTGACAATGGGATTAGCTGGTGTTCATGATAGTCTACTTTGGCCTTGAAAGTTGACTGACTTGTGAAGTGAAGCTTTTTTAGTTCAAATAATTTAGGTTTTGGGTACGTTAATGGTGAGGTTAGAAAGAGGGAACATTGTGCTTTTCGATGGGCTTTGTTCTTTGGTTATTGAGCTTGCGATACCAGGAAGACGAATTGAAGTACCAAGCAGTGTCCAGTAGACCGATTACTTTTACTTGGTTCAGATTGTAATCGCGAAAGTCCCTATCCCATGACCGACATAGAACCAGTTGTGGCTCGTGTTTCACCCTGGTTCGTGATAGTAATCGTTACACTGCTTCGAGGAAAATAGTCGCGTGAAGCTATTTAGAGACGTTGCTATGGGTTTGTGATTCAATGGTTTATCGCTCCTTTATTTTGTTATACAAAATATCAACCTGTGCTCTAGTTAAACTAATACTCTAGTTACAAAATTATGAGTTTCATTAGAAGACTACTGAAGTCGCGCTAAGAATCAGTTCCTTACTCCTAACCTCTTTCGCAATTCGAATCTTCAACATTCGTGTTACCATCTGCAATACCACCCCACTATGGAAAAAGACATAACCTACAGAAAAATGTGAAATTAAGTTTTCTGCATTTTTAAATAATTTTGAACATTCTACGTCTTGTTTTAGCGCAAAATAGCAGTAGAATATGTTTAGTAGATACTGCTTTTCTTCATAGTTGGGCAGAATAATTCTATCTACTCTTTCCTAGGGATTTTTCTTCTTAGGGAGTTCTTTACAAAAGGGAACTGAATTAGATTTATCAGTGCTATTACATTATTGAATACTAAAGTAGAGAACGTGGAAAATCTTCATGGCCTAGATTCTTTAGTAACATTTTTTTTCTCATTATGCATATTCGTTAGCCTAGAAGATTTCAGTTACCGCTTGCCGGCCGGTTTCGCTTTCTCCTTCGCTTTCGCTATCGCTACAGTTTAACAATTGCGCGCTCCGTTACTATTTCGCGCGACTAAGGAAAGCGTGAAAGGTACAATAGCCTGGAGAAATACGAATCCTTTAATCAGTGCCGCATGCAACGTTGTCCAGTGTTTTCCATCAGTGGTCTGTAACATTTATCAAACTAGTTTATCAAGTAACATTCATTGTGACAATGTTTACTACTGCAGAAATAAAATGGAGTAAGTTGAACATTGAAAGTATTTGATTTATACTACTCTAGTTATTTCAAACAATGGGTGAATTAAGGGATTATTCTTAATTCTGTGTAGCGATCGATAGAAAGAGGAAAGCTACATTTCTCGGTATTGAAAGGTCTTTGTACCTTTCGAGGTGAAATGAAAAAGAATTCGTGCGAGGGAATGGTGGAATTAAAAGCGAGAGTTGAATGAGAGAACATTTTTTAAAAAAAAGTAGGACAGATTTAGTATTAGTAGGTGGCGTTAGACTCCATAAAATTCAGATGAGGTTTATGGCAGGTTTTTATGAAGTGCCATTGAAGTGAGCAGTGCTTGATTGTTGGCGGGCCTGTGAATACTGCAAACGAAAATCGATGCGACCACTAACCACCTGTTACACTCTGTCTGAAAAAAAAGAACATACGAGAAAAAAAACTGCGGAACAAGTATCACGTGGAGGCTCATGTTTCCCACGCCCTCAATACATCGAGATTTCGTCGTGTTATTTTATAACTAGACGTAAATTAAACAAATCGAAACAAAATCTTTTACTGAGGTGCCTATTGAATTGCATATTTTTCAATCGTTCAAAATTAAAGAACGAGGAAAAAGGTCGTGAAAAGGTAGAGAAAAATATAAATATTCAGAGTCTCCAACAAATCAATTAAAATGTATTTAAAATTCATTTCTTAACAATTTTTCGACGCTATTATAATTCCCTAAAAATTTCAAAAATTTCATAATTACATTCTGATATACAATTCAAATTTCAATTCTCAAAAATTGAAAAATTTTGCAATTGTAGTATTTGATTCTTTTTTTAAAATTTCGTATAAATATTTTTATTCTAGTTTCTTTTCTCGTTAACATTGCCCGTCTTGCAAGAAGAGCCACTGACATTTTCTCAAATCGATCAGACAAATCGGAATACAAACGTTAGCCTTTTTATTTTGTTCGAATCGTTAGAAGGCTCGAGGAAGAGTTGTTGGAGGGCTTTTCAGAATTGGTACCGCGAAACCTATATCCGCGTCTATAAAGTGCAGTGAACGCGACCGGGTGCAACGAACTTGGTTTTCCCCCTCTCTCTCTCGTTCTCTCTTTCTACCATCCTCTCCCTCTGGCGCGCGCAATTCTCCCTTCCGATGCCTGCGTTCCCTCCTCGCGAGACGAGCGTGCTCGCGTTGACGCTCGTGGCACACAGTGTTAAATGTGCGTCTGACTGTGAAAAACTATGTTTTAATTTAATAATATGCAGATCATTTTAAACGAGTAATATTATTTATAATTTCGGTTTTTTTAAATTATTCTTCTTTTACAAACTCGGAATATCCAAAGAAAAATTGAATTATTTAAGTAAAAAATCGAAGTTTCGGAAATGATATTTTTTTCATATAATTTTACTTGATATAAATTCGATTTGTTAGTCAGGGTAACGTTGATCTCGCAATTGTAAATAAAAAATTAGAATTTCTGAGTCTTTCATTTTTTCGTAAATAATTCTGTTTCTGTTTTAAGCATTTGCAATTTGCAAAGGAAACAATGCTAAAAAGTCGTAATTATTAATAATGTTATTTTCAATGATTTATACAAATTTATTCTAATTGAAACAAGTTTTCGCGATCAGCGAAGTTCAAAATTAAATTGCAAGAAAAGTTGAAGAAATGGCACTTGATTTTTACAAAAATCAAGGAACTGAATACGCCCTACAAGATAACAGTGAAATTTTTATCAGTCCATTCCAATTAGCAAAGTTATACTTTAAAATATATAGTACATGTGTTCCAAAAATTGGTGACTGTTCAGTAGGCCTATTCAAAACTACGATCAAATTTTTTCATATCTTTCTATTGCAATTTAAATACATATACATATATACATATTTGTAAACAATTTTCATAGATAAATAACAATTTAATTAAAGATCCTTAGGCATTAAGGAGCTTAAAAAGAAACAAGAATTATGTAGTCGAAAATTGTCAAAGTACAACTTTTTCACGATTAGGCCCTTTAAAATTTTAAACACATGGTGCACTGCGTCGCTCGATTGCAAACTTGCCAGAGGCGTAACCATGAATTTCGGACGGTTTAGCGAACGTCTTTCATCCATTCTCGGAGTGTTTACATTTCGTTCACCGAGCCAGCTTTTGCTTTCAAGCTACCTTTAATAATCCGACGATAATATTTTCGTCGACGAACTCACCCCATCGCTTTACGTGGAAATAACTGTTCAAAGAAAATGTTTTGTTGAAAGACTGATACAGTCCTGATAGATTTTTCCATCGGTGAAGTTTTTTCTCTCCGTATTCGAAGTAAAGTTGTTAGTATCGTTCGATTTTTTTGGATTCACTTTGTTCAGAAATATTTGTTTCGGAGTAATTAACAGCTGGCTAAAGGGGTAGGTTTAATTCTTAGTCGAAGGGTTCGTTTTAATTTATTTAATTCAGGCAGTTATTGCTATTGTGGAGGATGTAATCAGATAGACTTGAAACGTTAAATACAGTTTTGTGTGATAATTTAAGAATTATTTAAATAACACTTCATTTTATGGTAAACGAGAATTGCAGTTTAAGAAGACTTTGATTTGAAACTTTAGATAGTTGAAAATATTTTTATTTTAAATTTTACATCTTGATTGAAATCTATAAGCAAAGTTTGTATTTTTGGCTGAAGATAGTTAAACGAAGGATTTTTTTCCTTTATTTAAATAAGTTGTAATTTATATGTGAAGAGTTACTTGAATAGATTCTATAACTTTGATGTTAAATTAGTCAACTTTTTACGATGAATCCAGGTGCATTTATTAAACTGATTTATAACTACAATTAAAAGATCAGATTGTTTGAGTTGTGTCACTTTTGAAGTACATATATGATGTAGTAATACTCCTATTCAGGAATGACTTTCCTATTGCGGCATTTAAATCTCCCGAACGCTGATGGACTATACAATAATAACAAACACTGACCTAACCCTTGTGAGGTAGAGGACTGAATTAATTCTTTTCACATTATCACTTGAAATCTCGTCTAATTTTCTTTTATAAATTCTCAGATATCTTCTTTATTTTCTCCAAATATTCAGACCTCTTCTGCAAGAAGTTAGAGGGTATCAAAATGGAATCTTTTTCATACATACGTGCTAATAGGAATATGAGCGTACATATATTTTTTAAAAGACTCAGGTAGAAACCTTTTAAAAGTGAAAGTTTGTTGAAAAAAAATTATGAAGGAGTAGTTATACCACACGAAAAAATGAATCGAAAGCCTAGAATAAACTTTACAACTGGTTAGGCTTCCGAGAACGTTGGGTTCAAAGACCGTGTACTCTAGAGAACAATTTCTGGCGTTTGAGCAGTGCGTCGAGGTAAGGGAAACACTTGTAGTCAGATCACAATTCTGCCTACGATGAGGGAGAATCGTTCCCCTTGCATCCCCCTATGCTTCAACCACCTAAAGCTGTACTTCAGTGCACTTGTGCACCCACAATATCGAGATAATTGAAATTGATTCATTTTTTTAGAATCCCCCCATGTCTCCATCAATATTACTCTTACTGCTGTAGAATTATACTGAAACAAATTTTAAATTATTTACCTAAACTGAGTAATATGATATAAAATATAGACTTCATGTCAATTAAATTATAATATAAAAAGTGACAATTTTTATAATATTCCTAACATAGAAAAATAAATTTTATGTCAACTATAAGTTCAGATTATATACTTATGTCCTTTATATTGAATTCATTTTCTTTTTAATTGAAGTTCAATGTCTATAATGGCTAATAGAGACAAGATAAGATAAAAAAGGTAAACAATCGGAGTTGTATTTTTACGACTGAAGTTGCAATTAATATATTAAATAATTTTGTTTGTTTAAAGAAAGTTATTACGTTCTTTAAAAATTCGTGCTTCAATTGCCATATTAAATACTCGTGTTCTTTTCTTGGTAGACAATAATAATAGCCTAATTCTCTTGTTGTGTTTGCTTTATCAGAATTAAGAGTAACATCGAGATAACGAAAAGATTCAGAAAACTGATTTAACTACTTAAATTTATCTCAATAATTTGAGAATAGTACCAACTGGTCCTGGTGATCACTGTTTCATAAATTTCAAAATCCAGCTTATCTAACTCTTTCATTAAAATCAGAACTTTTTAAATCCTACATATTTGCCGCCACGAATCGCAACCCGCCAAAATTCAAACAGAGTATCCAAACTTAAACTCCAAATCCAAGACAGTTTTTGAGCAATTTCATTATACAATTTTGGGTTCTTCTTGCCACTTTTCCGAATATATGTCATCGATTACACAATAATCTGCATAGAATCCTGAGAAGGAGCAGGCACTGCGCACGAAGCGTGTAGTGGAGCGCACAGAAGGCGCGAAAGCGTTAACCCCGCTGTGTGGTCATCTTCTATTCTAGTGCGTGTGTAGCGTGCCTCTTGCCGAGGGTAAACGCAGAACGGTCGTGCACACGTTGCGAAGACCACTCTGCGTCATCTTCGCCATGGGAGCATGTACCCTTGCTTCCATCGCGCTCGACTACGTTCGCGTATCGATCGGCGAAATAATCACTGTTCGAAAAGATTCGAGAAGCTTTGGGATCGAAGACCCCTAAAATATTATGAAATCATGCTCAAGTTTCCACTAGTCCTTCTCGTGTAACTATTGTGCATTTGAACAGTTTCATATTATTGGAAATACGTAAAATGGCGCTTCGAGTAAAATCTAATATAGCTTTGGCTATAAACCTTACTTTAAACGATTGTTGTATAAAGTTTGTAAGTCTGATGAGAATAACGTTTGATGTCGGTTAGTGTAAATAAAAACGTGTATTTCATGCATTTCCAATAATGGGGAAGTGGTTATATAAATACGCGCGTTGCTGTAGGTATTTAAGATGTCTGGTACATTATTCGATAAGTTGTTTTGTTTAGTACTGAGTAACTGTTATTATTGTTATTATTATGTCGTTATTGCTTGTTTGAGATATAATATGCATAGTTATTATTTAATTGAATTCAATCATGAGTGCAAGAAACGAGATGCAGTCTGAGACTGTTATTGGACCTCTGCTTGGTTCAACTGGATTGTTTCGATGAAGATTGTATTAAATAATTTGAAAAGAGTTTGGGATCTTGTTATTGTTTCACAGAAGTATTACTTGAAATGTTAGGTAGGGAATGGGTTGCCATCCAGTAGTGTGGTAATGGAGCACACTTAAAATTAAAGTAACTGTGAACGAATAGTGTTAAGACAGAAGTGAGAAGTGTTTCAAGAATATACAGTACTACACATAAATATTCGAATGGTGTCACATGTTGAGAAAAATCCAAGTTTCTTTGTAGCAAATGATCTATATTCTTTACATTTGTTTCGTATTTCTGTTGTGTCTTAAAATTAATATATAATAATTACAGTAATTGTATCTTTAGTAGTAACTAATGATTAATTTCAAAAATAAATATCTGAAATAAATCTGCAATTTTCCAAACTTGTGAAATCATTTGAATATTTATGAGCGGTACCGTACGTAGGTATTATAAAGAAAACAATTTAATTACAATTTTATTCACGAGCACATAAAAGTGCATCAATTTTAATGATACTTAAAACAACAGACATTTAATGATAAATTTTGTAATCATTTTAAAGATACTAAAGATATTTATTACTATTTGACGAATGAAATTATTTAACTCATTACAAACGAAATGAAGATCTATAATATTTAGAACAGTGAACCTCTGTATGTGGGTGCAAGACTCTAAGCTTCAGTGATTAAAGTACAGTATTTATTAGATATAAATTATAGGTATAAAACACAGTTCTTTTTATCTTGTTTGTATAACAGGATGCCTTATAGCAGAATTATAAAAATAAAAATATTATAGATAATTATATATAACTCTACTCAAATATAAATTTATGGTATTTAAGTAAGTTTCAATTTTCTACATTTTAAATGCTTTCTTATTACTAATGTTTTAATATACTAAACACTTTATTGCTTTCTATTAGAAAGTCAGCTCCTCTAAGCCAAAATGTAAAACTCTGGAACTGACCTGATACATTGAGAAAATAGACAAACGTGGATGCATTACCTAACGTGCTAACGTATTAGAACTCTCAACTCTTTCGTTGCTGAAATTCTAGCACTTAGCACAAACCGTAAGCGGAAATCTTTTAACCATATTTGTCGAACTTCTGTAGGTGTTCAGTGCACAAACTGTACTGAGTGATCGACTGCACTACAACTTTTATGAAAGGGGTTAAAAACACTCTTGCTTTCTCACTCAAGTTTATAAATCTGAGGCAACTGAAACAGTTGAAAAAACTTAGGACACTTAGAAGACAGTATTAGAAGAGAGACAATTTAAAAAATAGATACGTAACTTAGAAGCATTCATTAATTATGAAGAATGTAGGAACTTATAGTAAAAGAATACTCAATACGCCTATCATGGTTTTATACAAAGCTTTAATTTTGTCATTACAAATACATATTTTCTTGAAGGAATAATAGTATTAGTAAATTGTTTAGAGTAGCAATTATGCAGAGAACTGAAAGGAAATTATATAGATATATTTTCGAATTTAGGATATTTTTTTAAAAAGATACTCTGAATTTTATCTACTTTAAGATAAGAACATCCTTGTATAAAAATGATTTAAAATTCTAGATTCTTTTTTCATATTTTTCAGAAAAGTGATTTTAAAAGTCTGTTGACAGAGAACCCGGAAATTACATTAAATACTCGAGGAAAATGCAAAGACATTTAAATAAACATTTTAAAATACATTGCACTCAAACTGAAATGAATAATTCTTAATTCTTATTTGCTCAGTATCTAGCCAAAATTGCAACGCGACGTTAGCAAACAGATCTAATAACACATTACAGAAGCTGAGCGTATCCAGTAGTGTTAATTAAAAGTCCTTTATGCAACTCGTCTAATTACACTGTCCCCTTGGATAGGTGACGATATAAACATTTGTATAAACGATACTATGAAAATGATAATACAGACGCATGCCAAGCGTGTTGCATTGAAAATGTCCTTCAGCTCAGTGACAACTATTTTCTGTGCAAGGTCGAAGCAAACTTCGCGAGCAGACTTATCGGTTTATCAGTGTCATCGTTGAAAAGTGAACATTTTCTGATCCGTTTTCCATAAATCGCTATCTAGCTCCATTCTTATATCTTGTTTTTCAGTTTCACGAACTTCTCGTTTCCAGTAAATTGTATGTATCCTGTATTTTAGATACATAAACTTATATATGTATATGACGATGATTGTGTGTTTCTTATTGCAAAAAATATGTATCTTCTCGTATTTCTTAAAGGAAAAAGCAAAGTGCTGTTAAGGATAAAATACAAAATGTAACGTATATACTACTTGAAGTAGTGTATGTGCAATGAATACACTCGTGACAACGTTGAAGTTCGTATTATGAAATGAATATTTATTGATTTGTTCCATATAGAATTAAAGACATTAAGTTCAATTTAGAGAGAACTATTTTAGTCTCATTATGAAAATTGATAACAAAAATAGGTAATCTTTGTGCTTTTTTTAGTCCAAATATAATAATAAAAATTGATCTTACATTTGTAAACTCTACTTATATCACAGCACAAATTAAATTTTTCGTCTTTTGAGTGAACTAAAAAATATCATTTGCAAATAATTTCATGTTTAAATCCTACCATTCTCAAATATACATATTTGCATTGTCCAAAAATGTGAATATTTGTGTATCTGTTTTTCATATCGAGTGAAAGCAAAAGGAATTGGAGAATATGAAATGAAGATAGTATTTGTTAAAAAAAATTAGATGTAACTAAAGTGTATCGTTTAATCTAATTATAATACAATTCTTTGTAATAGTGTCACTATGATTCTTAGTGGGCGGAGCAAAGGGTACCTAATCACATGACCATCAAGCAAACAGAACACTTTACATTCGTTCTGACTTCAACGTGAGCAGAGTATAGTCTCCTTAGCAAAGCTTGAAACAAGACTATCATTGGTCCCAGTCTGTGAACTTGTTTCAAGGCGTGCTTCTTTCTACAATGTGACAAGTTCTAATCACGAGCAAAAGAGTCTCCCACACTTAGTTTCCTCTATTATGCATACAAATGCTAGTTCCTCGAGTATTATGTATGAGCAATCAACACAAATCAAGTTTGATACGTGGAGGAGGACAAAGTGGTGTAAGGGACCTCACTCGTGGATGGAACTGCATTACTGTCTTTCGAGGACATTGTTATACGCTGAAAAGTTTTTTCTTACAATGATTAACGTAAAAAAAGCCATTTGCATCCAGAAATTATTATTACGCTAGCCTCTTTACATCAAAATCATGTTTCGTATAAATTCATAAATTAAAGTGAAGGTTGAGAAAGAAAGATATAACGGGACATTTGATAAATAGTTTAATGTTGTACAATACTCACAAATATTAGAGAAATTTTAGAGATTAATATTGTCTCAGAAAGATTAAGTTGAAGTCATTTCAAATTGCCTGTATTTTTTACATGGTTCAGTGATTTTAACTCTATCTTATTTTTTTGGAAAATATATAGTACTTGAACGACAAAGTTAACTAATTGTACTCGTCACGAAGTGATGTTTTCAAAGTTTCTTAATATTCTATATCCTAGGACAGTTCAGTCTGCCATTTTTCAAAGACTGACTTCGAGAACTCTAATACAGTACTCACTCACTATAAACTCGTAAAGCTAGAGACTCATTATCTCAATAAAGCCTTTAAGCTTTTTAATTGATCTAGTATACTATATTTGCACTATTATATATTTTAGCAAAGAAAATTAGAGAGTTCAAAAAATCGTAACGCATACATAATTCGCTATAACCTCAACAAACTAACATAGAACCAAGAAAACATGATTCCAAGGTCCATTAAAGCATCATCAACTCCCAAGCGAACCAGTTTAAAGAGCCTCCTCGTATCTCTTCGAGCTTATATCGAGTGAATTCAGTCCCAAAAAAAGAGAGAGACAGACGCTCCCATCACTTCGACGCCTTTACCTAACAGCTCTTCCGTCTTAGACGTTCGACGAGCGGAAGGCCGCTAATCGCGATCACCTTGTCGCCTCTCTTTTTTTTTTTTTTCGTTAATTGCGATCGTCAGGTCGAAGGATCAAAGCGGCTCATAAAAGCGCGACATTTTGCAATGTGACTCGCGGAGTGGCACAAGGCTGACGGCATGAAACGTCCGAAGGACGCAGGAAACGCTTACTCACGGCAGAAATATTCGTTTGCTTGCAGTTTGAACAAGATGCACGCGATGGAAGGTGCCGCTGGAAACGGGAAGAAGGTGGACTCCGCCGAGAAGACGCGGGAGGACGACACGTCACGCGCCTCGCCGAAGGTGCCCCAGAGCCAGCAGAACGGGGCGGCGCTTCCGGAGGAAACAGCCGCCGCGCCCGCGACGCTCGAGTGTCTGAGGTCCTCGGCGTCGATCAAGAAGGAGCCCCTCTGCGACTCGGAGAACGAGGCGACGAAGAACACCTCGGCCGCGGAGAACGCCCAGCAGAAGCAGGCGGCGTCACGCTGCGCGAAATCGGAGACAGAAGGAGGCAGCAGGAAGCGAAAGTCCACGGATGGACAGCTGCCGCCTAATGGGAACTCCACGCCGAAGAAGTTCTGCAACGAGCAGAGGGAGCAGTATATCACGTCCCTGGTTGGCTGTGAAAAAGTTACCGCGGAGGAACTGGCGGCGAGGGCTGATCAGCTGCGGGCTGAAGTTCAGGTAAACGTCTGGAGGATGCTTGGGTCGGTCTGCTTGAAGAGGGGGTCTTGGAGAGGACTTCTTCTTTCATGTAGGATCCCTGTTTTCTTATGGTGAATGGATATTCTTGCGTGTTGAGTTAGGGAGATATGAAACGTTTACAGGCGAATGTGATTGACTCCAGTTTTTGAAGCTGTTTTAATTTTAATGGGAAAGAGTTTGATTAATGATTGAATTTTTGTGTTTGGAATAAATATGAATGTTTTTGTTTTGTGATGTTAGACGATTTGGAAAATGAGAGACTTGTGTAAGGATGTTCTTGGGGCTACTTGGGGGGTCTGTAAAGTTGGAGGCTGAAGGGTATGAGTAGTTAAATGTAGACTTCACTTATTAGAACACTATTTATGGCGATTTGTGTAGCTTCAATGGAATATTCTAGAATATCTACGAAGTTGTAGCTTTTATGATTACTATATTTGGTCCATCAAGCACTGCTATTCAGTTGTTATGTCTCCCTCTGTATCAATACGTCGATTCTTTACTCGACTGTGTTAAGTATTCAGGAAACAAGGGAACTGTTCTAGTACCTGAACACTATCTAAGCTAATTTTATTTAACATTGCGCTTAAATTCTAATGAAATTAAAAACGAAAAATAGTGTACCTACTTATCCTAAAATAGTATATTACTGGGGTGTCATAAGACACGTATCAAGACATACACTTTTGGAGTGTTCACGTATTGAAACATTCGATGTCTTAAGTGTCCAGGTATTTTGAGACATTAGAATTCAAGTGTAAAATTAAGTAAAATTAGCGTCAGTGTTCAGGTACCAGGACACAATTACTAGAAACATGTATCTCATTAGTCAATGACCCTATAACATGAATTCATTCCATACAGTCTTAAACCCATTAAACACATGCACTACAATTCCTATATATTTTGTTCAGGCCTTGGACGAGCTAGCACGTGCCAAAGAAATGGAATGGAACGAGATTCTGAGTATGAGAAAACTCAAGGAGGAAGCGTACCTGAGGATCGAGAGAAGGAGGCAAGTCATGGGATTTATGGAGGGCAATGGACAATTAGCGGACACGTTGCCGCCAGCGAGCTTAGCGCTCGGTCCCGAGTGGGAGAGCAGTGGTAACACTACTCCAGTATCCAAAGAGAAATTGAATTTCGGCTCGAAGGAGGATCTGCCTGAAGAGAGCTCTCGGGATTCACCTGCCTTCAAGAAGGAGAAGATCGGGAAACAGTCGTCCCAGCGGCAGTCGACGCCCCCAAAACAGGGCGGTGAAAATGGTCGGAAACAGGCGGAAGTGCTCAGCCCAGAAAATAGACAGATTGGTGAAGGACGCCAAGGCGCCATCGTTGACGTCAGATCCATCATTGCTGATTATAGACTGAGGCACCCTGAAACAGTACCGCGCAGGTAATTGTTCATATGAAGCCAGAGAGCTGGAAAGTTTATTTTAGGGTAACAAATCTTAGTCAAAATATTTAGCACATTTAACTAAATAATCTTGAAATATTATACTTTCTGGTTATTCATTCTAAATTCATAGCCCAGCAGATTATTTATTTATTTGTATTGTATATTTGTTTGTATATTTGTTTGCATACTTGGAAGCCTTTAGAATGAACTTTTAAAGTCTGAGGTTTAAATCGTTTTAGAGCTAAGTGTATATTTCGTTCTGCTCATAAAATTAAGCTTAATTCTTCTGATCCCATCAAGCATATTGTTATTACTTGTGACATTTAGTAGTTTTTTTGATTTTAGAAAAATGTAAATTTGTTCCCAAGTATCAGTTTTTAGACAATGTGTAAATTTAATGTTTTTATTTACAGTTTAACAGGAATTGCAAGTAAAGTTTTGTAAAAGAGTATTTGTTGGAATTACAGGGGACGAAGAATGAGAAATTCGGTGAATGTCGGTCTGGGAGCTGGCGGAGCTATGGTCGAAACAGGCCACAGTGTTGATTCAAGGCCATCTAGTACAGATTCTTGTAAAAGCAACCCGAACGCGGTTGATCCCAATAACTCGATGAGTTTTAAGGATGTGCTCGTGCAATTCGCCAAACTTAGCCAACAGCAAGGTACATATAATTAACTTTAAACAACAACGTATATTGTCAAATTTCAGTATTAGAAAAGAGTGTAAATATAGAGTTTAATAATTAAGTGCCAATCTTCTATAGATGAATAAGTAATCGTAGCCATTTTTCCTTTAACGTTTAAAATATTATTTTATCCCATAAATAATGCTTCCGAAAATCATTTTATTCGTGAATAAATGAATGCCTGCTGTTATGTTTAGTCACAGCTCTGTCTGAATTACGTTCTACCACCATCAGACAATTGTTTTAGGCTCTTTTTCGAAGGATTCTCTTGATCCTTTGAATTAAAATGTAAAAGAGGAAGTCATATTACTTATGGGATTCGGAAGGCTTAGGATAATTGAAACTTAACCAGTGAAACGATTAATATAAAAATCTAAAATTATTTTTAGGTGAGCCTGTGAAAACACCTCAGAATTACCCGGACGTGACGCTTCATCCTGTCGCGCCATCTCCAGCGCCTCAAAATACGCCACCACAACAGAGCGGTTCATTGCTCCATGGAATTCTCACGAAATCACAATCTCCAAGACTTACTTCTTTTTCACCTACTTTAGCTAGATTACTCACCGCACCTGAAAGAGAAAGGAATGCACCAACAGCCGCGTCCATGCCACAGCAAAGTGCGGCAACCCAGCACCTTTTGCAGGCATATCAAGGCTCTAATCCGGTTTCTATCAGTGACCTCCTATCTTCTTCCAAGGTATTTCACATTTCTATGAAACACAACATAACACCTTCACAGTTTAACCCTTTAAAACGCAGATTCACTTACAAATAGAAAGCAATTGTAAAGCTTTTCATATATGATATTTTTTTAAAATTGGCGTTGTCGTGAATGCTTATTATTTATTAAAAGAAAGTTTTTTGTAATGGAAGTTGTTCATATATGCAGCGTCCAGAGAAAAAAAGAGGGACAACGTTAAATATTAAAACTGTGTTCTTGATTTTTTAATATTATAGTTCTTTATAGAGATAAATTTCACCAATGAACTATGTATATCGAAAGACTCAAATCAGTATAATTAGTGAAAAGACTAAATTGAAAATATACCTTGAAATATATCTAAAACTACCTTTCACATTGCATTGCATTTTTACATTGGATATAAAAATTGCATAGTATATATACAAATCAAGAGATTTGTGACTGAAAATGCTTCACAAATCATAAAATCGTGAATGTGTCATTTAGGTAAAAGTAAACGTAACCTGAGTAACATTCAATTCTATTTTTATATTTCCAGGCTCGAACTGAAATAACAATAACA
The DNA here is from genome assembly GCF_051401765.1 of Calliopsis andreniformis. NCBI lineage: Eukaryota > Metazoa > Arthropoda > Insecta > Hymenoptera > Andrenidae > Calliopsis > Calliopsis andreniformis. The sequence goes on along the minus strand of NC_135065.1, from coordinate 5,007,399 downwards.
CCAGTCGTCAATACTCCAGTTCAGTCGCACTCGAATAATTTAATTCATGTGGTAAGATATACGTTACAACTCATTACAATCACTTACTCAATCAGTATTTTCCCATAGAGGAAATACATATACATCAGTATGTAAAATGTTTGTATATTCTCTTGTAGGATGATGTTGAGGAAGAATCGGCTGTAATCGAAGATAGAGAGACCCGCATTTCTTCAGGTGGAAGGGATACCAGAGAGGACAGAGATAGTCCTCCACGATGCCAAGGATGTCACGAACGTGCAGCGCAATTCGTATGCGCTGGCTGTGGAAACCAATGGTACTGCAGTCGCGAATGCCAGGTAAGACTTTCAAATTATTTTGGTATTATTTGAATCATATTTCTTAACATATATAGTGCTACGAGAGCTATCGTTAAAGCATGTTAAAATTCGTGTAATTTTAAGTAAAAGTGGCATTACACACGTTAATAAAATGATTTATTTGATACGATACTTAACCTCTAATCGTGAACATAAATATTATTAATAATTAATATTTTAGGTCGCTGCATGGGACGAGCACTCTGAAGTGTGTTCTGGCTAAACAACGAGCGTCTATCCATCCGGATCTCGTACTCGTGGTATCAAGTTAAATACCTATTCAACTGAGAATGAATCTAGTCAAAAAAGAATGGCCAAGAATATAACGCGTATTCAGCACGATAAACACGAAAGATGATACGTCATGAGAGGAAGTGTATATTTTTAAGGATCTTCAAATATGTTTCATCTGTAAAGTATAAGTTTTATTTCGTATAGAAGAATCGCCGTATCAAGCGGTTCTCCTGAGAAACGAGTATTTACGAGAGGAATTATAAATCTTGACTCCCGGGCACTTTAATGACGAAAGATCCGCAGTCGGAGTTGAAACGGTCGTTGCTTCATTGTAATCGCCGCGTTGCTTTTATTCGTTATTCGTAACGAACGATCGAGTCTTCGAGACCAATAGAGAGAGTACTAACCCTGCTGAAATTAAGCATTTAACGTGTATCTTCCAAAGGGCAAGTCGTTCGACGATTTTCTACTGTAATAGGAATTCACGTCGAATATAAAACATTCGTAATAACTTCGTTTCTTTTTTTTTTCTTTTTCTTTTTATATAGACTTTATCCAATGCATGACGTACAATGTACGCTAGTCGAGAATCTTCAACTGTTTTGAAAAGCAAAAAAGAGAAACAGAAACAGACCAGAAATAGCTGGTTCGTGTATGCTTGTAACGAGGAACAAAGCACAAAACTTCTATCTCGTGATGCTGTACATAATTTTATACGTGTTAGCAGGGTTGTTCAGCGTCAGATTTTAGACAGTTGGTTAACCGTGTGCCATGTGTAAGATTCGTTTCATGGTCAGCTTTATACGTTGAAAAGATCTAAGTTATAGATTGCTCGAGTGTTTTTATAATCCTACTATTTTGTTTTGTTTCTTTGTCTCTCTCGTCTTTCTTTTTTTCTTTTTTTTTCTTTTTTTTTTTTAAATCGAAGTCTTATTGCATTATGATAAAAGGACGTCGCGTGCGAAACAAATACGAAATACACTCATATATTTCAACCTTCGTATATTTTTGTCATTCGTTCAAGAGAGGCACGTCAAATGCGTATCGAATACCAATATTTTATACCACATTTGTTACCAACGTGTAAATCTAGGATTAACGAGATGTTAGCCTTAGTATAGATTTAAGCTACTTCTTTTCCTCTTCTCTTTCACAACTTGTTCGTTGGTAACGTATCGACACGTTCTAAGTTTTTTTTTTTTTTTTTTTTTTTAAATTAGCATGTTACCCAATCGACAATTGTCCCAGACATAATCTGTAGTCCAAAGTTCCTACAGGTACACGCAACATTATATATATTTTTCCCAATTGCAAAGCAAACCAAAATAAAGTTTTTAATCGTATCATAATGAATGTTTATTATTTTTTACAACCATTTTTGAATTCATTATACTGCTAAAAAATCAGCTAAATTCATTTGAATTGAAGCTTCCTTTCGATTTATTTAGATGTCACATACAATTATTTCAAAATTCTAAGGTTACTTAATATTTTGGATTTTGAAGTGCTAATTAAATTGATTTTGTGAGTAAAAGAAATATAAAAGACAAAGTATTAATTTTATTAAGAATACAAATTTATTATTTTATTAGCAGAAAAAGGTTTCGTTAACCACGTTACGATAAACTCAAATTTGCAGATTAGACTTCAGTTGAATTATTTATGGTTCCCAAAACCACCGTTCTTGAACGTAGATGGCGTTGTAAAACCAAAGTGGTTATTTAAGTTTAAAAAAGTTACCACCCGCATAGGGATAGGGCGGTAAATTGTATCCTTAAGTCATTTAAAATTTATAATGGATAAAGTGGCATTTCCTGAAGCTCATCAAATAGAATTAATTGCACTAGCAGAATTAGCAGGAATTTCAGCTGTTCCAGGAGTATTTCGGTAATAATTTGTGAAATGTGTAAACATAACCTCTATATCGTATGATTTGACTCTTGGCTATTTTCCAAAAATATTTAACGATATTTAAATTATCATTTTCAAATGATTATTTTTTGTAGTGTGATATTAGAGCTTCTGGCGCTTCAGACATCGCCAGAGGATATATACATCCTTTTAAAGCAAATTTGTCCAAGATCTACAGATAAAGAACAAACTACCAACAGCGAAAATGGACCTAATACGTGAATCAAATTAATATTGCTACATCCTTTGTTAACTCCTAGCTTAATAAGTTTTAAGTAAATACATATATTTGACTTTTTTAATGACTTTATTGTTACATACATTTATCACAAACAGTTAAAATTACATGTCATTTCTTTTTAAATAAAAACAATATTCCTTAATGAAACATGGATGAGTTTATATTTTATGCATGAATATTTTTCATCTATAAATTATTCTAAATAGTAAGATTCTTAATATCAAAAAGAGAAAATATTAGTTATAAAAATATATTACATTTCTTAAATTAACATGATACTAATGCTTTTCATATTGTAAACAACCTGCCCTTGCCAATTTATCAGCCATTTCATTACCATAAATTCCAACGTGACCATTAACATGATTCTGAAATATTACTTCCAATAAATGTTGAGAATAAAATACAAATAGTGTTTGAAATGAATAATACAATAAACAATTATCTATCTGATTCTACATGCACAATCAGCTTCATAATTTTATAAATACGTGTATAGCTTTCAATAAGTAAACATTTTTTCCATTTCTGAATTTTTAAATTCAGTCTCTTTAGACAAGAAGCTTCAAATTAAATAATTTTTTGTTTTGACTATAGAATTAGCTCATTACTTATTGCAAAATATCCTGTAAATCCAAATTTTCAATTAACAAGAGTTCTTACCCAGTCCACTGTTAAGGAAGTAAGGGCCTCTTCCATTTCCAGCAGTTCAGTCTTATTTATAACAGGTTTATTATTTATAGTTTTCCATCCATTAGCTTTCCATCTTGGCATCCAATTTTGAATGCATTGAAGGAGAAATTTTGAATCTGTATTGATTTTTAATTTTCCTATGCCTGCTTCTTTGGCTTGCTTTGCAGCTATAGTCACAGCCTGAATTTCTGCCATATTGTTAGTTGCTCTACCAACAACAGGTTGTGATACATTCCTATGAGGAAGTTAGTAAAATTGAGAACAAAACCTATTATTCTCTCAAAAATTAATTAGAATAAAATACAATAAAATATAGATATGAAACATACAGGGGATGGTTATCGCCAAACCAAACACCTATACCTGCTCTTGGATTTTTTCCACCATTAGAACTACAGGCACCATCAGTGTATACATTTACATAACCATTATTATCAATAATATAATCTGATGATTCCTTCTGTAACATTTCAAATGTGTTATATGCAATTATCATCAGAGAGTGTAGTATATAATAAAAAAAATTTGTATTTACTTTGTGTTCACTGTTTGTAGAAATTGAAGTGGTCAAATCTAGTAATATTGTACGCCTTTTGGAAGATGATGGATTATTATCTTTAGAAGATCCATCTACTTGAGATATGAGTCTAAAAAGGTTCACTAAGTGTTATATTATTTTCTTTTTTTCATATAATATCATTACTATACCTTTTTCGAACTTGTAGTATTTTCTTTGTACTTTTACTTTCTATATTTGGTTTGGAATATTGTTTAATAAAATTCTCAGCCTCTGTTTGTGAATTAAATTTTTTAAATACAGGACCAGAGTATTGATGAACTTGTTCCTTACACTGATCCCTTATAGAAAATAGATTACGTATGATATAATAGTAAATATAAATTAATACTTAAAAATAATATACCAAAACTGATAATAATAGTTCTTTACCATGTAGAATAAATTCCAGGATTACGACCTTTAGCAACTGCATAATATGATGGTGCCATATTTCTTAATATGTTATGCAAAACATACAACTGAATTATTTTCATTTACTTTATAATAGATTTTCTCAAACTTTTTATCTGCATTAACTATTATCTGTAATTTCATCAGATTTGTAAACCATTAAAAATGTTTGCTTTTATATTATTTACATTTTCAAATTTTAAATAATACATAATGACATAATATAAACAAGCTGGCTTTAAGTGCACCAGATGTAACTACTTTCCTTAAATTTCAAATAAGTTATTCAGCTTTAAATGTTACTAAATTCTGTCAGTCTCGTCTTAATTTTCATATATATCAATATATATTCATATGACGTTATTTACCATAGGAATAGCAGAATCTGATGATCCATTATATACACTCGTAAAAGTCAAAAGTATTGACGAAATACAGGTCGAATGTACAGAATACTATTTTCTAAGGTTATAAACATTTTTCGTACATACGATCGCTAAAAGATGGCGTTCGAGTTCAATTTATATTTTATATTTATAGTGAACTCAATTACGATGTGAAATATTCTCATTTTGAGAAACAGTAATACTAAAAGTTATTCGAAAGAATTGAAAGTAACGTTGTCCCATTTTGAAAGCGTATAATATATAAATAAATGCACAAGAAAATTGTCTAGGTAAGTAAGATCAAAGAATTCATATGCAATGCTGTTAATTTGTGATGTAATATTTTACAAATCTAATAAAAGAGCTCTAGTATTCAACAATGTAGTACTAGAGCGCTAAATAGTACTGTCATCACCAAGCCTGTCATCTAATGCATTTATCGTCACCGTCTGTCGTTGTGAACTTTACCATTTTCGTGTCACAGTCGATGTTATCGACTCAGTTAAAAGTAAGATTACAGCGCAAACTAGCGGTAGGAATTAAAATTAAAGATTTAAAGTTCGAAATGATCTGAATGAAAATCATGACCACGATTTAGCAGTTCCTTAGACGCATTACCGCTTTCGATCTGGTCAGATCGTTTTGCTATTCCTCTGGTCATAGTCTATGTGCACAGCAGCGATCAGGTATGTGCAATATCTCAAGTGTGATCAACATGATGTTCTCGTGAACAAAAGCTTCAAGGAAAACGATTTACAAAAGTCGTCGTTCCATGCATTATGAATACATTATGGAGCATTCTTGGAGGCGTCGACACACAGCATTCAACATTTCAATTATAATTACTTCTTTTAATATAAGCGTATAGAACATATCCAGCCTCTGTGAAATGGAATATGTAACAACATACATAGTATAATATATTTGTTTTTAAGAAAACCATTATCACAAAAGGCATAAATACCATGCACGACGAACACGATCCTCAGTCACTCCCGAGATTTCAGAGGGTGCGGATCTTGGTAGTTCTTAGTCTGTTCTTAGGTTAGTTTCCGAGATCCGTGTCAGAGGCTCATGGGTCATTGAGGGTGCGTCATCCTTGATCAGTGGTCAGACCATAAGCCGCAAGATACAATATCCACCAAGGGGCATCATCGAGTGATGATTCGCACCGAGGAGGCAACCTCTGTCCCGTCATTGTCTACTTCGACTAAATTAAAGTCGCGATTCGAAAATGTTCATCATTAATTAAAAATTACAATTTCAGCTTAAGAATCCACGTGTATACTATGTAAAATGTGATATTTAATTTATACAAATAAAGAAACAGTGAAAAAGATATATCCATTCAGTGATTTATTTAATTCATCATAAATCCTGTGTACCTAATAAACATTTGCACATTCCAAACAAAATGTTTAATAACCAAAACCTACTTCCTGAAAAATACCTCTTTTGGTATTATCTTCTCCTGATACTCCCTCTTTTATTTCTATCCACAGTTTATTTTACGGTGGAAATAAGCATAAGTATCAGGAGAACATGATGTGCAAAGAGGTATTCCAAAATTGGCGGGAAACCAAAGATAGAGTTTGCCCGAAAATCGACTAAAGTATCAGGAGAACATGATAGGCAAAGAGGTATTCCAAAAATTGGCGGGAAGGGAAACTTAGAGTTTGCCCGAAAATCGACTAAAGTATCAGGAGAACATGATATGCAAAGAGGTATTCCAAAAATTGGCGGGAAGGGAAACTTAGAGTTTGTCCCAAAATCGACTAAAGTATCAGGAGAACATGATATGCAAAGAGGTATTCCAAAATTGGCGGGAAACCAAAGTTAGAGTTTGCCCGAAAATCGACTAAAGTATCAGGAGAACATGATAGGCAAAGAGGTATTCCAAAAATTGGCGGGAAGGGAAACTTAGAGTTTGTCCGAAAATCGACTAAAGTATCAGGAGAACATGATAGGCAAAGAGGTATTCCAAAAATTGGCGGGAAGGGAAACTTAGAGTTTGTCCGAAAATCGACTAAAGTATCAGGAGAACATGATAGGCAAAGAGGTATTCCAAGAATTGGCGGGAAGGGAAACTTAGAGTTTGCCCGAAAATCGACTAAAGTATCAGGAGAACATGATATGCAAAGAGGTATTCCAAAAATTGGCGGGAAGGGAAACTTAGAGTTTGTCCGAAAATCGACTAAAGTATCAGGAGAACATGATATGCAAAGAGGTATTCCAAAATTGGCGGGAAACCAAAGTTAGAGTTTGCCCGAAAATCGACTAAAGTATCAGGAGAACATGATATGCAAAGAGGTATTCCAAAATTGGCGGGAAACCAAAGTTAGAGTTTGCCCGAAAATCGACTAAAGTATCAGGAGAACATGATCGGCAAAGAGGTATTCCAAAAATTGGCGGGAAGGGAAACTTAGAGTTTGTCCGAAAATCGACTAAAGTATCAGGAGAACATGATAGGCAAAGAGGTATTCCAAGAATTGGCGGGAAGGGAAACTTAGAGTTTGTCCGAAAATCGACTAAAGTATCAGGAGAACATGATATGCAAAGAGGTATTCCAAAATTGGCGGGAAACCAAAGTTAGAGTTTGCCCGAA